>NC_082709.1:83499442-84699442 GCF_030144855.1 Hypanus sabinus
CCCGGAATGTCAACTGTACTCATTTCCACAGATGCTGCTGGGCCTACTGAGTTCCCCCGCATTGTGTGTGTGTTACTCTATCACCATTTTTTTTCTCCTTTTTGACTCTCTTTTTGCATTACTTATTTAATTCACGGCTATATATAAATATTCCTTATTGTAATCTGTTTTATTATGTATTGTAATGTACTGTCACCACAAAACAACAAATTCCATGCCAGATGCCAGTGATACTGAACCGGATTCTGAAGGGGGGAGCCAGAATGGGGAATGGGAAAAGAGAAGAGGAGGACGGGGAAGAAATTACTACAAGGTAAACAATTCAATCTTCATGCTCTGTTACGCAGACTGTATTAAGCTTCTCATTCCACTGGTGCTTACGTGTACTTGTGCAGATGGCAATAAACTCAACTTTGACATAGACTTTGGACCATAATAAACCAGTCTGGAGCGAGACAGTAGCGTGGTGGTAAGCTTAATGCCAGTGAGCCGGGGTCAATTCCTGCGGCTGTCTGTACGTTCTCCCTGTGGCCACATGGGTCTATCTGGCTGTTCCAGTTTCCTCGGCTTAGTAGGTTTAAAATCACAGTCGTTTGTCATGAAACTCAAATGTGGCAGTACAATGAAATACATAATAATAAAAAAATCTATACATTATAATTTAGATATTATTAATATATATTAGATTAAGTAGTGTAAAAACAAAGCAAAAAATATAGTGAGGTAGTATGCAAGGGTTCCTTGTCCATTCAGAAATCTGCTGTCAGAGGGGAAGAAACAGTGAGTGTGTGTCTCCAGGCTCCCGTACCTCCTCTCCAATGTTACCAATGAGAAGAGGGCATAACCTGAGAGCTGGAGGTCCTTGCAGGTTCACGTAGATTAGCTTTAAAGGCTACAGGTACATTTCTCTGTGAAACTGGTGCTCCAATTTCCTCCCACGTCTCAAAGACCTATGTCCCGATGAAGGGTCTTAGCCCAAAACATCCGCTTGCTCATTTCAATAGATGCTGCCTGACCTGCTAAGTTCCTCCAGTATGTTGTGTGTGTTGCCGCAGAGATGAGCATGTCAGTAGGTTAATAGGTCACATGGGTACTTGGGAGGCACAGGCTTGTTGGCCTATGGGTTAGCTTTATTTGTCACATGTATGTTCTTCCTGTGAACTGCCTGTCTGCTTCAGTTTCCTCCCACTTCCTAAGTTGCCTCATTAATGATTGAAGTATTAAACATTTTTAAAGACTAGCTTTAATTGTCACATGTACATTGAAACATACAGTGAAACGTGTCATTTGCGTCAACAACTAACACAGTCCAAGGATGCACTGGGGGCAGCCCGCAAGTGTCCCCATGCTTCCGGCTCCAGCGCAGCATGCCCACAACTAACCCGTACATCTTTGGCATGTGGGAGGAAACCGGAGTACCTGGAGGTAACCCGCACAGTCACAAGGAGAAGGCAGCGTGGGGAATCGAACCAAATCTGGGAATTAAAGTGATTTCTCTAATTGCAATGCTACCGCACCACCCGTGGGTGTAATTGGACAGGACAGGCTCTGGGCCAGAAGGACTTGCACCCTGGATTGTCAAAAGGAAAAAGATCTGTTTCTTTGGGCACTCATTGCTCCCTTACCAAATGGCGTCGGGTTCACTACCCAGAGCGTGTGGGGATCGAATGCCAGACAACTCACGTTTCACATGGAGCTGGGAGGACGACTTGGATTCACTGATCACAAAGGTGATGACGCCAGCATCCTCCAGGGTGGCATTGACGAAAACCAGGATGTGTGTCTTCCCGAATGATTTGATGATGGTCTTGTGAGACTCGCTGAGCGGCTCGCCGTCCTTGTACCAGCGAACGTCCACATTGTCCTCATCCAGGTCCACGCAGAACGCCGCATTCTCCCCCTCCACCACGTCCAGCTTCCGTGGCAACCGCTTCACGATCTTACCTTGGGCAAGTGGACAATGACAGAGGAAGCTTAAGCAGATGACAATCTCTCCTCTCATAGAACACAGAACAGCAGGGGTAGGGGTGGGTACAATTACAATCTTGCATGTGTATGTGGATAGGAGACGTTGAGAAGAATATGGGCCAAATGCAGGAAAATGGGACCAGCTCAAGAAGGCATGGACAAGTTGGGCCAAAGATTCTGTTTCAGGGTTTTATAACTGTATGTCTCCATAATCCAGCCAGAGGGATATGTTGGGTACGGTGGGGAACAGCCTGGCTATTGATTGTGACATGGGCTAGACTGCATTCACAGGAGAATATAGAATACAGTGTGTGTTGGTCTCGATAGACCATGGATTTGCGCCTTGGAGAGTTTCCAGGGCACAAGCCTGGGCAGGGTTTTTTTTAATGGAAGACCAGCAGTTGCCCAAGCTGCAAGTCTCCCCTCTTCACGCCACTGATGTTGTCCAAGGGAAGGGCATTAGGACCCATACAGCTTGGCACCGGTGTCATCGCAGAGCAATGTGTGGTTAAGTGCCTTGCTCAAGGACACCCACGCCAAGGACAGCCAAGGCTCGAACTAGCGACCTTCAGATCACTAGACGAACACCTTAACCACTAGGCCACGTGCTAACACTAGAATACAATACAATATAGACCATTCAGCCCACAATATTATGCTAACCCTTAAACTACTCTAAGGTCAATCTAACCCTTCCCTCCTCCATAATCTTCCATTTTTATATCATCCATGTGCCTATTTAAGAACCTAGTCTCTTCAATGTCCCTAATGTATCTGCCTCGACCACCACCCCTGGGAAAGTGTTCAACATTCCCACTGTGTAAAAAAAATCACCCCTAACACCCCTATACTCTCCTCCAATCACCATAAAATTATGCCCTCTCATATTAGCAATTGCCTCCCTTGGATGTAGGCACTGGCTATCTACTTTATCTATGATCCTTATAATCTATATACCTCTCATCCTCCTTTATTCCAAAGAGAAAAGCCCAAATTCGTACCACCTATCCTCGTTAGACATGTTCTTTAATCCAGGCAGCATCCTTTTAAGTCTCCTCTCTAAAAACCTCCACTCCCTTCTTATCATGAAGTGGTCATAATTGAACACAATGCTCCAGGGTGTAGTCCAACCAGAGATCTGCTGAGCTGCAACACGATGTCATGGGTCTTGAACTCAATCTTCTGACAAATGAAGGCCTAAACGACATACAGCTCCCTTAACAACCCTATTGACTTGTGTGGCAACTTTGAGCAATCTATGGGTCCTCCATTCTGCTAAGAAACCTGCCATTCACCATATAGAACATAGAACATAACAGGCCCATGATGTACCAACCTTTCAACCTACTACAAGATCAATTCAATTATAGTGCGTCAATGCACTGTGTAATGATTTTATATCTTTCAACATAATGTAAGAGAAGCTTTTCCTTGTATCTTGGTACATGACAATAATAAATTAATTCCAGTATTATCCATCACAATGTGCCCACTGATCTCCACTGGACTCTGCAACCCACCCTCTCATTTTCATAAACCAACCCTCTCTCATCATGGGACGACACCTGCTCCTACCAAAATAAACCCTCACCTGTTCCAAGCAGAGCTTCAGGGAGACTCCAGCCTCGGAATTAGATATCAACAGTTCGAACAGACGATCTCAATCTGTCCCTCTAAAGCTGTCACTGCCCACAGTGTGACCCTCCCACGGTGTGACCCTCCCTCAGTACCACCCACTCCCAGTGTGACCCTCCCTCAATACCACCCCCCCACAGTGTGACCCTCCCTCAGTACCACCCCCCACAGTGTGACCCTCCCTCAGTACCACCCCTCCCAGTGTGACCCTCCCTCAATACCAGCCCCCCACAGTGTGACCCTCCCTTAGTACCACCCCCCCACAGTGTGACCCTCCCTCAGTACCACCCCTCCCACAGTGTGACCCTCCCTCAGTACCACCCCTCCCACAGTGTGACCCTCCCTCAGTACCACCCCTCCTACAGTGTGACCCTCGGTACCACCCCTCGTACAGTGACCCTCCCTCAATACCACCCCTCCCAGTGTGACCCTTCCTCAGTACCACCCCTCCCACAGTGTGACCCTCCCTCAGTACCACCCCTCCTACAGTGTGACCCTCCCTCAGTACCACCCCTCCCAGTGTGACCCTCCCTCAGTACCACCCCTCCCACAGTGTGACCTTCCCTCAGTACCACCCCTCCCACAGTGTGACCTTCCCTCAGTACCACCCCTACCACGGTGTGACCCTCCCTCAGTACCACCCCTCCCACAGTGTGACCCTCCCTCAGTACCACCCCTCCTACAGTGTGACCCTCGGTACCACCCCTCGTACAGTGACCCTCCCTCAATACCACCCCTCCCAGTGTGACCCTTCCTCAGTACCACCCCTCCCACAGTGTGACCCTCCCTCAGTACCACCCCTCCTACAGTGTGACCCTCCCTCAGTACCACCCCTCCCAGTGTGACCCTCCCTCAGTACCACCCCTCCCACAGTGTGACCTTCCCTCAGTACCACCCCTCCCACAGTGTGACCTTCCCTCAGTACCACCCCTACCACGGTGTGACCCTCCCTCAGTACCACCCCTCCTACAGTGTGACCCTCCCTCAGTACCACCCCTCCCAGTGTGACCCTCCCTGAGTACCACCCCTCCCACAGTGTGACCTTCCCTCAGTACCACCCCTCCCACAGTGTGACCTTCCCTCAGTACCACCCCTCCCACAGTGTGACCCTCCCTCAGTACCACCCCTCCCAGTGTGACCCTCCCTCAATACCACCCCCCCACAGTGTGACCCTCCCTCAGTACCACCCCTACCACGGTGTGACTCTTCAACATTACTGCCCCTCGACAATACAGCGCTCCCTCAGTTCCACTGTGCCAACATTCAATACAGCCCCTCAGTGGCACCACATCCCACAGACAGCACCACCCAACACTACCTTGTCAGGACATTCTCCTCAATAATAAATATACTGCGTACTGTGAGGGAACAGCCCCTGGAGGCCGGGTGACAGAAGGGAAGGGGGTAGAGGGAGAAGACACTGTGGTACTGATAGGGAATTCCATGATTAGAGGAGTAGACACAAGATTCAGTGGATGTGTTGCCTCAGAGTCATCTTGGATCGGGTCCATGACATTCTAAAGGGGATTGTGAGTAATCAGTTAGCCTGACCTCCGTGGTTGGGACGATGTTGGAGTTGATTGTGAATGATCGGTTCCGGGGTACTTGCAGGCACATGATAAAATAAGCCGAAATCAGCATGATTTCCTTAAGGGAAAATCTTACCTGACAAATCTGTTGGAATTACTGGAGGAATTAACAAGCAGGATAGACAAAGGAGAATTGATGGATGATGCCTGAGACAAGGTGCCACACAGGAGGCTGCTGAACAAGACAAGAGCCCATGGTACCACAGGAAGAAGCTAGCAAAGGATAGAGCATTGGCCGATTGGCAGAAGGCAAAGAGTGGGAATAAAGGACGTGCTGACATTGGAGAGGATTCACAGCAGGTTCACGAGAATGATTCTGGAAATGAAAGACTTGTCATATGAGGAACAATTGATGGCTATGGGCCAGTATTTGCTGGAATTTAGAAGAATGAGGGGGCAATCTCATTGAAACCAATTGAATGTTGAAGGGCCTAGAAAGAGTGGATGTGGAGAGGATATTTCCTATAGTGGGGATCTAGGTTCCGAGGGCACAGCCTCAGAATAGAGGGGTGGCCATCAGAATAGAGATGAGGAGGAATTGCTTTAGCCAGAGGGTGGTGAATCGGTGGAATTCTTTGCCGCAGGTGGTTGTGGAGGTCACGTCATTCGGTGTATTTAAGGCAGGGGTTGATAGATTCTTGAGTAGTCAGGGTATGAAAGGTTACGGGAAGAAGGTAGGAGAATAGGATTGACAGGATCAGCTATGATGAAATGGAAGAACAGATACAATGGGCTGAGAGGCCTAATTCTGCTCCTATGTCTTATAGACTTGTGGACTGCCCCTCTGATAGAGTGCTTTCAATCCAATCCTTAAACTGGGAGCTCTTTATATTCCCAGGCCTCTCTACAGCTAGCCTTAGTTATCCAATATCAACTATATAGCACTGGATTAGATAGATGGATATTGATCCCAAAGGAGATTACAGTGTCACAGTAGCATTACAAGTGCACAGGTACAAATATTAGAACATAAGTAAGAAAGAATAAATAAATAAATAAGTTACCTCAAACAATAACAGGAGGGGGTCATCACTTCTCTGGCTATAGGTTGACTCATTATTGAGCCTAATGGCCGAGGGTAAGAATGACCTCACATAGCACTCTTTGGAGCAGCACAGTTATCTTAGTCGATTACTAAAAGTTCTCTGTTCAGCCAAGGTGGCACGCAGAGGGTGAGAAACATAGACCATAAGATGTCAGAGCAGAATTAGGCCTTTCAGCTCATAAAGCCTGCTCCGCCATTTCATCATGGCTAACTTATTATCTTTCTTAACCTCATTCTCCTGCCCTCTTCCCGTAACCTTAGACACCCTGACTAATTAAGAAAATATCAACCTCTGCTTTAAATATACTCAATGACTCGGCTTCCACAGCTATCTGTGGCAATGAATTCCACAGATTCACCACCTTCTGGCTAAGTAAACTCCTCTTCACCTCTATTTTAAAGGACGTCCTTCTATTCTGAGGATGTGCCCTCTTGTGCTGGACTTCCCCCCACTAATGGAAGCATCATCACCATGTCCTCTCTATCGTGGCCTTGCAACACTCATAATGTTTCAAAGATCCCCTGCCCCCATTCTTCTGAACTCCATCAAGCACAGGCCCAGAGCCATCACTCCAAGGATCTTGAGTCTTTCATCTTAGTCCACTCCTGACGTTGGGAGCCCATTACGTTCCCACCACCTCCTCATAAAGCCAAAGGAGGCAAGTTGGTGGTGTTGGGTTCAGAGGGAATTGAAGCTGGCATCAATCCATCAGGGATGCCACTTCAGCACCCAGATCTCACCTTTCACCGCCACCTCAGCAATACTCCTCCCTCCATCCTTCATCTGGCAGAGGTAGATGCCATCATCGTCCATGGTGATGTCCTTGATGGTAAGACGGCGCCGTGTGCCCCACTGCTCGATGACGTACTTGGCGCTGGGCTGCAGCTTCCGGTCTTCGAGATACCAGGTGGCAGGGACGGACTCAGCTGGGACCTCGCACTCCAGGACCGCCTGCTCCCTCTCCTTCACCTCAACATCTTGCAGCTGGCTGCGAAACTTGATCCGAGGTTCTGGCGAGGAAGCAACCGGTAAGAGAGGTCAGAGCAACACACAGGATGCTGAAGGAGATCAGCGGGTCAGGCTGAGGCTACAGAGGGAAATAAACAATCGACATTTTGCACCAAGACCCTGCATCAGGACTGGAAAGGAACGTAGCCAGCATAAAAAGGTGGGGTGAAGGAGGAGTAGAAGTTGGCAGCTGATAGGTGAGACAAGGCGAGGGGGGAAAGTGGCCAGCTGGGCAAGGGGGATGAAGAAGTGAGAAGTTGGCAGCTGATAGATGGGAAAGGTAAAGGGCTAGAAAAGAAGGAAACTGATGAGAGAGGAGAGCAGGCCTTGGGAGAAAGGGAAGGAAGAAGGGCACCAGAGGGATGAGAAGGAAAGGGATAAGAGGGGAGCCAGCATAGGGAATGGGAAAGGGAGAAGGAGGGAGGGGGAGAAATTACCAGGTCTTCTCTCTGCCACTGGATTTACGAATGGACAATGAAACCATGAACACCACCTCACCATTTCTTGCTCTCTTGTGCTAATTTATATAGAGATAGATTGACACACCTTATTATAATTAGTATTAGTATGTTTTATGCATTGCACTGTAGTGCTGCCACAAACAAAAAAATCACAACATATAGCAGGTCAGTGACAATGAGAATCAGATTTAATTTCTCTGGCGTTTGTTGTGAAGTCTGTTGTGCCTGGCTTAGCAGCAGTGCATTGCAATGTCTAATATTAAAGTTGCAAACGGTACGGTTCGATGTTTCTAATCTTTAGATCTTTACCTTTGATATGGAGTAGGACGGAACTGAGAGTCTGGCCCGCCGCATTGGAGGCTGCACAGGTGTAGAGACCGCGGTCCCGCTGCTTGCAGTAGAGCACCTTCAGGTTGAAGTAGCCCTCGCGGTCCTCGTAGAGCAGGTGTCGCCGGTCGGGAGTGACTGGCCATCCGTCCTTCCTCCACACAATCTCGGGCTTGGGTTTGCCCGTCACTAGGCAGCGGAACTTGGCGTGTTTGCCTTGGGACACGGCGAAGGCCCTGACCTTGGTGGGATGCGGCAGGTCCTCCGCTCCAGGGCCCCTCTCCAGGCCGGGATCAGCCCTCCTCTCCTGGGGCCGGCCCCGATGCCTCCGCTCACGGTGGGGCCGGTTCCCCTCCTGCCCCTCCCCGTTCTGGAGACCGAGGGCGCTTGGCTGGCGGGAGGACGAGCTGGGAGTGGGGGTGAGAGCTTCCATCGCAGGGTCCACCAGGAGCACCGCGGCAGCCATTGCCTCCCCATAGGTGTTGGAGGCCCTGCAGAGGTAGACCCCCGCGTCGGGCGGGCGGGCACCGAAGAGCTTGAGGTGGTGCCACCCCTCGCCCTGGCCGCCTGCGCTGAAATGGGCGCTCTCAAAGATCTCGCTCAGCTTCTTCCCATCCTTCTCCCAACTCACAGAGGGGGCGGGCTTCCCGGTCAGCTGCCCCACGAAGACCACGTCATCCCCACGGCCCACCCGGGCCGAGCTCGGCCTGACCAGAAACACCGGCCGGTTCTCCGGGTCCCACTCCCCTTCCTCCACCCGGAGGGTGGCGGCGGCGTAGGTCTCGCCCACCGGGTTCTTCGCCTTGCAGATGTACTGGCCGCTGTCCTCCAGAAGGGCCTGGCGGATCACCAGGTTGTACTCATCGCCCTCCTCCACGAAGTGGTAGCGGTCTGACGGAGAGATCAGTGTCTGGTCCCGCTCCCAGATCACTGTCGGCCGAGGGTCTCCCACGATCTGGCACTTGAGGACCGCGTCTGCCCCGCTGGGCACGGTGTAGGTCCTGGGGTACGCCAAGAACCTGGGCGCCCCGCCGAACACATCCATGAGCGAGGCCTCCTCCTCCAAGGATGCACCGTCTGTCCTGGGGTTTCACCTAAAATAAAGAACGTCCGACACCATTATCATTGCAGAGGATCATTGTGAGTGGGCCCACACTCCCTCTCAATAGGGTCTTCATCAAATGTTGTGGGGAAAAGCAGGAGAGTGGAACTGAGAGGGATAATAAATCAGCCATGATGAAATCAGATTTGAGTGGCCATGTAGCCTAATTCTGCTCCTATACCTTATGAATCAGACCCTTTCCAGTCAGTTCACAACGTTCTTCAAGCAACCATTTATCCTAGTGAAATGTTGAGCAGCAGTCTTCAGACTCATGTACCACAACCCTTGGGGGGGATGACAGCAGTGGTTAGTGTAACGCTATTACAATGCCAGTGACCCGGGTTCAATTCCCACCGCAGTTTCACCCCATGACCATGTGGGTTTCCTCCCAGTGCTCCAGTTTCCTCCCACTTTCCCAAGAATTGGGTTGTGAGGTTCGTAGGTTAATTGGATCTAAATGGCTTGTAGTTTCTGCTTGCACTGTACTTTCTCTAAATTGTTCATTCAGCATTGTTATTGCTTTGCTTTGCTCTACCTCAGTGCACTGTGTAATGATGTGATGTGTATGAAGAGCATGCAAGACAGGCCTTTCACTGTATCTCACTGTGACTCATTGGTGATCTGTCTATGGAATGAGACACCTGAGGCAGGTGCATCAGCAACATTTAAAAAGAATTGAACATGTAGCTGGATAGGAGAAGTTTGGAGGGATAGGGGCCTAAACAAGGTAAACGGGATTAGCTCAGCTGGCAACCTGGTCAGCATTGATGAGTCGGGCTGAAGGGCCTGTTTCTATGCTGGATAACTCTATAACAATTCTGATTTTCACTAACACCCCTCACTTAAGTTCGAAGTATGTGTACATGATACAACCTAGAGATTCCTCTCCTAAGAGGCAGCCGCGGAACAAAGAAACCCAAGGAACCATTAAAGAGAGCATCACACCCGCAAAGTGTAGAGAAAATAAATAATCAGGCAAGCAATAAACACAAGCAAACAGCATTCAGAACTGAAGTCCTCATTACTTACTGATACCCCCCCCCATTCTCTGTTACCCTTCATTCTTCTCTGCTACTCTTGTTACCCCTCACCTGGGGACACTACTTTAATCCCTAAGAACCCACTGTTAGATCTGATAGCCAACACTTCCCCATGGCTACACATTCTGATCCTCTACAATCCCCCTGCAATTCCCAGTTTGATATTACACACTCCATTACCCTCCCAGTTATTCCCAGCTGCCTGGTGAAACAACAATCAGGACATTAAGTTAATGCAGCTAGTCTTACTCACCAGACAATAAACCGAGCGATCACAGAGAGATCAGGGGCTTATACCTGCTGCTTTATCTAGTGCAGAAGTCTACCTTCAGGACTCCAAGCTGTTCCCTGTGGAAAATATTACACTCGGTTCAGTCTCTTTGTACGTCAGTGTGCTCGGTGGGGGGGGCTGCCGTGTGAACACCTCTTTCCCTCAGCCGAGGGCACCATCCGTTCTCCCTTTGACCCTCCTCCACCCTCCTGCACCGTTTGCCCAGCTCACTCGCCGAGTTTATGCAGTTGCTCCTCTCTGCCCCAAAATACCTCCTGCCACTGTGACCTGACACCAACGGTAAGGGCTGGAATTGGGAGTGGGGGGAGGGAGAGAGAGACCACATTCATTGACTGGTTATGCTAAGAATAGAACGAGGTCCGGCAAGTGCCAGCCGGAATCCTAAAGATTTATCTGTACAGTTTCAGAGAATCTGTATCAGCCCCCCCAGAGAGTAGGAGAATGATAGGTGTCTGTGTTCAAGTACCGTTAGCAGGAGTCCTACCATCACACCCCTTCCCCGACATTTCCCCACGCTCCTCCAGACCCCCAGCACTCAACCCGCAATCTAGCCCGCCAGTGGAACAAGGCAGATGGAATTAAAATGGAAACTGTCCCGTTACTTGATCCCAAGCAGCTGAACTTCAGCGAGGAAGCAATATAACTGCATGCACCATGCTCCCTGGGATCTGCGGGAGACGGCCGGAGGGAGGGAGGACAGTGAGAGACAGAGACACGCAGACAGAGAGGGCAGAAGGCAGAGGCAGAGGGAGAAAGTGAAAGTGAGAGAGGGGAAAAGAAAGAAGGAAGGAAGAGAGAATGAGGGACGGAAAGGAGGAAAGGGAGAGAGAGAGTGAGAGAGGGAGAAGGAAAGGGAAATGGGAGAGCGTTAGGGAGGGAGGAAGGGGGGAGAGAGAGAGTGAGAGAGGGAGAAGGAAAGGGAAATGGGAGAGCGTTAGGGAGGGAGGAAGGGGGGAGAGAGAGAGTGAGAGAGGGAGAAGGAAAGGGAAATGGGAGAGCGTTAGGGAGGGAGGAAGGGGGGAGAGAGAGAGATGCATCCTTGGAGTATTTTCAAGCTCTTTACTGCCAAATTCCTGTTCACACTCGTCATGTGGAGACTGCACACACGAATTCATAGCAGGATCCCACAATGAGCACTTTGGTCAGGACTGGGTAATCTGAAGGACACCAAACAGAGTTCACTCCCACAACCCCCCCATTACAAACCCACACTCAGCTGTCTGGACGGTACGGATTTGTGATCGCCCAAGCCATTTGATATTCCCTCCCCTCCCCTCTGTGAGACAATAAGACCTCGGAGCAGAGTTAGGCCAGTCCTTATCCCTCCCAACCCCATTCTCCCCTAACCCTTTAACACCGTTACTGATCAAGAGCAGGATGGTACCAGCCAACAACAGTGACATTCTGTGGGCTGCGTCAAATGCTTCTAAATCTTGTAAACCTCGAGTGCATTCTCAGCGCAATCTGCAGCAGACAATTTCCCTCTGAACAATGTACGTCTAAATTGATTAAATGAACAACAGATCTCATGATTTTCTGAAGGTCTTAACTCTCAAGCAAGCAGGTACAGCACCTTGAAGCAGGCAACCACGGCGAGAAGCGGGGCGGGGAGGGGTGGGGAAGGAACGCCAAGCTAGGCTGAAACACCGAGCCATGAGCCCCCTCATTGAAATGTACCCACAACCTATGGAATTCCTGTTCTTGATATCGATTATTTATTTATTTATTTATTTATTTATTTATTATTATTTCTTTCTTTTTGTATTCGCACAGTTTCTGGTCTTTTGCACACCGGTTGAACGCCCAGTTGGTGCGGTCTTTCATTGGTTCTATTATCGATTATTGAGACTGCCCGCAAGAAACTGAATCTTAGGGCTGTATATGGTGACATCTATGTATTTTGATAATAAATCTACTTTAAACTTTGAACCTATCAACCATTGGTTTAAATATGCCCAACGAATTGGCCTCCACAGCCATCTGTGGAAGTACCCCCTGGGTAAAGAGATTCCTCCTGAGTTCTGCTCCAAAAGGACGTCCTTGTATTCTGAGGCTGTGCCCTCTGTCCCCCCTGTCCCCCATCCTCTCCATAGCCCCTGTATTGTGCTCTGTACGAGTGGAGCATGGGCCTCAATTGCAATTATGATGGAATCTTCCTGTGCACACTTGGCCCCTCTTTCTGCTGCCAGTGGCGACTGTTGGTTTATAGCGCCAATGATCAGCGTTCAGAGTTCAATTCTCACCACTGCCTGTAAGGTGGGAATCAGTGTTCACTTCCCATGCCTGTGTGGGTTCCCTCCGGGTGATCTGGATTCCTCCCACATTCCAAAGACAATGTGGGTTAGGGTTAGTGTGTTGTGGGCCTGCTATGTTGACCCTCCAGCACAAACTCGGACTGAGTTTGTTGTTGACATAAACGATGCATTTCACTGTCTGATTTAATGTGTATGTGACAAATAAGACTAATCCTTAATATTTATCATCTTTAATGTTTGAGTAACAGTTTAGAGTCATAGAGCACTGCAGCATAGAGACAGGCCCTTTGGCCCATCTAGTCCATGTCAAACTGTTATTCTGCTTAGTCCCAGCTACCCATAACAGGACCATAGCCCTTTATACCCCTCCCATCCATGTAGTCATCCAAACTTCTCTTAAATGCTGAAATTGAACCTGTGTCCATTCCTTTTACTGGCAGCTCGTTCCACACTTGCACTACCCTCTGTGTGAAGAAGTTCCCCCTCAGATTTCTCTTAAATACATTTGGCAAAGCTTGGGATGGCTCTGAGGAGGAGGAAGATGCTGTAGGTAACAGCATTGTCCCTTCCCAAAGTCACCACCCCTACCCGTCTGTCCATGGACCCGTCTGCATGGTGAGGAGGGTATCTCATTGCCAACTGCTCCCCCTGCACCCTCTTACCTCCCCCAGTTACTATCTTCCAAGGATAACAGAGTAAATATCATCATAATCATTTACATGTATTAGGAATTTGCTGTGGTGTGTTGGTAAGGACACGAGATGCAATGAGAAACAATATTCAAAGATTATAAAGAATAAGAAGATAAATAGAAATCAAGGTTAGAAGTCCGAATATGGAATAAAATGTGCATGCCAGCATGCGTTTACAATGTAAACCGCAGTACTAAAAGGTGGTGTAAAAAGTGCTTGCAGTCCAGTGACTGAGGTAATAGATGGGGGTGGGGGTGGGGGTGCTAACTAGAATGGTTGATCAGATTGATTGCCTGCATGAAGTTATTGTTTTAATAGGTCTACAGCACTTTCCAGAAGGGAGCTTTTGGAATCTATATTTAGTTCCAGTCCTGAAGAAGGGTCTCAGCCTGAAACATCGACTATCCATTCATTTCCATAGATACTGTCTGACCTGCTGAGTTCCTCCAGCGTTTTGTGTGTGTTGCTTTATATCGGTATTGATGGTGATTTTTAAAATGGTGTTCTCTATGCCTATTGTGATTTTTATGCTGCATTGGATCCAGAGTTACAATTCTTTCGCTCTCTTTTACACTTTTGTACAAAGAATGACGATAAACAATCGTGAAAGACAGTTTACAGGTGGGTAGTGTCTGCAACGATGTTTCTTTGTGCTGGACACACACAAGTCCTGCAGTGATGGTAGGCCTTTCTCTTGACCTGAGAGTTCACTGTAGTTCCCGTATGTTGTGAGAGGATGTTACACCAAAACAAACTGTATTGACTGATGGGAGGATGTTCTCTGCGATGGCAATGTAGAATTGCACCAGTATTTCCAGGGCTGGAACTTGCCAGCCTCTGTATCACGAATGCCAGACATTCTGATTGACACCACTGCTTGCGTGCAGAGTGCTTTATCCTCTATTAATAAAGAGTCTTATCTTTAGCAGGCCAAGGACTTGTCATGATGTCAGTGCATTGGAAATATCACCATGAATCTGCTGGCATTGTTCGCCAGCAAAGAAATTCCACGATAAAGCTCATTTTTAAAAGCTTCTCCGTGAGTTGCGGCCATCATGGTCAAGGACAGCACAGAGTCATGGCCAGCAGCGTTGCTGTCTCACAGAAACAGTTCACTCCCCATGATAGTGGCGTACAAGATGATAATCGAGTGGAGAGCCAGAGGACTTTTCCCAGGGTGGAAATGACTAGTATGGGGGGATGCCACAGTGGTTACTACTACAGCTCTGGTGTTCAGGAACTCAGAGTTCAATTTCAGTGCCGCTTGTAAGGAGTTTGTATGTTCTTGCCGTCCTTGTGTGGGTTATCTCTGGGTGCTCATACCGTTTAGTAGGTTAATTGGTCATTGTAAATAGTCCTGTGATTAAGCTAGTGTTAAGTAGATGCTCTGTATCTCTAAATAAATTAATTAAATAATTTAAAGGTGATTGGAGGAAAGTATAGGGTGATGTCAGAGGTAGATTTTTTTTTACGCAGAGAGTGATGGGTGCTTGGAACGTGCGGCCCGGGTGCTGGTAGACGCAGATTGATACCTTAGGTTCATTTGAGCAACTCTATTTATTTAGAGATACCTTGCAGAACAGCTCTTTCGGGCCAAAGAGACACGTTGCCCTGCACCCTATTTTAACACTCCCCTAATCACAGGGGAGATAGAGGCAGATACATTCAGGACATTTAAGGGACTTATATTGGCAATTGGATAACAGAAAAATGGAGGGCAATGGGAGAATGAAGGGTTAGATTTATCTCAGAGTGGGTTAAGAGGTTGGCAGAACACCATGGGCCGAAGGGCCTGTACTGTTCTATGTTCCGGTGCTGTCTGTGTGGAGTTTGCACCAGACCAGTGGACTTGCCAGACCAGTGGGTTGATTGTGTGTGGGTGAGGGGTAAAATCTGACGTTAGTCAATGGGAATTTGAGGAGAAAAAAATTGCACTATTAATGCACTAAAATTGTACTAATTATACTAATATGCATAGCAGGTGTTCTGTTATACATCCATCCATCATCAAATCTCCCCATCATCCAGACCATGCCATCTTCTCACAGCTCCCACCGAGCAGGAGGTACTGCAATCTGGAGTCCCACACCACCAGGTTCAGGAACAGCTACTTCCCTTCAACCACTCAGTGCCTGCGCCAGCAGGCACAACCCTAATCACTACCTACCTCTCTGTAACAACACTATTACCACTTTAAACACTTTGCACTAGTTTTTTGTTCTAATTGTGTTTTTTGGTTAATTTGTGTATGTTATCGGTAATTTATATTTCTCTTGTGAATATTGCTTATCTGGTGCTCTGTGCCTGTGATGTTGCTGTAAATAAGTTTTTCATTTTAGACGTGTACTTGGGCAGATGACAAACTTGGCTTTGACTCTGACGGACTGGGCAAGTGGAAGTCCATGTACAATTTATTATCAAAGCAGGTTATGTTATCATACACTATCTTGAGATTAATTTTCTTACAAACATATGGAGGAAAATAGAGATGTTCAATAGAATTTCTGAACAATGATACAAGAACAAACTCTGATAAGCAAACAATGTGCAAAATTAAGCAAGTAAAAATATATATTGAGAACATGATTTGTAGAGTCCTTGAAAGTGAGTCTGTGGGTTGTGGAATCAGTTCAGAGTTGTGGTGAGTGAAGCCTTTCATGATGGTTTAGGACCCTGATGGTCAAAGGGTAATAACTGTTCCTAAACCTAAGGCTCCTGCACCTCTGCCGGATGTTCGGGGCGAGAAGGGAGCATGGCCTGGATGGTGGGGGTACCTGCTTTCTGGCAGCAGCGCTCCATGTAAGTGTGTTCAATGGTGAGGAGGGCTTTCCTCGTGATCAGCTAGGCTGTATCCATCACTTTCTCCAAACTTTTCCACTCCTCAGTACTGGCCAACAACATCCCACTGGGAGACACAAGAGCCTGCAGATGCAGAAATCTGGAATAAAGGAAATGCTGGAGGGAATCAGTTTGCCGCTAACCGGCTATTTTTTAGCGCTGATAACAACTATCTAGAACATTGAGCAGTAGAGCTCCTTCGGCCCACAGTAGTGTGCCAGCATTTTAACCTACTCCAAGACCAGTTTCACCCCTCCTTCCCACATTACCTTACATTTTTCTTTCATCCCTGTGCCTTTCCAAGAGTCTCTTAAGTGCCCCTAATGTATCTGCTTCTACCACCACCCCAGTAGTGCATTCTGTGCATCCACAACCAGGTGTAAAGAATTTTCTTTAGACATCCCCCCATGTTTACCTCCAATCACCTTAAAATTGTGCCCCTTATATTAGCCATTTCTGCCCTGGAAAATAGTCTTTGGCTGTCCACTCAATCTGTCACTCTGTCGTCACTTTTGGGGTGCCATAATCCCGAGGCGACACTGGATTGCGTAGAGCGGTAGGGAGTCTGAAAGGAATGAGGGGGGGCAGTCGACACAATTTGTGTGCCTCAGTCTGAGGGAGACACCAGATTGAGTATAGGGGGAGAGAGTTTAAAAGAAGTGAGTTGGGGCAGTCAGCACTTTTGTACAACACAGTTCCCAAGGTGACATTGAATTGCAAGTAACTAGGCACTTAGCAGGGGCTAATTAAAAAGAAGTTAGGTCTAAACAGAGCGGCCATTGTGTTAGTTGTCCAGCGTTAGAGTGGGGAGCCAAAGCTTTGGCTCATCGAGGAGAGGCGAAGGCCGTAGGCTGGTTTTTAAAAATTATTTATTCTTTATTTCCTTCTTATTGCACATTTAGAGCAGTGGGGATACCAGATAGGAATGCTTCTCTTGTGGGATGTGCAAAGGCAGGGAGACCTCCAGTGTCCCTGACAACTACAACTGCAAGAGGGTTCTAACAGCCTATTAACAAAGGAGTTGAAGCTGGAACTGAATGAACTCTGGACCATTTGGGAGGCTGAAGGATTGGCAGGCAGGATATGCAGAGAGGTAGTTACACCCAAGATGCAGGAAACAGGTAGCTGGGTGACCATCAGGAAGGGGAAAGGGAATAGGCAGCCATTGCAGAGTACCCCTGTGGCCATTCCCCTTAACAACTATACTGCTTTGGATACTGTTGGATGGGGTTGGGGGATTGGCCTAGCGGAGGAAAGCTACAGCAGTCAGGTCTCTGGCACTAAGTCTGGCTCTGTGGGAAGGGGAGAAAAGAGGCTAGCTGACGTAATAGGGGATTTGTTGGTTAGGGAAACAGAAAGGAGATTCTGCGAACAAGAATGAGATTCCCGAATGTCTTGTTGCCTGCTGGATGCCAGGGTCTGGGACATCCCAGAATGAGTCCCTAGCATTCCTAAGTGGGAGGGTGAGCAGCCAGAGATCGTGCTCCAACGACATGGGTAGGATGGGCAATGGGGTCCTACAAAATGAGTTCAGGAATGAACACGCTAAGTTAAAGAACAGGGCCTCCAGGGTTGTGATCTCAGAATTGCTACTTGTGCCACATTCTTGTGAGGCCAGAAGTAGGATGATCATACAGGGAATTGGTGCAGGAGGGAGGATTCTGATATTTGGATCATTGGGCTCTTCCAGGGGAGGTGGAACCTCTACCAAAGGGACAGTATTAGTACTAATACCCTAGCGAGAAAGTTTGCTAGAGTAAGGACTGATAAATTTAGGGCATAAATCAGCGTGTGCACTATTCATTATTCTTTGAAAGTGGCATCACAAGTAGATAGGATTGTAAAGAAAACTTTTGGCACATTGACCTTCATAAATTGAGTAAAGGAGATGGGATGTTATGTTGAAATTGTATAAGACATTGATGAGGCCTGATTAGAGCACTGTGTGCAGTTTTGGTCTCCTACCTACAGGAGAGATGTAAGTAAGATTGAAACAGTACAGGTAAAATTTATAAGGATGTTGCCGGGGCTTGAGTTATAGGGATAGGTTGAGTAGGTTAGACTTTATTCCCTATTCGTAGACAACTGAAGGGAGATTTAATAGAGGTATACAAAATTATGAGGGGTATAGATAGGGTAAATGCACGCAGGCTTTTCCACTGAGGTTGGGTGGGACTACAACTAGAGGGCATGGGTTAAGGGTGGAAGGTGAAACGTTTATGGGCAACATGAGAGGAAGCTTCTTCACTCAGAGAGTGTGAGAGTGTGGAGTGAGCTGCCAGCGCAAGTGGTGGATTTCAACATTTAAGAGAAACTTGGATAGATACATGGATGGGAAGGGTATAAAGGGCTATGGGACTAGGCAGATTAGCAGTTCTGCACAAAGTAGATAGATCAAAGGGTCTGTTTTATGTGGTAGTTTTCCATGACTCTATGATTCCCCCATCCTTCTTCACTCCAAAGAGGAAAGCCCTAGCTTGCTCAACCTATTTTCATGTTCTCCAATTCAAGCAGCATCCTGGTTAATCTCTTCTGGCCGCTCTCTAAAGCTTCCACATCCTTCCTATAATGAGGTGAGCAGAAACCAGGGTTTTAATAGGGCTGCAACACTACTTCCTGTCTCTTGAATTCAGTCCCCCAAATGATGAAGGCCAACACACCACACACCTCCTTAACCACCCCATCAACTTACATAGCAACTCTGAGGGATCTACGGACATGGACCCCAAGGTCCCCCGTTCCTCCATCCTGACATTGACCTTGTATTCTACCCTTCAGGTTCACCTTTCAAAGTGAATCAGTTTATATTTTTCCAGAATGAACTCCATCTCTCATCTCTCAACCCAGGTCTGCTTCCTATCAACATCCTACGACAACCTTCTACACTTCATCGATCTTCAAGTCACCTGCAAATTTACTAACCTACTCCTCTAACCCCTCGGCCAAATCATTTTGAAAAGTCAAAAAGACTGATGAAGGGTCTCAAACTGAACTGTCAGCTGTTCATTTCCCTCCATAGATGCCACCTGACCAGACCTGCTGAGTTCCTCCAGTAATGGTCAAGATTTCCACATCTGCAATCTCTCATGTGTCTAGAGCAAGTGAACAATAACGTGCCAGGTAATAACAGGGTGGATTGTTAGACCTCCTGTACCTAATAAAATGGCCACTGAGTGTATCTTCATGGGTTTCAGCTGCTATAGCCCATCCACTTCAAGTTTCAATGTGTTATGTGTCAAAGATGCTCTTCTGCACATCATTGTTGTAACGTGTGGCTATTTAAGATATTGTTGCTTTCCTGTAAGCTTCAGCCAGTCTGGCCATTCTCCTCTGACATCTCTCATTAACAAAATGTTTTTGCCCACAGAACTGTTGCTTACTAGATTTTTTTTTTGTTTCTTGTGCTATTCTCTGTAAAATCTAAATGCTCCTGTGTGTGAAAATCCCAGGTCATCAGCAGTTTCTGAGATCCTCTAACCTCCACATCTGGCACCAACAATCACTCCCCAGTCAGAGTCACTTAGATCACAATTCTTCCCTATTCTGATGTTTGGTCTGAACAACAACTGAACTGCTTGACTATGTCTGGGTGCTTTTATGCATCGAGTTGCTGCCTCACAACTGGCTGGTTATGTATTTGCATTAACGAGCATGTGTACAGTTGTACCTAATAAAGTGGCCACTGAGTGTACATACAATAACCAGGGCTTCACAGAACTGTTAATGATTCCAAATTAAAATACATTTACTATTATCTACAAAACATTCAGTTCCCTAAGGAGGGGCCTACCATTCCCAGAACTCCCCCACTGTTACCGTAGACACAACATGTTTCTTCTCCAAGGACAGCCAAGCAAAGAAGTAACCCCAGGAGAGAGACAGGCAGAGCCCTCAACTGACTATTGACCTGACTTGCGAATGGCCATCTTGTCCAGGCCCGGGAGCAAGCCTGTCAGGAGATCCCCCAAGTAACCAATACCCTCTGTATCGGATGGCTGTAGATCAGGAGCGCAGGGCTGGTGCAGCAAAAACTTGAGAAAATGCCCCTTCAGATACTCACCAGGGGCTGCATCCCCTCACACTCCATATATACATTCAAAATTCAAGGCTCAACATTCAACATTGTTTAATGTCATTTCCAGTACACAAGTATAAGGGAGAGCAAAACAATTGTTACTCCAGATCTGATGCAGCACAAACAAAACACACAATCAGATAAAGGATACCATAATAATAATAAGCACAATAAATATAGAGACATGGATTGATTGTATGTCAATAAAGTGATGGTCAGCACAGGAATGTCTGTACATAAGGTGACTCTGACAGGAAATGATAAGAAGTGGTGGTTGGGGGTGTAGAGGTGTGGGTTAGTGGGTGGAAGTGTTGATCAGCCTCACTGCTTGGGGTAAGTAGCTGTTTTTGAGTCTGATGGTCCTGGTGTCGATGTTGCGGAGCCTTCTCCCTGATGGGAGTGGGATAAACAGTCCATGAGCAGGGTGGGTGGGACCCTTTATGATGCTACTGGCTCTTTTCCTGTGCCTTTCTGTATATATGTCCTTGATGATGGATAGGCTGGTGCCTGTGAGCTTTGGGTGTTTTTGACTATCCAACATAGAGCCTTTCCATTGGCCACAGTGCAGTTTCCGTACCATGCCGTGATGCAGCTCTCGACTGCGTAGCTGTAGAATGACGTTAGTATAGACATGCACTGTTCAGCTCTCTTCAGAAAGGAGAGATGCTGGTGAGCTCCCTGATTGTGTAGGATGTGGGCTGGAACCACAAGAGTTTGTGCCAGATCTGCACTCCCAGGAGCTTGAAACACTGCTATGTCGCCGATGTAAAGGAGATGTGAGTGGTACAAGTTCTCCTGAAATTGATAACCATCTCCTTTATATTGTCCTTTACGTGGTATACCATCTCCTCTCCAGCCACAGAAAGGATAGGTGTTACCACGTACGGCAAGTTGCCTGAGGGATAGGAGAGGTTTCTTGGCCACCAGCTCAGTTCCAGCAGCCAAAACATGACATTCCAGAGAGATTTCTCTGCCTTCCCAGCTGAGATAAGGTTTGTGTGGACAGACAGCTACGTCACTGCCACCAGGATCGACCCTGGAGGATGTGCCCAAAGTCGACAGTGTTTCACAAACTACTGATAGCGGCTGCTCTTGGCGCAAGGATCAGGGAGAGACGAGTGTCAGCGAGAAAGGTGAAGGGACTGTGAGGTCTGCAGTGACTGAGGACATGCCTATGGGGCTCAAGGAATCCTGAGGTGAAAACCTGAGGATATTTCTATTGCTGTCTGGTCCTCCTCTCAACCCTGCTCCCTCAGATTTCTCTGTGTAACTGGGCCTCTGCGTGTCTCTGCTTTGGTTTTACATTCAACTCCTCTGCTGCTTGTTCGTATTTCTCCTTCGCTGTGCCTTCTCTTCTCTCCTGCAGTCCCGGTGTCTCTGCTTGCCCTCCTCCCTCTCTCCCCAACACCCGTCTCTCTGCCTCTCACTCGCGGTTCAGAATTCCCTGCTTCTTGTTCTCTCCCCAATCTCTCCCCTTTGTTTCCCACTCTCACTCACTCCTGAACTCACCCTCTCTCTGATCCCTACTCTCTCTCTCTCTCTCTGCAGTCTCATTTCCTTTTCCCTCTCCCAGTCTCACTGCCTCTATCTCCCCTACCTCTTGACTAACTCCCTCTCTGATCCCCTCTCTCTGTCCTCCATTTCCCATTCCTCACTCTCTCCAACCTCTCTAGTCTCACTCCTTCTCTCATCTCGTCTCTCCCCAGTCTTGTCCCTGTATCCCACAATCTCTCCAACATCTCCAATCCCACTCCCTCTGTATCTGCATTCTGTTTGCTGTCTCACCCCTTTTCTCCCCTTTCCTGTCTCTCTCCCTCTCTGATCCTCACTCTCTCCCAGCATCACTTTCCCCTCTTCCAGTCTCAACCCCCTCTCTGATTCCCATTCTCTCTCTCTCTCTCTCCCCGGTCTTATTCTATTTCCACTTTCTCATCTCTCTCTCTCTCTCTCTCTCTCCCAATTCCAGACCATCTCCTCCTCTCAATCTCTCATTTCCTGTCCTGCCGACTACCTTTTTTTCCTTCCCTTCTCCCTCAATTACTGTCTCTGTACTCTCTTTCTCTCTGCCTGTACCCTCGCTGTAAATATCTTGCACTAAATCCCTCAATTGCTAATACCACCTTATTGCCTCCTGACTGCCTCTTTCCCTGCATCTCTCTGTATACCTATCATCCTTTCTCTTTATCTCTTGGTGTCCCACACTCTCACTCTCTACCCCGATGTATGTGTCAAGGCTTCCTGCTGCCCCTCTGCCCCTGGTTCTGCTCCTGCTCCTCCTCCAGGTCCCGGGGCTGGGAGGCAGCTGCTCCACGCAAAGCCCTAGTGAGGACGCAATTCTTGCAAAGGTGCGGGACAAAATTCTTCAGAGCCTGGGCTTAGCCGAAGCACCACGGACCTGTAACCAAACCAGACTGGATGCGCCAAAACCCTTCAGCCACCCGGGGCTAGAACGACACCTAAACCAATGGGCTACCCAGCAAAAGCCCAACAAGGATGACGACACATCAGAGGTCATTTCGTTCCCTATTACAAGTAAGCTTTAATTGTCACTAATTGAAATGTATCTCAGATCCTGCAATATATTTACAAATTAGTAGATTGTTTTATTGGGGTTAGTTGCTATAACCTCCATAGTTATATGTTTTATTTCTCTCTCTTTCTCTCTCTCTCTCTCTCTACTTATATGTATATACTTATATATATATATATATATATGTGAGTGTGTGTGTGTGTGTGTGTTTTATATATATATATATATCTTTTATATACTTTATGTATGTTTCCTCCAGAATCCAAAAACAAACTGGTTAGCAGATTAATTAGTCATTGTAAATTGTCCTGTTATTAGGCTAGGGTTAAGCAGGTGGGTTGCTGAGTAGCACAACTCGATGGGCCAAAGGGCCTGTTCTGCTCTGTACCTCTAAATAAATAAATAAAATTTACAATGACAGTGTGAAAGAGTACTAGTGAGATAGTGTTCTTGGGCCATTCAGAAATCTGCTTCCAGCACTTTTCAATTATACTGGTGCCTAAGGAGAACATGGTAACCTGCCTCAATGACTATCATCCAGTAGCACTTACATCCACCTTGATGAAGTGGCTTGAGAGGTTGGTGATGAAACATATGAACTCCCGCCTGACGAGTAATTTGGATCAGCTCCAATTTGCCTGCCAGCACAACAGCTCCACAACAGATGTTATTTAATTGCTTCTTCACTCAACTCTGGAACATCTGGACAGTGAAGATGCCTGCATTAGGATGCTGTCCATCCACTATAGTTCAGTATAGCTTCAATACCATCATCCCCTCAAAACTAATCAATAAGCCTCAAGACCTAGGCCTCCATACCAGCTTGCAGTTGGATCCTGGATTTCCTCACTTGTAGACTCCAGTCAGTTTGGATTGGCAACAACATCTCCACAATCACCATCAGCACGGGTGCACCACAAGGCCGTGTGCTTAGCACCCTGTTCTGCTTATGACTGTGAGGCCAAGCTCAGCTCCAGTGCCATATTTAAGTTTGCTGATGACACCACTGTTGTCATTTGAATCTGAGGTGGTGACGAATCAGCGTATTGGAGGGAGAGTGAAAATCTGGGTGAGTGGTGCCACAACAACAACCTCTCGCTCGATGTCAACAAGAGCAATGAGCTGATTACTGACTTCAGGAGGAAGAAAACCAGAGCCAATCCTTACCTGGGGATCAAAGGTGCAGAGGATCAGCAACTTGAAATTCCTCAGTATTATCATTTTAGAAGATCTGCCCTGGGTTAAGCACATAAGAGCTTGAACAGCAGTCAACTGGAGTTCAGAGGGGAAAAGTAAAAGTGTCTCTTTTACAAATCAGTGCTTCATAGCCATTTTTTCAGAGCTTGAACAGCAGCCAATCAGAGTTCAGGATTCTTGTCTTGTCCGTACTTCATCAACCACCGTCACTGGGCTACAAACGTGCAGGAGCAGTGTGTGGTTAAGTACCTTGCTCAAGGACACCCACGCTGAGGCTCGAACTGACAACCTTCAGGTCACCAGCCCAAAGCCTTAACCACTTGGTCACGTGATTCATTAGCAAGGTCAAATAAAAATAAGGTTGGGCAGTAATACTGGCTCCATAGGGCTGTGTTTCGTTCTTTGTGTGAGATGTGGGAATTCTGGGCGAGCTCCAGCCTCCCGGATAACCACGTCTGCTCCAGGTTCACCAGGCTGCAGTGCCTCGGAGAAGGTGATAAGTAACTGGAGCTGCAGCTCAATGACCTTCGGCTCATACAGGAGACTGAGTAGGTGCTAGGTAGGAGCTACAGGGAGGCAGTCACCCCTAGGATGCAGGGGGCAGGTAAATGGGTAACTGCCAAGAGAGGGAAGAGAAAGAGGCAGCAGTACAGAGTATCCATGTGGCCATTCCCCCCAATAACAAGCACACTGTTTTGGATATTGTTTGGGGGGGTATGACCTACCGGGGTAACCGCAGCAATCGGGTCTCCGGCATTGAGTGTGGCACTGTGGCTCTGAAGGGAAGGGCCAGAGGAGGACTGCAGTAGTGATAGGAGATTCCATAGTTAGAAGGGTAGATAGGACCGTCTGTGGACGTGATAGAGAGACACTGATGGCATGTTGCCTCCCTAGTGCCAGGGTCAGGGACATCGCAGATCATGGCCGTGGCATTCTAAAAGGGTGGGTGAGCAGCCTGGTGTCTTGGTACACATGGGTACCAATGACATAGGAAGGAAAAGTATGCCCTAAAGAGAGAATTTAGAGAGTTAGGTAGGAAGCTGAAAAGCAGGGCCTCCAGGGTAGTAATTTCTGCTTTGCCACCTGTGCCATGGGCCAGTGAGAGTAAGAACAGGATAATTTGGCAGATGAATGCGTGAACTGGTGCAGGGCACAGGGGTTCAAGTTGCCTGGATCATTAAGATCTCTTCTGGGGAAGGTCTGATAGGACGAGCTACACCTGAACCCAAAGGGGGCCAGTATCCTTGCAGACAGGTTTGCTGGAGCTGCTCGGGAGGGATGGAAATCTGAGTGACAGGGCTGAGGATGGAGATGTTGGTTTACAAGCAGAGGCAGAGGAGTGTAGTGAGACTGTCAGGAAGGGCAGACAGACGATAAGGAAATTGGCAGTCAGTGGGATGGGTTGCAGTGTAAAAAGAGCACAAAGTTGAAAAGGGTGATGGATACAGGACTGAAGGTGTTATACTGTACTAGCATACAGAATAAGGTAGATGATCTTATACTGCAGTTAGAGACGGGCGGGTATGGCATTGTGAGTCGTGGCTGAAAGATGATTGTAGTTGGGAGCTTCATGTCCAAGGGTACACAATCCATCGAAAGGATGGCAGGTAGGCAGAGGGGGTGGGGTGGCTCTGCAGGCAAAAAATTAAATCAAATCTTTAGAAAGGGGTGATATGGGATCAGAAGATGTAGGCTCCTTGTGGGTAGAGTTAAGAAATTGCAAGGGTAAGAAGACCCTGATGGGATTTACTTACAGGCCTCTGAACAGTAGCCAGGACATGGTGTACAAATTACAGTGGGTGATAGAGAAAACATGACATTGTTACTTTAGTCATGAGGGATTCCAATAGGCAGATAAATTGGGAAAATCAAGTTTAAACTGGATTCCAAGAGAGAGGGAATTTGTGGAACGCCTCCAAGATGGCTTCTTGGAGCAGCTTGTGCTTGAGCCTTACAGTGGGACTTACCTCCACAGTGGTGAAGTGTTTTGAGAAGCTGGTGTTGAAGTGTCTGGGTGGTGACTTGGATCCGCTCCAATTCACCTACCAAAGCGAGAGGGGTACAGCAGATGCTATCTTGTTGGCTCTTCACACAAGCCTAGAATGTCTGTGCAGCAGAGGTGCACCCATCAGGAAGCCTTTTATCAATTACAGCTCAGCATTTAACACCATCATCCCCTCAAAACTAACCAGTAAACTCCAAGACCTGGGCCTCAGTACCCCTTGTACAACTGGATCCTGGATTTCCTCACTTGTAGACCCCAGTCAGTTCAGGTCAGATACACAGATACACCACAGGAATGTGTACTTAGCCCCCTGCTCTACTCGCTGTACACCTCTGAACGTGTGGCTCAGTCCATCTTCAACACCATATACAAGTTTGCTGATGACACTACTGTTGTGGGCTGTATCAAAGGAGGTGATGAATCAGCTTACAGGAGGCAGAATGAAAATTTGGCTGAGTGGTGTAATAACAACAACCTCTCACTTAATGTCAATGAGACCAAGGAACTGATTGTGGACTTCAGGAGAGGGAAACCAGAGATCCATGAGTCAGTATTCATCGGAGGATCGGGGTGGAGAGGGTCAGTAAGTTTAAATTCCTGGATGTCACTATCTCAGAAGATCTGTCCTGGACCCATCAGATAAATATCAGTGTGAAGAAAGCACGACAGCACCTCTACTTCCTCAGGAGTCTACAGAAGTTTGACATGTCATCAAAAACCTTGGCAAACTTCTATTGCTGTGTGGTGGAAAGTGCACTGGCTGGCTGCTTTATGGCCTGGTACGGGAACATGGAAAATCCTACAAAAGGTAGTGGATTCGGCCCAGTACATCACCGGTAAAACCCTCCAAACCATTGAGCACATCTACATGAAACGTTGTCATTATCAAAGATCCTCACCACCCAGGCCATGCTCTTTGCTTGATGCTGCCATCAGGTAAAAGATACAAGTGCCTCAGGACTGTGTAATCTGTGGAATTCTTTGCCACACGTGGCTGTGGAGGCCAAGTCACTGGGTGCAGTTAAGGTGGAGGTTGATAGGTTCTTGATTAGTCAGGGCGTGAACGATAATGGGAGAAGGCAGGAGAATAGGGTTAAGAGGGAATGGATCAGCCATGATGAAATGGCTGAGCAGACTCGATGGGCCTAATTCTATTCCTAGGTCTTATGGTCTTATTAAGAAGAAAGCACGGCAGCGCCTCTACCTCCTTCGGAGTTTGTGGAGATTTGGCATGACATCTAAAACTTTGACAAACTTCTATAGATGAGCGGTGGAGAGTACATTAATTGGCTGCATCACAGCCTGGTATGGAAACACCAATGCCCTTGTACGGAAAATCCTATAAAAGTAGTGGATACAGCCCAGGCCACCTCAGGTAAAGACCTTCCCACCAGTGAGAACATCTACACAAAACGCTGTCATCCAATATCAGGGACCTCCACTGTCCAAGTCGCGCTCTCTTGGTGCCGCTGCCGTCAAGGAAAGGACCCTCATCATCAGCTTCAGGAACAGTTGTTACTCATCACCCTTCAGCCTCTGGAACCAGAGGGGAAATTTCACGCGTTTCACTTGCCCCATCAATGAACTATTCCCACAACCTATGGCTTCACTTACATGTATACTTTATCTCACATTTTTGATACTTACTGGGTTTTTTTCTTTTGTATTTACACATTGGTTGTTTGTCCATTCTGTTGGGTTATAATCTTTCAGTGATTCTATTGTGTTTCTTGTAAATACTATGTAAATAAATGAATCTCAGGGTTGTATATGGTGGTGTGTAGTATTTTGATAATAAATTTATTTTGAACTTTGAACTTAGAAGCTGTTACTGATTTGTTGATCACAATGATTCAGAAACAGCTTCTTCCCATCAATCAACAATTCAGAATCAAGAGGTGGGGGCAGGATGTGCTCTGATCTTCAAAATAAGGGCACCAGTATTTATTGTGGTTAGTGTGGAGGGTTGTTGTAGGTTGCAACGGGACATTGACAGGATGCAGAGCTGGGCTGAGAAATGACAGATGAAGTTCAACCCAGAGAAGTATGAAGTGATTCACTTTGTTAGGTCAAACCTGCAGGAGGAGGGCAGAGTTAATGGCAGAATTCTTGTCAGTGTAGAGGAACAGAGGGTTTTTAGGGTCCACATCCATAGACACTTGAAAGTTGCCACACAACTTGATTGGTTGGTTAAGAAGGTGTATTGTGTGTTGGCCTTCATTAATTAGGGATTGAGATCAAGAACTGCAAGGTAATGCAGTTTTAAAACTTCGGTTAGACCCCACTTGAAGTATTGTTTTCATATTTGGTCACCTCATTATAGGAAGGATGTGGAAGCTTTAGAGAGGATGCAGAGGAGATTTATGAGGATGCTGCCTGGATTGGGCGGCACGATAAATAGGGCTTTTCTTTTTGGAGCAAAGGAGGATGAAAGGTGACTTGATAGAGGTGTACAAGATGTTAAGTATCAAAGTTCAAATAGACAGTCAGAGATTCCGAAGATGCTGGAAATCCAGAGCAACATACACAAAATGCGACCTTTGTCTTGACCCGAAATGACGACTGTCCGTTCGCCTCCATTGATGCTGCCTGGCCTTCTGAGTTCCTCCAGCATTTTGTGGGGGAATGCCAAAGATAGGTTTCTCATACAGAGTGGTGGGTGCAAGGAACCCACTTGCTGGGGATGGTAGTGGAGGTACTCAGTCAGGTCTCCCCTCCCCTCAGCTCTAGGGAGAATATTACGAGTTTATCCATCTTTTCCGTATAGCTTGTACCCTCTAATCCAGACTGTGTCCTGGTAAGCCTCTTCTGCATCCTCTCCACTGTTCCCACATCCTTCCTGTGACCAGACATTACTCCAAGTGCAATCTGACTTACAGTAAGTTTTACACAGCTGCAGTATGACTTACTTACTCAGCAGCCCAGCTGATGAAGGCAAATGTGCCAAACAGATGTATCTGCCTATTCCATTACCCCAGCAACGTGTTCCATACACTCATCCCTCTGTTCAAAAACCCTACCTCTAACGCACCCGCATGCTCCCCTCCAAACACCTTAAAAATATGCCCCTTCATATTAGCCGTTTCTGCCCAGGGAGAACACCTCTGCCTGTCCACTCCCCATCATCTCTCATCATCTTGTACACCTCACCAGAGACAAGCACTGGGTCTAGACTGACACCCAGTGGAGAACAGAGGGACTGAGGTACTGGATAATCTATGAAACAAGAGACGCAAGCGACTGCAGATGCTGGAATCTGGGCAACGAACAATCTGCTGGAGGAACTCTGCAGGTCAAGCAGCATCTGTGGCGGGAAAAAGAATTGTTTTGTTTCAAGCCCCTGCACCAGGAGTTGGATCAAAATTCAAATATCAACAATTCCTTCCCCCACCCCACCCACAGATGCTGCTCAACCTTCTGAGTTCCTGAGACTACTGTTTTTTATTGAGCTAAAAATTCCATTATCCTTTTTGAGTGTTTTAAAAGATGCAGAGGCACAATCCATCAACCAGGGAGCTCTCCTTAAAATTAACTTGAAATAAAGAGGAATTTAAGGTGGAGGGTTATATCAGATTCAGATTCAGTTTTTTGTTTCATTTAGAAACCACAAATGCAATGCAGTTAAAAAATGAGACAATGCTCCCCCAGAATGATATCACAAAAGCATATGACAAAACAGACTACACCAGAAAATCCACATAACGTTTGGCAATCCCCAATCCAGAGCCTGGAGAGGCTGCTGCGTATTAATATCGCACTACCATCTTAGCGCGTTCCCCGGAAAGGAGCTCCAAATCCACCAGACAAAACAAGACCAAAAACTAAAGCTACAAGACCTGCACAAAGCCACATAGTTACAACAGCGCAAACAATAGAATAATTGATAAAAAAAAAACACCATGGGCACAGTAAAAATTGTCCAAGATGTTAAAGGACTGTAAGTTCAAAAGAAACCACCACAGTTTCCATGTCCCCAGGGTCCCGACAGACTCACCACCCCACACCGGTGGCAGAAGGGAATACCCCCGCTATGGACTTCCACGGCGCCGCCCGACTCAGCCTCGCAGACGCAGCACACAATGAAAGCGACCTGACCGCAGCGGACTCCAAGTCCGTCAAAACTCCAAGCCGATGACCATCCCGAGCTTCACTGAGCACCATCCTCTGCCGAGCCAATGGCCATCAGCAACGCGACCCCGAGGACTGGGGGCCTGTTCTTCCCAGCAGAGTCCCGGACCTCACAGCAGCAGCAGCAATGAAGAAGGTCTTCCTGGAGATTTCCCAATGTTTCTCCTTGCTTCCACGTCTGTTTTCAATCGATTATGATTGCGCACGGCACCCAACTATCAGGGGCAGGGTTTAAGGGTCAGTGCAACATTGTGGGCCGAATGGCCTGTACTGTGCTGTATTGTTCTTTGTTCTTCAAAGGAGCAGAATTAGGACATTCAGGCTATCAAATCTACTCCAGCATTTGATCATAGCTGATTTATTATTCTTCTCCACCCCATTCTCCTGCCCTCTCCCCCTAAACTCAATGACTTACCTCCACAGCCATCTGTGACAATAAATTCCACAGATTCATCATCATCTGGCAAAACAAATTCCTCCTCATCTCTGTTCTAAAAGGACGTCCTTCTATTCTGAGGCTGTGCCCTCTGGTCCTAGACTTCACCACTATAGGAGACATCCTCTCCACATCCACTCTATCTGTGCCCTCTGGTCCTAGACTTCACCACCATAGGAGACATCCTCTCCACATCCACTCTATCTGTGCCCTCTGGTCCTAGACTTCACCACTATAGGAGACATCCTCTCCACATCCACTCTATCTGTGCCCTCTGGTCCTAGACTTCACCACCATAGGAGACATCCTCTCCACATCCACTCTATCTGTGCCCTCTGGTCCTAGACTTCACCACTATAGGCGACATCCTTTCCATGTGCACTCTATCTTGTCCTTTCAATATTCAATAGGGTTCAATGAGATTCCCCTGTCATTCTTCTAAATTCCAGCCAGTACAGTCCCAGAGCCATCAAACATTCCTCAAATGTTAACCCTTTCATGTCCAATCTAAAAAAGCTGACAAAAGCTTGAAAATTCACGCCGCCAGATTCAAGGACAGCTTCTATCTCACTGTTATTCTCTATCAGAGGATAAACGAAAGAGTCCTGATAGAAATTTTAAAATCTTGTATATAGAATAGCAGTTATCACAGCTCAGGGCATTTCAGAGTTCCCAATAATAAATGGGTCAAGGGCAAGAGAATGAGGGTGAAGGTTGACACAGGGAGACAAGGTAGTGAAGAAAGCATTTGGCACACTTGTCTTCAACATTGAGGACAGGGGTTACAGGAGTTGAGGCATCATGTTGCAATTATTAGTGAGACTACACCAGAATCCAAATCAGAGCTTATCGCTGATTTAGAAGACATGAAATGTATTGTTTTGAAACAACAGAACAGTGCAAAGACCTAAAATTAATATAAATCATACAAAAATGAATAGTGTAAAGAAAGGACTAACTCGACAGTTGTGCGTTCAGCAATCTGATGTTGGAGAGAAGCTGTTTGCAAATTATTGAGAATCTTCAAATTCCTTTACTGGTATTTGTTTATTATTGTCTCATGTGCCAGAATACGGTGAAAAGCTGGTCTTGCATACTGTTCATCAGATCAGATCAGTGCACAACACGTTGAGGTAAAACGATGACAATGCAGAATAAAGCGTTACAGCTACAGAGAACGTGCAGTGCAGGTAGACAATGTTGTGCACGGTCATAACGAGGTAGGTTGTGAAGACAAGAGGTTCTTTCAAGAGTCTGGTAACAGCCGGGTAACAACTTGTCCTTGAGCCTGAAAGTACGTGCTTTCCAATTTTTGTTTCTTTTGGCTGATGGGAGAGGGAAGAAGAGAGAATGTTCGTGTTGAGCAGTTTCCTGAATTATGTACACCGTGTATTCCTCTCCATAGGCGCTGCCTGAGCTGCTGAGTTCCTCTAGCATTTTGTGTGTGTGTGTGTTGAGGAACAGTGAAAAGCTTCTCTTGTACTCTGCTTATTCAGATCAAGTCATTACACAGTGCATTGAGCTAGAATAAGATAAAACAATACCAATGCAAAATAAAGTGCAACAGATTGAAACACTATGCAGTACAGGTAAGAGAATGAGAGTGCAAGATCATAACGAGGTAGATCTTGAGGCCAAGAGTCCATCTTATCATACAAGAGGACCTACCAAGTGCCATCTTGACCCAGTACACGTGACAATAGTAAACTAATTTGCCAACCAAGGTGCCAAATCAGATGAAGTCGATTGTCCATTTCTTTCCACAGATGCTGCCTGACCCAATGCGTTCCTACTGCTGTATCATACATTGCCTCCAGCCCGTGAAACGTATACTGAGATAAAAACACAAAATGTTGAAAACACTCAACACATCAGGCAGCATCTGTGGAGGGAGAAACAGTTAATGTTTTAGACATTGACAGTTCTCTGGGGACTCATGAAACCTGTATATATGAACCAGCAGTGTCTCAGATTCCCTTTTGAATTAGATCACATCAGGAGTATATTATCCAGTACCAGTCACCCCATTACTTGACAGATGAGGAAGCTTTGGAGAGGGTACAGAAGAGATTCACCAGGATGCTGCCTGGATTGGGGGCATGAGAGATTCCAGAAACCATAAGAACGTAAGACATAAGAGCAGAATTAGGCCATTTGGACCATTGGATTGGCTTCACCATCCGATCATGGCTGATTTATTTTTTCTCTCAACCCCATTTTCCTGCCTTCTCCCTGTAACATTCGACACCCTTGCTAATCAAGAACCTATCAAACTCTGCTTTAAATATGCCCAATGACTTGGCCTTCACCGCTGACTGGCAATAAATTTCACAAATTCACTATCCTCTGGATAAAGAAATTCCCCTCTCATTTCTGTTCTAAAACGATGCCCTTGTATTCTGAGGCTGTGCCCTCTGGTCCTTGATTCCCCCGCTATAGGAAATACTGTCTCCTTGTCCACTTTATCTAGGACATTCAAAGACGAACCAGTAGTTTGTAGAAAAGTACATGTCAGTGATAATAAAACTAATTCTGATTCTGAGAGGGTGCAGAAGAGGTTTAGCAGGATGCTGCCTGGATTGGAGAGCATAAGGAGAGGTTATTTAATGCATTAAACTGTATGAACAGTATTCAAGACAAACAACCTCACTGCACCTTGGTTAATGGGACAAAAATAAACCAATTCCAATTTTGCCTGAGAGGCAGAGCCGAATTGGAGACCTGAAAGAGGTTTAAGGTTATGAAACGAGTATGAGAGATAGAGTAGACAGCAAGATTCTTTCTCCTAGGGTCAAAATGTCCAATACCAGAGGGCCTGTATTTAGGGTGAGTAGTCCAAAGGTGATGTGCAGGCAACACACACAAAATTCTGGAACAGCTCAGCAGGCTGGGCAGCATCAATGGAGAAAAAGTACAGTTGCGTTGAGTCCTGCCGAAGGGTTTTGGCCTGAAACGTTGACTATCCTCTTTTCCACAGAGTTCCTCCAGCATTTTGTGTGTGTTGCTTGGTTTTCCAGCATCTGCAGATTTGCTCTTATCGGTGATGTGCAGGACAAGGATAGTGAGCCGTGGGTGGCTGGACTGCGTGGTTTATTATTAACACGTGTACCAAGATGCACTGAAAAGCTTGACTTCCCCTTCTGCTTCTACAGATCAAATCATTACTCAATGCATTGAGGTAGAGGAAGGTAAAACAGTAACAATGCAGAATGAAGTGTGAAAGCTCCTGAAAAACTGCAGAGCAGGTAAACAGTAAAGTGCAAGGTCATTTTGAGACCAGGAGTCCATTTTGTCATACAAGAGGTTCGTCCAAAAGTCTGATAACAGTGGGATAGAAGGTGTCCTTGAGCCTAATGGCATGTACTTTCAATCTTTTGTATCTTCTGCCTGATGGGAGAGGGAAGAGAGAATGTCTGGGGTGGGTGGGATCATTGATTACGTTATCAAGGCGGTGACTGATTTCCGTGAAGTGTTGAGTTGTGTCCACACCTCCCTGTAGTTGCTTCTGGTCTCATGCAAAGCAATTGCCATATCACACCACAATACACCCAAACAGAATGCTTTCTATGTTGGAAAGAAGTGTGATAGAGGCATTTAATATGCTCTTAGATAGACATATCTATTTCCTTTTGCATTCCGACAACATGGCCTCCTCTGCTGTAAAAAAAAGAGGCCACTCTGAAGTTATGTGATGGATACTCGCTGTCCTGATCCAGGGAATTGTTTTTGCCAAACTCCTTTTTCTAAACAAAGTAGCTGTCAGTTTCTAGAGATCAAAGAGTTGTTTTTGAATAAAATAAACTTCTAACCAATACTTTTTTTAGCATCTTGTTATAAATGGGATCCAGTCTCCAGTTCTTAAAGTAAATGGCAAGCAGTAATCAGTCTGAAGTTAAAAACACAGCAGTGTAGTCTGTAGAACACAGACTTGAGAGGCTGATTACTCAAGAGTTGAAATGTAAGACAATAGGGTTATTTAATTGTGTTTGTTTCAAATTAGACAATGATGGTAAGTTATTTAGTGCAAGGAAGCTTGCAGACCAGATTAATACTATCACTTAGCACATCAAATAGCTGATCTGTTATTTTTAGCTTATCAGAATTGTACCTGCATTTTGCAAATCTTTTGTGTTTTAGAAATCATTTGTAATTTGGAAATTTTTAATGTGTTTTAAGAATTTTGTCGGATTTAAACATGTATCACTAAAAAGAAATTAACTGTATTTAGACTACTTTGATATCTCTTCCTTGGTGGGGGTGGGAGGTGTCCACCATTCAAATAAGGTATTAGCAGCAAAACTTGTCATGGAAAAGAAACAGGGAGGTGAACTAATCTTTGAAGAGTAGGTAATTATTGTATAACCTCCCTTTAATGATGATACCTATAACCATCTATAGCGGATAGGGCACAAGATCTTTGCTTGAATTTAGAACTTCATGGTCAGCAAACACGATACCATCATAACTGGTGGGGCAAAACCTCATATCCTGTCTGGGTAGCCTCCAAACTGATGGCATGAACATCGATTTCTCTAACTTCCAATAATTTCCCCCCCCCCGCCTCTCTTTTTCCAATCCCCATCTCCTCACCTGCCTATCACCACTTTTCTCCTCCTCCTTCCCTTTCTCCCATGCTCCACTCTCTTCTCCTATCAGATTCCTTTTTCTGCAGCCCTTTTCCTTTTCAGCCTATCATCTCCCAGCTTCTTACTTCATCACTCCTCCCAACCTGGCCTCACCAATCACCTGCCAGATTGTACTCATTCCCTCCCCCTCAATCTTCTTCTGGTTTCTTCATCCTTCCTTTCCAGTCCTGAGGGAAGGTCTGACTGTTTGTTCCCCTCCACAGATGCTATCTAACCTGCTAAGTTCCTCCAGCATTTTGTGTGTTAACACCTTTGTGTCTAGATAGGCACATAAACATGTAAAGAATGGCGGGATTGTGTAGGCAGGAGGGATTAGTTTAGTTAGTTAAGTACTAGTTTAGTTAGTTTTGCACATCGTGAGCTGAGTGGCCTGTTGCTGTGCTGCACTGTTCGTAGGGCCATAGAGCACTACAGCAGGAAGTCATGCCCTTCAGCCCATCTAGTCCACGTGGAACTATTATTCTGCCTATTCCTATCAACTCACACCTGGACCATATCCCTCCATACCTCACCCACCAATGTACTTATCCAAACTCTTGAATGTTGCAATTGAACCCGCATCCCCCACTTCCACTGACATTCTCATCCCCCTGAGTGAAGAGGTTCCCCTTCAATATTTCACCTTTCACCCTTAACCTATGACCACTAGTTCTAGTCTTACGCAACCTCAGTGGAAAAAACCTGATTGTATTTACCCTATTCATACCCCTCATAATTTTGTATACCTCTATCAAATCTCCCCTCATTCTCTACACTCTGGGGAATAACGTCCTTATTTATTTTGGCCAGGATTAAATAGGTGGGTTGCCAGGTGGCAGGGTTTGGTGGGTCTGGAGGGCTTGTTCTGTCCTCTAAATAAATAAAAATTATACAAATTCTACATGACATTGTAATGCCTGCTTAGTGTTCTATATCCCACTTACAGGTGTCCCATGTGATATGAAGTTGGAAGGGTTTGCCAGTGGCCACAGCTACATCTTCCAGCTGTCCATGCACCCTCACCGGCACTTGGTGACCTCTGCTGAGCTCTGGTTCTACACCAGGATCAGCCTGTTCGCCCCAGTGGCCAGAGAACAACGTCTGGCCGAACTCTACTTCCTCGTCGAGGGCAGCTTTGTCAGAGTGCCCGGCATGGTGGAGGTGAAAGGAAGCTGGGTGGTTTTCCACATCTCAGAGTCGTTCCTCCCCTACGTCATGCACAACGTGCTCGTCCTGCAGATCAGGTGTCCCACCTGCCAGTGCGTTGCGGATCAGAGCAAGCTGCCCTTCATCCTCTCCACCATCAAGTCCGCGAGACCTGGAAGGTCGAGGCGCTCGTCTGTCCCTTGGTCACTGGCCTACGTCAACCTGGTTCAAAGATCGCTGAGGCCAGAGCTAATCCGGGATGACTGCCAGCGCTCCGCCATCAACATCACTTTCGAGGAGCTGGGGTGGGGCAACTGGATTGTTCACCCAAGGAGCTTCATTTTCTACTATTGCAATGGGACCTGTACCAACTCAAACAGACTGGCTTCCAGCCCCGGTCTCAGTCTGTGCTGCACCTCTGTCCCTGGCACACTGAAACCCCTGAGGGTGAGGACGACATCTGACAACGGCTTCACCTTCAAGTACGAGACAATCCCCAACATCATCACCAGGGAGTGCGGCTGCATCTGAAGCTGGTTCAGCCTTGCCCTGACGTGATCTCACACATACACTACAGGGAGAAGTATATACACTACTATACGGAGCAAAAGTCACATCAGTGTTAATCCCGTCCGACATGCTTTCCTTAACTAATCAGGTTCAGGAAAACATTACCCTACGACCATCAGGCTCCTGAACCAGCCTGGATAACTTCACTCACCACAACTGATTCCACAACCTACAGACTCACCTTTAAGAACCCTTTATAACGCATGCTTTCAATATTATTTTGTATAGATTCGGCATGTCACCTAAAACTTTAACAAACTTCTGTAGATTGGCCATCAATAGATCGACTGGGCTGTACCCTGACTGGTTGCTTCATGGCCTGCAATGGAAATACCAATGCTCAGGACAGGAAAAGTCTACTAAAACTAATGGATACCGCCCAGTCCATCAAAGGTAAAGTCCTCCCCACCACTGAGCACATTTACGAGGAGCACTTTCACAAGAAAGCATCCAGCATCAAGGACCCCACCATCCAAGTCATGCTGTCTTCTACAGGAGCCTTAGGTCCCACCCCACCAGCTTCAGGGTCAGTTATTACCCTACAGCCATCAGGCTCCTGAACCAGTGTGGATAACTTCACTCACCACAACAAATCAATTCTACAACCTGCAGGCTCACTTTCAAGGACTCCACAACTCAAGTATTATTTTACTTGCACAATTTTGGTTGCTTGACATTCTGTGTTTATGTATAGTTCTTCATAAATTCCATTGTATTTCTCTTTTAATGCCAGCATGAAAATGAGTCACATATTATCCTTTCCTGAGCATATGTACTTTGATAATAAAGTTTACTTTGAGAGAGAAAAGACTCTGACTAACATTTGAGAACCATCCAAGCAGATAACAAAGATTCTGTTCCCTCTCCGGTGGGAACTGAGACTAGATGTGGATGACCAGTGAAGGGGAGCGAGTAGCTGACCTTGAGAATTGAGAGACTGGACATAGTTGACCAATCAGGGGGATGGGAGGGGTCATGGGATCAAATTTCTGGCCGGGGTTGGGAATTCTAGGAGTATCTGGGAGCTCCAAGAATGTATCTGGCTTCACTGCTTTGTTTAGAAGTTCTGAACTTTTTGAACCTATCAGATAAATTACTGACAAACCCAGAGAGGAACTGGAGGGGATGTGTGTGCGTGTGTGTGTGTGCATTGTGAGACTGAGAATATTTCAGTATAATACAGGCCCTTGGCCTACGACGTCGTGCAGACCTTCTCACCTACTCTAAGATCAATCTAACCTTCTCTCCTACATAGCCCTCCACTTTACTTTTATGTACCTAAAAGTGTCTTAAATGTCCCTAATGTATCTGCCTCTACTACTAGGACATTCCATGCACCCACCACTCAGTGTAAAAAAACTTGCCTCTGACAGCCCCTTGAAAATTCCTCCAACCTCCTTAAAATTAGGCTGTCTTGCATTAGCCATCTCCACCCTGAGAAGTCATCTCTGGCTGCCCACTCGATCTGTGGTATCATCTTGCACGCCTCTGTCACTTGTAAGGAGTTTGAATTTTCCTTCTAATTGCAGATTCTTCAGTTTTTTCTCTAATACTGAAGTCCAAGTTGAGTTTATAGACAAGTACAGGTGCACACTGGCGTAATGAAACCATGTTTGAAGCAGCATCACAAGTACAGAGCATCAGATACTCAAGATTCACAAAGAAATGTAACTTATTTGTAAATTAGACATGATTTTTGCAAAACACAATTATAACCAAAAAAAATCTGTCCATTTTAGTGCAAGTTAGCTAAAGTGATTGCTAAAATGTGGTGACTTACATTTTGCTGGTTGGTTCAAGAAGACATAGGACCCCAGGAACAGAATTTGGCTGAAGGGTAGTCTGTTCCTCCTGCCCAATGACAGCTGTGAGAAGGTAGCATGGCCCAGATGGGGAGGGTCTTTGATGATGGATGGTGCTTTCTTGCAGGAAGGCGCCTCCTGTAGATACCACCTATGGGGACGGATGAGCCTGCAATGTATTAGGCTAAGTCCAGCACTCTCTGCAGTTTACATTCCTCATTAAACCTTTATTATCTTCCTGTTGGATAATTCCTCCTTTCCCTCTAAACCCTACTACAAGAATCATTAAAGCACAGAGACCATGGCTACAATAAAAACAGGTAACGCTAGAATGCAGATCAAGGAGGAAAGGGGAGAAAGAGGGAGGTAGGGAGGGAGAGCAGAAAGGTAGTGTGTGTGGAAGTGGAGAGGATGTTTTCAATAGTGGGAGAGTCTAGGATCAGAGGGTACAGCCTCAGAATAGAGGGATATCCCTTTAGAACAGAGATGAAAAGGAATATCTTTAGCCAGAGGGTGGTGAATCTGTGGAAATCATTGCCAGTGGCAGTAATATTTAAAACAGAGGTTGATAGGTTCTTGATTAGTATGGACACCAAAGGTTACGCAGACAAGAGTGCAGAACTTGGTTAGGAGGGATAATAAATCAGTTTTGACAAAATAGCAGAGGACTTGATGGGCTGAATGGCCTAATTCTCCTTCTCTATCTTGTGCTCTTATGGTCACTCTAAAAGAAGACCCTTTCTCACCTTCTCACACACATAAGCAGCCTTGGACCTCCGGTCCTTGGCCCCAGGCTCTCAGAGCCTCCAACCTCCAGACAAGGTAACCCAGGGATTTCACAGCTCACACCTTGACCGCTGGTATCAGTGTTCAACCATCAGGCTTTGACCTCCGAGTATTGACACAGGACTTGCTGATTAAGGACCTCCCTGCCTCTGGACTCGCTCACACCTCCGACCATGGGACTCACTGAACAGAGGTGGTCACCAGCCCTCAACCTCGAAGCCCATCACTGAATCCTCTATTTCACCAGTCGTGTAGCATCTGAGTTATTGGACCCAATGTAATCAGGTACAGAGATTGACCAATCCTGACAGTTCATACAAAGGCCTCATTTCTCACGATAGTGTCTTGTGACTAAATCTCAACACGTTGGTGTTTCACTACCTTAGAATCATAGTTACATGGAGCAATACAGGAAGGTACGGGCCCTTCGGCCCAACTAATCCATGCCAACCACAGTACCCACTCAGTCAGTCCCAGTTTCCTGCAGTCGGCCCACATCCCTCCAAGCCCTGCCACTGCATGTGCCATCCAAACACTTCTTACTATACTATTGTACCTGGCTTGACCTCTTCCTCTGGCAGATCACTTCATATCCTCACCACACTCTGTATGAAAAAGTTGGCCCTCAGGTCCCTCTTAAGTCTTCCCCGCTCACCTTAAACCTATTCTCCTTAGTTTTGGACTCCCAGCCCTGGGGAATGGGCTGTTATCTACACCTCTCATAATTTTAAGCATCTCTACAACTTTCTATAAGGTCACCCACTCATCTCCGTGCTCCAAAGAATAAAGATTTCACCTGCCCAAACCTCTCCCCGTAAATAACTCAGGCTCTCTATTTCTGACAACATCCTCATAAATTTTTATGATTGTCTGTCTTAACTTTGACATCTAGCTTTTTCCCGCTACCATTGTCAGAGTCTCTCTGGAGGGGGGAGCACGGTAGTGTGGTGGTTAGCATTGTGTAATACTGTTACAGTGCCGGCATCCCGGGTTATGTCGCTGTCTCTAAGGAGTTTGCAGCTTTTCCCCGTGACTGGTGATCCGGTTTCCTCCTGCTTTCCAGGATGGAGAGGTTAGTCGGTTAATTGTTCACTAGAGAGTAACCGGGCAGCTCATTGGGTGGGAGTGCTCCAAGGAGAAAAGGCCAAGCTCACTCAACCCGTTCTCAAAAGGCTCGCCCTCCAATCCAGGCAACACCCTTGAAAACTTCTTCTGCACTCTTTCTATAATATTACCATACTGGTAACAGGTAGATAAATAAGATGGGAGGAACGGGAAGAAAATAGATCGCAGGAAAGGATTTAGCCAAACTGACCAATTTGCTCATCTGTTAACATTGGAATTGGTTTACGATTGTCACATTACTGGAAAGCCTGTCTTGCACTCTGTCTGTACAGGTCAGATCGTTACACAGTGCACTGAGATAGAATAAAGTAAAACAGTAACAATGCAGAGCCAGTAATCGATAAAGCGCAGAATCATAATGAGATAGACTGGGAGGCTGAGAGTCCAACTTATCATACAAAATGTCCATTCATGTGCCGATAACAGTGGGACAGAAGCTGCCCTTGAGCTTGGTAATACATGTACCACAGAACACAGAAAATCTACAGTACGTTACAGGCCCTTCAGCCCACACTGCTGTGCCATGTAACCTACTCGAGAAGCTGCCTACTATTTCCCTACCTCACAGCCCTCTATTTTTCTAAGCTCCATGTACCGAGACTCTGAAAAGACCTTTTGTATCCACCTCCACCACCCTCGCCTGCAGTGCATTCCACACACCCTCCACTCTCTGTGAAAAACTTACCCCTGACATCCCCCTTCTACCTACTTCCAAGCATCTTAAAACTATACTCCCCCCCCCCCCCCCACTTCCTGAGTTAGACATTTCAGCCCTGGAAAAAGCCTCTGACTATCCACATGATCAATGCCTCTCATCATCTTGTACACCTCTATCAGGTCACCTCTCATCTTGTACATCTCTATCAGGTCACCTCTCATCTTGTACATCTCTATCAGGTCGCCTCTCATCCTCTCAGGTCAGTCCAAGGAGAAAAGGCCGAGTTCACTCAACCTATTCTCATAAGGCATGCTCCCCAATCCAGGCAACATCCTTGCAAATCTCCTCTGCACCCTTTCTATGGCTTCCACATCCTTCCTGTAGTGAGGCAACCAGAACTGAGCACAGTACTCCAAGTGAGGTCCAAGCTAGTGTAAAGCTTGTCTTCCATAATGTTCATATATATCAAATCATTACACAGTACATTGGGGTAGAACAACATAAAAATCAATAATAATGCATTATAAAGTGTAAGAGCTACTGAAAAAGGGCAATGCAGATAAACATAAAGCACAAGATCATAATAAGGTAGATTGTGAATCTGAGAGTCCATCTTATCACATAAGAGATCTGTCCCATTTGTGTGTGTTTGGCCCATACCTTTCCTCTCCGCCACGGACCTGTTCTGGAGCCTTTTAAATGTTGAGTAACACACACAAAGTGCTGGAGAAACTCAGCAGGCCAAGCGGCGTTTATGGAGGGAAATGAACAGTCGACACTTTGGGCTGGACTGCCAATCAGAAATGGGGAAAAGACATCAGCAGAGTTGGAGAAAGAAGAGGGAAGTGTCAGAGATGGACCAAATAAGTTTGAGGGTGGGGTGGGAGTTGGTCACAAAGTGTTTAAATGTTGTTTAGTTTATCAGGATGCTGCCAGGATTAGAGGGCATGTCCTATAACGAGAGGCTGGACAAACTTGGGTTGTTTTCTCTGGAGTGGCGGAGGCTGAGGGGAGACCTGATAGAGGTTTGAGAGGCAGAGATAAGAGCACACAGAAGGTATCTTTTCCCAGGGATGAAATTTCTGATACTAAATGTCATACATTTAAGGCGGTACTGGGTAATTTCAAAGGAGATGCAGGGGATACACTGCCAGTGGTGGTGGTAGAGACAGATGCAGAGACTTTTAAGAGCCATTTAGATAGGCGCAATGTAAGGACTGTGAGGAAAGTGGAATGATATGGGCATCGTGTAGGCAGAAAGGATAAGTTAATTGTTTGATTACTAATTGAATTGGTTCAGCACAACATTGTGGGCCGAAGGGCCTGTTCCTGTGCTGTACTATTCAGTGCTCAATGTCAGGGGTCACCAACCTTTTCTGCACCGTGGACTGGCCGATGGGAGGGGTGACAATCACAACCGGAATATAGGTGATAAATCAACTATGTCACTTATAAGTGGCTAATACACTCAATTTTGTTTCTAAAAGGGTTTATCTCACAAATTTAATATTAAACACACAGCACATATTTTCCTCGCATGAATATAGTGATAAGTCAATAGCACCATAACATTTTAAGTAACATTTGGATATTAAGCACACAGCACTTATTTTCCCCCTATGAACATATAAAATCATTGCAACACACCAATATTGCTAAATCAGTGGGGGCCCTGGGCTTGTTTCCCTGCAACAAGACGGTCCCATCGAGGGGTGATGGGAGACAGCGATACTCGAAGGGGGTTCCTTATGTCCAGTCTATTCCGCAATTTAGTTTTCGTGGCTCTCAGCACTTGCTTCTGTCCCGCTTGCTCACGTTTTTTCCGCTCAAAAAACTCAAGGTATTTGTCTTTAAGTGCAGGGTGCTTGGACTTAAGTTGCCGGAGCACTTTTGAAGGCTTCATTGCCTCACTAGACAGCCTCTGGGCCCGGACTCCTCCAGCCTCCCACCCGCCCACCGCCAAACGCCTTGGCCAGGTGCGGCTGGTCATGGGTGGGGTGAGAGGACAAGGTGAGGGCCGGAGGTCCCCGTGTCGGGGCCGCGGGGGTTGCCATCCGGAGAGACCGAGGAGTGCGACAGGGCGTGTGCCCGCCCCCCCCCGTAGGTAGGTATGATCTATCAGCCGACAAGAGTTTGGCTCGAGGGATGACTTTCAGTAGATCGCAGCGAGGTAGCTGCTCTGCTACTTACAAAACCCTGAGCCCGAATTAGGTCGTCTGCCAATATTTTAGCACCGGGTTCCCCACGAACATTCAGTGTGCTAAACATGTTTAGAGACGGCACCCATCTGTCCGCGCTCCAGGCCAGTAGCAACGGCACTTCTCACTGGCTGCACGAGGTGGCCAGTTACCCGAGGCCAACCAGTGATCCCTGGCGCGAGGGTATCACTGCGTTTAGGCGACGGATGACCTCGCATAGGTCATAACTTCGTGTGCATTCAAGTTCAACGGTGGGCGTGACAGGGAACGAGAAAAAGTGCAGCTGACTCATATCGTTTCATATCGCCAAATCATATCATTTCCTCATGGCCCGGTAGCACATGCTTGGCGGCCCAGTGGTTGGGCACCACTGCTCTATGTTCTGCCCGCTCCATCCAACACAAGGTAATGTTGGAAAATCAGTGTAGCTGGCCATACAGAATTCGACAGCATAAGTTAGTCAGCATCTCTTTTTATTTCTCTCTATATAAAAAGCACAACAGATCACACATGAGATCGAGCGTAGTGGCCGAGGAAGGAGTCTACAGGTTCAGCAGGAACCTGAACAAGTGTCCTTGAAATGAAAGGAAGCACAAAGTGAGCCTCATGGTGAGATGTACCGGACTTAAACACTCAAAACATGTAAACTACATAGAACCCAGTCAGAAAGACACTAAAATCCCAAAGGAAAACCCTTCCCGAATCTAAGACTACTAGAACATAGTGGATTAAGAACCTACGCATTTTTACCTAAAATATATATAAAAAAGTAAACTGCAAACTGATCTTTGGTTCATACACCTTACAAAGGTGGACAGGTGGGTGGGAAAAACAATCTACAGGTTAGACCTTATTCGTAAAGGCTCGAGTTACTGGCCGATGCAAACCTTCCCAGTCAGCTGCTCTGCATGTAGTCCTCTGGGCAACAAGCTGAGTGAAAATTCAAGGAATGCAAGGGAATACCCATCTGCCTACCAACCGAAGAACCCTGGAGTCGCCAGAGAGGCACTCCCTGCTGTGCCACCATGCATGAGATGAATGAATGATTCTGCAGAGATTTTTATTTTGGGTCGAGGGGCAAAGTGAAGAGCCGAGGAGGAAGGGAGTGGAATTCCAGGAGTTGTTAATTCTGGAACCGTGGCCTGAACTATATGTCATGGAATTGTGCAGAATGAAACAGGAAATCTCACCCAGCGACCTACAACAAAATCAGTACCAAGTTCATTAAAATACAAACCAAAAAAAAAGGAGATTCATTTGATCACTGCTCTTCCTCCAACACCCAAAATTCTGGAATGTTCTACAGCTGTAAACAACTGGAATTTAAAAAAAAATAAATCAATTGGCAATCAAAAGCCCAAAACTATACTGGGGTTTCTTATTAAGATCTGCAAGAAAAAAAAATAGAATTAAGAAGTATTTTGTTCTATTGGCAATTGCCCACAAAGGGTCAAGGTAAGGATGGCTGTGGCCTGGAGGTGTCACTGCCTCTCAACACTTTAAGGAAGACAGGTATTCCACCTCGGACAGTGGAATGCTGGCTCAGTGCTCCCAGAGGTGTCACTGTACCCAACTGTGCTGTGCATGGAATGTTACAGAAAGGCACCCTAATAGTACAAGCAAACTGGCACCACCGGTTTTCACTGTGTAGTCACGCCCTTCCAAATGCCCACAGCACTCCCACCCACCCACTATTCCAGCTGTATCCAGAGGTTTCAGTTAAAAATTAGTGTCCTTAGTGCCAAGGAGGTCAAGATGAAACACTAGTTTTTTTTTCCAGTTGATGTCCCTTTCGCATTTACTTCGAGCGTTCGGACTCCCTCCGATGCTTAGTCGAAGAGCCGGTTCCCTCAGAATCAGCCTCTCAAACCTGCAGGGGACAGGAAAAAAGATAGGAAGGGTTAGAAAAAAATTATAGAAAAATAGAGGGCTATGTAGGAAGGAGGTTTAGACCGATCTCAGAGCAGGTTAAAAGGTTAAGAGCAGGTCAAGCTTTGTGGGCGATAGGACCGGTACTATGCTGTAATGTTCTATATTGGTCCTACAGTTAACTAACTAGTTATACCACATGGGTACAAGCCCTTTGGCCCAGTTCATCCACGCCAACCAGGACTCCCATTCAAGCTAGTTCCATTTGCCTGTGTTTGGCCCCTATCCCCCAAAACCACGTGAGGAGCTTTGATACGTCACCAAAGACTCGAGCAAGCTTCTACAGGGAATTCTGACTGGTTCCAACACCACCTGCTATAGAGGCCCCAAGGCATAGGACTGGAAAAGGCTGCAGAGGGTAGTAAATCATAGACATAGGAGGTACTGCAGATGCTGGAAGCCTACAGCAATACACACAATGTGCTGGAGGAGCTCAGCAGGACAGGCAGCATCTACTCCTCAGCTGAAGGGACTCGGCCCAAAACATTGATTATAATCTTTTCCATAGAAGCTGCCTAGCCTGCTGAGTTGTGTCTGTTGCTTGGATTTCCAGCACCTGCAGATTTTCCCTCGTTTGTAAGTGGATGGGCTACAGCATTTGAGGATGAAGAACAGAGATTCAGTGGCCACTGAGTGCTTGTCAGAGATAATAAAGTCCTGGCAATATCGCCTCAAATCTTTTCTCATGAAAATTTTTATACTCTCATTTACTTCCGTTACATAATAATTTATGCAGTGGACTTGGTTTTGTGCCCAAGTTTGCAGACAATACGAAGATAGGAAGAGTGTTGTTGAGGAAGTAGGGAGTCTACAGAAGGACAGATTAGGAGAATTGTGCAAAGAAGTGGCAGACGGAATATAGTGCAGGGAAGTGTTTGCTTTGGTAAAGATGTAGACTATTTTCTGAACGGGGAGCAAATTCAGAGGTGCAAAGAGAGTCCACATGCAAGAATTCCTAGAAGTTAACTTGCAGGTTGTGTAGATGGTAAGGGAGGCAAGTGCAGTGTTAGCATTCACTTCGAGAGTCACAAATATAAAAGCATGCTGAGCCTCCACAACCATTGGCCACACCACACTTGGAGTACTGTGAGCTCTTTTGGGACCCTAACTAAGGAAGGATGTGCTGGCATTTGAGATTATCCAGAGGAAGTGCAGGAGAATGATCCCAGGAACAACAAGTTTAACTTATGAAAAGTGTTTGATGCTATGGTTTAAAAGAATGGTGGGGGGGGGCTCATTGAAATCTGTAGAATATTGAAAGGTCTAGATCAAGTGGATGTGAAGAGGGTGCTTCCTACATTGGGGGAGTCTCAAGACCAGAGTACACAGACACAAAATAGAAGGAGGTCACTTTAGGACAGGACAGAGATGAGGAGGAGTTTCTTTAGCCAGAGGGGTGGTAAATCTGTGCAGTTCATTGAAACAGCGGCTGTGGAGGTCAAATATTTGGAAATATTTAAAGTGGAGGTTGGTAGGTTCTTAATTATGAAGTGTGTTCAAAGATTACAGGAAGCAGGCAGGAGAATGTGATTGAGAGGGTTAAAAAACATCAGTGATGATGGAAAGGTGGAGCAGACTCAATGGCCTAAATCTGCTGCTATGTCTCATGGTCACCAGATATCACCTTGAGATTCATTTTCTTGCAGGCATTTTCAGGAAAATAAAGAAATACAACAGAATAAATAAAAAACTACACATAAACAACCAATGTGCAAAAGAAGGCAAATTCTGCAAATAATAATAAGAAATTAATGAATTAATAAATAATACTGAGAACATGAGATGTAGAATCACTGAATGTGAGTCTGGAGGTTGTGGAATCAGTTCAAAGTTGAGGTGAGAGAAGTTACCCATGCCGGTTCAGGAGCCTGATCGTTTTAGGGCAACATCTGTTCCTGGTGTGGGACTTAAAGGCTCCTGTACCTCGTGCCCGATGGTAGTAGCAAGAAAAGGGCATGGCCTGGATGGTGGGGGTCCTTGATGATAGATGCTGCTTTCTTGTAGCAGCAGGACTTGTCTGTGTCCAGGACAAAGAAGTCTGCTGGAAAAACAATTGCGGACACTACCACACCGCAAACTACCTTTTCCAAATGCTCCCTTCTGTAGGGGCATACCGAACCGTGAGGCAACCAGTCAGGGTACTCTCCACTGCCCAGCTATAGAAGTTTTTCCCAGTTTTAGATGACATGCCAAATCTACGCAAACTTCTAAGAAAGTAGAGGCTAGAACTTATTCAATCTTTCCTAGTAACTCAGGTCCCCACCGCAACATGGGTCCGCCTCAGCCTCTGCCACTGGATTTACCTGTCTTCTCGGAGCACGTGCCTTCTTTCTCCTGAGCGAAGTTGAGGCGGTTCTGTTCAACGGCAGTTCCGTTGGACTCAGGGCTGCCACTTCTGTGGTGATCTGGGACATCCCCATAAGCTCGGTATGCCATGTTCAGCTGATCCTGGGCCATCCTGAGGTGTCGGTGAACCATGTCAGTCATCTCCAAGCTTGCCGGCTCTAGGTTGCCCACCGCGCCCCTGTAGGACATGCCGCCATTGCTCATCTTGGTCTGGTCCTTGCGCAACACGGCGTGGTAGCCCGGCGGGGCAAAGCCGCGGCACTTGGCCAGCCGGCGGCCCCTCAGCCCGTCCCGGATCCCACCGCAGCCCAGGTGGGCCAGCTCGAGAATATTGAGGAAAAGGCAGAGCCCGCTCACCACGTACATGACCAGCAGGAAGATGGTCTTCTCAGTGGGGCGGGAGACAAAGCAGTCGACGGTGTATGGGCAGGGCGATTTGCTGCAGACAAAACCGGGCAGGACCCGTAGCCCATAGAGGAAGTACTGACCCACCAGGAACCCCACCTCGAACAGCGTCCTCATCAGAAGGTGGAACACGTAGACTTTCATCAGGCCGTCCTCCTTAATGCGCCTCCTCCCGTCGTGCGGCCTCTTATCGGGGTTCTTCTCATCCGGCTTGGGTAGTGACTCGGGCTCGATCTCCTCGGAGACCATGGGGTCTTCCTCATTGTCGCCATCATCCTCCTCGTAGCCCCGGGCGACGCCCCGGTGCACCATGGGCATCTTCTTCCTGGGCTGCCTCCTGCCCTCTATCCGGGCGATGCGGTGCATAGCGAAGCCCAGGTAGATAACAGAAGGCACAGAGATCAGGATGATCTGGAAGACCCAGAACCGGACGTGAGACAGCGGGGCGAACGAGTCATAGCAGACATTCTCGCAGCCTGGCTGCAGGGTGTTGCACGTGAACTTGCTCTGTTCATCATGGTAGATGGCCTCTCCGCCCACAGCCGTCAGGACGATGCGAAAGACCACCAGAACTGTCAGCCAGACCTTGCCCACGAAGGTGGAATGATTGTTGATTTCCTCGAGGAACCGGGTCAGGAAAGCCCAGCTCATCCTGGTATCTCAGATCTTCGAGAGGGGAAACACTGCAGGCAACAACAAAAAACAAGTGTGAACAACTGTGTCTCCATCAAACCTCAACAACTTTTAATCTTTTGAAGCTCTGTCAGGCATTGGTCAGACCACACTTGGAATACCGTGAACAGTTTTAGCTTTCTTAGCGAAGAAAAGGTGCTTGGGCATTGAAGAGTGTGTCCAGTGGAGGTTCACAAGAATGATTCTGTTAATGAAAGGGTTAATGAAGGAGAAGTGTTTGATGGCTCTGGGCCTGTACTTGCTGGGGTTTAAAAGAATGAGGGGGGAGGGAAGCTCAATACAACCTATTGAATATTGAAAGGCCTAGAAGGAATGAACATGCAGAGACTGTTCTCCAGGTCCAGGGAACACGGCCTCAGAATACAGGGACCTTCCTTTAGAACAGAAATGAGAAGGAATTTCTTAGCCAGAGGATGGTGAATCTGTGGAATTCACTGCCACAGATGGTTGTGGAGGCCATTGGGTATATTTAAAGTGATGCTTCATAGGTTCTTGATTAGAAAGGACATCAAATGTTACGGACAGAAAGCAGGAGAGTGGAGTTGAGAGGGATAATAAAGCAGCTATGATAGAATGGCAGAGTAGACTTGATGGCCCAATTCTGATCCGCCAAATGATCCTACTTTTACCCTCACAGGTGTGTGGCACAGACAGCAATCCAAAGACGACTATTCGTGAGGTCCTTCTTTTCAGCTTTCTGACTAACTCCCTATGTTCTCTCTTCAGGATATTATCCTTTCTCATACTTATATCATCAGTACCAACGTGTATCATGACTTCTGGCTGTTCACCCTCCGCCTTAAAGATGTCATGGACCTGATCCAAGACATCGTGACACTGGCACCTGGCAGGCAACATACCATCTACGTGCCTCTTTCACATCCACAGAGTCTCCTGTCTGTTCGGAACTATGGAGTCCTCCTCTGCTCCCCCTTTCCTTCTGAGCCTCAGAGCTAGAGACCCAGTCGCTGTGGCTTTCTGCTGGTAGGTCATCATCCCCAACAGTATCCAAAGCTGTGGATGCACAGAGGGTCCAAGCCCATAGCTCCCTGGAACTGGCCATACAATTAGAGTGGTAAAGAAAGCATATGTCAAGTTTGTCTCCACCTTTTGGGGCATTGGGTATGACTCATATTGTGTGAAGTTCTGATCGTGCCATTTCAGGAAGGATGTGGAGGCTTTGGAGAGGGCCACCCGGCTCAGAGAGAGCATGCCTTCAGGGGTCGTTGGACAAACTGGAGACCTGATAAGAGTTTTATAAAATTAGGAGAGGCATAGACAGGGGAAGCAGACAAAATATTTCTCTTAGGGTACGTCAAGTACTGGAGGACATACGTTTAAGGTAAGGTGTAGAGGAGGCTGTGCTGGGAGCACTGGATGTAGTAGATGACCCCAACAGACTTGCAGGTGAAGTGACACCTCAACCTGAAGGACTGTTTGGGACAGTGAGGGAGAAGGTGAATGGACAGATGTGGCTCTTGTCCCACTTACGGGGGTAAATGCTGAGAGGGAGATCAGTGGGGAAGGATAAGTGGACACAGGAAGTCTCTAGGGGAAATCAATAGCCTATCACTCAGCAAATTATTGGCAGAGACTACTGGCAGCCAATTAACCAACCAACCAGACTCCACACAGTCAGCAATCGAGGTCAGGACTGTACCTGTGTCTCTCGAACTATGTGACTCCTCAAATCCTGGTATTGGTGATTCAGGATGCCCTATTATGGTGTCATGGAGTCACAGAAAAGTACTGTACAGAAAGAGACCCTTTGGCCCATCTAGTCCATGCCGAACTATTAATCTGCCTACCCCCATCGACCTGCACCTGGACCATAGCTTTCCATACCCCGACCATCGATGTACCTATCCACACTTCCCTCAGTTGTTGCAATCGAATACTGCTGACACTCGCTCCACACTCTCACCACTCTCTTAGTAAAGAAGCTTCCCCCCCCCCCCATACTCCCCTTAAATATTTAATCTTTCACCCTAACCAATGACCCCTGGTTCTGGTCTCACCCAATCTCAGTGGAAAAAAAACCTGTTTGTATTTACCCTATCTATATCCCTCATAATTTTGTATACATCTATCAAATCTCCCTTCATTTTCCTACACAGCAGGGAATAAACTCCTAATATCAACTTTTTCCTATAACTCAGGTCCTCATGCCCCAACAACACCCTTGTAAATTTTCCACATACCCTATCAACCTGATTGATATCTTTCCTGTAGGTAGGTGAACAGAACTGCACATGATATCCAAATTAGGCCTCACCAATGTCTTCTAGAACTTCAACGTCCTCCACCAACTGAAACAGTTTCTCTCAGTCTTCAGCCTTTTAACGGAAGGCCGTGCACCAGCCGGTATGCAGCCTCCAATGCGCAGGGTCGCAAGAGGCCGAAGAGGGTTGTGGACTCAGGCAGCTCTTCCACCAGCACAACTGTCTTCACCACCAAAGACATTCTCAATAAGATGGTGCCTCAGAAACACTCTCACCACCCAGGACATGCCCTCTTCTCATACTACCATCAGGGAGGAGGTACAGGAGCCTGAAGACCCACATTCAACGACTTCTTCCTCCCTGCGATCAGATTTTTGAACTTTCCATGAGCCCATGAACACTCCCTCACTAAGCTTCTTCTACAATATCTATTTGCCTGTAATTCATGGTATTTTGATGTCTTACACTGTATTCCTGTTAGAAAACAATAATTTTCACGATGTACTTCAGGAATAATAAACCTGATTCTGATCATAAGCCTCAATACAAGTGTGAGGTGATGCATTTTGGAAAGTTAGACCTGCATAGGACTTATACTATTGTAACCCTTACCCACAGGCTGGTATATGTCTAGGGGAAAACGGAGATCCAGCCACTCTCCAACCACCTCCCGTACACGCAGGTGCTGTGAGAATCGAGTTAATGCCTCGCGCCCGCCAACAGTATCAAACCCACAACAAGTACCGTTATGAAATACACTTTAAAGAGTTTACTAAAATTAAAAAAATAGTAAGCAATACAATATATATATATATATATATATATATATACAAGGAAAAAAAACAAAAGGCGCCAACTTATCAAAGTTCAGTCTGTTTAGTGCACTCGTTGGAGCTCAATCAACGAACCAATCGACCCATTCGGCCGTCGCACCTGGGACCACCCCGGTGGTCTTACGAGCAGTCCAGCACACGTCCACCTTCCTCAGCGTCTTCTTCGGCCTCTCCCTTCCACCAAAAAAACCCGCGAAAAAAACCCCTCCCCCAAATTCCCAGCATCACAAGACACAGTAACATTCCCCATTGATTAACAAATGAATACAATTACCATATCAGCCATTCTAAAGTGAAACAACGGTGAGAGAAACACTTATCCGACAAAGAAGCATTCCTACTTGTAACAAACCAAAGAGGCCATTCTGAGTAACATACACAGGACATTGTACACTATGAATGGTAGGGCACTGGGGAGCACAGTGAAACAGGAGTGTGAGTGCATAATGGGTTGGAAGCATGTTATCACAGGTGTACAGGGTGTGAGAAGGCCAAGAATAGCACACTGGCCATCTTCAGTCACAGCACTGAGTTGGGACATTATGTTGAAGTGGCGAGGATGCACTTAGAACACTGCAGCATAAGACGTTGTCTAATCCAGGCAGCATCCTGGTGAATCTCCTCTGCACGCTCTCTAATCCAGGCAGCATCCTGGTGAATCTCCTCTGCACGCTCTCTAAAGCTTCCACATCCTTCCTTTGATGGGGTGACCTGAATGGGACACAATATTACAACTGTGGTCTAACCAGGGTTTTACAGAGCTGCAATATTAGCTTGCGGCTCTCTTCAACTCGAACCCTTGACTAATGAAGGCCAACACACCATACGCCTGTCAAACACCCTATCAACTTGCACTGTAACTTCGAGGAATCTATGAATGTGGATCCCAAGATCCTTCTGTTCCTCCACTCTGCTAAGGACCCTGCCATTAACCCTGTACTTTATCTTTAAATTTGGCCTTCCAAATTGAATCACTTCTCACTTTTGCAGATTGAACTCCATCCGCCATTTTCTCTGCTCAGCTTGGCATCCTGTCAATGTCCCATTGTAACCTGGCCAATCCTCCATACTATCCATAACTCCAGCCGCCTTCATGTCATCTGCAAACTTACTAACCCGCCCTTCCACTTCCTCATCCGTAATTTATTATCACCACAAACTGCAATAGTCCCAGAACAGATCCCCGTGTAGCACCACCGGTCACCAACCTCCAGGCAGAAAACACTCAAGCTACAACCAGTCTCTGCCTCCAGTGTGCAAGCCAATTCTGAATCCACACAGCCAGGTTTCTCTGGCTCCCATGTCTCCTGACTTCCTGAATGAGTCTACCATGGGGAACCTTATCATATACCCCACACCTACTGCTCAACTTCCATCAATGTGCTTTGTCATATCCTCAAAGTATTCAATCAGATGTGGGAAGCATGACCTACCTCTCACAAAGCTGTGTTGACTATCACTAATCAAACTATGTTTCAAACACATGTAAATCCTGTCTATAAGAATCTTCGCCAATAATTTTCCCACCATTGAAGTCTCAACTGGTTTATAATTCCCAAGATTATTCCTACTTCCTTTCTTGAACAAAGGAATAACGTTTGCCACCATGCATCCTCTGGTAGTACACCTGTGGCCAAAACACAAGGGTAATCAACAAAGGCCCAGTAAATCTCTGCCCTTGCTTCCAGAGTAATCTGGGGTTTACCCCATTTGGCCCCAGGGACCTATCTATCTCAAAGGTTCCAGCACAGTCCCTTTGTCAACGTGTTCTAGCATTTCACCCTGTGCCTCACGGACCTCACAACAGACAAGATCCCTCTCACTGGTCAATACTAAAGCCTCCTCCAACTCCAGGCACGTTTTCTTTCCCATCCCTGATCGGTCCTACCCTCACTCTAGTCATCCTCCTGTTCTTCATGTACATATAGATTGCCCTGTAGTTTTCCTTAATCCTTCTCATGGCCCCTTCTAGCTCTCCTAAGTCCATTCTTAGGCTTCTTCCTGGCTGCCTTGTAACTCTCTAGAGCCCTGTCAAATGCTCGCTTCCTGAACCTTAAGTAAGCTTCTTTCTTCCTCTTGACTAGATGTTCCACATCTCTCATCAACCATGGTTCCTTCACCCTACCATCCTTTCCCTGCCTCAACGAGACAAACCTGTCCAGAATGCCATGCAAATGCTCCCTAAGCAAGCTCCACACTTCTGCTGCGCATTTCCCTGAGCGCATCCATTCCTAGTTTATGTTCCAATTAAATACATTCTCATACTGTCTGTCCAAGGATATAAAGTAAAGTTCAGGGACTTGTGATCACTGTCTCCAAAATGCTCACCCATGAAGAGATCTAAACACCTGAGCTGGTTCATTGCCTAGTACCTGATGCAGCATGGCCTCTCCTCTAGTCGACTGTCTACATATGGTGTTAGGAATCCTTCCTGGATAAACCAAACAAATTCCACCTCTTCCAAACCTTTTGGACTAGGAATTACCAATCAATATTTGGGAGGTTGAAGTGCTCCATGACAACAACCCTGTTATTTTTGCACCTTTCCAAAATCCACTGACTTGTTGAGGTTCCCTCAGCATTTTGTATGTTGTTTAAGCCACTGAGTTCTATGTTTCTCAGGGGTGGAGTATGTTAAATACCTTACGGGTAATATAAGGTATGACATGTGTGACATGGAGTTATGTGAAAACATGTCCAACTTCACTCGGAGACACGAGCAGTTCAGCGAGCTTAAACGTGTTCAAAAGCTGCAAGGAGAGGAGGGGGGGCAATGTACCAGGACAATACTTATTACTATAACCAGCTCTGAGGGGCAGAAGTACCCAGGAGCCTGATCTCTCCAGAGCCACTCCTCTGGTACAAATTCTCCCCACAAAGCCCATACCCACAGTATACCACCTCTTCACTCTGTCCTGACCAACGTACTTTCAATAATCCCACCTTCGGAGATTTCAGCGAACATTCAAGTGAAGATATTATCTCACAACCGTTGCAACATTACCTTTTGGATATCAACAATAGGTTCTATGGGTTGCAAAGGATAGAGGGAAGGTGGAGAGTGGGAGAAAGGATAAAGAGGGTAGAGGAGAGAAAGGAAGAAAGAGATTAAGAGATAAGAGGGAGAGAGATTAAGAGATAAGAGGGAGAGAGAGAGGGAGGGAGAAAGGGAGAGGGAGATGGGGAGAAATAGAGAGGGGAAGACAGAGGGAGCGCAAGTATAAAACTTTTCTAAATGTAACGCAATCAATGCCACAAAGAGTTAAAAGTTGGACATTTCACTGATATTAAAATCGGGTATTTCAGCCTCTCAAAAGTTGAAGTGCAGAAATAGGATCTGAATCAGAATCCGGTTTGTCACTGACATACGATGTGAAATTTGTTGCTTTCCAGCAGCAGTACACTGCAAGGCTTTTAAAAAAATTACTATTAGCCACAATGAAAATTAAATACATGGAGCATAAGAGGAACAAAGATGAAGCATTCATGGGTTCAGAAATGTACGTGCATCTTCATGCTCCATACTTTGTGGTATTCCAAGCTTGGCTGGAATGATAGAACAGACTCGATTGGAGGAATAGCCTAATTCTGCTTATGTTCTATTCCTTGTGAGTTTATCCACTTTCCCGACGACCATTACTTCTCCCCTCAGCTTCAACAACTCGGGGAAAGGAAGCGTCTCCTGAGCCCTTAGCCAGACTCACCAGCAGCAGCCTTACACTCACACCTCAAATTTCTAGTCCCATCTGCAAGTAACCTCGCTTTCTCTGTGCCCATGATTTCCGTCCCATATGGAAATGCTCCCCTAGCCACCTCAATAAACAAACCAACCCTCACGAGAATCCAGGGTGGACAAAATTAACAACTTACCTTAAAAAATGTGAACAAATGTAACTCTCGGTCCAACCTCTTCAAAACACAGCTCAGGAGAGAGAAGAAAGCAGGCTTAGATGTGGCAAAGATTCCTTTTGGCATGTCACTCAACAAGACTGAACCAAGCCTTTGAGAAACCCAATCATTTAAAACCTTAGCTCCTCCCTTCAAACATTTCCATAAATTAAATCAGGGAAACATGAAGACACAGGCACAGAGCCCCTGTGATCATCTTTCGCCCAATGCCGCCCAAACTTGCCTGTGCCTGAACAAAATGGGCTCCATTTCAATCTCCAGAAATCTCTTCCGCTAATCAATGTTTGATGGACTATACCCAGACATCTGCTTTATTTATCACAGGCATATTGAAACATACAATGAAATGCGTCATCATGCATCAGTCCAAGCATTGTGTTGAGGACAGACCACAAGATTTGCCCTAAGACCTTAAGATAAAGGAACATTTTCACTGATGGACCATTCAGCCCATCGAGTCTCCTCCGCCATTCCATCATGGCTGATCCTGCTCAACCCCATGCAGCTGCCTTTCTGAGATATGGGGCCCAAAACTGTGTACAATACTCTAAGTACAGCCTGACAAGTGACTTATAAAGACTCAGCGTTATCTCCCTGCTTTTACATTCTATTCCCCTTGAAATAAATGCCAACATTGCAGTTGCCTTCTTTACCACAGCCTCAACCTATAAATTAACCTTCTGGGACCTTTGCACGAGGACTCCTAAGTCCCTCTGATGTTTGAAACTTCTCCTCATTTAGATGATAGTCCACACTATTGTTCCTTTTACCAAAATGCATGATCGTATGTTTCCATCTGTCACTTTTTTGCCCATTCTTCCAATTTGTCTAAGTTCTGCTGCCATCACATTGCTTCCTCAGCACTACCTACCCCTCCACCTATCTCTGTTTCATCCACAAACTTTGCCACAAAGCCATTAATTAATTTCATTACCCAAGTCATGGACAAACAATGTGAAAAGTAGCGGTCCCAATAGTGACCCCTGAGAAACACCACTAGTCACTGGCAGCCAAACAGAAAAGGCCCCTTTTATTCCCACTCACTGCCTGTCAGCCATTCCTCTATCCATGCTAGTATCTTTTCTGTAACACCACAGGATTTTATCTTGTTAAGCAGCCTCATGTGAGGCACCTTATCAAAGGTATTATTACACTTCCTGAAAATCCAAGTAAATGACATCCACAGCCTCTCCTTTGTCCACCCTGCTTGCTGCTTCCTTGAAGAATTCCTAACAGATTTGTTAGGCAAGAATTCCCTTTACAGAAACCGTGCTGACTTTGACTTATTTTAACATTAGTCTCCAAGTACTCCGAAACCTCATCCTTAATAATAGACTCCAACACTTTTCCAACCACTGAGGTGAGTCTAACTGGCCTATAATTACTTTTCTTCCATGTTCCTCCCTTCTCAAAGAGTGGTGTGACACTTGCAATCCTCCAGGACCATGCTGAAATCAAGTGATTCTGAAAAGATCATGACCAGTGCATCCATATCTTTTCAGCAACCTCTCTCAAGATCTGGGATGTAGTCCATCTGGTCCAGGAGACTTATCCACTTTAAGACCTTTGAGTTTGCCAAGTACTTTTTCCTTGGTAATAGCAATGGCACTCACTCCTGCTCCCTGACACTCATGGACCTTTGGCACACTGCTAGTGAAGACACATGCAAAGTACCCATTAAGTTCATCTGCCATTTCTTTGTCCACCAATATCAACTCTCACCTCCCTTTTACCCTTTATATAACTGAATTTTTTTAAATTATTATTGGCAAGTTTGCCCTCATATTTGAAGAGCAAACATGAGGAAATCTGCAGATGCTTGAAATTCAAGCAACACACACAAAATGCTGGTGGAACACAGCAGGCCAGGCAGCACCTATAGGGAAGAACTGTCGATGTTTCGGGCCGAGACCCTTCGTCACGACTAACTGAAAGGAAAGATAGTAAGAGATTTGAAAGTAGTGGGGGGAGGGGGAAATGTGAAATGATTGGAGAAGACCGGAGGGGGAGATGAAGCTAAGAGCTGGAAAGGTGATTGCGAAAGTGATACAGAGCTGGAGAAGGGAAAGGAGAAGGGAAAGAGAGAGGCCTCGGGAAAAAGAAAGAGGGGGGAGCACCAGAGGGAGATAGAGAACAGGCAGAGAGATGGGCAGAGAGAGAGAGAGAGAAAAAAAAACAACTGAATATGTCAGGGATGGGGTGAGAAAGGGAGGAGAGGCATTAACGGAAGTTAGAGAAGTCAATGTTCATGCCATCAGGTTGGAGGCTACCCAGCCGGTATATAAGGTGTTGTTCCTCCAACCTGAGCTTGGATTCATTTTGACAGAGGAGGCCATGGATAGACATATCAGAATGGGATGTAGAATTAAAATGTGTGGCCACTGGGAGGTCCTGCTTTCTCTAGCGGACCGAGCGCAGATGTTCAGCGAAACGGTCTCCCAGTCTACGTCGGGTCTCACCAATATATAGAAGGCCACACCGGGAGCACCGGATGCAGTATACCACACCAGCCGACTCACAGGTGAAGTGTCGCCTCACCTGGAAGGACTGTCGGTGAGGGAGGAAGTGTAAGGGCAGGAATCAAGTGTAAGGGCACCACTCTCCTCTGTCTAGCGGAATTAGTTCTTACTCTCAATAATTTCTCCTTTGGCTCCTCCCACTTCCTCCAAACCAAGGGTGTAGCCATGGGCACCCGCATGGGTCCCAGTTATGCCTGCCTTTTTGTTGGCTTTGTGGAACAGTCCATGTTCCAAGTCTATACGGGTATCCATCCCACTCTTTTCCTTCGCTACATCGACGACTGCATTGGCGCTGCCTCCTGCACGCATGCTGAGTTCGTTGACTTCATTAACTTTGCCTCCAACTTTCACCCTGTCCTCACCCTCCCCTTTCTTGATCTTTCTGTCTCCATCTCTGGAGACAGCTTATCTATAGATATCTAATATAAGCCTACAGACTCTCAGAGCTATCTGGACTATTCCTCTTCCCACCCTGTCTCTTGCAAAAAGGCTATCCCCTTCTCACAATTCCTCCGACTCCGCCGCATCTGCTCTCAGGATGAGGCTTTTCATTCCAGGACGAAGGAGATGCCTTCCTTTTTTAAACAAAGGGGCCTCCCTTCTTCCACCATCAACTCTGCTCTCAAACGCCTCTCTCCCATTTCCCGCACATCTGCCCTCACCTCATCCGCCTACCACCCCACTCGGGATAAGGTTCCCCTTGTCCTTACCTACCACCCCACCAGCCTCCAGGTCCAACGTATAATTCTCCGTAACTTCCGCCACCTCCAACGGGATCCCTCTACCAAGCACATCTTTCCCTCCCCCCCTCTTTCTGCTTTCTGCAGGGATTGCTGCCTACGCAACTCCCTTGTCCACTCGTCCCCCCCATCCCTTCCCACCGATCTCCCTCCTGGCACTTATCCTTGTAAGCGGAACAAGTGCTACACCTGCCCTTACACTTCCTCCCTCACCACCATTCAGGGCCCCAGACAGTCCTTCCAGGTGAGGTGACACTTCACCTGTGAGTCGGCTGATGTGGTATACTGTGTCCGGTGCTCCCAGTGTGGCCTTTTATATATTGGTGAGACCCGACGCCGACTGGGAGACCGTTTCGCTGAACACCTACACTCGGTCCACCAGAAAAAGCAGGATCTCCCAGTGGCCACACATTTTAATTCCTCGTCCCATTCCCATTCTGATATGTCTATCCATGGCCTCCTTTATTTCCAAGATGAAGCCACACTCAGGTTGGAGGAACAACATCTTATATACCAGCTGGGTAGCCTCCAACCTGATGGCATGAATATTGACTTCTCTAACTTCCGTTAATGCCCCTCCTCCCCTTCTTACCCCATCCCTGACATATTTAGTTGTTTTTTTTCTCTCTCTCTCTGCCTGCTCTCCATCTCCCTCTGGTGCTCCCCACCCCCTTCTCCCGAGGCCTCCCATCCCATGATCCTTTCCCTTCTCCAGCTCTGTATCACTTTCGCCAATCACTTTTCCAGCTCTTAGCTTCATCCCACCCCCTCTGGTCTTCTCCTATCATTTCGTATTTCCCCCACCCCCCCACTACTTTCAAATCTCTTACTATCTTTCCTTTCAGTTAGTCCTGACGAAGGGTCTCGGCCCGAAACGTCGACAGTGCTTCTCCCTATAGATGCTGCCTGGCCTGCTGTGTTCCACCAGCATTTTGTGTGTGTTGCCCTCATATTTCATCTTTTCATGTTTCCAGCACCCACACAGCATGCCCACAACTTAGTAACCCTAACCGTACGTCTTTGGGAAACAGGAAGAGATTGGAGCACATGGAGGAAACCCACACGGGGTCAGACTCCTGACAGCCGGGGGAGTTGAACCCTAACTGCTGGTGCTGCAAAGGATTGTGCCAACCACTGCACTACGGGGCACCTGCCCTAATGGAAACCCTCAGACATCAACCAGTTTCTCTCTTCACAAATACTGCCCGACTTGTTCAGTATCTCCAAGGGGGGGGGGGGGTTGTTTGTGTCCGTGCGTAGGTCATAGAACAGTAACAGTCCAACCAGTCCATCCTGACCTCAATCCCCACTTATCCACTTCCAATTACCTGCATTCGGCCCATAACCCTAAGCCCTGCCCCTACAACATACCTATCCAATTGTTTCTTAAATAATACTATTGTACTTACCTCAATCAGTCCCATTGGTTGCTCATTCCATAAACTCACCACCCTATGGGTGAAAAAGTTGCCCCATGAGGTCCCCTATAAACCCTTCCCATTTCACACTAACCCTAGCCTCCAGGGGAGTGTACAGTTGAGGTTTCTGGTTCCGATGCTGACTCGTTTGCCCCATTCCAGTCCAAAGCATCAGCTTTTCAATTCCTTCCATTGACCTGCAGTATCCTGTGCGGTTAGGGTAGATGACAATTTAAATACCGGCCGTCTGCCCACCTACCTGTCTCATAAGCTACTCACCCACCTGGTCTTACTTATCACCTTCCAACTTGTACTCCTCCCCCTCCCACAACATTCTTATTCTGGAATCTGCCCCTGCTTTTCCAGTCCTGACGAAAATATTGACTGTTTATTCCTCTCCACAGATGCTGCCTGTCTTGCCGAGCTCCCCCAGCATTCTGTGTGTGTGTTGCTCAGTACTTCCAGCATCTGCAGAACCTATTTTATCCTCAACCTACCGAGTGCTTCTGGTGAAGGTGCTCTCACAGTACCTTTGGGAACGATGGGCGAGATATTTCCTAAGTCAGGGTGGCTTGGGAGGGGAACCTACAACGTCCTCCTCTGCAGCTGCACTGTTTTTCTTGGTGGAAGAGATGAGCTGGCATTGGAGAGGATCCAAAGGAGTTTCACAGGGAATGATTCCGGGAATGCAAGTATTAGGGTATGATAAGTGTTTGACGGCCCTGGGCCTGTACTCACTGGAAAGAACAGACGACACTCACATCGAAGAAAGTAAGAAGAAAGACATTATCGAAGAGTCAGGAAACCAGTCTGTCACATTTGGGTCTCTATTATATTTACGGCAACACCGTACAGCAATGCAGGAAAGCGTTGAATGAATTTGGGGTGGTGGGAATCTCATCGAAACCTATTGAATATTGAATGGCCTAGATAGATTGGATGTGGAGAGGATGTTTCCAATAGTGGGAGGGCCCAGGACCAGAGAGAATAGCCTCAGAATACAAGGACATGTAAGAACAGAGACGAGGAGGAATTTCTTTAGCCAGAGGGCAATTAATCTGTGGAATTCATCATCACAGTTAGGAGAGGAGTCTAAACTGCAAGAGGAGTGAGGGAAGGAATGACAGGGGTGGACACACCCAGCCTGAGACAGCAGGCAAGGTCAATTGATCCTGAACAAATGGTTTATTGATCATTACAGAATGTTTCTTCGATGCTTCCTGTGCTCTCCCCTCTCCCCAATCATGATTCCCCGTCTCCCTGCCTCCTTCCCACTCTCAGTCCACAATAGAGACCCATATCTGAATCAGGTTTATCATTACTCACACGTCACGATGCTGGTTTTTGTTGTAAAAGCAGTACAGTGCAATACATAAAATGACTGCAATACTGTGCATAAATCTTAGGCACCCTCCCCAGCTATGTCCATCTACATATAAAAAGCCAATGTATCTGGTACCAATCACATAGGAAGGAAAAGAAAAGAGGTCCTGAAAAGAGAATTTAGAGAGCTAGGTAGAAAGCTGAGAAGCAGGACCTCCCGGGTAGTAATTTCTGGATTGCTACCTGTGCCACGCACCAGTGAGGGTAGAAACAGGATGATCTGGCGGAGAAGCTGGTGCAGGGGGCAGGGCTTCAGGTTCCTGGGTCATTGGATCTCTTTTGGGGAGGTATAACCGGTTCAAAAGTGATGGGTTGCACCTGAAGCCGAGAGGGACCAATATTCTCATGGGCAGGTTTGTTAGAGCTGTTGGGGTGGTTTAAACTAATTTGGAAGGGGGTGGGAACTGGAGTGAAGTGACTTAGGATAGGACAGATGGTATAAAAGCAAAGATAGCATGCAGTCAAACTGTCAGGAAGAGCAGGCAGATGATAGGACATATCTGCAGCCAGGAGGGTGAGTATCAGTACATTAGGGATGCAGAGTCAAAAAAGATAGCAAATACAGTACTCAAAGTGTTATATCTCAATGCACGGAGTATAAGAAATAAGGTGGATGATCTTGTTGCACTATTACAAAATGTGAGGTATGATGTTGTGGCCATCACTGAATTGTGGCTGAAGGATGGTTGTAGATGGGAGCTGAATGTCCAAGGTTACACGTCATATTGGAGGGATCGGAAGGTAGGCAGACAGGGTGGTGTACTCTGCTTGTAAAGAATGATTTCAAATCAGTAGAAAGATGTGACGTAAGATCAGATGTTGAATCCTTGTGGGTTGAGTTAAAAAACTGCAAGGGTAACAGGCCTCCCAACACTAGCTGGAATGTGAACCCATATTACAACAGGAAGTAGAAAAATCATGTCAAAAGGGCAATGTCATGGGAGATTCCAACAGCAGATCAATTGGGAAAATCAGGCTGGTAATGGATTTCAAGAGAGTGAGTTTGTTGAATGGCTATGAGATGGCTTTTTCAAGCAGTTTGCTGTTGAGCCTACTAGGGGATCAGCTATACCGGATTGGGTGTTAAGTCATGAACTGGAGGCAATTAGGGAGCTTAAGATAAAAGAACCTTTAGGAAGCAGTGATCATAATATGATTGAGTTCAACTTGAAATTTGATAGGGAGAAAGTAAAGTCTGATGTAGCAGTATTTCAGTGGAGTTGGGGAAATTACAGTGGTATTTCAGTGGAGTTGGGGAAATTACAGTGGTGTGAGAGAGGAGTTGGCCAAAGTAAATTGGAAGGAGCTGCTGGCAGGGATGTCAGCAGAGCAGCAATGGTGTGAGTTTCTGAGTTAGCAAACAACTTCAAAGTGGGTAGTAAAATCTTTTTCAAGTACGTAAGGAATAAAAGTGAGATGAGAGTGATATAGGACCGCTAGAAAATGAGGCTGAAGAAATAATAACAGGGGACAAGGAGATGGCAGATGAAATAAGTGAGTATTAAGCATCAGTCTTCACTGTGGAAGACGTGTGCTAGACGTTGAGGGAAGAGAAGTGAGTGCAGTTACTATTATAAGGGAGAGGGTCAAAAAGCTGAAAGACCTAAGGGTACATTCGTCACCCGGCCAGAGGAACTGCACCCTTGGGTTCTGAAAGAGGTAGCAGTAGATTGTGGAGAAATTAGTAATGATCTTTCAAAAATCATTGGACTCTGGCATGGTGCCAGAGGACTGGAAAGTTACAAATGTCACTCCACTCCTTAAGAAAGGAGGAAGGCAGCAGAAAGGAAATTATAGACCAGTTAGCCTGACCTCAGTGGTTGGGAAGATATTGGAGTCAATAGCTAAGGATGAGGTTTATGGAGTACTTGGTGATGCAGGACAAGATATGACAAAGTCAGCGTGGTTTCCTTAAAGGAAAATCTTGCTGAAGAACCTGTTGGAATCCTTTGAGGAGATTACACGTAGGATAGATAAAGAGGATGCAGTGGATGTTGTGTATTTGGACTTTCAGAAGGCCTTTGACAAGGTGCCACACATGAGGCTGTTACCAAGTTAATGGTATTGCAGGAAAAATTACTTGCATGGTTAGATTGGTAGGAGGGGTTCACAAGGATGATACCATGAAAGAAAGGCTAATAATATGAAGAACATTTGATAGCTCTGGGTCTGTACTTGCTGGAATTTAGAAGCATGAGGGGGGAATCTGATTGAAACCCTTGACTATGTCTGCATGCTTTTATGCATTGAGGTGCTAACACATGATTGGCTGATTAGATATTTGCAGTAACGAGCAAGTGTTCAGATGCACCTAATAAAGAGGTCGTTGGTAAATGTCTGGAAACTGACTATCCAGGTCATTTAGCGTATCAGCTGGTGCTGGTATGGTCTTAGAACCTTTCAGTGATGGGATACAGTCCAATTCTCCTTCAGTCAGGGTGTAGGTGGGGCAGGAAACAGAAAGACTCTGCCGTGGGCAAGGCTGTGTCAACGGGTGGCTGCCAATGGCTTACGGAATGATTCCAATCAAACGCAGTCTCCAGCAGGTCCAGGCACAAACATTACCATTACACAGGAGCTTAGTCACCACACTAACATCAATCACTTTCTGGATATTAAGGTAATTTAACAACATGGGATTCATGCAGGAGCAAGGAGCAGAGCAGATGATATAAAAACAAAAATCAGGACCCAGTCCTGATGGAGGGTCTCTGCCAGAAGCAGACTATTTATTCCCCTCCGTAGACACCATCTAACCTGCCAAGCTTCTACAGCACTTTGTGTGTGTTGCTCTGGATTTCCAGCCCCTGCAACATCCCGTGTTTATATTAAAGATCAAGCTGTGGTGACCCACTTCCCAGCACACTCGAACCGATTCACAAAGCGGCGCGCGCTGGCATTGAGGCCGGTCCCAAAAAGGGCGCCAGGCCTTCTTCAACGGCAAGGGGAAAAGCCCGCGTGCGGGACGGGACTGTGAATATGCGCCCCTACAGCATTCCCGCCCGGGGAGGGTGGGATCAGGAAGGCTTTAAAGCGAGGCCGCGAAGTTTGAACTGCAGCTCACCGACTGCGTGTCGTTATTTTAGCGCTGCGTGTAGCACACCGCTACAATTGGTGACCCCGACGGCCCAAACGATATTTGGACCAGAAATGAACGACGCCACATCTGTTCAAGCAGTTTTGTTAAAACTGCCAAGCTTCTGGACGCTGCGACCTCACCTATGGTTCCAGCAAGCAGAAGCCCAATTCCACATTCAGCAGGTAACTACTACGTGGTGAGCTCCCTCGACCAGGACACAACGGCCCAGGTTGAGGAGTTCATACAGTCTCCCCCAGTGGATGACAAATACACAGAATTCACTCTCGGACTCTCACGGTGCGAGCGAGCTGCCCGCTTACTGCACCTGGATGGTTTGGGAGACAGGTCGCCGTCGGCTTTGATGAACGAGATGCTGTCCCTGGCTGGAGGTCACAAGCCCTGCCTCATGTTTGAGCAGGCATTCCTGGAGCAGCTGCCCGAGGAAATACGCCTGCTGCTGTCCGACGCGGATTTCTGCGACCCCCGGAAGATGGCAGCCCGGGCGGACGTTCTATGGAAAGCCAAGAAGGAGAGTGGGGCGTCCATCGCACAGATCACCAAGCCACGCTCCCAGCAGCAAACCAGACCAGGCCCTGCTGCAAGCCCACTAACCCCAGAGGCAGGAGTGAGGCGACCAATGAACAATGGTGCTTCTACCACCAGCGGTGGGGCGCAGAAGCCCGCCGCTGTAGCCCACCCTGCAAGTTCCCGGGAAACGCCAGGGCCAGCCGCCACTGATGGCTATGGCGGCTGGCCATCAGGATAGCCTCCTGTATGTCTGGGTCAAGCAGTCAGGACGCCGTTTTTTGATCGACACCGGAGCCGAGATCAGCGTCTTAACTCCAACGAGTTACAACACCCGCAACAGGGCACCGGGTCCCCCCCGAGGGCTGTGAACGGCAGCACAGTAAGGACCTACGGCACCCGTATGGTGTAGCTACAGTTCAACTCCAGCCAGTTCACGTGGGACTTCACACTGGCCGCCGTAGCCCAACTGCTCTTGGGGGCGGATTTTTTGCAAGCTCACAGCCTACTGGTTGACCTGCCCAGGAAGAGACTGGTCCATGCCGAGACCTTTCAGACGTTCTCCCTGGGTGAAGCCCAGTTGCTGGCCCACACCTAGACTCCATCACGCTGTCCGACAATGAATTCACCAGAGTCCTGGTGGATTTCCCATTGGTTCTGGCACCGCAGTTCACGGCAGCCATGCCCAGACACGGCGTACAGCACCATGTCTTGACCCAGGGACCACCCCTCCACGCCCGTGCTTGAAGGCTTCCCCCGGACAAGCTCCGACTGGTGAAGGAGGAGTTCAAGAGGATGGAGGAATTGGGGATCATATGGCGGTCCGACAGCTCATGGGCCTCCCCCCTGCACATGGTGCCCAAAGCAACAGGGGGCTGGAGACCATGCGGCGACTACCGCAGGCTGAACGAGGCTACAACACTGGACTGCTATCCTGTGCCGCACAGTCAGGACTTTGCAGCAAACCGGAACAGTGCACAGATCTTCTCCAAGGTAGACCTCGTCCGGGGATACTATCAAATTGCGATGCATCCGGACGATGTCCCCAAAATGGCACTCATCACCCCATTCGGCCTTTTCGAGTTCCTCCGCATGCCGTTCGGCCTCAAGAATGCTGCACAGACGTTCCAGCGGTTAATGGACGTGGTGGGACATGACCTGGACTTCACTTTCATCTATTTGGATGACATCCTCATAGCCAGCAGTAGTTGTCAGGAGCATCTGTCCCACCTCTGTCAACTCTACGCCCGACTGAGTGAATACGGCCTGACAATCAACCCGGCCAAATGCCAGTTCCGGCTCGACACCATCGACTTCCTGGGCCACAGGATTACTAAAGACAGGGCAACCCCTCTGCCTGCCAAGGTAGACGTGACCCGCCACTTCCCCTGACCCAACACAATCAAAGGCCTGCAGGAATTCGTGGGTTTGGTGAATTTCTACCACCGCTTCCTCCACTCAGCAGCTCGAATCATGCCCTGATGTCGGGTAAGGGCAAGGACATTACCTGGGACGAGGAGTCCACAGCAGCTTTCGTTAAAACCAAAGAAGCATTGGCAAATGCCTTGATGCTAGTGCACCCCAGAACAGACATACCTACCGCCCTCACAGTGGACGCATCCAACACGGCAGTCGGTGGAGTGCTGGAACAACTCATCGAGGGTTGCTGGCAACCCCTGGCATTTTTCAGCAAACACCTACTACCACCCGAGCTCAAATACAGTGCTTTCCACCGGGAACTGTTGGCGCTATACCTGGCAATCCAGCATTTCAGGTACTTCCTAGAAGGTAGGCCCTTCACCGCGTTCACGGACCACAAACCGCTTACCTTTGCCTTCACAAAAGTGTCTGACCCCTGGTCGTCCTGCCAGCAGCGACATCTGTCCTACATCTCTGAATACACGACGGATGTCCGGCATGTCTCGGGTAAGGACAATGTCATGGTGGACGCTCACTCCAGACCTAACATCCAAGCCCTGTCCCAGGGGGTAGACTATGAAGCACTGGCGGAGGCGCAGCAGGCAGACGAGGAGATCCCTAGTTACAGAACCGCTGTCTCTGGTTTGCAGCTCCAGGACCTCCCCGTAGGCCCAGGTGAGAGGACCCTACTCTGTGACGTCACCACCGGCCAATCCCGCCCCAACGTCCCGGCAGCCTGGCGGTGGCGCGTTTTCAACTCCATTCACAACTTAGCGCACCGCTCCATCAGGACAACTGTCCGGATGGTTTCCAGCAGGTTCGTTTGGCACGGACTCCACAAGCAGGTCAGTGAATGGGCCAAAACGTGCATGCACTGCCAAACAGCCAAGGTGCAGCGGCACACCAAAGCCCCACCGCAGCAGTTCCACCCCACCCACCGGCGTTTCGACCACATTCATGTGGATATCGTGGGCCCCCATCCAGTGTCGTGTGGAGCGCGGCACCTCCTCACTATCGTGGACCGGTTCACAACATGGCCGGAGGCGATCCCGCTCACCGACACCACCTCCGAATCTTGCGCCAGGGCACTGATTGCAACCTGGGTAGCACACTTCGGGGTACCAGCCCACATTACCTCCGACAGAGACGCCCAGTTCACCTCCAGCCTGTGGTCAACTATGGCCAGCCTTTTGGGGACTCAGCTGCACCACACAACTGCCTACCACCCACAGTCAAACGGACTGGTGGAGCGTTTCCACCGTCACCTGAAGTCCGCTCTCATGGCCCGCCTGAAAGGGCCTAACTGAGTGGAAGAGCTCCGCTGGGTCCTGCTTGGAATCCACACCGTGCCCGAAGAGGATCTGCACACCTTGTTGGCCGAGTTGGTGTACGGCGCACCCCTGGTCGTCCCAGGAGAGTTCATACCAGCCCCAAGGGGGCAAGAGGAAGAACCCGCAGCAGTCCTGGACAAACTGCGAGAGGCTCGGTAACCTGGCCCCCATATCCACTTTGCAGCATGGGAAGAACCCGACCTGCGTACCCAAAGACCTGCAGAACTGTAAGTTTGTTTTTGTACGACGGGGCGGACATCAGGCACCGCTACAGCGGCCCTACGAGGGGCCGTTTACGGTGATCAGAAACAACGGGTCCCCATTCGTGCTGGACATTGGGGGGAGAGAGGAGGTTTTCACGGTGGACCGACTCAAACCTGCCCACGTGGACTTGGTGCAGCTGGTCGAGATTCCAGCACCGCGGCGCAGAGGCAGACCTCCCAAACAGGGTCCGACCCAGACTGTGGACATGGGGGGTGTATCGCCGGTTTGTTGGGGGGGGGGGTTATGTGGTGACCCACTTCCCAACGCACTCGAACCAGCTCACAAAGCGGCGCGCGCCAGCATTGAGGCTGGACCCAAAAAGGGCGCCAGGCCTTCTTCACCAGCAAGGGGAAAAGCCCGCGCGTGGGAAGGGACTGTGAATATGCGCCCCTACAGCATTCCTGCCCGGGGAGGGCGGGATCAGAAAGGCTTTAAAGTGAGGCCGCGAAGTTTGAATAAATCTCTTTTGCAACTGCAGCTCACCGACTGCGTGTCATTATTTCAGCGCTGTGTGTAGCACACCGCTACAAAGGTCCATTTATTCAAATTAGCTTAATTTGTCGTATGTACATCGAAACATGCAGTGAGATGTGTCATTTGGGTCAAAGGTCAAGTTCAAAGTTCAGAATAAATGTATTATCAAAGTACACTTATGGCACCATATACAGCCCTGAGATTCATTTTCTTGCAGGTAATCATTGATTCTATTCAAGAAACACATTACAATCAGTGAAAGATCACACCCAGAGGATGGAATGACAACCAACATGCAAAAAAGAAAGAAAAAAAATGATAAATAAATATCAAAACCATGAGATGAAGGGCCCTTGGAGAGTCCAGTTCAGTGATGGGCTGAGTGAAGTTATCATCACTGGTTCAAGGGCCCTTGGAGAGTCCAGTTCAGTGATGGGCTGAGTGAAGTTATCATCTCTGGTTCAAGGGCCCTTGGAGAGTCCAGTTCAGTGATGGGCTGAGTGAAGTTATCATCACTGGTTCAAGGGCCCTTGGAGAGTCCAGTTCAGTGATGGGCTGAGTGAAGTTATCATCTCTGGTTCAAGGGCCCTTGGAGAGTCCAGTTCAGTGATGGGCTGAGTGAAGTTATCATCACTGGTTCAAGGGCCCTTGGAGAGTCCAGTTCAGTTCAGACTCTGTAACGGTGTGATGTTGTTTCAGACTCTGTAACGTTGTGATGTTGTTTCAGACTCTGTAACAGTGTGATGTTGTTTCAGACTCTGTAACGTTGTGATGTTGTTTCAGACTCTGTAACGTTGTGATGTTGTTTCAGACTCTGTAACGGTGTGATGTTGTTTCAGACTCTGTAACGTTGTGATGTTGTTTCAGACTCTGTAACGGTGTGATGTTGTTTCAGACTCTGTAACGGTGTGATGTTGTTTCAGACTCTGTAACGGTGTGATGTTGTTTCAGACTCTGTAACGGTGTGATGTTGTTTCAGACTCTGTAACGGTGTGATGCTGTTTCAGACTCTGTCTGACTGCTACGCATGTAACGGTGTGATGTTGTTTCAGACTCTGTAACGGTGTGATGTTGTTTCAGACTCTGTAACGGTGTGATGTTGTTTCACACTCTGTAACGTTGTGATGTTGTTTCAGACTCTGACTGCTACGCATGTAACGGTGTGATGTTGTTTCAGACTCTGTAACGTTGTGATGTTGTTTCAGACTCTGTCTGACTGCTACGCATGTAACGGTGTGATGTTGTTTCAGACTCTGTAACGGTGTGATGTTGTTTCAGACTCTGTAACGGTGTGATGTTGTTTCAGACTCTGTAACGGTGTGATGTTGTTTCAGACTCTGTAACGGTGTGATGTTGTTTCAGGGAAAGCCATAACATCAGAGCTTTACGTGCAGTTGAAAATTGTTCTGAGAGTTCGTGTCAAGACCTGTTGGCAGATCGAATTCCGGCGCAGGCTGATTGGAGTCACTGTACATTAACCAGCCAAGAACAATTCCAGACACACAGTCATGGTCGGCTCTTAACCGCTCACAATATGATGGATCTGTCATGGAAGTGTAGTACTCTGTCTACCTGCACTGTCCCCCAAGGGAGTGTATATGGTCATCCAGTAAGGAAGGGGGCATGGAGGGATGAGGATGTCCTAGTCAACTTGCTCCTGGGGCTGGCGAAATCCACCATCCGTGGGTCTTGGAAACGGGTGGCGGGAGGATCTCCCGGGGCAGACTGCCTGGCAATGTTTAGGGGGTATGTTCTTGCCCGGGTAACTATTGAAAAAGAACACGCGCAGTCCACAGCGGCCTTGGAGGAGTTTCGAGACCGTTGGGCTCCGCGGGGTGTAAATGCCATCGTGGATAGGGATGGCAACATTCTGGTGTAATGTCTATTGTCTATTTGTAGTGCAGTAATTGTGTTTGCCACTGTTTTGTATATATTGTATAGCACCGAAATTTGTAATAAAGGATTTTGTAATAAAAAAAAAGGGAGTGTGTGATGGGGCGGTGTAGAGGGAGCACTGCTGTCAACAGCACATTCATCAGGAACACTTACGAGACTCTTAGATAGATTACTGCCTAGCTGCTTAAGTGGTGTTGCAGTAACAACCTCGCACTCAACGTCAGTAAGACCAAGGAACTGATTGTGATCTTCTGGAGGGAAAGTGACGAGAACGCAGTCCTCATCGAGGGAGGGGTCAGTGGTGGAAAGGGTGAGCAGCTTCAAACTCCTGGATATCAATATCTCTGAGGATCTACCCTGGGCCCAACAGACTGGTGCAATTACAAAGAAGCTATACTCCATTAGGGGCTTCAGGAGATTTTGTATGCTACCAAGGACTCCAGCAGATGTTAAAGATGTACGATGGAGAGCACTCCGACTGGTTGTGTCACTGTCTGCTCAGGACCAGCCAGGTCCATCATGGGCACCAGTCTCCGCAGCATTGGCTCCAGAGTCCCGAGCAGCACTGGGTTTGCAGGATGCAAGACTAGAGGCCATAATTCAGACAAATGTGCGATCCGTAATGGATGGCAACTAACACAGAGGCCTGAAGAACGTAAGAATGAGGAGCAGGAGTTGGCCACGTGACCCGTCCTCCCTGCTCCGCTATTGAACAAGATCATGGCTGATCTGGCCCTGGACTCAGCTCTACCTTCCTGCCTTTCCCCCAGAACCCTTAATTCCCTGGCTATGCAAAAACCTATCTGTGCCTTAAATATATTTCATGAGGTCGCCTTAGCATAACACTATTAGAGTGCCAGTGATCAGGGTTCAATTCTCAGCGCTCTCTGTAAGGAGTTCGTATGTTTCCTCCGGATGCTCTGGTCTCCTCCTACATTCCGAAGACACACGGGTTTGGGTTAGTGAGTAGTGGGCATGCTCTGTTGGCACCGGCAGCTTGGCAATGCACATCCTCGAACTGTGTTGGCTCTTAACACAAACGACGGATTTCACTGTATGTTCTGACGCTCACGTGACAAAGTTAATTGCATCTCTAAAGATAGGGACACGGACAGAGGGATGAGGGCCACACACAGGCAAATGGGAGCAGCTTAGACTGGCATTAAGGTTGGTACGGATGAGTTGGGCTGCCATGGAAGACCAGGTGTAGGGCACGCTTGCTTTCATTGCTAAGGCTACTAAGTACAAGAGTCAGCAGGTCATGTTGCAAGTGTATGAAACTGGTTCAGTCACACTTGGGAGTAGTATGTGAAGCTCTGGCTGCCCGGTTACAGGAAGGATGTGGAGGCTATGGACAGGGTGCAGAAGAGACACGCCAGGATGCTGCCTCTCTTTATAGTTAAAAAATAACAGAGAAGTTGCACAGACTTGGAGTGTTTTCTCTGCCGCATCAGAGGTTAAGGAGAACCCTGACGAAAGTTTAAAAATCCTATTCAGAATTCTCTCCAGAATGGGGTGGCACAGTAATGCAGCAACTGGCTGTTTCAGCACCAGAGACTGGGTTCAATTCTGCCGCTGTCTGTGAGGAGTTTGCAGGTTCTCCCCATGACTACGTAGCTTTCCTCTGGGTGTTCTGGTTTCCTGCTAACCTGTTAGCAGGTTAATTGGTCACAGGGGTGGAACTGGGCAGCGGGGGCTCGTTGGGCCGAAATGTACTGTATTTCTAAACAAATTGAGATGCTTACAGAGGGTAGGAATATCAAATACAGTCGGCCCTCCTTATCCACGAGTTTCGCATCCACGAGTTCAACCAACTGCAAATTGAGAAAACCCAGAACTTCCAGCACTTGTACAGACTTTTTTTTCTTGTCATTATTCCCTAAACAATGGAGTGTAACAACTATTTTACATAGCATTTACATTGTATTAGGTATTATAGTAATCTAGAGATGATTTGAAGTATACGGGAGGATGTGCATGGGTTATCGTGAATCGGGATTGAAAAATATCGGAAGTTCTCTTACTAAGTAAGTCAAACGTTTGTCTTAGTATATATTTTACCTTTCTATGCATATAAAACACTTCAGAATGTATGTTTGAGCGCCGGGCTCGGGAGCCAGTGACAGACTGCTTTCGAGTGCACTCTCCACCGTGCCGGGTTGATGTGGAGGATCAAAATCTCAAAACCCCAAAACCCAATATTTAAACCACTGCGTTGCTTAGTAATGATTGTAGCTTTCATCGGGGCAGGGCCTTTCTCACTTTAAAATTGTTCCAATCGTTGACCGACGTAGCCTAAGGCTTTTCCAATGACCGATGGCGTTTCACCTCTTTCCAATCGCTTTATTATTTCCACTTTATTTTCAATCGTGATTATTTTCGTAAACAGAAACACTGCAGATTCAGAGCTCCACTGCCGGGTCCTTATGTGCACTGCACTGAGACAGGTTGAATAAGGGACTAGAGGATCCGCACTTTTTGGTATCCGCGAGGGGTCCCGGAACCAATCCCTCGCAGATAAGGAGGGCTGACTGTACTAGAAGATCTGCATGTAAGGTGAGAGGGGGAAAGTTTAAAGGAGGTGTGCTCCTTTAACAGATACAATGGAAACTTATCTGCTAAATGTCCAGATACAATGGACATTTAACAGTACTTAGACAGATACACGAACAGGCAGGGAATGGAGGGATATGGACCATGTGCAGACAGATGCGACTGGTTTTTAATTTGACCTCATGTTTGGCACAGTTTGGCACTGTGGGCCGAAGGGCCTGTTCTTGTGCTGTCCTCTGTTCCAGTGTTGACTCTAAATCATCTCAAGCTAGATACAATAGTGAACACGGGATCCTACAGATGCTGGAAACCCACAGCACCACACACAAAATCTGGAGGAACTCAGCAGGTCAGGCAGCATCTATGGAGGCAAATGTACAGTTGCCATAAACACAGGAGATTCTGCAGATGCTGGAAATCCAGACCTACACACACAAAATGCTGGAGGGACTCAGCAGGTCAGGCAGCATCGATGGAGGGGAAAACACGGTAGATATTTCGGGCCAAAACCCCTCAGAATGGCTCAACTCAGCCCAACGTGGCTCAGATGTCTAAGCTGGAGCCTGTGCACTTAGCCCAGCACATAGCCGCATTGTTTGATTAATGAAAGAGCCGGTTACACCCCTGGGAATAGCGTTGGTTCACAGAAATAATAAAAGGTTCTTTCTGAGGGAAATTACATGAAAAGGCTTCCACAGTCATCAGGAACTTTTTAAAGCAACTTGGTCAAAGTACTGTAAGTACTGTTAAGTGCTATTTTTTCAATCCCTTGTACAATGAGCAGGCAGATCAGGTTGCACTGACAGAATCAGATTTCAGCAATGCGGTAACCCTAGAGGGTGTCTCTCTCTGGGAAGGAGGGCCGTTCAGAAACAGACCCCACTGTTACAGAACCACAACAGGAGGTTTGTGTTAGATCTGTGGACTGTGCTTCAGGGGAGATGTGAGGGCTTTGGAGAGGGTGCAGCAGAGATTTTACCAATGTGAGTGACTTGCTAGAGATTCCACAGCCTACAGCAGAGATGGCCAGCCTACGGCACATGTGCCAAAAGTGGCGCATTGGATGATCAGAAGCGGTGCATTGCACCCCAGTGATAATAATAAAAACAGTAAGCCTACTCATGCAAAAAGTATTAACCAAAAACCGATTTGTAGGCAAAAATCTATAACAGGAATTCAAGTAGCTTAGAGCTAGAAATGGGTACACTGAGAATAAATCTAAAACTTAGCGATTTTATTATTTTGTGCACATCTTCTGGCGAATGTTATCTTCTTTCACATTAATCTGTTTTCAATTTTAAAGAATGTTCAATGAGTCAAACTAGGAAAGAAGGACTTTTGTTCTGCAGTCGTTCCATAACTGCTCAATACACGTTTAATACTGAGGCACCAGGTGTCTGCACCAGTGGTGTTGCAGGTTTTTGCCGGTCAGTTTACAATTAACACTCGTGCGCTACGGAGTTGTGCTTTGTTTGTCCTTTGTGAACATTTGCAGTTTTGTACGTTTTTGAAAATTAAGCCTCGTTTGTACATTCAGTTATCCATCACAGTGCAAAAGAAAAGCAGCAAGTGATAGTTAGCGTGAATTCAATGAACAGCGGGAAAATGAGTTCTTACTTATAGCGGGTTTGTCAGGAAAACCATTGTGCATTGTTTGTAAAAACACTTTCTCACATTGAAGACATGATCTTAATAGACACTATAAAACACAACATCAGATTGAAATAGAAGGAAAACTGAAGCTAGTGCTTGGGTCTGAGTTACGGAAAAAATATGTGATTAAGAAAAAGGAAGAAATCAAAAGAAGACAAAATATATTTGTTAAAGTTCCCATTAAGGTAAGTAATGTTTATCTTGTTTTTATAGTAAATCAATATACCACAGAACCATAGAACATTACAGCACAGAAACAGGCCTTATGGCCCTTCTTAGCTGTGCCGAACCATTTTTCTGCCTCGTCCCACTGACCTGCACCTGGGCCATATCCCTCCAAACCCCTCTCATCCATATACCTGTCCAAGTTTTTCTTAAATGTCAAAAGTGAGCCCGCATTCACCACTTCATCTGGCAGCTGATTCCACATTCCCACCACTCTCCACGTGAAGAAGCCCCCCCCATGTTCCCTTTAAACTTTTCCCCCTCCACCCTTAACCCATGTCCTCTGGTTTTTTTCTCCGCTAGCCTCAGTGGAAAAAGCCTGTTTGCATTCACTCTATCTATACCCATCATAATCTTATACACCTCTATCAAATCTCCCCTCATTCTTCTACACTCCAGGGAATAAAGTCCTAATCTATTCAACCTTTCTCTGTAACTCAGTTTCTCAAGTCCCAGCAACATCCTTGTAAACCTTCTCTGCACTCTTTCAACCTTATTAATATCCTTCCTGTAATTTGGTAACCAAAATTGCACACAATACTCCAAATTCGGTATCAACAATGTCTTATCCAACCTCACCATTACATTCCAACTCTTACACTCAATACTTTGATTTATAAAGGCCAATGTACCAAAAGCTTTCTTTACAACCCGATCTACTTGTGACACCACTTTTAGGGAACTATTTATCTGTGCTCCCAGATCCCTCTGTTCTACTGCACTCCTCAGTGTCCTACCATTTACCTTGTATGTTCTACCTTGGTTTGACCTTCCAAAGTGCAATAGCTCACACTTGTCTGCATTAAACTCCATCTGCCATTTTTCTGCCCATTCCTCCAACTGGTCCAAATCCGTCTGCAAGCTTTGAAAACCTTTCTCACTGTCCACTACACCTCCAATCTTTGTATCATCAGCTAATTTGCTGATCCAATTTGCCACATTATTATCCAGATCATTGATGTAGATGACAAATAACAATGGACCCAGCACTGATCCCTGTGGCACACCACTAGTCACAGGCCTCCCACTCAGAGAAACAATCCTCCACTACCACTCTCTGGCTTCTTCCATTGAGCCAACGTCCAATCCGATTTACTACCTCACCATGTATACCTAGCGACTGAATGTTCCTAACTAACCTCCCATGTGGGACCTTGTCAAAGGCCTTACTGAAGTCCATGTAGACAACAACCACTGCCTTCCCTTCATCCATTTTCCTGGTAATTTCCTCAAAAAACTCTAATAGATTGGTTAAACATGACCTACCACGCACAAAGCCATGCTGACTTTTTCTAATAAGTCCCTGTCTATCCAAATACTTGTCGATCCTATCTCTTAGTATTCCTTCCAGTAATTTCCCGGCTTACTTTTTAAGCCTTTTTTAAACAACTGAACTACATGAGCTATCCTCCAATCCTCCGGCACCTGACTCGTGGATATCGACATTTTAAATATTTCTGCCAGGGCCCCTGCAATTTCAACACTAGACTCCTTCAAGGTCCGAGGGAGTACCCTGTCAGGTCCTGGGGATTTATGTACTCTGATTTGCCTCAAGACAGCAAGATTTTGCCTCAATATATCATTTAAAAATGCTAAATATGTCTATATTAACATATAGAATTGAATGGGGGTACAAGAGATGATGTATGGCTCATCTGAACTTGTGCGTGAAAAAATTGATGCATGGAGTGTAAAAGGTTGGCCACCCATGGCCTACAGGCTGACTGTCAAGGACTCTACAACCCAATTTCTCAGTACTTTCATTTAATTTACAAAATATTGTCTTTGTTTGCTCATTGGCTGTTTGTCAGTCCTTGGTTATTTAGTTTTTTCCCTTAAATCCTACTGTTAGTTCTTAATTTTACTGTAGATGCCTGGAAGAAAATGAATCTCAAGATAGTATACGGTGACAATGATGTTCTTTGATAAAAATTACTTTGAACTTTGACTTCGGAAATGAGCAAGATTAGTTTTATTTGTCACATGTGCATTGAAACGTCGATCCCCACATCCAGGCACTTATTTCTGGCAGCATGACTAGGCAGAGTAACAGTTCAGCATGGACTAGATGGGCTGAAGGGCCAGTTTCTGCGTTATAGTACTCTATGACCAGTGAAATGTGCCACTTCCATCAGCGACCGTCACAGCCCGAAGATGTGCTGAGGGAAGCCTACAAGTGTCACCACGCTTGCAGCAACAACATCGCCTGCCCTCAGCTTACTAACCGGAATGTTTTTGGAATGTGGGTGGGAACTGCAGCACCCAAACGATACCAGAGGGAATTCCTCACAGACAGCAGTTAGAATTAAACCTGGATCACTGGTGCTGTACTGTTCGGCTACCACCACCCACGTGTAAATCATTTCAGGGAGGAGAGAGGGGCTTTCATCCTGTGGAAAGATTGGGGAAGCCTGGGGTGCTCTCCTGGGACACAGGAAGTGGTGAGGAGACTGGAGATTGGGATTTAAGATCATGAAGGGTACAGGAGACGGAGAGACCGTTCCGTTGGACAAGGGGTCAGGAGGTCAGAGCCGACCTTGGGTTAACATTCCTCATGAGAGTGCAATTATGTTCAATCACTGACTCGAGCTTTAGGGAGTCTCTGGTATAAATAGTTACAGCTTTGGAGGAGGCCATTCGGCCTATCGAGTCTGTGCTGGATCTATGTACAATCAATCCAGTGAGTCTCAATCTGTGAAGACGGGTAGAGTACAGGAGTTGCAACGGCATGTTACAGTTACACAAGACATTGGTGAAATTGTACCTGGAATATTGTGGACCCCTGTCCCACCCACCTACCCCCTCACCTGGTCTCACCAATTATCTGGCTCCTTGTACTCATTCCCTCTCCCCACTAGCTTATTCTGGCTTCTTCCCCCTTCCTTTCCAGTCCTGATACAGGGTCTCGACCCAAAACGTTGACTGCTCCACTGATGCCGCCTGACTTGCCGAGTCCCTCCGGCACTTCTTGTGTTGTTCTGGAATATTGTGTGCCGTTCCGGTTGCTGTACTATGGCAAGGAGGTGATAAAGTTAAGAGTGGAAGAGGAACAATTAGCAAGGACATTTAGGGACTGCAGGGCTTGAGTTTATTTTTATTTAAACTTGGAGATACAGTGGCCTTCCAACCCAACAAGCCACACCACCCAGCAACCACCTATTTAAGCAACACACACAAAATGCTGGTGGAACACAGCAGGCCAGGCAGCAACTATAGGGAGAAGCGCTGTCGACGTTTCGGGCCGAGACCCTTCGTCAGGACTAACTGAAAGGAAAGATAGAAAGAGAAACTGCCTATTTAACCCTGGCCTACTCCTAGGCCAATTTACAATGACCAATTAACCTGCTAGCTGGTACATCTTTGGAATGTAGGGGGAAACCAGGGCACCGGAGAGGAGGTAGAGTGCAGGAATTGAACAGTGGCACCCGGAGCAGGAATAGTGTCATGCACTGCTGCGCTACCGTGACACCCTGTTAGCAAAGACTGGACAGGCTGGGACTGTTTTCCTCGGAGTGATGAGGGACATTCAATAGGGGGCATAGTCACAGTCTTTTCCCCAGGGCCCCCTAGTCCACAACTAGAGGGTGTGAATTTAGGGTTGAGAGGGGAAAGATTTAAAGGGACAACTATTTCACATGTACAGTGATGGGTAAACATAGTAAGCAGCCAGAGAGAGTGGTTGAGACAGATACAATTACCGTGTTCATTGAACACAAGAGGTTCAGTCGAGGTTGGAGGAACTCAGGCAGCATCTGTGGAGGGGAAGGTGTGGCATGTTAGCATAATGCTTCATATGGCCACGCTTTGCGGGACACATTTCACTTATGTTCTGACGTTTTCGTGTACATGTGACAAATAAAGGGGATGTCGCTTCACTGCGAAACCTCTCGGGTCTTTCTGAGTGAATGAGAAGCAGCTTAGGAAAGCAACTTCATTTCTTAAATGCTAATTATTTCCACTGAAGAGATAGATTAGTAACCAGAGAACAGAGGTGGAAGATAATTGGCAAAGTTAGCAGGTATAATATAACAACACACACAAAACTCCGCAGGAACTCAGCTGGCCAGACAGCACCGACGGAAATGAATGGATAGTCGATGTTTCAGGCCGAGACCCTTCTTCAGGACTGAGAAAGAAGGGGGAAGATGTGAGAATTAAAAGGCGGGGGTGGGGGGGGGAGAGTGAAAGGGATAGATAAATCCAGACGCGTGGGAAAGATCAAGTCCTGGAAAAAGAAAGAATCTGATATAAAAGGAGAGTGGACATGGGAAAAAGGGGAGGAGGAGGGGACCCAGGGGGAAGTAATAGGCAGGTGAGAAGTACATGGTCTGAGTGGGGAATGGGGGGGGGGGGGGGAGAACGGAACATGAGGCGATGCTCCGCCACGCTGAGGGTGGCCTCACCTTGGCACAAGAGGAAGCCATGGACCAACATGTCGGAACAGGAATGGGAATTAAAATGTTTGGCCACTGGGAGGTCCCGCTTGTGGCGGATGGTGCAGAGGTGCTCGACAAAGTGGTCCCCCCGTTTCCAACGGGCCTCCCCAATGTAGATCAGGCCGCACTGGGATTGTGAAATAGACAAGAGAGTTTCTGCAGGTGTTAGAAATCCAGAGCAGCACACACAAAATGCTGGAGGAACTCAGCAGGTCAGACAGCATCTGTAGAGGGGAATAAGCAGTCAGGACTGGAAGGGAAGCTATTAGAATATGAAGGTGAGGGAGGGGGAAGAGTACAGGCCAGAAGGTGCTTCAGGGCAGGAAGAGATTCCACAGTGGAGCAGCAAATTATTGTGAAAGCCTTTTTGAAACTCAGTGAGCTGCAGTGATCTAGACACACTGGTGGGGACAAATTCAAAGGGAAATCAGAAAATTACTTCAAGGGACAGTCTTACCGGGCACTTGAGAAAGAGTGCGCGACTGCAAAGAGCTCTTCTTATGAGGTTACGGAGGTTCAGCTTGTCACCGGACACCAACAAACTTCAACAAAACTACCCTGACTGACTGCATCATGGTCTGACACGGACTCAGCCCATCAATCCCCACTCACAGGGGTATCTCCAGGAGGCACTGCCTCAAGAAGACAACATCCATCAAAGGTCCCACCAACAGGGCCGTGACATCTGCTTCCAGCTACCATCGGACAGGAGGTACAGAGCCTCAAGTCCCTCACCATCAGGTTCAAGAACAGCTACTTCCCTTCAACCATTTTGTTCCTGAACCAACTGGCTCAACTCTAATCACTACCTTGGAGGAGCAGCACTATTACCATATTGCACTAAAATGGACCATTTTCTTTCTCACAGCTACCAAATTCTTTCTTATAAAAATGGTGTATAATTTATGCTTTTCTTGTGAACGTTGCTTATATAGATGGCCCATGAACTCGTAAACTAACTCAATATTCCTCTTTTGCACTGTTTATTAATTTTAATTTTTATTGCAACTTATAGTTGTTTCTATGCCTGTACTGTTGCAGCAAAACAGCAAATTTCACGACACTGGTCAGTGAAAATAAACCCGATTCTGATGCTATTTGCCTGAGATGCTGCTGCAGGTATGTGCACAGAGTTATAGAGTACGACAGCACAGAAACAGGCCCTTCCTGCCAAACTATTATCCTGCCTAGTCCCACTGACCTGCATCTGGGCCACAGCCCTAAATACCCTTCCCATCCATGTACCTATCCAAATCTCTCTCAAACGTTCCCCTGACATATTTCTGCTTTCACCCTTAATGCACGATCTCTAGTTCTAGTCTCACCCCACCTCGGTGCAAAAAGCCTGCTTCCATTTTTCCTATCTACACCCCTCAAAATTGTTATATTTTTGTCAAATCTCCCCTCATTCTCCTACACTCCAGGGAATAAACTCCTAACCTATTCGACCTTTCCCTCAAGGTCCTTAACTCCTGGCCACATCCTTGTAAAATTTTCCCTCCATTCTTTCAATCTTATTGATATCGTGTACTTGTGCATCTTTGCGACAATAAACTTGACTTTGCAACTTTGGCTGTATGATGGGGGCGGGTTGGCCGTTTTACACTCTGGGATCTGTGGGAGGAGCAGCGACTCATGAGGTAATAAAGCCATCCAGTAGACAACAACATGTGGTGGATACAGCCCAGTTCATCACAGGCAAAACCCTCCTTGCATTAAGCACATCCACAAAGAGCACCCCCACAAGGAAGCAGCATCCATCATCGAGGCACCCCCATATCCCGGCCACGCTCTCTTCTCACTGGGAAAGAGGTGCAGGAGCCTTAGGTGCCGCACCACCAGGTTCAGAAATAGTCACTACCCCAGGCTCCTAAACCATTGTGGATAACTTCAATCATCTCAACTCTGAACTAATCCCACAACCTGTGGACTCACTTTTAAAGATCCTACAACTCACGCTCTCAGCATTATTACATTTATGTGTTTCCACAATCTGTCAGTTTATGCATGGAGTTTTCATTGATTCTTTTGCACTTCTTTGTTCTCCCACAAGAAAATGAAAGTCATCACAGGGTAGCATTTGGTGACACGTACGTACTTCGATAGTAAATTTACATTTAACTTTGAAGCACACTGAGATCCAACAACCTTGTGCTTTTATTACCTTGCTAATAGAAGGCCAGGAAGAAGACCACAATAAAAGTCGCAGGGAACCAGATGCCAGTGAGAGGGAGAGGAAGATCAAACGGTGCTGACGCCTAAAACAAAGGGCGTTGAGGTCTGGAGTGCTGGGGGGGGTGGGGGGAGCAGCTCACAGATGGTATGAAGCAGCCAGAAAATCTGTCTCAGACAGCCATGATCCCTCCCCCACAAATCCCAACGGGCAACCCTTCCCCACACACACCGGCCTGTGAAAAAGCAGCTTAGACAAGAGTTGTTCCCTAGAGGGAAGGTTGAGAAGAGACTGGGAGAGAGTTGGGGGGGTGAGATCTTAGGTTCATTTTATTTAGAGATACAGCCCAGTAACAGGCCCTTCAAAGCCCACGCCACCCAAATACACCCATGTGACCAATTAACCTAACGTACGTCTTTGGAATGCTGGAGGGAGCTGCAGCTCCCAGGGGAAACCTACGCAGTCACGGGGAGAATGTGTAAAGTCCTCACGGAGCTGGGAATTAAACCAGGGTCACTGGCACTGTAACTGCTTTACACTCGCTTGCCATCCCTCTTTAGAGAGAGGGGATGGCGGAAGAGAGAGGGAGACGGACTGCAAGTGCATGAAAGGTAGCAAACTGGACACCACAGTTAGCATAACACCATTACAGAACATTGTCTCATTTCTATACACATCATACGGTTATATACATGTACATAGGTAAACGACAATAATGATTACGGTACCAGCAACCAGCAAACTGGGCATCAGTTAGCGTAACACCATTACAGCCCCAGCAACTCGGTTCACTGTCTGTAAAGAGTTTGTACGTTCTCCCTGTGGCTTTCCCCCGGGTGCTCTGATCTCCTCCCACACTCCAAGGACCTACAGATCAGGGTCAGTAAGTTGTGGACGCGTTATGTTGGCGCCAGAAGCATGCTGACACATGCAGGCTGCCCCCAGCACATCCTCCGTCTGTGTTGATTGTTGACACAAAAGGTGCCGTTTCAATGCACATATGAAAAATAAAGACCTTTAAAAAAAAGCAGTCCGCGGGTCAATCGGTCACCTGTGGGATGAAGGAAGCTGCTGGAACCACGCGCCGGGACTGAGGACTAGACAGAGGCAAGCTTTTCCTTTCAGTGAATAGGTCAAGGGTCAGGGGACACAGGTTTAAAATCTAGGGCCTGAGTTTCCAGTAAGGAACAAAGTTTACAGCAGTGTCTCATCCAGAGTCCAACAGTAGGGAAACAGGCCCATCAACCCCTCAAGTCCTCAGCTAACACCTACCACCCAGTTCTAATCTTACCCTATCTTGTTCTCCCATCAACTCAGGTATATGAAATTGAGGGGTATAGATAGGGTGAACGCATGGAGGCTTTTTCCCTTCCGGCTTTGTGAAACATAAATAGGAGTCTGTCATAAATAAGGTGAAAGGTGACATATTTAGGGTGAAAGGTCATAAATAAGGTGAAAGGTGACATAAATAAGGTGTCATAAATAAGGTGAAAGGTGGCATATTTAGGGTGAAAGGTGAAGCATGAACAAAGGGTCTGTTTTGGGACCCCCGCTATTTGCGATATTTATAAAAATCTTGGATAAGGAAGTGGAAGAGAGGGTAGTAAGTTTGCCAATGACATGAAGATGGGGTGAAGCTTTGACAGTATAGAAGGTGGCTGGAGGATACAACAGGACATTGACAGGATGCAGAGCTGGGCTGAGAAATGGCAGATGAAGTTCAACACAGAAAAGTGTGAAGTGATTCACTTTGGTTAATGGCAGAATTCTTAGTGTTTAGAAACAGAGGAATCTTGGGGTCTATCCATAGATCCTTCAAAGCTGACATGCAAGTTGACTGGGAGAGCTATGTAGGGAGGAAGGGTTAGACTGATTTTAGAGTAGGTTAAAAGGTCAGCATAAGATTATGGGCTGAAGGGCTTGTACTGTGCTATAATATTCTAAGTCCTATTTAAGGGGAACCTGAAGCGGAACCCCTTCACTCAGAGGGTAGTGCAAGTGTGGATCAAGCTTCCTGCGGAAGTGGTCAATGTGGGTTCAATTGTAACAGTTTAAGAGGTTGGAGAGGTACATGGATGAGAACAGTATGGTTTAGGCTTCGTTCCTAGATAGTTCAGCATGGACTGGATGGGCTGAAGGGTCTGTTTGTGCGCTCTATGACACTATAACTCTCCCGGATTCTGCACACTAATCAATCAATCCACGTTCTTCAATCGTTCGGTTCATGAACCTCAATCAGAATTGAGTTCATTATCACTGACACATGTTGTGAAATTTGTTCTGTAGCAGCAGTACAAGGCATACATAAAAACATACGATTTATTCGCTCATTATGAGCCGTGTCATATGACTTGGGTGATCATGGTCTTTCCATGACTATGACTGCCGTTGGCAAATTTTTCTACCTTCCTCTGGGCAGTGTCTTTACAAGATGGGTGACCCCAGCCATTATCAATACTCTTCAGAGATGTCTGCCTGGTGTCGGTGGTCACATATACAGGACGTGTAACATGCACCAGCTGCTCATATGACCATCCACACCTGCTCCCATGCGCCACGTGACCCTGGCCGGAGGGCCAAGCAGGTGTTACACCTTGCCCGAGGGTGACCTGCAGGCTAGCGGAGGGAAGGAACGAGTGCCTTACACCTCCTTCGGTAGAGACGTATCTCCACCCCACCACTCACGATAAGCCACAATAAATCTAAAATAAATAAGTAATGCAAAAAGAGAGCAGAATAATGAGGTTCATGGGTTCATGAGCTGTTCAGAAATCTGATGGCAGAAGGGAAGGGAGAGAAGCTGTTCTTAAAGCTTTGAGTGTTGATGGTAGTAATGAGAAGAGGGCATGTCCCACCAATACAATCCTTATCACTACAGTCAGCAATACTATGACCACTTTCACTATTCTAATTGGATCTGGAATTGTCACATGTACAGAGAAATGGTGAAACTTGTCAAATCATTACAGCGTGCATTCAGACAGAACTAGATGAAATAACTGAGTGCACAATAAAAATACTGCGTTTCTGTAAATCGATATAGAGATTCTGCAGATGCTAGAAATCTTGAACACACGCAGCTACAGAAAGAACACAAGCCGGTAAGATACCCAGACTGGAGTTAACGAAGACATTTCAGAAAGCTGTTCTCAGCATTTTATGCTTTATTTTCACATTTCCAACATCTGCAGACTTTTAAAAAATTTTCATCTAGAAGAGCGTCACAGTTGGATGAGGTGGTGGAGAAGACATTCATCGGTCAGGACACTGAGTATAGGAGTCGGGAGATTATGTTGTAGTTGTGACTTTTGTGAGGTCACACCTGGAGTACTGTGTACAGTTTTGGTTTCCCTGTTGTAGGAATGATGTCATTAAGCTGGAAAGAGTGCAAAGAAGATTCACAAGACTGTTGCCAAGACCCGATGGGCTGAGTTATAGAGAGGGGCTGACGTTTTTCTTTGGAATGTAGGAGACTGGGGGGGTGACCGTATAGAGGCGTATAAATTCACAAGGGATATAGACAAGGTGAATGCAATCAAGTCTTTTTCCCCTGGGTTGGGGAGTCAAGAACTAGAGGACACAGGTTTAAGGAGAGAGGAACTAGAGGCACAAATATTCCATCCAGAGGGTGGTCAGTGTATGGAACGTCAGAGGAAGTTGTTAAGGCAGGTACATTTGTTTATTAATCACTTACTTTGCAATACAGAGTGGAGTAGATCTTTTCGGCTCTCGAGCCACGCAACCCCCAACCAACCCTATTAACCCTAACCTAACCACGGGACAATTTACAATGACCAATTAACCTACCGATCTGTCTTTGGACTGTGGGAGGAAACTGGAGGGCAGAGACACCTTACAGAACAGCCCCAGTATTAACTCCAGAACCCCAAGTGGTAATAACATCGTGCTAACCGCTAGGCTGACATGTCAGTAGCGGTTACAATATTGAAAAGACACTTGGGCAGAGGAATATGGGCCTATCATTGGCAATTGGGACTAGATTCAGATTCATTTATTTATCGAAACAGTGAAAGAGACTTCACTTGTGTTAACAACCAACACACTCAAGGATGTGCTGGGGTGCCATGCTAGCGTAGCATGACGTTATTACAGCTCAGGACGTCGGAGTTCAGAGTTCAATCCCAGGAGTTTGTATGTCCTCTGCATGGAATGCACTCCCTCATTCCAAAGATGCGCCGGTCAGTAGGTCAATCACAAACAAGAGTCCTGATGAAGGGTCGAGGCCAAAACGTCAACTGTACTCTTTACCGTAGATACTGCCGGGCCTGCGGAGTTCCTTCAGCATTTTGTGTGTGTTCCGGTTAGCAGGTTAATTGTGAATTAAATCGGGGGTTGCTGGCAGTGCAGCTCAAAAGGGATGGTCTGCTCTTTACATTTAAATAAATAAGTGTTGCTACACATTCTGGCGCCAACACAGCACTATTGATTAAACAGTTCATTGAATAAATCTGTCATCACAGTTACAATGTTGTTCGCTGTCATAAAAAGCCACCTGGTTTACTAATGGCTGTAAGGGGAACAAAACCTACCATTGTTACCCGATCTCTACACGTGACACACACATGCCGGTGCTGCTCTCCAGTGTTCGCTCCCTAGAAGGCAAGCCGACCCAGCACGAAATGAGGAGCTGCTACATACCTGCCCTAGCAGAAATTCCAGGGCAACAACCCAGGCATCAGCACTCTTCAGGCCACACCACTCAGAGACTTGTCCCAATATTATTACTGTGTGATTTAATGGGCTACCGTGACTATTGTGCTGTGTGTGACTGTTCTGCACTTTGGCCCCGGAGGAACGCCGCTTCGTTCAGCTGTATACATGTGTACAGTTGAATGACAATTAAACCTGGACTTGGTATGAATCCAGAAAAGGCCACGGGGCTCCTGGATTGTGTAGCACAATTTAACGCGACTGTGGCTGAGCTGAAGGAATCTTCCATTCTCATATTCTGTCCACTTCCACCCTTTTGCTTATGAGGATTTGACTGTTATTTTTATTCCTTTATTTAGATACAGCAATGTGACGGGCCCTCGCAGCCCAGTGAGCCCACGTGACCAATTAACCTGGTTACGCATACTTTGGAATGCAGGAGGAAACCCACAGAGTCACAGGGAATACATCCTTCCAGAGGCAGGAATTGAACCAGGGCTGCCAGTAATGCAATGGCATTACACTAGCCTGTGCTGCCCCCTTAAGGAAGTAGGTTCCAGAGATCTCATGGGGACCCAAAAGGCTGCAAATGTTGTTCCTTGACCGCCTTCATCACCTTCGCCACCAACTTCCACCCTGCTCTCAAAATCACCGGAACCATTCCTGACATTTCTTGCCCTTGTTGAGGTCCCTCTGACTCCCTCTCAGGAGACACTGAACTTACTATGAAGCTCCGCCCCAAATGATTCTCTCCTACAGTTTCTTAGAGTACACCTCTTCCCACCGTCTCCAAGTTCCTTCCTCTCAACCACACAGAACACGACAGCAAATACAGACCTTTTGTCTAAGCTTAGATTTCCATAAGAGACAATTCCATTTGCCCACATCTCTCTGAACCCCATTTTGTCCCTATCATAGCGTTCAAATGTTATTCATGTACCTGCCTCAACCAGTTCCCCGGCAGCTCGATCCATCCGCTGACTGCTCTCTGGGTGAAAGCTTTGCCCCTTCGGTTCCCATTAAATCTCTCCCTTCTTACCTTAAACCTGCGCCCTCTCGTCCTTATGCACAGAACAGTATAACTATGTACAGACCCTTCAGCCTACAATTTTGTGCCGACATAGTAACCTACACCAAGTTCAATCTAACCCTTCCCTCCCACAAAGTCCCTCGTAAACCTGTCCTATCACCACCACTAGCAGCACTCCCTGTGTAAAAAAGCTACCATTGCAATCTCCCCCTATACTCTCCTCCAATTACCTTAAGATTATGTCCCCTCATATTAGTCATTTCCATCCTGTGAAAAGTCTCTGGCTGTCCACGTTATCTATGCTTCTTATCATCTTATACATCTCTTATCAATTGGCTGTCATCCTCCTTCATTCCAAAGCCCTTGCTCACTCACCCCTTCCTCAGGCAGCAACCTGGTAAATCTCTGCACTCTCTCTAATGCCCACATGCTTCCTATAATGAGCTGACCAGAAATGAACACAATATTCTGTGGTCTAAACAGTTTTATAGAGCTGCAAATGATCTCAGGGCCTCTTGAACTCAATCCCCCGACACATCATACCACCCTGTTAACTTGCATAGTCACCTTGAGGGATCTATGGACATGGACCCCAGGATCCCTTTGTTCCTCCATACTGCAAAGAATCCTGCCGTTAACCCTATATTCTGCCTAAATTAGACCTTCCCAAGTGAATCACTTCACATGTTTCCATGTTAACTCTGTCTGCCACCTCACAGTCCAGCTCTGCAACCTGTCAATGTCCCGTTGTAACCTTCTACACTATCTACAACACTGCCAACCTCTGTGTCATCTGCAAACTTACTAACCCACCCTTCCACTTCCTCATCCATTTATCAAAATCACAAACAGCAGGGGTCCCAGAACAGATCCCTGCGGAACACCACCGGTCACCGACCTCCCGGTGGAATTTGATCCATCTACAACCATGTTCTGTGGGCAAGCAAATTCTCAATCCACACAGCCGAGTTTCCTGGATCCCATGGAACCTGACTTTCCGGATGAGCCAACCATGGGGAACCTTATCAAACCCCTTACAAAAATCCATATACACCAAATCCACTGCACTACCTTCATCAATGTGTTTTGTCACTTCCTCACAGAATTCTATCAGGCTTGTCAGCCAGGTTGACAATCCCTAATCAGTCTATGCTTCTCCAAATGCTCAACGATCCTGTCTGTAAAAACCTTCTCCAATAATTTTGCTACCACTGAAGTAAGACTCACTGGTCTATAATTCCCAAAATTATTCCTACTGCCTTTCTTGAGTAAAGGAATAAGATTTGACACCATCCATCTTCTGGTACTACTCCTGTGGCCAGTGAGGACACAAAGATCATCGCCAAGGACAAACCAATCTCTTCCCACTGTAACCCGGCGTGTATCCGTCTGGCTCCGGGAACAGGGAACTTCAAAGAATTTAAAGAACTTCTGCTCTCAGGATGAGGTTTTCCATTCCAGGACATCTGAAACGTCCATTCACAGCATAGCTTCTATTCTGCAGGAGTTGACGGAGTCTTGTTCATGTCTCATATTTCTGCTCTCACACCAGGCAAAGAATTGTTTGTTATTCCAATGATCCTCCCCATTTAGCTCATTCACCACCTTTTACCTACCAAAATAGAACACTGGGATCTTCTAACATTACAGAACATGGAAAATACAACAGTATAGCCCAGGAACAGTCCCATCTCCCCAAGGTATCTGCATCGAACATGATGCAAACTAAACTAACTCCCTTTTGCTGAAAGACAGGAGAATTAGGCTGTTGGGCCCATCAAGACTGCCCCGTCATTTCATTATGACTGATTTATCATTCCTCTCAACCCCATTCTCCTACCATCTGCTCATTACCTTCAACGACGTCCTTACTAATGAAGAACCTCAATGTCAAGAATCAACATCCCAAACTGGCCACTAATCCTGGCAAAGGAATACCAGGGGTGAGAGCTTGGATGGAGCTCCTGAGCTCAGTGATGTTGGGTTTGTGGAGCAGACCTTCAGTAAACGTTATCCATTATCTCTCCACTTCCTACATAACTGTTCTCAAACACCCCCCATCATATCTGGCAGCACAGTCCAGGCACCCAACACTTTGTGTGTAAAAAGACTTGCCCCGCACATCTCCTTTTAACTCCCTCCCCCACCTTAAATGTATGTCATCTCGTATTAGACATTTCCACCCCGGATAAAAGATTCTGACTGTCTATCCTATCTAATCCTTTAAATTTTATTGTTTGATCTTCCCCCTTTCAGGGTTCAATTCCCACCACTGTCTATCAGGAGCTTGTATGTTCTCAGTGTAACTGAGTGAGTTTCCTCCCACATTCCAAAGACGTACGGGTCAGTGAGCTGTGCTCATGCTATGCTGGTGCCAGAAGCCATTGCGAGCTGCCCCACAGCACATCATCTGACACAAACAAGGCATTTCACGATATGTTTTGATGTGTATGTGCCAGTTAAAGCTAACTGTTGTCTTTACTCTTATTCAATCACGTTCTGTCCCTCAACCCCTGGGTTGAAGATGGTAATAAATGCTGGGTTTACCAGTGATATCAACATCTAATGAATAAATAATTGAAACAAAACTATTTTAGCAATGTTGATTTAATGCATTGCTAAGGATTCTGCTCATCTTCCAGACACTGCTGTTGGGTCGGTTAGAGGAGATGGTTTAGCTTTCAGTTTTTTTACACACAGGTACACTGAAAATGGTGAAACTCATCGCACTGCGTCAGCGACCAGCACAATGTGACGATGAGCTGAGGGCAGCCTGCAAGAGTCAGTACCAGCCCACAACTCACTACCCCCAACCCTTATCCCTTTGGAGTGTGGGAGGTAACCGGACCACAGGGAGAAGGTGCAGACTCCTTACAGACAGTGGCGGGAATTGATGATCTGATCACCGGCACCATGGAGCTCTGCTGCTTGGTTTATCACTACGCACCGGGAAAAGTTTGCCATTGCTTACAGTTCATGCAGATCAAATCACTGCACAGTGCATTGAGGTAAATCAGTAACATACTGCAGAATAAAGTGCACCAGCTACAGAGAGAGTGCAGTGCAGGTAAACAACATTGTAAGGAGGAACCTGGGGAAGGGGGGGGGGGGGGGTCTATGGAGCAACTGGTCTTGAGAGGACAGGGGGTGGGGGGGCAAGTAGATACAGGCTGAAGGGGGAAGAGAGATGGGGATGGAGGGCTGTGGGGAGTGGTGATATAGTGGGAAGAAGAGGTGGGAAGATGTGGGATAGAAGAGGCAGGGAGAGAAAGGGGGTGAGTGAAGGGAGTGGGAAGAGAAAAGGGAAGGGTGAGGGGTAGAAGGGTGGGGAGATGTGGTGAGGGGTAATGGGGAGAAAGGGAGTAAGGGGAGTGGGGAAGGTGTTGTGTAGACACGGTGGGACACAGATGAGGGAAAGGCCGGGGGAATGGGGAGAACAAAAGGTAGCGGGGAAGTTGTGAGACAGAAGGGGTGGGGAGAGCAATAAGTGTGAGGGAAGGGTGTGGGAGGTGCAGGTGTGGGGGAGGACAGGGTGGGGTGTAGAAACGTGTGCGGAGGGGTGTGTGAAAAGGGTAAATTGGAACCAGACTCAGGTGGGTGGGGAGTCACTCCGCTCCTCATACACACTGATCATCCCGCGTCGGGAGCCGAGAACAAAGACCTGAATGATGGGGCAAGTAGTCCGACAGTCTGGCAGGAGGAACGGGGTGTGAGTCACAACCAGTCTGGGTTCCTCACCCCTTCCCAACGCATCCCAGACACTCTCCCAACGGAGAGATAAAATAAGCCAGGACCCCCTTTCCTCCCCGCTCTCTCCCTCCTCCTCCTCCCCCTCCCTACAGCCTCAAGCAGGTAACCCGAGCCTGGAGGCTCCCCACCGTCTGGGCTGGAGAGGAGGCAGTGGGCTACTCCGTGCCCGAAGGAACGGAAGGGAGGGAGGGATGGATCACAAACGGCAAAACAAAAAGGGGACACGAAATCAAGTTAAAACTTCACTAGAAGTTTCCTCCTCCTTCCCTTCCCTTTCACCCTCGCTCTCCCTCATCCTTTCCCCGCTCTTTCTCCCTTCGTTCTCCTCCTCTCCCTCCCTTCCTCTCTCCCTGCTCCCCCCTCCCGCACCCCTCCGGAAAGTTTGCAGTGGCCAGTTTAGACTCAGCTTGCTTGCCGGCCGTCCCCCTCCGGAGTGTGAGCACTCACCGGCGTGGTCGGAGCGGGGTCCCGGAGACGCGATGCGGGCTTCTCCCTCGCACGCTGCACACACTCCCGCGGATAACCCGAGCAAACAAAGACCAGGCGGAGCGGTCGAATAGCGGAGGGGGAAAAAATGCGAAGGACACGTGATTCCAGGACCTTCCTAAAATCTCCCCAAAGTCCATCCCCTTCATCCTTCCACCACCCCCACCCTCCGCTCTGCTCCGGGACCCTGGAGGGATGGTGATATTTGACACCTGCGAGTTTGCGAGCACTTTGTCCTGCTCCACCAGAACTGCACGGCGTAGGAATTACCATGCATTAAAATTAAACTCATCCCCTCTGCCTCCTGATCTCCATTCCCTGCACGTTCATGCGGCTATCTAACAGCCTCCGCCACTCTCCTATCTGAAATCGCAATTCTGTTATGCCGTGAAAAGTTTGTCTCGCACACTGCTCATGCAAATCAAATCATCACACGGGGCATCGAGGTAGAACAGTAACAGGAGGCAGAATGATGTGTCAAGACTACAGAGAAAGTGCATAACTGGTGAACAGTCACTATAAGCGCAAGAGATTCTGCAGACGCTGGAAATCTCTGAGCAACGCATAAAATGCTGGAGGAACTCAGCAAGTCAGGCAGCGTCCACTAAGATGACTGAACAGTCAATGTTTCGGGCTGAAACCCTTCATCACGACTGGAAAGGAAGGGACAGGGAAAAGTATCTGATCGTCCACTCTTGTACACTTTTACCGAGTCACCTCTTAATTTCCTTCCCTGGAGAGACTGTGTAGACGGAGCCCATGGAGGAGAGGCTGATCTCCATGATGCGCTGAGCTGTGACCACAACTCTCTGCTTCTGTGGTCACGGGCAGAGCGGCTGCCGGACAACCCATTATGCACCTGCATAGGACGCTTTCCATCGCACTCCAGAATGAAGTCTAGATAGTGGGGATAAAGGTGTTAGCTTGGACGGAAGGTTCAAATGAAAATGGGACTAAGTTTCTCGGTTAGGGTGTACAGAGTGTGGGAAATGGACGGGGAAACACTATCCCGTAAAAAGAACCCAGAGCTACAGAAACACTGCCAGAAGCTGCAAAGACTTCATCCCTGGGAGAGGAAGGAAGGATCTCCACCTAGATGACATCAGGAAGAGGGACTGGCCCAGGACAGAGGACTCCAGCGAGCTGCTGTGGTGGTCAATGTAGCCAGTATCAGACGCGAGACCGGAGACTGAGGCCTAGAGTTCGGGGTCCCGTCATCAGTGAGTCCAGAGCTCGAGGACACCAGTATTCAGGGTCCTCATTCATGGTTACTGGTGAGTCCAAGGCCGACACTGACAGTCGAAGGCCGAGGGTCGATCAGATGTCAAGGCCTGATGGCGGAGCTCGAGTCTGCTTAGGAAGTCAAAGGCCCAGTGTAAGCGAGTTCTTGTCCACTGGAGACTGAAGGCCGAGAAGGGTCTGTTCCAGCGTTGAAGGACTGTGCATGGCAGCTTACTGTGTCCTGTGTTTTTCTGCTGAACACTGTGGGCATGCTATGTTGTCACGGGACTGTGCAGCGACACGTACAGGCTGCCCCAGCGCATCCTTGGGTGCATTGGTTGTTGATGCAAACAATGCTTTTCACAGTATGTTTCAATGCTATTAGATAAATACACCCAGTGGCCACTTTATTAGGTACACCTGTACACCTGCTCATTAATGCAGACATCTAATCAGACACTCATGTGGCAGCAACTCAATGCATAAAGGCATTCAGAAATAGTCAAGAGGTTCAGTTGTTGTTCGGACCAAACATCAAAATTGGGAAGAAATGTGATCTGAGTGATTTTGACCATGGAATAATTGTTGGTGCCAGACGGGGTGATCTGAGTATCTTAGAAACTGCTGATCTCCTGGTATCGTCACACATAATAGATTCTAAAGTTTACAGAGAATTGTGTGAAAAACAAAAAAAAACATCCAGTGAGCAGTACAGATGTAATATATTCTATTCTAGTCATTTTCTGGAATGACAGAAACTGTTGCGCAACTATCTGTGGTTCCTTGTCATTGACTAAGTGTTGTTATCCTGGGCAGAAATTATTGATTTACTTTCACTACTGACCTTAAACTCACCACAGATCCTGGCTACTTCATTTTCTTCAAAATACTGCTCAATTCACTCAGTATACATCTCCCAGTTATCTGTTGTGTAATCAAATGCATCTGTCTTTCGATGTAGCCAGCCATTTCTGCTTTTTTTTAAAGACATTATGATTATTATCATCCAGTACTCACAGTTTACAAATTTCATTTATGAATTTCATCCATTTTCTGCCCTTTTTCAAAATTCAGACATCTTGCTGTGCTTCAGAGGGAGGTAGTCATCCTGGGCTCACTTAAACTTTCTCAATGCCACTGTTATGTTTTCTAACTCCAAAACTAATTGAAGGAACAGCATGGGGAGCCCAGAAATAAACTTTGTTCTTTACTTTAGTGAGGTGTGCACAAATGACATGGTGACATAATAACGTATGCCATTCAAGTACTTTTACATATGACCTGTAATGAATTATGTAAACAACAAAAATACTTAAACAATATACTTATAATATTACTGAAACATTAAATACACAACAGTTGCAGGTGGTTGTAGGCTCACACAGATCCATCACTAGCACAACCCTCCCCACCACTGAAGACATCTTCAAAAGCCACTGCCCCAGAAGGACAGCATTAACTACATCATTAAGGACTCTCACCATCCAGGACACGCCCTCTTCTCATTACTACATTCGGCGAGGAGGCACAGGAGCCTTAAGACACACACGCACATTTTAAGAACAACTTCTTCCCATCCACCATCAGATTTTTGAATGGTCCATGAACCATGAACACTCCTTGTTACTCTTTTTACTTTCCACTGTGTACTTACTGTAATAATTTATAGCAATTTTATGTCTTTGCACTGCGATGCTGCCACAAAAGAAGGAATTTTACATCACCGTCTGTTTTAATAAATCTGATTCTGATTTTGTTGTTCCCATTCTTCTGCTGTGGGTTTAAGGCCAGGATCTGCTTTGTTCATTAAGGTGCTGTTACATTAATGGAAGGGTGGAATCTACAGATCTCAAGGCTGCTCCTTATTCCCACTCAAAATGCTGGAGGGACCATGGACAGAAGGCCATGGAAGAACTGAAAGGGGGTGGTGGGAGACAATCGGTAGGCAAGCAGATAACATGAGAGAGGGAAAAGGGAATAGGGCATGGTGAAAGTGGGAGGGGGGGATTACCGGAAGTCTACCCAGATGGAATATAAGGTGTTGATCCTCCTGGCACTTACCCTCAGAAGCACATTCCTCCCTCCTCACTGATCTCCCTCCTGGCATTTATCCTTGCAAGCAGAACAAGTGCTACACCTGCCCCTACATCTCCTCTATCACTACCATTCCGGGTCCCAGACTGTCCTTCCAAGTGAGGCAGCTCTTCAGCTGAGAGTCTAGTGGGGTCATATATTGTGTCCAATGCTCCTGGTGTGGCCTCCCGTATATCAGGGTGACCTGAGTAGCATGGGAGACTGCTTCACTGAACACCTACACTCCATCCGCCAGAACAAGCGGGATCTCCCAATGGCCACCCGTTTTAATTTCACTTCCCATTCCCGTTCCAGTATGTCTATCCATGACCACACTTAGTTTGGAGAAACAACACATTATATTCAATTTGGGTAGCCTCCAACTTCATGGCATGAACATCGATTTCTCAAACTTCTGGTAATGCCCCCCCTTCCCCATTTCCCATCCCCTTTTCCGTCTCTCACCTTGCCTCCTTGCCCACCCATCACCTCCCTCTGGGGCTCCTCCTCATTTTTCAATCTTCCATGGCCTTCTGGATCTTTCACCAATCAGCTTCCCAGTTCTTCACTTCATCCTTCCCCCTCCTGGTTTCACCTATCACCCTGTGTTACTCTCTGCCCTCCCCTCACTTCTTAAATCCACTCTTCAGCCTTTTTCTCCAACCCTGCCAAAGGGTCTCGGCCCGAAACATTGACTGCACTCTTTTTTCCATGGATGCAGGCTGGCCTGCTGAGTTTCCCCAGCATTCTGTGTGTGTTGTTTGGATTTCCAGCATCTGCAGATTTTCTCTTGTTCCTTATTCCCATCATCACCCAGGACACACCCTCCTCTCACTACTACCATCAGGGAGGAGGTACAGGAGCCTGAAGACACACACTCAATGATTCAGGAAGAGCTTCTTCCCCTCTGCCATCAGATTTCTGAATGGTCCATGAGTTTCAGGAGATTTGCTATACTCTAACAAATTTCTACAGGTGTACCGTGGAGAGCATTCTAACTGGTTGCCTGGTGTGGAGGGGCCGCCACATAGGATCAGGAAAGTTGTGAACTCAGCCAGATCCATCGTGGGCACTAGCCCCCACACTATTGAGGACCTCTTCAAAAGGCAATGCCTCCATCACCTGGGACATGCCCTCTGCTCACTGCTGCCATCAAGGAGGTGGCACGGGAGCCTGAAGACACACACTCAACACTTTAGAAACTATTTCTACCCCTCCATCATCAGAACCCATGAACACTCCCTCACCATCTTTGCCCTCTTTTTGCATGACTTCATTAATTTTTTTCATATTTATTTTTTATTGTAATTTGGAGCGTGTGTTATGTACTGCACTGAACAGCTGCCGCAAAACAACGAACTTCAAGACCTACGTCAGTGATGATAGGCCTGATTCTGATTCCGATTTGCAACCTGGAACTCTGCGTCACTGTGTCACTCCAGAGGTTAACCAAAGTAGGTTCTCGTTGCCCCTGGCATGAGGTGGGGTGGAGGACGGCAAGTGGGAGCACTTGGAAACTCACCAGCATCAAGGATAAAGGTACCGTCTCTTTGATATGTCAAGCAGCTTCAGCAAATAACGCTGGATAGTAGTCGTGGCGGGAAATCTCGCCTGCTGCTGTCCGTCGTTTGTACTGAAGGTTGTCTGCACAGCCTGTTTCTAAAGTTCACAGACGTGTGGTACTGTATATAGCAGAGATCTCCTGACACCCTGCAGACTCAAATTCAGATACTGATTTACTTAACGTAAGTAAATCAAAACATACTGCGAAATGCATCATTTGTGGTAACACACAGCACGCCCAGAGTTGTGCTAGGCCAGCCCATGGGATCACTGCACATTCCAGTGCCAACACAGCATGCCCATAATGTTTAGTGGAACAACACAAGCGGTAACAACAAAGCAAAAATAAAGCAAGACAACAACAGCAAATCAGATCTCTCTCTCTCCCCACCCCCCCCCCCACCCCCATCTAGTCCTTGGCCCCAGGCTCTCAGACACACAGATATCGAGCCTCCAATTTCAGACTTTGCAGATTTCTGGGTACCAATCCCAGGACTTACCGATCACAGGTTGACCTTTGGGACTTGACTTCCACACTCACACGGACCTGTGAACCTCAGTGATCTAGTATGTCACTGGCCCTCATGACTTCATCAGGAGTCTACTTCCAGACTTGCTGTCTTTGGTCTTTGAGCTTCAGGCTTCTACCTGTGGACTTCAATCTTTGGCTTTGTCCTCTGGACTTTGCCAACTCAGCCAGAGGGTAGCTCAACCATGAACAGCCCTCATTGTTTCAACCAAGGCTCAACTCTCCATTCATTCGGTGGGCTGGGGATACAGTACCAGCGAGCAATCAGTTGTTTGGAGAAGTGACTGCAAGCTTTAAAAGGTGAGCAGGGACCTTTGGAGCTTTTTAGTGGGCTTGAGATATTGTAACTTTTTTGGCACTTGTCAAAGGCCTTCAAAAAGAAGCAAGATTTAAGTGGAGTGGCCATTGAGTGAGTGGGCCAGTGTACAGTGGAGTGCTTGAGGCTTTGACTCAAGAGCCTTAGGCAAGAAGAGGCGGGCTAAGGTAAGTTTCGAGTAAGTTTCTTTCTTCCTTTGTTCATTAGTGTCCAGTGGGTCCAGGGTCTGTGGTATGTTCTCCATGTGAGATGAGGGAACACTGGGAAACCTCCATTCTCCCTGGTAACTACGTCCGTATGAAGTTTATCGGGCTGCAGCTCATTGCAAACTGTGTTAGAGAACTGGAGTTTGAGAACTCATATAGGAAAATGAGGAGGTGATAGATAGGAGCTTTAGTGAGGTAGTCATCCGTAAGTTGTAGGAGGCAGGCAGCTGGATGAGTGTCAGGAGAGGGAAAGGAAATGGGCAGCCATTGGCCATTCCCCTCAATAATAAGTACACTGCTTTGGATACTGTTGTGGGGGGGTCGGGTAGCAACCTTCTGGGGGAAGACACAGCGAGCAGATCTCTGGCACTGTTTGGTTCTGTGGCTTAGAAGGAAAGAGGACAGAAGAGGAGGACAGTGGTAATAAGGGGTTCAATAGTTAAGGGAGAAGACAGGAGATTCTGTGGATGTGAAAGGGACACACTGATGGTATGTTGCTTCCCAAGTGCCAAGGTCAGAGACATCTCAGATCAGGTCCACAGCGTTCTAAAGGGGGAGGGTGAGCAGCCAGAATTCATGGTACATTTTGGCACCAATAACATAGGTAGTAAAGGGATGAGGTCCTGAAGAGAGAGTATGAGGAGTTAGGTAGGAAGCTGAAGAGCAGGGCTGGAAGGTTGATCTCCCTGCACAGCTGCCTGTGCCACATGCCAGTGGGCTGATTTGGCAGACGAATGTGTGGCTGAAGAATTGGTGCAGCATTTCAGATTTACAATATGACTTGTAAAGAAGGGACGGGTTGCACCTGAACTTGAGGGGCACCAGTGTCACTGTGGGCAGGTTTGCTTACCATAGATGCATACCGTAGGGAAAGGCCAGATGATGGAGCAGGTGGTGGAAAGTTAGGTGCAATGTGTAGGCAGACTGTGAGGCAGTGATAGAGCATAACTGCAGTCAGCTGGATGGGTTGAAATACTTTTACTTTAATGCAAGAAGTATCAGAAACAAGGGTGATGAAATTAGAGCACATGGAACTATGAGGTTGTGGGCCATTACGGAGATTGGGCTGTCACAAGGTCAGGACTGGCTGCTAGATGTTCCAGGGTTCAGATGTTTCAAAAAGGACAGGGAGGGAAGTAAAAAAGCTGGTGGACTTCCAACTTCCCTAATATTGATTGGCAAAAGGTTTAGATAGAGCATAATTCATAAGGTGTGTCCAAGAAGGATTCCTGACACAATATGTAGACGGGTCAGCTGGAGGAGAGACCACACTGCATCTGGTACTAGGCAATGAGGTGGTTTAGGTCTCAGATCTTTCAGTGGGTGAGCATTTCAGAGACAGTGACTACAACTCCATGACTTTCACTACAGCTTTGAACAGAGACAGGAGCAGACAGTAAGGGGAAGTATTTATTTGGGAAGGGTGAATAATGATGCTATTAGGCAAGAACTTGGGAGCATAAACTATGTACTCAGTGAAATCCACAATGGAAATATGGAGGTTGTTTAGCTTCTCTTGCATGGAGCTCTGAATAGGTTTGTCTGGTTGAGGCAGGGAAAGGATGGTAGGGTGAAGGAACCATGGTTGATGAGAGATGTGGAACATCTAGTCAAGAGGAAGAAAGAAGCTTACTTAAGGTTCAGGAAGCGAGCATTTGACAGGGCTCTAGAGAGTTACAAGGCAGCCAGGAAGAAGCCTAAGAATGGACTTAGGAGAGCTAGAAGGGGCCATGAGAAGGATTAAGGAAAACTACAGGGCAATCTATATGTACATGAAGAACAGGAGGATGACTAGAGTGAGGGTAGGACCGATCAGGGATGGGAGAGAAAATGTGCCTGGAGTTGGAGGAGACTGGGGAGGTCCTTAATGAATACTTTGCTTCAGTATTCACCAGTGAGAGGACAACATAAAACGGGCTGATATGCTGGAACAGGTCGGCATTAAGAAAGGGAATGTGCTGGAACCTTTGTGAAACATTTGGATAGATAAGCCCCCAGGGCCGAAAGAGATGAACCCCAGATTACTCTGGAATGCAAGGGACGAGATTGCTGAGCCTTTGGCAGTGTTCTTTGTGTCCTTGAACAGAGGAGTCGTCCCAGATAACTGGAGGGTGGCCAATGTTTCCTTGTTCAAGAAAGGGAGTAGGGATAATCCTGGTGAAGGTAGAACAGTGGATGTGCTGTATATAGGTTTTAGTAAGGTTCCCCATGGGAGGCTTATCCAGAAAGTCAGAAAGCATGGGGTCCAGGGAAAGTTGGCTGTGTGGACTCAGAATTGGATTGCCAAAAGAAAGTAGAGTGTGGTTTGGGTGGTGTGTATTCTGTCTGGAGGTCAGTGACCAGTGTTGTTCCACTGGGGATCTGTTCGGGGACCCCTGCTCTTTGTGATTTTTACAAATAACTAGTAAATTTGAATATGACACAAAGATTGGTGAAGTTGTGGATTGTGTAGAAGATGGCCCTAAATTACGTCAGGACGTTGATAGAATGCAGAACTGGGCTGAGAAGTGGCAGATGGAGTTCAACACGGAACACTTCGAAGTGATTCACTTTGGTAGGTTGAATTTGAAGGCAGAATACTGGGTTAATGTTAGGATTCTTAGCAGTGTGAGCAACAGACGAATCTGTGTCCATAGATCCCTCAAAATTGCCATGCAAGTTGAAAGAGTTATCAAGAAGGCTTATGTTGTGTTGAAAACACAAGAGAATCTGCAGATGCTGGAAGCCCAGAGCAACACACACAAAATGCTGGAGGAATTCAGCTAGTCAAGCAGCATCTATGGAAATGAATGAACAGTTGATGCTTTGGGCCAAGACCCTTCATCACAAACTGAAGGGTCTCAGCCCAAAAGGTCAACTGTTTAATCTCTTTCATAGCTACTGATTGACCTCCAGCATTTTGTGTGTGTTGTTATAGTGTGTTGGCTTTCATTAGTTGGGGAACTGAATTCAAAAGCTATGCAGCAAAATTGCCATTCTATAAAACTTACCATGCTGTGTTCAGTTCTGGTCACCTCATTATAGGAATGATGTGGAAGCATTATAGAGGATACAGAGAAGATTTATAAGGATGCTACCTAAATTAGAGAGCATGTCTTATCAGGTTAGCTTGAGCAAGCTAGGTCCTTCCTCTTTGGATCAAAGGAGGGTGAGATGTCACTTGATTGAGGAGTACAAGATGATAAGATGCATAGATGCATAGTGGATAGCCAGGAACTTTTTCCCAGGACAGAAATGGCCTATACAAGGGGGTTTAATTTTAAGGTGATTGGGGGAAAGTATATGGGGTATGTCATAGAAGAATTTTTACACAGAGAGTAGTGAGTATGTGGAATACCCTACCCTGCCAGAGGTAGTAGTGGAGGCAGACACATTAGATAGGCACATGGATGACAGAAAAACGGAAGGTTATGTAAGAGGGAAGGGTTAGGTTGATCTTACTGTAAGTTATAAGCTTGGGATACCATTACAGGCTGAAGGGCCTGAACTGTGCTGTACTGATCTATGTTCTATATGCTTTATGCACTGAAAGTGCTAAATGGAAATATATACAACAACACACACAAAATGCTGGTGGAACGCAGCAGGTGAGGCAGCATCTATAGGGAGAAGCACTGTCGACGTTTCGGGCCGAGACCCTTCGTCAGGACTAACTGAAAGGAAAGATAGTAAGAGATTTGAAAGTAGTGGGGTGAGGGGGAAATGCGAAATGACAGGAGAAGACCAGAAGGGTTGGGATGAAGCTAAGAGCTGCAAAGGTGATTGGCGAAAGTGATACAGAGCTGGAGAAGGGAAAGGATCATGGGATGGGAGGCCTCGGGAGAAAGAAAGGGGGGGGGAGCACCAGAGGGAGATGGAGAACAGGCATGGTGATGGGCAGAGAGAGAGAGAGAGAGAGAGAGAGAGAATAAAAACAACTAAATATATCAAGGATGGGGTAAGAAGGGGAGGAGGGGCATTAACGGAAGTTAGAGAAATCAATGTTCATGCCATCAGGTTGGAGGCTACCCAGCTGGTATATAAGGTGTTGTTCCTCCAACCTGAGTTTGGATTCATTTTGACAGTAGAGGAGGCCATGGATAGACATATCAGAATGGGAATGGGACGTGGAATTAAAATGTGTGGCCACTGGGAGATCCTGCTTTTTCTGGCGGACCGAGCGTAGGTGTTCAGCGAAACGATCTCCCACTCTGCGTCAGGTCTCACCATTATATAAAAGGCCACACCGGGGGCACTGGACACAGTATACCACACCAGCTGACTCACAGGTGAAGTGTCGCCTCACCTGGAAGGACTGTCTGGAGCCCTGAATGGTGGTGAGGGAGGAAGTGTAAGGGCAGGTGTAGCACTTGTTCCGTTTACAAGGATAAGTGCCAGGAGGGAGATCGGTGGGAAGGGATGGGGGGGACGAGTGGACAAAGGAGTTGCGTAGGGAGCGATCCCTGCGAAAAGCAGAAGGGGGGGAGGGAAAAATGTGTTTGGTAGTGGGATCCCATTGGAGGTGGCGGAAGTTATGGAGAATTATACGTGGGCCTGGAGGCCGAGTGGGGTGGCGGGTGGATGGGGTGAGGGCAGATGTGCGGGAAATGGGAGAGATGTGTTTGAGAGCAGAGTTGATGGTGGAAGTATATATTTAATTTGATAATAAATTTTCTTTGAAACTTTGAGAAATTGAATTTGATAGATAAGGTGTTCTTTTTTAAAAGTGATGAATAGTGTGATATAGCACAGAAACCGGGCCCACCAAATCTGTGTCAACAATCAACCATTAACCTGCAGTAATCCCACATTACACCTATGCATACATGTGTTTTTACACCTGACAATAAACTCAACTTTGACTTTCAGTCTCATTTATACTTCCAATGTTCAATTGATTCGTAAAGTGCCGAAACAAACCAGTTTGTCACTGCCAGTCACAATGCCTATTTAAATTAATCTGCAGGTGCTGGAAATCCAGAGCAACACACACAAAATGCTGGAGGAACTCAGCAGGTCAGGCAGCGTCTATGCAGAGGAATCAAAAGTCAATGTTTTGTTCTGAGACCCTTCACCAAGACTGGAAAGGAAGGAGGCAGAAACCAGAGCAAGGTCATGGGGGAGAGGGAAATGGGGAAGACTACAAGCAGGCAAGTGATGGGGAAGGTGGGTGGGTGGAGGAGGGGGGAATGAAGAAAGATTGGAGCTGATAGGTGGAAGAGCTAAAGGACTGAAGAAGACAAAATCTGATAGGAGAGGAGAGTGGACCCTGAGAAAAAAGGAAGGAGGAAGGGCACCAGAGGGAGGAGATGGGCAGGTGAGGCGATGGGAAGGTGAGAGAGGGGAACCACAGTGGTGAATAGAAATGAAAAGAAAAAGGGGGGAGGGAGAAATTACCAGAAGTTATGGCAGTGGAAAAGGCCATGTATTATCTCTTTTCTCTATTCCTCGAAATATTGAAGGTGAACGTGAGGGGAACTTCCTCACTTCAAGGGTGGTGATAGTGTGGATTGAGCTGCCAGTAGAAGTGGTGGATACAGGTTTAATTTCAACGATTTAGGATAAATCCATGGATGGGAGCATGTGGAGGGCTATGGGCTGGGTAAAAGTCGATAGGACTAGGCAGAATAACAATTCAGTTTCGGTGCTGTAGTTCTCTGTGATCTATTGTGATTATCTGCAGGTTGAGTATTCTCCTTCACCCTTTACACTCTTTGGTAAAGAACTGGTAATCAAAATCAGGTTGAGAGTGATAGAGTCATAGAAAAGTGCAGCATAGAGACAGGCTCTTTGGCCCATCTAATCCATGCCAAAACCATTTAAACTGCCCACTCCCATCAACCTTCACCAGAATCATAGCCCTCCATACTCCTACCATCAACATACCTATCTCAACCTCCCTTAAAATGTTGAAATTGAGCTCGCATGCACCACTTACACTGGCAGCTTGTTCCACACTCTCATGACCCTTTGCATGAAGAAACTTCCCTTTATGTTCCCTTAAACTTTTCACCTTTCACCCTTAACCCAAGCCTGCTTTCATCTACTCTATCTATATCCCTCATAATTTTGTATACCTCTATCAAATCTCATTTCAATCTTCTACATTCCAAGGAATAAAGTCCTAACCTATTCAATCTTTCCTTATAACTCAGGTCCTCCAGACCCAGAAACATCCTTGTAATTTTTCTCCATACTCTTCAACCTTATTTACATCTCTCTTGTAGTTAGGTACCCAAACTTCACACACTATTCCAAATTACGCCTCATCAACATCTTATACAACTTCAGCATACCATCCCATCTCCTGTACTCAATACTTTGATTTATGAAGGACAAAGTGCCAAAAGCTTTACGACTCTATCTACCTGCGACAAACTTTCAACAAATGATGTACCTGCATGCTTGGATCCCTTTGTTCTACCGTGCGCCTCAGTGCCCTACCATTCACTGTGTCAGACCTACTGTGGTTAGCCCTACTGAAGTGCAAACCTCACACTTGGCTGCACTAAATTCCATCTGCCATTTTTCAACCCATTTTTCCAGCTGGTCCAGATCCCACTGCAAGCCCTGATAGCCTTCCTTGCTGTCTATCACACCCCCAAGCTTGGTGTCATCTGCACATTTGCTGATCCAGTTACCCACAGTAACATAAAAGATCATTGATATAGATGACAAACAACAATGGACCCAGCACCAATCCCTGTGGCACTCCACGAGTCACAGGCCTCTAGTCAGAGAGTCAACCATCTACTACGACTCTCTGGCTTCTCCCACAAAGCCAACGTCAAACTCAAATTAATATCTAGTCATGAATGGCATGTGCTCGAACCTTCCTGACCAACCTCCCATGCAGGTCCTTGTCAAATGCCTTGCTGAAGTCCATGTAGACAATATCCATTGCCTTGCCCTAAAATTTTCCTAGTAACTTCCTTGTAAAAACTCTGTAAGATTTCTTGGACATGACCTACCACACACAAATCCATGCTGACGATCCTTAATCAGTCCCTGTCTATCCAAGTACTTATATATCCAGTCCCTAGAATACCTTCCAATAACTTTCCCACCACTGATGTCTGGCTTAGCAGCCTATAATCTCCTGGTTTATTTTTAGAGCCTTTCTTAAACAGCGGAACAACATTCGCTATCCTCCCGTCCTCTGATACCCCACCTGTCGCTAAGGATGATTTAAATATCTCTGCTAGGGCCCCGACAATTTCTGCACTTGCCTCCCACAGGGTCAGAGGGAACACTTTGTCAGGCCCTGGGGACTTATCCACCCTGATTTGCCTCAGGACAGAAAATACCTCCTCCTCTGTAATCTGTACAGGGTCCATGAAGATGATGCCACTTTGCCTAACTTCTGTAGACTCTGTGTCTATCTGCTGAGTAAATACAGATGCACAAAAAAACATTTACATATGGATTACTATTCTGATCTTCCAGAGGACCAATCTTTTTAATTGTAATCCTTTTGCTCTTAACATATCTGTAGAATCCCATAAGATCCTCCATCACTTTGTCTGCTAGGGCAACCTCATGTCTTCTTCCTACCCTCCTGATTACTTTCTTTACTGTTCGGCACAGCTCTGTGGGCTGAAGGGCTTGTATTGTGCTGTAGGTTTTCTATCTTTCCTAAGTGTTGCTTTGCATTTCTTATACTCCATAAGCACCTCATTCCTAACCTGCTATGTGCCTTCTTTTCTTTCTTAATCAGGGCCTCAATATTTCTTGAAAACCAAGGTTCCCTACACTTGTTATCTTTACCTTTTGTTCTGACAGGCACAGACAAGCTTTGTGCTCTCAGAATTTCTCTTCTGAAGACCTTCCACTTACCAAGCACACTTTTGCCAGAAAACAGTCTGTTCCAATCCACACTTGCTAGATCCTTTCTGATACCATCACAATTGGCCTTTCTCCAATTTCATGGACCAGACCTATCTTTTTTTATGTATAGCTAATGGCATTGTGATTACCAGATGCAAGGTGTTCCTGCTTCCATACTTCTGTCACCTGCCCTGCTTGTTCCCTAATAGCAGATCAAGTATTATTGAGTTGTGTTCATTTGGACTATTAAAGTATTTAGTACACAACGCATGCATACTCTCTGTTATGCGCATGTGTGTGGGAGGGGATGGGGGACTGTGGGATGTGAAGGTGGGGGCCCTCAGGTATTGAACTGAGACGTTGAAAGTAAAGTTGTTTAAACAGATGAACTTTATTGTCCTTGTTTGGGTGTTAACTGTGGTAGCAGAGGATGGTTTCCAATTATAAGATCACTCCGGCATTTGGTAAGAGCAAGTGGAAAAATGAAATTGGAATATGGACTTGTGTTATGGAAGTGGAGAAGATGAAGCAAGCCTTGGCTATTAAGTTGTTGCTTTCAGGAAGAATGAGAGACACAGTGATGGGAATTCCGATGGAAGTCTTGAACAAAGATGATGGTATGAATACACTAATGAATACACTTGGCTCTGATTTTTTCAAGGAAGAAAATGATCGGATTTATGAGAGATATACAGACTTCGACAAAATTTACAGAGTCAATTCTAAAAATATGGCTGATTATATCATTGATTTTAAACAAATACAAGATGGAACTTCCTAAAGCTGTATTAGCTTTTAAATTGTTGGATACTGCGTGTCTAGACATAAAAGCCAGACAGCTAGCATTAATTGCATGCACAGAACTTATATTTGCATCTATGAAATCAGCACTGATGAGGATTTTTAGAGAAAAGGCTGCTAAGACAGCAGTTGAATGAGTCTGAGTCAGGAAATGGCATACTTCACTGAGTGGAAACAAGAGTACAGCAAGCGTAGATCCCAGAACAGTGGGATGGAAGCTGTTCTTGAGCCTCGTGGTACGTCCTTTCAGGCTTTTGTAGTTTCTGCCCTTGGGAGAGGGGAGAGGGGAGAAGAGAGGATGGGCGGTGACTTCAGTCATTACTGAGGCAGCGAGAAGTGTAGACAGAATCCACGGAGGTGAGATTGGTTTCTGTGATGTGCTGAGCTGTGTCCACAACTCTCCGCAGTTTCTCACAGTCACTGCCTCTTGATAACGGGTCTTCTTCTATGTATCTCTAAATCTGTTTCTATTCCTTTGACACATGATGGAATTTTAATTCTAGAATGTCCAGCATCATAGTAATTAGCTCCTGGATCAGGACTTACAACAAAGCATACCTGATGTTTTCCTTAGCTACATACACAAAACACTGGAGGAAATCAGCAGGTCAGGCAGCTTCTATGAAGAGGAATAAAAAGTCGCTGTTTTGGGCCAAAACCCTTCATCAGGACTTCCTTGATTCATAGGTACTAATTGTTCTTTGAGTGTTGATGGAAAGACATGTAATGGAAAATATGTTTAAGACAGAGAATTCTTTAAGGAACAATATCCGTTGATTGTATGACACATCAAGTTTCATTGCAACTGAAGGGGATTAGCGTGAATTCCTAACTCCCTGATATTGTTGATAAAAGTTATCAAACGGTTCACCGGTGAAAGACAATGGTTAAATATTCACAGGAATTCTGCCTTAATCTCTTGTCAGCACATTAGGAGGTTCAACAGAGGATGTGGAGGAAGTTTACTGGAATGTTTCCAGGAAGGATGGTTCGAGCTCCGGAGTCAGAACTGGAGCAGGGAATGCTGGGAGGACATTGGATTGATGTCACAGAGTCAGAGCACTAGAGCAGAGAAACTAACGCTTCAGCCCATCCAGTCCATGCCTGGTCCGATTGACCGGCATCTGCACCATAACCCTCCATACCCCTCCCATCCATTTGCCTATCTATACTTCACTTAATTGTTGAAATCGAACCCGTATCCACCACTTCTGCTGGCAGCTCGTTCCATTCTCTCACCACCCACTGAGCAAAGGAGTTCCCTTGGATATTGCACTCTTAACCTAGCCTCACTCAGTGGAAAAAGCCTGCTTGCATTTACCCTCTCGATTCTCCCTCATAATTGTGTAGACCTCTATCAAATCTTCCCTCATTCTCCTAACCTATTTAACCTTTCCCCTATTACACAGGTCCTCAAGACCCAGCAATGTCCTTGTTAATTTTCCATGCATTCTTTCAATGTTTTTGATATCTTTCCTTGTAGAAAGGTGACCAGAACTGCACACAATACTCCACATTTGACCTCACCAACGTGTATATAACTTAACATAACAGAAATTTATTTGTTGCTCTTTGTAAGGAGCTTGTGATTCAGTGCTCTGGTTTCCTCCCACATTCCCAAGATGTACAATTTAGGGTTAGTAGCTGTGGGTATGCTATTCTGGCATAAACCTCTCCAATTTGATTTGACACAAGTGACTCATTTTGCTGCATGTTTCAATGCTTCGATGTGAATGCGACAAATAAAGCTCATCCGATGGAAACTGCAATGCACAGAAACACAAGAGGACAGAGAGAATGGTCGACTCAGCGATTTCCATTCCAGGTACAGCTCTTCCAACCATCTGGGAGATCTGCAAGAGGAGATATCTCAGTAAGCTGACATCCACCTTCAGGGTTCCTCTTCTCAATGCTGCCGTTAAGACAGGAGGTACATGTTGTAACCTTAATATTTCAGTAGTGTTTGAAATATTGCTGAAATATTAAATATATTGTCGATTAAGCATACTTGTTTGTCTAAATAATTCATTACGGGTCATATGTGAAAGTACGTGAATGGCATGTGTCATTATGCCACCACGTCATGCCTCACTTAAAGTAAGAACAAAATTAAGACACGCATTCCTCACTCTGTGTTTTCTTTCAATTAGTTCTATGTTTAGGAGTTACAAACATAACAGTAGAGGAGACTGAAGACTCACGCCTCAAGTTTCAACAACAGCTTCTTCCCCACTGCCATCGGGATTTAGAACTGACCTTAAACACACTAATTCCACCTCAGACTATATTTTCCTCAACTTACACTGATGTCGTCATTTTTCAATTTTGTCATGCGAGTTATGTATAGTTTATGTAAACACCAGAGACTGAGGAGCAGACACAAAATGCTGGAGGAACTCGGCAGGTCAGGCAGCATCAGAGTCGGAATCAGCTTTAATGTCACTGACACACGTTGTGAAACTTGTTGTTTTGTGACATCAGAACAGACCAGTTCATTAAAATACCAGAAATTACAATAAGCTGTATATAAATTACAATTAAATGAGTAGTGCAAAAGTAGTGAAGCAGTGTACCTGGGCTTATTGTGCATTCAGAAATCTATGATTGAGGGGAAGAGGCTGTTCCTAAACTGTTGAGTGTGTGTCTCCAGGCTCCTGTACCTCCTCTCTGATGGTACTAATGAGAAGAGGGCGTGTCCTGTGTGGTGGGGGTCCTTAATAATGGATGCTGTCTTCCTGAGGCACGTATCACTTTTTGAAGAGATCCATGATGGTGGGGAGGCCCTTGCCTGTGATGGAGCTGGCTGAGTCTGCAGCCCTCTGCAGCTTTTTCCGATCCTGTACAGCGATGTGGCTCCTCTTGTGGTGAACTACATATACCTGTCTGGACACGCCCCTCTGCTGACTGCTCCTGTGGCTCCTCCCACAGACCCCAGTATAAAGGCGATTGGAGGCACTGCTCCCCCCTCAATCTCCAGGATGTTGTGTGGTGGTCACTTGCTGCTAACCGTGGTTTCTTGCAGCTAATAAAAGCCTATCATTCGCCTCCCGTCTCCGAGAGTTATTGATGGTGAATCACCTCTATACCAGAAAAGTCCTGGTGAAGGATCTTGGCCCGCAACGTCAACTGTTTATTCCTCTCCGTTGATGCTGCCGTATCTGCTGAGTTCCTCCAGCATTGTGTGTGTGTGTGTGTGAGACAGAGAGAGAGAGACACCCTATAATTTATGTAAATTTATGTGATTTATGTTTGTCGTGTGTCCACAACTCTCCACAGAATCTTGCGGTCTCGATTGTCAGTAACCCCTGCAGATTACTGATCTGGTAAATTAGCCACCTAATAACTATCATACACCTTTCTCTCGCTGATACAGCTGAGACTATTTGGAACCATCCCCACAGTCCTCCCGCTCACTCCCCACTCCTCCTCCTCCCAGCTCAATAGAACCAGATTGCGAGCAGGTCCTCATATGGAACTGGCAGCTGGTGTAACTGCAGACTGGTTAGATTCCCGAGTCCGAACATGTTCCACTCTCTCACTAACAGCACCATCAATCACCACATTGTACTCAGCACCATAATTTGCAAACGTTAAAAGTTATAATTCAGCCTTTAGGGATTCGAGTGTCTGCTCGGTGTGGTGTGGGGTGTATTGTCAGTAGACCGGTCTGTAAACACCGCGTCTGGTTGAAGCGCAGACCCTGAATCAGCATGAAATCCGTAACAATTGAACTCCTCGTTTGAAAACTTCTTGGCAAAGTAAATCTGATGGGAATTAACAGGGCGGTGTCAGTGTGGTAACAGGACTGAGAGCAAGAAGAGATCGGAGAGGAGTTTATATTAACGATTTCAGAGGTTGCTAATGGGACAATGGTTCCTTTATTACATACTAGATTGGAGAGCACTCCAGCATATGGAAACAGGGCCTTCAGCCCAAATAGTCACCAACTTGTTTATTCTGCCTAGCCCCATCAATCTGCCCATGGACCACAGCACCCCCACCCCCCCAAAACCCTCCCATCTATATATTTATCCAAACAGCTCTTAAATGTTGAAATCAAATTGCATCCACTGGCAGCTCGTTCCACATTTTCACCACCCCCTGAGTGAAGAAGTTCCCTCTCAGGTTCCCCTTCAACATTTCACCTTTCACCCTTACCCTATCACCTCTAGTTCTAGTCTCACCCCCTCTCAGTGGATAAAGCCTGTTTGCTTATACCCCTCAGAATTTTGTTCCCTTCTATCACATACCCCCCCCCCCCATTCTCCTACACTCCAGGCAATACTGTCCCACCTATTCACCTTTCCCAATAACTCAAGTCCCGGTCCAATATACTACCTTCCACCCCAATATACTGCCTCCTGCCCAATGGTGGTAATGAGAAGAGAGATGGCCTGGGTGATGGGGTCCTTGATGATGGACACTGCCTTCTTGTGGCAGTGCTCCATGTAAATGTGCTCAGTGGTGGGGTGTATAAGTACAGAAGAATTAGGAGCAGGAGTCGGCCATCCAGCCCGTCGAGCCTGCTCCGCTATTCAATAAGATCATGGCTGATCTGACCATGGACTCATCTCCACCTGCTTTTCTTTACCCCGTAACACTTAATTCCCCTACTATGCAAAAATCAATGCAACATTGTTAATGAACCAGCTGCCAGAGGCAGGTACAATTGTATAACTTAAGAAGCACTTGGATGGAGGGGTGGAACTTAAAGGGGTCTGGGCCGAATGCAGGAAATTGGGACTAGCTGGGTGGGCACTGTGGTCAGTATGGACTGGTTGGGCCGATGGGCCTGTATCCCTGATGTTACTTGATAGCTCAATAAGTTAACATAATTATACATAATTTGCATGTCAAAATATCAAAAATAACACAACAACATTAGTTCAAGTTGAAGGCAATATAGCCCCAGGTCGAGTTCCGGATTTTCCAGTTTGCTCCCAGAACTTGATGCAGTGGGGAAATGTTGAAGCTTGAGGTGTGGGTCTTCAGGCTTCTGCATCTGCAGGCTGATGGTAGCAATGAGAAGAGGGCATGGTCTGAATGGAGAGTGCGCTGCTGAGGGAAAGAGTGTTGATGAGCAGAGGGATCTCGGGGTCCAAGCTCATAACGCCCTGAAAGTTGCTACACAGGTTGACAGGGTGGTTAAGAAGGCAAGGCATTGAGTTCAAAAGTCAGGAAGTTATGTTGCAGCTTTATAAAACTCTGGTTAGGCTGCATCTGGAGCATTGCACACAGTTCCAGTCACCCCACGAAGGGAAGGATGTTGAAGCATTGGGGAAGGTGTGGAAGAGGTTTACCAGGATGTTGCCTGGATTAGAGGGCATGTTGGAAAACTTGGGCAGTTTTCTCTGGAGAGACGGAGGCTGAGGGGAGATCTGATAGAGGCTTACCACCCCTGTAACCTCCCACATACTAAAGATGCACAAGGTGGTAGTTTAATTGGCCATTGTAAATAGTGTGTAGGTGAGGGGTAGAATTGGGTGGAGGGGAGGGGTAAGAGTTGATGGGAATGTGCTTCCTCTTCCTGCAAATGCACTTCTCCTTCAATAAGGAGGCAAGAACTCAAAGCAGGGTTAGATTGAGCATACAGTAGATTAAAATGTTGACACAAAGGGCCTGTATTCTGCAGTTTAGGTAAGGGTAAGAATAAGGGGGATTACCGAATATTGAAAGGCATAGGTAGACTGGGTGTTATTTAGTTGATAGTTTTATTCCTATCACTCCCACGTGAGAGGAGCTCACATACAAGCAGAGTTGTTTGATATCCTGCGTGCTGGCCTCCCTCTGTGCTCTGCACTCTCCCTCGGTATCAAACACAGCAGTGTCGGAAATGGTTGATCATCGATGAATTCATACTACAGACCAAGTGAGACCCCTTAACAAGCAAAACTTTACAGTAAGACTGTTCTTGTTCATATGTATCTGTGATAAATATCCAAAGACTTATCAATCTAAACTGCCCCTGCTAGTTATCTGAGAACTGGCCAGGGTTGCTAGGCAACACCTTTGCACTATACCCAGAAGTGGATACTGTACGTTGTAATAATCAGTGGGCCACTAGCCTGGGGCAGTGCACAGAGACACAGGCACACCAGAGAAGTCAGTCAGACTCTCAGGGAGAGAAAAGAAGACCTTTGTGGTCTAAATAAAATAATAAATGAACAAACAAACAGGAAAGTGGAGCAAGTACCTGCAGAACCCACTCTTTCTGCTTTCCATAGGGATTTTTTCCTACACAACTCTCCTGTCCATTTGTCCCTCCCCACTGATCTCCCTCCTGGCACTTATCCTTGCAAGCGGAACAAGAGCTACAACTCCTCACTACCATTCAGGGCCCCCAACAGTCCTTCCAGGTGAGGTGACACTTCACCTGAGGGTCTGTAGGGGTCGTGCTTCCAGTGTGGTCCCCTGTGTATCGGTGAGACCAGACGTAGATTGGGACACGGCTTTACCAAGCACCTTTGCTCCATGTTCCAGAAAAATCTGGATCTCCCAGTGGCCACCCATTTCAATTCCACTTCCCATTCCCATTCCGACATGTCAGTCCATGGCCTCCTCTACTGTCGTGATGAGACCACACTCAGGTTAAGGGAGCAACATCTTATATTCCATCTGGGTAGCTTCCAACCAGAAGGCATGAACTTCGATTCCTCTAACTTCCAGTAATGGCCTCTTCCCCTTCACCATTCCCATTCCCATTTCCCTCTCTCACCTTATCTACCCATCACCTCCCTCTGGTGCTCTTTCTCCTTTTCCTTCTTCCATGGCCTTCCATCCTCTCCTTTCAGACTCTCCCTTCTCCAGCCCTCTATCCCCAAGCAACTTCCCAGCTCTTTACTTCACTTCACCCCCCCCAAGTTTCACCTATCACCTCATTTCTTCCTCCCCTCCTCTACCTTCTTCCTCGAACTCCTCATCTTTTTTTCTCCAGTCCTGACGAAGAGTCTCAACTGTACTCTTTTCCACAGATGCTGCCTGGCCTGCTGCGTTCCTCCAGCATTTTTTGTGTGCTGTTTGAGAGGGTGGAGGCACTCGTAACTAGAGTGAATGGACATACTGACTAGTGTGTGGGTATTGTTCCTGTTCCCGAGTCAGATGGCGCAGTGAGAATCTGTGTTGAGCTGACAAAATTGACTCATGCAGTGAGGCAGGTGAAGTTTATTCTGCCCTCTGTTGAGCACATATTGGGTTTGCCGGGTTGGGCAAAGTTCTTCACCAAACTAGATGCAAACTCGGGGTTCTGGCAGATCTGCTTAGCTCCTGACTCACAGAGGCTCACAAACTTTATCACACCATATGGACACCTTGCCTTCAAGAGACTCCCGTTTGGCATCTCATCAGCCCTGAACTCTTTCAGGTGTGGAAGGAGTAGTCTGCCACATGGACGATATACTCATTTTTGGAGGCTCAATTGAGGAAAATGACAAAGGTGTGGAAGCTGTCTTGGAAAAACCAAAACCAAATCCAAATCACCCTGAACAAAAATAAATGTGAATTTACAATGTTGGGGTGAAGTTCTTAGGCCTCCAACTGTCCTCAGTCAGAATGCACACAAACTGGCAGGAGTTCAGAACATGGAACAACCTACAAATGTGTCGAAGATCCGCACTTCCCTTGGCATAGTAAGCCAGTTGGGAACATTCACTCCAGATTTGGCCGAGAAAACAAAGCCGCTATGTGACCTCCTCTCAGAGAAACATTTGGACCTGGGACGTCATTCTCTTCGCTTACAGCAGAGTTCATCTCTCCGCCATCATTGGCGTTCTTTGACCTGAACAAAGCAAGCAAGGTCTCAGCAGACGCCTCTTCCTTTGGCCTAGGGGGAGTGCTCAGACTGAATTGGTGTATGGAAACCTGTGGCATGTAAATCCGAGCACTGACTCCAACAGAAGACCGGTACGCCCAAATCGAAAAGGAGACACTGGCTCTTGTGTGGGCTTGTGAAAGCTTCAGCCGCTGCCTGACAGACAGGAAACAGACCAGCCACTTGTCAGCTTCATCAGCTCGAGACACCTGCACATCCGCGAGGATTCAGAATGAGGCTTATGACATCATACACGTCCTCGGCAAATCTTTCACAACGCCAGACACTCTGAGGATGATGTCATGCAGAAATGAGTGGATGGAAGCTGCTTCCACCCTCAAGTACGTGAACGCTTCCCTGCATCACAGAATAAACTGGATGAAATGCACGCTGAGCTGTAAAAGGACCAAATCTACAGCAAAGTCATGCAATACTGCGAGCATAGGTGGTCAGTTGCTCCAAAAAGAACTCACAAACTTGGACCTTACTGACTTGAAAGAGACACATTCACTATTCTTGATGGTTTACTGCTACAGGGCTCCAGACTCATCATTCCTGTTGCTCTGCATGCCAAGAGCATCAGTCAGATCCACCAAGTTCACATCAAGCCATTAAGAAATGTCGCCTAAGAGCAGGGCGATCTGTGTGGTGGCCTAGTCTGAGCACACAGCTGGGACGTTACATAAACTGCACAGGAATGATGCTGAAACTCTCTGTGCCACATATTTCCCAGACTTTCCATGGGGAAATGCAGGCACAGACATTTTCAAGCTGACAAGAGACAAATATCTCCTCACTCATGGCATGTTGAGTATCCAAGCTGCCCTCTCCATCCTCGGCAGCACCTGGAAGCTGTATGCACTCACCATGGAACATCAGGGACACGTCCACAATTCAGCTGCTCAGAATTCAAAGCCTTTGCTATGGACTGAGTTCAAACACCAGACAAGCCATACACAGTACCCACGGGCAAATGGAGAAGTGGAAAGAGCAGTGCCAACTGTTCAGAGTCTCCTACAAGAGACCTCTACAAAGCACTGCTAGCTTATCACTCCACACCTCTTGTGAATGGCTACAGTCCAGCAGAGCCGTCAACGGGCCGGAGACTGAGAACAAGCCTCCTTCCCTTCTCCAACCCCACTCACTGGAGAAGAGGGAATCTGACGGGAGAGGACAGAAAACAGGAGGAGGAGAAGGAGCACCGGAGGCAGGGAGGGCAATAAGGTGAGAGAGGGAAACAGGAATGGGGACTGGTGAAGGGAGGGGCAATTACCAGGAGTTTGAGAAATCGATATTTATACCATCGGGTTGGAGGTTACCCAGACGGAATATGAGGTGTTGCTCCTCCACCCTGAGAGTGGCCTCATTGCAGCAGTAGGGAAGACCAGGGACTGACGTGTCAGAGTGAGATTGGAAGTAGAATTGAAATGGTCAGCGAGAGATCGCACTTCTTCTGGCGAATGGAGCCAGAAAGATGGTGCTCAGCGAAGTGGTCTCCCAATTCACGTATATTGACCGATACACAGGAGGCCACACCGGGAGCACCGGATACAGTAGATAATGCCAACGGACTCACAGGTGAAGTGTCACCCAACCTGGAAGGACTGTTTGTGGCCCTGAATGGTAGTGAGGGAGGAGCAATAGGGGCAGGTGTGGCACTTGTTCCACACGCAAGGAGTAGGTGCAGGTGGGACATTGACTGTAGACTTTCCCTGGGCTGCTGAGCTCAGCCAGCATTTTGTGTGTGTCACCAAAGGAACAGCGGCCTGGCGTTCGTGATCAGAACATCACAAGGTGAAATCAGGCGGGAGGGGAGTGCGCTCGTGTGCCTTCAAAGTCCACGAAAGGTAGAGAAAGAAACAGAGTGGCCTGGTCTTTGTGACAAGGACCACTTACCTGAGGTGGACTCACCTGTTCAAGAATCTCCGTCTACTCCAACACTTCCGGGAACCTACACCAGCTCAGGTCCCACCTGAGCTGTCCCACCGCGGAGATACGCTCCAAGCCTAATTGCTTCGGGCAACGAGGCAGGATAATCCTCTCACTTTGCTGGAGTGTTCAGATAGTCTGCCCTGACCCCCGTCAGATTCAGTGTTCTAATGTTGAAAACAATTCACAAAATGAGACTGTTCTTAAAAAGGAATTGGTGAAAAAACAAGAGGAAAACAAAGAGAGAACGAGACCATTAAAAACAAAGAGAAAGAAAATTACAATGTTGGCAATTCTTCTTTATGTTTATATAAAGAGCATAAATTATATGCTATGGGTAAAGTGAACTAATTCACTCAATTTTGATGACTATAACTTCAGTGTGGTTCTACAGACAGGAAGTACATACTTAGTTTTTTTCCAAGATGGGGAGATGCAGTAGTATTAAAGAGTGTTATTCCTGAGCCAGCCCAACATGCGGGGAGTTCACATACTGTACAAGCAGGGTTATCAGTACAGTTCAGTTGATTATCCTGCATGCTGGGGTCCTGGTGTGCTCTGCACTCTCCCTCAGTATCAAGCACAACAATGATTGTGGAGAGGATGTTTTGTATAGTGGGGAGTGTAGGATCAGAGGCCTCAGTCTAGGTCAGAGGTCGGCAACCTGCGGCTCCAGAGCCACATGCGGCTCTTTGATCTCTGTGATGCGGCTCGCCGTGGTTTGTTAGCTTTTGAAATGTAATTCGAAATTTGAAGATTATGGTGATCTTGTACAATATGAAAATTTTGCGGAGACACCGTTTCCTGGCACATCCGAACCGGCTCACAATTAGCCACCGTTCCGACTAAGGGAGATAGCCTACGGGGGTTTGTGAGTACGTGTCTTTTGGAGCATCCGCGCCCATGGGGACGGGTTGAGGGAGGCTTTATAGCAAGGCTGTTTAGTTCGAATAAAGTTACCTTTGACTGCAGTCTTTATTTTAGCACTGCGTGTAGCGCTACACCGCTACAACATGTTTTTTTATCGCTATTAATATACATCACAACTGCCAATGCCTGACACCCGCCAGTGCGCGCATTCTTTTAATTCTTCAATCCAAGGTAGGCTACCTATGTAGTAACCTTCAACCCAACGTCTTTTTTTCGGAGTTCAAAATGTTTTTGTTGCATGCAGAAATGTAATTTCGTTTTCTCTGCAGGAGTTCATCAATTTCAAAAATGCAACACATTATAGTTTGTTTATACATAGCATAAAGGCAAAAAAAAAACCCGTTGTATGCAGTGTTATTTCATTTTGTGGCTCCCAGTGTTTTCTTTTCTGTGGGAAATGGGTCCATATTGGCTCTTTTAGTGGTAAACGTTGCCGACCCCTGGTCTAGGTGATGTCCCTCCAGAAGAGAGACAAGGAGTTAATTTCTTTAGTCAGAAGGCGGTGATTCTGTAGAATTCATTGCCATAGACGGCTATGGAGGCCCGGTCATTGGGTATATTTAAAGTGGAAGTTGATAGATTCTTGGTTAGTAGGGTGTCAAAGTTAATGTGGAAAAGACAAGAGAGTAGGTTTGAGAGGCAAGATAAATCTGCTATGGTGGAATGACGGAGCAGACTTGGGCTGAATTGCCTAATTCTGCTGTTACATATTATGGTCCTATGGTCCTAAAATGGGATTGCTCTGACAGCCAGCAGAGGCTTGAAGGGATGAATGGCCTCTGACATCAAAAGGAAATATAAAACGATCAGTTAAAATGGCATGGCCTTCACCTCACTAATGAATAGCAAGAGACACAGAACATTAAGTGAGGGCAGATGCTGCTGACTGGCATTTTTGACTCCCCAACATCGAGGAGTCAAGGGATATGGGGAGAGGGCAGGAACAGGGAACTGATTGTGGATGATCAGCCATGATCACAGTGAATGGTGGTGCTGGCTCAAAGGGCCGAATGGCCCACTCCTGCACCTACTGTCTATTGATATTTTCAAAAGGCATTGCCTTAAGAAGACGGCATCCATCATGATGGACCCCACCACTCAAGGCATGGCCTCTTCTCATTACTGAAGACACACACTGAATGTTTTAGGAATATTTCTTCTCTCCGCCATTAGATTTCCGAATGGGCCATGAACACTACATCACAGTTCCTCTTTTACACTATCACCCATGGCTGATTGGTAGGAGGCAGTGAGCGGGAATAAAATGATCCTTTTCTGATTGGTTGCCAGGAACTAGTGGTGTTCCATGGGGTCAGTGTTGGGATCACTTCTTTTTACGCTGTATATAAATGATTTCGATGATGGAATAGATGGCCTTGCTGCCAAGTTTGCAGATGATATGAAGATTGATGGAGGGGCAGGCAGTGTTGAGAAAACAGGTAGGATGCAGAAGGACTTGGACAGATTAGGAGAATGGACAAGAGAGAGTGACAAATGAAATACAATGTTGGAAAATGCATGTCAACTTGCAGGTTGAGTCGGTGGTGAGGAAGGCAAATGCCATGTTAGCATTCATTTCAAGGAGTCCAGAATACAAGAGCAGGGATGTGATGCTGAGGCTTTATAAGGCACTGGTGAGGCCTCACCTTGAGTATTGTGAACAGTTTTGGACCCCACATCTTAGAAAAACTGTGCTGGCATTGGAGAGGGTCCACATGAGGTTCACATGGATGATTCCAGGAATGAAAGTGTTATCATACGAGGAACATTGATGGCTCTGGGTCTGTACTCGCTTCAATTCAGAAGGCTGAGGGGGGAATCTCATTGAAATCTTTTGAATGTTGAAAGGCCTAGATAGAGTAGTTCTGGAAAGGATGTTCCCATGGTGAGAGAGTCTAGGACAAGAGGACACAGACACAGGATAGAGGAGTGCCTTTCAAAACAGAGATGTGGAGAAATTCCTTTAGCCAAAGGGTGATGAATTTGTGGAATTTGTTGCCACATGCAGCTGTAGAGGCCAGGTCGTTGGGTGTATTTAAGGTAGAGAGTGATAGGTTCTTAACTAACATGGCATCAAAGGTTACAGGGAGAAGGCCAGGAACTGGGGTTGAGGAGGAGACAGAAAAAAGCATCAGTGATGATTGAATGGCAGAGTAGACTCGATGGGCCAGATGGCCTAATTCTGCTATGTCTTATGGTCTTATGGAATGGAGGAACAGACTCGATGGGCCGAATAGCCTAATTCAGCCCCTAGATCTTACGGTCTTCTATTTTATTGTGGCCTGAGGCAACGGTCAGTAGTTGCTGATCAGATTTCTCAACGATCAATAAACCTATGAATTCATGAGAATGAAGCTCAGTGTTTCGCTTCTGTTTTGCATTATTTATGTCTCATTGTAACATGGTAGTTTTTAATGTTTTGCACCATACTGCTGACGTAGAACAACAGATTTCAGGATGTGTGATTCTGATTTTCTCTCTCTCTCTTTCTTTCTTTCTCCAGATGAGCAGCTTGAGAACGGTTGAGTGAGGGGTCACTGCTGAAACCAGATACCCCAGGAAGAGGCACCGTCTTAACACAAGCTCAGGGAGCAGCAGCTGGGGAAAGCTCGGGGTGTGGCGGCGACAGGTCCACTGGGGCGGGGGGGGGGGGGAGGCTGGAGGTGGTAAAGATAGAGAGGTGCATGAAGGTCACAGTTTCTTCCTGAGGGGAGGGGGAGGAGGGCAAATGGAAGAAAAGCAGTGAAGGAGAGGATGGAGAAAGCAGGCAAGGGGTTGGAGGGCAAGTGGGGGAGAGAGTCAGGAGGAGGGCAGAGAATGAGGAGGCTGAGGTAGAGGGCAGGAGGAGGGTGAGAGAGTGAGCAGAAGGACAGTGAGGAAGAGAGCCGATGGGGGAGGTGGATGAGGAAGAGTGTGAGAGGGAAGGTTAAAGGAGGAGGTGGCAAGGGCGAGGAGGCACGAGGGAGAGGACTAATTTGTCTCTGCTCCCAGCCGTGAAGCAAGGGGATTTGACTCCAGTCCAGTGAGATGGCCACAACAACTGGGGGAGCTGAGCTGTGGTTTAGTCCAGGCTGTAAACTGAGATCCACCCCTCACCCTCCCAGGTGAAGCTAAAAGACTGTCGGGCCACTACAAGTGGGCTGTTCTCTCACGTGTCCCTGGGTAAGAGTCTGCAAATCTAAATCTCTACGGTAACTAGCCACCAGTCTGTTTCCTGAGTACTGTTTGCGGGATTATCATATGTTCACGGTATGGAGTTAGCGTTGCGGGGCCAATGATTTGGGTTCAATTCCTGCTGCTGTCCGTAAGGAATAAGTTTCATCCAGGTGCTCCGGTTTCCTAACACATTGCAAAGACGTTCGGCTTAGTAGGTAATAGGTCATACGGATGTATTTAGGTGTTGGTCTAGGAGGGCCTGTTACTGTGACACATCTCTGAAATAAACAAAAATAAATATAACTGTCTTTCTAAATGCAGGACATTTGTTATGGAATCCCAAGGCTGTAATACTTAATACTTTATTGTCACCAAACAATTGATACTAGAGTGTATAATCATCACAGTGATATTTGTTTCTGCGCTTTGTGCTCCCTGAAGTACAAATCAAAGTAAATATAATAAAATTATATTCCTCAAAGAAGCACCATCAACTCTTAAAACTCAGTTAGATATTGACAGGGGTGTCCTTAGCACATCCTCATCCATTGGTTGTTGACACAAATGATGGCTTGCAGTGTATGTTTCATGTGCTGTCCATGTGACAAATAAAGCTAATCTTTAATCTTTACCCTGCTGTTATAAGACGATTGAATGGTCCCCTAATATGAGAAGATGGTCGCTTGACCTCACAGTAGTTTTAGAGCTCTTTGGCCCCTCCAGTCAGTGCAGATATCTGTTTTTCTACCTAGTTTCATTGATTTGCACCCAGACCAGAGCCCTCCATACCCCTCTCATCCATATCCAAACTTCTCTAAAGTGCCTTGTTATGACCTTGCACTTTGTAGTCTCCCTGCACTGCACTTCCCCTGTAGCTGTTACACTTTATTCTGCACTGTTACTGTTTTCCCTTGTTCTACCTCAGTGCACTGTCTGTATGAACAGCATGCAAGGCCAGCTTTTCACTGTGACAATAACAAAACAATTCCAGTCAGGCAGGCATCAGAGGAAGTTTCTCAAGGGCGAGTCATTTCCCTTTGTGTTGCAGAGTTGAAGTAAAGAGTACTGTAGAGACTAGAGCAAACTTCTACTGATGTACCATGGATATTGTTCCAACCGGTGTGGAAGCTGCAATGCGCAGGGAGACCAGAGGCTGCAGAGGGTTGTAAACTCAGCCAACTCCGTCGAAAACATCTTCAACAGGCAGTGCCTCAGGAAGATATCATCCATTATGAAGGGCCCTCACCATCCGGGAAGTGGCCTCTTTTGATTACCACCATCGGGGAGGAGGTACAGGAGCCTGAAGACCTACACTCAATGCTTTAGGAACACTTTCTTCACCTGCACCATCAAATTTCTGAACACTCTTTGATCCCATGAACAAATTTTACGACATATGTCAGTGATAATAACAAACACCTTTGCTCTGCCCGCCACAGAAAGGCAGGCTTTCCCGGTGGCCACCCATTTTAATCCCACTTCCCGTATTTCAGTTCAACTTCTCTACTGCCACAATGAGGCCCATCACCATCTGAGGTGCAGAACCCCATATTTTGTCTGAGTAACCTGCAATCTGACAACGTGAACATTGAATTCTCTAACTTCTACTAATTTCTCCTTACTCCCCTTTCTCATATTTTCTATTCCACTTTCCAGCTTCCCTCTCACACCCACCCTCCCCACCCCCCGGTGCCCCTCCTCCTTCCCTTTCTCCCATGGTCCACTGTCTTATCCTATCAGATTCCTTCTTCTTTAGTCCCTTACCTCTTCCACCTATCCAATCCCAGCTTCTCATGTTATTCTTCCTCCCCCACCCAGACTCCAGCCCCACATCTATCAGTTCAAAGTTCAAAGTAAATTTATTGTCAAAGTACATATATGTCATCATAAACAACCCTGAGATTCATTTTCTTGCAGGTATACTCAATTAATCTGTAGAATAATAACTATAACAGAATCAATGAAAGACCGCACCAACTTGTGTTCAACAGTGTGCAAAAAACTATGCAAATCAAAAGAAAGAAATAATAATAATAATAATAATCAGCAATAAGTAGTGAGAACATGAGATGAAGAGTCCTTGAAAATGAATCCATAGGTTGTGGAGAAAGTGAAGTTGAGCATAGTTAGCCCCTTTGGTTCAAAACCCTGATGGTTGAGGGGTAATAACTGTTCCTGAACCTGGTGGTGTGGGTCCTGAAGCTCCTATACCTTCTTCCTGATGGCAGCAGCGAGAAAAGAATATGGCCTGGATGGTAGGGGTCCCTGATGATGGATGCTGCTTTTCTGTGACAATGTTCTGTGTAGATGTGCTCAGGGTGGGGTGGGCTTTATTAGTGATGGACTGGTCCATATCCACTACTCTTCATAGGATTTTCTGTTCAAGGGCATTGGCATTTCTATACCAGGCTGTGATGCAGCCAGTCAATATTCTCTCCACCACACAGCTATAGAAGTTTGTCAAAGTTTTAGGTGTCATGCTGAATCTTTGCAAACTCCAAAGGAAGATGTAGCGCTGCTTTGTAATTGCAATTATGCGCTGGGTCCAGGAGAGGTCCTCTGAAATGATAACATCAAAGAATTTAAAATTGCTGACCCTCTCCTCCTCCTCCTCTGATGAGGACTGGCTCATGAACTTCTGAAGTCAATAATCAAATCCTTGATCTTGCCAACCTCAAGTGAGAGTTTGTTGTTGTGACACCACTCAGCCAGATTTTCATTCTCCCTCCAATACGCTGATTCGTCCCCACCTTTGATTCAGCCTACGACAGTGGTGTCATCAGCACACTTGAATAAAGCATTGCAGCTGTGCCTAGCCACACAGTCATAAGTGTAAAGCTTGTGACTTATGGGGAGAAGGCAGGAGAACAGGGTTGAGGGGGATAATAAATCAGTTATGATGGAAACGGTGGAGCAGAATAAATTCTCATCTTATATCTTATGCTCCTTAGTTTGGTTCCCCAGTGTAGGGAGGCAGAAGTTGACCAGGGGAACACCCTTATCCGCCTTGTCCTGGCTCCTGGCCAAAGTTCACAAATCCAAGGCAGGGGACTGCCGGCCCCTTGTTTGAGGGCATGTCTCTCCCTGGGTATACCTGGAGGGAGAGCAGTGACCACTGCCTCTCTGGAGGTCTTCCAGGACTCGGGGGCACCAGGGCTGTGGAGAGTCCTGACAAGGACAACTGTGCTTCCATCTGGATTTCAATTTTGCATATACTTTGATGACAATTGATATATTTAAAATTTGCGGTGATATAGAGTGAAGGTCCCTTTACACCTTCCCATTACTTATCCTTGAATTTAGATGTGGAGTGAAGCTCTAAACTGTCCCATCACTCACTCCCAGGAGAGAAGGGTTATTCTGATATTCCGATCTCCGAATCCACGGACACGTCCCACCTCGATTATTAGGTTGAGTAGGCCCTCACTGATGTTGGTGATGTTGTCAGCGGGACCTGGGCTGTGTGCAGGTATAAGCCATGGCTCCTGTAGAAGGCAGCAGACACATTGCACCCCGTGTCTGTAAGCTGTGGCTGCAGCCCGGCCCCTTCCTTGTGAGGATGCTGGAGCAGGGGTTAATACCAGGGTATTTAAATCAGTGGTGGGGGGTTTAGAGGGATAATTGTTATGACTAGTTGGAATGCTAAGATACAAGATTTACTTGAGAGAGAGAGAGGTAAAATCTGAAAGCAAGGATGTAGTGGTGAGGTCAGATCACTATTGGAATATTGTAAACTGTTTTGTGCCCCTTATCTGAGAAAAGATGTATTGGCATTGGAGAAGGTCCAGAGGAAATTTTAAATAATGATCCAGAGAATGAAAGGGTTAATGTATATGGATCATTTGATGCCTCTGGGGCTGTACTAGAAGAATGGAGGGGGGGAGGGGGGTCTCATTGAAACCTATCAAATATTGAAAAGCCTAGATAGAGTGGATGTACAGAGGATGTTTCCTGCAGTGAGGGAGTCTAGGACCAGAGTCACAGCCTCAGAGTAAAGAAGGACATTCTTTTAGAACAGAGATGAAGAGGAATTTCTTCAGCCAGAGGATAGCGACTCTGTGGAATTCATTGTCAAAGACAGCTGTGGAGGCTAAGGGTGTTAAATATTTTGGGGGAAAGGCAGGGGAATGGGGTTATGAGTGAAAATAAATCAGCCCAGCCACGAGGGAATGGCACAGCAGACTCGATGAGTTGCATGGCCTAAATCTGTCTCATGGTCTCTTACGGAAACGTAGAGACTAAGGGAAAAATGTTATTAACATGCAAGGGTTGTGAAAGATATTTCCAGTACACAAGTGTAAAGGAGAATGAAATAATTATTAACTTGGAACCGATGCAGCATAAAACACAATAAGCATAAAGATCACATAAAAAACACAATAAATATAAATACAAAAGACAACTTATATGCTAGATTGATTAAATGTATATAAGGTGACTGTCAAAAAATTATGAAGTAGTGCTTGTGGAGAATGCAGAGGGGTGGAGGTGTTGATCTGCCTTACTGCTTGGGGAAAGTAACTGTGTTTGATCTGGTGGTTCTGGGGTGGATGCTACATAGCCTCCTCCCTGGCAGGAGTGGGACAAACATACATAAGCAGGGTGATAGGATTCTTCATGATATTCCTGGCCTTTTTCCAGCACCTGTACATTTGTTCTTGATGGCGGGTCAGCTGGTGCCAGTGATGTTTTGCACGAGTTTTAACCACTTGTTTTAGAGCCTTCTGGTCTGCCACAGTACAGTTTCCATGTGATGCAGTAACGCAGCTTGTTAGGATGCTTTCTACTGCACACTCACAGAAGGACGTGAGCATAGATGTGCATTGGCTGGCTCTCTTCAGCATCCTCAGAAAGTAGCGGCATTGGTGAGCTTTCCTGAAGGTGAAGGATGTGTACTGGGACCAAGAGGTTGTGTGTTATCTGCACTCCCAGGAGTCTGAAACTGTTTGCAGTTTCCACTGATGTGAAGTTCTCCTGAAGTCGATAACCATCTCCTTTGCCTGGCATTGGTTCTCAAGCTCTTCCACCTCCTCTCTGTAGGTCGTCTCATGATTGTTGGTGATGTCATTGGCAAACTTGACAACATGATTACTGTCCATTCGTGTTAGGGCAGAGTGTACAGCAGTGGGTGCAGCACACGGTGGGGGGGGGGGGGTGGAATGATGGGGAGTTCAGTTTAGTCAGGATGTTGCACTGAGTGTAGGATTTGGGACATTATGTTACAGTTGTACAGGTCAGCAAGGCCACAAGAGCTGAGTTAGGCCATTTGGAGTGCTCGAAGTTTTGGTCACCATGTTTATAGGAAAGATATGGTTAAACAGGAAATAGTTGACCTTAGAGGTTAGCCAGGCTATATTCCTCAGATTGAATGAGAATGAGGCAAGATATTAAAGAAATGTTTAAAATTATGACAGAGATAGATTCTCACAGCCTTTTGGCAAGTGTAGGGGAGTCCAAAACCAGAGGGCGAAGGTTTAGGATGAAAGGGAAATATTTAAACAGGACCTGCAGGCCAACTTTTCACACAGAGGGTGGTGAGTATTTGGAATGAGATGTCAGAGGAAGTGGTTGAGGCAGGTACATTAAGAAGCACTTGGTTAGGTAAATAGAGGGGCAGGGTTTAGAGCGAAATTGCCAATAGCAGCGTGGTCAGCATCGACTGGCTGGGCCAAATGGCCTGTATCCTTGCTGTATTGTTCTATGACTCTATAACTCAAAACAGACATGCAAGTTAATAGGGTTGTCAAAAGATGGATGGTGTGATGGCCTTCATTAGTTGGGGACTGAGTTCAAGAGCCATGTGGTAATATTGCAGTTCTATAAAACTCTTGTTAGGTCACACTTGGAGTATTGTATTCAGTTCTGCTTGCCTCATTTTATAGGAAGGATGTGGAGGCTATAGAGAGGGTACTGAGATTTATCAGGAATATGCCTGGATTAGGGAACTTGTTTTATGAGGATAGGTTGAGCGAGTTAGAGATGTTCTCTTTGGAACGAAGGAGGATGAGAAATCACTTGATACAAGTGTACAAGAGGCATTGATCAAGGATAACCAGACTTTTTACCAGGGAGGAAATAGGCTACCATGATGGTCTATAATTATAGAGGGTGATGCACCATCAATAACTCTTGGAGACAGGAGGCGAACGATAGGCTTTTATTAGCAGCAAGAGACCACCACACAACATCCTGGAGACTGAAGGACGAGCAGTGCCCCAATTGCCTTTATACAGGGGTCTTGGGAGGAGCCACAGGAGCAGTCAGCAGAGGGGCTTGTCCAGACAGGTATACATAGTTTACCAGAGGGGAAAGGCAAGTACTTTATCAAGAGAGTGGTGGGTGCATGGAACACCCTGCCAAGAGTAGTGATGGAGACATACACATGAATAATAGAAAAATGGAGGGTTAGATTGATTGAAATGTTGGCACATGGTGGGCCAAAGGGCCTGTAATATACTGTACTCCTCTATGTTCTATATTGACCAGATGGGCACAGAGGTGTTTGTAAAGGAACTTAATAGGAGATGGGATGAGAGGCAGGGATGTGAATCTTGAGCTGACAGGCAGGAGGTTAAGTACCGGCCCAGCACAGTCTTTGTTTCGAACAGTTAGGAGAGCAACTGCCTCAGAACTCCACCGAACCTGATTCAATCTGGACCTCCAGTGCTGTCTGTGTGGAGATAGTATTCAGCAGCTCCTTTGTGGGGGATTCCTGAGGCTGTAATATCACCTCTGAGTTACTCCTCTAAGAAGAACTCAAGTTTGTTATTTACTGATATCTCTAAGCGCATTTTCAGGTTGTGTTGGTTGTTAATGCAAACAATGCATTTCACTGATAAGTAAATAAATCTGAGCTCCACGGACAGCTTTGAATGTTCTGATCAAGGCACCTCAAGATGCTGGAAGAACGGACCACTGGGTTCAACGTCAGCTTCTAACTCCAGCCTCAGGTGCTTTACAGTGCTGTGTAACACAGGAGCTGAAATAGGTCACTGGAGTCTGCTCTGTTACTCCATTGTGGCTGACTTACTATCCCTCTCAACCCCATTCTCCTCTGACACTCGAACCAAGAACCTATCAGCCTCCACTTTAAATAGATTTCATGACAGCCATTTGTGGTAATGATTCACCACCCTCTGGTGAAAAGGACTCCTCCTAATCTGTGCTCTAAATGGGCATCCCTCTATTCTGAGGCTCTGCCCTCTGGTCGTACACTCTCTCACTATAGGAAATATCCTCTCCACATCCACTCTGTCTAGGCCTTTCAATATTCAAGTTTTCAATGAGATGCCCTTCCTCTTCTTGTAACTTCCAGTAAATAAAGGCCCAGAACCATCGACTCCAGCCCCAGTACCAAATGTAAGAATGGGGTTTGATTCCCACTGTTGTCACTAAGAGTTTGCATGTTCGCCCCTTGACTGTGGGTTCTGCAGTTTCCCCCCACATTCCAAACAAAGTATACAGGTAGGAGGATAAGCTGTGCGAGTGCAATTTTGGTGTTGGAAGCATGACCACACTTACAGACACATCCTCGCTGATTTGATTTGACACCAACAATATATTTCACTGCACGCTTCCATGTATGTATGACAAATAAAGCTAATCTTCACAAGAAAAATGGAGGAATATGTAGGAGGGAAGGATTTAGTTGATCTTTGAGTAGGTTAAAGGTCAGCACAACATCATGGGCTGAGGTGCCTGTACTGTTCAATGTAAAAATAATGGGAGGGTGCAGGGATGTGGGAAATGGGATTGGTTTGTGGGCTGAATGGATTCCTATGATGGAAGGACACACGGTTCACGGGCAGTGAACTGGATACATTATCTCTGAACAGTGAGCTTCAAACTGATGGGAGAAGAGAGGCGATTGGCTTAATTTGACATCATGGTTAGCACAGACATGTGGGTTGAATGGCCTGTTCCTTTGTTGTTTTCTGTGTTCCAGGAGAAAGAATTCAGACATAGACATGGCTGAGTTGTACGTGGACCCCCACAATCATATTGTGTGAACACCATAAACAGGCTGAAAATTGATTCCCAGATAGGGAGGAGCCACCTCGCAAAGTCTAACCCTACGTCCCTTCGTGAGAGGTGGAAATAAGAAAGCACTCAGGTTAAGCTGTAGAGGACAATCCCCTGTACCGTGGATTATAGGAACATTGATGAACTCCACAGGAACCGATGGCCACTAGGAGCTAAATGCCCAAGATAAGACAAAACGGGAAGGAGTCAACGCAGGGGTTAAGGAACATGTTTATCCTTAAATTTCTTCAGCAATTTCACTGTGAATTCCAAAGGTTTGGATCTCAGCAGCTCAAGGTATGACAGTGGAAGAGGCACCAGCAATATCAAGGGTAAAATCATGAAGGGCAAATAGGGTGAATATGTGCAGTCTATTTGCCAGGGTTGGGGAGGGAAGGATACCGTTAAGGATGGTGTAAGTTATGGAAGATGATGTGATGTATGCAGAGGCTCATGGGAGTGTAGGTAAAGTTAGAGATAGTCAGGTGATTTTTTTTAAATACGGAGAATGGTGTGTGTATGGAACACCCTGCCTGGTGCGGTGGTAGAGGCAGATACATTAGGGACATTAAAGAGATTTATAGATAGACTGATGGATGATAGAAAAATATGAGAAGGAAGGATTAGACTGAATTTAGGGTAAAAGATGTGCATAACACTGTGGGCTGATGCGCCTGTACTTTGATGTACTGTTCTATGTTCTAAAAATGAACGGCACCAGTTTAAGGCAAGAAGGGAAACATTTAATGGGAACCCAAGGGGCAAAGGTTTCACCCAGAGAGTGGCCAGAAGATGGAATGATCAGTCAGAGGAAGTGGTTGAGTCAGATTCATTAATAACATTTGAAAACTGTGTGGACTAGTACATAGGTTGGAAAGGTTCAGAGAATTATGGACCAAAGACAGACAGATGGGAATCTTAGTTGACATGGACCTGTTGAGCTGAAGGTCCTTTTTATGAGCTGTGAAACTCTGACTTTGAGAAACCAAGAGATAAAGCAGCGAGATTTAGGTCGGCCTGGTAACGTAGCAGTTAGTGTAATGCTATTACGATGCCTGTGACCTAGGCTCAATTCCGTTGCTGTCTGTAAGGAGGTAGTATGTTCTCCCCGTGACTGCATGGGTTTCCCTGGGTGCTCCAGTTTCCTTCACATTCCAAAATAAACATACGGGTTAGTTAGTGAGTTGTGGGCGTGCTGCATTGGCACTGAAAGTATGGCGACACTTGAGGGCTGCCCCCAGCGCCTCCTTGGACTGTGGTTTCTGACACTATTGACACATTTCATGGCAGGTTTTGATTATTCGATGTACTTGTAACAAATAAAGCCGATCTTTAATTAGGACACAGGATTGATGGGGATGGTGAAGACAGAAGAACTAGACAAGGAGATTGGTGTACAGGAGATTAACAGAACCCTGTTGTTGCATGGGCACTGATGAGGAGTACAGGTAATGGATGCTGGTCCCAGGGAACTGTTCGCATGTGGGGGCAGACACGGAAAGATCCAAGTGTCAGACAGAGACTATACGTAGAAACAACAGCCTCACAAAGAAATTTATTGACAAAATTATCAAAAATACAGGCTTTGCAACACAACATTTAAATCACATAGCAAATATACTTTAAAATAAATACAACGCAGCCTCAGTGTAATGGACTGTCCTGTACAGGTATCTGGAGAGGCAGGCGGATTCTCTCATCTCCATTTCAGGGAGACCGAGGGGGATTGGGCAGCAATACAAATGGCCTCTTTAAAAACTTTAAACTTCTTTGAATGTGTGGCTCAGAACGCTAAGCTGTTCAAGCAGTTAATGTGATGGGGAGGTGGACTGGGAATTGAATGAAAAACTTATGTTAGAACTCAGTCTTTTCCAAAGTGTCTCTGCATGTGTGTGCTAATTTGCGTGCACCTGCAATTGCACGTGTCTGTGCACGTGTGCGGATCTTGTGCGTCTGCGAGTATATATGTGTGTGTCTGTTTGTCTGTGTGTGTGTTTGTCTTTCACCACCATTAACTGGCCAAGCCCCATTATCCCACATGAAGAGTTGGAGAGAAAGGGGAGCAGAGGGAGGGGGTTGTGGGGAGGAGAGAGAGAGAGCAACTGGCTGATAGGGGGCGGGAGCCAGTTGCCAAGAAATGGGAATGGAAAGAAGAGTGTGTGGGGAAGGCCGTGGTTGACACACTACCTATCTACACTGCTGTCAGGCCTGATCAATGAACCCAGGTCACAGCACAGAGGAGATATCAATATTGAATTTAAAAGGAAACAAGGGGAGGGTGAAGAAGGGGGAAATGAGTCGTCAGAAGTAGAGACATACAGCATAGGGAGTGCAGTTCAGCAAATGTGGATGGGGGTCTCTGCTCCCAGTATTCAAGGGATATCGGAATTAGACAGATGAGTACATCTGTCCAGGGGAGATGATCCAGCCATTTAGTAAGAGGTACTGTCATCTTCCCTGCCTTTTGGGTGGGGGTGGCATCAAGTCCAGAGACAGCGGGGTGGAAGTAGCTGAGTGTTCAAAGGGAGGAACACTCTGCCCTTGACAGCTGTGCCACAGCCCGGGTTGCACACTCCGCGGTCCCTTGTCCACGACATTGCTCACCTCCCAGCGCCGGCTCCCATCTGCGGAGTACGGAACTGTGTCAGCGTACCCCACCAGGGAGAGGAGAATAGCTTCCTCTGTAGTGGAGGCTGTGGACTGAGAGGGCAGTGCTGGAAATAAGACCTTTCCTGCTTCCCCCCTCTACATCTCCAGTGATACATCGACCTCGCATTCATCTCCTAAAGGAAAACACAGAGGCCACCCACCTCCCCACTCTCCGAGACTGAGGTTCGGTAGGGAGAGTGGACAATGATTTAGATAGGGAGCAGCCCTTTCACTGGGAAAACTGAGGTCCTTTCCACAAAGAGTGTGGAGTCTGTGGAAAATGGGATTAAGTGCAGGAACTCTGGACTGTACAGTGAAAGGTGAACTCATAAAAGGAACGTGAAGGACAATGAGAAAGTGGGAAGTGGGCAGACATCACATTAACTCTGGTGAAATAAAAGTGACAAACATCAGCACTCTTCAGTAAAATCCAGCTCCACCTCTTTGTCACCAGCTGTGAAGGACAGATTCATCAGTGGGAGACCCGAGTCATTCCTGGCAGGAGATAATAACCTCCAAGGGCCGTCCAAGCCTCCTGTAACTCACTGGGCAGGAGAAGGGCAAAGTGCCCTTGTGGGAGAGTCCACCCCAGAAATGGGACAAATTGCCACGGAACATGCTGCAGTCCTTCTGTGCACTGAAGGGCAACAAATTCACCTGCCCAGAAGGTAAGTGCCCCGTTTTCGTAGACGCGGCGGGGAAGTCAACCCTGCCCTTTGCAAGTGTTGGATTTATATACCTCCCTCCTCTCTCGCTTCCCCCGCAGACCCACCCACCACACCCTGAGTCCAGTTTCCTTTCAGTCTATTCAGGTACTTGGTGGACGGTGATTTTCAGGGCCACTCCAAACATTTCCTCCCAGTATTCGCGGATCCAGGTCACAAGGCTGCTGAGCAGCTCCACGCACTCTGCTCGCAGGTGCCACGCGCTCTCCGTGCGACTCACCTGGTGGGGAGGAGAACGACACAAACCGTCAGGGCACCTGAAATTTGCCGTTTTGCATCAACAGTACAGTGCAATAGGACATACAGTTACTGGACACTTCATTATGTATAGTTTTTCATAAATTCTATTGAATTTCCTGTAAGTGCCTGATATAAAATGGATCTCAAGATAGTATATGGGTTCAGTGGTTGTTCAGACCAAACATCAGAATGGGGATGAAACGCGATCTAAGTGACTTTAACCATGGAATGATTGTTGGTGCCAGATGGGGTGGTTTGAGTATCTCAGAAACTGCTGATCTCTTGGGACTTTCATGCACAACAGTCTCTAGAGTTTACAGAGAGTGGTGTGGGAGAAGAATAAATATCCAATGAGCAGCAGATCTGTGGGCAAAAATGTCTCGTTAATGAGACATTTCCTCTTCCTTTCTCCCTTGGGCAGAAGATGCAGGAGTTTGGAAGTCCAGATGACCAGATCCACGAACAGCTTCATACCTCTTTAACATCCGCTTCCCAGTGGTGCTCAAACCCTTAACTCTATCTCTTCTATTACCGTCACTCTGGCATTTCTTTCTACGTTTGAAGTGCTCTAAACATAGCTGCTCACTGTAACGTGGCACATGTGTGTTCAGCTTGACTGTAATTGCATTCAGCTCCAGTTGCCTCATTATAGGAAGGATGTGGAAACTTTAGAGAGGGTGCAGAAGGGATGAACTAGGAGGCTACATGGATTAGGAAGCATGTCTGAGGTTGATGAGCTGGGGTTTTTGTCTTTGGATGAGAGGCAACCTGATAGAGGTGTACAAGGTAATGAGACGGAGATAGGAGTGACTTTTTCCAAGGGGTGGCAATGACTAATATGAGAGGGAGTAATTTATAAGGTGATTGGAGGAAGTTTTAAGAGGATGCTGCAGGCAGTCTTTTATTGCTTTTTTAAAAGCAGAGTGTGGTGAGTGTGTGGAATGCGCTGTCCAGGGTGGTGGTAGAGGGACACTGGAGCGACTTTCAATTTGGCACATGGATGAAAGAAAAAAAGAGAGATATTAGGGAGGGAAGAGGTAGATTGTTCTTGGAGTATGTTAAAAGGTCGGTACAACATCGTGGGCAGATGGTCCTGTTCTGTCCTCTAATGCTGTATTCTATTCACTATATACACACGTGCACACGCACATACACACAAGAAAGTCTACAGATGCTGGAAATCCAGAGCAACACACACAAAACGCTGGAGGAACAGCAGATCAGGCAGCATCTGTGGAAAGGAGTAAAGCGTTGGCGTTCTGGACCGAGACCATTCATGAGGATTGGAAAGGCAGGGAGCAGAAGCCAGAATAAGAAGGCTGGGGAGGGGAAGCAGTGCCAGCTGGCGGTTGATAGGTGAAGGGGAAGGTGGTGGCGTGGAGGAGAGGAGGATGAAGCAACAAGTTAGGCTGCATCGTCATATATGAGAGCGGCAAACCAAAGATGTACCTCGTGGTAGATGTTGAGCCGGACATCGTGCGGGACAGACTTGTAGAGGCTGATTGAGCTGATGTTGCTGATGGGCTGCGACTCCTTGATGAGGATCTCGCTTGGCGGAGGACTGGCCACCTCGCTGGTCACCTTCTTCCACTGGTGGTCCTCTGTCAGCAGGTGCAGCGTGGATGAAGTAGCGAGCACAGTGACTGGGGAAAGGACGTCATCTGTAATCAGGGCACAGAGGGAGGGAAGTATATGAGGGTTAAAGGGAACTGCTTATAGTTATTTATAATGACAATCAAGGACACATACTCAGTGGCCACTTTGTTATGTACACCACTAAACCAGCTCATTACTGCAAATATCCAATTAGCCAACCATGTGGCAACAATTCAGTGCAGAAAAGCATGCAGACATGGTCAAGAGGTTCAGCTGTTGTTTGGACCAAACATCAGAATGGGGAAGAAATGTGATCTAAGTGACTTTGACCGTGGAATGATTGTCGGCGCCAGATGGGGTGGTGTGAGCAACTGAAACTGCTGATAACCTGGGATTTTCAAGCACAACAGTCTCTAAATTTTACAAAGTATAGTGCAAAAAAAAAAATCCAGTGAGCACCAGTGGCGAAAACAACTTGTCAATGAGAGAGATCAGAGAAGAAAGATCACATTGGTTCAAGCTGACAGGAAGGTGACAGTAACTCAAATAATTACCCATTACCAGCAAGTCAAGTCAACTTTGATTGTCATTTCGACCATAACTGCTGTTACAGTGCATAGTAAAAATGAGACAACGTTTTTCAGGACCATGGTGTTACATGACACAGTACAAAAAACTAGACTGAACTACGTAATAATAAAAAAAAAGCACACAGAAAGCTACACTAGACTACAGACCTACACTGGACTGCATAAAGTGCACAAAAACAGTGCAGGCATTACAACAAATAATAAATAGGACAATAGGGCAAGGTGTCCGTTCAGGCTTCGGGTATTGAGGAGGCTGATAGCTTGGGGGAAGAAACTGTTACAAAGTCTGGCTGTGAGAGCCCAAATGCTTTGGTGCCTTTTCCCAGACGGCAGGAGGGAGAAGAGATTGTATGAGGGGTGCATAGGGTCCTTCATAATGCTGTTTCCTTTGCAGATGGTGTGCAGAAGAGCATTTCTGAATGCATAACACATTGAACTTTGAAGTTGATGGACTACAGCAGTACAAGGCCATGAAAGTCCATTCAGTGGCCATTCTTTTGGTTATAGGAGATGTCTAGTAAAGTGGCTACTGGGCGTATATACAGAAAGGTGCCAGGAAAAAGCTGCACTATCATCAAGGATCCCACCCACCCTGCTCATGGACTGTCTGTCCCACTCCCATTGGGAGTCTACATAGCATCCATGCCAGGATCACCAGACTCAAAAAAACAGTTACTTCCTCTAAACTGTCAGAGTGATCTCCACCCATCAGCTCTCCCCACCACCACTGCTTTATTATTTCCTGTCAGTCACTCTTGTACCTAGTGCCACTTAGACTGATTGTATGCACATTATGTATATCAGCACATGTTATATATTTATGTTTTTTTTTGGGTTTTGTATGCTTGTTGTATCTTTCTTTTACACTTGCTTACTAAAGAATGATAAGTTTCAAAATTGTTTATTGAAAATAAGGGCCATTTGGCCCATCTAGGACTCACTAGCTCATAGCAGAGCAATCCCCACCATCAAATTTTTATTTCTTTGGAACTTTATCTTAAGTGCTCAGCAAGTCTGTGATTCTTTTGCTATTTATCTCCCAGCATGCCTTTGGAGTGTGGGAGGAAACCAGAACGCGTGAAGGTAAAACCACAGGGTCACAGGGAGAACATGCAAACTCCACAAAGAGGTCAGGATCGAATCCAGGTCATCAGAACTGTGAGGCAGCACCAACAAGCCACCTCAACTTATGTTGTCCTGCCATTCAAAAGAAGCTGGAAGCAAGGGTAGTTTGGGGCCCGATATTGAGATTGATAACAGCTAGTAGCCAATGCCCCAAAGTTTCTTCCCCCACCTCCCCCCCCCCAACTTCACATCAACACTCCCAATCCCAATCCACTGGTTTCCAGATCAGTGACTTAAGAGTCATACAGCACGACGACAACTCATTCATGTTGATCAGGACACTCTCTAAACCAGTCTCATGTGCCTACATTTAGCCCATATACCCCTAAACCTTTCCTATCCAGGTCTAAATGTCTTTAAAATGTCTCTTCAATCCGGAAAAATGAGAAGTAATTCACTTTGATAGGACAAATTTGAAGGATTAGTACAGGATCCTTATAAGTATGAAGGATGAGAGGGATCTCCGAGCTCACCTCCATATACCCCTCGAAGCTGCCGCACTGTCTGATAGGATAAGGCGGAGTGTGGTGCATTGGACTTCATTAGTCACAGAGGACTGAGTTCAAGAGCCGTAAGATAATGTTGCAGCTCTCTAAAGCTGCAGTTAGAGCACATTTCGAACATCATGTTCAGTTCTGATGACCAAATTATTGGAAGGATGTGGAAGCTTTAGTGAGGGTGCAGAAGAGGTTTACCAGGATGTTGCCTGGATTAGAGGAAAGGTTGAGTGGGTTAGGGATTTCTCCTCTTTGAAAAGGAGGATGAGAGGTGACTTGACAGAGGTGGATAAGATAAGAGGCATAGAGTAGACAGTCAGAGATTTTTCCCAGGGCAGAAATGGCCAACAAGAGGGGCATAATTTTATGGTGATTGGAAAGAAGTATGGGGTGGTATGTCAGAGGTGAGTTCTTTACATAGAGAGTGGTGGGTGTGTGGAAGCCAGGGTTGACGGTAGAGGCAGATATTTTTGGGGCACTTAGGAGACTCTTAGATGGGCACATGGATGAAAGAAAGATGGAGGTCTATGTGGGAGGGAAGGGTTAGCCTGATCTTCAAGATCAAGTCTCTTGTCATCTGACTGTACATACATACAACCAAACAAAACTACATACCCCTAGACCACAGTACACCCACAATACATATATCATGCACAGTACATAAAACAAAATATTATCACAAATAAGTTAAAAAAATATAATTCAAAATACATATGAATTGTGCAGCACAGGTAAACAGTAATCAACACAGGAAACAGCTCTCTGTTCTAGTGACGAGACCTCAGTGGTGGCAAGGTACTTATCAGTCTAAGAGTAGCCTAAGAACTTAGACTAGGTTAAAGGGTTAGCACGACATCGTGGGCCGAAGGGTCTCCACTGTGCTGTTCTGTTCTATGTTCTTAAATGTTATTGTACTTGCATTAACCACTTCCTCTGGCAGTTTGTTTCATAAATACACACTAACTTTAACCTTACTAATCAAAAATACCTCCAGAAGATCACTTCCAAGTCTCCTGCACTCCAAGAAATAAGAGTCTACCCTGTCCAGCTTCTCCCTATAACTCACGTTCTCCAATACTGGCAACACTCAAAGTGGTTGTTGATAGATTCTTGATTAGTAAGGGCATCACAGGTTACAGGGAGAAGGCAGGAAAATAGTGTTGAAAGAAATAACAAATCAGCCACAATGGAATGGTAGAGTAGACTTGATGAGCCAAATGTTTACGGTTTTATGGTCTAAACATTCTTGTAATTTTTTTGCACTTCCCAGTTTGATGATGCCTTCCCGGGACCTCACAATCTACCTCGTTATGACCTTGCACTTTATGGTCTCCAGCACTGCACTTTCTTTGTAACTGTAGCATTCTATTCTGCACCCTTTTTGTACCACCTCAATGTACTGTTGTGATGAAATTATCTGCATGGCACGTAACATAAAGCTTTCCAATGAGCTAGTGCAATCACTTGAGTCGAGTATATTGTTCTGCTGAGTGATTGTCTATTGGTGGGTCCTTAGGTGGTTGCAGAGGCCAATCCAGGATCCACCTATATGGGCAAGATTTCCAACGTACCTTGGTACATGCGAGAATAATGAACTGATTTAACAGTTTCAAAAGGCGATCACCCCAAGGACTTATAATCTGTACCAGATGGGTAGAGCCTGCAGAACTTTACCTTGAATCAAGTACAGCAGCACATACAGGTAATTGGGGCGTTTGCCGTCTGATGAAGGGGCCTCGGAATGCTCCTGGATTAGGGGCCTGGAAGAACACAGCAATATCAGGACCAAAGCAGACAAATGAAAGTAAAATGATCTGTAGAGAACAACTCTTTGCATTGACCAGCCATGGCCAAGAAGGCTCACCAACATCTCTACTTCCTCAGAAGGCCAAGGAAATTCAGCAGCCCTATTGACCCTCACCAATTTTTACAGATGTACTAGACATCCTATCCAGTTGAGCCGCAGCATGGTATAGCAACTGCAAGAAACTTCAGAGAGTTGTCAACACAATCCAACCCAATCACACAAACCAACCTCTTCAATTGACACTCCTGACGCTTCCTGCTGCCTCAGGAAAGCAGCCAGCAAGATCAAGGACCAGAAGACCGTAAGATACATAAGCAGAGTTAGGCCATTCAGCACAATGAGTCTGCTCTGCCATTGCATCATTGCTGATTTAGTATCCCTCTCAACCCCATTCTCCTGACTTTGCCCTGTAGCTAACCCTTCCCTCCCATATTGCCCTCCATTTTTTCTTACATCCATGTGTCTATCTGAGGCTCTAAAATGTCCCTAATGAATCTGCCTTTATCACCACCCCCAGCAGTGCCTTCCATATACTTACCACTCACTGTAAAAAACTACTTCAGAATCGCTCCTATATGTTCCTCCAATCAACTTAAAATGCATGTTTCTATGTGTAACGTGCTGTAAGGTTTCACTGCTAATGTAATGGCTTCTCTGTAATGTTTCACTACTGAGGTAATGGTCTCTCTGTAGCAGCAATGTTTGGGTTATGATTAGAGATAACGGGGCTTTGGAATGTGTGCTATCCAATAAGAGGGATGTCGTTCTTTCTTGTGGGTCTGGGATTTCGCATTTTTTTTTGTCGGGGAGAGATGACAAGAGAAGATGGGAATGGAGAGAGTTGGTAGACCGCTGGACGAGTGGACTTGGAGCGAGGGTCCGAGGGTCGGCTACGCTCGGAGGAGGCTGACAGGGAACAATGGACGAAGCATGAGCTCCAACGTTACGCATTAGACTGTTTAATGAGAATGCGCCCTTTAACCACATTGTCAAACTAAGAATTATAAACCTCAATTATATAATCGCATATTGTGTACTGTTTGTTATTTCATGGTACTGACTCATAACAGGGGACACATCGCGCAGCATCTACCCAAACAAGATTTAAGTTTGGCTGGGCAGGGGCTGTCTTCCCCTAGATTAGGCTGCTAGCCGAACTGAGAGCTACACATGTATTAGCCACTTCCATCCTGGGGAAAAAATGCTGGCTGCCCAACACATTCAGGGTACCCCCAGCACAATGCTTGGACTGTGTTAGTTGCCATCGCAAACGAAACATTTCACTACGTTGCAATACAAGTGACAAAGCTGTTGAATCTTTATCGTAAGACCTGTTCTCTAATTCAGGCAACATCTTGCTAAATCTCCTCTGCACCCTCAACTTCTTTCTGAAAATGAGGTGACCAGAATGGCAACAGGGAGAAGGCAAAGAGTGGGGTTAAATCAGACATGATCAAATGGCAGAGCAGACTCGGAAGGTCGAATGGCCTCATTCTGCTTCCATGTCCTATGGTCTTAACCCTTTTCTCATCTCCCTACAAGAGAGCCCAGTTTACACATGGATTTTAGTTTACAAGTGTGATGCTCTCAGCGGTTCTTTGATTATTAGGCAGGGTATAATAAAGCTTTCTTAACCCTTACCAGAGTTTGTGCTGTGGGTCCATTCGGGTGAAGGAGATGGACTGCAGCTTGCTGACGGGCGTTAATTCCCGAACCATGTCTGTGAATAAAACCAGCAGATTTTAGGAAGGTGAGTAGTGGCATTATGACTGCGAGCAGGTATTCCTGCTCATTCTAATGGCCTAAAGCAGTTAGTCATTATTTTACAGCAAAGAATTGAGCCCTTCAGCCTATCTAGTCTATACTGAACTGTTATTTTGGCCAGAGCCTTCCACACCCTTCCCTACTTATCCAAACTTTCTTACATGCTAAAATCAAACCCACATCCCCTCCTTGTCTCCTCCATGCTGATTACAGATGAGAGGATTTCACCCAAGCCATTTCCTACATCTACTGACCCAGAACCAGGTCTATTATCACTGTCTTACATGACCTGAAATTTGTTGATTTGTGGGAGTAGTAGTGTCATGACATAAAATCACAATAAATTGCAAAATAAACAGAACATAGAACAGTACAGGCCATTCAGCCCATAATGTCATGCTGACCTATGGTATATAAACCTAGTCCATGATCAACCTAACCCTTCCCTCCTACACAGCCGACACCCCTGTCTATTTCCTGCGTCCTTGTGCCCATCTAAGAGTCACCTTAAATGTCCCTAATGTATCTGCCTCCAACATCACTCTTGGCAGTGTGTTCCAGGCACCCAGCACTCCATGTAAAAAAAAAGTCTTCCGTAACTCCCCTCCACTCACCTTAAATGGATGTCCTTTAGTATTAGACACTCCCACTCTGGGAAACAAGAGCTGGCTGTAGACTAGACCTATACCTCTCAACCTTACAGATCCACTGACTCAGAATCAGAATTTATTGTCATACATAAATGGAAATTTGTTGTTTTGTAGCAGCAGTAGTGTAAATACAGAAAATTGCTATAAATTAGAAAATAATTAAATAAGTGGCACAAAAACCAGTAATAATGTTCTAGTGAGTATGGGTTCATTGTCCATTCAGAAATCTGATGGTGGAGGGGAAGAAGCTGCTCCTAAATTGTGCGTATGTCTTCAGAATCCTATTCCTCCTATACTATGGTATTAATAAGTGGAGGCACATCCTGAACGGTGAGGGCCATTAGTGATACACTGATTGCAACTATGGCCCCTTTTCAACCCCACTCCTTTTCTCTATTTCCCTCTTATAAAATGCTCCAGGATTGCTGTTAATATTCCCCAGTGTTACCACCCTCAATACCCACGCTCTCAACACTATCTGTGCTCCGTCAGGACTTGCTCCTTTCCAGTTCTCCATCCGTAACACAAGCTACTTTTGTTTGTAAATCCAACCTCACTATCTCTTGACATGGAGTTTTTCAATAGACAATAGATGCAGGAGTAGGCCATTCGGCCCTTCTAGCCAGCACCGCCATTCACTGCAATCACGGCTGATCATACACAATCAGTACCCCGTTCCTGCCCTCTCCCCATATCCCTTGACCCCGCTATCTATAAGAGCTCTATCTAACTCTTTCTTGAATGCATCCAGAGACTTGGCCTCCACTGCCTTCTGGGGCAGAGCATTCCATCGATCCACCACTCTGGGTGAAAAAGTTTTTCTGCATCTCTGTTCTAAATGGCCTACCCCTTATTCTTAAACTGTGGCCTCTAGCTGGAACATGCTTCCTGCCTCCAGTGTGTCCAATCCCTTAATAATCTTATATGTTTCAATCAGATCCCCTCTCATCCTTCTAAATTCCAGCGTATACAAGCCCAGTCGCTCCAATATTTCAACATATGACAGTCCCGTCATTCCGGGAATTAACCTTGTGAACCTACTCTACACTTCCTCAATAGCCAGAATGTCCTCCCTCAAATTTGGAGACCAAAACTGCACACAATACTCCAGGTGGGGTCTCACCAGGGCCCTGTACAGCTGCAGAAGGACCTCTTTATTCTTATACTCAATTCCTCTTGTTATAAAAGCCAGCATGCTACTAGTTTTCTTGCACTTACCGGCTGTACCTTCATCTGATGGAACACATTGACTGTGAACATTCACAATCCCATTTTAGATTGCCTTTCACGAGCTGCCTGTCGACTGCTCTTCAGGTAAATGCTCCATAAAATACTGGAATAAAGGAGGTGTGAGTGCCTTGAATGCTCTGCCTGTGTTGGTGGTAGGGGCAGGTCGGGACACCTGGGAGTTTTAAGAGACTTTTAAATAGGCACATGAATGTGAGGAATGTTAGAGTGATTTTTGGGTTTAGGGTTATTTACAGTTAACAAATGGCTTTGGCTACCAGTCTCCTGTTCCTTGAAAATGCATTGTGGATTTAATTTGGGACAAGGCATTCCTAAAAGCTGTGAATCCCAGTCCAGCAGATGCTGGCATGGTGATATGGATGCGAATCAGGAGGTGTGAAGTTTGTATGTAGCTTTAAAAGAAAGCATTGTCTATACTTCGTAAATATATGGAATTGTCCTTTGTGTTTAGCAAACAAATATCGAGCCCCACATTGGGACAGGAGATTTTTCCACTGAAAGCATCTCCATACGATGCCTGCAGTACCTTGATTTTATGAATAAAGAAGCTGCTTTGTCTCTAGCAGTAATTCCCTCCGGCGATTTCATTCATGCAATCACAAGGAAAATGGAAGGTAAAACATTGTAGGCATATTAGTTTAGTTGCCCATTTGAAAACTAATTTATATTGTTTAGCACATCAATGTGGGCCAAAGGGCTTGTTCCTGTGCTCTACTATTCTATGTTCTAATTAGGCCATTCAGCCCATTGAGTCTATTATGACAGGTCCTGACTTTTCATGTTAACATCAAGCCTTCCTCCAATTCAGGGCCTTAATTTCTAGTCAGCCCTTCACTATAACAAGCTAACAAGTTTTGATCAATGCCACTGAAATACTCACCATTGACACTCCCTTCACTTGCTAGGCTAATGCCCAAACTTGATATAGAACACTACAGCACAGTACCGCACCTTCAGACCTCAATGCTGTGCTGACCTTTTAACTTACTCCAAGTTCAATCTAACCATTCCTTCCCTCCATTTTTCTATCATCCATGTGCCTATCCAAGAGTCCTTTAGAAGTCCCTCATGTATCTGCCTCTACCACAACCACTGGCAGCAAGTTTCACGCACCCATCATTGTCTGTCAAAAGAATTAGGCTATTTGGCCCATTGAGTCTGCTCTGCCATTCCATCATAGCTGATTATTATCCCTCTTAACCCCAATCCCCTGCCTTCCTCCCTGTAACGCTCTTACTAATCAAGAAGTTACCAACCTCTGCTTTAAATATACGCACAAAGAGATGGCCTTCACAGCTGTCTGTAGCACTGAATTTAAACAACTCACTACCTTCTGGCTAAAGAATTTCCTCCTCATTTCTGTTCTAAATGGAGGTCCCTCTATTCTGAAGCTGTGCCCTCTGGTCCTAGATGAACCCCATTACAAGGAGGTCAACCCCTCCATGTCCACTCTAACTAGGCCTTTCCATATTTGATGAGATCTCTCCTCATTCTTCTAAACCTCAGTGAATACAGGCCCAGAGCCATCAGATGTCATTCCTCCTGTACTTCCCTCCAATCACCTTAAAGTTATGCTCTAATCACCTTAAAATTATAATAAATTATATTACTATATTGTGCAGGTCAGCTCCGGCAGACAAACCACACTGTACCCGAAGCTTATAAAACAGTGTTTAAGTTATGCTTCTCTGTGAATGTTACTTATCTGATGCTATGTGTCTGTGATGCTGCTCTAAATAAGCTTTCATTGCACCGGGCATACGTGTACTTGTGCATATGACAATAAACTCGGCTTGGACTCTGCTAATGTATGATGATGATTCTGAAACAGGTTCCTATAGGGACTACAAACATGGCATTTACTAAGCTCGAAACACTTTGGGGCGAGTTCTTTGTGACACCAGCAACACCCACCTGTGAAAAACTGGATGAAGTTCTTGCATTTGGATGGATTTCGGATCAGCAGGGTGTACGAGCTGCCTGCACTGTCGAACTCCATGCCGATGTTTTGGGTGCGGAGACCCACTTGCAGGTACAGCAGGTCCCGAATCGGATGCACCTCCCGCTTTCTCAGCCAGTTTGATGGCTGACCGCTGAATGGGGGGGGGGGGGGGGGAAGGAGACAGCGATTGAGTGGGATAGTGTTTAACCTTGTAATACCTCAATTAGGTAATCAATTCAACTGTATGAATAGTATGAAAGACACATTTTATATTGTAACTTGCTACATGTGACAATAATAAAGCAATTCCAATTTACCTCTACGGCCATGATGAGGTCCATGGAATATTGACTATAAGACCATAAGATATAGGAATAGATTTGGGGCCTTCATCTCATTGAATCTGCTCTGCCATTCCATCATGGCTGATTTATTATCCTTTCAACCCCCATTCTATGCCTTCCCTTCAATACCTTCGACACCTTTACTAATGAATAACTTTTCAACCTTCATTGAAATATACCCAAATGACTTGGCCTCCACAGTAATCTGTGGCAATAAATTCAACAAATTAACCACAGTCTGAATAAAAAAATCCTCATCTCTGCTGCTTAGGGACAACTGTCTATTCTGAGGCTGTTCCCTTTGGTCCTAGACTCTCCCACTGTAGGAAACATCCTCTCCACATTTACTCTGTCTGGCCTTTCAATATCCAATAGGTTTCAATGTGATTTCTCTTCCCTCATTCTTCTAAAATCGAATTAATGCAGACCCAGAGCCATCAAGTGCTCCTCATACATTAACCCTTTCATTCCCAGGATCATTCTCGTGGACCTTCTCTGGATCCTCTCCAGTGCCAGCACATATTTTCTTAGATAAGGAGTCCAAAACTGCTCACAATACTCCAAGTACTGATCAATGCCTTACAAAGCCTCAGCATTACATCCTTACTGTTATATTGTATGCCTCTTGAAATGAATGCTAACATTGTATTTGCCTTCCTCACCAAAGAGTCAAGTTAACCTTCTGAGGAATCCTGCACAAAGACTCCCAAGTCCCTTTGCAACTCTGATTTTTTTTTAATGTTCTCCCCATTTCGAAAATAGTTTTCACATCTATTCCTCCTATTAAAGTGCATAACAACACACTTCACTACACTGTATTCCATCCGCCATGTCTTTGCCCATTCACCCAATGTATTCAAATCCTTCTGCAGGCCCCTGCTTCCTCAACACGACCTGCCTCTCCACCTACTTTCATATCACCTGCAAACTTGGCTAAAAAGCCATCAACTCCGTGAACCAAACTGTTGACATATAACATCAAAAAGCACAATCCCAACATTGACCCCTGCAGAACACAACTGGTCACTGGCAGCCGACCAGTAAAGGGCCTCTATTCCCACTGTTTGCCTTCTGTCAGTCAGCCAATATTCTATCTTGTTGAGTGGCCTCATGTGTGGCACTTTGTCAAAGGCCTTTTAAAAATCCAAGTAAGCAACATCCACTGATTGTCCTTTGTCTATCTTGTCTGTTATTTCCTCAAAGAATTCCAACAGATTTATCAGGCAAGGTTTTCCCTTAAGGAGACCATGTTGACTTTGGCCTGTTTTATCATGTGCCTCCAAGTACCCCTAAACCTCATCCTCAACAATCCTCCACATCTTCTCAATCACAGAAGTCAGGTTAACTGACCAAATTCCCTGTCTTCTGCCTCCATCTCTTTTCAAAGAATGGAGTGACATATGCAATTTTCCTCCAGAACCTTTCCAGAATCTAGTGAATGGCTCCACAATCTCTTCAGCTACTTCTTTCAGAACCCTGGGTGTAGCCCATTTGGTTCAGGTACCTTTCCCTGCCTTCAGATCTTTCAGCTTCCCAAGCAACTACAGTCAATTCTTCCCCCTAACACACTCAAATTTCTGGCATACTGCTAGTGTCTTTCACAGTGAAGACTGACACAAAATTCTTAATAACTTTGCCCACCATTTCTTTGCTCCCTGTTACAACAGCATCATTTTTCAGCAGTCTAATATCCACTCTCACCTCTTATATTCTTGATATATCTGAAAAAATTATATCTTTTATATTATCCACTAGCTTATCTTCATATTTCATCTTTTCTCTACCCTTGTGTTGTTTTTAGTTGCCTTCTTTTAGTTTTTAAAAGCTTACTAATCCTCTAACTTCCCGCGAAGTTTTTCAATATTATAGACCCTCAGCCACTGTTGTGCTGTCCTCTCTTTAGAATACTTCTTTGGGATGTATATATCCTGTGTCTTCCAAACTGCCCCCAAAACTTCAGCCATTGCTGTTCTGCCATCATCCCCAAGTGTCCCCCTTCCAATTAACATTAGTCAGCTCCTCTCTCATGTTTCTGTAATTCCCTTTACTCCGCTGTGATACTGATTGTGCAGGCTGGCTGATGAGTTATAACATTACACTGTTGATTTTGTATTCTAGTGCCATCTCGAAGTGAGGAGTGCCTCCCTGGGAATGATCCAGTTCACCTGTTAACGAGAGCAGCTTGGAGAAGAATAACCAAGTAACAATCTTGGATCAGGTGGACAGTGAGCTTAATATGACAGAATTCACGCTGCAGTTTGAGGGGGAGAAGGTAAAGTCAGATGAGTCAGTATTACAGTGGAGTAAAGGGAATTACAAAGGCATGTTAGAGGAGCTGGGGGCGCTAGTAGGGATGATGGCAGAATAACAATGGCTGGAGTTTTGGGGGCAATTTGGAAGGCGCAGGATAGATACATCCCAAAGATGAAGTAGTATTCTAAAGGGAGGATGCTGCAACTGTGGTTGACAAGGGTAGTTAGAGAGCATAAAGGCAAAAGGGGGGGGGCACATAAAATAGCAAAAATCAGTGGCAAGTTAGAGCATTGGGAACCTTCTAAAGATCAACAGAAGGCGATTAAAAAGCCAGAAGGAGAGAGAAGATGAAATATCAGGGTAAATCTATCTGGCAGAAGGCAAAGAATGGGAAGAGAGAGCCTTTTCTGGTTGGCTGCCAGTGACTAGGGGTTGGTGTTGGGACCGCTTCTTTTCAAGTCATATGTCGATGAGCTGCATGACGGACTTGACAGCTTCGTGGCCGTTTGAAGATGATACAGATATAGTTGAGGGGCAAGTAGTGTTGAGGAAGCAGGGAGTCTGCAGAAGGACTTCAGACAGATTGGGAGAGTGGAGCAAGAAGTGGCAGAAGGAACTACATGGCCATGTACTTTGGTAGGAAGAATAACTGCTTAGACTATTTTCAAAATGGGGAGAAAATTCAACAATCAGAGGAGGAAAGGGACTTGACAGTCCTTGAGCAGGATTCCCCAAAGGTTAACTTGCAGGTGGAGCCAGTGGGAAGATAGGCAAATGCAATGTTAGCATTCATTTGGAGAGGACTAGAATATAAGAACAAGGATAGGATGCTGAAGCTTTATAAGGCATTGGACAGACGCATTGTGAGTAGTTTCGGGCCCCTTATCTAAGAAAAGTCATGCTGGCATTGGAGGTTCACAACAATGATTCTGGGAATGAAAGAGTTAATATATGAGGAGCTTTTAATGGCTCTGGGCCTGCGCTCGTTGGAGTTTAGAAGAATGAGGAGGTTCTCACTGAATTGGAAGTCTGGATATAGGAAGAGTGCTTCCTATAGTGGGCAAGTCTACAACCAGAGGGCACAGAATAGAAAAATATCCACTTAGAACTGACACAAGGAGGAATTTCTTTCACCAGACAGCAGTGAGTCTCTGGAATTCATTGCCACAGGCGGCTGTGGAGGCAAAGTCACTGAGTATATTTAAAGCAGAAGTTGACAGGTACGTGATTAGTCAGAGCATCAATTACAGGGAGAAGGTAGGGGGAATGTGGTTGAGAGGGTTAATAAATCAGCCATGGTGGAGCAGGTGCAATGGGCCAACTGGCCTAATTCTGCTCCCATGTTTTATGGATAAAGTACTAACCTGGGCAGTCCAGTGATTTCCAAAATGTAGACATTGAGGTTTGACATAATGAGTAATGAGGCATACTCTTCAGGGCTCCCAAACTTCACTGTAGATGCCTGTAAGTAGCAAAACATAGCTTCACTAAACACTTAGGAAACACGAGTGGCTCAGATGCAGGGTTTTGACCTGAAACATTGAGAATTCCTACCCTCCCATAGATGCTGCTTGACTGCTGAGTTCATCTGGCAGATTGTTGCTTTATTAACTACTCACTTGCAGGAGGGTGATTACACTGGGGATCAGGTCAAGGGTGCCAACGATACATGACCCCACTGCAAAGGGGTCAGCCCAGTCACCAGTGGCAGATGCAGTTCAATCTGGACAAGTGTAAGGTGATTCACTTTGGAAAGTCACACTTGAAGGCAGGGTACAGGATTAATGGCAGGATTCTTAGCAGCAGAAAGGAACAAAGGGAATTTGGGGCCCCATGTCAAAGTGGCCGTGCAAGTTGACAGATGGTTAAAAATGCGTATGGTGTGATGGCTTTCATTAGTCGGGGGACGGAGTTCAAGAGCTACCATGTAATGTTGCAACTCTATGAAACTTTGGTCAGACCACACTTGAAATATTGTGTCCAGTTCTGGCCACTTCATTAGAGGACAGGTGTAAAACTTAAAAGGGTGCCGAGGAGATGTACCAGGATGCAGCCTGGTTTAGAGAGTTTTATGGGGACAGGTTGAGCGATTTGTTAAACTTTTCTTTGGAGCAAAGGAGAACAAAAGATGACTTGAAAGAGGTGTATAGGATGATAAGAAGCATAGATAGAGTGAACAGCCAGAGATGGGCAGAAATGGCTGATATGAGGGGGCATATTTTCAAGGTATGGGGAAGGAATGTCAAAGAGCCAGTACTATGCTACTACGCTGTGCTGTTGTATGTTCACCATACCTCAGACTACAAGGCAGGAACCAAGGTTAGGAAAATTTCCTTCACTTGTGAGTCAATAGAACGATAATTTCCATGTTGACGCAGTGATTGTGCTGTAGCCCATGGGATTTCCATCAATGTAGTCACAACCTTTTTTTGGGGTACGTTCATTAAGCTTTGTTTCGGATCAGTCTCCCCATCCCACGAGACTGAGCTCTCCAATCACCCCCTAATCATGGATTGAATCAGAGCCTAATCTACGTTAAACTATTATGCTGCCTAGTCCATCGACCAGTACCTGGACTACAGCCCTCCAAGCAGCTCCCAAACTTCTCTTAAATGTTGAAATCAAACCTGCATCCACCACTTCCACTGGCAGCTCGTTTCACTCTCTCACCACCCTGAGAGAAGAAGCTCCCCCTCAGGTTCCCTTAAATATTTCACCTTTCACCTTAACCTATGACCTTGAGTTCCAGTCTCACCTCACATCAGTGGAAAAAGCCTATTTGCATTTACCCTATCTACACCCCTCATAATTTTGTATACCTCTATCAAATCTCTCCTCATTCTCCAACACTCCTAACCTACTTAACTTTTCCCTATAACTCCGGTTATCAAGTCCCAGTAACATCCTAGTAAATTTTCTTTGTACTCTTTTGATCTTATTGATACCTTTTCTGCAGGGAAGTGACCAGAACAGCCGAAAGTATTCCAAATTTAGCCTCTCCAACATCTTGTACAACTTCAACATAATACCCCAACTCCCGTACTCAATACTTTGATTTGACTACAACCCCAATATTCAATGACATGACTGGTTAGAAGGCTCTCCACTGTAGAAATGTGCTGGAGTATATGCTGACTGTGGTAAACTATATAAACCTGTCTGGACACGCCCCTCTGCTGACTGCTCCTGTGGCTCCTCCCACAGACCCCGGTATAAAGGCGATTGGAGGCACTGCTCCTCCCTCAGTCTCCGGGATGCTGTGCTCCATTTTGCTGCTAATAAAAGCCTATCGTTCACTTCCCGTCTCCGAGAGTTATTGATGGTGCATCAATTTTATTAGCAGCAATTTTAAAACATGGAGAGCATTTTACAACCAGACAGATTGGATCTCAACCCTCAATCCCAGGAAGCTGGCGACGCTTTTGAACTCTGGCTAGCATGCTTCGAATCGTACCTGGAGGAGATTCATGGACCGACCCTGCCACGATGCGCAGGGTTCTCCTCTCCAGAGTCAGTACAAGTACTCCATGATCAGAGACCAAACGGATAACCAGGGTGTGATGGATGCCCTCAAAAGACAATACCAGTGGCCGGTGAACACCGTCTACGCAAGACATCGCTTAGCGACATGGTGGCAGCGGGCCGGAGAGTCGAGCACTGAGTTTGTCCAGGCCCTGCAGACACTCGTGCGGGCCTGTGACTGCAGGGGACTGACGGTGGAACAGCATGCGGAGCTGCTAGTAAGAGACGCCTTCGTTACGTGGATAAGGTCAGTGTACGCGCGCCAGTGGCTGCTGGAACACGCCGATCTTACCTCACATTCAGTGATCGAGCTGGCCGACACGCTGGAGGCTGCTCTGCACAACACTGATGCTGTCCAGGCGCGCAATCTTCTGCCAGCCCCGTGGACTCTGCAGACCCCGCAATCTGCCGGCGAGTCGACCACGGCTGCTGCCAGTCACAAGTCCGTGAAGTCCCCGCTACCTGCCGGCGAGTCGACCATGGCTGCTGCCAGTCGCAAGTCCGCGAAGAGTTACTTCTGCAGACTCGAAAAGCACCCCTGAAAATGCTGCCCGGCCCGAGAAGCTACCTGCTCCAGCTGCGGCAAGAAGGGCCACTTCGCCAAGGCCTGTAAGTCCAAACCACGAGTGGGGTCGAGCAGTGCCACGTGCGAGGCATGGGGGCGGCCATCTTTGTCGGCATCACCTTGCCCTGCCTCCGACACACGGGTGCTTTCCGGGCACCAAGACGGTGAGCCAACTCTGGCCTCCGTGACCCTCGACAAAAGCGCCCCACACCAGCTCGCAAGGTCAATGATGGACATCCTGGTGGAGGGGCACAGAACTAGCTGCCTGTTTGACACGGGCAGCACTGAGAGTTTTATTCAACCGGACACGGTGCAACGCTGCGGACTCGTGACACGGCCGGTAAGCCAGAGGGTCACCACGGCTTCTGGATCGCATTCCATTGACATCCAGGGGGGTTGTGTAGCAACATTGGTGGTGCAGGGCACAGAATATCGGGGCTTTGCGTTACTGGTCATGCCTCAACTGTGTGCCCCTGTGCTATTGGGGCTCAACTTCCAGAGCCACCTGAAAAGTGTGACAATGGAGTATGACGGACCCCTCCCACCAATCACTGTCAGAAATCCTCAGTTCTGTGGGACTTCGTCATATACCCCACTGCTGACCACACACACACACTGACTCGCATATCCCACCCAACACCATGCCAACGGCTGCGCTACTGACACCACTTGCAGCCTCTCCACCCTCAAGGTCCCTTCCCCACCGCTGTTCGCCAACCTGACCCCCAACTGTAAACCCGTGGCAACTAAAAGCAGGAGATACAATGCGGGGGACAGGGCCTTCATTAAGTCGGAGGTGCAGTGGCTGCTCAGGGAGGGGATCATTGAGCCAAGCACAAGTCCTTGGAGGGCCCAGGTGGTCGTTGTTCGGACCAGGCAGAAAAATAGGATGGTTGTGGACTATAGCCAGACCATCAATAGGTTCACGCAGCTTGACGCGTACCCCCTACCCCGCATCACGGATACGGTCAATCAGATAGCTCAGTACAAGCTGTACTTGACCATAGACCTGAAGTCCGCTTACCATCAGCTTCCCATCCGCCCGGAGGACCGCCCCTTCACCGACTTCGAGGGGACTTCCTGCGCGTCCCCTTCGGTGTCACGAATGGTCTATCTGTCTTCCAGAGGGAAATGGACCGGATGGTGGACCAGTGCCAACTGAAGGCCACGTTCCCTTATCTGGATAACATCACCATCTGCGGTCACGACTGGCAGGATCACAACACCAACCTCCAACGATTTTTCCAAGCGGCCAAAGCTCTTAACCTCATCTATAACTGGGACAAGTGTGTGTTCGGAACCACCCGACTTGCTATCCTTGGGTATGTTGTGGAGAACGGGGTCATTGGCCCTGACCCTGACCATATGCGCCCCCTGTTGGAACTCCCTCTTCCCACCGCCCTCAGAGCCCTCAAACGGTGCCTGGGCTTCTTTTCCTATTACGCCCAATGGGTCCCCCATTACGCAGACAAGGCCCACCCCCGGTCAAGTCCACCACATTTCCCCTCTCAGCCGAGGCCTGCGCGGCCTTCAGCTGCATTAAAGGGGACATTCCCAAAGCAGCGATGCATGTGGTGGACGAGACCATTCCCTTCCAAGTAGAGAGTGATGCCTCCGACTTTGCGCTGGCTGCTACCCTCAATCAGGCGGGAAGGCCGGTAGCATTCTTCTCTCGTACCCTTCAGGGCCCTGAAATTCGGCACTCTGTGGTGGAGAAAGAAGCCCAGGCCATAGTGGAAGCTATTAGGCACTGGAGGCACTATCTCGCCGGCAAAAGGTTCACCTTGCTGACCGGCCAGTGCTCAGATGCGTTCATATTTAGCAACCAACAGCGGGGCAAAATCAAAAATGATAAAATTTTGAGGTGGGGAATAGAACTTTCCACCTACAACTATGATATCCTGTACCAACCTGGAAGGCTCAATGAGCCCCCTGATGCCCTATCCCGGGGGGCGTGTGCCAGCACGCAGCTCGACCGGCTATACACCCTCCATGCAGATCTTTGCCACCCGGGGGTCACCCGATTTTACCATTTCGTGAAAGCCCGGAACCTGCCTTACTCCCTTGAGGAAATCAGGACGATGACCAGGGACTGTCAAGTCTGTGCTGAGTGCAAACCGCACTTCTACCGTCCTGAAAAGGCACAACTTATCAAGGCCATCCACCCCTTTGAGCAACTGAGTGTCGGCTTTAAGGGTCCCCTTCCCTCCACCGACCGCAATGTCTACTTTCTCAACATAATTGATGAGTACTAGTGGTTCCCCTTTGCCATCCCCTGCCCTGATACCACTGCCACATCCGTCATAAAAGCCCTGCACCAGCACTTCACTCTGTTCAGACATCCCTGCTATGTCCACAGTGACAGAGGGTCCTCGTTTATGAGTGATGAGCTGCACCAGTACCTGCTGGCTAGGGGTATTGCTACTAGTAGGACCACGAGCTGTAATCCCCAGGGGAATGGACAGCTGGAGAGGGAGAATGCCACAGTGTGGAAGGCCACACTCTTAGCCCTTAGGTCAAAGGGATTGCCGGTCTCTCGCTGGCAGGAGGTCCTCCCCGAGGCACTCCACTCCATCTGCTCCCCGTTATGCATGTCCACCAATACCACCCCTCACGAGCAACTCTTTTCTTTTCCCAGGAAGTCTGCTACTGGGACCACCCTACCAGCTTGGCTGACGTCCCCAGGGCCAGAGCTGCTCCAGAAACATGCGAGGAGCAATAAATACTCCCCGATGGTCGAGAGGGTTCACCTACTTCATGCTAACCCCCAGTATGCCTATGTGGTCTTACCTGATGGGCGGGCGGACACAGTCTCCGTCCGTGACCTGGCGCCTGCAGGAGCACCAGACCCCTACCCCGAACACTCCACGGTGACTATGAACCCCGTACCCACCGATGTATATACCCACGAGACACCGCGCTCACCAAGCCCTGCCCAGACTCCTCACAACACTCCCATACCGGGCGCCACACACACGCATGAGGGATTACTGACGCCTAACGGGCTGGCACCTCAAGTCAGGCCAGAGCCAGCACAACCACCGAACCGGTGCAATCACCACCGGTGCTACGTAGATCGCAGCGACAGATTCGACCACCTGATAGACTTAACCTGTAAGTATACTTGTAAGAAACTTCGCCCCATGGGGACTCTCTTTTAAAACAAGGGGGGGGGGGGGGGGTGAATGTGGCAAACTATGTATACCTGTCTGGACACGCCCCTCTGCTGACTGCTCCTGTGGCTCCTCCCATAGACCCCTGTATAAAGGCGATTGGAGGCACTGCTCCCCCCTCAGTCTCCGGGATGCCGTGCTCCATTTGCTGCTAATAAGAGCCTATCATTCACCTCCCGTCTCCGAGAGTTATTGATGGTGCATCAGTGACATACCAAATCTCCTCAGACTTTGGATCACCAGTCTTGAATGCCACAGACCTAGCTCTCAACAGACTATCATCCATGGCTTCTGGTTTGGGTAGGTCCCCATGTTCTCGAAGGCACACTCTTATTCATACAGAATTTGATGAGGTCAGTGATGAGTTAAGAGTTTGGGCTCAGTACAGTCACTCCATCCCACAAGGCTGAGTTCTCCCAGTCAATACTCTTCAATGATGGATTGTAACCCTGTTGTCCAAACCCCTCCATTCCCACTGATGGCTGTAGAGCCTAAGTTACTGAATAAATGGAACAGTCGTTGGGACATGTTGCAGGGTTTTGACTTGAAAAGTCACCACTTCCTCTTTCCTCCCACAGATGCTGCTCGATTTGCTGAGTTCTTCCAGCAGCAGTGATTCAGGTTTAATTCCTGCTGTTCTACGCTCCCCCTGTGACTACCTGGGCTTCCTTGAGGTGCTCCAGTTTCCTCCCACGCTCCAAAGGCATACAAATTAGGAGGTTAATTGGTCACGTGAGTATAACGGGGCTGTATTGGTCTGAAAGGGCTGTATCTCCAAATAAATAAAACAGATTCTATCATCTGCAGTCTCTATGTCCCCAAATACAGAGCCTTGGTGCACAATATATTGTTACTAACACTGCTCATGTACAGTAAAATGCCTTTTATAAAGCATTTACTAATCTGTAAAATGAGTTTGACAGTGTTCACAGAGCAGCGACTCAGAAGGCAGGTACCCCTCTTGAATCAGCAGGCTAGAAATTCAGGCTTACTTCAGAGACGAGTGCAGATCCAGATCGATGCACCGTCTTGAGAAAACATGAGCACAAGTTAAATTTATTAACGCATGCACACTGTGGCTACTTTATTAGGTACCGTCAGTACCTAATAAAGTGGCCACTGAAGGTACGTTACGATATATACCTGAGATCCATTTTATATCAGGCATGTGCAGGATGGAAATACAATAGAATTTATGAAAAACTATACATAAACAAAGACTGACAAATAACCATGTGCAAATTTTTAAACAAGTACTGAGAGCATTAGTCACAAAGAGTTCTTGAAAGTGGAGTCCGTAGGTCATAGAATCAGTTCAGAGTTGTGGTGAGTGATTAGGAGCCTGATGGTAGGGTAACAACTGTTCCTGAACCTGGTGAGTGGGACCTAAGGCTCAATGAGGCGAGAGAAGTTATTCACACTGGTTCAGGAGCCTGATGGGTGTAGGGGAATAACCATTCCTGAACCTGGTGGTGTGGGACCTAAGGCTCAATGAGGCGAGAGAAGTTATTCACACTGGTTCAGGAGCCTGATGGGTGTAGGGTAATAACTGTTCCTGAATCTGGTGAGTGGGACCTAAGGCTCAATGAGGCGAGAGAAGTTATTCACACTGGTTCAGGAGCCTGATGGGTGTAGGGGAATAACCATTCCTGAACCTGGTGAGTGGGACCTAAGGCTCAATGAGGCGAGAGAAGTTATTCACACTGGTTCAGGAGCCTGATGGGTGTAGGGTAATAACTGTTCCTGAACCTGGTGAGTGGGACCTAAGGCTCCTGTAGTTTCTGACCGATGGCAGCAGTGAGATGCTGAGCATGTGGATGGTGGGGTCAGTGATGATAGATGCTGCTTCTAGTAGATGTGTTTAATGGTGGGAGGGCTGTATCCAACACTTCCCGTACTTTTCAGTTCCCAGGCATTGGTGTTTACATACCAGCTAGATTCTTGTGTCGCAGTTTTTGATGACATGCTGAATCTATGGAAACTTCTAAGGTAGAGGTGCTGTTGTGTCTTCTTTGTGATGGCACTTGTGTGTTAACACAATAATAATAATAATAAAAATACTGTACTGATCCCAAGTGGGAAATTCTTTTGTTACAGCAGCATTTTAAAACACACATAGCAATGTGTAGACTTAGAATAATAATATACACAATATTAATTTACCAATGTGCAATAACTGTATGAAGTAATAAAACAGACTATTGTCTCCTGATGTGTGTTCTCCTGTTGCACTGAGGTGAACTGTTGTATATGCTTACTGCATTTGGTAGGAAAAATTTTCTGTAGGGATCCTTGTGACAGTGCAGCTGAATGAGTCTGTTCGAAAGGGTGCTCCACTGCCTATTCAGTAGGGCATGGAGAGGATGTGCCAGATTGTCCATAACGTCCAGTTTGTTTAGTGACCTCCTCTCCACCACTAACTCAAACGAGTCCAGGTTGGATTCAGCCTTTTTGATGAGTTTATTTAGTCTCTTTGCCTCACCAGCACTGATGCTGCTCCTCAACTCAGAGCCACAAAGACTGCACTCGCTACATCAGACTGGTAGAAGATCTCCAACGTCTGCTGCACACATTGAGGGATCTCAGCTTCCTCAGAAAATAGAGTCTGCACATCCCCTCCTTGTAAACAGCCTTGGTGTTGCTTTTCCAGTCAAGTCGAGGTGAACACCCAAGTTTTTGTACTCGTCCACCACCGCAACTACTCCCAGAATGCTTACAGGACTTGTCACAGACTTCCTCCTCCTAAAATCAATCAGCATCTCCCTGGTTTTAGCCACATTCAGGAGTGGGTGATTCCTCTCTCACAAACTTGTCCACCAGTCCTCTGTACTCCAACTCCTACACGTCTCTGATACACCCAATCACCGCACAGTCATCGGAGAACTTCTGCAAGCTACAAGACTCAGATTTGTACTGAAAGTCTTAGGTGTACCGTGTTAACAGAAACGGAGACAGCATAGTCCCGTGTGGTGTTCCTGCGCCATCCATCATCATTTCAGGCAGAGAACTACCCAGCCATACAAGCTAGGCTCTATCTTTCAGGCAGTCAGTAATCCAGGAGACAGTGGATTTGCCTACGCCCATCCCTTGCAGTTTCTCACTCAGAAGTAGTGGCTGGATTGTACTGAAGGCACTAGAGAAATCAAAAAGTATATGAATAAGAGGAGCAAGCCACTTAGACTGCTCCACCATTCATTGGTGCAGGGCCTCGACAATGAAATACCGACCGTCCATTTTCCTCCGCAAATGCTACCTGACCAACTGAGATCATCCAGCAATACATATCAATAGGTTTCAACAGATGTATTTATACAATATACATCCTGAAACTCTTTTCCTTCAGATATCCACAAAAACAGGAGTGCCCCAGAGAATGACAGTTAAAACCCCAAAGCCCTCCCCAACTCCCCCTTCTACACAAAAGCAGCAGAAAGGCAACAACCCCGCCACCCCCACCAGCAAAAAAGCATCACCACCCTCCACCAAGCACTCAAGCGTGCATCAAAGCATTAAAAGACATAAATTACCCCAAAAACTACTTGTTCACCCAATAAATCAACATACCACAGGCTCTCTCGCTCCCTAATAAGGAAAAGAAGGCCTCCCCGTTTCACAGTGAGAGTGAGGACATAACAAACAACTCGCTGATTTACGATGTTAAAAGTCTATTGTGTCACTTTTTCCGAGCTCTGCACCCAGAGAGTCGGCAGCAAAAAGGGTCTGCTCTCCGGGCACACGACCCACGGCAGCTAACCCGCTGCTCCTGGTGTTCCGTGTTCTCCCGCGACACCTCAGTCAGCACTTCCCCAGAGCCATGAAATCCCGGAACCCTGAAGGCACGCCCACCTTCCAGGCACGTCCTTAGAATATCAAAATGTGGCCTGTCGTGAGGCCCTGAGAGCGGGTCAGAGTGTAACTCTAGGACAGGGTCTTCATATTATTGTCATACACATGACAATAATAAAACAATACCAATTCCACATGACATCTTGCGAGGAGGTCACTGATCTGACGGAACGATTCCAAGGGGATCTTGCTGTACAAAAGCACTTTGTGACAGGCCAAGATTTTGAAAGTTGTCTGTTTGTTCTTCATAAGTATTTGTAGGTATGAACCCAACTCCTTCAGACGTGCTCTCAGCTCAGATCACGCCAAGTGAACAGCCAAAACTGACCACCAGTATGTTTCCAATGCCTCAGTACGCAGCAACACCATCCTACAGGGGAAAAGTCTGCAGACCTCTGACCTCCACAGCTTCACTAGAGTCAGTGATTCAGCCCATCTTGGCAGGTCCTGGAATCAGAGCTCTGTGGGAACAGGAGGCACAAGGGCCAGTGACAGACTCCAAGCACACCAGCTGGCAAACCCGGAGTCTGAATCCCTCCCTCAGCTGAAGAGTGAAGCCCGAAGGTTGACCAGACATTGGGAAATCAAGGCCTGATGCCCCAAGCCCTGGGTCTACAAGTCAACTGGAGTCTGGAGGCCTGGAGGCCATGTCCTGGGGTTGAAGGACTGTCTGCATGCGAGAGTGGGTGGGTAGGAAAGGGGCTTGCTTTGCAGCTGTGCTCTGCCGAGTACTGTGAGCATGCTAAGATGGCACCGGAATGCGTGCTGACGCTTACGGGCTGTCCCTAGCACATCCTCACTAATGTAAACAACACACTTCACTGTACACGTGATAAATAAATGAATCTGAATCTACACAGATCAAATGGGAGGCTGTCGAGGATCAGCTGCAACCTCGCTGAACAATAGGAACCTTTTGGTTCATTCAGTTGTTGGTGGAAGCTCGGAGGCTCACGAGGTTCCCTTGTTACAACATGGATGTAGAAGGTTGGAGTGCATTTGGAGCACTGTGCGCAGTTCTGGTCACCCCACTACAGGAATGACATGGAGACTTTGGAGAGGGTCATGAGGATATTGCCAGAACTAGACAGTACAGTGGATTCCAGTTAATTAGGACACATCGGGACCAGTACATCTTGGCCCAATTAAGCAGCCGTCCCAATTAGCCAAAGTTAAGACAAACTACTGGTTGACTGATTAACAATTTATGTATTTAAATGAAATTCAGAACTAATTAGAACACTACAATACCTCTACAGTACTATAAAACTGTGCATTAGTTTCTAATAGTTATTGACAGAGAAATTCATCCATTGTCTGCGGCAGTGTTTTTTTATATTAATTGTAAATGAAGTGGGCTGGGCGGATGAGATCCACAGTGAGACCCAATGGTCAGGAATATGGTTCAGTAATAATTCATGGAGAGCAAAGGCCATGACGAGGCACAGAAGTAGTCATGGTCATCCTTCATACATTGCTTTCAACAATTGTGTCCTCAAAATCTTCATTTTCACTGTAACGCTCAAGGCGATTGTTGTTACCTTCAAGTTCTTTGCAGTTCCTGGCCATTTCTGGCATCTCAAAGCCTGTATGCTTCTCCCATGGTGAGCAAGACAGTTCCAAATTGTCTTACTGCTTATTTCTTGCCAACTATTGGTGACAAAAATCACTGCTTTCTGAACACAAACACATTTAAAAACTGTTCACTCTAAGTATGATGTAGTGAAAAAAATGGCCAGGGAAGTGCAGGTGACTGATACTAGTTAGGAACTGTTCAGCTACAGTATCCTGTTCAATGAAGTTGCATAGTGTCCCAAATAAACGGTAGGAATCTGGCTACTTTCTCGACTTGTTTTTTTTCCTTTAAGAGTTACCTGAAATAAGTGGCTACACTGATTAACCAGAATCCACTGTATTAGCTATAAGGTTAGGCAAACTTGGATTGTTTCTTTTCCAGAGAGCTTGAAGCTGAGGGGAGACCTTATCGGAGTTTTTAGAATTATTATTTTATTTCTTACATTCATCTCACAACATGAGGGAGTATAAATCTTCATTGCTATGTACAAGCAATAAGGAAGGGAACTATGGGGAGGATATTGTTTTGTATACATGTTGTATATATTGTTTTTGTATACATATTGTTTTGTACAGTTCCTGTACTGATGGTGCCAGAGCTAGTCAGGATGCTCTCGATGGCGCCCCTGTAGAAAGTCCAGAGGATTTGGGAACTCATGCCAAACTTCTTTAGCTATCTGAGGTGAAAGAGGAGCTGTTGTGCTTTTTTCACAACATAGCTGGTATATACAGACCATGTGAGATCCTCGGTGATGTGTACACTGAGGACATTGAAACTATTCACCCTCTCAACTACAGTCCTGTTGATGTCAATAGGGGCAAGCCTGTCTTATTAAAAACTTAACAGATTACGAGAGGCATAGATAGGGAAGACAGGGTCCTCATTCGCAGAGTTTGGATGGCTTAATTCTGCTCCTATGTTTTATGATTTAAGCAGAAAGAGCAGCAAAATCATTGTATTTCTAATGCCTCATCCTACTGGGGAAAAGAGGGCAGACCTCCAATCTCCATAGCATCACTGGATACATAGATCGAGTGAAGGCTGACAGAGCATCAGTGGTAACCTCAGTCAATAGCAGAATCTGGAGAAACGAGATGGCCTACAGTTGCTGTGGTTTCTTCCCTCCTGCCACATGCTACCATCTACTCTGGCTCTGTGGCAGTAGATCAGGTTTTATAATTGTATATCGTTCTTCTTTAGCCATGCATCTCCATCTATTATTTCAGAATCAGGTTTATTATCACTGACTTAGATGTCGTGAAATTTTTTGTTTTGTGGCAGTGCAAAGACTTAAAATTACAATAAAAATAGACACTGCACAAAAAGTTATTTCTTCATTAATCACAAAACTAAGTACATACTGTAGAAAAAAAAACTGCTTTCCTCCAGTCCTGAGCTTTCAGTCATCCCAAAGCATAATGGATAAATCCTTGGTGTCATGCCTTCAATTGCCAAGGCTTCAAGCACCAAAGTCGCCTCCAAACACCCTCCCTGTTCCTTCCTCAAAGCAGCTCTTTAAGCCATTTTTTTTCTCCCACACAAAAAAAACCCTTGGATAGCTGCTGAACATCTGTGCAACATGGCAAAAAAAAAACTATTTACCAGAGTTCCTTTTCAGGAACCCCCCAGACGCATTAAAAGCTGCAAACTAAACTCCATTCGCGGCTGCTGCATTTTTATTTCATCCCCGTGGTCACAGCCCGGCTTGTTTATCCAGGTGTGCAACAGATATAACAGCGTGCCAAGCACCCCAAAGTCAGGAATCACAACAATTTCACCCCTGCAGCATACTTAATCCAAACTTGCAGTGTAAAGGATCAGGAGCAGCAAAGACCAAAGATGAAATGTGTGGTGGAGGAAAGAAGTTTGCACAGTTGGCAACACAATCTCAGACTGGTAGCCTTCCCTGGAGCACAAGAGAATAGACTGGGGTGGGGCGAGGGATTTGATTGAGGTAAACAAAATTAGAGTAAATGCAAGCAGGCTTTTTCTACTGAGGTTGAGTGAGACTAGAACTAGAGGTCATGGGTTAAGGGTGAAAGATAAAAATGTTTAAGCAGAATCTCTTCACTCAGCAGGTGGTGAGAGTGTGGAACGAGCTGCCAGCGGAAGTGGCGGGTGCAGGTTCAATTTCAGCATTTAAGAGGAGTGTGGATAAGTACATGGATGGGAGATGCGTGTAGGGTAATGGTCCAGGTGTGGATTGGTGGGACGAGGCAGAATATTTGTTTATCATGGAGTAGATGGGTGGAGGGGCCTACTTCTGTGCTGTAGTGGTTTGTCTCTATTAGCCGTGTACCAAGAGACAGCTTAATGCATTGCTTATCTTGCTTTTCATAATCACTCATACGCAAATATTTGGTCACTGATGGTTTAAAAATAAAGTTGCAATCATTAATCATCCTGAACACTGAGTTAGAGAGGAAGTGAACAAATTACAACACTTCTCAGTGGCTTATTTTTTGTTTCTGAATCCAAGACTCAGACGTAATCTGGCACTGTAAAAATGATTACTAGTTGCAACGAGTCCCCTGGCCATCCTACAAGTCATAGGAGCAGAATTAGGCCATTCAGCCCATTGAGTCTGTTCTGCCATTCTATCATGTTTGATTTATCACCCCTATCAACCCTATTCTCCCACTTCTTCCTGTAAGCTTTGATGCCCTGACGTATCAAGAACCCATCAACAACCCCTTTAAATATCCCCAATGACTTGGTCTCTATTGCCGTCTGTGGCAATGAATTCTTCAGATTCATCTCTCACTGGATAAAGAAATTCCTCATCTGTTCTAAATAGAACATCCTTCTTCTCTGAGGCTACATCCTCTCATCCTATCCTCCACTAAAGGAAACATCTCTTCCACATGCACTCAATTTAGATTATTCAATAGGTTTCAGTGAGATACCCCCCCCCCCCAATTCTTCTAAACACCAGTGAGTACAAGCCCAGAGCTACGAAACACTCCTCATACATTAACCCCTTAATTCCTGGGATCATTCTCATGAACTTCCTCTGGACACTCTCTAATGTCAGCATATCTTTTCTTAGCTAAGGGACCCAAACCTGCTCACAATACTCCAAACATGGTGTGACCAAGGCTTTACATCCTTGCTTTTATATTCTAATCCCCACAGTGTACAACAGATTGGCTGACCCCTCAGCACCGCTGCACACTATCAATGCAGTATGACGTCCCAGCAACCTGTTGGAGTTAAAAAATGGCAGTTTAACAAGCAATCCAGTTCAATGAATATTGGTTTGAGTAGAAATGACAAGAGAAGCTGTTCAATTATAGCTTTGGTGAATAACATTTACCTCAGAGGTAGGAAGCTATGCCCCTCTCAAGAGATTTCAGCTGACACTCCCAGTCCAGGAGAAGAGATGTGAGAGCACAACTCTGTCAGACAACCATTAATGAACTTACGCATTTATCAAAGTCAGAGAGTTATAGAACACAGAACACATAACAGTTCAGTACATGATGCCGTGCCGACCTTTTAACCTACTCTAGGATCAATCTAACCCTTCCCTCCTACATAACCCTCCATTGTTGCATCATCCATGTGCCTATCTAAGAGCCTTTTAAATGTCCTTTGTGTATATGCCCACAACACCACTTTTGGCAGAACGTCCTACACACCTACCACTTACTGTGTACCCCTCCCCTTACACTTCACTCTGATCACCTTAAAATGATCCTTGCAAGTATAAGTATTTTCACCGGATAAGTTTCCAGCTATCCACTTGTTCTATGCCTCTTATCATCTTGTACCTGTCTATTAAGTCTTTTGTCCTCCTCTACTCCAGAGAGAAAAGCTCTAGCTTGCTCAACCTGTCTTCAGAAGGCATGCTCTCTAATCCAGGCAGCATCTTAGTAAATCTCTTCAGCACCCTCTCTAAAGCTTCCACATCCTTCCTAAAATGATGTGATCAGAACTGAACACAAGTGTGGTCTAGCCAGGGTTTTATGGAGCTGAACATTACCTCGGCTCTTTCACAGCACAGAAACTGGCCCCTCAGCCCAAGTCATACATGCTAACCTAGTCACTTACTCTAATCTAGTCCCACTTGCCTTCAATTGGCTCATATTCATCTCAACCTTTCCTATGCAAGCACTCGTCAATTACATTTTAAATGTTGTTTATATACACTTCCTCCAGCATATTGCCCCATATACAGACCACCCCCGGGTAAAACTATTGCTCCTCAGATTCCTATTAAATCTCTCCTCTCATCTTAAACCAATGCCTCTAGACCTCGATTCCGAAACAGGGAGAAAATGACTTTGTGCAGCAGGGTAGCGTAGTGGTTAGCGCAATGCTAGCAACCTGGGCTCAATTCCCACCACTGACTGTAAGGAGCTTGTACACTCTTCCCACTCCTCTGGGTGGTGCTCCAGTTTCCTCCCACATTCTAAAGACGTATGGGTTAGTAGGTCAATTGGTCACTTGGATGTATTTGGGCATTGTCAGCTCATTGGGCTGTAAGGATCTGTTATCTTGTAGTATCTCTAAATAATAAATAAAAGTCTGCTAGCATTCACCCCATCTGTGTCCATCAAGATTTTATACACACCATTCTGCTATGTTCCAAACTAAACATTCCATACGTAACCCCCTGGCAAGCCCCAGGCTCATTCAGCTCGCTTCCATCTAGGGGGAGCAGCCTTCGGTCCCGCCAATCAGCTTGTGTGGATGCTGTGTGAACCCGCAACACACCAAATAACAGACAGTACACCATATGCGATTAAATGAGTTCACTTTATAGATCTTACTGGAACTATGTACTTAGAGATACAATATAAAAAGAAAAGTAAAAGGCGCCAAACTTAACAAAGTTCAACCACTTTGTGCACAACCGTTGGAGCTCAACTAGCGGAGTCTTCTGGCCACCATTCGATCCCCTCAGACCTCCTCGACTCACAGCTCAGGACCACCCGAAGTGATCAACCAAGCACCCCCGGCACGTCTGTCTTTGTCTCCTCTCCTTGCCGAAAATTCTGGCCTCGGACCCCCAGCTTACAGCATCGCGTCCTCTCTCTCTCTCACCCCCTCGCGCCGACTCCCCAAAAGCCCGCCAACAATAGCTTACAGAGCCAGAAGAGAGAACAGCATCTATCACAATTTGTTAACAAAGGAATACAATACCTATTATCAGCAATCATAACCCAAACAAGCTTCGAGAGAAAACAGCCTCTCACCAGTTAGCACAACAAAGAAGCATTTTGATTGAACACACGCAGTAACATAAAGAGAAAAAAAAACCCCTAAGCAAACCTGCTCAACCTCTCCATAATTGAGCCTCTCAAATTCCAGTAACATCCTTGGAAATTTCCTCTGCACTCTTTCCAACCAAATGGCATCTTTCCTCCAACGGGTGACCTAAACTGTGGTCAATATTCCAAACTTACCCTCACCAGCATCTTGTACAACTGCAACATAACGTCCTGACTTCTATATTCAATGCCCAGACTGATGAAGATCGGTGTGCCAAAAGTACTTGTACATTGCTGCAGGAACCAAGGGCTCCATGAAAGCACAGTGGCTAGCCTGACGGCTTGCAGCACCAGAAATCGCGGCTCAATTCCGGCCGCTGTCCGTAAGGAGTTTGTATGCTCTCCTCACAATCGTGTGGGTTTCCTCCAGGTGCTTTGGTTGCCTCCCACATTCCAAAGATATACAAGTTAGGTTTAGTGAGTTGTGGGCATGCTATATTGATGCTGGAGGTATGGTGGCACTTGCGGGCTGCCCCCAGCACATCCATGGACTGCGTTCGCCAGTGACACAAACAATGCATTGCACTGTATGTTTTGATATACATATGACAAGTAAGGCTAATCTTTATCTTATGTACTCCTAGACTCTTTGTTCAACAACCTAACTCTGTCTGTGAATGTCCCACACTAATGGCATCAAACACCCTGACTAACTTCTACAGATGTAGAGGGGAAATCTTGAGTAAATTGCACAAAACTGTGCAGGAACTCAAGCCTGCTCTTCCAATGGATTATTTTCCTCCATTGAAAATAATCATGGCTGATCTGCTTCAGGCCTCAACCTGGTCCCCACAGACCCCACTTCCAAAAAATGTCGGCCCCCTCATTGAATCCGATTGCCGAAAAAATGGAAAGGATGCAGAGATTTACAAGGTGTTGCCAGGACTAGGGAGAGGTTAGCCAGGCTAGGGCTTCATTCCTGAGGGACAAACGCATAGAAGGTTTAAAATTATGATAAGGTGGATTGTAGGGGAGCCTATTACTCGGGGTCATAGGTTTAGAGTGAGAGGGGCAATTTTTTCCATGTAGGAGGTGGCGAGTATACAGAATGAGCTGTCAGGGGAAGGGGGTGAGGCAGGTACAATAGTATCAATGAAGAAGCATAAACACAAGAGATTCTGCAGATGCTGAAAATCCAGAGTAACACACACAATCTGCTGAGGGAACTCAGCAGGTCAGGCAGTATTCACTGAGAGGAATAATCAGGCCAAGACCCTTCACCATGACTGGAAAGGAAGGAGGAAGAAGCCAGAATAAGGTGGGGGAGGGGTTAGGAGTACAAGCTGGCAGGTGACAGGCGAGACCAGGCGAGGGGGAAGATAGGTGGGTGTGGGAGAGGGATGAAGTGGCAGCCTGGGAGGTTATGGATGGGAGCTGTAAAAGACTGAAGGAGGAATCTGATAGAGGAGAGTGGACCATGGGAGAAATGGAAGGAGGTGACACACCAGAGAAAGGTGATGGGCAGGTGAGGAGAAGAGAAGGGGTAAAGGACATGGAGGGGTTGGGCTTAGAAGGATATGGGCCAAATGCAGGAAACTGGAATGAGCTAGGTGGGCACAGTAGTTGGGATAGGCTGCAGGGTCCATATTCATGCCGAATTCCTCTATGACACCAAACTTCTCCGGGCCAGAGATGGTTTTCAAAGAGCAAGGTCCATTTGCTGCTGGGTACAGCTCCACTTATGACATCTCAGTCACCTCTGCCACTCAAGAGTTTGACTACAAGTCAGGAATACGGAAAATAAAATCCCTCCCAGTGGGGCAAAACAAAATAATTTCCAAATGCAATTTCTAAGTCAGAGAGTCTTCGAGTTCAGACTCGCTTGATCATCTTGCAGAATCGCTGAAATTTGGATTCAAGGAAATTCAAACATGCATACACAGGGCTTTTTGAAGGCGTTTCAATTATTTATTGTTTCTTCCCAACCCCTCTACTCCAGGAGCCCAGCAGAACCCAGTACCAGAGATGCAGGTCTGTGTGCATAGTCCGAGCACTTCAGCACCAAAAGAGCCCACTTCAGCCCAGCCCAGAACAGTTATCCTACCTAGTCCCATTGACCCACACCTGGACCATAGCCTTCCATACTCCCTCTCCAAACCTCTCATAAAAGCTTCAACCGAACCTTCATCCACCACATCTGCTGGCAGTTTGTTCACCACACAGTGAAAGTTAAAGGGCCTGTACTGTACCGTCACACGTTCCACGTAACTACAATACATGCAAACTTGGGAGTCACCACTAAAGACACTTGCAAATTTCTACAGATGTACTGTTGAAAGTATTTTCACTGGTTGGATCAGGATCGGAAAAAGCTGCAGGAAGTTGTAGACTCAGCCAGCTCCATCATGGGTAGAAATGGACATCATTATCATCAAGGACATCTTCAAAAGATGGTGCTTCTAGAAGGCAGCATCCTTCACAATGACCCTTGCCTTGCAGGACATGCCCTCTGCTTATTGCTACCATCAGGAAGGTGGTGCAGGAACCTGAGACCATCGGTCAACATTTTAGGAACAGCTTCCTCCCTTCCACCATTGCATTTCTTAACGGTCCATGAACACCATCTTGTTATTCCTTGTTTTTCTACTGTTTCTGAAACTTAAAGAAATGCTGTCTTTGCAATACACTGCTGCCGCAAAACAACAAAAATCATGCTATTTAAGTAAGTGATAATAAACCAGATTTTGTGTTGGCAGCAGCTGATTCCGCCTTCCTGCCAAACTCCCACACAGTACTCGCTCCATTCCTTTACAGTCAGTCTTCTCAAGTCTTGCTTCACCCTACTCAACGAATCAAGTGCAGTGTCTTCACCATTCCCAAGATGAAAACACCCCTTCCCTGGGCATGCCTCAACCTAAACAGAAATCTACAGCACATTACAGGCCTTTTGGCCCACAATGCTGTGCCGACCATGTAACCTACTCAAGAAACTGCCTAGAATTTCCCTACCACATAGCCTTCTATTTTTCTAAGTTCCATGTACCTATTTAAGAGTCTCTTAAAAGATCCTATTTTATCTACCGTCACTGGCAGTGCATTCCACACATCCACCACTGTGCGGAAAAAACTTCTCTGACTCCCACCTACATCCAAGCACCTCAAAACTATGCCCCCACATGTTAGGCATTTCAGCCCTGGGAAAAAGCCTCTGGCTATCCACACTATCAGTGCCTCTCATCATCTTATACACCATCAGGTCATCTGTCATCCTCCATCGCTTCAAGAAAAGGCCAAGTTCACTCAATCTGTTCTCATCTACTGCTCTACTTTCATCAATGCATTTTGCTACATCCTCAAAGAATTCAATTAAGTTTGTAAGGCATGACCTGCCCTTGACAAAGCCATGCTGACTATCCCCAATCAGGTTATGCTCTCCAAATGCTCATAAATCCTGCCTGTCAAGGCCTTCTCCAACAACTTGCTCACCACTGGTCAGACTCACTAGCCTATAATTTCCTGGGTTATCTCTACTCTCTTTCTTGAACAAGGGAACAACATTTGCAAACTTCAAATCCTCTGGTACTTCTCCCGTCCCTATTGATGATGGAAGGATCACTGCTCAGCAATCTCCTGCCTTGCTTCCCATAGTAGCCTGGGGTATATTTCGTCTGGTCCCAGCGACTAACTTAATACCTTTCAAATGCTCATGCATATCCTTTCTTAATGTCTATACAATCAAGCGTTTCAGTCTGCTGTAAGTTATCCCTACAACTGCAAAGTTCCTTTACACCGGTAAATACTAAAGCAAAATATTCATTAAGAACCTCCACTACCTTCTCTGGCTCCATGCACATTTCCACTCTCATTCCTGATTTGTCCTATTCTCACGTGGCACATCGTCTTGGTCTTCACATACTTCTAGAATGTCTTGGGGTTTTCCTTAATCCTGCTCACCAAGGCCTTTTCACGGCCCCTTCCAGCTCTCTTAATTTCATTCTAGAGCTCCATCCTGGCACCTCGTAATTTTCTAGAGCTCTCACAATACCTAGTTTCTTGAACCTTTTGGAAGCCTTTCTTTTCTTAGCTAGATCTTCCACATCCTTTGTACACCATGGTTCTTTTATCCTTCCATCCTCTCCCTGTCTCAGTGGAACATACCCATGCAGAACGCCATGCAAATGCTCCCTGAACATCTGCTACATTTTTCTATGCATTTCACTGAGAACATCTGCTCCCAATTTATGTTCCCAAGTTCCTGCCTAATAGCATCATATTTCCACCATCCTAATTAAACATTTTCCTAAATTGTCTGCTCCTATCCCCCTCCAGCTCTATGAGTAATGATCACTACCTCCAAAATGCTCTCCAACTGAGAGATCTGACACCTGGCCAGGTTCACTTACTTCCCTTTACCAGATCAAGTACAGCCTCTCCTCTAGTTGGCTTATCTACATATTGTATCAGAGACCTTCCTGAACACACCTAACAAACTCCACCCCATCTAAACTTGCTCTAAGGAGATGCCAGTCAATATTAGGAAAGTTACAAACAAACACCCATCACAACAACCCTATTATTATTGCACCTTTCCAGAATTTGCTTCTCAATGTCTCTGTTACTATTACGGGCTCAATAAAAGAAACACCCTGATTAGCAATGCCACTCCCCCATCTCTTTTGCCTCCCTCCCTGCTCTTCCTGAAACATCTAAAACTCAGCACGCTCAGCAGCCATTCCCGCCCCTGAGATATCCAAGTCTCGGTAATGGCCACAACATCATAGTTCTATATATTGATCCACACTCTAAGTTCATTGGCCTTGTTTATGATGTTTCTTGCATTGAAATAGACACATCACAAACCATCTTGCTGAGTGCATCTTTGATCTATCATCTGCCTATCCTTCTTCACCAACTCCCTACAGGCTGTGTCTACGTGTGTACCAACCACCCCACCCTCTGCCTCTTCACTTTGGTTCCCACCCCCTGCAAATCTAGTTGAAACTTCCCCAGTAGGATTAGCAAACCTTCCCCCCCCCCCACCCCCCACCCCAGGATATTGGTTCCCCTCCAGTTCAGGTACAACCCATCCCAGTTGTTAGGTCTCCCCTTCCCCAGAAAAGGTTCCAAGGATCCAAGAAGTTGAAACCCTGCCCCTTCTCATCGGTTCTGACCTTCCCTAGCTTGTGGCACTGGGTGTAATCAGGAGATTAGCACCTTGGAAGTCCTGCTCTTCAGCCTCATTCCTAAATTACTGCGCAGGACCTTCACCCCTCTCCTGCCAATGTCCTGCAATATGCTCACCCTTCCCTTAAAGGATATTCTGCAACTGGTCAGAGACATCCTGGACCCTAGCCTCTGGGAGGCAACACACTATCCTGGAGTTGCAGAACCTCTTATCTTTCTCCCTAACTATTGAGTCTCCTATGACCATTGCTCCTCCCGACTTCACCCTACCCATATGAGGCTCCGAGCTGACCACAGTGCTATTGGTCTGGCTGCTGCAGCCTTGCCCAGATAGATCACCCCACCTCAGCAGTATCCAAAGGGGTGTACTGTTGCTGAGGGGAGTGATCACAGTGGGACCCTGCACTGACTTCTTGCTCCCTTTACCTCTTTTTGTGTTCACCCATCTACTCCCCAAATTGTGCACTCCAGGTGTAACCAACTGCTCAGAAGTCATATCTATCAATTACTCTGCCTCCTGGATGATCCTAGGTTCATCTAACTCCAGCTCCTTAATGCGGTCTCTCATGAGCAGCAGTTGGCTGCACTTCCTGACTTGCCGGTTTAAAAGGCAACGATCCAACCAACAAGGCTGAAGGGAAACACATACAAGAATGCCTCAGCAGGTCAGGCAGCATCTAGAGAAGAGAATGAACAGTTGACGTTTCAGGCCGAGACCTTCATCAAGCTGAGACTGGTGGGGGGGTGGGCAGGGGAAGGTGGGTGGGTATGATGAAGTAAGAAGCTGGGAAGGGCTCGGTTGAGAGGTGAAGGGCTAAAGAAGGAACCTGATAGGAGAGGAGAGTTGACCATAGGAAAAAGGAAAAGAGGAGGAGAATGAGAGTGGTGAGGAGATAGATGGACAGCAGTTTTTGAAGGTCTCTGGGGGCTCTGCTAATGCTTGCATGGTGGGTGGTGGGGAGGGTTGATGCTTCTGGTGGAGCAAGCGGGGGAGGGGGAGAGTTGATGCTTTTGGTGGAGCAAGTAGGGGAAGGGGAGGGGGAGAGTTGATGCTTTTAGTGGAGCAAGTGAGGGAAGAGGAGGGGGAGAGTTGATGCTTTTGGTGGAGCAAGTAGGGGAAGGGGAGGGGGAGAGTTGATGCTTTTAGTGGAGCAAGTGGGGGAAGGGGAGGGGGAGAGTTGATGCTTTTGGTGGAGCAAGTGGGGGAAGGGGAGGGGGAGAGTTGATGCTTTTGGTGGAGCAAGTGGGGGAAGGGGAGGGGGAGAGTTGATGCTTTTGGTGGAGCAAGTGGGGGAAGGGGAGGGGGAGAGTTGAATCTTTTGGTGCTGCTTGTGCATGGGAGGGGAGCTTGGGATTCTAACATTTTCTGTCTTTCATTCTTTGGGGTTTTTGTTCTGTTTTGTGGATGTCTGTGAAGAGCAGGAATTTCAGGTTGTATACCGTATACATTCTCTGATATTAAATTGATCTATTGAATCCAGATCTGTTGGAGGCTGAAGAATATGGGGGTTAGAGGACTGTGTATATGCATGGGTGGGAGTGAGGACCGGGGTACTTGCTTTGCTGTTGATGGATTGTAGCTTGGTCTGTTGAGGTTTGCAGGCATGCTTTGTTAGTGCCGGATTGCGGGCTGTGCTGGCTGTTAATGCAAAGGACACATTTCATTATATGTTTTGATATATGGTACTGTAGAAAAGCCTTGGGCACCTACACTTAGCTAGGTTGCCTAAAACTTTTGCATAGTACTGTAGTAATTGCACTGTACTGCTGCTGCAAATAAAAAACAAATTTCATGACATTTAGTAATGATAAACCTGATTCTGATCTGGGTCTCGATTGCGGACTGAGTGGGAAGGGAGTAAAGAGAGTGGAATCATGATTGGGAAAAAGGGAGTAGGAAGCACCAGAGAGACATCCTGTAATGATCAACAAACCAATTGTTTGAATAAACTTGAAACTTGTCAATAATCATGATTTAGAGAACCCATCTTAAGCCATGAACTTATCAGAACTGGATCAGGGAAAGATGTGACAGTATCTGTTCCTAGTTTGTATTAACTGAGAGAAATGGGTGCTGCTGGTGCTCAGTGTTAACTGGCTGCTGAGTCATTTCCTGACAATTGGCCTACTTCAGAAGTCAGTAAACACTTAACCAGACATTTGCCCGAAGAGTTAGGGACAACCTTTCCCTGAAGGGCATTACTCAACCAGATCAGAGTAACACAAGTCATGAAATGTGTTGTTCTACATCAGCAGTACTGAACAGTGCAAGACATAAAAATTACTATTGAGGCAGTGTTCATGGCCCGTTCAGAAATCTGATGGCGGAGGAGAAGAGGGCATGTCCTGCGTGATGGGGGTCCTCCATGATGGACACTGCATTCTTGAAAGCAGGAAGGCTAGTACTCACGATAGAGCTGGCCAAGTCTACAATCCTTTGCAGCTTTTTCCGGTCCTGTGCGCTTTGGCTTCTATACCAGACAGTGATACAACCGGTCAAAATGTTTTCCATTGTACATCTGTGGAAATTTACCAGAGCTTTTGGTGACACACCAAATCTCAAACTCCTATTGAAGTACATCCCCTGGTGTGGCTTCTTCCTGATTGGATGGAAATTAAATGAGGAAAAGTAGATCTTCACAACCTTCTACCAGCAAGGTAGATGCTCACTTAGACATATTCAGCACGAGGAAATATCATCACCTCAACCATTAGCAAGACGTTTCTGAATCTTGTATGTTTCAGTCAAGTTCCCTTGCACACTTCTGACTCCCAGCAGCTGATGGGTGGATTCACACACAGCCTGCTGTAACACTGACCACAGACAGGAATGCAAGCTGCTGCAGAGTAGTGCACACCTAGTTCATCAAGGGAACTTTCCTTCCCACCACTGACATTATCTACAGGAGGTGCTGCCCCAAAAAGGTGGCATCTATCATTGAGGACCTCCACATCCGGATTATACCCTCTTCTCACTGCTACCATCGGGCAGGAGGGACAGAAGACTGAAGTCCCACACCACCATGTTCAGCTTCTATCCCGCTTTGGTAGGACAGAACTCTTGTACAATGAGATGGACTCTTGACCTCACAACCTACTTTGCACATGCTCATTCACCTGCACTGCACTTTCTCTGTATTCTGCACCGTTATTGTTTTACCTTGCTCTACCTCAATACGCAGTAAGGAATTGATCTGTGTGAACATATACAAGACAAGCTTTTCACTTTATCTAGCTACATGTGGCAATAATAACCCTATACTATTACCAGCTATTATAATACACCAATAAGGTTGTGGAACCAATCTACACGAGCCTAATCATTACCTCAGCAATGGAACTCTATGGGCCACCTCTTGCACTACTGTGGACTTGTCTCTTATTGTGCATTGCGTGCAATACAAGACATTAGTACAAAGTCTTCTTCTTCAGTGTTGTGAAGTGGAGAGGGTTAGTAGAGTGGCATTATCCAGGGACCAGCACATTAAGTGCCATCACGAGGAAGGCATGACAGTGCCTCTGCTCTTAAAAGTTTGTGTAGATTCGTCATGCCTTCAAAAACTTTGACAATCTTCTATAGATGCACTGTGGAGAGCAACCTGACTGGTTGCATCACAGGCTGGTATGGACACCAAATGCCCAGCAATGGAAGACTACAGAAAGTAGTGGACACAATTCAGTCCATCACAGGCAATGCCCTCTCCACCAGAGAATATAGTTACAAAAAGCATTGCCACAAGAAAGCAGCATCCATATCAAGGACCCCTACCATCCAAGCCATGACTTTCTCACTATTACCATTGGGAAGGAAGTGCAGGAGCCCTAGGTCCACATCACCAGGTTCAGAAACAGTTATTACCCTACAATCATCAGGCTCCTCCGGAATCAACGTGGATAACTTCACTCAACTCCACTCTGTACTGATTCTACACACTAGATTCATTTATACTCAGTATTTTATTTGCACAGAATGCCTTGTTTTGCACATTGGTTGTCAGTTTATGTATACTGTTCTGTCAGATTTTACTGAAACTATTACTTCTTTTTTTTCAGGAAAATGATCTCCAAGAGGTCACAACCTTGCCATGGTTTGGAGGCTTGCGTGCCTCAATGACCCAGAAAGCTCTGCTGGCTGGAGTCAGGAGTTTATGCTTTGTTTCTTGGTAGGGTCACCCATACCAAACAGGTCAAAGGACCAGGAGTGGTCCACCGGCCTCCAGGTTCAGCGATTCAGCTCAGGGCTAACAACCCTGACTGGTAAAACAAGATTGTTAGAGAAACAGCAATGAAGGGTCTTTCTACATCTGGGTGCAATGGTATTCCTGAGTCTCCACCCGGGACTTGCATGACTGACAGGATGCAGGAAGCTGTGAATGCTGCCAGAGATAGAGGACATTCATTGCTGCCCCAAACGCCAGCGGCGTAACGGGCAAAAGACGATGACAACAAGAAAATGAATCTCAGTGTAGTACATGGCAACACAAAACACACTTGGATAATAAATTTAGTTTGATCTATGTACAATTTATATATCGCATGGTTTGTCTGAATCTCCGTGCTTGTGACGCTACTGTAGGCAAGATTTTCTTTGTATGTTAATCTCACCGTACCTGTGCATATGACAATAAAAATCGATTTGACTTGACAGAATCACTCCTGGACAGCACAACCCTTTCACAAGAAACCTGCTCCTTCCCAGCATTATCTGAACTGCTTCTGACATAGTCACATCCTTCCTTGAATAAGGAGACCTTTACAGTGCACAGTGCTCCTGATTTGGTTAAATACTAGCACAAAGAACACCACAGCGCAGTACAGGCCCTTTGGCTAACAATGTTGTGCTGACCTTTTAACTTCTCTTAAGATCAATCTAACCCTTCCCTCCCACATGGCCCTCCATCTTTCTTTCATCTGTGCGCCCATCTAAGAGTCTATTAAATATTCCTAATGTATTGGACCCTACCACCACCACTGGCAGCGTGTTCCATGCGTAAGAAACTGTCATCCTCCTGACCTGCCTCTGACACTTGCCCATATGTTCCAAGAATCACCTGAAAGCTTTGCCCCATCATGTTAGCCATTTCTGACCTGGGGGAAAGGTCTCTTACCATTCATTCTATTTATGCCCCTTATCTTGTACACCTCTACCTAGTCACCTTTCATCCTCCTTCACTCCAAAGAGATAAGCCTTACCTCACTCAACCTATATAAGACATGCTCTTTAATCCAGGCAGCATCCTGGTAAATTTCCTCTTCACCTTCCACTTGCTTCTGTAATAAGGTGACCAAAACTGATCACAATATTCAAAGTGTGATCCAATCAGAGCTGCAACATTACCTCTTCAGTTCAATCCAATCCACAACTAATGAGTACCACCACACCGTATACCTTCTTGACCACCCTACGAACTTGTGGGGTAATCTGAGGGATCTGAAGACGAGCCCCCTGTTCCTCCACTACCATGAATCCTGCCCTTGACCCTGTAACTCTGCCTTCAAATTCAACCTTCTAAAGTGGATCACTTCACCTTCTCCTGGATGGAACCACATCTAATTCTTCTCAGTGCACTCTGGATCCTGTCAATGTCCTGCTGTAACGTTCGACAACCTTCTACACTGTCCACAACACCACCAATCTCCTACAAATATAGAACATAGAATGTAGACAGTGATGTTGTCCCAACCTTTTAACTTACTCCTAGATCAACCGAGCCCTTCCTTCCTACAAAGCCCTCCAGTTTTCTATCATCCATGCACATATCTAAGAGCATCTTAAAAATGTCCCTAATGTATCTGTGTTCACCATCACACCCGGCAGGGCAGAATTAGGCTATCAAGCCTGCTCAACCATTCAATCATGCGCTCACCACGCCCTGTGTAAAAAAAACTTACCCCTGACACCCCTCCCCATACAGTCCTCCAATCACCTTAAAATTGGCTCCTCTTGTACTAGCCTTTTCCACCCAGGGAAAATCTGGCTGTCTACTCTTACCTTCTACAGCTCTATAAAGTCACCTCCCATCCTTCTTGTCTCCAAAAAGAAAATGTGATAGTTTTGACACTGGGAGCTTATGTCAGCAGGGAATTTCACTCTGTACATGACAATAAATTGACCTACGTTTCAAGCTGAAGCCTTTTACTTTCTTGCTTGTTGAGGCTGCAGATGTGGGAAATGCTGTTGAAAATCGCCTCCACTAAATGCCACAGCAGTTGTGAAAACAACCAATAACATGCTCTCACCTCTATAGTGAGGATCTTGACTCCACTGCCATTTTGCTGAGATCATGCGACCTATTGAACCACAGCTGACCCTGTGTACTCAATCACAATGAGTCTGTACAACCTGCTCCCAAATGCACAAGTCTGCCAACAATCTCCATGATGGCAGAAAGCTGCAACATCTCCCCTACCTTGACGAAGCATTGGTATTCTTCCTTGTCTTCAGTGAAGATCTCCACATCAAGGAAAAGCTTAAGCCTATGGTCAATGCTCTGAAAATCCTCAACAGACAGGTTGAAATCAGCTCCTGGAGAAGCAAGAGGTAGCAGTTAACAGCCACAGGTACCAGCAAACAAGCCAAAGCTAACCCAGAGAAAATATATAAGGATGTTGCCAGGATTAGAGGACCTGAGTTATAGGGAATAGCTAGAAAGGTTAGGATTTTATTCCTTAGAGCGTAGGAGGGAAGGGAGATTTGATATAGCTGTACACAGAAACAGGCCCTATCCCATATCTTACAATTACTATAATATCCAGAACTCTATTGATCCTTTTAGACATGATTCAGTAATTCAATTTCTAAAGAAAATACTCATCTCAGTCCTAAATGCCTAAACTGAGTTACGATGCCTTAGTTGTGGACTCAGCTGGAGGAAGGAACGTATAGCACACCCCACATCAGAGGGATTGCATTTCTAGAAATAAGATCCAATTGCAGTTTTCCATGTCGACAAAGATCATTTGTCACATCCGCATTTCTTATGAAGTTCAAGTACAACACAGAAACAGGCTCAGAGTGTCTGTGCTGAACACAATACCAAATTTAATTCACCTCCTTTGCCTGCAGATGGTCCATATACATCCCTGTACATTAAACGCCTCTTTGGCACAGACACTCTAGTATGGACCGTCAAGAGTGTTTCCACCACCACTCCCGACAGTCTGCTCTAGGAGCACTCTGTTTAAAAAAAGACTTGCCCCTGCATCTCCTTTAAACATTCCCCATCACAGAAGATCATGCTCTCTAGTATTTGACATTTCTACTCTGGCGAAAACAATTCTGACACTTCACTCTATCAATTACTCGCATAATTTTACAAACCTCCCTCAGCTTCTGCTGCTCCAGAAAAACAACCCAAGTTTGTCCAATCTCTCCTTATACCAGTCCTACACTAATACCATTTTAATCTTTACCCATCAATTCCTCACCTACATACTTGGGACGATTTACAGTGACCAATTAACCCGACAACCTGCAAATCTTTGGGATGTGGGAGGAAACATATGTGGACACAAGGAGAACACGGAAACTTCACAGGCTAGGACACAGGCAGCATCTATGGAAAACAGTACAGTCGACGTTTCAGGCCAAGACCCTTCATCAGGACTCTCCTGCCTAGCCTGTTGAGCTCCTCCAACAATTTGTGTTTGCTGCTTGGATTTCCAGCATTTGCAGATTTTCTCATGTTTGTGATTTTCTCTCCCAGCTATTTCTGGCATTTCCAAGCCTGAACGCTTGAAACCACGGTGAGCAAAACAGTTCTGAATCGTCTTACTAATTTTTCACCAACTATCAGCGACAACAATCACTGCATTTTGAACACAAACACATTCAACTGAAGCTACTTAAAAACTGATGGCTCTAAGCTGCTAGTTCAAAACTGTTCAGCAAATCTCCAAATAAACGAAGGAAATCATAGCTATTTTCTCAATTAGTTTTTGTTCGTCAAGCGCTGTCCCAAATAACCAATGAATGGCCCAATTAACTGGAATCCCACCGTTCTCGTCTGTGGTAATGAATTCCACAGATTCACTACCCTCTGGCTGAAGAAAAGAAACTATACATAAATAAAGACTGACAAATAGCCAAAGACGACAAATTGTGTAAATAAAATTAATAAATATACATTGTAATTCTGAGAACAAAGCGATAAATGTGTTGTAGTAGCTAACAATGCTGCTAACCTTTGCAGGGTCCAGGGGCATCGTCTCCATTGTCAGAGTAGGGAGAGTGGTGGGTCAGTGTGGACCCCACTGGCGTGCTGTAGCGGAACATCCAGGTTAGACTGCCACAGAGCGAGCCTGAACTTCCCCTCTGGCTGAGCTGGCCTGGGCTGGAGGTGACCCCGGTGGCACTGAGCACCGAGAGATCCGATGTGGCCGGGACCTGCTCCTCACCGCCGGAACTGTCCGACAGGCGGCTTCCGTCCCTGGTGCTGACACTGCTGCAGGTCTGCTCACAATCCAGGTAGAAGCTAGCAGTCTTTCCGCCTGTGAAGGCACTGCTCTCCGGCTCGGTGCTTGAAGCTACCAGAGGCTCGTTGCCTGGCGCTCCTGCTCCACCGAGGGACTCGACACTCTGCACGAAAGGGACAAAACCACCCGTGGATTAGAAAATATCTGCAACACAGGAGCTGACTGGTGGAGAACCAAATTCATATCTCAGCCACATCTCCCACAAACCCTCCTCATCACCAGCTTCTACAAGACCATAAGACATGGGGGCGGGCTAGCCCTAACACATTGATATATTTTTTTTATTTAGAGATGGTTACAGGCTCTTTTCACCCAATGAGCTCATGCCATTCAATTACATCCACGTGGCCGAATAATCTATGAACTTGTAAGTCTTTGGTGAGAGAAATTTAGCTTTATGTCACACGAGCTTGAGACATACAGGAAAATGTGTCATTTGCATCAAATCAGTGAGGATGTGCTGGGGGACAGCCTTGAAGAGTCACCATGCTTCTGGCACCAATAGTACATGCCCATAACTTACTAATTCTGATCTTTGGAAGTTGGAACGAAACCAAAGGACTCAGAGGAAACCCAAGTGGTCACAGGGAAAATGTACAAACTCCTTACAGACAGCACTGAATTTGAACCGGGGTTACAGGCGCTGTAATAGTGTTACACTAACCACTACACTACTGTGCTACCCTGTCAAAGGAAGCATCTTGGGGTGTTAACACAAAGGACACATTTCACGGTACACTTCCATGCCCTGTATATGTGATAAATAAACTTGAATCTGAATGAGCCATTCAGCCCATCAAGTTCCATAATGGCTGATTCATTATCCCTCTCAAACCCTTTCTTCTTCCTTTTATCCATAACCTTTGACACCCTTACTAATCAGGAACCCATAAATGTTTGCTTTAAATATACCCAATGACTTGGCCTTCATAGCCATCTATGGCAATGAATTCTACAAACTCACCACCCTCTGGCCAAAGAAATTCCTCTTCGTCTCAATTCTGAAAGGAGGACTTGGCCTTCTGGTCCCAGAATCTCCCATAAAATGAATCATCTTCCCCTCGTCCACTCTACCTAGGCCATTCACTATTCGGTAGGATTCAGTGAGATTCCCCTGCCCCCACCCCGTTTTTCTAAACCCCAGTGAGTTCAAGCCTAGTGCCATCAAATGCTCATGTGTTAACCCTTTCATTCCTGGGATCATCCTCATGAACGTGCAAGCTATGGAGAGGGTGCAGAGATTTACCAGGATGTTGCCTGGTTTGGAGAACAAGAAGCAAGGTTAGCAGAGCTGGGGCTTTTCTCTTTGGAGCGTAGAAGAATGAGAGGGGACTTGATAGAGGTCTACAAGATTATGAGAGGCATAGATAGAGGGGATAGTCAGTACCTGTTTCCCAGGGCACCAACAGCAAACACCAGAGGGTATATGTACAAAATTAATGGAATGAAGTTTAGGGGAGACATCAGGGGTAAGTTGTTGTTTTTTATTATTATTATTATTACACAGAGGGTTGTGAGTGCCTGGAATGACTTGCCAGGGATGATGGTGGAGGCTAAAACATTAGGGGTATTTAAGAGCCTCTTGGACAGGCATATGGATGAAAAAAATGGAGGGTTATGGGGTAGTGTGGGTTTAGTACTTTTTTTTAAAGGATTATATGGGTCAGCACAACATGGAGGGCTGAAGGGCCTGTACTGTGCTGTAGTGTTCTAGGGTTCTAACCACCTCTGGACACTCTCCAATGCCAACACATCCTTTCTTAGATAAGGGCCCAAAACTGTTCACAATACTCCACATATGGTCCAACCAATATCTTACAATGTCTTTGCATTACATCCTTACTATAATATTCTAGTCCTCTCCAAATTAACCTCATACGTTATCCCTTTCATTCCTAGGATCATTCTCAGAAACCTCCTCTGTCCCTCCCCAAATTTTGCTCTGGTCTTATGGTCTATTTAAGCACTGAGGTAAGTACTTGAATCAGCAAGGCAGAGATGGCTACAAGCTGGTAAGTGGGATTAGTAGATGTGCTTAATGGCCAGCATAGACATGTGGGCCAAAGGGCCTGTTGCTATGCCATATGCCTCTATGACCTCTCCAATCCCCCTCTTCCTGATCGCAGCGGATTCCAAATCTCCGACTTCTGACACCAGAACTCAGGAGATGCGCTGTGCGTTGCACCTTCAGGCTTCCAGTGGGGTCGTTGTCCATGGACGGGATCTTTCTGAAGTCCTGGCTTAGCTCCCCTTCCTCAGGCAAGACAGGTGTACTGGTGCGAATCTCTGTCTTGCTCGGCAAGATGACCACGTGATCACTGGCACATTTGGGGCAGGCTGGCAAGGCTGGCGATGAGGCCTCGGCTGCGGAAAACAAAGAGAGCACACTTCAGAGCACTGGGTTTGCAACCTTGCCCATGGCTGAAGGAAGACTTCTCTCCTTCACGCAGGGGTAAAGTGCAATACGCAAGAGGCACAGGTCTCCTGACAGAACACAAGGAATATATATAATGTCTAATTTTCCACCTCAGCCCAGTTTTCCGCATCACTTAAACGTTCCTCTGTGCCAAGCTCTATCAGTTTTCAACAAGCCCCCACAGCCCGAGGCAGAGAATTCCAAACATTCACCAATTTGAAGACCTAATCTCAGAAGAGGTTGTTACAGAACATAGAACATTACAGCACAGTATAGTTCCTTCATCCCACGATGACCTTTTAAACAATTCCATGATCTAACCCTTCCCTCCACAGAGCCCTCCGCTGCTCAGTCATTAATGTGCCTATCTAAGAGTATCTTCAATATTCTAAATCTATCTGCCTCTCCTGGAATCACATCCTACGTCCTCACCTCTCTTGTACAAAAAAAAGTATCTCTGAGATCCCCTCTTTATTTTCCTCCAGTCACCTTAAAATTAGGCCCCCCACGTTATCCATTTCCACTCTAGGTAAAAGGCTGTCCATTCTACCTATGCCTCTTACCATCTTGTACACCTCTGTCAAGTCGCCTCTCCTTTGCCACAAAGAGAAAAGCCCCAGCTTGTTCAACCTATCCTCATAAAGTATGTTCTTTTGAGCTCCTCTGCACCTTCTCTAAACCTTCCATGTTTCCTATAATAAGGCGACTGGAACAGAATACAATACTCAAGCGTGGGCTGCTCTTGAGCTTATCATAGGAATCAAAAGATTAATTTACACTTTAATTTTCAAATTAAAGTGTAAATTGAAACCAGCTGTCTTAGTAAAAAGTTCTTTACCTTAAGGGATATTTTTTCTATTAAAATAAACTTCTATTAATAATAAAACACTTATTTACAAGAATATACCTTGAATGCCTTTTCATTCAGTACTGATTTTGACAGTCAACACGTTACTACATCCCCACACATCAATAGGGCTGCTGCCACTCATGTGGGCCCCTGGGATGGTGCACTACTACAATAACAGGGGTTTCTTCACCCACCACCAAACACCTTCTCCCCCCACCCCCCACTCTCTGCTTCCTGTGGGGATCGCCCTGTTTGTGATTTCCTTTGTCCACTCGCTCCTCCCCACTAATCTCCCACCCAGCATTCATGCCTGCAAGCAGAATGCTGATGAAGGGTCCCAGGCTGGAAAGTCGGCAGTTTATTTCCCTCCATAGAAGCTGCCTGACCTGCAGTGTGTGTTGATGTTGTCCTCACGTTTGCGAAGTGGGACTCAAACACACAACATCTGTCCCTTAGATGAGATCTCTGCACAGAGCCTCATCAGACTCTTACCCTGTTTAGACCTTCAGTTACCAGGGATTTTGAAGGGTCTCAACCTGAAATTCGACTGCCTCTTTTCCCTCCACAGATGTGGCCTGACCTGCTGAGCTCAAAACAGCTTTCTGTGTGCTTCTCCAGATTCTAGCATCTGCAGACTGTTGTGTCTCCTCCTCCTCTCATTGAGCCATAGAGCACTACAGCCCAGAAATAGGCCCTTCAGCCCATCTAGTCCATGCTGAACCGTTATTCTGCCCAGTCCCATTGACGTGTACCTGGAGCATAGTCCTTCATAACCCTCCTATCCACATGCTTATCAAAATTTATCTTAAATGTTGCAATTGAACCCCCATCCACACCAGTATGTTAGGACTTAACTCCCTGGAGCATAGGAGAATCAGGGGAGATTTGATAGAGGTATAGAAAATTATAAGGGGTATAAATAGAGTAAGTGCATGCAACTAGAACTTGAGGTCATGGGTTTAGGGTGAAAGATGACATGCTTAGGGGAACATGGGAACTTCTTCACTCAAAGGGTGGTGAGTGTGAAGTGAGTTATCAGTGAGCTACCAGCAGAGTGATCGATGTGGGCTTGATTTCAACATTTAAGATAAGTTTGTATAGTTACATGAATGGATACGGTACAGGTGCTGGCCATTGAGACCAGGCAGAATAACAGCTTGGCATGGACTAGATGGGCTGAAGGGCTTGTTCCTGTGCTATAGTGTTCTATGAATCTATGACTTTTACTGGCAGCTCATCCCACACTCACAACACCCTCAGTCCCCCGCAAGTATTCCCCTTTAGTCTCTCTGTAACCAACACCAGATAGCACCAAGAGATCACTAGCACCTCTGTGGTGCTTGGGACCGACCACCTGAGCTGTGGAAGACTACCTTTATTTAAATAAGGCATTGTTGACGTATTGGCAGACAGGGAACTACCCCCACCTAGTGGCATGATGCAGCACTGCAACACAGCAGCCTCAATCATAAACACACAAAGTGCTCCAGGAACTCAGCAGGGGAGACAGCAACCATGCAGGGGAACAAACAGTTGATGTTTGGGCCAAAACCCTCTGTGAGTCTCAATCATATACGCCCGCAGGAGGGAGACTGGCTAAGAGAATGTTTTTGTGACAGAGACGTACAGAAATAGGTCCCTCGATTTAACCCATGCTGAATATATGTACCTATTTATACTAGTGCCATCTTATTTATTCTCTCCACAATTCCATCAACTCCTCCAGATTCTACACCTCACCCACACATGGGGTAAAATTTATAGTGACTAATTAAGCCAGTGAAGCTGTATGCCTTTGGAGTGTGGGGATGAACCAGGGCACTCCGGAGAAACTCACACGGCCACAGGCTGAAAGAGAGTGCTACAGGTCAGGATCGAAACTGGGTTTCTGGCTCGGTGAGGCAGCAGGCTCAAAGTTAAATAGTTTGCAGTCATCTGCACAAAACCATGGATGGACAAATGCAACAGCAGCATCGTGGGTAAACAGCATCAGATAAGCAGCATTTACAAGAAAAACAAATTAACAACAAACACAATTAGAACAAAATAAAGTCTATTGTAGTACAAGATGATGAAGATGGCTGTAATGTTGCTAAGGTGCAGTGATTCAGATTGTGCCAGTTAGTTTAAGAAACAAATGGTTGAAAATGGTTGAAAGAAAGTAAGCGTTTCCTGAAACTGGCACAGTGGGACTTCCGGCTTCAGTATCTCCTGGTAGCTGAAGAGAGATGCACGAATACAAACACGAAGAAATCTGCAGATGCTGGAAATCCTGACAAAGGGTCTCGGCCCGAAACGTTGACAGCGCTTCTCCCAACAGATGCTGCCAGGCCTGCTGTGTTCCACCAGCATTTTGTGTGTGTTGCATGAATACAAGAGGGTCTGGGGATGCTGGAAATCCAGAGTAACACACGCAAAATGCTGAAGGAACTCAGCAGGTCAGACAGCATCTATGGAGAGGAATGAAGAGTTGACGTATCAGGCCAGGACTCTTCGTCAGGACTCAGAAGGCAATACCTGGGTGGTGGGATCTTTGATGCACTTCCTTTTGAATCTCCTTTGCAACCTCTCAAGTAGTGTGGTAGTTCTCTCTTAGTCATTAGCACTGCCCCAACTCTCCTCACCCAACTCCAAAATCCACTTTGTGTCAACACAAAGTACACTGCAGATGCTGTGGTCAAATCAACACGTACAAAAGCTGGATGAACTCAGCAGGTCGGGCAGCATCCGCTGAAATAAGCAGTCAACATTTTGCGGCGAGACCCTTCGTCAGGACTGAAGGAGGAGGGAGCAGGTGCCATACAAAGAAGGTGGGGGGAGGGTGGGAAGGAGAAGGCTGGTAGGTGCCAGGTGAAAAACCAATCAGAGGAAAGATCAAGAGGTGGGGGAAGGGGTAGGCAAAGAAGGAACGTAAGGGGAAAGCACTGTGTAGTAGAAGAAGGCAGAATCATGAGAGAGGTGATAGGCAGCTGGAAGAGGAAGCATAGTGAAAGTGGGATGAGAGAAGGGAGAGGGAGGGAATTACCGGAAGCTGGAGAACTTGATGTTCATACCAAGGGGCTGGAGACTACCCAGACAGTATATGAGGTGTTGCTTCTCCAACCTGAGTTTGGCCTCATCATGGTAGTAGAAGAGGCCATGTATTAACATATCCGAATGGGAATGTGAAGCAGAGTTGAAGTGAGTCCACTTTGTGTTACCTAGCTGCAGTACCTATGCATACACATATATACATAAATAGAATACATCAATTAGTGCAAATAGAGAAGAAAGAAATACTGAGGGAGAGAACATGGACTCATTGTCCATTCAGAAATCTGATGGCGGAGGGGTAGAAACTGTCCCTGAAATGTTGAGTGTGTGTGTCTTCAGGCTCCTGTACCTCCTCTCTGATGGTAGCAATGAGAAGAGGGCATGTCCTGGGTGATGAGATCATTAATGATGGATGCTACCTTTCTGAGGAGACACCTTTTGAAGGTGTCCTTGATGCTGGGGAGGCGAGAGCCCATGATGGAGCTGTTTACACCTGGTGTACACTTTTGTGATTGCATCAATATGCTGGGCTTAGGAAATGTTGACACCCAGGAACTTGAAACTGCTCACTGTCTCCACTTCTGGTCCCTTGTTGAGGACTGCTGTGTTTCCTTGACTTCCCCTTCCTAAAGTCCACAATCAATTCCATGGGCCTTACTTACATTCACTGCAAGGTCTTTGCTCAACCAGCTGATCGACCTCACTCTTGTATGCCTCGTCACCATTTGACGTTTTGCCAGTGTTACGAACCCCGTAACTGGGTCACTTACCAGCAAAGATAGAGAGGTCCATTGAAGTCTGATGATACTATTTTTAACAGGTATTTTTTAGTAAAAATACACAAAAATAATATCAATGCAAACATACAGATAATATACGTCATCAATACTAAATCTAAAAGTGCGGGTGTAATAATAATCAATAAGAAATAAGCTCTATTGTTGTCTAGGGGATAATGTATTGTCCGATGGAAATATCAAAGTCACTCAGTTCATTCAGGCTGCAGCCTTTGGTTGGAGTCAAGAGAGAGATTTTTAGAAACTTGCCAGCTTTTCCTTTTTATGATGTCGATCCTTCGAGAGTTCCGTTGGTGTAGCCGGTCCTTTAGCTAAGCCGTTCCGTGGAAGACTCGTCATCCGGGCAAGGATGGACACACACAAGAGTCACCACCGGCTGTCGCTATTAAACGCTGTCACGGGATTTCTAGCGTTTCTCCTGGTGCGTCTAAAGGGTTGTTCCCCAGACCCTCTTTTATCCTTACTCACGGGGTCTCAGATGTCAATCAGGTTGGGATGATGCAATCCCTCAACCAGCCCACTCTGGTCATTCCCTGAGGGCTTCAATGAATTGTACAGTACTCAATACACAATTCCGACTCCAAGAGACAATGGCCGTTATCCGTGGCTTTGTCTTGCTGAGGGGCCAGGACACATTCCAAAAACCTTGAGGATTCTCTCTCATTTCCTGGGTCCCAGACCCGAATTAATAGCAATCTTGAGATTCTCACAAAGGAGGGGGCTACTTTTTACCCTTCGGCCCCTCAGAGTTGTGGCACATTCGTAACACCAGGAATACTTGTGTTGTCAGCAAAGTTATAGATGGTGCTTTGAGTTGTGCCTAGCCACTCAGTCATGGGTATAGAGAGAGCAGAGCAATGGGCTAGGCCGGGGGTCGGCAACCTGCGGCTCCCGAGCCATTTGTGGCTCTTTCACCTCTTTTACCTCTTTCAGTGGTAAAGGTTGCTGACCCCTGGGCTAGGCACATATCCTTGATTGTCAGTGGGATGGAAATGTTATCTTCAATCTGCACCGTGTGGTTTCCTGTGAGGAAGTGAAGGATCCAGTAGCAGAGGGAGATACAGAGACCACGGTTTTGTTGATTAAAGTTGTGTGGTTGTGTTGAATGCTGAGCTGTAGTCACTAAACAGTAGCCTGACGTAGGCATTACTCTTGCCAAGATGATCCAAGGCTGAGTGGAGAGCCAGTGAGATTGCATCCACTATAGGCCTATTATGGTGAAAGGCAAATTGCACAAATCTAGCTTAGGCAGGTGTTGATTCTAGCTATGACCAACGCCTCAAAGCACTTCATCACAGCAGATATGATTGTCTTGGAGGCAGCTCACTCTGGTCTTCCTGAGCACTGGTACGAGCGTCACCCTTTTGAAGCAGGTGAGGACTTGCGACTGCAGCAGTGAGAGATTGAAGATGCCTATGCCAGTGACACTCCTGCAATTGGTTGGCACAGGCATTCAGAGCCTAAGGCCATGAGAGGGTTCACCCTCTTGAAAGATGATCTGACATTTGCCTCCTAGACAGAGATCACAGGGTGACTGGATGCTGTGGGCACTTATACAGGTGTAGCTTTATTCTCCCTTTCAAAGCGTGCATGAAGGGTTGAGCTCACCTGGGAGTGAAACATCACACCCATTCATGATGTTAGATTGCGCTTTGTAGGAAGCAATGGCCTGCAAACACTGCTAGAAGATCTTCGCCTCGAAGACACAGGAAGTCATGTGGTGAAAACAAGTCAGGCAGCCTAGGACAGAGGACTCTGGCAAGCTCTGTCAGTGGCCTATGCAGCAGGGGTGATGGGCTTAAGGAGGAGAATAGGAAGGATGCGATGGAACTAGAGAACCATCTCACTACAGCTGTAACAGGACATCTTTGCTCTTGTACCTAATGCCCTATCCAATTAAGTCAAGCGTGACATAATACCTTCTTCACCACTTTCAGTAAACGGAGTACCTGCACCCCTAAGCTTTCGCTGATCTACTGCAAACCCCTGGGCCCTGTCCACTTGCATCCATACCCTGTAATCCAATAAATCACAGAAGAGGGCATACAATGTGACATTTTAGATCTTCCTTACGAGGGATACGAGGAATAGCACAGTGAAGGGTCACTCACTCTCTGGGTGGTCCCGGTCATCCCCTTGTCTGAGGGACGGGCTCTTGGAGAGCCTCCTGGTCTTCTGTAGCTCCTCAAACTCGTGGCGACACTTGAGGCACTGAAGTCTGGCGAAAGCCTCCGGTTCCGACTGCTGCTGCCTGGCCTCCAAAGCGTCAGTCAGGATCTTAATCAGGGTCTGCAACAGTAAAGCGTGCAGAAATCATTAGTGCATATGCCAGGAAACGTGGCACCTCACATTGCACTCGAGGACGACAGGATTTCCCTCAATCAGAACAGGACCTAGGGAGACTTTATAAATTTGGTTACAGTCACAAAATCATAGAACACTACAGCACAAAAATAATCCCTTTGACCCGTCTGGTCCATGCTGAACCTAATCTGCCTCGTCTCATTGACCTGCACCCAGATTATATTCCTCGCATCCATGTACCTAGACAACCTTCTCTTAAATGTTGAAATTGAACCTGAATCCACCACTTCAGAATCAGGTTTAATATCACTGACATATTGTATATCGCAAAATGTGCCATTTTGCAACAGCAGTACAGTGCAATGTATAAGTTACAAAATAAAGAAAAAGTGCAAAGGAGTAACGAGGTAGTGTTGTGTGGAGGGAAGGAAGCTGTTCCCAAAACAAGGAGTGTCTTCAGACTCCTGTACCTCCTCCTTAATGGTAGTAACGAGGAGAAAGCATGCCCCTGAAGATGGGGAGGGGTGATGGAGCTGGCTGTAACATTAGGGCACGACAGTGCAGTGAAGGGCACGGAGGGAAGAAGATGTACTCTCTTCCAGGGAGGGGGTACAGTCCAGAGCAAGGGAGAGAAGCCGTCTGGTGGAGGGGGGGAGAGAGAGTTGGGGGGTATCCAGAGGGGGAAGCATAACATTGTTAGAACTTACATTCATTTCTGAGTCAAAAATTTCTGCATATTGAGCAACCTAATGCCCAAACTCCCACAATGCTTTCCAAGAATGATCACTGGCAGTCTCTACTATGCACTCAACTTTTCCCTCTCTGCCTCAATACACTGTGTAATGAATGATATTTATGAACAGTATGTAAGGCAAGCTTTTCACTGCATCCCAGTACACGAGACAATAACAAACGAATTCCAAATCCACCTCCATATCCGTTTCTTTTCAAGACCAGGTATGGTGACGACAGGCTTCACAGATGCTCACCTGAGAGGCCTCCTGGGGATTGGTATCCATGACGACGTACTTGCGCTTGCGTTTGTCCCTGCGGATGTAGCTAAAGCAGCACTCCACTGAGGGAAGAAGCCGGCCTCTGCTCTGCCGAGAAAGGCAACACTCAGAGTTATTTTCCTGCAATAAAGAAGACTGCGTTACGGGGAACCTGGACTACCGGGACAGGAGTACAGCACATACCTTGTACGAGCATACTGCTGTGCTCGCAGCTGGGGAGGGTCTGGTCACTGATCACCACAGATTTTTTTAAAATTTAGAGCTACAGCACGTGAACAAACCCTTCTGACCCAATGTGCCGCTAATTACTCCCATGTGAGCAATTACCCTACTAACTGGTACTTCTTTGGGATGTGGGAGTTAACTGGAACCAGAGGACCGTACAAACTCCCTACAGTCAGCAGCAGGACTTGAACCCCAGGTCGCCCATGCTGTAGCAGCATTACATTAACCACTGCGCCACCCCATCGTGGTGTTAGCAGGTCTGACCGAGATCATGGAGCCTACAGGCCCGAGTCCACATCTGCTGGAGGCTCACGCTGGGGTAAAGGAACTGCGTGGGTGGGAAGGAAGGAACTGGGGTGTTTTTCCTGTTGTTGTTTGGGGCTTGTGTTCTGTGTTGTTCTGCCCAGTATTACAGGTATGTTGTGTGGACGCAAGAATGTTCCAACTCGAACATCTTTGGAATGTGTGAGGAACCAGAGCACCCGAAGGAAACACACACAGTCGGGGGAAGAACGTACACACTTGGGTGTGTAGGCTTTTAATGTAAACAGCACACTTCACTGGATGTTTCGATGAACATCTGACAGATAAACTTGAATCTTACTATCTTGTACCTCCCCCAGACCAGTTCAACCTGGAGACACTGTGGACGACGGCAGATCAGAGTTCTGCCATTGAGAGTCACCACAGGCCTCCTTTCCTCAGATTATTGAGCAGGAAGAGTTAGGCAGCTAGCATAATGCTTTACAATGCCAGCGATCACCGATCGGTTCAATTTCTGCCGTTGCCTGTAAGGAGTTGGTATGCTCTCCCCCAAGGCTTTGCGAGTTTCCTCCGGGTGCTCTGGTTTCCACCCACATTCCAAAGACTCTCCAGCAGACCCCGACTCGGGCTGCAGGCATGTAGCATAGCAGTTAGCACATCACCATTACAGCACAGGGTTCATTGCCTGCTGCTGTCTGTAAGGAGTTTGTATTTCTCAACATAACTGTACGGGTTTCCTCCAGGTTAGGGTTAGGTTATGGGGCACACTACACTGACAGTCAACACTTATGGGGTGCTCCTCAGACAGTGTTGGTCAATAACACAAACGACGCACTTCACTGTATGCTTCAATGTATATGTGACAAATAAAGGTAATCTAATCTAGCTTGATTATCTATGAAAGCTCCTGGGACACGGAGTGAATGAGAAGCACGGTAGAAAAGAAACTTTACTTTTTAAATGCTAATTATTTCCACTAAGAGATGCATTAGCAACTCGAGAACAGAGAGCATTAGGGCTTTGGCATTTGGAGTTCAGTTGCATCATCTGGAAGGAGTGTGAACTTTCCTCTCCATGAATGCATCAGTTTCCTCCCACAGTCCATTGACTACTGGTTAATTGGACATCGTAAATTGTCCTGTGATTAGGCTAGGGTTGAATAGGTGGGGTGCCTGGTGGTACGGCTCATTGGGCACTGGATAGATGAGTAGATGGATAATTTAACGATTGGCAAAGGAAGCAGGTTTTCCGAGAGCTTTTTCGAAACAGGTTAGGTGCAGTAATCCAGGACACGCTGGGTAGTAGGGGCAGATACAATGGGAGCTTTTCAAATGGAAACCACTTCAAGGGATGTTCTAACAGGCACTTGGGAAAGAATGAGCGAGTGCAAAGAGCTCTGCTTAGGAAGCTAAGCTTGTTGCCAAGCACACTAACAAACTTCAGCATCAAGCTCCTCCAGCAAAGAACATAGAAGCACCTGACGGCAGGGTCAAAGCAAGCACAGCAGGTTCAGCTTTCACAAGGCACATTACTGTAGTTGAACACACACGGGGGTGGGGGGGGGGTGGGGGGTGCGTGTGTAAGCGCCGAGTCTCTGTTCCTCCCAGCGTGCTGGAGCAGAGATAATCAGGTGATGGATAGTGCTCATAAACAAGAGATTCTGCAGGTGCTGTGAATCTGGAGCAACACACACAAAATGCTGGAGGAACTCAGCAGGTCAGCCAGCCTCTGTGGAGGGGAACAGTCGATGCTTCAGGCCACCAGGAGCGGAAAGGAAGAGGGAAGCTGCCAGAAACAATCTTCTCCTCACCTCTCCCAGGTGCCCCTCCTTCTTCCCCTTCTCTTATAGTCCACTCCTGTTCTTTCAGGATCCTCCCTCCCCAGCCCTTTGCTTTTTCCACCTACCACCTCCAAGCTTCTTTCTTCATTCCCCCCACCCACCCGGCTTCACCTTCTATCATGTTTTCCTCTCCCTCCTCCCTGGCTTCTCATCCTGGCACCTTCCCTCTTCTCTCCCAGTCCGGATGAAGGGTCTCAGCTCGACTGTTCATTTCCATGAATTCCTCCAGCATTTTGTGGTGGTTGCAAAGGCTAGTGCTCCCCATAACTTTATGAACACAAGAGATTTGCCTTCTTTAGAGCCGTGGCTCTTGCGAGACCGTAACAGGGAGCGGCAGCCCAAGGAGGGGACGGAGAGCGTGATCCTGCTGCCTGTCACCACACCGACGGACTCGCCTCTGCATGGCTACGTGTTACCAGGCGGGCAACGCTCACAAGCCGAAGCTGTTGCACGGCGAGTGTGCGAGGTCCAGTGAACCAAGGTGTGACTTCAGGCAACAAGCAGTGACCAGTGAGAAGTCAGCACCACAGGCAATGCCCCAGTGTAGTGTGTGTTTAGTGACAAGAGACCCTCGCCATCAGGATCAAGTACATCTGGGCAAATCCTTGTAAAGAGGTGACACAGGATTGAAAGATATAGAATCCTTGTGGGTAGAATGATGAAACTGTACGGGTTAAGGAATCCTGATGGTGGTTACACATGGGTCTCCAAAGAGTAGCTAGGATGTAGGATACAAATTACAAACGGGGTTGAAAAGGCATGTAAAAACAGCAATAATGTAAGAAATAAGAGCAGGAGTCGGCCATCCGGCCCGTCGAGCCTGCTCTGCCATTCAATAAGATCATGGCTGATCTGACCATGGACTCATCTCCACCTACCTGCCTCTCCCCCATAACCCTTAATTTCCCCTATTACGCAAAAATCTATCCAACCTTGTCTTAAATGTATTTACCGAAGCAGCCTCCACTGCTTCACTGGGCAGAGAATTCCACAGATTCACCACTCTCTGGGAAAAGCAGTTCCTCCTCATCTCCGTCCTAAATCTTCTCCCTGAATCCTGAGGCAATGTCCCCTAGTTCTAGTCTCACCTACCAGAGGAAACAACTTCCCTGCCTCTATCTTATTTATAATTTTTGTAGGTTTCTACAAAATCTCCTCTCATTCTTCTGAAAACTAACCATTCGCAATTCATGCTCAAGCACACCAAACCCCTTCTGCACAGCAGCGTGCTGCAATCTTTTAACATTTAAATAATAATCTGATCTTCTACTTTTCCTTCTTTGCATTTACCATCATTGTACACCATCTGCCAGACACTCACTTAATTTATCTATATCTCTCTGTAGACTCTCCATATCCTCTGCACAATTTACCGTCATCAACGAATTTAGATACAATACACTCCCTATCTTTATTGCTCGCTTAGTGGCCCTTCGTTGCTTTTTAAAATTTTCCCAATCTTCCAGTTTCCCACTACCCTTTACGACTTTGTACACACGAGCTTTCAGTTTGATGCTTTCCTTTATTTCCTTAGATATCCATGGCTGGCTCCATGTTACAATAGTGATGGGGGATTTCAGTGTACAGGTATATTGGGAAGATCAGATTGCTGCTGGATCACGAGAGGGAGTTTGTAGAATGATTAAAAGATAGCCTTTTAGAGCAGCTTGGGGTTGATCCCAGTAGGGGAGAGGTAATTCTGGATTAGGTGTTGTGCACTGAACAAATTTTAATATGAAGCTTAAGGTAAAGGAAACACGAGGAAATCTGCAGATTCTGGAAATTCAAGCAACACACACAAAATGCTGGTGGAACACAGCAGGCCAGGCAGCGTCTATAGGGAAGCACTGTCGATGTTTCGGGCCAAAGCCCTTCGTCAAGTTCTGACAAAGGGTCTTGGACCAAAACGTCTACAGCGCTTCTCCTTATAGATGCTGCCTGGCCTGCTGTATTCCACCAGCATTTTGTGTGTGCTGCTTAAGGTAAAGGAACTCTTTTGGAGGCAGTGATCATAATATAGAATTCACTCTGCAGTTTGAGAAGTTTAAGTCAGATGTATCATTATTCCAGCGGAGTAAAGGGAATTACAGAGGCACAAGAGTGAAGCTGGCCAAAGTTGATTGGAAGAGGACACCAGCAGGGATCACTGCAAAACAGCAATGGCAAGAATTCCTGTAGGCTATTTGGAAGGCACAGGATAAATACATTTCAAGGATGAAGAAATATTTTAAAGGATGAGGAAACTGGCTGACAACAGAAGTCAAAGGCAAGCATTAAAGCAAAAGAGAGGGCATTAATATATCAAGAATTAGAGGATTGGGAAGCTTTTAGAAACCAATAGAAGGCAACTAAAAATCAATAAGGAGAAAATAGAAGAAATATGAAGTTAAGCTGGCCAATAACATAAAAGAGGATACCAAAAGTTTTTTTCAAATATATAAAGATTAAGAGAAAAGGAAGAGTGGATATAGGACTGCTGGAAAACTACACTGGAGAGGCAGTGATGGGGTAAAAAGAAATGGCAGATGAACTTGAGTATTTTGCATCAGTCTTCTCTGTGGAAAACTAGCAGTATGCCAGAAATTCGAGTGTCAGGAGGCCAAAGTGAGTGTCGTTGCTATTACGAAGAAGGTGCTTGGGAAGCTGAAAGGTCTGAAGGTAGATAAAAATCACCTGGACTCGATGGACTACCCCCCCACCCCGTGGCTGAAGAGATTATGGAGGTATCTTTCAAGAAGCACTGGATTCTGGAACGGTTCCAGATGACTAGAAAATTGCAGTTGTCACTCCACTTTTTAAGAAGAGAGGGAGGCAGAAGAAAATAGAGACCGGTTAACCTGACTTCAGTAGTTCGGAAGATGCTGATATTCATTATGAAGGATGATATTTTGATGTACCGTAAATTCCGGACTATAAGCCGCTACTTTTTTCCCACGCTTTGAACACTGTGGCAACACTGTGGCCTATACTACGGTGTGGCTAATGCATGTTTTTTTTTTAATGCCGCCAAAAACATTTTGCCTCGTAACAGTAGACCAATAAAATTGATGAGTAGTTCACAGAGGTCCAATGAAATTGTACGATAAATCAAGCGCCCTTCCACAATTAAATTATTGTAAATCAGTCATTTGTACTCACCCTCATCAACATGGAAAACACTCGAAGAAAAGCATATGATGCAGCTTTTAAGTTAAAGGCGATCGATCTGGCGGTTGAAGAAGGAAATTGAGCTGCTACGCATAATCTTGGCATAAATGAATCGATGATGAGACAGTGGAGACGCCAGCGTGAAGAACTGAGTCAATGCAAAAAGACGACAAAAGCTTTCAGAGGTAATCATAGCAGATAGCCCGAACTTGAAAACTTTCTTGAAGACTGGGTTAACACACAGAGAGCAGGCGGCCACGGTATTTCCACCATGCAGATCAGACTGAAGGCTAAAGCAATCGCCACCAAAATGAAAATCGAAGATTTTAGAGATGGGCCATCGTGGTGTTTTAGATTTATGAGACGAAAAGGCTTGTCCGTCAGGGTACGCACGACTCTGTGTCAGCAGCTCCCTCCCGACCACGACAGGAGGTCTAACTAACTTCCGCACATTCACTCAAACAAAGATAGCGGAGAATTCCATCTGGCCAGATGATATCATAAATATGGATGAAGTACCTTTGACGTTTGACCTGCCTCTCACTCGGACTGTTAATAAAAAAGGTGACTCGTCCATCACCCTGAAAACAAGTGGCCATGAGAGAATGCATTTTACTTGTGTTCTGAGCTGCACAGCATCCAGACTAAAGCTTCCACCGATGGTGATTTTTAAGCGGCTGACAATGAAAGTTCAGTGAAAGCTGCCATCAAGACTACAAACTCAATTCCAGCTGTGATTCCTGGGGGGGGGGGGGAGAGAGAGAGAGAGAGGGAGAGAGGGGGGGAGAGAGAGAGAGTGGGGGAGAGAGAGAGAGGGGAGAGAGGGGAAAGAGGGGAGAGAGGGGAGAGAGGGGAGAGAGGGGAGAGAGGGGAGAGAGGGGAGAGAGGGGGAGAGAGGGGGAGAGAGAGAGAGAGAGAGAGAGAGAGAGAGAGAGAGAGAGACACTGTGGCATGTCGAATACTGGGTGAACGAGTATCTTTGGAGTACTGTAAGTCTGTGACTTTGCTGCTGCTTTGCTGCACACTTGAGTGCTTGGTGGTGGGTGCCGATGCTTTTTTTTGCCGGTGGGGGAGGGCTATTATTGCTTGCTACCTGTGGGGAGGGAGGTTTTTACCTGTGTGGGAGGGAGGGGAGCTGGGGTGACTTTGGGGTTCTAACATTTAACTGTCATTCATTCTTTGGGGGCACTCCTCTGTTTTCGTGGATGGTTGTGAAGAAAAAGACATTTCAAAATGTATATTGTATACATTTCTCTGACATTAAATATACCTTTAAAACCTTTTATGGCTGGCTGTTGGTGACTAGTGGTGTTCTGCAGGGATCAGTGTTGGGACCATTGCTTTTCACATTATATGTTAATGATTGGGATGATGGAAGTGAATGCTTTGTGAACAAGTTTGTGGATGATACTCCTGTACTCAATACTTTTATTGAGTTATGAAAGCCGGTGTACCAAAGTTGTCTAACTTTTAGATACCACTTTCAAGGAATTATAGATCTGTTTTCCCAGATCATCTCCACCATGGATGGTCTTAGACCCGGCTGCGAAAGGAAGAAGGTTGGGCATGGGGCTAGCAACCCCATCCTGTAAAAGCCTACAGCTACAACAATGCCAACAGAGGCTCCAAAGACCTCAGCCCTGGGAGAGGAGGGATCTTCACCTCAGAAACGTACTACGCTATGTGGTGAAAGTGTAAACCACAGGGCTGGTCAACCTTCTGCTGGCCCAGGATACAGGACTCAGGTGAGCTGCTGTTGGCAGTAGTGGTGATGGGTTCAAGAAGAGAAGAACTTTCCCAGATCTTTCTGTTCTACCCCATTCCTTAGTGCCTCACATTCACTGTGCAAGTCTTACAGGAAAGTGAGCGTACTTTCCTCAGATCACCTCAAAATTAGAAATCCAGATGACAATCTCTAAAAGGGAGGTGGTGAAATAGATGCAGGAAAAAAACAAAATAAAAAAAGCCTTGATATAGAGAACAGAAGGAAGTGGCAACTAGTTGCAGAGCTTCATCAAAGAGGTTTCTTTTCCTGCACTTCTGTAAAGCAAGATCCTGGTGGCGCCTGGTGTCTGGGAAGTGAAATTACCCGTGGTGGGTAGCCTGGCACCTGTGCTGAGGCTCGACTTACCGGCCAGAACTCCTCGGCCGTGTGGATAGAGGTCAGGGTGCTGAGTTCCAGCCTCTCCAGGATGTCCGCATTCATCAGGTCCACCTCCAGCAGCGCCTCCTCCGTCACACGCAGGAAGATCCAGCTGTTATCCAGGTCAGGCTCACCCGCCACTACTCGGCCCACGATGAAAGGCTGGCAGACATCTGTGACGGACAGAGCATAGCCTCTCTGTAGTACTGAACTATAGCACACCACACACAATTCTGGCTGTTTTAATATGAAGAACTCTGAACTGATTTTACAATCTGCAGACTCCTTTTCAAGGACTCGTTGCAATTCATGTTCTCAGGATTATCTTTATTTGCGCAAATTACTTTCATTAGCAAAAAAAAAGAACATGATGGAACAGTACGGGCCCTTCAGCCCACGATACTGTGCCGAGCACTTAACCTACTCTAATAGCAATCTACCCCTTCTCTCCTAAGTAGCCCTCCTCTTTTCTAATATCCATGTGGCTATCTAAGAGTCTGATAAATATCCTGAATGAACCTTCCTCTACCACCATCCCTGGCAGGGCGTTCCACATACCCACCACTGTGTAAAAAAACTGACATCCCTCTGACGATTCCCACTTCTCCAGCCTTAATCTCTTTTACTAATCAACTTCTCAGCTCTTTACTTCACCCCTCCCCCTCCTGGTTTCACGCCTCACCTAGCAACTTGCATTTCTTCCACCCTTTCTTACTCTGACCTCATCTTCTTTTTCCCAGTTCTGATGAAGGGTCTCAGCCTGAAATGTTGACTGCTCCACAGATGCTACCTGACCTGCTGAGTTCCTCCAGCATTTTGTGTTTCTGTTGCCCATCTGGTCTAAGCCGACCCAGATTTCCATTCAAGTTTGTCTCACGTCCCTCTAAAACTTTTCTATCCAAGAACCTTTTAATTGTCATAATATACCTGCCTCAAACCTCTTCATTTGTCCCCTCATTCCATATATGCACCACCTATTGAAAAAGTTACCCCTTCAGTTCCTATTGTATCTCACCCCTCCTGCCTTAAACCCGTGCCCTCTAATTCTTGATTCCCCAATCCTTAGGGAAAAATGGGGAACTAATTAACATTTAAAAGACATTTGGACAGCACATGCAGAGGAAAGGTTTAGAGCAGGAGAGGAGAACCCTTTTGAGAGCATGTATCTATAGTGGTGTCATGGTGACTTTGAACAGAGATCAGCATTGATTAATAAATTAGTATCAATCACTATGGATTTTCAGAAAAAAATATGAATCTGTTGTCTATTTGTGTATTCATTGATGTATTATTAATAAAAGTGTAGCAGACACAGATTGAAATAAATGAAGAATTGAATTCATCCAGGTCTGCAAGGATTTCAAAATGTATTATCCAATGTCACGTGTTCTTGCAACTGTCTTGTTGGCACCAGGCAGACAGACATTTCCTGTGAAAATATCTCACTGCTCAAGTTGTAAAAAATCATTTGCTGCTAGACTTGGCAGTAAAGATGATCATTATGTATCTTTTTATTATGGGTGGGGTTTAGAGAATCAAGGGGCAGCACTGCATGTCACCTGCCAACAAAATTTTTACCTGTGCAATCTTGAGCAGGCATGCCAGATGTTCACCACCCCTATTAGGGGGAACAACCCAAGCTTGGCCAATCTATCTTTGTAGCACAAGCCCTCCATTCCAGGCAGCATCCTAGGGAAACTGTTCTGCACTTTCTCTAAAGCCTCCAAATATGCCACCTGCTCACTATTCCTGTGGGGGATATGAGTCAAATGCAAATAAGTAGGACCAGCTAAGGTGAGCGTCCTGATCTGCGTGGACTAGTTGGGTTGAAAGGCCTGTTTCTGTTCTGGGGAAATGTTACAGGGCTTTAGAAACGTGGATCATGAATCAGTGAAATGGTCAATCAGTTATTGAACTAGAAAGGATGCAAAGAAAATGTGAATGGACATTACTGGGACTGGAGGGTTTGATTGATAAGGAGAGACTGAATTTATTCCCCCTGGAGTGTAGGAGGTTGATGAGAGACTTTACTAGGTAAAGCTGTCCCCATCATTGAGCACATCTACAAAGAGGGCTCTTGCAGGAAAGCAGTATCCATCAAGGACTCCACCATCTGGGCCATGCTCTGTACTCACTGCTTCCCTGGGTCCCACATCACCGGGCTCAGGAACAGTTATTACCACTCACTATTAGACTACTGAACCAGCGTGGATAATCTCACTGAACTCAACTCTGAACTGATTCCCCACTTTCAAAGACTCTACAACTCACATCCACAGTATTATTTATTACTTATTTATCCATTATTACTTGTTTTGCTTTTTGCACTCACACAATTTGTCCTTTGCACATTGTTTGCCCATCTTTATGTGTGGCTTTTCATTGATCTATTGTGTTTCTCTGTGAATGTCCACAAGCAAATGAATGTCAATGTGGTATATAATGACATATCTGATAATAAATTTACTTTGAACTTTGAAATCATGTGTGAATGTAGATAAGATGGATCATCACAGACTTTTCCCCAAAGGTTTGGATCAACAGTGACCTTATGAAATGGCAGAACAGAATTAAATAGTCGGACCTAGGTCCACACATCACCCATACCTCTCACAGGCTCTTCCTCTCTCTTTTCCACTATTGTCACTGATTCATCCACACAAACACCATCCTCAGGGGCGAGGTAGCTGGAAGGGGTGCAGTCCCCTTGGCCGACCGGGAGAGCGGCAGTGAGAGTCGCCTCCTCCTCCTCCTGCCCTATACCGAGGTCAGCCGAATCCTCAGAGATGCCCCCCTGGCTGGCGCTGCCCGCGAAGTCGCCGATGGAGGCATCAGCCTCATCCTTGGTGGTGCTGCTGTCAGTGGGTCTGCAGCCTGCCTCCTTGCCAGGGCCATTGAGATAGTGCTGGTATCGCAGCCAGTCGTCACCGATTTGTCCTCGCAGTTCATCCATTCTCTTAATATCCTCCTGATGTTGCAGGGCCATGTCTACAGAGAGGAAGCTAATTGATCATACGGAGTAATTGCTGGGCCGGAAGGGCCTGTAACCATTATCTCTAAATATCCTACTAACCCTTTCCTATCTCCTCATACTTATCCAGATGTTGTTATCGTAACTGTCTCAATCTCTTTCTGCAGTAGCTCATTCCATATACCCACTAGCCTCTGCATGAATAAATTGCCCCTCAGGTTCCAATGAAAAAGATACATAAAGGTCAGTTCAAAATCACTCCTCCACAGAAGACTTTTCACCCTCCCAGCGTCAGGACCATCATACATAGGATACTCCTTTACCTTGCACACCTGTGTCATCAGAAAAAGGCATTGTGGCCAAGTTCGCAGATGATACAAAGATAGTTAGAAGTGCAGGCAGTGTTAAAGGAGCAGGACTTAAACAGATTGGGAGAATGGGCAAAGAGATGACAGATGGAATATAGTGTAGGGAAGTGTATGGTCATTCACTACAGTAGAAAGAATAAAGGCAAAGGTTACTTTCTAAACGGGGAGAACATTCAGAAATCAGAGGTGCAAAGGGACTTGGAAGTCCTTGTGCAGGATTCCCTGACAGTAACTTGCAGGTTAATGGTAAAGAAGCAAATGCAATATTAGCATTCATTTTGAGAGGACAAGAAGTTAAAAACAAGGATGTAATGCTGAAGCTTATAAGGCATTGGTCACACCACATTTGGAGTAACGTGAGCAGTTTTGGGCCCCTTATCTAAGAAAGGGTGTGCTGGCATTGGAGAGGGTCCAGAGAGGGCTCACAAGAGTGATCCCAGGAATGAAAGAGTTATCACGCGAGGACTGTTTGATGGCTCCAGGCCTGTATTTGTTGGAGTTATGAAGAATAAGGGTGGATCTCATGGAAATCTATTAAATATTGAAATGCCTAGATAGAGTGGACATGGAAGAGGGTGTTTCCTTAAAGTGGAGCGAGTCAAGGACCAGAGGGCAAGGCCTCAGAATACAAGGACAGAGAGGAGGAATTTCTTTAGCAAGGAGCAGTTAACCAGTGGAATTCATCGCCATAGAAGGCTGTGGAGGCCAGGCCAGTGGGTATACTTATAGCAGAGATTGATAGGTTCCTGATTACTAATGATGTTAAAGGTTTCGGAGAGAAGGCAGGAAAAATGGGGTTGTGGAGCACAATAAACCAGCCATGATGGAATGGCAGAGCAGATTTGCGCTGAATGGCCTAATACTGCTCCTACGTCTTATGTCTTAAATAGCAGTTTAACGTCCCAAAATTCCCCACTTCACACTGAGGACCACAAAGGACAATGCAACCTATCTGTCAGCAAGACACACAGTCACGGAGTGAGGGTGAAAATGAAAAACTCAATCTGCAAAACAACGTTGACTGTGTCTGTAACACAAGTGACTCTGCACATGCTGGAAATACAGAGCAACACACATAATTCTGGAGGAACTCAGAAGATCAGGCAAGATCAATGGAGGTGAATGAAGAGGCAACATTTCAGGCTGAGACCCTCCAACCAGACTGGAAGGGAAGGGGGCAGGAGCCAGAATAAGGTGGTGAGGATGTGGGGGGAGTACAAGCTGGCAGATGATAGTGGATGTAGAAAAGGGCTGAGAAGGAATCTGATAGGAGTGGACAGGGGACCAGTGAGCTATGACCCGTGATTCTACAGATGCTGAAAATCTTGAGCAATGCACACAAAATTCTGGAGGAACTCAGCAGGTCAGGCAGCATCGACAAAGGAGACTTCATTTCATTCTGGTTTCTGCCCCCTGATAAAGGATCTCAGCCTGAAATGTCGAGGTCAAGAGTCCATCTTGTTATACTAGAGAACTATTCAATAGGCTTATAACTTTGCGGTAGAAGCTGTCCTTGAGCCCGGTGGTACAGGCTTTCTGGCTCTCCTATCTCCTGCATGATGGGAGAGTGGAGAAGGGAGAATGTCTGGGGTGGGTGGGATCTTTGATTACAGTATGTTATCTGCTTTACTGAGGCAGTGAGGTATAAATAGAGTCCATGGAGGGGAGACTGGTTTCTGTGATGTGCTGAGCTGATTTCACAACTCTCTGCAGTTTCCTAATGGTCACATACAGGGTCCTACCCGAAATGCTGACAGTTAATTCCTCTCCAGAGATGCTACCTGACCTGCTGAGTTCCTCCACCATTTTGGTCTGCGTTTCCTCAAGCATGTCTGTGCACGGGGCGCAGTCTGCAGAGGAAACAGACTGCCTGCATTCTATTAAGACTCCTGCCCTCAGACTAGCTTCTCAACCTCGCAGAGTAGTATGGACGAAGCAACAGCTACTCACGAGACGGGGCCACCTTTTTCCGAACCTCCGGGTCACTGTCGCTCGGTTCCGAGATACTGGCAGCTCGCACCTTGACTTTGTTCTGCTTGGTGTTATTAGAGAAAAATGAAATAAATAAATGTTTGATCACACAAGTCCGAGGTACACAAAAAGATGTGGAGTATAGATAAGGTAAATGTAAGCAGGCTTTTTCTAGTCACCTACCTAGAGGAAAGATAGTAATACAATTGAAAGGATACAGAGAAAATTTACAAGGATGTTGCTGGCACTTGAGGGCCTGAGTTACAGGAAAGGGTAGGGAATAAAGGTTAAGAATAAGAGGAGATTTTATAGAGGTATACAAAAGTATGAGAAGCATAAATAGGATAAGCAAGTAGGGCTTTTCCACTGAAGGTAGGTGAGAATTAGAACTAGAGGTCATGGGTTAAGGATGAAAGATGAAATGGTTAAGGGGAACATGAGGGTAAACATATCACTCTGAGGACGGCGAGTCTGTGGAATGAGCTGGCCGCGGAAGATGTGGATACAGATACGACTGCATCATTTAACAGAAGCTTGGATAACTACATGGATGGAAAGAGTATGAATGGCTATAGTTCAACTGCAGATCGATGGGACTGTGCAGATTAAGTTTGGCATGAACTAGATGGGCTGAAGGCCTGTTTCTGCGCTGTAGCACTCGTGACTGTAGAGACGTCCCACTTACAGAGTCAAAACAGGCGACTCATCCCAACTCCTTGTAGTTTTTATACTCCATAAAGACTTAGCCCCTCCTTCATCTTAGCCCATGATCATTCACTGGTTCCTTTGCCTGATCACCCAGTAGTGGGTGCAACAATAATGGCTCAGTGGGCAGAAACTATCACACATTTAATCATTATGACTAGAACTTGGGAATTACTAATTGAAACATTTTAAACACAAGAGATGGTGCAGATGCTGGAAATCCAAAGCAAAACACACAAAATGCTGCAGGAGCTCAGCAAGTCAGGCAGTGTCTATAGAAATGAATAAACAGTCACTGTTTTTGACTAAGGCCCTTCATCGGACTCCTTGCAATGAGACATCTTTCCTGGATTACAGCAGCTTTTTGGCTGTACAGGTCATGCAAATCCAGGTCTCGGGATCATAGTTACACATCATGAAACAGGCCCTTCAGCCCAACTCGTCCATGCTGAAGATGCTTAAGTGTGCAAGTCCCTTCACCTGCTTTTAGACCATCCCCTTTTTTAAACCACCTTGATTTTGGGCAACTTGGCAGTGAAGTGATTAGTGTAATCACCATTTACACAAAGCGCCAGCGACTGGGCTTAATTCCGCCACTTGTCCATAAGGTGTTTGTACGTTCTCCCCGACACTGCACAGATCTCCTCGGGGTGCTCTGGTTTTCTCCCACATTCCAAAGACGGATGGGTTAGTAGACTAAATGGCAACATGGGTGTAATTGGGCAGCGTGGGCCGGTTACCGTGTTATACCTCTAACTTTCCAAACCTTTCCTGTTCATGTAACTGTCCAAATGCCTATTAAATGTCATAATGGCATCCATAGTGTAGTGGGCAGCGTAACTGTCAGGTCTGGCTTCAATGCCTGCTGCTATGATCGTGTGGGTTTCCTCTCATATCCCAAAGATGGTAAGCTTCGGACTGATGCAAACAGCACATTTCATTTTAAATGTCAATGCATGTGACAAATAAAGCTGATCTTTTTATGTTTTGAAATCTTCTTTAACATATCAAAGGGCCAGTTCAATGGGACAAGGGCTGCTACACACACACACACACACACACACACACACACACACACACCCCCCCCCCCCCCCCCTGTGTCAGGTGGAAATGCTCACCTTTTTTCGTGTGATTGGGGCAGGAACACCATCTGTCAAACGCTGGCAATCATTGTAATCACTGGGCGTTGAGGAGTCCAGAACATTCTTGAGCACGCTTCCCCGAGGAGAGTGGCGTCCAGTGTGGCTAATGAGCCTGCCAGTCTTTGAGAGGTACTGAAGTGGGGAAAGATAGACAGGATAATGTTTAAGGACAACATACACTCATTTTCCTCTCACCCCTTCCCTTCTCCTCTCTGACTCCCATGGTCCAGTCCGCCTGGTATCAGATTCCTCCTTCAGCCTCTTCCACCTACCCACCTCACCTGGTCTCACCTGTCATCTGCCAGCTTGAATTCATTACCATCTCCTCCCACCTTCTGATTCTGGCTTCTTCCCCCTTCCTTTCCAGTCCTGATGAAGGCTCTCAGCCTGAAATGTTGACTGTTTATTCCCTTCATAAATGCTGCTGAGTTCCTCTAGCATTTTAGTCACAGAGCACAACACCAGAGAAACACGCCATTCAGCCCATCTACTCCATGCCGAATTGTTACTCTGCCTGGTCCTATCGGCCATTTTGTGTGTGTTGCCCAGCAGACAAAACCTTTGTGGGCAACATAATTACTGTAGGACCCTGCAGGTCACCACGGTGCTCTCCCCGTCACATTGACATATTCTTTCCCTTCTCCCCACCACACCCTACTTTCCTTTTTGTAAAACAAACAGCAAAAATGATGGACTGATTGGCCTGATATTTTCCCCCATGTCCTAAGGCCCTCTCCACCCCAAATTCACCCAGACTGATCCTAGATTCATGTTCACTAGATACACACTTATCTATCACATATACATTGAAACAGAGTGAAATGTGTTATTTGCATTAACAACCAAGGGTGTGCAGAGGACAGCCTGCATGTGTCACTACAAATTCCGATGCCAACACAAACAGAAGCAACAGCAAAACAAGCTCCTTTCCAATCCGCCCACAACCACCCACACAGACAGGCTGCCTCCAGACCTCTAGCCCTTGGCCCTGGGCTCCAGACATCGGGCCTCCACCAGCTCCACTGCTCTCAGCATCATAGGTCCAATCCTCCCTTCAGTAATGTGCAGGATGTTCATTTCCACGAGTTCTGAGTAACCTCCCTCATTACAGCATGAAGATGATAGAGACTTTTGCAATGCAGGAGCGGACAGTGATGGCAACAATGGGTATCCAAACAACAAGGGATTTATTGAAAATTGGTGCACCACAAGAGTACGCCATTTCAGGACAGCCTCACATACCTCTCCACATGTGTGATTACACATTTCGGGTAGCACAGCAGAGGAGCAGTTAGTGTAACACTTTACAGTGCTAGCAATCAGGATTCAATCCCACTGCTGTCTGTAAGTAGTTTGTATATTCTCCCCATGACCGTGTGCATTTCCTCTGGGTGCTCCAGTTTCCTCACACATTCCCATGAGATGGGGGTTAGAGTAAGTGAGATGTAGGCATACTATGTAGTTAGCATGGTGACTAGCGGGCTGCCCCCAGCATATTCTCGGTCAGTGTTGGCCATTAACACAAAAACAATGGTCTTCACTGAAGGCGTTAATGTACATGTGACAAATAAAGCTCATACTTAAACAGAAAACTCAGTTAACTGGGTACTGATTGTTATATTTCTCCAATTACAACATTACACATTTACAGTAAAACGAGGTTTGTGTTACAGAATAAAACACCTAATTATCTGGAAGTTTAACTTAGTTAAATGTAAACCCAAGTTTCAGCCACAACAATAGTGGCATGTCATAACAATTATCAGACAATATAGCTCTGTGCAATAACAGCTGCTTCCCATCTACCTACTGCTGAACTTCATCAGCTGTTCCCTTTTACCACTCAGCACTGGACCATAGACATAGGAGCAGAATTAGGCCATTCAGCCCGTTCAGTTTGCTTCTCCATTGCAAAAGTCGATTTATTTTCCCTCTCAACCACATTCTCCTGCCGTCTCCCCATAATCTTTGATGCTCTTTCTAAGAAAGAAACTAGCAAATTTTGCTTGAAATATATCCAATGACTTGGCCTCCACAGCCATTTGTGCTAATGAATTCCACAGATTCACAGCCATTTGTGCTAATGAATTCCACAGATTCACAGCCCTTTGCCTAAAGAAATTCCTCCTCATCTCTGTTCTAAAGGGACGACCTTGTATTCTGAAGCTGTGTGCTCTGGTCCTAGATTCTCCCACTACAGGAAATATCCTTTCCATGTCCACTCTATCTAAGCCTTTCAATATTTGCTAGGTTTCAATGAGATCCCCTCATGAGTTTAAACTCAGTTTAAGGTCGTCGCTAATGCTGTAAAGTATTGCCATGAAGCCGTAACGCCCTACAATTTGCTTTAAAATCCTACTCTTCAACCTTCTCTGCTTCTGAAGAAAACAAGCCTAGTGTGTCCAATCCCTCACCATAACTGAAGTCCTCTAGTCCGGCAACATCCCATTGAATCTCCACTGCACTCTCTCCAGCTCAACCTCTTAGCACAGTAACATATATGACTCTTAATTGCCTTATTAATCAAGAGCAATTCAAAATGGACATTAACTTCCAGAATCATGTGTATCCTATGAAACTATAGGGACTTGGGACAGTTGACACTTTGTGTTGAGACCCTTCATCTGGTCTTGACCCTTGTTAAAATCTTAAAAAAACATTTAGGTTACACAAAAGAGTAAAGGCAGTACAGTGTTGTAGGGGTTAGTATAACTCCCATTACAGAGCCTGTGACCTGGGTTCAATTCTGCCATCGTCTGCAAGGAGTTTGTACGTTCTCCTCACGATCGCTTGGGTTTCCTATGGGTTCTCCAGTTTCCTCCCACATTCAAGATGTATGGGTTTGGGTGATTAAGCTGTGGACATACTGCGTCAGTGCCTGAAGTGTGGTGACACTCGTGGACTACCCAGCACAGTCCTTATTGTTTGGATTTGATGCAAAACGAGGACCCCTGTCACCTAGGCCTTGCTATCTTCTTATTCCTACCATTAGAGGTGGTACAAGAGCCTGAAGATACACGCTCAATGCTTCTTCCCCTCTGCTATCAGATTTATGAATGGACAATGAACCAACCCATAAACACTACCTCACTATTTTTGAATTAATTTAAATAAAAACAATTAACATCTATTTATCTTAATGTAATTTATTGTATGCATCGCACTGCAGTTCTGTTACGAAACAACTTTCACGAGAGTGATAACGAACTTGATTCACTTACGGTAAGTTCCGCAGCAGTGACGGGCTCGCCATCCAAAACCAGCTGTAAAAGAGACACAAACCATCAGGATAACTGTGCAGACATTCACTGCGCTCTAACACCCCAAAACCACTCACTGACAAACTTCAGTAGATGTACTGTTGAAAGTGTCCTGACTGATGCATTGTAGTCTGATTTGGCAATTCGAACACAGCAATTGTAAGCAGCTGAAGAGAATTTAGTAGTCCGATAACAAAGCTGAGGACTGGGGATATGGAACACACTCAGACAGATTGGGGGGGGGGGGGTTAAATTGTCACCATGCTCAGCGCAGTCTTGATGGGCTGAAGGGCCTACAACTGTACTACATTGTTTTATTATTTTATTTTAAATACATAGACCAGTAACAAACCCTTCAACAAACCACACTCAAAGGTGCTGGAGGAACTCAGCAGGTCAGGCAGTGTCAATTACATCCACGTGACTATTTAATATACTAGCCATCTTTGGGACGTGAAGGGGAATATGGAGCTCCCACATGGTCACAGGGAGAATGTACAAACTCCTTTCAGACTGCAGTTGATACAGGTTGAACCCTGGTTGATACGCTACCATGATGCTCGAAATGCCAACAGTAATACCCCCATCCTGAAAAATAAAGTGGACTGAGAAAATGGACAGTCAACATTTCAGGTCGAGACCCTTCCTGAGCTCATCCAGGTGGAGGGGCACAACTCGAAACGTTGACTCAATTTCCCACCACAGACGCTGCCTGTACTGCTGAGTCCCTCTAGCACCTTTGAGTGTTTCTCCAGATTTCAAACATCTGTAGTCTCTCATCTCCAGTACAAAATTAAAACTGGTTTACTAGGGGGACACAAGAGCGGTGAAACTTTATATGGCATCCAAAACTCCAGTGGTACAGAGTATTAAAGCACAATGATAGATAGATTGGTGTCAAATTGAACAGATTTTCAAAGCCAGCTCTGAGCAGCCTAACCGAATACACCAACACCAGGCAGTAACCAGTTTTCCCACTCTTGGATGGTGAGGTTTCTACGGGACTTACACGCATGAAGGCTGCTTTGGGAGAGAGGTGATAGATGGTGGAGGCACGGTGATTTCTCAGGTAATACACTGGGTTCCCTTCCAGGAAGAGCTGCAACCAAAAACATTACTTGTTACGTTCCTGACTGTTTAAAATGCCGTGGATAGAAAGACAGGCTCAGGTCTCGACGTCCCTGTGCACAAAGTGATATTCCAAATGAGAAAACAAAGATCCCTCTGGACCCATCACACACTCCCAGGGTCAGACGCAGTGAAGCTCCCTCCACACAGTCCCATCACACACTCCCGGGGTCAGACGCAGTGAAGCTCCCTCCACACAGTCCCATCACACACTCCTGGGGTCAGACACAGAGTGAAGCTCCCTCCGCACTGTCCCATCACACACGCCCGGAGTGAGACACAGAGTGAAGCTCCCTCCGCACTGTCCCATCACACACGCCCGGAGTGAGACACAGAGTGAAGCTCCCTCCGCACTGTCCCATCACACACTCCTGGGGTCAGACACAGAGTGAAGCTCCCTCCGCACTGTCCCATCACACACTCCCAGGGTCAGACGCAGTGAAGCTCCCTCCACACAGTCCCATCACACACGGCCGGAGTGAGACACAGAGTGAAGCTCCCTCCGCACTGTCCCATCACACACTCCCAGGGTCAGACACAGAGTGAAGCTCCCTCTACACTGTCCCATCACACACTCCTGGGGTCAGACACAGAGTGAAGCTCCCTCTACACTGTCCCATCACACACTCCTGGGGTCAGACACAGAGTGAAGCTCCCTCTATCTACACCATACACTTCTGGGGTAGACACTCCACAGAGAACTAGCACACATTCTTAGGGTCAGACATAGAGTGAAGCTCCAGCTACACCATCCCATCAAACATTCCCGGGTGAAACTCCCTCTTTGTACCATCAACATTTAAGAGGAATTTGGATAGGTACATGATTGGGTGGGGTACAGAGGGCTAGTCTGGGTGCAGGTCAATGGGACTAGGCAGATTAATAGTTCAGCACATACTAGATGGGCCAAAGGGCCTGTTTGTGTTGTAGTAGTCTATGACTCAATGATCCTTCCTCTAGTCGGTTCCACTGGGAGATGGCCAATACCTTCACATGGGATGTTGTCGGCTCCCTGCCGATTGCTGGATGCTATTTGCAGGTGGATTAAAAGATTAGATTGTTTTCAAAATTAAATTTATTTGTCACCTGTACATCGAAACATACAGTGAAATGTGTTGATTGTATTAACATCCAACACAATCTGAGGATGTGCTGGGAGCAGATGCAAGTGTTGTCATAGTTCCAGCACCAACATAGCATACCCACAGCTTATTAATTGTAACACATGTGTCTTTGGGATGTGGCAGGAAACCAGAGTGACCGGCGGAAATCCACGCAGTCACCGGGAAAATGTACAAACTCCAAGACGGAGTTAAGAACCCCACTCTCTCAATCACCCGTGATGTGAAACAATGCACTAACAGCTCTCTCCCTCCAGCATGAACCGTTCATCTCTCAGCACGACCAGACAGACTCGTGGTGGCCCACTGCCTCCCGTGCTCACCTCCTTAAGCTGATGGAGATGCGAGAGTGGGGCAAGCTTGGCGTGCTCACAGATCACATTATAAGCCAGGTCCAGGCACTTCAGGTGTGACAACAGCTCCAACCCTGGAATCAAAAGAAGGTGATGTGTGCTGGCATGCAAGCAGTACAGAAAGATTGTAGGTTAATGGAGATAAGCTTTATTTATGACATGTACATCAAAACATATAATGAAATGTGTCATTTGCATAAGACATAGGCCATTCAGCCCATCAAGTTTGTTCTAACCATTCCACCATGACAGGTTTATTACCTCTCTCAATCCCATTCTCCTGCCTTCTTCATGTAACTTTTGACACCTTTACTAATCAGGAACCTATCAACCTCCACTCTAAATGTACCCAATGACTTGGCCTCCACAGCTACCTGTGAGAATTAATTCTACCAATTCACCACCATCTGGCTAAAAAAAAGTCCTCCTCAGCTCTGTTCTAAAGGGATGTTCTTATATGATAGGTCATTTTTTAAAAAAATGGTCATGGGAACAGAGTATTGGAGTGGATGCAGGAACTTAGAGCAATGGGACAAGTCAGGAGTGCTTTATATTTTTTAAAAACGGCAGAATACAAGCTCTGTCTTTGTTAGTAGCAGCAAAGCATTTAAAAGCAACAGTTACTGCTAAACATTTGCTCCTTGTAGTGCCCAGAATTAAACAGTACTGCTGTAGGCTAACATGTGGGAAACATTAATCCTTTAAAGAGCAAGCAGAAATTTACTAGAAGGGTCCCAGGGATAAGGCACGTTCAGTTAAGTGGAGAGGCTGGGTTTGTTTTCCCTGGATTAGGATTAAGATTCTGATATAATACATGGGAAGTAGCTGTTCCCATGTGGTGGAAGAATAACGAATTGGGAGCACGTTTTAGATTCTGACCCTCTATGCCTCTCAATGTTTTATATGCTGCAGTAACCCCTTCTGCAGAAGGGTACCCATAGGCCGGGGTGCCACAGCATCACATACACACACTCTCTCACACACCGTGTGGGTCATAGCGCCTGGACTGTGCTCTACTCTTCTATGTTCTACTCCATCACAGTATGTTGAAACCTCGAGCAAATTTCAACAGATGCGAGTATTCAAATCGGCTGCATCGCCATCTGGTGTAGAGGTACCAATGCACAAGATCGGAAGAAGAGGCGGAGGGTTGTAAAGTCAGCCAGCTCTGTCAGGGGCACAACCTTCCCCGTTATTGAGGAGGGCAAACGTTTCCCAGGAACAAGATCTATCATTAAGGACCCTCATTATCCAGAGCATGCCCTCCTCTCACTACTACCCTCAGACAGGAGGTACAGAAACCTGGAGATATACACTCGATTTTTAAAAACAGCTTCTTCATCCCTGCCAGCAGATAGTGAACTATGAACACTATCACTTCATTTTTCAATTATTTATTTTTATATACGTATATATTTTTAATTGTAATTTATAGCATATTTTATTCTTACAATGTGCTGCTGCTGCAAAACAACAAATTTCACGCCATGCATTAGTGATAATAAACCTGATTTGGACGGTCAGAATTGTGTAGGCTTGATGACCCTCTTCCTGTGTTGCAAGGGAATAGAGATGAAGCACCCAGAACAACCAAGTACACCACGCCTTGGATGAGGAACTGGACTGGGAACCAATAACGAAAGGGGCACAATGAAGGAAGTTTATGTAGTCGACATCTGATCAGTCTCAGTTGCTGTAGTGTCACATACGCACTCTTTCTCACGCACAGTCTAACCTACATATCATAATGGCGGAGAACAGAGGTACCAAGGAGTGAAGCCTCTTCTTCTCTCCCACCAACGCCCTGAGACTGCTTCAGGAAATTCAAGCTAACATTGTGGGGTCGGCCTTACCAGCGATATCGTCCAGTTCATTGTTCCGTAGGACCAGAGTGACCAGCTGGATCCGGGAGCAGGAATTGAAGATGGGCAGCTTCTTCAGGAGGTTGTAGCTCAGGTTCACGTACTTCAGTTCTGAGAGTAGCTGAAGGAGGGAAGGATGGCAGCAAGCAACAATTGATTAAAAATGATTCTGCCCTTACTCAGTGAGGCTCAAATTTTCAATCTGCCTCCGGTTCGTGGCAGTGGAGGAGCATGGGGTGGGGGGGGGGGGCCTTGGGGTCCACTTCCATAGATCTCTCAAAGTTGGCGCACAAGTTAACAGGGTGCTTAAGAAGACATGGTGTGGTAGCTTTCATTAGTCAGAGGACTGAGTTCAAGAGCCACAAGCTAATGTCGCAGCCCTATAAAACTCTGGTTAGACCACACTTGGTGGTCTATTATGTTCAGTTCTCGTCATCTCATTGTAGAGAGGATGTAAAAGCTTCGGATAAGGTACAGAGGAGATTTACCAGGATGCTGCATGGGTTAGAGAGCATGTCTTATGAGGATAAAGTCAGAATCAGGTTTATCATTGACATGTACCGTACTGTGTAAAAGTCTTAGGCACATCTATATAGCTAGGGCGCCCAAGACTTTTGCACAGTACTGTAGAGCATGTCTTTCCAGATACCAAATATTACTTCATACTACTGAGCCAATACATAACTAAGAACTATACAAAGTATAAATATGTACCTAAGATATTTGCATAGTCTGGACTTCCTGAAATTTTATGTTTTGCAACAATACAGCGCAATTCATTAAGAAAAACTACCGTAACTTGAACAAGCTAGGTTTTTCTCTTTGAAGCAAAGGAGGGCAAGAGGTGACTTAATAGAGGTATACAAGATGATGAGAGGCATTGATAGAATGAGACCTTTCTCCCTGGGCGTATATGGGTAATACAAGAGAACATATTATTAAGGTGATTAGAAGAAAGTATTTCCCACCCCCCTCCCCCACAGAAACTGGTGGGTGTATGGAACACAGCCTAGGCTGGTGGTGAAGGCAAATACATTGCAGACATTATAGAAACTCTTAGAAAGGCACATGGATGATAGAAAAATGATGGGCTATGTAGGAGGGAAGGTTAAACTGACTTTAGAATAGTTTAAAAGGTTGTCACAACATGGAAGCCCAAAGTTCCTCTACTGTGCTATTATGGATAGGGGAATCAAGGGATATGGGGACAAGGCAGGGACTGGGTATTGATAGTGAATGATCAGCCATGATCTCAGAATGGCGGTGCCGACTCGAGGGGCCGAATGGTCTACTTCTGGACCTATTGTCTATTGTCTATTGTCTACTGTGCTGTAGTGTTCTACGTTCCATGTTCAAATACGCACTCTGGTGATTCAGGAACAAAATGGTTCAATTAACTATAGGCTAGCACCAGCAGAAGCTTGAAGAAGGTAGATGTTCAGTGGAGAGCATTCTGACTGGTTCCATCTCCCAAAGCTGATGCTCCAGGAAGGCAATATCCATCATTAAGGAGCATCACCATCTAGGACATACAGTACCTTCTTCTTGTTACTACCATTAGGGAGGAGGCATGGGAATCTGAAGACCTATACTCAACGATTCAGGAACAGCTTCCTCCCCTCCATCATCATCAAGTTTCTGAATGGACCATGAACTCAGGAACACTACTTTTCTATCTTGCTCTCCTTTTGCATTTTTTTAAAAATAATTTCTTATTCTATCTTGTGTTTTTTAATGTCTTCTTTGTACTGCTGCCACAAAACACCAGATTTCACAACACATGTCAGTGATAATAAACCTGATTCTGAGATGCTGCTTCACTTTACACTTTGAGATAAACACAGCCATTCTCTCTTTCTGAATCTTCTTCCCATAGAGGCGCTCAGCTCTCCCGATGGACGCAGCCTCATACCTGGAGATTCTCCGCACAGTCCCGGATTCGATTGTGACTCAGATCCAGAGTCTGTAGCACATTGAGCAGACCCTGACAAGAGCAAGCAAAAAGAAAAAATGTAAAGACAAGCAGCACTTAAACACCACAGAGTCTATGTCACAAGCTTGTCAGAACACATAACATTAACACGAGGGTGTCTTCTTGACCTTTAACTCTGACAAAGAGTACCAAGGGGGATTTGTACCGGACAGGGGTGGCACAGTAGTGCAACAGTTAGCATAGTGGTATTACAGTGCCAACAATCACCGACTTCTAAGTGTGGGGGCAGCCAATGATGATTGTGCTGGTAGCAGCCCACCGGGGGTCACCGTCATCCGGCATGCCCCCCCCCCCCCCCCCCCCGGCAAACTGTCTTACCAGTGAGTTGTCGAGCGACGTGATGAAGTTGTTGCTGAAGTTGAGGGTGTGCAGGTCTGGCCAGGGAAGGGCAGAGCTCAGATCACCACCACAGACAGAGATAATCTCCTGCCCGAAAAACAGAGAGAGATGGAGTTCAGAGAGAAAACCAGAGCAGTAATGGGACACTACTCTCAACAACCCTGTCATTCAACATAATCATGGTAGATCTGCACCAGGCCTCATCTACTCTGAGCCAGTCCCATGTCACCATCATTTCCCCATTCAAAATTTACCCACCATCTGGAACATAGAACAGTCCAGCACAGGATCAGGCCCACTGCCCGACAGAATTGTGCCCAGCCAAGTAAGCTAATAATGCCTCATTAAACTAAACCCTTCTGTCCACATTCTTCCATTTCCTTCATACTCGTTTGCCCATTTCAGAGCACCGTAAGTATCTCGCTGGTCAAGCCGCAATTGGAACATGGAGAGCAGGTTGGGGCCCCTTATCCACAAAAGGGTGTGCTGGCATAGGAGAGGGTTCATGAGAATGATCCAGGAATGAAAGGGTTAAGTATGAGGAACACTTAGAGGTTCCACGCCTGTACTCACTGGAATTTAGAAGAATGAGAAGGGATCTCTTAGAAACCAATGGAATATTGAAAGGTCTAGATAGAGTGTACGTGGAGAGGGTATATTTCCTACAGTGGCGGAGTCTAGGACCAGAGGGCACAACCTTAGAATTCACCGGCGTCCCATTAGAACAGAGATGGGGAGGAATTTCTTCAGCCAGAGTGGTGAACCTGCGGAATTCACTGCCACAGACGGCTGTGGAGGCCAAGTCACTGGGTGCATTTTAAACAAAGGCTGATGTGTTCTTGATTAATAAGGGTGTCAAAGATTACAGGGAGAAGGCAGAAGAATGGGACAATAAATCAGTCATGATAGAATGGTGGAGCAGAGTTGATGGCCCAAATAGCCTAATTCTGCTCCTTTGTCTTATAGTCTTACGGCCTCTATCATATCTACCTCTGGCACCACCCCAGCAATGTTCCATGCAACTATAAAAAACACAAAACGCTGGCAGAACTCTGCAGGCCAGACAGCATCTATGGGAGGAGGTAATGACGACGTTTTGGCCCGAAACCCATCATCAGGAGTGTTTGATGAGGGGTTTCCTGATGATGGGTTTCGGCCCAAAACGTCGTCATTACCTCCTCCCATAGATGCTGTCTGGCCTGCAGAGTTCTGCCAGCATTTTGTGTTTTTTATTTAATTCCAGCATCTGCAGATTCACTCGTGTTTCCATGCAACTATCACTCTTACTAGGAAAAATATTGCACCACAGAACTACTTTGAATTTTCCCCCTTGCATCTTAAGCGCATGCCCTCTTGTATTACAGCATAGTACTGGTCCATGCCACATTATTATACTGCCCAGTTCCATCCACCTGCACCTGGACCATACCCCTCCCATCCATGTACTTACCCAAACTTCTCTCAGTAAAACCCACATCCACCACTTCTGCTGGCAGCTTGTTCCACACCCTCATTACCCTCACTATTCTCTGAATTGGTCAAGGAACTGAGAAAATTTCCAGGCTGTGGCTACAGAGAAAGAATAGCTGAATTGCTCTCGAATCCAGCAAGCAACTATCTCCTATGCTGAAATAATTATATGATTCAGCCTCTTTAGCCTTCCAATATCAACCTGCAGTCACCTAGCTTTGGTAGTAAGACTGTGTTCTAGCCACCCTGTCAGAGATATCAAATCCCCTCTTCCTACTTTTAGGAACTTCCATGTTCAGAGAATATCCAATTAAACGGTCCGCTACAAAAGGCAGAATCTCCCTCCCAGTGGCTACCAAAATCACTGTGACTTCCCATTCCGACATGTCTGACCATGGCTTCCTCTACTGCCATGAGGCCAAATGCATGTTGGAGAAGCAACACTTCAAATTCTGTCTGGGTAGCCTCCAACCTGATAACATGAACAGAAGTTTCACTAACTCCTGGTAATTTATCCCACCACTCCCTACTTCTCTCCTTATCCATTCCCCATTCTGATTACCCTTTCACTCCTCCTTTTCTCCTCACCTGCCCATCACCTCCCTCTGGTTTGCCTCCTCTTTCCCTTTCTGCTATGGTCCACCGTCCTCTCCGATCAGATTCCTTCTTCAGCCCTTTATCTCTTCCAGCTCTCCCTTCCCAACTCCTCACTTCATTCCCCCTTCCTATTCCCCTCACCGGCTTCACCCATCACTTGCCAGCGTAATCAGACCCCTTCACCACACCTTCTTATTCTGGTTCTGCCACCTTCCTTTCCAGTCCTGATGAGGGTTTCCCATATTATATTCGCTGGCTGTAACGCACTGGGTCAAAGGCTCTGTCACTACACTGAGGTTGTTGGGTCCTTGCCAAAGGCGGCAGACTCACCTCGACAGTGTTGATGCAGTAGGAACAGACGAGGATCTCCAGCTGAGTGTAGACACCCCGCAGTCCTTCCAAGCAGTGAGGAGGAACCCGCTTCAGCTGGAACACAACGGTGGATAAATATGAGGCAAAGGAACAACATGCAGCGCACTGCCATGCCTGTCGAAGCCCAAGACTACCTCCAATGCCAATGGAGACACAAGAGGTCCTACAGATGCTGGATATCCTGAGCAACACTCGCAGAACACTGGCGGGACTCAGTGGGTCACACAGCCTCTATGAAGGGAAAGGAAGAGTCAACATCTCGGTCCTAAACATCAACAGTTTACTTTTCTGCATAAATACTGCCTGTTCAGTTCCTCCAGCATCGTGTGTAAGATTTCCAGCATCTGTAGGACCTCTTGCGTCGCTAGACACGAAGCTCAACTCACCTGGGTGAAACTCAATACCATTCCACTTTCCTGGCACCCCACTCACCACTTAAACCCTCAAGACAAGGATCGAGAACAGGCATTTCTCTTAAATCATTTGTTTATTCGACCAACAGCCATGACTGGTACAAGAAATATACATACATCAAGTGGCCTGCCTCAGGATAGAAATGCTTAATATGAGGAGGCATATATTAAGGTGATTGGGGAAAGTATTATTTTTAAATACAGAATTGTGGGTGCATGGAACCAGGAGTGGTGGCGGAGGTAGATACATCAGGGATATTTAAGAGACTCTTTTCTATTTACCTAATTTCCCTCCGGATCAATAAAGTATGTCTGTCTGTCTTTGATAGGCACATGCATGAAAGAGAAATGGAAGGGTATAAGGGAGGGAAAGGTTAAATTTTATCCTGGAGTAGATTAAAGGATCAACACTACTTTGTAAACCAAAGGGCCTGTACTGTGCTGTAATGTTCTATGCTCTTATCCTACTCACCACAGTTTAGCAACATTATGACCATACTGATCACTCTGCTCAAAAATGGACTTTTTTTTGTTTTAATTCTGCTCTTTCTTGGAAAAATTGTGCCTAATTTAAGTTCAATGTATGTTTTTTGTGAATGTTGCTTATCTGTTGCTTTGTGCCTGTGATGCTGCTGCAAGTACATTTTTCATTACACCTGTGCAGACATGGACTTCTGTATGTGACAATCAACTTTACTTAGACAACCATGTACCATGACTACAGGATACATGTGCTGCAAGATGAACTACCTGCAAGTTAAATCCTTTTACGTTCATCTCCTCCAACCAGAGCTCTACCACTGAGGAGGACCGGGCAACAGCACCTGTGCATTCCCTACTGGCGGCATGCCATTCTGACTCAGAAATATCTCACCATTCATTTACTATCTTTGGGTGCATGTCCTGTAACTCACTACTCAACAGCACTGTGGGAGCACCTTTTCCTGTCATGCTTCAAGGAGTTAAGTTTACCACAACATTTCCAAGGTGAAGTCAGGGATGGGCAATAGAACATAGAACATTAGAGCACAGTACAGGCCCTTCGGTCCACAATGTTCTGCTGACCCATTCAGAATTAGGTTTATTATCATTGGACGCATCGTGAAATTTGTTAACTTAGCAGCGGCAGTACAATGCAACACATGATAATATAGAAAAAAATAAGTAAATCAGTTGAAGTATATATATGTATATTAAATAATAAGATCTAAAATAGTGCAAAACAGAAATAATATTTAAAAAGTGAGATAGTGTTTATGGGTTCAATGTCCATTCAGGAAACAGATAGAGAGGGGATCTACTCTAAGATCAGTTTAACCCTTCTGTCCCGCTTAGCCCTACATTTTTCTATCATTAATGTGCTTATCTAAGAGTCTATTAAATGTCCCTAATACATCTTCATCTACATCACCCTGGCATCATGTCCCACACACCCAACATTCTCCATGTAAAGAACTTACCTCTGATATCCCCTCTACACTTTACTCCAATCACCTTAAAATTATGATTTTCATATTAGTCATTTCCACCCTGGGCTATCTACTCAATCTATCTCTCTTACTTGCACACCTCTATTAAGTCACCTTTGCTCCAGACAGAAAAGCCCCAGCTTGCTCACCCTTTTCTAAGACATGCTCTCTAATCCAGGTAGCATCTGGGTAAATATCCTCTGGGCCTCTCTAAAGCTTCCACGTGCTTACTATGAGGCGGCCAGAACTGAACACAATACTCCAAGTGTGGTCTAACTAGGGTTTTCTAGAGCGACATACCTTGCAGCTCCTCAGCTCAATTCCTCGGCTAATGAAGGCCAACACGCCATGTGCCTTCCTAATCGACCCTTTCAACTTGTGCGGCAACTTTGAGCGATCTACAGGTCTGTTTCTCCAGACTGGTCTTACCACCAGTGATTTATTGCATTGTTAGGGAACACACGGAACATTCCAACTCTGAAATTTTGCTTCTCGTTCCCGGATCACAGATCGAGGCCCCTCAGGGACCAGGTGAATGGAGCAGCTTGCCGAGTTCAATGTGAATCAGAGTCAGTCAGCCACATTGCCACAAATGTGGAGTCACAAAATGGACAGTAAGGATATTGCTTAGGCCAGGGGTAGGCAACCTTCAGCACAAATGATTTTTTAGCATGCGTTACTCATTAGTTTGAGGCAAAACATAAGTAGATTTACTTAAATGGACAATTCCCATATTTCAAGTTTTTAATGACATTTATCTGGCCCACCGTCTGCTCATTAATACGCGATCCGGCTCAGAGGCAAAAACGTTGCTGGCCCCTGGCTTAGACACAAGATGCTGGAATCTGAGGCAACACACAATGCAGGAGAATCTCAGCAGGTTGGGCAGCACCTGCGGAGTGAAATGGACTTCAATTGGACTGAAAGACAGAGGGGAGAGAGAAAAAGATTAGCTTCATTCCTGACCTACAGTGAAATGAATTGTTTACGATGACCAGCACAGTCTGAGAAGTGCTGAGGGCAGTGAAGTGTCACCATGCTTCTGGTGCTAACATAGCATGCCCACAACTTACTAACCGGCACGTCTTTGGAAGGTGGGAGGAAACCGGAACACAGGGAAGAAACATACAAACTCCTTAGGGAGAGTGGCGGATTGAATCCTAGTTGCTGCTGCTGTAAGGCATTACACTACCATGCCGCCACTGGAGATAGCTAGCGTGTTGGAAAGAGGCAGTGGAAGATCTGGCAGGATTGCTAGATCCAGGTTGGGGGTGGGCGTGGGGGGAGAGGAGAGGGAAGCTGAGAGGTTATAGGTGAAAGTAGTAAAGAGCTGAAGATGATTGAACCTGATAGGAGAGGGACATAGAACAAAAAAAAATAAGGGAGGTGAGGTATTCATTAATCAGATAAGATTACTAGCAGGGGTTTGACACAAAACATCATGAATTCCTTCTACACCCCCACAGGTGCAGAGTTCCTCCATCAGATTGTAGTCGCTCCAGATTCTAGCATCAACATTCTCTTGTTACCAGGATTACTAACAATCCAATTTCGCCATTGCTAACATCACTTCCTTCAATCCAGATTTAATTAATTAAGTTAAATGCTCCAGTTGGCAAAGTGGGATTTGAACTTTATTTACGGTTTCCAGATATGAGACAAGGAACATAACAATTAGATACCCAATGCAGACTGGTGACCGCTTTGTCAAGCGCCATCATTCCATTCGCAGCAACCCTTTGAGGAACAACATCCTATATTAATTTAATAGCCCCCAACTTAATGGTATGAAAATCGATTTCTCCAAATTCTGGTAGTTCCTCTCCCTTCCCCATTCGCTATTTCTTTATTCCTCATTCTGGCTCTCCTCTTACCCCTCCCCTTCTCCTCACCTGCCTGTCACCTCCCTCTGGTGCCATTCCTCCCCCTCCTTTTTCACCCATAGTTCACTCCGCTCTCCTATCAGATTCCTCCTTCTTCAACACTTAAACCTTTCCACCTATTACCTCCTAACTTCTTACTTCACCTCCCCCTTTCCCGCCCACCTACCTTCTCCTTAAAACTGGTCTCACCTATCATCTGCTAGCTTGTACTCCTTGCTCTCCCCTCACCTTATTTTCCCCCTTCCTTTCCAGTCCTGATGATGAATCTGGGCCTGAAACATCAACTTCTTACTTCTCTCCATAGATGCTGTCTGACCTACCATGTTCCTCTAGCATTCCAGCGTTTTGCGTGTGTTGCTCTGAATTTCTAGCATCTGCAGAATCTCTCGTGCTTAAGATGGACCAAAGAGCCAGTTTCTGTGACTGTGGTGTATTTAGAAGCTTGACACCATTCCCTTTTGTCAATGTTCCAACATTTAAATGTGCGTCTTGGTTTTAAACTTTTGCTACTGCTGTCCTCACCAGAAAAGACAAAACCACCTCTAACTTGGACCCAGTTTGTGATCTCATGTCTCCCCACTTAGACCATAGAACACAGGAGCTGAATGAGGCCACGTGGTCCATTCAGCCTGTTCTGCTATTCCATCATGGCGCATTTATCATCCCGCTCAACTACACTAGACCTGCCAAATTCTTATTCACATAGTGCTTTGAGATAACTATCAAGTTTAGATTTGAAAGTCTTTAACTTACTACTCTCAACTACCCAACTAGGTAGTTTGTTCCACAACTCGCTGTGTAAAGAAATGCTTCCCGACTATAGCCTGAAATCTCCCCTTAACCAATCTCCAATTATGGCCCTGTCCTTAACGATGGATTAATTTTGAAACTGGCATCTACCTTACTTATACCCTTAATGATTTTGAACACTTCTATTGTGTCTCCTCTCATTCTACATCTACTTAGGGTAAAAAGATTCCTTTCAATCTTTCTTCATTGCTCATACCCTGCAGAGCTGGAATGAATCTAGTCAGCCTTCTCTGGGCTCTCTCCAGTGCCTTCACATCACTCACAGAAAAGGCATTCTCCTGCCTTTTCCCCATAACTTATGATGCCCTTACTAATCAAAATCCCATCAACCTCCACTTTAAATATACCCAATGGCATGGGTGTACAACGCCTCCACAATTGTCCGTGGCAATGAATTCCATAGATTCTCCACCCTCTGTTTAAAGAAATTCCTCATCATCTTTGTTCTAAAAGGACACCCTTCTGTTCTGAGGCTTGTCCTGCCAGCTAAAGTAAGATCTGCTGACCAACACTCAGTACCCTGGATACCACTTCAAAAGGCATACCTCTAAGAATCGGAGGGATTTAAAAGCAAAGATTTTGACAGGTGTCTGGAGCTTGGGTCCTGGGGGATGCACCAACTGGAAGAAAAAATAGAATACTGATTATCCATTCACACAGCCAGACAGACTACAACGTGGATTATGGACTCTGTTATGTATCTGTAGAGTAAGAACCACGAAGCATTGGGATTAAATGCTTTTTATTGAGTTATGTTAATAACGGTAGCTGCTGGGCAACTTACAGTGTAGGAGCAAACAACCTGCTGAGATGAAACACACACGCACAGGAAAGCCCAAACAAAAAAATAGAGACTTCCACACATAGGAGGCCCAACCGGTTCACCACGCGATCAATTAGCCACGTGCGCTCTTGCCACATTCTTGCTATTGATCTGGAACAGTTCATGCCTCCCCCCTAGATAGGAGCTGTAGAGGAAGGGAATAAGTGAGGTGACTGAGAAAAACGTTGACACATCTATGGTGCTTGGTACCAGTTAATCAGTCATATGCATACTTGTCACATTCTCGTGACGGGTCCGATACGGTTCAGGCTATATGAGAACACCTTTGCCACCACTCTTGAAGAGACTCTACCATCAGTGCTGAACAAGATCTCATAGGACCACTGAGAAAATTACTGTGACTGCAAAAGGAGGTCATACTCACGGAGTTTGGCAGTGAGTGACATCACCTAGCTCTCCAAAGAGCATGCAGCATTCCTAGTGGAAAGACTGGATAACGCTAAGTGGCTACACACCTTAGCACCTTACACCAATCCAATAGGTGACGGAGGAAAGACTCAGCAGCACACTGATTCATGTGAACAAATGACACAAGTAGGAAGTGGGTTCATCAGTTGTTTTGCAACTTAAACCCTGTTTGAATGCTTGAGTTTGTTAGCTTTAATATCAGAAATAACTCTCAATCAGATTTATTATCGTTGATAGTGGTTTATAATCACCATCAGGTGTCTCTCCTGCCTCCCTTTCTCAAATGGTCCACTCTCTCCTATCAGATTCCTTCCATCTATCACCTCCCAGCTTCTTACTTCATCCCCCACCCACCCCCAACATCCACTTTCCCCCTCACCTGGTGTCACTTCTCCAATCCTGATGAAGGATCTTGGCCTGAAACCTTGACTGTTTATTCCTCTCCATGGATGCTGCCTGACCTGCTGACTCTGCATTATCTGATCTTTCAGATCAGATCCTATCCTCCCTCTCTAATGAACAGAAAATATTCTGTAGCATTTTTCAAAAACTGTCAGGCTCTTTAAGTGCTCAGTATTTCACCGACAAATAATATTAGATAGCGTAGAGGGAACAAAACTATGTCTAACCTGTGTTGACCCTACTTGTGAATGTGATGGGAAATGTATGGGGAGCTTTACCCTGTGTCTGACCCTGGGGATGTGTGGTGGGACAGCATAGAGGGAGCTTTACCCCGCGTCTGAACTGGGAATGTGTGGAGGGAGTTTCACTCAATATTCAAGCCATATTCTTCCTGCCTAGGATTCCTTGATAGGGCACTATAAAGAAGATGATCTTTCTTTGTCACATGTACATCAAAATATCAACATACAGTGAAATACATCATTTGCATCAATGACCAACACAATCTGAAGATGTACAAGGCAATCAGCAAGTGACATCACCACGCTTCTGGCACCAATGTAACTTGCCCACCCACATACTAACCCTCGCCCATGCAGCTTTGCAATGTGGGAGCACTCAAGGAAACTCACACGGTAACAGGAGAGCATACAAACTCTTTACGGACAACAGCAGGAGTTAACCCCTAATGACTGGTGATATAAAACGTAATATTAACCAGGTGGCAACTATTACGAAAGTAGAAAATGCGCTGCAAAACAGTTCTCGAGTGCCACCGAGTGCATGTATAACGATACTGAAGGAAAATTAGCCCCTCAAAGAGCAACCAACCTTCAGTGACATGGTTTTTTGGAACACATCGAAAAGGAACTGCACTTCCAGGACCGAGGCTGTATCAGATGGGTGGGAGGGAAGCGCGACAAATCCATGCTGGTACTTGCGAGCCAATAGATGCTGCTCAAAGAGCTGGTGTAGTTTCTGCAGGCCAATAGTCAACAGGGAGAGTGTACTCGTCCCACTCAGCACAGAGTCACCTAGAGATAACACAGAAAAGACATTTGATCAGATTTCTAAATGGGCCTGAATCAAGGAATAGTACAAAGTTTAAAGTTCAAAATAAAGTTATTATCAAAGTACATGTACGCCACCATATTCTATCCTGAGATTCATTTAGTTGGCATTCACAGTAAATACAAAGAAACACAATGAAAAACTGCACACAAAGACTGACAAACAATTTCAAAATATGACAAACTGTCCATATAATAAAAACCAAAATAATAATTAAAAAAGTAACAAATATTGAGAATGTGAGTTGTAGCATCTTTGAAAGTGAAGCCATAAGTTGTGGACTCAATTCAATGTTGGGATGACTGAAGTCACCACTCTGGTTCAAAAACCTGATGGTTGAGGGGCTGAAAAAGAATTTCAGGATGTATACTGTATACATTTCTCTGGCGTTAAATATACCTATTGAAACTGGTGGTGTGGGACCCAAGGCTCCTTTACCCCCTTTTGATGTTAGCAGTGAGAAGAGAGCATTGCCCCACTGCCTCACTACTTTTTCTCTCTATTAATTCTATTTATAATATATATAAATAATAACTATATCACGGTCTTTGCCCCAAATTGTGGCTTCCCTTGAATCTCATCTCTTCCGTTTCCTGCACCTCTGCTCTCACGTGATCTCCTCCTGGACAAGGAAAGGAGAGAGCTGCCTGCTCCTCACTTTCCATCCCACTCAACAGGTCATCCTCCACAGATCACAAACACGAGGTCTGCAGATGCTGGAAAACTTAAGCAACACTGGAGGAACTCAGCTGGTCAGACAGCATCTACAGAGGGGAATAATCAGAGCTTTGGGCCAAGGTGCTTCATTGGGACTAGAGAGAAAAGGGGCAGAATCTCGCAGGAGGTGGAGGAAAGGGAAGTACAGGAGGTGGAAGGGAAGGTGATAGGTGAAACATCAGATTTTTCTAACGCCCCAATTACTCTTCCCCCCCCTTCTCTCTTTTTCCATTCCCCATAACGATTTCCCTTCTCCTCTCTTGCCCATTACCTCTCTGCCTCCTTCCTTTTATCCCATGGTCTACTGTCTTCTCCTGTTAGACTGCCTTTTCTTCACTCCTTTACCTCATCCATCTAACACCTCCCAGCTTCTCACTTCACCCCCCCTTCCCCCACCCACCCTGGTTTCACCCATCACCTGTCCACTTGTACTCCTCCCAGCTCCCCCCATCTTCATATTCTGGTTCTGCCCCCTTCCTTTCCAGTCCTGATCAAGGTTTTTGGCCTGGGAGCGTCACATGATGACGTAGGATTGAGACGTTGGGAATCCAGCTCCCAAGTAATGAAATAGGGTTTAAGTGAAGAAGAGTTAACAAATACCTACTAGAAACTATTTATGAGCAACTCAGGATTATTTTTAGATATGGCTCCTAAACCAAAACAGAAGAAAGCTACTACTTTGAAGACTGCGCAAGTCAGCGGGGAAAAAGGCCTTTCTGTCTCGGCGAAGCCTCGTACTCAAGTTGGATCTCCACCCGGTGAAGTGCATGGCACTTCTGATGGTGCGGGACAGGAAGCTGCGGCAAAGTCGGTGGTCTCTAAGAAGAAACGACAAGAACAATGCATGCGCGGAGAAACAAGTATGCATGAACAGATATTAACAAAACTACAAATCCCAACTACGGCTGGAAGTGAAATTGGAAGTGAATCAGAAGTGGAATCAGATTCTTTGGGAAACACAGACGAAGAAGAGGAAAAGGAGGAGATTAAAGGAGACATAAGAGATATCCTGATATATATCTGATGAATGAATTAAAAGCTATAAGAACAGATATAAGAAGGATGCAGAATAAACTCGATAATGTGGTGGAAAAACAAAAGAAGATGGATAATAAAGTTAAAGAGATGGAAGTAAAAATGGAAGAAAACACTGAAAGAATAGATAAGATAGAAGACAATAATCTTGCCTGGACAATAGAAAGAAAACGGATGTTGGAAAAAATAGGTGTGCTTGAAAACTCTAGATGAAATAATATTAAAATTGTTGGTCTTATAAAGGTACAGAGGGAGAAAATCCAATAAAATTCTTCCAAGAATGGATTCCGAAAATTTTGGAAATGAAAGAAGGAAGCCAAGTAATTGAAATTGAAAGAGCACACAGAGCTTTAAGACCAAGACCTCAACAAGATCAAAATCCAAGATCAATTTTGATAAAATGCTTAAGGTACCAAGATAAAGAAATGGTCTTGAAGGCAGCTACTCAAGGTGCTAAAAAGAGAAATGGGCCATTGATAATAGAAGGGAAAAGAGTTTTTTTTTATCCAGACATAAGTTACGATCTTCTGAAGAGGCGGAAGGAATTTAATCCAGTGAAAAAATCTTTATGGGAAAAGGCTATAAATTTTTATTGAGCTACCCAGCAAAATTGATAATTTTCCTGGATAACGAAGAAAGAAGATTTTTTGTTGATTACCGGAAAGCGGAGAAATTTGTACAAGAACTACCTGATATCCACGAGGGAGAGTAAAGAATTATAGAAATGAAGTGGACTAATGATGAAGACTGAAATAAGGTTGGACTTGACGGACATAAGAAATAAGAAGAAAAAAAAATAGTTGAGGAGTATTAATTGGGAGTAGAGACATTAATTATTTTCTTTTTTTTTCTTCACTAATATATTTTCTTTCTTTTTTTGTTGCGGGGGAGCTGGAGGAGCTCCTGATCGATGGCTGCGAGTTTCACGTGTACAATCATGGCGATTGCCATGACCCGTAAAATGGGGGAGGGTAATGTTGTGTTCTTTTTATTCGCAACATTAGTGGGGGGGTACTTTGTTTTTTTTCTTATATATTAGTTATCTTTCTTCTATTTTTCTTCTTTTTTGCCTGGATGGTTGGGGAGAGACACATAGCAACATGGAGAATTTTAAAGAGTTCCCAAGGTTTTATGAATGATTAATTTAATTAATTTTTAAAGTTTTAATGTTAATGGACTTAATAGGCCTGTGAAAAGAAAAAGAGTTTTAACACATATTAAGAAAATGAAAGGAGATATAGCTTTTCTACAAGAAACACATTTAACAGAAACAGAACATAAGAAATTAAAGAGAGATTGGGTTGGAAATGTCATTGCAGCTTCATTTAATTCAAAATCGAGAGGAGTTGCAATTTTGGTTTATAAAACTTTGCCAATTAAAATATAAAATGTAGTAATTGATTCTGTGGGGAGATATGTGATTATACATTGTCAATTTTTTTCAGAATTACGTACTCTTATGAACATTTATGCACCAAATGAAAATGATGCAAAATTCATACAAGAAGTTTTTTTGAACTTGGCTGATGCACATGATAAAATATTAATAGGTGGAGACTTTAATTTTTGTTTAGATCCAGTTTTGCATAGGTCAACTAAAGTTGCTACAAAATCAAAAGTAATAAAACTAACTTTATCATTAATGAAAGATTTAAACCTGATTGACATATGGAGAAAAATTAATCCAAGAGAAAGAGACTATTCATTTTATTCAAATAGACATAAAACTTACTCAAGGATTGATTTTTTTTATTATCAAAAAATATTCAGGATAGAGTGAAAAGTGTGGAATATAAAGTAAGAATACTGTCAGATCATTCCCCCTTGATAATGACAATGATAATGATGGATAAGGACGAATCGATCTATAGATGGAGATATAATTCAATTTTATTAAAATGTCAAGATTTTTGTGATTTTATGAAAAAACAGATTCAATTTTTTTTGGATACAAATTTACATTCAGTTGAAGATAAAATTGTATTATGGGAAGCGATGAAAGCATTTTTAAGGGGTCAGATTATAAGTTATACATCTAAAATTAAGAAGGAATACGCAGCAGAAATAGATCAATTAGAAAAAGATATCATAAAGTTAGAAAAAGAATCTCAAAGATATATGACAGAAGAAAAATGAAGACAACTTGTTAATAAAAAATTACAATATAATACACTCCAGACATATCATACAGAAAAAGTAATTAAGAGAACTAAACAGAAATATTATGAATTAGGTGAAAGATCACATAAGATTCTTGCTTGGCAGCTGAAAACAGAACAGGCTTCTAAAACAATAAATGCAATTAGAACAAGTGCAAATAAGGTTACTTATAAACCTTTAGAAATTAATGAAACTTTAAAAAATGTTTATACTGAACTATATCAATCAGAATCACAAAAAAATTGCTAAGATAGATACATTTTTATCACAAATAATCCTTCAAAAAATTAAATTTGGAAGAACAGAAAGGATTAGATATGCCCTTTACATTAAAAGAGGTTGAAGAAGCTTTAGGATCACTTCAGAGTAATAAATCCCCAGGAGAAGATGGTTTTCCTCCTGAATTTTATAAAAAAATTTAAAGATTTATTAATTCCTCCTTTTATGGAATTAATATATCGAGTGGAAAGAATGCATAAACTCCCACAATCTTTTTTAACAGCGATCATAACTGTATTGCTAAAAAAAGATAGAGATCCTTTAAAACCAACATCATATAGGCTTACTCCTTTATTGAATACAGATTATAAAATAATAGCAAAAAATTTATCTAATAGAATATCTAAATATTTACCAAAATTAATACATATGGATCAAACAGGTTTTATTAAAAACAGACAATCAATGGATAATATAACCCGGTTACTTAGTATAATTCATTTGGCACAAAAAAGAGAGGAAATGAGTGTGGCAGTTGCTTTGGATGCAGAAAAAGCATTTGATAGATTGGAATGGGATTTTTTATTTAAGGTATTGGAAAAATATGAGTTAGGAAAATCTTTTATACAATGGATTAAAACCTTAAATACTAATCCTCAAGCTAAAGTAGTTACAAATGGTCAGATTTCAACACCATTTTGCTTAAGGAGGTCAACTAGACAAGGCTGCCCATTATCACCTGCTTTATTTGTGTTGGCAATAGAACTATTAGCTGAATTAATTAGAACAGATTCAGACATTGGGGGCTTTAGAGTTAATCAAGAGGAATATAAGATTAATTTATTTGCTGATGATGTTTTGATTTATTTAACAAACCCATTGCAATCTTTGCAAAGACTATCTTTTAGATTGGAAGAATTTGGGAAAGTATCAGGGTATAAAGTAAATTGGGATAAAAGTGAAATTTTACCCCTTACCAAAGGAAATTATAATCAATGTCGATTAGTAATTCAATTTCGATGGTCAATAAATGGGATAAAATAATTAGTTATTAGAGTTGATAATGATGTAAAAAATTTATATAAACAAAATTATTTGCCATTATTTAAAAAAAAGAGGATCTTGATAAATGGATGATGTTACCAATAACATTAAAAGGTAGAGTTAATGCTGTAAAAATGAATATATTTCCTAGATTACAACATTTATTCCAAACTTTACCAATACAATTGCCTCAGAAGTTTTTTCAAGAACTGAATAAATATGTAAGGAAATTTCTTTGGAAAGGAAAGATGTCAAGAATATCATTGAAAAACTGACATGTAAATTTGATTTAGGAGGGTTACAACTTCCAAATTTTAAGAATTATTATAAAGCAAATCAACTTAGATTTATTGCGTCTTTTTTTGATTAAGAAAAACCGGCATGGATTAGAATAGAATTAGATAAGATAGGAGAAAGCATACCAGAAGATTTTATATATAAATGGGAATCCAAATGGATACGGGAAAAAAAAGAATCTCCTATATTAAGACACTTGATTGATTTATGGAATAAGGTAAATATGGACGATGAGATAAAGAAATCTTTATTAGCAAAAAGAACTTTAATTCAAAATAGGCTTATTTCTTTTACAATGGATAATAAACTTTTACATAATTGGTTCTAAAAGGGGATTAAATCTAAAGGTGATTGTTTTGAAGAAGGTATGTTGATGTCATTTGATCAATGAAAAATAAATATAAAATATCAAACAACACTCTTTTCTGTTATTTTCAATTAAAGGCTTATTTATGAGAAAAGCTGGGTCAAACAATGTTGATGCCAAAACCTAGTGAAATAGAAATATTAATTCAAAAAGGAAAAATTACAAAATTTACATCCTGTATGTACAATTTGATTCAAAAACAGACAATTAAATCAGGAATTCATAAATCAAGACAAAAATGGGAATCTGATTTGAATATTAAAATAGATGGAAAAAGCTGGTCAAGATTATGTTCTGATAGTATGATAAATACAATAAATGTTTGACTTAGATTAGTACAATATAATTTTTACATCAATTATATACAACACCACAGAAAATAAATAGAATAAATTCAAATATGTCTGACCAATGTTTTCAATGTAATCAAGAAATTGATACCTTTTTACATTCTACTTGGTCTTGTTTTAAAATTCAATCATTTTGGATAAATCTAAGACTTTTATTGGAACAAATTACTGGAGTACAACACCCACATAGTCCAATATTATTTTTATTAGGAGACATTGAAGGGACAATACTGAAACTTAAATTGAATAAGTATCAGAAAAATTTTATAAAAATTGCATTGGCAGTAGCCAAAAAAAGTTATCACAGTTACTTGGAAATCTGATTTATATTTAACTATGGATTGTTGGAATAATGAAATATATAGTTGTATTCCACTTGAAAAAATTACATACAATCTAAGAAATGAATATGATATATTTTTGAAAATTTGGCTCCCATACCTACAAAAGATAGGATTAAATACATAGGTCCTTTGAAGATAAAATTATAAAGTAATTGGGGAAAGTAAAAATAAAAATTAAAATTATTTTGAACTCCATGGAGCATGTGGGGATCCTCCAATATCCAGGCAATCTTTCTCTTCATTCTTTCTTTTTTTTCTTTCTTTAGACAAGGGTTAAGGGTTAATATCAGTTTTTCTCTCTCTTACTGTTTTATCATTACACTTATTCGTTGTAATTTTCTAAAAATTTAATAAATAAATAAATAATAATTTTTTAAAAAGGTTCTTGGCCTGAAACATTGACTCTTTATTTCTCTCCATAGATGCTGTCTGAACAGCGAGGGTCCTCCCACATTTTGCATGCATTGATCTTTCAATAATGTGGCTGAACCTGCTGATCATTTCCTGGTTTGAATTCAGATTTCCAGCGTCTAGAGTTTTTTTTTTAATTTCAGACTCACCGTAGTTTCGGAGCAGTTTTGTCAAATTTTGGACAAATACCTCCTCCCCAGCTCTGGAAGCCATGGTCTAGGAGAAAAAGGGCAAACTAAGTTAGAAATCTCACCATTTTCTGCACACAAACATCTTAAAACTCTTCTTCCAAATTACAATGGACAAATAACAGAGAAAGGTATCAGTTTGCCATCAGAAATAGGATTCTTATCACCCACTAATGCTGAGAAATTTGTTGAATTTTTGGCAGCAGAATGAAGGCAAAGATATGAATGCAAGTTACAATAAAAAATAAATTGTGCAAAAGAGGAACAGTGAGATGGCATTCATGGACCATTTGGAAATCTAGTGGCAGAGGGGAAGAAGCTGTTTGAGAATGGATCATCAGGCTTCTGTACTTTCTCCCCAGTGGTAGAAATGAGAAGAGGACATGCTCCCAGATGGTAAGGGCCTTTAACAATGGGTGCCGTGTTCTGGAGGCACCACCGTTTAACATGTCCTCAATGCTGGTGAGGCTATTATCCATGATGGAGCTGGCTGAGTTTACAACCCTTTGCAGTTGTTTCTGATCCTGTGCATTACCACTCCATAGCAGACTGTTACAATGATTCTCCATGTTACATCTGTAGAAAGTTGCTAGTCTTTGGTGACATACCAAATCTCAAAGTCCTAATGAAATATAACCAGTAGCATGAATTGTGCCCATGACAAAATTGGCCAAGTCTACAACCCTCTGCACCTCTTGTGGTCCTGTGTATTGGAGCACAGATCATATGTCCTGAAAAAGTGAAAAGCCCTTTTATAGTCACAATATCATAATAACATGACAATATGTTGGGAGACAGACAATCAAAGTTTCCTGTCAAAACCCTACTGGCCAGGTGAAGGGTCTCGATCGGAAATATTGACTATTTATTTCAACATTGCATTGAAGCATAGAGGTTAGCACAATACCTTTACATCATCAGTAATCACTGATCAGGGTTCGATTCTCCAGCCAACTGTAAGGAGTTTATACATTCTCCCCTTGACTTTGTGGGTTTCACCAGACTCTCTAGTTTCCTCCCACATTCCAAATACTTACACAGGTTAGTATGTTGTGGGCATGCCACACTGGTACCAGAAGTATAGTGACACTTGCAGCATGCCCCCAGTACATATAGGAACTGCATTGGGCGTTGACGCAAATGACGCATTTCACTGCACGCTTTAAGCACAAGAGATTCTGCAGATGATTCTACAATAAAGAGCCAATGTTTATGAAGGGTCTCGGCTCAAAACATTGCTTCTTTATTTCTTTCCATGTATGCTGCCAACTTGCTGAATTCCTCCAGAATTTTGTGTACATTTCACTGTATGTTTTGATGTACATTTGACAAATAGTGTACAGCTGAAACTGACCTCACTCTGATCACTGGTAGAAAAATTTACAATCTCAAACAAATGTGATCAGAAATGCCAGCCCAGGAGCAAAGATGTGACAGAGAAGGGTGCAGCTGGATAAATGGCAGACATCCAGCTGCTGAAAGAGAGCGCATTTTTGTTTGTGGAATTTTCTCAAGAGGAGGGGAGGCTGGATTCTGGAGACAATAAATTGAGCAGGGTATCAGTCTTTCATATCGCTTACCACATTCTCATACCTTAACTGGGTGATGCTATTACAGCACCAGCGACCTGGGCTCAATTCCCACCACTATAAGAAGTTTATCTATTCTCCCTATGACTGTGTCTTTCCTTCAGGTGCTCCAGTTTGTTGCTCACATAGGTGTAATTCGGTGGCGGGGGCCCATTAAGAGTACCTCTCTCAATTACAGTCGGCCCTGCTTATCCGCGAGGGATTGGTTCCGGGACCCCTCGGGGATACCAAAGTTCACAGATGCTCAAGTCCCTTATTTAACCTGTCTCAATGCAGTGGACCTTAGGACCTAGCAGCAGAGATCTGAATCCGCAGTGTTTCTGTTCACAAAAATAAGCACGATAACGATTGAAAACAAAGTGGAAGTAATAAAGCAATTGGAAAGAGGTGAAATGCCATCGGTCATTGGAAAAGTGTTAGGCTACGTCGGTCAACAATCGGAACGATTTTAAAGGATAAAGTGAGAAAGGCTCTGCCCCGATGAAAACTACAATTATTACTAAGCAACGCAGTGGATTGATTATTGGGTTTTGGGTTTTTGATCCTCCACATCAACCCGGCACGGTGGACAGCGCACTTGGGAGCGATTGTCCCGAGTCCTTCTGTTCCCGAGCCCGGTGCTAAAACATACATTCTTAAGTGTTTTATATGCATAGAAAGGTAAAATATATACTATGTACTAAGACAAACGTTTGACTGACGCTAAATAATACCGGATGTACCTGTTCCTACGTACTTAGTAAGAGATCTTCTGATTTTTTTTATCCCGATCCACGATAACTCATGCACATCCTCCCGTATACTTCAAATCATCTCTAGATTACTTATAATACCTAATACAATGTAAATGCTATGTAAAATAGTTGTTTTACTGCATTGTTTAGGGAATAATGACAAGGAAAGAAGTCTGTACATGCTCAAACAACAAGTGCTGGAAGAGCACTTCCGGGTTTTCACAATTTGCGGTTGGTTGAATTCGCAGATAAGGAGGGCCGACTGTATTCCATTATGTCACTTTGGCATTTCTTTTGGTACTGCCTCGGACTGCTCTACTGGAACATGGAACAGTCCAGCACAGGGTCCAGCCCTTTAACTCACAATACCTATGCCAAACTACTCTAACTAAACTAATCCCTTCTGCCCATACATTGACTTTGTACTAACAGAATGCCCACTGAGTGTATGTTCATGGCCTTCTGCCGCTGTAGCCCATCCACTTCAAGGTTCAGCGTGTGAGTTCTGAGATGCTCTTCTGCACAACACTACTATTTGATTTACTGCTGCCTTCCTTTCAGCTTGAACCAATCTGGTAAATCTACTCCAACCTCGCTCATCAACAAGACGTTTTCACCTATTTCTTGCACCATTGTCTGCAAAGTCCAGAGACTGCTGTGCCTGAAAATCCCAGGAGATCAGCAGTTTCTGAGGTACTCAAACCACCCCGTCTGGCAACAATGATTATTCCACAGTCAAAGCTATTTCTTCCCCATTCTGACATTTGGTCTGAACAACAAATGAACCTCGTGACCATGTCTGCATGCTTCTATGCATTAAACTGCTGCCAAGATATTTGGATTAACAATCAGATGTATAGGTGTACCTAATAAAGTGTACACACATTAGGACATTAGGAATTTGCTGTGGCGTGTTGTCACACCATGCAACAATGTTCAACATTTCACAAACCAGAGAAAATCTGCAGATGCTGGAAATCAAAGTAATAGGGTCTCTGCCCAAAATGTCAGCTGTTTACTCTTTTCCATTGATGCTACCCAGCCTGCAGAGTTCCTCCAGCATTTTGAATGTATTACAACATTCAACATTTATAAAGAATAAATTATGATACAAAAATAAAGTTAGAGGTTAAGGAATGGATATCGAATAAAATGTGCATAACTACCAGCATGTACTTACTATGTAAACAGCATTATTAAAGGTGGTTTAAAGTGTCTAGTGTCATGCAGTGAAAGGGATAACAGATGGTGGAGAGGGGTTAGGGGGAGAACTAGAATGGTCCATGTAAAGTTTTTCACTGATTCTATTGAATTTCTTTGTTCTAATGTGAAACCCTGCAAGAAAATGAACTGAGAGTAGTGTATGGTGACATACAGATTTTTATAATAAACTTACTTTGAGCTTTGTTCAGATTAACTGCTGGTGTTAAGATGGCTTGAAGTTTTAGTTTTAATACCCCATTGTGCTTTCTGGAAGAGAGCTTCTGGAGAAGGCAGTATTCAGACTGGGTAATGTCTGCTATGATTTTACTGCCTGCTACTTTGTCCTGGACACATACAAATCTTGCAATGATGGTAGACCATAGCCGATGACCTTTCTACTGGTTTGCTGTAGTTTTGTGAGAGGATGCTGTTATACACAGTATACTTGATCATACACCTATCTGAATCAGGCAACATGCTCCCAACTCCCAAAATCAAGGCATTGCTCAGAAGAAAGGAAGTAGAAAATAAAGAGGAGCTGGGAAGAAACATTCGAAAGCAGACTGTATAAGCATCTATAAGACAAAGGAGCAGAATTAGGCCATTCAGTCCATTGAGTCTGCTCCACCATTCCATCATGACCTCCCCCAATCCTATTCTACTGCCCTCTCCCTATAACCTTTGACACCCTTACTAATAAAGAATCCATCCACCCCCACTTTAAATATATTCAATGACTTGGCCTCCACAGCTGTCTGTGACAATAAATTCCACAGATTCACCATTCTCTAGCTAAAGAAATACCTCATCTCTTTTCTACAGGGACATCCTTTTATCCTGATATTGCAGTCTCTGATCCCAGATTCACCCACCATTGGAAACAGCTCTGCCACACCCACTCTATCGAGGACTTTCAATATTTCAATGCGATTCCACCCTGCACCTTATTATCCTAAACTCCACTACTAACGATTTCATTCCAGATTCAGTCCTGAGAACCCCCTCTGGACCCTCTCAATGCCAGCACATCCTTTCTCAGATAAGGGCCCAAATCTGCTCACAGTATTCGAAGTGCAGTCTGACCAAGTGCAGCCTAATAAAGCTTCAGCATTATATCCTTGCTTTTATATTTTGGTCAAAATGAATGCTAACACTGGATTTGACTTACTCACCACCAACTGAACCTGCAAGTTAACCTCTACAGAATCCTACACAGGGACTCACAAATACCTTTGTACATGTATAGACGTGAAAAATAAAAGACAACTATAATTAACATGAAAATGCACAAATTAAAAGAGGAGAAATTATGGTCAGGATGTGGTGGAAGTATTTTATAAACAAAAGGGATTCTGTAGATCCTGGAAATCCAGAGCAACACAAAATGCTGGAAGAACTCAGCAAGTGAGGTAGCCTTTATGGAAATGAATAAACAGTCGACACTGCTGGCCAAGATCCTTTATCAGGACTGGAAAGGAAGGGGGAAGCTGCCAAAATACGGTGGTGGGTGAGTAGGGGGGGGGGGTGAAGTAAGAAGCTGGGAAGTGATAGGTGGAAAAAGTAAGAGGCTGGACAAGGAGTCTGATAGGAGAGGAGAGTGGACCATGGGAGAAAGGGAAGGAGGGGCAGGTGAGGAGAAAAGGTAATAGGCCAAAATGGGGATCTGAAGAAGAGGGAAAGGGAAAATTACCAGAAGTTGGAGAATTCAACTTTCATGCCATCAGGTTGCAGACTACTTAGACAGAATATGCTGTGTTGCTCCTCTAACCTCAGAGTAGACCAATATGTTGGAACGGGGAATCGAAATGGCTGGCCAGCAAGAACATGTGCTTTTTTGCAAACGGAGTTGAGGTGCTCAACAAAATGGTATCCCAATTGACGTCGGATCTCACAAATATGACGGAGGTCACATCAGGAGCGCTGGATGCAGTAGTCAACCCCAAAAGATTTGCAGGTGAAGTCTTGCCTCATCTGGAAGGATTGTTTGGGGCCCTGAATGGAGGTGAGGGAGGAGATGAATGGGCAGGTGTAGTGCTTCACAAACAAGAGAGAGTCTGCAAATATTGGAAATCCAAACAACACACAAAATGCTGGAGAAACTCAGCAGGCCAGGCAGCATCTATGGAGAAGAGTAAACAGCTGATGTTTCAGGCTGAGACCCTTCATCAGAAGTGTAGTGCTTGCAGGGATAAGAGCCAGCTGGGAAGGATAGACAGACAAGGAAATCCCTGCTGAAAGGGGGGTGGTGGTAAAGATCTGTTTGATGGCTGAGTCCCATTGAGGAAAGCAAATGTTACAGACAATGATGTTTAACTTCCTGAAGTCAGTGTGAGAACTGGAAGTCTAATGTAAATTAGCTGTGAATTAGATACCAATCCATCAGCACACAGGTGAGAAATGTTTTTAAATTGATCCTCTCAGGGCTACAAATGTAGTGTCTATAGAGATAATAAATTCACTGGAAGACAATTCATTTATGCGCAGAAAACAGAAATGCAGAGCTTTTTATATACATGAGTGTAATATTAAAAAGAGCAGCTACTCAGAGGGGCATGGGTTGCTTTGTACCACTCAGACAACGTGTAAGTACAGCAAACAAGAGGAAGACATGGTACAAAGGACTTGATTGCAAGGGGAGGGTAAAAGCAGACAGATCATCAAAGTGCAAAAGCACAGTAAAGGCCTTTTGGCCCATGATGTTGTACTGAGCCTTTAAACTACTCCATGATCAATCTAACCCTTCTCTGCCGCACAGTCCTCCATTCTTCTTTCATCCACGTTCATGTCTGTGTGCAGATTACCGTGTTCAGTTTTGGGCCCCCTTTCTTAGAAAGGATGTGCTGATGTTGGAGAGAGTTCAGAGAAGATTAACGAGGATGATTCCTGAAATGCAGGGACTAACATATGAGGAGCATTTGTTGGCTCTTGGATTGCATTCATTAGAGTATAGAAGAATGAGAGGGGATCTCATAGGAACAGTTCGAATGTTGAAAGGGTTGGACAGAGTAGATGTGAAAAGGCTGTTTCCCTTGGTGGGCGAGTCCAGGACAAGAGGTCATAGTCTTAGAATTAGAAGGTACCCATTTAAAACAGAGATGAGAAGAAATTTTTTCAGCCAGAGGGTCGTGGATTTATGGAAGTCGTTGCCACATATAGCTGTGGAGGCCCAATCATTGAGAGTTTTTAAGGAGGTGACTGACAGGTATCTAATTAGTCAGGGCATCAAGGGATATGGAGAAAAAAGCCAGAAATTGGAACTAGACAGGAGGATAGTTTAGCTCATGGTGCAGTGGCGGAGCAGACTCGATGGACCGAATGGCCTGCTTCTGCTCCTTTGTCCTGTGATCTTGTGATATCTAAGAGTTCCTTAAATGTCCCTAATATATCTGTCTCTGCCACCACCCCTGGCAGGGGGCATTGCGTGCACCCACCACTCTGTATAAAAAGCCTACCCTAACACTGCTCCCCCTATACTTTCCACCTGTCACCTTAAAATTAAACCGCCTAAAATTAGCCATTTCCAGCTTGGGGAAGGAGTCTCTGGTTGTCCACTCCATGTCTTTTATCTTTATATACACCTCTACCAAATCTCATCATTCTTCACTCCACAGATAAAAGCCGTAGCTCGCTCAACCTATACAGTTGGCCCTCCTTATCCACGGGGGATCGGTTTTGGGGCCCCTCGCGGATACCAAAATTCGCGGATGTTCAAGTCCCTTATTCAACTTGTCTTAATCCAGTGGACTTTAGGACCCAGCGAAACCCCAGACCTTATTTAACCTGTCTCAGTGAGGTGGACATCAGCACCCAGCGCCGGCCTGAGCTCTGAATGCGCAGTGTTTCCATTCATGAAAATAATCACGATCACGATTGAAAATAAAGAGGAAATAATCAAGCAATTGGAAAGAGGTGAAACGCCATCGGTCATTGGAAAAGCATTAGGCTCTGTCAGTCAACGATCAGAACCACTTTAAAGGGTAAAGTGAGAAAGGCTCTGCCCCAATGAAAGCCACAATTATTACTAAGCAACACAGTGGTTTAATTATTGAGTTTTGAGTTTTTGATCCTCCACATCACTCCAGCATGGTGGAGAGCGCACCAGGGAGCGATCTGTCCTGAGTCCCGAGAATTTCTGTTCCCGAGCCCGGTGCTGAAACATACGCTCTTCAATGTTTTATATGCATAGGAAGGTAAAATATATACTATATACTAAGACAAACATTCCTGACGAAGGGTCTCCGCCCGAAATGTCAACAGCACTTCTCCTTATAGATGTTGCCTGGCCTGCTGCGTTCCACCAGCATTTTGTGTGTGTTGCTAAATACTACCGGATGTACCTGTTTCGACTTACTTAGTAAGAGAACTTCCGATTTTTTAAAGCCCATTCCATGATAACCCATGCACATCCTCCCGTATACTTCAAATCATCTCTAGATTACTTATACCTAACACAATGTAAATGCTATGTTAAATAGTTGTTACACTGCATTGTTTAGGGAAAGAAGTCTGTACATGCTCGAACAACAAGTGCTGGAAGAGCACTTCCGGGTTTTCACAATTTGCGGTTGGTTGAATTCGTGCATGCAGAATCCACGGATAAGGAGGGCCAACTGTACTCATAAGAGACACGACTAATCCAGGCAGCATCCTGGTAAAACCCCTCTGCACCTTCTCTAAAGCTGCCACATCCTTCCTATAAATCTATAATACACTGTGATGAAGTGCTTTGAGAGGTTAATGACGCCGCTTGGATCCGCTCCAATTTGCCTACCATCACAACAGACTAACAGCAGATGCCATTTTATAGGCTCTTCAGTCAACCGCAGAACATCTGGACAGTAAAGCTGCATACATCAGGTGCTCTTCATTGACTACAGCTCTATATTCAACACTCATGACTAATCTATAAGCAGCCAGGCCTCAATGCCTGCTTATGCAACTGGATATTCAATTTCCTCACTTGCAGACCTCAGTCAGTTTAGATTGGCAAAAACATCTCCTCCACAATCTCCATCAACACAAGTGCACCACAAGGCTGTGTGTTTAGACCACTGCTCTACTCGCTTTGTACTTATGACTGTGAGGCTAAGCCCACCTCTGGTGCCTTATTTTAACTTTGCTTACAACTCCACTGTTGTTGTTTGAATCAAAAGTGGTGAGGAATCAGCATATAGGAGGGAGAATGAAAATTGTGGTGGTGCCACAATAACAACCTCTCACTCAATGTCAGCAAGACCAAGGATCTGATTATAGATCTCATTTCTTTTTTCTGTGGTCAATGAGCCAGACTTCCTCAGGAGGATCAGAGGCAGAGAGGGTTTGCAGCTTTAAATTCCACAGCGTTATCATTTCAGAGGATGTCTTGGACCCAGCACTTTAAGTGCTGTTACAAAGAAGGGACAGGAACACATCTACTTTCATAGGAGTTTGCGAAGATTTGGCATGTGCTGGAGAGTGTATTGACTGGTTGCATCATGGTCTGATATGGAAACACCAGTACCCTTGAATGAAGAAACCTACAAAACGTAGTGGATTTATCACGACAAAGCCCTCCCCAGCATTGAGCACATCTACAAGCAGCACTGTTGCAGGAAAACAGCACCCATTATCACCAACTCCCACCATCCAAGCCAGGCTCTCTTCTTGCTGCCACCTTTAGGTAGGAGTTACAGGAGCCTTGGGACCCACACTACCAGATTCAGGAACAGCTATTACCACTCAACCATCAGGTTCTTGAACCAGGACATTGTGGGGCAAGATAACTTCACTCACCCCAACACTGAACTGATTCCACAACCTATGGATTGACTTTTAACTCAATTTTAGACTTAGAAAATTACAATTTTATGCTCTCATTATTTATTATTTTGTATTTTTTCCTCTCTGTATTTACAGTTTGTTTTTTGCATGTTGGTTGCTTACCCGCCTTTGTTGTGTGCAGTTTTTCATTGATTCTACTGTATATACTATAAATGCCCACAAAAAAGTGAATCTCACATATATAATGACATATATTTCCCCCCCCCCCCCCCCCCCCGCCCCGCCTTTCACATCTACTCGTCAGCTTTTTTTCTCCAGTCCTGCCAAAGGGTTTTGGCCCAAAATGTCGACTGTACTTTTTTTTCCCCATAGATGCTGCCTGGCCTGCTGAATTCCTCCAGCATTTTGTGTGTGTGTGTGTTATAAGATGATATGTGACTTTGATAATGAAGTTACTTTGAATTTTAGTACTTTGAACTAATAGGTGGACCAAAACTGAACACAATACTTCCAAGTGTCGTCTAACCGGGACTTTATAGAGCTGCATCAACAACTTGTGGTTCCTGAACTCAATGCGACTAATGAAGACCCACACCCCATATGCCTTTTGAAGAACTCTATCAACCTGCCATTAACTCTGTACACAAAAGGTCCTGCAGATGGTGGACATCCAAAGGAACACACAAAATGATGGAAGAACTCCGGTCAGGCAGCATCTATCACTTCACACTTTTCTGAATTGAAATAACAATACATACATAATATTTGATATGTTTTCATGTCCCTCTGCCACTTCTGTGCTCAATAAAACAGGAGGTATTGTCGACTGTGAAGAAAAAGTGGCAGAGGGTGAAAAAAAGGTGTTGAAGAGCTGTTCCAAAGTAACTGAGGGAGGAGAAAGGATTTGTAGCTCACAGATTTGATAACCAAGCACGAAATGCCCTCTTTTCAATACTACCAGTGGTGAGGAAGTACAGGGGCCTGGAGGGAGGGAGGGAGAGACAGAGACAGAGACACACACACAGCTTTAGAACAGCTTCTTCCCCATTGTCATCCAATTTCTGAATGGACAATGAACCCATGAACACTATCTCACTAATTTTGCTCACTTTTTGCACGAGATTTTATATAGATTTCTCATTGTTTTGCGGCAGCAGTACAGTGTAATGCATTAAATATACTATGAATTACAAATTTCACAGTTTAGTCAATGATAATAAACCTAATTCAGATTCTGGGTGCTTGCTATGCCAGCAATCAAAGCTCTCGAGGCTAGAGTTTGTAATTAATAGTTTTTAAAAATGCTATGACTATAGTTTTTTATGTATTGCACTATATTTCTGCTGCAAAACAACAAATTTCACGACAAGCCAGTGATATTAAACCTGATTCTGAACCTGAGGTTATAAACAAAGAGCAGCAGGCACTTACAACTGTGAACCATCTGATGGAGTAAACTGCTCTGCACGGTCGAGTCTTTTGACTTGGGTACCTCTCAGGACTTTCTGTTTCTTCCAGCCAAGCCATTGCCAGGGGTCTCTGAGTCAGCATACATCAAGCCACATTGGAATAGTAGGCATACATCTTCTCAGGGTCCATTCTCAGGGTCTCTCTAGGTTTCACTAACGTGCGTGCATGTGTGAGCAGATATGCCTGAATATCTCAAGTCTCAGCCCTATCAGGTGCTAATGGTGCTATTGTGAGGCTCCTGCATGATTGTAAAGCAATTAATCTGCCCAATCAAAGCCAGACCTTAACAGAGTGGTGCGCTCCAAAGACAAGATCACAGCTCTCCGAACAGTCCTGAGGAAAGCTAGACACACACAGTGCAGTATAGGCATATTTAAACATGAGTACAGCATGAACTTACAAACCTGCTCAAGATCATGCTTATCAGAGCTATCTCAGAGTCATTGTTCGAGAGATAGGTGAGCAGCACATGCCTTGCCTCATGTGAAAGACGACGGCTCCTGTCTCAGTAAATGCTGAAGGAGCACTGCACGGGAGGGTGTCAATGGGGCGCGGTGGAAGCTAGATCACAGAGAGGTGATTTATCGCCACAGACGGCTGTAGAAGCTAATACATTGGGTATACTTAAAGCGGAGGTTCATAGGCTCTTGATTAGACCACAAGACATAGGAGCAGAATTAGGCCATTTGGCCCATCAAGTCTGCTCCACCAATCATGGCTGATCCCTTTTTTTAATCTCCTCCTTAACCCCATTTCCCAGGTTTCTCCCTGCAACCTTTGATGCCATGTCCAATCAAGAACCTATCAATTTCTGCCTTTAAGTATACCCAACGACCTGGTCTCCACAGCTGCACATGGCAACAAATTCCACAAATTAATCACCCCCTGGCTGAAGAAATTTCTCTGCAACACACACAAAATGCTGGTGGAACACAGCAGGCCAGACAGCATCTAGGAGAAGCGCTGTCAACGTTTCGGGCCAAGACTCTTCGTCCTGATGTCGACAGTGCTTCTCCCTATAGATGCTGCCTGGCCTGCTGTGTTTCACCAGCATTTTGTGTGCATTGTTTGAATTTCCAGCATCTGCAGATTTCCTTATGTTTGCTCTTTAAATTTCTCTGCATCTCTGTTTTGAACAGACACCTCGCTATCTTGAGGCTGTGCCCTCCTGTCCTAGACTCTCCCACCATGGGAAACATCCTTTCCACATTTACTCTGTCTAGGTCTATCAACATTGGAAAGGTTTCACTGAGATCCCACCTCATCCTTCTAAATTCTGGCGAGTACAGACCAGACCAGAGCCATCAAACACGTTCCTTATACGATAACCCTTTCATTCCTGGAATCATCTTTGTGAACCTCCTCTCCAATACCAGCAGATCTCTCCTCAAATGAGGAGCCCAAAACTTGAGCACAATACTCAAGGTGAGGCCACACCAGTGCCTTATAAAGCCTCAGCATCACATCCCTGCTGTTGTATTCTAGACCTCTTGATTAGTAAGGGAGTCGAAGCTTATGAGGAGAAGGTAGGAGAATAGGGTAGAGGGGGAAAATAAATCAAGCCATGATCAAATTACGAGGACAATGGGCCAAAAGGTCTAATTCAGCTCCAATGTTTATCATTAAGTTCAAAATTCAAAGTAAATTTATTATCAAAGTATATGTCGCCATATACTACCTTGAGATTCACTTTCATACAAGTATTCATAACAGAATGAAATACAACAAAAATCACAAAAAGCTACACACAAGAATGACAATGTGCAAAAGAATAACTATGCAAATACAGCAAAAACAAATAATAATAAATAGATAAATAAATAATACCGAGAACACAAGTTGTAGAGTCCTTGAGTCTACAGTAACCACGAGAAAGTCTGCAGTCGCTGGTTTGGAGGGCCTACTCATCTTGCTTCTTGGAAGTCTGTTTGCTAAACAGACTCCTCACTCACCAAGATAGATCAAGTGTAAAGACATAGGAAAGACTTCATATTATACATACTGTACATCTATGATCCTCACTAACTTTTTAAAAGGCACTGTAGAAAGTAACGTAAACACAAGAGGGTCTGCAGATGTTGGAAATCTTGAATAACACAAAATATGCAGAAGGAACTCAGCAAGTCAGGCAGCATCCATAGAGAGGAGTAAGCAGACTGTGTTTTCGGCTGAGACAAATTATGCAACACAGCTTTGTATGGCAACTGCTCTGCCCAAAGCCTGACTAAAACTACAGAGACTTGTCAAACTCAGACCACCCTCCCCTCTGTCACCTCGGAAAAGCAGCGAAAATAATCAAGAAGCCCTTCTTCATCAATCATTCTCTCTCTCTCTCCCTCTCCCATTGGGTAGCAGAACAAAGATTCAAAGTATATAGCACCAGGCTCAAGAACAGTTTATATACTGCTATAATAAGACTATTGAATAGTCCCTAAGGGACTCTTAACCTCACCTTTTATTGTACTGTCATCAGACCTTTGAACAGATGTCTTAAACAGTAAAGATGAACTGTTGATCTCTCAATCTACCTTGTCATGGCCCTTGTACTTTGTATTGTTTAAATGTATTGCACTTCCTCTGTAGTTGCAACACCACATTACACATTGTTTTCCTAGTAAATATCTGTACTAACTCGATGTATGCATCTTGATCCGCCTGGATGGCATACAAACAAAAGCTTTTCACTGTAAATGTGACAATACTAAACCAGCAGCAAATACACACAATATTCATTGGTCATCATATTGCAATTTGAGTGCTGACTACATTGCCTATGGTACAATACCAGCTGAAGTGCAGGCCACTAGCTGTGGAATACTTTCTGGCTTGCCTGTCTTCTATGTCAATGCTTCGGATGATAATGTGGTAAATTGGCTCGCAGATTTGCAGATGACAAGATTGTGGATGTAGCGAGGAAAGCTATCAAAGTTTGCAGCAGGATCTACCCAGCTGGGAAAAAGAGCTAACAAAAAATGCAGATGGAATTTAAAGACAAGAGATTCTGCAGATGCTGAACATCCAGAGCAACACACACAAAATGCTGGAGGAAGTCAATAGGTCAGGCAGCCTCTATGGAAATGAATAAATAGTCGACATTTCAGACATTTTAGACTTCTTCAGTTTAAGGATAAAGGGGAAGCCTTTTGGGACCGAGATGAGGAAAAACTTCTCCACACAGAGAGTGGTGAATCTGTGGAATTCTCTGCCACAGGAAACAGTTGAGGCCAGTTCACTGGCTATATTTAAGAGGGAGTTAGGTATAGCCCTTGTGGCTAAAGGGATCGGGGGTATGGAGAGAAAGCAGGTACAGGGTTCTGAGTTGGATGATCAGCCATGATCATACTGAAAGGCGGTGCAGGCTCAAAGGGCCAAATGGTCTATGCTTGCACCTATTTTTTTATGTTTCTATGTTTAAGTTTTGGAAAGGAAGGGGGAAGACAGCTGAATAGAACAGAAGGAATCTAATGCTGACAAGTGTGAGGTTTTGCACTTTGGGAGGAAAAACGGGTAGGACTCGCATGGAATACACACCCACAATTCCTTGAAGTTGGTGCCACAGGTAATAGAATTGCAAGGAGAGCTTTTGGCACAATGTCCTTCATAAATACTGAGTAAAGGAGTTGCAAAGTTATGTTGAAGTTGTACAAGATGTTGGTGTGGCCTAATTTGGAGTACTGTGTTGTGTGCAGTTCTGGTCACCCACAGGAAAGAGTGCAGAGAAAATCTGCCAGGACTTGAGGACCTGAGTTATAGGAAAAAGGTGAATAGGTTAGGACTTTATTCCTAAGAGCGGAGCAAAATGAAGGGAGATTTCATAGAGGTAGACAAAATAATGAGAGGCATAGATAAGGTAAATGCAAACATGCTTTTTCACTGAGCTTGGGTGAGACTAGAACAAGAGATCATGTGTTAAGGGATAAAGGTGAAATGTTTGAGCAATATGAAGAGGAACTTCTTCAATCAAAGAGGGAGAAATTGGGGAACAACCTGCCAGCGGAAGTGGTGGATTTCAACATTTAACAGAAATTTCAATGTATATGTATATGGATGGGTGGGTTATGGTTTGGATGGATCTCAATGGAGCTCTTCAGAATAATAACTTGGCCTGGACCAGATGTGCTGAGGGGTCTGTTTCTGGACCGCAGTGTTACGTGTGCGTGGGCACCCTTAACTCCTGGTGGAGTTGTCCGGGTGCCATCATGACAAGCTTTTTGCACCGATCTTTTTGGTGATTGCTCATCGTACAGCGTGTCATGGGCATCTGAAACCTGGTGGAGCCCATCCCTCTCCAGGTTTTTTTACGAGGTTGAGTCGCTAGCTTGACACTCAACCCAGGCACGCATGGAGAGTGTGTAAGGGAGCCGGCTGAATTCGAACTCCGGACCTCTTGCCCCCCAAGTCCAGCCGTGATGCCACTACGCCACCAGCCGAACGTGTTATATGGCTCTATGAATAGTAAAGCCACTGATAGAGTTGTATGTGAAATAAGCACCTCAGTCCATCAGATGCACGCTATATTTCTTGCCTACCTGCATTAATCCTATTTGCTTGATTTGAACTATATTCCTCTATTGTCAACAATGGAGCCGAATGCCTTAAAACCTCGGAATGTATATCAATTTTAGGAAAAAACTGTGACTCCTCTCCACGCCCTCATCATCAACAACTCTACAGTTAGCATTGTTTCAACATTCAGGTTCCTGGGCATCATTATTTCACAGGACCTCAGCGGGAGAACCACTTCTCCTTCATGAACCAAAAAATTCGGTAGATAATGTACTACTTCTGGTACTTGTTAAAATTTCATCTTCCCCAGAACCTACTGGAGCAATGCTATCAGCATGCATCCTCACATTAGCCATTACCAACAGGTTTGGTGCAGCACCCTCTCACAATACAGGCATCCCCCTCTCCCCCCCACCTTTACAAAGGTAGAGCGTTCCTATGAAGCCTTTCTTAAGCCAAAATGGTGTAAAGCGAAGAACCATTAATTTATATGGGAATAACTTTTGTAAAAGCGAAAATCCTCTTTGCAATGCGAAAACAGCTTACTAACGTAGGTCTGTTATAAAAACAAAGTGGCGTAAAGCGAACATTTGTAAAGCGGGGACACCTGTATATGAACACTACAACAAACTGTCAGGTCAGCAGAAAAAGACATAGTTTGCAGTCTGCCAAACACGAGAAAATCTGCAGATGCTGGAAAGCTAGATGCAAAACCCTGTTTCATTCTTTAACTGCATTGCAGTTGTGGTTTCTAAATGACAATAAACCAAAATTCAATTCAAAATGCTGGAGGAGCTCAGCAGGTCAGGCAGCATCTATGGAAAAGAGTCAACAGTCATTCTTTCAGGTTGAGACTATTCGTCAAGTCAGGAAAGAAAGAGAAGTTCTGCTGGAAAAAGTTCTGGTAGCCACCCATACTTCCCATTCCCAATCTGACATGTCAGTCCATGGCCTCTACTGCCATTATGAGGCCAAACTCAGATTGGAGGAGCAACACCTTGTATTCTGTCTGGGTAGCCTCCAACCTGATGGAATGAATATCGATTATTCTAACCGGGTAATGACCTCTCCCCCTTCACCATTCCCCAATCGTGTTTCCTGCTCTCACCTTATCTACTTACCTGCCCATTGCCTCCCTCTGGTGCTCCTCCCCTTCCCTTTCTTCCATGGTCTTCAATCCTCTCCTATCAAATTCCCCCTTCTCTAGTCTTTCACTAATTTCCCCTCTCCCCGGTCTCACCTATCACCTACCACCTTGTACTTCTTCTTCCCCTACCCTCACCTCCTTACTCTGACCTCTTTTCTTCTTTCCAATAATGATGAAGCGTCTCAGCACAAAATGCCGACTATTTACTCCTTTCCATAGATGCTGCCTAGCCAGCTGAATTCCTCCAGTATGTTGTGTGTGCGTACATTACTCATCCTGTCACCAAAGACTCCAGCACGTTTTTACAGATGCACTTTCTTCTCATTGCTACCAACAGGGACGAGGTACAAAGAGCCTGACAATGCATACTCAGCATTTTAGGAACAACTTCTTCACCTCTGCAAATTTCTGAACAGACAATGAACCAATCCATGAACACTACCTCACTATTTTTGCACAACTTATTAAATTTTTTTATACATATTTCTTACCGCAATTTTTTTATGTACAGGAAGTCTCCAGGTTACGATCAAGTTCCGTTCCTAAATACATAAATTGGAACAGCTGCATCCGGTATTATTTAGCATCAGTTAGTCAAGCGTTTGTCTTAGTATATATTTTACCTTTCAATGCATATAAAACATTTAAGAAACATATGTACTGTATTTCAATAATAAAACCACTGCATTGCTTAGTAATAATTGTAGCTTTCATTGGGGCAGGGCCTTTCGCATACTCCATTATTCTCACTTTATCCTTTAAAATTGTTCTGACTGTAGCCTAACACTTTTCCAATGACCGATGGCATTTCACCTCTTTCCAATTGCTTTATTATTTCCACTTTACTTTCAATCGTGATCATTTACCCTCAATGGAACAGAAACACTGCGTATTCAGCAGCAGCCGCGGGTGGCGGGTCCTGAGCTCCCCCGGGCCCTAAAGTCCACCTGCACTGAGACAAGTTAAATGGGAGAAGTGGGTGCGGTGCTGACTGGAAAAGGGGGATCAGGGTGAATCTTGCTAAGAAAAATTTAAGACAAATACAAAGTTACACACCCAATACAGTGTTAACGACAACGCAATCTGACTTAAAATGGCAGACGGCGTTCTCTTTCCTCAAGCCAACAAATTCTTAATATAATAGGCTTTATAGCAGGCCGTTTGTATGTAAGAGTTGCACGTAAGTCAGACATTCGCAACTTGGGGACAACCCTGTATTGCACTGTACTGTTGCTGCAAAACAACAAATTTCATGCCTTTTCTAACTGCTCCCTTATAGGACTATTAAAACAAAAACTTCACACCATCTTAAAAGATTTTTCCTCTTAGGCAGTCAATCTGATCAACCATTCTAGTTAGCACCCCACAAACTTCTACTACCTCAGTCACTGCGCTGCAAAGATTTTAAAGCACTTTCTATAATACTGTTTACATTCTACGTACATGCTAGTAGTTACATACATTTTGTTCCATATCCTTACTTTAACTTTTAGCTTAATTTTGTGCAATTCAGTGTTTTCTGTAATCGTTGAATGTTAATTTTTGCTACATGTTGCACCAACAACACACCACAGCAAATTCCTAATACATGTAAATGTATATGGCGAAGAAAGTTGATCCTTGATGTAAGTGACTTGTCTAAATGTCTGGTAAACAAAATAAATGTGTCTGACTCCAATACCTCCTGTCAACGATTCCAGATATCAGCCACAATGTAATAATACTTACCCTCAGCCTCACTTTAAAATTTCTTCACAACTTAAACCAATGGTCTGTTTTGATACCCGAAAAGATTTGACCCTATCCACACTGCTCTGTTCAGTCAACCCTTCATCTACTTTGTTGCAACCTAGCATATCCAATCTTTCCTGAAATCATAAACACAAGAGATTCTGTAGATGCTGGAAATCCAGAACAACATACACAGCATGCTGCAGGAACTCAGCAGGTTAGGCAGCATAAACAGTCGACATTTCGGGCTGAGACCCTTCATCAGGACTCAGTCTCCAGCCGAAATGTCGGCTCATGACCTCCTCTACTGTCACGATGAACCCACTCTAAGGTTGGAGGAGCAGTAGTTCATATTCCATCAGGGTAGGCACTAACATCAATTTCTCTAACTTCCTGTGATTTCTACCCCCTGCAGGCAGGGCAACAAGTTTGAGCAGACCAAAGGAAGCTTTTCACTGAGTTGATGTTAGTCTTTGTGTCTGCCCTCTGGGAGGAGCCTCCCGTCACCTCAATTTTTCCCTTTTTCTATTCCCTATTCTGGTTTCCCTCTCATCCCCTTTCTTCTTCTCACCCTCCTTCCCCACACAGTGCCCCTCCTCCTACACTTTCTCCCACAGTCCACTCTCCTGTCCTCTGATTCTTCCTTCTTCAGCCCTTAAACTTTTCCACCTATCACCTCCTAGCTTCTCACATCATCTCCGTCCCCCACCCACCTTTCACATCACCTTATATCACCCATCACTTGCTAGTTTGCACTCCTCCTCCCCCCCACTTATTATGGCTTCCTCCCCCTACCTTTCTAGTCCTGATGAAGGGTCTCAGCCTGAAATACCGACTGCTTATCGCACTCCACAGATACTACCTGTCCTGCTGAGCTCCTGAGCAATTTGTGTTTGTCCCCTCCACAGATGCTACTCGACCAACTGAGATTCCCCAGCAGAACGCTTGCTGGGGAGGAAAAATATTTCATCCTGTAGTGGGGATCTAGTACTCACTGCTGGTGAACAGTTAAACAGTTCTTGGGTGTGTGGGTAAGAAAAGACTGTAACCTGCAGAACTACATTCAGAAATCAGCTATTGCCTCAGTAGTGCTGGTGGAGCCTATGCAAGATTAAGGAAGAATCTTTGAATACTGCGACCTACACGACCAAACAAAACCTTTGGTCTATAGAGCAGTTGTCCTTCCTACGGTACTCTATGGAGCTGAATTGTGGACAATCCGCAGTGGGCACCAAAAGCCCTGGAACACCACCACAAAAGGTCCTTATGAAAAGTCTTGAGGATCAGCTGGAACGACAGACACACTAACAGCAGTGTACTGGAGGAGGCCAACATTGACCGCATCTCCACCAGGACAGAGCAACACCAACTCCGATCGGATGCCAAACTCGCATCTCCACCAGGCAAACAGATCCTTCACTTCCAATTGACGGAAGGTCAGTAAGCCCCAGTGGATAAAGAAAAAGCTTCAAAGATAATCTCAAAATCAGCCTGAAGAAATTCAGCATTAAAAATGAGGAAGACAGTGTACTCAAAAGATACACCTGGAAGAAATCTGTCCAGGAGGGAGCTGTGCTACACAAGAACGACCTCCACTGTGCCACAGAGAACAAGCGACAGTTATAAAGGAAAGACTAAACAAAAAAAAACAACCACTAACCATAGTCTCCACTTACTCTTGCCCACACTGCACCAGAATAGGCGGTTCCCTGATCGACCTCGACAGTCACCGAGGACCCACCAATGGACAATGGAGAATATCGTCCTCAAATCGAGTGATACAAACTCAGTGCTGGAAAAGGAGAATAGATCAAGCATCTTTGTTTCAGAGTGGAGCTGAAACAATGGGTTTAAATGTTTTCTATGCCAAACATTTCCTGTCACGATAGGAAAATTGTGATGTAATCATGAAGGCAGCACATCAGCAGCGATATTTCATGAGCAGTTTTAGGAAGAGTTGGTATGTCACCAAAGACCAGCAAATTTCTGCAGATGCAGGGCAGAAAGCAGTCTGACTGGTTGCATGGAGGGGCCACCTAGAGGGTTGCAAGCTCAGCCAGCTCCAGCATGGGCATGACCCTCCCCACTGTGGAGGACATACTCAAATGGCAGTGCCTCAGGAAGGCAGCATCCATCATGGAGGACCCTCACTTTCAGTTCACGCCCTCGACCCACTACTGCCAGGGAGGAGGCTGAGAGTGTGTCACACTCAACATTTTTGGAAAGCTTCTTCTACTTCACCATCAGATTTTTGGGAAGTCCACGAACACTACCTCACTATTTTGCACCTTTTCTTTTATATCTTGTGTATTTTTTGAAGTATTGCACTGTACTGCTGCTGCAAAACAACTTTCATTGGATATATCAGTAATAATAAACCTGATTCTGAACCCTAAAACCCACTCAGTTCATCGTGTCTGTATTATACTTGGGCAGTTTTATAAATATTTGTAAAATCATATGGAGTAGAGACAGGGGTAAGTGAACACAATCTTTTACCCAAGGCAGAGGGTATTGGCTTCAAATGAATGGGGAAACATTGAGAGTCCAAGAGGCAAGTTTTTCGATATAGAGGTTGGTGAACATGGGTAACAAGTTGCCAGAAAAAGTGGTAGAGAAAGGTATGATTGCAACATTTAAAAGACACTTGGACAGGTTCACAGATAGGAAAGGTTTAGATGGATGTAGGCAAACACAGGGAATCGAGACCAGCTCATGCTGGCACCTTGGATGACATGGATGAATTGGGCAGAAGGCCTCATCCATGCGCTCTAATTCAATGATTTTAAGTGTCCAATGAGTTCTGCTCTGTTGGAATTGTAGAGTTCCCCAACCAGAATCCCTGGATGTACCACGAGATTCAGAGTCTGAGAGCCAGATCAGAGGCATTTGAGTCTGAGAGCCAGATCAGAGGCATTTGAGTCTGGCAACCAAGAAAGTTACAAGAGATTGTACCTGATCCTCCAAAAAGCTAACTCACAAAGGTTATTCTGGACTAAATCAACGAAGGGTGCTCGACAGCTGTGGCAGGGCTTCAATGCTACAAAGTGAAAGAGGTGACAACAGGGCTTTGGTTTCAGGTGAGCTCAATGCCTTCTATGCTCACTATGAATGTCAAAACATGGAGGAATCATCATGAACTCCCATAGCTCCCAAATATCCTGATTTCAGTCTCTGAGATGGAGAGGGTCAGCAACTTAAAATTCCTCTGTGCTATTATCTCAGAGGACCTGTTCTGGACCCAGCATGCAAGTGCTATTATGAAGGGAGCACTGCAGCACCTCCATATCCTTAGAAGTTTGCATAGATTCAGCATGACATCTAAAACTTTGACAAACTTCCATAGATGTGTGGTGGGGTGTATATTAACTTGCTGTATCACAGCCTGGTATAGAAACATCAACTGGAAGATCCTACGTAAAGTAGAGGATATGGCCCTGTCCATCACAAATAAAGAAAGTCCTCCCCACCATTGAGCATATCTACACGAAACACTGTCGCAGGAAAGCAGCATCCTTCATCAGGGACCCCCACCACCCAGGACATACTCTCTTCTTGCTATTGCTATTAGCAAGGAGGTCCAGGAGCCTCAGGACTCTCACCACCAGGTTCAGAAACAGTTATTACCCCTCAACCACCAGGCTCTTGAACCAAAGGGGATAATGTCACTCAATTTCACTTGCCACATCATTGTTATGTTCCCACAACCTTCTGACTCACATTCAAGAACTCTTCAAGCCATGTTCACGATATTTTTAATGTTTATTTCTTTGTTTTTGTATTTGCAATTAGTTGTCTTTTGCACACTGGTTGAACATCCAAGTTGGTGCAATCTTTCATTTATACGGCAAGACGGCTTGAAGGAGTGGCTCTTCTTTTGGGTCGGCCTGGTAGTGTAGTGGTTAGCACAACACTTTACAGTACCAGTGACCCGGGCTCAATTCTCACTGCTGCCCGTAAGGAGTTTGTACGTTCTCCACATGACCATGTGGGTTTCCTCCCACAGTCCAAAGATGTACTGGTTGGTAGGTTGATTAGTCATCGTAAATTGTCCCGTGATTAGGCTAGGGTTAAATCAGGGGGTTACTGGGCAGCACGGCTCAAAGGGCTGGAAGGGCCTCCATGCTGTATCTCAATAAATAAATATATAAAATGAATTCCAGTGTTGGAGATGCTGACATACACGTACTTTGATAATAAATTCACTTTGGATTTTGATGTGAGAGCATCCTTCAGGAAGGAGAGCCGATGGAAAGTATTTGGCCCAGATGAGGTACTAGAGACCTGTGCTGATCAACCGGCTGGAGTGCTCACAGAGATCTTCAACCTCTCACTTTCGATATCCACCTACTTCAGGCAGTCTTTAATTATACTGGTGTCTAGGAAGAACGTGGTAAACTGCTTCAATGACTATCATCCAGAAACACTTACTGTCCACTGTGATGAAGTGTTTTGAGAGGATGGTGATGAAACTTTTACCTGAGAAGTGACTTGGATCCACTTCAATTTGCCTACCGGCACAACAGGTCCACAGCAGATGCCATTTCAATGGCTCTTCACTCACTCCTGGAACATCTGGACAGCAAAGATGCAAACATCAGGATGCTCTTCATTGACCATAGCTCAACATTCAATACTATCATCCCTTCAAAACTAATCAATAAACTTCAAGACCTTGGCCTCAATACCTCCTTATGCAATTGAATCCTTGATTTCCTCACTTGCAGACCCCAGTCAGCTAGGATTGGCAACATCTCCTCCACAATCTCCATCAGCACAGGTACACCACAAGGCTGTGTGCTTAGCCCCCTGCTCTACTCACTTTATACTAATGACTGTGAGGCTAAGCACAGCTCCAATGCCATATTTAAGTTTGCTGGTGACACTGACAACACTGTCATAAGCTGAATCAAAGGTGGTGAGGAATCAACATATAGGAAGGAGATTGAAAATCTGGCTGAGTGGTGCCACAACAACAACCTCTCACTCAATGTCAGCAACACCAAGGAGTTCCATGAGCTAACCCTCATCCGGAATCAGAGGTGGAGAGGGTCAGCAACTTTAAATTCCTTGGCATTATCATTTCAGAGGGTCTGTCCTGGGCCCAAGGCAATAAGTCTATTATGAAAAAACCTCAATAGCGCCTTTACTTCCTTAGAAATTTGCAAAGATTCAGCATGTCATCTAAAACTTTGACACACTTCTACCAATATGTTGAGGAAAGTATATTGACTGGCTGCATCACAGCCTGGTATAGAAACATTAAATGGAAAATCCGACATAAAGTAGTGGATACGGCCCAGTCCATCACAAGTAAAGCCCTCCCCACCATTGAGCACATCTACATGAAAGACTGTCACAGGAAAGCAGAATCCATCATCAGGGACCCCCCCCCCCCCCACCCCCACTCAGGACATGCTCTCTTCTCACTGTTGCCATTAGAAAGGTGGTACAGGACTCTCACCACCAGGTTCAGGAACCATTATTACCCCTCAACCAACTGGCTCCTGAACCTAAGGGGATAACTTCTTGCCCTTTCACTGAACTATTCCCACAACCCATGGGCTCTCTTTCAATGACTAAACATCTTTATGTTCTCAATATCTGGTGCTTATTTATTATTTTCTTTTTTTCCGTATTTGCACAGTTTGTTGTCTTTTGCACACTGGTTGTCCACCCTGGTGGTGCGGTCTTTCATCAATTCTATTATGGTATTAGATTTATTGAGTGTGCTCACAAGAAAATGTATCTCGGGGTTGTATACGATGACACATATGTACATTGATAATAAATTTACTTTAAACTTTAAAACACTAAAGTGGAAAAGTTCATTGTCAATAGATAGTCGAGCTCCTCATGGCACTGTAGCTGTTATCGCAACACTTGACAGCGCTAACTGTAAAATCAGGGTTTAATTCATGCCATTGCATGTACAGAGTCTGTATGACCTTTCTGTGACCACGTGGAGTTCCTCTGGGTTTTATTCATTTAGAGATACAGCACAGTAACAGGCCCTTTCAGCCCAATGAGCCTGTGTTGCCCAATTACACCCTTGTGACTAATTAACCTGCTAATCAGTAGGTCTTTGGAATGTCAGAGGAAACCAGAGCACTTGGAGGAAACCATGCGTAGAACGTACAAATTCCTTACAGGCTGCTGCAGAAATTGAACAGGTTGCTAGTGCTGTAATAGTATTACACCAACCTCTATACCCACATTCCAAAGATGTACAGATTAGTTATAGTTAGTGAGTTACAGGTATGCTACTTTGGCGTGGGAAGTGTGGTGACATTTGCAAACTGCCCCCAGCACATCCTCAGACTGACACAAATGATCCATTTTAGTGTATGCTTTAATAAATAAAGATAGATTTTATCTTGAAGATCTTTTCTGGATCACAACAACTAGCCACAAATTCAGCTTCTCTTCGCCCAATTGTATTTTTAACAAACAAAAGTCAATCACCTTCAATTTGTATTGTTTATAAACAGTTTCTCCTTATCGGCTTTCAAAACCTGTCATGATGTTTAGTACACGTCGACTTCAAATCAGGATGGGAGGGTGAACAAGTTGTGATATCCACCACAGCAGATATCTTCAAACAGTCCAATAACCGATGGCACTTCCTGCCAATTGAAGATTGGGTAATACTCAGCTCAACAACCACATCTCTCCAACAGAAACTCTGGAGAAAGAGATGGTGGCGGTTTGGATAATGTCTGCTGGCTGCTTTCATACAGGCAAAGTGGAAATAAAGAAAAGCTCAAAACTCAAAGCAAATGTATTGTCAAAGTATGTGTATGTCACCAGATACTTCCACGAGATTCATTTTCTTGCAGGCATTTATAGTAGAACAATAATACAATCGAAACAATAACTGACAAACAATTCATGTGCATGAGAAAACAAGATGTACAAATGCAAAACAAAATTAAATCAGTAAGAAAATAAATATTGGAAACATGATTTATAAAGAGTCACAAAAGTGAGCCCATATGTTGGAAATCAGTTTATTGTTAAAGTGAGTGAGGTTATCCATGCTGGTTCAGGAGCCTGATGGTTAAGGGCATTAACTGCTCCTGATCCGGTGATGTGTGACCTTGGCTCCTGTATTTCCTTCCTGATGGTAACAGCAAGAAGAGAGCATGGCCTGGATAGTGGATGATGCTTTCTTGTGGCAACAGTCCTTGCAGATGTGTTCAATGGTGGGGAGGGCTTTACCCATGACAGAGTGGGCCATATCCACTCATATTTGTGGACTTTTCTGTTCCTGGGAATTATCGTTTCCATACCAGACCATGACGCAGCTTGTCAGGATACTCCCCACTTTGCACCTGTAGAAGTTTGTCAGAGTCTTAGATGACCTGTCGAATCTGCACAAACTTCTAAAAAAGAGCTGCTACCGTGCCTTCTTTGTAATGGCACATACGTGATGGCCTCAGGACAGAATGCACTGAAATGCTAAGGAATTTAAAGCTACTGACCCTCTCCACCTCCGATCCCCCAATGAGGATGGTCTCATGGACTCCAGTTTCAGATAGAGCTGTACAGCATGAAGGTCATCAGAAAAGGAGCTAGAATAACTTTTGACAAGGAGTTACTGTGGATGTAAAAGTTAACAGGGCATTGGAAAATACCAAAGGGAGCAGAAGAGCTACCCAGCGTGGAACAGGCCTTTCAGCTCAAGTCATTCATGCTAACCTGGAGACCTGTCCTGGAGCTGGACTGTCCATGAGCACATGTGGATATATGGGAGGGAGGAATGGGCTTGTTTAGCTGTTTGGTGTGTTCTGCTGAACATGGTGGGCATGCTACAGTGGCACCACCCCCAGCACTTCCTTAGGTTGCATTGATTATTAACACAAACAATGCACTTCACTGTACGTTTCGATGTGCAGTCATGTTCATTGTGATAAACAGTCCATTTCATTTGCCTGTGTTTAGCCCACATCCCTCTAAATTTCTAAGTATTTTAAGAAGAGCTTCTTCCACTCTGTCATGATGTTCCTGAACAGTCCATGAACTATGTATTTAAGTGCTTTTGGAACAGTGATTTTTATGAGTTCACATTTCAGTAGAAGTCACCAAGCAAAAGCCAATCCATATACAAAGAAGCAAAGTCCAGCTCAGGTAATTACCACAGGACAAAGGAGCAGAGTTACACCATTTGGCCCATCGAATTTGCTGCACCATTTGATCATGACTGATTTATTTCCCTTTTCCCCGTAATCTATGATGCCCTCACTAATGAAGAACCTATCAACTTCTGCTTTAAATATACCTAATGACTTCGCTTTCACAACCGTCTAGGGCAACAAATTCCACTGATTCATCAATCCCTGGCTAAAGGAATTCCTCATCTGTTTCAAATTCCTCAGCTGTGCCCTCTGGTCCTAGACTCTCCCACTATGGGAAACATCCTCCCCACGTCCACTAACTAGTCCATTCAACATTCTGAAAATTTCAGTGAGATCCCACCCCCCTCCCCCATTCTTCTAAACTCCAGTGAACGCAGGCTCAGAGCCATCGAACCCTCTTTATAAGTTAATCCTTTCATTGTTGGGATCATTCATGTAAACATCTTTGGACCATCTCTAACGTGGGTACAATCTTCCTTAGATACGAGGCCCCCAAACTGCTCACAATACTGTAAGCACGTTCTGACCAAGATCGCAGATTGAAGAGTGCTTATTGTCATTCTTCAGTGCACAAGTGTACATGAGAACAACATGATTGTTACTCTGGATCCTATGCAGCATGTAAAAAACAACAGAACACATTAAAAAATAGTAAATATAAAACCAATCCTATTAAACACAATGTAAGCCTTGATCAACAGAAATCCCTGACTGGAAACTTTAAAAAAAATCAAGAATTTAAAACCAGTAGCATTTATGAGAGCCAGAGAAGCCACTGCACCAATGCCTTAAAAAGCCTCAGCATTAGGTACAATTTTGCATTCATATTCTAGTCCTTTTCGAATGAATGCTACCATCAAACTTAGTAACATTACAGAATAACTTTGACTGGCCCCAAGTCCAAGGTTCCCATTATAATAGGATTAAATAGTCTTGAGTGGACAGTCCCACTACTCAGATAAATGGAAACAGACTCCCGCTATTGACACACATACTCACCCACTCCTCAGGACAGCAGGAATCCACACTTCCACAAAGAACAGCAGCCAGAACTTTAACTGGTTCTGCTTTAGCTCAGGAGTGGGTGATTACTCCTGTTACATAACAAACAGCCCAACGTTAATCGTTAATTTTTTACACCCAGGTCACACAAGGTCGCATTAAGCATTCATGGTAGCGTATTGGTTAGTGTAACGCTACAGCGCAGAGGTATTCTGGAGTTTGGGGCTTTTGCTGTGAACCGTGTGGGTTTCCTCTGGGTGCTCCATTTCCTCCCACAGTCCAAAGACATATTGGTTAGATGGTTAATTGGTAACTGTAAATTGTCCTGTGATTAGGCTACAGTTAAATCAGTGGGTAGCTGAGGGGTGTGGCTCAGTGGATCAGAAGGGTCTGTTCCATCTTTTATTGCTAAAGAAAATAAAACAGATGTCTGGATGGATCCACATGCACCAATTAGTTACACGTAAACCCTCTTACAGCCTGGGACCAGCAGTAGAGCCACTGCCTCACATCCTGACCTCTGATGTTGTGGAGAGTTTGCACATTCATTCTGTGACTGCTCTCCAGTTTCCTCCCACGCCCCTAATTGTCCCTCGTGCATACATGAGGGGCAGTATCTGGGAGTAGCTGATGCAAATATGGGAAAAAGTGTGGGATTGCTTAATGACAACGTGGATTCTGTGGGCTTCTATGCAGTTTGAAATAATCTAGAAAATTCTTGATTGTGGTGTACAACCAGTAGGACCTCTTCCTGAAATTTAAAAAAATGAGAAGCCTTTCAGCCTTTTAACACATTCTATAAAACATAGGAGCAGAATTAGGCTAATTTATTATTCCTCTCAACCCCATTCTTCTGCCTTCTCCCCATAATCCTCAACACCCTTACTAATCAAGCCTCTACTTTAAGTATACCCAATGACTTTGCCTCCACAGCCATCTGTGGCAAAGAACCCAGTTTCAAATTCCTCCTCATTTCTGTTTTGAAGGGATGCCCTTCTCAAACAGGGGGTCCCAGCCTGGGATCCACAGACCCATTGCTGAATGGTATTGGCCCACGGCATGAAAAGACATTGGGAAGCCTTGTTCTAGTATCTCTTTTGTTTGTGTCAGTGATAATAAACCTGAATCTGGAAAAAAAAAGCAAGCTTCAGACTGCTCAGAGTCCCAGTAAAATTTATTATTAAAGTACATACAGTATATGTCACTATATACTATCCCGAGATTCATTTACTTGTATTTACAGGAAAACAGAATTTATGAAAATATTATATGTGACACAAGTCAGAGCATGGGTTGTTAGTGAGCACAGTCCAGATCTCTTATACACCAAATTGATCTCTCTCTTTACTTCGTCATGGCCCTTGCACTTCCTCAGCCTGCACTGTAACATTATATTCTGCATTGCTTTCCTTCTTTTGTACTACAAGGTAATTATGGATGGAATAATCTGGCTGGATGGCAAGCAAACAAAAGCTTTTCACTGCAGGCTGGTAAATGTTACAATAATAAATGAATCTCACCCTGCCGCCTCTCATCCTTGACACAAACATCACAACACAGGACCAAACAGCAATTCCTTGGCTTTCACTAGGACACCATCAATGCCACAAAAAGGCAGCATCAATCATTAAGGACCCCCACCACCCAGGACATGCCCTCATCGCATTACCACCATCAGAGAGGGGGTACAGGTGCCTGAAGACGCACGCGCGCGCACACACACACGTTTTAGAAACGGCTTCGTCCACTCTGCCATCAGATTTTTTTGAAAGGTTCATGAACACTACCTCACTATTTCTGCACTACTTATTTGATTTTATCTATGTATATATTATTTTTCCTATAAGTTAAAGCACAATTTATGTATTTCACTGCACTGCTGCAGAACATCAGATGTCATGACATACACTCAGCAGCTTCTGTACCTCTTGTACCTAATAAAGTGGCTACTGAGCGCACGTTTTTGGTCTTCTGCTGCTGTTACGCATACACTTTAAGGTACAACATGTTGTGCATTCAGAGATGCTTTTTTGCACACCATTGTTTTAATGCATTTTTATTTGTGTTATCAAGTGGGCACTGAATGCACGTCAATGATACTAAAACCGATCCTGAACCTTCAAGCTAGCAAACTATAATGAATTGTGTCATTCTTGGCACAGTATCAAAACTTCACACCTTACTCAGACTTCCCAATTGATACCACTTTGCAAACATCTTCCAGCAGATGTAATTTGAAGAACGGCATCTTTGAAAGAAACTGAGCCCTCAATCAATGAAGGATTAGAATTTCAGAATGACACAGCAGAGACAGTACTGACCAACTAACCCAACTTCCCTGCCAAGGATTTTTGCATTTCCTCTTTAGAAATTAATCAAATCTCAGCACCAGCTTTCAAACTGCACATACAACTGATCGACTTGCTTATCAGGTGCAAGACAAGCCATGAACGACTGGCATACGTATGCTCGTTGATTCATGAGATACTATCCCGGATCCCGGTTTTATGATGACCCTAGGCATATGAAAGTAGAAACACATACGACGCTGATCCTCCCACCCTGGGTAACTTCCTCTCCCTTGACCCATTTCACAAGGTTACCACCACTCCACCAACCCCCACTACACCAGTCAGCTGTTCCCTCGCCCCCAATCACTTCCTGAGGCAGCCTGACCTCTCCTCCCCTGTGGCCCCCTGGTCACTTGCCTCTTTCGTCCCACCCCAGGTTGCCTGCCCTCAACTCCCCTCGCCCCGGGTTACCTACACGACCATACCCTGTTGCCCAGGTTACCCCTCAACCCCCTTCCTGCCCGTCCCCACTTTACATGTTGCCCCATTGCCCCAAGTCGCCTGACCTCCCCTTCACCCTATTGACCGGATTATCTGCGTCTTCCCCCGTTATCCCCGGTCACCTGCCTTTCACACTCTGGGTTGACTGAGCTCCACTTCACTCCACCCTCCTCTAACCCCAGTTTATCTGCCCTCTCCCCACCACTTTGCCCAGAGTCCCCTCGGATTACCTGCTCACCGTTTCCATTCCTCGGCGTCACTTCCCTAAACAAGCCGAGGTCACGACCCCGTGACGTCAGCTCATCTCCCCGCCCCGTCCATTGATGCAGCAAGAGTAAACCGGACCGAACGGCGTCCCCATCATGATCTACGTTTCCGACTTCACGCCTCCTGTACTTTGCCCACAATATGGCCCTCTGAAATATAGGTAGTCTTCAATTTGCCCCGATCCTCATAAACCGACAAGAGTGGCCCCAGAGTCCCCTTCCCCACTCAGGTTGGTCTTCCGCCGCAGCGCCACCCGTGACCGGGAGGACTCATCACTCAGCACCGCGCAATGCCCGCCCACTTCGAAGCCATTTAGCCCATCGAGCTGCTCCACCATTCGAATAAGGTTACTTATTGCCAGCAACAGTCCCATCAAAAACCCAGCTGGAGGTCTTGTAGGACTAAGCTTCCAGAACTGCTTCTATAATAGGCAGTGAGTAAACCAGAACGAAGGATATGGTTACTTGCACTCAGCCTCAGAAATCTATCAAGCGGCATTTTGTTACCAATAGCTAACCCATCATTGTCGGCTTTGCCCGAACCACTCATTTCCAGACCTCATCACAGCCTTCGTTCAAACAGGAACCCATGAGCTAAATTCTAGAAACACTGTGCGGGTCTTCACCTTATGGAGCATCAAGTAGTCTGGTGTATATAAAGACAAATTAATAATGCTGTTAAGAAGGCGTATGGTGTATTGGTCTTCATTAGTCAGAAGATTGAGTTCAGGAGTTGTGAGGTAATGTTGAAGATCTATAAAGCTCTGGTTAGAGCACACTTTGAATTTTGTCTTCAGTTCTGTTCACCTCATTACAGGAAGGATGTGGAAGCTTCAGAGGGGGTGCAGAGGAGATTTACCAGGATGCTGCCTGGATCCGAGAGCATGTCTTATGAAGAACAGTCGAGTGAGCTAGGGCTTTTCTCTTTGGAGTGAAGGAGGATGAGAGATGACTTGACAGAAATATACAAGATGATAAGAGGTATAGATAGATTGGACTGCCAGAGACTTTTTTCCCAGGGCAGAAATGGCATGTATGCAGAACTGTGCAGAGGTGCCCAAGACTTTGCACCAGTACTGTAGTAATTTTATGTATTGCTCTAAACAGCTGCCTCAAAAAAAATCTCATGACATACATGAGTGATGATAAACCTGATCTCTACTGTGGACTGAGAGTGAGGAAGGGACAGGGGAGGGGAATCATGGTTGAGAAAAAGAGGAGAGAGAGCGAGAAGCACGAGAGAGATATTCTGTAATGATATATAAACCTATTGTTTGGAATCAGTTGACCTTGCCTGGTGTCTCAGGCTCGGTTTTGTCTGTGTCCGCACCTGTGCCGGCACTCCTGCTCTGCCAGCTGTCCCACAGCGCTCCACTCTCGCCATTCCCAACAATCTTTGCTCCCGCCAGATTTACAAACTCACTCTCCGCTCCACCTTGACAAGTACAGTACTGTGCAAAAGTCATAGACACCCTCGCTATGAATATGTGCCTAAAACTGTTCCACAGTACTGTACTGAGGGGACATAATTTTAAGGTGACTGAAGGAAAGTATAGGAGGGCTGTTGCAGATAAGCTTTTTAAACAGAGATTGATGGGTGTGTGGTAGGCACTGCCAGGGGTGGTGGTGGAGGAGGTGGATTTATTAGGAACATATAAGAAACTCTTCGACAAGTGAATGGTAGAAAAGCAGGGGTGGGGGGGTGGGGCTATGCCATCCTGTGGATAGTGTGGAACTTCTTGAGATCTGGTCGATTTGGAACTGGGAGTCTGCAAATCTGGGCCAGGAACTGGAGATTGGAGGGCTAATGTCTATGGTTCAGTGAGTCCGGGGCCAGGGACTGTAGGTAGGAGGCCCAGAGACAGTCTGTCTTATGGTTGGAGGCTGTCTTCGTGTGTGAGCTGCTGGTGGGGGAGGGGGCAGCCCGTGGGGAAAGAGGCTTGTATTGTTTCTGTTGTGTTGTTCTGCTGAGTATTGTGGATAAGCTGTGTTGGCACCGGAATGTGTAGTGATGCTTGCATGCTGTCCCCAGCATACGGGTTATGTTGATTGATACTGTGCATTTCAATTTACCTGAATCTGACTGAACTCTGCGATGGCCCAAATTTCAAAGGAGAGATGGTAGATTTCTGTTAGATAAGGTGAAAGTGATTAAGACATGTTTTTTCATTCAGCCAGAGCCTTTGCACAATGAGGTAGGGTTCCATTACACTCTTGACATACCGATACCAGAGATTGCAGGTGCTGTAAACCTGGAGCTGGTCAGATCCACCGAGTATCTCCAGCCCCTTTGTGTGTTGGTACACTCTTGATGTGTACCTTGTAAATGGAGAGACAGAAACGAGGTGGGTGGTTGTTTCTCGCTAGTTGGAGATTGTTATTGCTCTTCTACAGTGTGAGTGTTACCTGTCACTTATCAGCCCATGCCTGAGTGTAGTCTTGGTCTTGCTGTGTACAAGTATCAAATGCTTCATTCTACTGAGGTCTCTGCGTGAAACACGTGCTACACCTGCCCCTACGTCTCTCCCCTCACCATCATTCAGGGCCCCAAACAGTCATTCCAGGTGAGGAATACATACAACGATTCTACCAGAGTCATCTACTGAATCCACGGTTCCTGGTGGCCTCCTTTACATCGGTGAGACCTGACATAGGTCGGGAGAACCTTTGTTCCATCTGCAACAGGGAGGATTTCCCAGTGGCCAACCATTGTAATTCCACATCCCATTCCCATTCTGACATGTCAGTCCATGGCCTCCTCTACTGTCGTGATGAGGTCACTCTCAAGTTAGAGAAGCAACACCTCATATTCCGTCTGGATGGCCTCCAACCTGACAGCATGAACATCTAGTTCTCCAGCTTCTGGTAATTTTTTACCTTCTCTCTTTCCCGATTTCCCATTCTGGCTCCTCTCTTACCCTTTCTCTTCTCCTCATCTGTCTATCACCTCCTTCTGGTGGCCTTCCTCCCACAGTCCACTCTCCTGTCCTATCAGATTCCTCCTTCTTCAGCCCTTTACCTCATTCGCCTATCATCTCCCAGCTTCTCACATCATCCCCTCCCCGAGCCAGCCACCTTCCCCCTCACCTGGTCTCACCTATCACCTTTCAGCTTGTACTACTTCCCCTCCACTACCTTCTCATTCTGACCAAGCTTCACTGTCGCAACCAGGGCAGAATTATTTTTCAGAGAGATCTGACGATTCCCTCACTTTCCATATTTTCAGAGATCCCTTCTTCCCGCCCATGCCCCCACAGGTTAGTCAGTTCACCATCAGATTCAGAATCAGGTTTATTACCACCAACATATGCTGTGAAATTGGTTGTTTTGTTGCAGCAGTACAGTGCAAGACATAAAAATTACTATAAGTTACAGGGAGAAATATATTAAAAAATTAAATAGTACAGAAAGACAGCAAAGTAGTGAGCAACAACACACAAAACGCTGAAGGAACAGCAAGTCAGCCAGCATCTATGGAGGGGAATAAACTATAAATGTTTCAGGCCAAGTCCCTTCATCACGACTGGAAAGGAAGGGGAAAGTGGGCATGTGGAGAAGGGACTATAGAGTTAGAAGCTGGGAGGGGACAGGTGGAAGAATTAAAGGGCTGAAGAAGAAGGAATCTACTGGAATAGGACAGTTGGAGAAATAGGAGAACTGGAATGAGGAGGGGCACCAGAGGGAGGTGAAAGATATGGGAGGAGAAGAGAAGGGGTAAGAGGGGAGCCAGAATGGGGAATGGAAAAAGAGAGAAGGGTGGGGGTGGGGGGAGAAATTACTGGAAGTCAGGGAAATCAAAGTTCACGCCAGTAGGTTGGAGGCTGCCCAGACTGAATATGGGCCGTTGCTCCTCCAACCTGAGTTTGGCCACACTGTGACAGTTGAGGAGGCCATGGACAGACATGCTGTTATGGGAATGGAAAGACTCTAACTTCCCTAATCTAATCAATTTCTCTAACTTCTGGTTATTTCTTCCCCTTCCACCCTTGTTCCTTCAACTCCCCCCACCCCTTACGTTCTTATTCTGGCTTCTGCCCTCTTCCCTTTCAGCCCTGAAGAAGGGTTGCAGACTGAAGCGGTGACTGTTCATCCCGCTTCACAGATGCTGCCTGAAGTGATCAGTTCCTCCAGCAGGTTGTGAGTGTACTCAAGGTTTTCAACGTCTGCAGAATCTCTTGTGTTTAGCTAAACAGTGAGGTAGTGTTCATGGGTTCATGGACCGTTCAGAAGTCTGATGGTGGGGAGTAGGAGCTGCTCCAAAAACTTGTCACAATGACTGCCTTTGCGTGGTTTGATGTCAGATCTTGTTTGACTCCGGCCTCATATCACGAGATGCTAACGATGCTCCTTAAATGCTTGCTGCTGTTGTCGTAGTACACTGCCTGGCTGAGTCTGTGGGTTCTTAATTGCCAGGGAATGATGATGTCATGTGGATTGGTTCCGAGCGGAATATAAATCGAGCTGAGGAAGATCCAGCCTCCCTTCACTGAGGTGGAGACTCCTTGCACAGCCTCTTGGAAGCAGCCACTGGACAGGTATGTGACACCAAACTCCTTAAATGCAAAAATAAGCAGCGGAAAACCAGCCCCTTCAGATTCTGAAGAGAGGTTATCCTTTGAACCGTCTCTGCTTTTGCTTTCTTTGTGTGGCTGATTGATGAGGGTGGGTCCTGGAGGGAGGGCCAGATGGTTCAGCCCAAGGGCAGGGCGGAATGTTTTTGAGTTGTGCTGGTCTGGAATCCGGGGGGGGGGGTTCCAGGCTGGAACGATGCAGGCAGATTGACGAGAAACTTGACGGGCTGTGGGGAGGGAGCAGGGAGTGTGGGGACCAACAGGCCAAGGTCTGTGCTGTATCATCCTGTAGTTGGTAGGGGTGTGTGTGTGTTTGTATCTACAGTAGATCTGTGTGTATCAGTGCATATGTCTGCATATTTGTATGCCTCTGTGTGTGTGTGTGTGTGTGTGTGTGTGTGTGTGTGTATGCTTATGTGTTTCTGCATATTTTGGGTGTACACGCAGATATGTGTGTGTGTCTGTGTATGTGTGTGTGTTTCTGTCTGTGTCTGTGTGTATGTCTGTGTCTGTGTGTGTGCGTGTGCGCGTGCTTACTTATGTCTGCGTATCTTTGAGTGTATCTATTTGTACATGTCTATCTATGTGTGTCTTTGTGTGTGTTGTGTGTTTCAGTTGTGTATTTTGTATCTGTGTGCAAATTAAATAAAATGTGTGTTGTGTGCATGTCTGTCTGTAGTGTGAACTTAGTATATGTGTTTGTATATTGTTTGTGTTGCTTGTGGTCTATGTGTGTGTTTACTGAGATCATGTTGAAAACACTTTAAGATGACCTTGACTGCACAGGGAGTGGAAAAGTTTAAAGAGATATGAACCAAATGAAAGCAAAAGGACCAGCTTGGTCGGCATCGACAAGATGGGCTGAAGGGCCTATTTCTGTGCAGTGCAATATAATTCTTTGACTAGAACATAGAACATAGAACAGTACAGCTTAGTACAGGCCTTTTGGCCCATGATGTTGTGCCAACCTTTTAACCTACTCCAAGATCAATCTAACCCTTCCCTCCCACACAGTACTTAATTTTTCTATCATCCATGTACCCATCTAAGAGTTTCCTCGATGCCCCTAATATATCTGCCTTTACCACCACCCCCGCCAGAGTGTTCCATGATTCCACCAATCTCTGATTAAAAATACCTACCTCTGACTTTCCTCCAATCACCTTAAAATTATGACTGCCTCATATTATCCACCTTCACCCAAGGAAAAACTGCCTGGCTGTTCACTCAATCTATGCCTCTTATCATCTTGTACGTCTCTATAAGATGTCTATGGCTCTATGATACCACCAGATTCAGGAACAGTTATTACCCTACAACCATTAGTCTCCTGAACCAGTGTGGGTAACTTCACTCACCATAACTTTGAACTGATTCTATAACCTATAGATGCAATTTCAAGGACTTTACAACTTAAGTTCTCAATTTTTTTTTATTATTTGTACAATTTGTCTTCTTTTGTACATTGGTTGTTTCCCTGTCTTTGTTATAAATTATATTTTATTTCTTAATTTTCCTGTAAATGCCTGCAAGCAGATGAGTCTCAAGGTGACATACGTTCGGTGGCATCCTGTACCAAATAAAGTAGCCACTAAGTGTACGTTCATGGTCTTCTGCTGCTGTAGCCCATCCACTGTAAGGCTCAACGTCTTGTGCAACCAAAGATGCTCTTCTGTGCACCACTGTTGTGTGTGAGGCCTCTGTTCACCAGAGTTGATCGTGGATGTTGCTTTCTAGCTGTCTGGATACGCAATCCTGGCAGTACAATATGGAGAGCAAGCTGTAGCCAATGTAGCAGACATCCGCCTTTAGACATCTGATGAACCCAAAGGAACGGCAGAGACCAATAGAGTTTGGTATCAGCAGTGTCACAGTGGTTGCCAGTAAGTGTTGAAATTTGACATAGGACTGCCTTAGAGACCCTAGCTCAGATTTTTCCCTTGGTGTTTACTCCCAAAACCTTCCCCATGAATCAGAATAGCATTTCCTTCTCCTAGATGAGCTGCCAACAACAGGTGATGAGCCCTATTCATCCGAAGCAACTGGTTTTAAGATGCCAGTAATCTGCCTTTGCCCCTTCTCCTGTCAGTAGAAATGGTTCTGCCAGGACTAATAGCTAAGCCACACGTGAAGGCCAGGAGCTGGACTTGGTTGTCAGAGGCTACTTGAGGCACAGACCGTTGGGAGCATTTAATAGGTAGTGGGAGCTTATCCCAATTACCACCCCTGGCTATAACAATGTTTAAACCACCACCGCTGTAACATGCGGTCAATTGAGTTTCTGTCGCCTTCCTGTCAGCTTGAACCAGGCTGGCCATCCTCCTCTGACCTCTCTCATTAACAAGACATTTCCGCCCACAGAACTGCTGCTCACTGGATGTTCTTTTTTTTTTGAAGCATCCTCTGTAAACTCTGAAGACTGTTGTGCATGAAAATCCCAGGAGATCAGCAGTTTCTGAGATCCTCAAACCACCCTGTCTGGCACCAACGATCATTCCACAGTCAAAGTCACTTAGATCACATTCCTTCCCCATTCTGATGTTTGGTCTGAACAGCAATTTAATGTCTTGACCATGTCTGCATGTTTTTATGCATTGAGTTGCTACCAAATGATTGGCTGGTTAGATATTTGCTTTAATGAGTAGGTGTATATGTGTACCTAATAAAGTGGCCACGGTGTGCATATGTAGTTTAATAATAAATTTAATTTGACTTTGACTTTAGACTTTGATAAGTGGAACCAGGTTGGGGGGGGGTGGGATGACGGCAGATGGGATCATTTTGTGGAGAGAATGGAATGGAACTGGGTGACTAAGGGCTCACAGCAGCAGGTAGAGGGATTAAGGGGTCCTGGTTGGGAAACCCTGGAGAAAGAAAGGAACACAGGGGGTGTACTCATCCCTGAAGCTGGAAAATTCAGAATTCATGCCACTGGGCAGTAGATACTCAGGGGAATGTGAGATGAGATGAGTTTTATTCCTGTGATTCTAATCCTGGCTGACACTACAGGTAGGTAGGGTGATGAGTGAGTGTGGGAGTGTAAGAGGCTCCACTCCATTCTTTATACAGAATAATATCAGCATAGCACACAGAAACAGGCCTTCAAGCTCAACTGCTCCGGATGTCCCATCCAAGGTAAAGATAAAGATGAGCTTTGTTTGTCATGTATACATCAAATCTTTGAAACTTAGTGAAATGCGTCATTTGAGACAAGAGCCTACACAGTTCGAGGATGTGCTGAGGGCAGCCTGCAAGTGTTGTCATGCTTCCAGTGTTAGCATGCCCACAACTGACCCTAACCCATACATCGTTGGAAAGTGGGAGGAAACTCACAGGGAAACAAACAGAGTCCTTAAAGGCAGTGGTAGGAATTGAACCCCTGATTTTCCGATCACTGGTGCTGTAAAGCACAATGCTACTCTCTCGCATGAAGTTGTTCAAAGTTGAACTCAAAGATGTTCTTCATTTGCCCTTGGCCTTGGCCTGGCTGTGGAGAGGGACGAGGATGGACGGGTCGATGTGAGAAAGGGAAGCGGCATAGAAAAGACATGCAGCTGGGAGCTCAGAGTTGCCGTTGTGAACCGAGGGAGGGTCTCTGCAAAATAGCACCTATTCTGAGCTTGGTCAGCTGGTTCCAGTAGTGGGAAAGCCTAGGGCTAGAGGCCTTACAGTATATTTAGAGGTATAGCGTCATACAGCACAGAAACAGTTCTTTTGACCCAAATGGACCATGCCTACCAAGATTCCCATCTAGGTGCCTGCTGAAGGGTCTCAACCCGAAACGTCGACTGCACTCTTTTCCATAGATGCTGCCTGGCCTGCTGAGTTCCAGCATTTTGTGTGTATTGCTTCCCATCTAAGATGATCCCATTTGCCATGTTTGAACTGTATCCCTCTAAACCTTTCCAATCCATGCACCTGTCCGAGTATCATCTACATGCTGTTATTGTTCCACTTTCTCTGACAGCTCAGTGTGATGAAGTTGCCTTTCAGGTCACAAACCTTTTCGCCTAAACCCACTTCCTCTAGTTCTTGATACCCCAACCTTGGGTAAAGTTGTGTGTATTTATCCTATCTGTGCCCCTCGTGATTTTATGCTCCTCGATAAGATCACCCCTCATTCTCCTCTGCTCCAAAGAAAAACTCCCATCCTGCTCAACCTCTCATCGTAACTCAGTCCCTTGAGAACCAGCAAATTCCTCATAAATCCCCACTGCACTCTTTCCAGCATAATGTCATCTTTCCTGTACATAGTAACTGAAACTAAACACAATATTCTGTATGCAACCTCACCACTGTCTTTTTTACTCAATGGCCTGACTGATGGTGACCAGAATGCCGAGAGCCTGGCCAGGAATCTGTGGGTGGAGGTCTTCACCTGTATCTGCCATCCTTGTCCTTTTTGGTGGGAGAGCATGGTATCAGAAGGGCTGAAGGGTAACCCCCCTCAGCAGTAATTGTGGCCTCACAAAATGCATTGGTGATGCTGTACCACAGGAACAATGATAGTTTGTTCATCGTCATATTGCTAATGTACAGAAACTTGCAGTACACAATATCATTCTTGATTCCTCGGTTATAATCTGGTGGGGGAGCAGAGGGATCTTGAGGTCCCATGTCTATAGATTTCTCAAAGTTGCCGTGCAAATTGATAGGGTGGTTAGAAAGATGCATGGTGTGCTGGCCTTCATTAGTCAGGGAATTGAGTTCTGGAGCCACAAGGTAATATTGCAGCTCTATAAAACCCTCGTTGGACCACACTTGGAGTATTGTGTTTGGTTCTGGGATTATAGGAAGGATGTGTAATCTTTAGGGAGAATGCAGAGGAGATTTACTACGACACTGCCTGGATTAGATTGGAATACATGTCTTATGAAGAAAGGTTGAGTAAGCTAGGGCTTTTCTTTTTGGAGCAAAGGAGAATGAGAGATGACTTAATACAGGTGAGTAAGATGATAAGTGGCATAGATAGAGTGGATAGCCACAGACACGTGGAAGTGGCTAATATGTGAGGACGTAATTTTAAGGTGATTGAAGGAAAGTATGGGGAGATGCTAGGTACACAAAATGCCAAAGGAACTCAGCAGGGTAGGCAGCATCTATGGCAAAGAGTACAGCCGACATTGCTTTTTGCCATAGATGCTGCCTCACCTGGTGAGTTCCTCCGGCATTTTGAGTGAGTTGCTCGGATTTCCAGCATCTGCAGATTTTTCAGTGTTTGTGGGGGGAATGCTAGATATAAGTTTTTACATGAAGAGTGGTAGATGTGTGGAATCACTGCCCGGGTTGCTGGTAGAGGCAGATACGGTACTTTCGGGCCATTTAAGAAATTTTTGCATAGGCACATGGATGAATGAAAAATGGTGATGGGGGAGGGAAGGGTTAGATTGATCTTGGAGTAGGTTAAACGGCTGGCACAACATTGTGGGCCAAGGGGCCGTACTTTGCTGTAGTGTTCTATGTTCCGTATCATAGAAGAGGTTCATATGCTCCCAAGTTGTCCAGAGTGCCAATTCTAGTATTGTTATGCACTGTTATCTCTGCATGTCAGTGAGGCCATTGGATGAGAGTGTCACATGAACCTACTTTATGCCATATAAAAATTTCACGGGCAATCTGGGACACTTGATGACTCAGTTTGAAATGATTCTTCTGGTAAGACGGCAATGCACGCGGACACTACAGTCTCTTCGGGTCCAGCCAAAGGTGTTATTGGCTTTTTTATGGTTGCGAGACACTGCGGAATATTAAGTACTGCAGGTTTGCTCCACTAGTGAGTTCCCCAATAGTGGAGGAGCTGGACTGTACCGTGTGGCTGCCTGCAGTAGGAAGGTGTTGGAGCCAGTGTGCACAGGCGGTGCACGGACTAACAGTCAGTGATGGCCTTGGACGTTTTTCTTGTGATCATAAGACCCTGTCGGACGTTGGTAATGCGGAAAGGTGTAAATCTGGTTCATCAGTTCATTGGCGAGACCAATGCCAGGGGAGCTGGGTGGTCTCGTTAGTAATGTGGACTAGGCCTCATGCCGCAGGCTCGCCATCCAGGAGAGGAAATGCCCGAGGCAGTGTGGTGCAGCACTCATGCTGGTTTTGGGGCTGGCCCTTCCCTCCCATCAGTGCTGCCTCCAGTGTTGGCTCAGTGGAAGACAAGCTCGATTGCATTCATCCGTGGGCTTGTTCTTGCCTGCAATATCCATGCACCATCAATCTACAGAACATGGATTTTCACTCAGGACATGGGCTATACTATCAATTTTCTGCTACTGTATCTTATAAGTGTTATATGTGCCCTGTACAGTGTATGACAGTTGGTACTTCGTTTTGCACTTTGGCCCCGGAGGAATGAATTCATGGCTAGTCATGTATGGTTGAATGACAATTAAACTTGAACTTATAAATAAACTATTTAAGTGTGTAGAAATACTTGAATAATCTGCTATACCAAATCCGGATGGCTTGGGATCTGACACAACTGGGGTGTTTTTATTTATTTCTAAAGTAGACTTTATTCGTGATTAAATATACACTCAGTGCCCGCTTTATTAGGTACACCTGCTTGTTAATGCAAATATCTACTCAGCCAATCATGTGGCAGCAACTCAATGAAGAAAAGCATGCAGATGTACTGTAGTCAAGAGGTTCAGTCATTGGGGAAGAAATGTGATCTAAGTGACTTTGTTGGTGCCAGGCAGGGTGGTTTGACTATCTCAGAAACTGCTGATCTCCTGGGCTTTTCACACACAACAGTGTCCAGAGTTTGCAGAGAATGTTGCAAAAAACAACAAAAAAAAATACAATGAGTAGCAGTTCTGTGGGTGAAAACACTTTGTTAATGAGAGAGGTCGGAGGAGAATGGCCAGATGGTTCAAGCTGACAGGAAGGTGACAGTAACTCAAATAATCATATGTTCCAACAGTAGCATGCAGAAGAGCATCTCTGAACGCATAATATGTTGAACCTTGAAGTAGATAGCCTGCAGCAGCAGAAGACCACGGACATACCCTCAGTGGCCACTTTATTAGCAACAGGAGATGCCTAGCCACTGAGTGAATATACAGAATAGGAAAAGAACAGTGCAAAAAGCTTTGCACCCTAAGTGTAAATTACACTATGTAGTGTAAACTTTAAAGAGATAAGAAAAACACAAACAAACATAGCACAATTGCCATAACAAACTGGACCAGCAAATTTACGGATGACACCAAGATTGTGTGTGTAGTGGACAGCGAGGAAGGCTGATATGCTTGATATGCTTGATGCTTAAAGCTTGATATGGACCAGCTGGAAAAATAAGCTGAAAAATGGCAGATGGAACTTAATGCAGACTAGTGTGCAGTGTTGCACTTTGAAAGAACTAACCAGGGTAAGACATACAGTACACCGTCAGCAGATGGGAAACCAAGAAGTACGTTAGGACAGATAGATCTGGGGATGCTAGAAAGAGGCGTCACAAGTAGATAAGGTTGTAACGATAGTTTTTGACACATTGGCCTTCATAAATCCAAGTATTTAGTTGAGATACCACTGTATGCTGAAGTTGCAATAGATGCTGGTATTTGGAGCATTATGTGTAGCATTAAGTATCACCTACCTACCGGAGAAATATCAATAAGATTCAAAGAGTACAGAGAAGATTTACAGGATGTTGCCAGGACTTGAGGACCTGAATTATAGGGAAAGGTTGAATAGGACTTTTTCCTTGGAGCATAGGAGAAGGAGGGGAGTTTTGATAGAGAAATACAAAATTCTGATGGGTGCAGATTTAAGAGACGTACATGGATGGCTATGATCTAGATGCTGGTTGATAGACAAGGTGGGCTAAAGGGCTTTGTAGCACTCTGTGACTGTAATGTGGTCTCTGGGGTGGATAGATGGCAGGAGTAGGCCATCTGGCCTGTCAGTAAGATCATGACTGATCTTGCCATGGCCTCATCTCCACCTACCTGCCTTTTCCCCATAACCTTAAATTCTAATATTCAAAAATCTATCCAATCTTGTCTTAAATATATTTACTGAGGTAGCCTCCACTGCTTCACTGGGCAGAGAATTCCACAGATTCACCACTCTCTTGGAAAAGCAGTTCCTCCTCATCTCCAACCTAAGTCTACTCCCTCGAATCTTGAGGCTATGGCCCCTAGTTCTAGTCTCACCTACCAGTCTCTATCATCCATTCCTTTCATAATTTTATATGTTTCTATAAGATCTCCTCTCATTCTTCTGAATTTCAATGAGTACAGTCTCAGGCAAATCAATGTCTCCTCATAGTCTAACCCCCTCATCTCTGGAATCAACCTGGTGAACCTCCTCTGCACCACCTCCAAACCCAGTATATCCTTCCTCAAGTATGGAGACTAGAACTGCACACAGTACTCCAGGTGTGGCCTCACCAGTACCCTGTACAGTTGCAGCATGACCTCCCTCCTTTTAAATTGAATCCCTCTAGCATTGAAAGCCAACCTTCCGTTTGCCTTCTTGATAGCCTGATGTACCTGCAAACCAACCTTTTGTGATTCATGCACAAGCACTCCCAAGTCCCTCTGCGCAGCAGCATCCTGCATTTTTTTTACCATTTAAATAATAACCTGCCCTTTCATTTTTCCTTCCAAAGTGGATGATCTTGCATTTCCCAACATTGTACTCCATCTGCCAGACCCTTGCCCACTCACTTAACCCATCAATATCTCTCTGCAGACTCTCCATATCTTCTGCACAATTTGCTTTACCACTCAGTTTAGTACTATCAGCAAGCTTAGATACACTACACTTGGTCCCCTCTTCCAGATCATTAATGTACTGTATATCATGAACAGTTGCACACCGACCCCTGCAGCACACCACTCACCACTGATTGCCAGAGTAACACCCATATATCCCAACTCTCCACTTTTTATTAAGTAACTAATCCTCTATCCATGCTAATACATCACTCCTAACTGTGTGCATCTTTATCATATGGATAAGTCTTTTATGTGGAACCTTATCGAAATGCCTTCTGGAAATCCAAGTAAATAATGTCCAACTGTTCCCCTCTATGCACTGTGCTTGTTATATCCTCAAAGAACTCCAGTTAGTTTGTCAAACAGGACCTGCCTTTGCTGAATTCATACTGTGTCTGGCTGATGGATCCATTTCTTTCCAGATGTCTCACTATTTCTTCTTTAATGATAGCGTCAAGCATTTTCCCAACTACAGATGTTAAGCTAACTAGTCTTTAGTTATCTGCCTTTTGTCTACATCCTTTTTTGAACAGTGGTCTGACAGTTGCTGTCTTACAATCTGCCAGGACCTGTCCAGAGTCCAGAGAATTTTGGTAAATTATCACCAAAGCCTCTACTATAACTTTTGCCATTTCTTACAGTACCCTGGGATGCATTCCTTCAGGACCTTATCAATCTTCAGGTGCACAAGTTTGCTTAGCACTACCTCTTTAGTGATAGCTATTGTATGGAGGTCCTCACCTCCCATCGCATCCATAACATCTCTCTTTGTCATGATAGACGTGTCCTCCACCATGAAGACTGACACAAAGTAGTCATTCAAAGCCTCTGCTATTTCTTAATTACCCAATATCAATTCCCCCTTCTCATCCTCCAAGGGACTTACATTCACTTTAGCCATCTCTTTCCACTTCATATAGTTATAGAAACTTTTACTATCTGTTTTTGTATTTTGTGCTAGTTTATTTTCATAATCTATCTTCCCTTTCTTTATTGCTCACTTAGTGGTTCTTTGTTGCTTTTTAAAGTTTTCCCAATCTTCCAGTTTCCCTCTACTCTTGGTGACTTAGTATGCACAAGCTTTTAGTTTGATGCCTTCTTTTATTTTCTGTTATCCAAGGCTGGCTCTCCCCACCCTTAGTGTCCTTGTTTTTATCTGGAATATATTTTTGTTGTGCATCATGAAAAATCTCTTTGAAAGTCTTTCATTGTTCCTCAACCTTTCCCCCATATAGCCTGTGTTCCCAATCTACAGTTAATTTTACCTGTCTCATTGCACAGATCCAAGATAGCATGTTCCCTTGTAGGTTCAGTAACATGCTGTTCAAGAAAACCATCATTCTATGAAGTCCTCCTCAAGACTGCCTCAACCAACTTGATTCACCCAATCTATGTGCAAGTTAAAGTCCCCCATGATAACTGCTGTTCCATTCCTACATGCCTCAGATATTTCTCTGTTCATTGCCTGGCCACTGTAATGATTTTATTCAGTGGCCGATAGTGAGTTTTTTTCCCTTTACTATTCCCAGTCTCTACCTAGGTGGATTCAACATTCTGCTCCTTAGATCTTACATAGTCTTACTATCACCCTATTTTCATCTTTAATTAAGAACACTACCTCACCCCCCCATACCTTCCTGCCTATTCTACCCCATATTACTTGATACCCTTGGATATTTAATTTCCAATCCTGTCCCCCCTGCAACCACATCTCTGTAATGGCCACTAAATCATACACCCTTGTACTGATTTGTGCCACAGGGCCACTGATCTCGTTTCGAATACAATGGGCATTCACCCTTTCATTATTTGAGGAGCTTACCCACATGACTCAGTCCCTCCATGTGTGGTAGTGGATGGAGTCCAGACTGTGCTCCCTCCCCACAAGGGCTTTCCATTGGCAACATCAAGCTTCATTGCATCCCTTAGCACGTCCTCCTGCAGCCTGGAATGTGCCAATTGCTATCATTCCCTTACGGACATCTTGATGTCCATAAGTCCATAAGACCACAAGACATAGGAGCAACATTAGGCTACTCAGCCCATCGAGTCTTTCCCGCCATTCCATCATGGCTTATCCTGAATCCCACTCAACCCCATATACCTGCCTTCTTGCAATATCCTTTGATGCCCTGACTGATCAGGAAATGATCAACTTCTGCATAAAATATACCCACAGACTTTGCCTCCACCGCTGTCTGTGGCAGAGCTTTCCACAGATTCACTACTCTCTGGCTAAAACGTTCCTCCTTACCTCTGCTCTGAAAGGTCACACCTCAATTTTGAGGCTGTGCCGTCTAGTTCTAGATATCCCCACGATAGGAAACATCCTCTCCACATCTAACCTATCTAGTCCTTTCAGCATTCAGTAGGATTCAATGAGATCCCTCCACGTTCTTCTAAATTCCAGCGAAGACAGGCCCAAAGCTGCCAAATGCTCCTCATATGTTAACCCCTTCATCCCTGGAATCATCCTTGTGCAACTCCTTTGGACTCTCTCCAATGACAACACATCCTTTCTGAGATATGAAGCCCAAAACTGTTGACAGTACTCCAATGACGGCCTGACTAGTGTCTTATAATGACTCAGCATTATCTCCTTGCTTTGATATTCTATTCCCCTTGAAATAAACACCAACATTGTATTTGTCAAGACAAGTCTAGTCAAGTCACTTTTATTGTCATTTTGACCATAACTGCTGGAACAGTGCATAGTAAAAATGAGACAATGTTTTTCAGGACCATGGTGTTACATGACACAGTACAAAAAAACTAGACTGAATTAGGTAAAAAACAACACAGAGAAAGCTACACTAGACTACAGACCTACCCAGGACTGCATAAAGTGCACAAAAAAGTGCAGGCATTTACAACAAATAATGAACAGGACAGTAGGGCAAGGTGTCAGTCCAGGTTTCGGGTATTGAGAAGTCTGATAGCTTGGGGGAAGAAACTGTTACATAGTCTGGTTGTAACAGCCCAAATGCTTTGGAGCCTTTTCCCAGATGGCAGGAGGGAGAAGAGATTGTATGAGGGGTGCATGGGGTCCTTCATAATGCTGTTTCCTTTGTGGATGCAGCGTGTAGTGTAAATGTCCGTGATGGCGGGAGGAGAGACCCCAATGATCTTCTCAGCTGACCTCACTATCCGCTGCAGGGTCTTGCGATCCGAGATGGTGCAATTTCTGAACCAGGCAGTGATGCAGTTGCTCAGGATGCTCTCAACACAACTCCTGTAGAATGTGATGAGGATGGGGGAGTGGGAGATGGACTTTCCTCAGCCTTCACAGAAAGTAGAGACGCTGCTGGGCTTTCTTTGCTATGGAGCTGGTGTTGAGGGACCAGGTGAGATTCTCCATCAGGTGAACACCAAGAAATTTGGTGCTCTTTACGATTTGTACCGAGGAGCCGTCGATGTTCAGCAGGGAGTGGTTGCTCCGTGCCCTCCTGAAGTCAACAACCATCTCTTTTGTTTTGTTCACATTATGTGACAGGTTGTTGGCTCTGCACCAGGCCATTAGCCGGTTGTGGGGAACTACATATACCTGTCTGGACAAGCCCTATCTGCTGACTGCTCCTGTGGCTCCTCCCACAGACCCTTGTATAAAGGCGATTGGAGGCACTGCTCCTCCCTCAGTCTCCAGGACGTTGTGTGCTGGTCTCTTGCTGCTAATCATGGTGTCTCACAGCTAATAAAAGCCTATCGTTCGCCTCCAGTCCCCGAGAGTTATTGATGGTGCATCAATTTTATTAGCTGCAATTTTAAAACATGAAGAGCATTTTACGACCAGACAAATTAGACATTGATCCTCAATCTCCCGATGCAGCCATTGCCTTTGAACTCTGGCTTGCATGCTTTCAATCGTACCTGGAAGAGATTCGCATGACTGAGCCTGCTATCATGCACAGAGTTCTCCTCTCCAGGGTCAGTCCACGGGTATACTCACTAATCAGGGACCTGCCGACCTACCAAGGGGCACTGGACACCCTCAAAAGACACTACCTGTGGCCGGTGAACGTCTACGCAAGACATTGCTTAGCGACATGGCGGCATCAGGCCGGAGATTCGAGCGCTGAGTTTGTCCGGGCCCTACAGACACTCGTGCGGGCCTGCGACTGCAGGGAACTGACGGCGGAACAGCATGCGGAGCTCCTGGTATGAGACGCCTTCGTTACGGGGATCAGGTCAGTGTACGTATGCCAGCAGCTGCTGGAAAACGCCGATCTTACCTCACAGTCGGCGATCGAGCTGGCCGACACACTGGAGGCTGCTCTGCACAACGCTGACGCTGTCCAGCCGTGTGATCCCCCACCAGTTCCGTGGACGCTGCAGACCCCGCCACCCGCGAGTGAATCAACCACAGCTGCTGCCAGTCGCGAGCCCGTGAAGTCCCTGCAATCGACCATGCCTCCTGCCAGTTGCAAGTCCATGCAGTGTTACTTCTGTGGACTCGAAAAGCACCCCCGAAAACACTGCCCGGCCCGAGAAGCTACCTGCTCCAGCTGCGGAAAGAAGGGCCAATTCGCCAAGGCCTATAAGTCTAAACCACGAGCGGGATTGAGCGGTACCTCATGTGAGGCATGGGGGCGGCCATCTTTGTCGGCACCATCTCGCCCCCGCCTCCGACCCACGGGTGCTTACCAGGCACCAAGACGGTGATTCAACTCTGGCCTCCGTGACCCACGACCAAAGCACTCCACACCAGCTCGCAAGGTCAATGATGGACATCCTGGTGGAGGGGCACAGGACTAGCTGCCTGTTTGACAAGGGCAGCACTGAGAGTTTTATTCACTCGGACAAGGTGCAACGCTGTGGACTTGTGACACAGCCGGTAAGCCAGAGGGTCACCATGGCTTCTGGATCGCATTCCACAGACATGCGGGGGGGTTGTGTAGCGACATTGGTGGTGCAGGGCACAGATTATCAGGACTTTGCGCTACTGCTCATGCCTCAACTGTGTGCCCCTGTGCTATTGGGGCTCGACTTCCAGAGCCACCTGAAAAATGTGACAATGGAGTATGACGGGCCCCTCCCACCAATCACTGTCAGAAATCCTCAGTTTTGTGGGACTTCGTCATATACCCCGCTACTGACCACACTCACACACCGACCCGCACATCCCACCCAACACTATGCCAACGGCTGCGCTACAGACACCACTTGCAGCTTCTCCACCTTCAAGATCCCTCCCACTGCTGTTCGCCAACCTGACCCCCGACTGTAAACCTGTGGCAACTAAAAGCAGGAGGTACAGCTCAGGGGACAGGGCCTTCATTAAGTCGGAGGTGCAGCGGCTGCTCAGGGAGGGGATCATTGAGCCAAGCACAAGTCCTTGGAGGGCCCAGGTGGTCGTTGTTCGGACAGGGCAGAAAAATAGGATGGTCGTGGACTATAGCCAGACCATCAATAGGTTCACGCAGCTTGACGCGTACCCCCTACCCCGCATCGCGGATATGGTCAATCAGATAGCTCAGTACAAGGTGTACTTGACCATAGACCTGAAATCCGCTTACCATCAGCTCCCCATCCGCCCGGAGGACCGCCCCTACACGCCTTCGAGGCAGGCAGCAGGCTCTATCACTTCCTGCGCGTCCCCTTCGGTGCCACGGTGTCTCTGTCTTCCAGAGGGAAATGGACCGGATGGTGGACCAGTGCCAACTGAAGGCCACGTTCCCATATCTGGATAACATCACCATCTGCGGTCACGACTGGCAGGATCACGACACCAACCTCCAATGATTTTTCCAAGCGGCCAAAGCTCTTAACCTTACCTATAACAGGGACAAGTATGTGTTTGGAACCATCTGACTTGCTATCCTTGGGTATGTCGTGGAGAACACGGTCATTGGCCCTGATCCCGACCGTATGCACCCCCTGTTGGAACTCCCTCTTCCCACCACCCTCACAGCCCTCAAATGGTGCCTGGGCTCCTTTTCCTATTACGCTCAATGGGTCTCTCACTACGCAGACAAGGCCTGCCCCCTGGTCAAGTCCACTGCATTTCGCATCTCAGCCGAGGCCCATGTGGCCTTCAGCCACATTAAAGGGGACATTGCCAAAGCAACGATGCATGCAGTGGACGAGACTGTTCCCTTCCGAGTAGCGAGTGAAGCCTCCGATTTCGCGCTGGCTGCTTCCCTCAATCAGGCAGGAAGGCCGGTAGCATTATTCTCTCGTACCCTTCAAGGCCCTGAAATTCGGCACTCTGTGGTGGAGAAAGAAGCCCAGGCCATAGTGGAAGCTATTAGGCACTGGAGGCACTATCTCGCCGGCAAAAGGTTCACCTTGCTGACCAACCAGCGCTCAGTTGCGTTCATAATCAGCAACCAACAGCAGGGCAAAATCAAAAATGATATAATTTTGTGGTGGAGAATGGAACACTCCATCTGCAACTATGACATCCTGTACCGGCCTGGAAGGCTCAATGAGCCCCCTGATTCCCTATCCCGGGGAGCGTGTGCCAGCGCACAGCTCGACCGGCTATACGCCCTCCATGTAGATCCTTGCCACCCAGGGGTCACCCGACTTTATCATTTCGTGAAAGCCCGGAACCTGCCTTACTCCCCTGAGGAAATCAGGACGATGACCAGGGACTGTCAAGTCTGCGCTGAGTGCAAACCGCACTTCTACAGTCCTGACAAGGTGCAACTTATCAAGGCCACCCGCCCCTTTGAGCGACTGAGTGTCGACTTTAAGGGCCCCCTTCCCTCCTCGGACCGCAAAGTCTACTTTCTTAACATAATCGACGAGTACTCGTGGTTCCCCTTTGCCATCCCCTGCCCCAATACTACTGCCACGTCCATCATAAAAGCCCTGCACCAGCTCTTCACTCTGTTCAGATATCCCTGCTATATCCACAGTGATAGGGGGTCCTCGTTTATGAGTGACGAGCTGCGCCAGTACCTGCTGGCTAGGGGTATTGCTACTAGTCGGACCATGAGCTGTAATCCCCGGGGGAATGGACAGGTGGAGAGGGAGAATGCCACAGTGTGGAAGGCCACACTCTTAGCCCTTAGGTCAAAGGGACTGCCGGTCTCTTGCTGGCAGGATGTCTTTCCCGAGGCACTCCACTCCATCCGCTCCCTGTTATGCACGTTCACCAATGCCAGCCCTCATGAGCGACTCTTTTGTTTTCCCAGGAAGTCTGCCACTGGGGCCACCCTACCGGCTTGGCTGACATTCCCAGGGCCAGTGCTGCTCCAGAAACATGCGAGGAGCAATAAATACTCCCCGATGGTCGAGAGGGTTCACTGACTTCATGCGAACCCCCAGTACGCCTACGTGGTCTTACCTGATGGGCGGGAGGATGTGGTCTCCGTCCGCGACCTGGCACCCACAGGAGCACCAGAACCCTACCCTGAATACTCCATGGTGACTATGAACCCCGTACCCACCGATGTATATACCCACGAGACACCGCGCACACCAAGCCCTGCACAGACTCCTCACGACACTCCCATACCGGGCGCCTCGCACACGCATGAGGGATTACTAATGCCTAACGGGCTGGCACTTCTAGTCAGGCTGGGGCCTGCACAACCACCGTCACCACCAGTGCTACATAGGTAGCAGCAAAAGATTCGACCGCCCGATAGACTTAACCTGTAAATATAATTGTAAGAAACTTCGCCACATGGGGACCCTCTTTTAAAACAAAGGGTGGGGTGAATGTGGGGAACTACATATACCTGTCTGGACACGCCCCTCTGCTGACTGCTCCTGTGGCTCCTCCCACAGACCCCGGTATAAAGACGATTGGAGGCACTGCTCCCCCCTCAGTCTCCAGGATGTTGTGTGGTGGTCTCTTGCTGCTAATCATGGTCTGTTGCAGCTAATAAAAGCCTATCATTCGCCTCCCGTCTCCAAGAGTTATTGATGGTGCATCACCACTGCACCTCCTCTCTGTAAGCTGACTCGTCGCTGATGAGACCCACCAGAGTCATGTCATCGGCGAACTAGATGATGTGGTTTGAGCTGTGTGTTGCAGCACAGTCGTGGGTCAGCAGAGTGAACAGCAGTGAACTGAGCACACAACCCTGGGGAGCCCCCGTGCTCAGTGTGATGTTTGCTACAGGACTGGTGGGGAAGGGTCTGTCACTGTATAACACCAGGGTACAGTGGTTGTGATGGGACTTTCGCCATATAACACCAGGGTACAGTGGTTGTGAAGGGACTGTCACTGTATAACTCCAGGGTACAGTGGTTGTGATGGGTCTGCCGTTGTATAACACCAGGATACAGTGGTTGTGATAAGTCTATCACTGTATAACTCCAGGGTACAGTGGTTGTGATGGTTCTGTCACTGTATAACTGCAGGGTACAGTGGTTGTGATGGGTCTGTCACTGTATAACACCAGGGTACAGTGGTTGTGATGGGTCTGTCACTGTATAACTCCAGGGTACAGTGGTTGTGATGGGTCTGCCGTTGTATAACACCAGGATACAGTGGTTGTGATGGGTCTGTCACTGTATAACACCAGGGTACAGTGGTTGTGATGGGTCTGTCACTGTATAACTCCAGGGTACAGTGGTTGTGATGGGTCTCTCACTGCATAACTCCAGGGTACAGTGTTTGTGATGGGTCTGTCACTGGATAACTCCAGGGTACAGTGTTTGTGATGGGTCTGTCACTGTATAACACCAGGATACAGCAGTTTCTATATGTCTGATTTGATTTGATTGCTTGATAATGACAGCTAGTACTTTTGATTGTTCTCCCATTGCAAACTCCCTTTCTATTCTGTTAGAAAGTGTTAGTGAAAATATTTAAATAACATAACAGTGAAATTGAGTTCTGTGTTAATTCTCTATATCTCTCTGTTCTTCTCAGTGAATGAGTGAACAGTTTTGTACAGATTAGTTCACCATGTTGATCCTGCTGTCTTTCCCGCTTTGTGAGTTAGTCTTGCTTCTTGCCTGACAATATTTGTATGGTAGCTCAGCTGATCCATGCTCACTTTCTGAGTTTTCTTCTCTAAACATTTGAAATTTCTTTTTTCCTTTGAAGTTTATATTATAAAGGGCCATGGCCATCGACCATGTCAGCGCCCCTATCACCACAGTTAAATCCCACCAGTCCCTTTCCTTCCTCCTTGTTTCCATTTAACTCTGTAATTTATTCAATCAGACACTCCTCAGCTCCCCTTTGAGTGTCACAGAATCATACAGCATGGAAACAGGCTCTTCAGCCCACGTTGGCCATGTTGACATGTTACTCAGTGATCTAGTCCCATCTACCTGCATTTCAATAGGTACATTTAATGTCAGAGAAATGTATATAATATGCATCCTGAAATTCTTTTTCTTTGCAAACATCCATGAAAACAGAGGAATGCCCCAATGATTGAATGACAGGTGAATGTTAGAACCCCAAAGCCCCCTCCCAGCTCCCCCTCCCATGCATAAGCAGCAGCAAAGCAACGCTCCCCCACCCACCAGCAAAATAGCATCTGCACCCTCCACTGAGCACTCAAGCAGAGCATCAATAAAGACACAGACTTGCGAAACCCCAAAGGCTATTTGTTCACCCGATATTCAACATACCACAGGCTCTCTCCCTCTCCCTAATAAGCAAATAAGAGGTGTCTCCATTTCACATTTGGCCTGAGGCCCTCTGAGCCTCTCCTATCCTTGGACTTATCTAGATGGCTTTTAAATGTTGCTAATGTAGCTGCCTCAATCACTATATCTGACAGTTCATTCCAAATACGTGGGCAAGTGGTTAAGGCTTTGGGCTGGCGACCTGAAGGTCAATGGTTTGAGCCTCAGCCGAGGCAGCGTGGGTGTCCTTGGGCACGGCACTTAACCACACACTGTTCCTGCACGTTTACAGCCCAGTGGCAGCGGTTTGTGCAGTATGGCCAAGACAAGACAATACACACCACCCTTTGTAGAAAGATGTTGCCCCTGCAACACGGTAGCATAATGGGTAGCGCAACATATTACAGCACTAGCTGTAAGATCAGGGTTCGATTCCCACTACTGCCCATAAGTGGTTTGTATGTCCTCCCGCGACCACGTGGGTTTCTTCTCCTCCAGTTTCCTCCCACGTTCTAAAGACGTACGGTTAGGGTTAGTGAGTTGTGTGCATGCAGTGTTGGTGCTGGAAGCATGGCGACACTTGTGGGCTGCCCAGCACAATCCTCGCTGCAACACACATAAAACGCCAGAGGAACTCAGCAGGCCAGGCAGCATCTATGGGAAAGAGGATTAGTCAATATTTTAGGCCGAGCCCCTTGCATTTTGTGTGCGTTGCTTTGGATTTCCAGCATCTGAAGATTCTCTCATGTTTGCAGTTCTGATGAAGGGTCTCGGCCCAAAGCATTCTGTGTATATTGTGTGGGAACTTCAGCGTCTGTAGATTTTCTTGTATTTGTGACAATCCCCGCTGATTTGATTTGACACAGATGACACGTTTCACTGTAGGTTTAAACATGTACATGACAAATAAAGCTAATCTTTGAGTCCTGAAGAAGGGTCTCAGCCTGAAGAGTCGACTGTTTATTCCTTTCCGTGCTGCCTGACCTGCTGAATTCCTCCAGTATTCTGGATGTGTTACTCTGGATTTCCAGTGTCTGCAGAATCTCTTCTACATTTTTCACCTCTGATATTCATCCCATCCCTCATGATTTTAGCACACCCTCTCTGGGAAAATGACTACCTGCTTGGATGTTGTCTAAGCCACTCATGATAATGTATCAGGTCACCCCTCAGCCACTCCCTCTCTTGCTCATTCTCCCCTCTTTCCCTACCCTCTCTCTCATATGTTCAATGTCTCTCTCCTTCTTTTACAGTTTCTCTCTCACATTCTCTCTTGCTCTCCCACTCTTTACATTCTCGCTAGCTCTCTCACTCATGGTCTCTCACACATGCTCAATTTCCCTCTCTTTTGCACACACACACACACACACACACTCAATATCTCTCTTGCTCTTCTCTTCTATCTCTCACACTCACTCACTCTTTTCCCAGCAGGTTATGCCACCCCTAAGGTTTGTGGTGAAGACGGCAGTGAAGGAGAAAGGCTGATTGGACATTGCCCTGTGTCGTCACAGTGACCATGGCAACCAATGGGAGCAAGGAGCTGGCAAATGTCCCCACGTGCTCACACACGGTGAGTAGTGTTGGAGTCGGGGTGTATGAGTGGAGAGAATCTGTGGAGCATAAGTCAGGGAGTATGTGATGGGTTGGTGTTGAAGGAGCTTTCCTCATCCATTCCAGTGTGGGATTTATTTGACAGCAAAATCAAATAAATTAAATTGAATCCTTGTCCCTCACATTCATGATGCACCCAGTCTCTCAGTCTTCAGTGAGTTGGAATTGAAATTGGTTTATTATTATCACATGTACAAAGAAATAGTGAAAAGCTTGTCTTGCATACTGTTCATACAGATCAAATCATTAGACAATGCTTTGAGGTAGAACAAGGTAAAACAATAACAAACTCCAGAATCAAGTGTTAATGTCACAGGGAAAGTGCAGTCCAAGCAGGTGGAAGTTAGTAATGAAGTGAGGTCAAGAGTCTATCTTATTGCACCAGGGAACCATTCAGTCATCTTACAAAGTAGGGTAGAAACTGTCTTTGAGCCTAATGGTATGTAAAATCAATCCATAAATATAAGCTATCTTATGTGTTTATACTTAGCCTCCAACCTGATGGCATGAACATTGATTTCTCTTCCATTAATGCCCTCCTCCCTTTCTTAACCATCCCTAATTTTTAATTTTTAATAATTTTTTTTCTCTCTTTCCCTCTCACTATAAATCCTTGTCAGTTCTCCATCTTCCTCAGGTGCTCCCCTCCCCCTTTCTTTCTTCCAAGGCCTTCTGTCCTATGATACTCCTCCTTCTCCAGCCTTGTATCCCTTTTATAATCAACTTCCCAGCTCTAGGCTTCATCCCTCCCCCTCCTGTCTTCTCCTATCATTTCGGGCCACCTCCTCACCCTCCCACTTTCAAATCTCTTGCTATCTCTTTTTTCCGTTAGTCCTGACGAAGGGTCTCGACCTGAAACGTCGACTGTACTTCTTCCTATAGATACTGCCAGGCCTGCTGTGTTCCACCAGCATTTCGTGAATTCAAGCGTTGCATGAATTTCCAGCATCTGCAGATTTTCTCTTGTTTATTGTGTTTTAAAAAAAATTATTATTAGGTTCTTCTTTACACTTGTGTACAGGATGTGACATTAATCATTAATCTTTTTTTCAGGTTTTTGTATCTTCCGCCTGATGGGAGAGGGGACAAGAGAAAATGTTCTGGGTGGGTGGGTTCTTTGATCATGCTGGCTGCTTTACTGAGGCAGCAAAAAGTGTCGACAGAGTCTATGGAGGCGAGGCTGGTCCTTCTGATGTGTTGAGTTGTGTCTACAACTCTCTGCCGTTTCTTGTGGTCACGGGCAGAGCAGTTGCCGTAGCAAGCTGTGATGTATCTGGATAGGACACTACATGGATAAAGATTGGTAAGGAACTACCAAGTTGGCAAAACGCCAACTTTCTTTAGCCTCCTGAGGAAGTAGAGGAGTTGGTGAGCTTTCTTGGCCTTGGCTTCTGTGCGGTTGGACCAGGAACGTCTACTGGTGATGTTCACTCCTTAGAACCTGGAATCAGACACATCACTGTGTTTACCTGTCAGTTAGCCACAGTTAGCATAGTGTGTGCAGTGGTATTAGTGGAGACACAAGAGGCTGGAATCTGGATTGGTAAACAATCTGCTGGAGGAACTCATTAGGCCGATCGGGTATGGCAACTACTCTGCACAAGTCAGCAAGAGACTGCAGGGAGTTGTGGACACAGCTCAGCTCATCACGGAAATCAGCCTCCCCTCCACAGACACTTCTTTCTGCCTCAGTAAAGTATCATGCTTCAACCCATTAGGGTCCTGAACCAGCATGGATAACTTCACTCACCTCAACTCTGAACTGATTCCACAACTCGTTCTCGATATTCGTTATTTATTTATTCATTCATTCATTCATTCATGCATTTATTTATTATATATATATATATATAATGTATTTATTTTTGAGCAGTCTGTCTTCTTTTTCACATTGGTTGTCAGTCCTTGTGTGTAGATTTTCATTGATTTCATTGTATTTCTTTGTTTTACCATGAATGCCTGCAAGAAAATGAATCCCACATTGTATATGGTGACACATACATATTTTGATGACAAATTTACTTTGAACTTTCTGTGCCATTTGACACTACATTGACATAATATTCACTCCTTGTTCCTTCATTCAATGAGATCCTGACTAATCCTCCACCTCAGCGCCATCTTCCCGCACTAACCCCCATCCCCTCCGATTCCCTGAAAGCAGGTGGAAGATGAGGCTGAAAAGTCAGCAGCGGAGGCAGACGAGGAGGCAGAGGAAGAGGAGGAGGAGGAGGAAGAGCTGGACAAGCTGTTGGCAGTGGAGTGCCTGAGAGATCTGCTGAGTGACCGACCTCCGCAAGAACCTGAGAGGACCTACAGTGAGAAGGACTTTGAATGTAAGTGTGTGAAGATCTGGTCAGTTTGTACATTTGGTGTATGTTCGGTGTGTATGAGTGAGGTACAACTGCTTGCATGTATCCGTCTCCTATATACGTGTATGTCTTTCGATATGCATCTACATTATATTGGTCTGTGTGTCAGTGTGCCTTGGGTGTGCCCGTGTGAGCATAAGTGTGTGTATGTGGGTCTGTCTTTACCTATGTGTATGCGTGCATCAGCGATTAGCTATCTACGTACCTGTTCAGGTATCTGTGCGTCTGTCAGTGTGTATACACATGCATGTGTCTATATAATGTGTGTACTGTATATCTGCGTGTGTCTGTTCATGTATTTGTGTGTTCATCTAACTGTCAAGTGTATGTGTATGTTAGTACGTTGGTGTGTGTGCATGTTTCTGTGTGTGGAAGTGGTTTACTATCATCAGGTGAAAAGCTTGCCTTGCATACTGTTCATACAGATCAAATCATTGCACAACACATTGATGTAGAACAAGGTAAAACAATGGCAATGCAGAATAAAGTGTAACAGCTACAGAGGAGGTAAGCGATAAGGTGCAAAATCATAACAAGGTAGATTATGAGGTCCAGAGTCATGTTATTGTTCAATAGTCTTATAACAGCAGGGTAGAAGCTTGCTGGTATGTGCATTCATACTTCTGGATCTTCTGCCAGATGGGTGCGGATGAAGAGAGACTGTCCATGGTGGGTGGGGTCTTTGATTATGTTGGCTGCTTTCCTGAATCCATGGAGGGAGGCTGGTTTCTGTGATGTGCTGAGCTGTGGTCCATGACTCTCTGCAGTTTCTTGCAGTCACAGGCAGAACAGTTGCCATATGGAGCCGAGATGCATCCGGATAGGATGCTTTCTGTGGTGCATCAATAAACTTTGGTGAGGGTCAAAGCAGACATGCCAAATTCCTTCAGTCTTTTGAGGATATAGATGTGTGTGTGTGTGTGTGTGTGTGTGTGTGTGTGTGTGTGTGTGTGTGTGTGTGTGTGTGTGTGTGTGTGTGTGTGTGAGAGAGAGTGGTGATTTGGTGGCATAAGAGAAAGAATAAGCTGGAGGGAACTACAGAGGTGGGGAGGGAATGGGACTGGTGGGATTAAGCTGCAGCCAGCCAGCATGAACTCTGAGGGCAGAATGGCTTCCTTCTGTGCTGCAAAAAGTAAGTAATAAATCAGCAATATATTATTGTAAATCTGAAATAAATCAAAAAATAATGAAGGTACTCAGGAGGTCAGGAGGCATCTGTAAAGTGAGAAATAGAATCATTGTTTTAGTTTCTAACCCCTTTTAGCCCATTTTCCTGCCTTCACCCCATAACCTTTGAGAACCTTATTAATCAAGAACCTATCAACGTCTGCTTTAATGACCGAATGACTTGGCCTCCAAAGTCATCTGTGACGGTGAACTCCACAGATTTATCATTCCTTCGCTAAAGAAATTCAGAGAGTCACAGCATAAAAACAGGCTCTTTGGCCCATATAGACCATGCTGAACTATTATGCTGCCTAGTTTCATTGACCTGCTCCGGACCATAGCTCTCCATTACCCTCTCATTCGTGCACTTATCCACATTTCTCTCAAATACTGAAATCGAACCTACATCCATCCCTTCCACTAGCGGCTTGTTTCACACTTGTACCATCCTCTGGGTAAAGGAATTCCCCCTCTTGTTTCCCTTAAATATACTTCCTTTCCCTCTTAGCCCATGACTTTTAGTTTTAGTTTCACCCAACCTCACTGCAAAAAAAGCCTGCTTGCATTTACTGTATCTGTACTCCTCGTAATTTTGTATACCTCTGTCAAATCTAACCTCATTCTCCTATGATCTAGGGAATAAAGTCCTAACCTGTTCAACCTTTCCCTATAACTCAGGTCCTCAAGTCCTGGTAGCATCCTTGTATATTTTCTCTGCACTCTTTCAACATAGAAACATAGAAAACCTGCAGCACAATACAGGCCTTTTGGCCCACAAAGTTGCGCCAAACATGTCCCTACCTTAGGAATTACTAGAGTTCCCCATAGCCCTCTACTTTTCTAAGCTCCAAGTACCTATCTAAAAGTCTCTTAAGAGACCCTATTGTATCCGCCTCCACCATTGTTGCCAGCAGCCCATTCCACGCACTCACCACTCTCTGAGTAAAAACCTTAACCCTGACATCTCCTCTGTACCTACTCCCCAGCACCTTAAACCTGTGCCCTCTTGTCCACAACACCCTGTGGTAAACTATGTATACCTGTCTGGACACGCCTCTCTGCTGACTGCTCCTGTGGCTCCTCCCACACACCCCTGTATAAAGGCGATTGGAGGCACTGCTCCTCCCTCAGTCTCCGAGATGTCGTGGTCTCTTTTGCTGCTAATAAAAGCTTATCGTTCACCTCCCATCTCCGAGAGTTATTGATGGTGCATCACACCCCCAACCTTTGTGTCATCAGCAAACTTACTAACCCATCCCTGCACTTCCTCATCCAGGTCATTTATTAAAATCACAAAGAGTAAGGGTCCCAGAACAGATCCCTGAGGCACGCCACTGGTCACCGACTTCCATGCAAAATATGACCCATCTACAACCACACAACCTTATTGATAACTTTCCTGTAGGTAGGTGGCCAGAACTGCACACAGTACTCCAAATTAGATCTCACCACCATCTTGTACAACTCCAATATAACATCCCAGCTCTTATACTCCGATTTACACTCAATGTGTAACTTATTAGGGACCTAATAATGTGGCTACTGAGTGAATGTTCATGGTCTTCTGCTGCTGTAGCCCATCCACTTCAAAGTTTGAGGCAGTCAGAGATACTCTTCTTCACAACAATGTTGTAACACGTGGTTATTTGAGTTACTATCACCTTCCTGTCAGCTTGACCCAGTCTGGACACTCTATCCTGCAGATTAGGCCTCACCAATGTCTTATACAACTTCAGCATAACACCTCAATTCCTGTACTTAATACTTTTATCTATGGAGGCCAATGTGCTAAAAGCTTTCTTTCTGACTCTATCCATCTGTAATACCATTTCCAAGGAATTAATGGATCTGTATTCCCAATCCCTCTGTTCTATGGTACTGCTTAGCGCCCTACTGTGTAAGTCCTACCTAGGTTTGCCCTACCAAAGTACAATACCTCAAACCTCTGCATCAACTTCTATCTTCCATTTTCCCAGCTGGTCCATATCCTGCTGCAAGCTTTGATAGTCTTCTTCACTGTCCACTACCCCCAATCTTGGTGTTATAAGCACGTATGCTGATTCTAGTTTACCATATTATCATCAGGATCATTGATATAGATTTCTTTGGCCTCTTGAGGAAGTAGAGGTGCCGGTGTGCTCTCTTGGCTGTGGTATATACATGGTTGGACCTGCGCTGGCTATTTCTGTTGTTCATTCCCACGAACCTGAAGCTCCCAACCCTCTTGATCTCAGCACCATTGATGTAGACAAGAACATGTTCACTATCCCCCTTTCTGAAGTCAATGTCCAGTTCTTGTATTTTGCTGACTGTGAGGGAATAGTTGTTGTCATGGCACCATGTCACTAGGCTCTCTACCTCCTTCCTGTACAGCCACGTTGTTATTTGGTTGTGAAACACTGAGGGGAGGGAGAAAACATGCTTTAACCCAAAAACAAATCAGAAATGACGGAAGAACTCAGCTGGTCAGGCAGTGTCCATGGAGGGAGAAACCAGTCAGTATTTTGGGTCAGGAGTCCTTCCTCAGACCTGGGAGATGTAAGGGTGGGGAAGAGTGGGCATAGAACATTGAACAATTCTGTCCTGAGCACCACATACAAAATGCTGGAGTAATTCAGCAGGTCAGGCAGCATCTTTAGAGGGGAATAAACTGTCAAAGTTTTGGGCCGAAACCCTTCAGCAGGTCTGGAAAGGAAGGGGACAGAAGCCAGAATAAGAAGGTGGAGAGAGGGGGAGGAGGGCAAATTGTCAGTGAAACCAGGTGAGATGGGAACAAGGTTAGAAGCTGGGAGGAGATAGGTGGAAAAGGTAAAGGGCTGAAAGAGAAGGAATCTAATAGGAGCAGGCCATGGAAGAAAAGAAAGGAGAGGAGGGGAACTAGAGGGAGGTGATGTGTAGGTGGTGAGAAGGAGTGAGAGGATACCCAGGAAAGGGAGTGGAAAAAGAGAAAAGGGAGAAGGGGGAGAAATTACCAGAAGTTGGAGAAATCAATGTCCATGTACATCAGGCTGGAGGCTACCCAGACAAAATATGATGAATATGAATATGTTCAGTCCTAACACAACACTTCAACTGAAACACCAACAAGATGGTGCTGGAAAGTGGAAACTCTTTGCATGCAGCTCCAAAGGGAATCAGCGAATATTCCCATTTAGGACAACTACAGCTGAAAGCCATAGTCACAGGAATGGGAACTTCAGTCAGGAACACTGTCTTAATCCATTTTAAAAATCTATCGGCCTTCAAAATCGGTGGACCCCAGACAGCAGACTGAGGTCAGAAGTACAGTTTCCCTTTAAGAAAAAGGAACTGTGGAAAGTGTGTTAAGATTGAAACACAGAGCCTTTGGAAACCCACTACCGACTGTCTTGCTGGTGAATGTATAATCTCTGGAAAATAAAATTGAAGACTTCAGAGCAAGATTGCAGTACCAGAGGGACATGAGGGACTGCTGTGTACTTTGCTTCATGGAAATATAACTCACCCCTACCATTTCAGATGCAGCGCTATAACCCAAGGGTGTTCACTTTCTACCACATGGACAGAACAGCAGAGTTGTTTAAAGGTAGAAGAGGAGTATGCTTCATAATTAACACATCGTGGTGTACAGGCATAGAGATTCTGTCTCAGTCCTGCTCATCTGAACCATCTAGCAGTCAAGTGTCGTCCATTTTATCTGCCAAGTGAATTTTCCGCTGTCTTCCTGGTAACTGAGTCATTCCATCCCATCCAATGTCAGGTTGGCACTGGAGGAGCTGAGCACTATGATCAGCCATCATGAAAGAGTACACACTGATGCCTTCCCTATCATTGCAGGGATTTCAACCAGCTCAGCTTGAAGAAGTCTCTGAAAACTAACTTATCGCCTGTGGACCAAAGGAGCCGCCACACTTGACCACCGTCAAGAATGCTTATTGAACCATCCCACATCCATACTTAGGCAAGTCGAATCACCTGGCTGCACTACTACTCCCAGCATTCAGGCAGAGACTGGGGACCACAGCACCAGTGGTGAGGGCCACAAAGGTATGGTCAAGGGAGATGGAGGAATACCTACAGGACAGCTTTGAATTAGTGGACTGGATAATATTCAGGGATTTGACTTCAAATCTGAAGGAGTATGCCACATTTGACCTGTGATCAAGACCTGTATGGATGACTGTGTGCACACCAGACGTATCTGTACCAAAAACTGTGGATGAACCAGTAGATTTGCAGTCAGCTGATGGCTAGATCTATGGCATTCAAGTCCAGGTATGACCTATAGAAGGATATTTTAAGATCAAGAAAACAATTTTGATTGAAATTAGAGATGGAATCAGATGCACATCTGCTGTGGCAGGGTTTGCAGGCCATTACTTTCTAAAAGGCAAAACCTAACATCATGAATGGCTGTGATGCTTCACTCCCAGATGAGCTCAACACCCTTTATGCACACTTTGAAAGTGAAAATAAAACTACACCTGTGCAAATCCCCGCAGCATCTGGTGACCCAGTGATCTCTGTCTCAGAGGCTGATGGCTGAACATCTTTCAAGAGAGCTAAATCTCACAAGGCATCAAGCAATGGATTACCCGGTAGGGCTCTGAAAACCTGTGCCCAACCAACTGGTGGCAGTGTTCAAGGACATATTCAATCTCTCACTGCTGCAGTTGGAGGTTGCCACCTGCTTCAAAAGGGTGACAATCATACCAGTTCCCAGGAAGAGCTGGGTGAGCTGGCTCAACAACTATTGCCCATATCTACTGTGATGAAGTGCTTTGAAAGATTGGTCATGGCCCAAGATCCACCACAACTTGCCTATCGCCACAACAGGTCTACAACAGATACAATCACACTGGCTCTCCGCTCAGCCTTGGACCCTTTGGGCGATAAAAATACCTACTTCAGGCTGCTGTTTGTTGATTACAAATCAATGTTCAGCACAATCGTACCCTCAGTACTAATCAGAAAGCTTCAAACCCTGTACCTCTCTATGCAGCTGGATCCTTGACTTCTTCATCGGGAGATCACAGTCTGTGTGGATTGGAAATAATATCTTCTCCTCATTGACAATCAACACTTGCTTAACACGCTTCTTTACTTTATGCCCATAGTTGTGTGGCTAAGGACAGCTCAAATGGCATCTATAAATTTACCAATGACAATAGTTTTTGGCAGAATCTCGGATGGTCATGAGGAGGCGCACAGGAGTGAGATAGATGGTGTTGCAACAGCAACCTTGTACTCAGCATCCGTGAGGCCTTCTGTTAGTCAGGGTCAATCATGGATATTGCATCCTAGCTGACTATGGGATAGGCAAGCTGGGATGCAAGCCAAGGGCAGTACAAAATGGAGAGCAAGCTGTTGCCCATGCAGCAGGCTCCCCCTCTCCACACAGCTGACAAATCTAAAGGACCAGCAGAGACCGATACAGATGGTGCCAGTGGCATTGCAGGTGTTGCCAGTTAGAGTTTAACTCATCGTTGGACTGCCTTAGGGACTCCAGCTCCAGGTTTTTCCTTGGGGTTTACTCCTGAAGCCTTCCCCATGAGTGGGTATAGCTGCAAGGCAGGTTTGAGATCAGAGAATACGTACACAATGCTGGAGGAACTCAACAGGTCAGGCAGCATCCGTAAGAAAAGAGTAGCCGTTTCGGGCCGAGACACTTCATTAGGAATGGGGGGGGGGGAGAGAGGGCCGAAGCCCAGTAATAGATATAGGGGAGGGGGTAGGGCCTAGAGGCACCAGGTGGAAAACCAATCAGAGGAAAGATAAAGGGGGGGAGGGAATAAGCATGAAAGAACTGTAGAGATAGAAAAGCAGGAAGTTGAAAGGGGAGAGAGGCAGAGAGGGACCTGGGATAGGGGAAGGGGGGGGGAGAGGGAATTACCGGAAATTGGAGAATTCAATGTTCATACCACCAGGCTGGAGGCTACCCAGACGGTAGATGAGGTGAGCTTGGCCTCATCATGGCAGTAAAAGAGGCCATGTATGGACATATCTAGATGGGAATGAGAGGCAGAGTTGAAGTGGATGGCAACCGGGAGGTCCTGTCTATTGTGATGGACAGAGCAGAGTTTTCCTTCTCTTAAATGAGCCACTACTACGGCTGATGGGCCTACCTGCCCAATGTCAGCATCAGTAGGACCTAGGACTATATTAAGGATAAGGAAGTTGAGGGAACAGACACCAGTCCTCATCGAAGGATCAGCACGGGAAATAGAACCATAGAACATTACAGCACAGAAGCAGCCCCTTTGGCCCTTCCTGGCTATGCTAAACCATTTTTCTGCCTGGTCGCACTGAAAGGGTGAGCAGTTTCAACTTCCTGCATGTTAACACCTCTGAAGACCTATCCTGGGCCCATATTGATGAAATTACAAAGAAGCTATGATCCAAGGATACAAAGAAAGGGCCACTGCACAGGACCAGAAAAAGTTGCAGAGGTTTGCAAACTCAGCCAGCTCCATCATGGCACTATAGCCTTCTCAGCATCAAGAATATCTTCAAAAGATGAAGCCTCGAAAAAGGCAGCATCTGTCTTTAAGGACCCCCATCACCCAGGGCATGCCCTCTCCTCACTGCTACCATCAGGGAGGAGGTACAGGAGTCTGAAGACACACACTCAACATTTTAGAAACAGCTTCTTGTGCTAAACTATGTATACCTGTCTGGACTCGCCCCTCTGCTGACTGCTCCTGTGGCTCCTCCCACAGACCCCTGTATAAAGGCAATTGGAGGCACTGCTCCCCCCTCAGTCTCCGAGATGCTGTGCTCCATTTTGCTGTTAATAAAAGCCTATCGTTCACCTCCTGTCTCCGAGAGTTACTGATGGTGCATCAATTTTATTAGCAGCAATTTTAAAACATGGAGAACATTTTACAACCGGACAGATTGGATATTGACCCTCAATCTCTGGAAGCCAGCATCACTTTTGAACTCTGGCTTGCATGCTTCCAATCGTACCTGGAGGAGATTCGTGTGACCGAGCCTGCCACGAAGCACAGAGTTCTCCTCTCCAGGGTCAGTCCGCGGGTCTACTCCCTGATCAGGGACCTGCCGACCTACCAAGGGGCACTGGATGCCCTCAAAAGACAATACCTGCAGCCGGTGAACACTGTCTATGCAAGACATCGCTTAGCAACACAGCAGCAGCGGGCCGGAGAGTCGAACGCTGAGTTTGTCCGAGCCCTACAGACACTCTTGCGAGCCTGCGACTGCAGGGGACTGACGGCGGAGCAGCATGCGGAGCTGCTGGTAAGAGACGCCTTCATTACGGGGATCAGGTCAGTGTATGTGCGCCAGCGGCTGCTGGAACACGCCAATCTTACCTTACATTCGGCGATCGAGCTGGCCGACATGCTAGAGGCCACTCTGCACGATGCTGACGCTGTCCAGGTACGCGATCTCCCGCCGGCCCCATGGACGCTGCAGACCCCGCAATGCGCTGGCGAATCAACCTCGGCTGCTGCCAGTCTCGAGTCCGCGCAGTGTTACTTCTGTGGACTCGAAAAGCATCCCTGAAAACGTTACCAGGCCCGAGAAGCTACCTGCTCCAGCTGCGGCAAGAAGGACCACTTCGCCAAGGACTGTAAGTCCAAACCACGAGTGGGGTCGAGCAGCGCTGCATGCGAGGCATGGGGGCGGCCATCTTTGTCAGCATCACCTTGCCCTGCCTCCGACCCACGGGTGCTTACCGGGCACCAAGACGGTGATGCAACTCTGGCCTCCGTGAACCTGGACCAAAGCGCTAAACACCAGCTTGCAAGGTCAATGATGAACATCCTGGTGGAGGGGCACAGGACTAGCTGCCTGTTTGACACGGGCAGCACTGAGAATTTTATTCACTCGGACACAGTGCATCGCTGCGGACTCATGACATGGCCGGTAAGCCAGAGGGTCACCACGGCTTCTGGATCGCATTCCACTGACATCCGGGGGGGGTTGTGTAGCGACATTGGTGGTGCAGGGCACAGAATATCGGGGCTTTACGTTACTGGTCATGCCTCAACTGTGTGCCCCTGTGCTATTGGGGCTCAACTTCCAGAGCCACCTGAAAAGTGTGACAATGGAGTATGACGGGCCCCTCCCACCAATCACTGTCAGAAATCCTCAGTTTTGTGGGACTTTGTCATATACCCCGCTACTGACCACACTCACACACCGACCTGCACATCCCACCCAACACCATGCCAACAGCCGTGCTACTGACACCACTTGCAGCCTCTCCACCCTCAAGGTCCCTTCCCCACTGCTGTTCGCCAACCTGACCCCCGACTGTAAACCTGTGGCAACTAAAAGCAGGAGGTACAGCACGGGGGACAGGGCCTTCATTAAGATGGAGGTGCAGCGGCTGCTCAGGGAGGGGATCATTGAGCCAAGCACAAGTCCTTGGAGGGCCCAGGTGGTCGTTGTTCAGACTGGGCAGAAAAATAGGATGGTCGTGGACTATAGCCTTCAGTTGCATTAAAGGGGACATTGCCAAAGCAACGATGCATGCTGTGGAGGCCATTCCCTTCCAAGTAGAGAGTGACGCCTCCGACTTTGCACCGGCTGCTACCCTCAATCAGGCAGGCAGGTCGGTAGCATTCTTCTCTCGTACCCTCTCGTACCTGAAATTCGGCACTCCGCGGTGGAGTGCCATATGGCGGAGGCCATAGTGGAAGCTATTAGACACTGGAGGCACTATCTCGCTGGCAAAAGGTTCACCTTGCTGACCGACCAGCGCACAGTTCTGTTCATGTTCAGCAACCGACAGCGGGGCAAAATCAAAAATGATATAATTTTGTGGTGGAGAATGGAACTCTCCACCTACAACTATGACATCCTGTACTGGCCTGGAAGGCTCAATGAGCCCCCTGATGCCCTATCATGGGGAGTGTGTGCCAGCGCACAGCTCGACCGGCTATATGCCCTCCATGCAGATCTTTGCTACCCGGGGGTCACCCAACTTTACCATTTCGTGAAAGCCCGGAACCTGCCTTACTCCCTTGAGGAAATCAGGACGATGACCAGGGACTGTCAAGTCTGCGCTGTGCAAACCGCACTTCTACCATCCTGAAAAGGCACAACTTATCAAGGCTACCCACCCCTTTGAGCAACTGAGTGTCGACTTTAAGGGCCCCCTTCCCTCCACCGACCGCAATGTCTACTTTCTCAACATAATCGACGAGTACTTGTGGTTCCCCTTTGCCATCCCCTGCCCCGATACCACTGCCACATCCATCATAAAAGCCCTGCGCCAGCTCTTCACTCTGTTTGGATATCTCTGCTATATCCACAGAGATAGAGGGTCCTCCTTTATGAGTGACGAGCTGCACCAGTACCTGCTGGCTAGGGGTATTGCTACTAGTAGGACCGTGAGCTATAATCCCCAGGGGAATGGACTGCTCTTGTGGATCCTCCCACAGACCCCTGTATAAAGGCGATTGGAGGCACTGCTCCCCCCTCACTTCTTCTCCTTCACCATCAGATTTCTGAATGGACAATGAACCGACTCATACCTCTACCTATTTTTTAAATCTTTTTTTGCACTACTTATTTAATTTAATTACACATATTCAGTTGATTCTGGTTATTTTTGACGTATCAGGACTGGTACATTTTGGCCCAATTAAGTGGCGGCATCAGTTAGCTGATTGTTGTCCTCTGCATGCCTTGTGGCACATCGGGCAACAACCTTGCCGTTTCTTTAGCATTTGTCTGTTTTTTTATGAGGCCAAGTTGCTTGCTTAATGTGCAAGCCCTCACGAATGGAAAGCATGCAAAGAGCCAAGTGGATTCAAACCAGAGCCATTCACCCCGTGCAGACGCTACTACCCCACCAGCTGGCCTAGCAGTTTCAGGGAAATAGTTAAAATGTATAACAAATACAAACCAAGTAACAAATTATGTATTTAACTGAAATACAGAACAAATTTGAACATTATCAATATTACTACAGTACCTTAAAACTCTGTATTAGTTCCTAATACTTACTGACAGTAGAATTCATCTGTGTCACTTTCTTTTGACTGTGGATTGCCTTCATACAATGCTATTGATGATTTCATCCTCTAGATCTTCACTTTCAGTGTCACATTCAAGATGATTGTCGATACCTTCAAATTCTTCCTAGGTCCTAACTTGTTGAAGTAGTGAAATTCCTTCATTTTCACCCCCAGCCCTTTCAGGCATTTCCAAGCCTGAATGTTTGAAACCGCAGTAAGCAAAACAGTTCTGAATTTTCCTATTGCTTATTTCTCACCAACTCTCAGTACCAAAAAAAATTGAAGAATTTTGAACACAAACACACATATTGATGCTATTTAAAAACTGTTTGCTCGAAGCACAGTGTAGTGTTTAATGACCATGAGAGTGCATGTGACTGATGCTAGTTAGAAACTGTTCAGTAACAGGCTCCTGCCCTAATAAAGCAGCAGAGTCCCAAATAAATGAATAAAATCCCAGCTATTTTCTGGGTTATGTTGTGTTCTTTAAGAATTGTCCCAAATAAGCGTGTGCATGTACACACGTACACACACACACACACGTTATTGTTACTTATATTTTTATACATTCCATTGTACTGCTGCTGCAAAACAACAAATTTCATGACATTTGTCAGAAATATTAAACCCGATTCTGACAATCCTTTCTCCCCACAGATGCTGCCTGACATACTGAGTTCCTGCAGCAGATTTATCTCGCTTTAGATCAGTACTGCAGAGGAGTGGGCCCTTCTGACCACAATATCTGCGCCGACCATGGTGCCAAATTAAACAAAATCTTGCTTACCTGCACGTGATCCATATTCCTGTCATTCCCTACATTTTCACATTTCTCCAACAGTCTTTCAAATATCACTAATCTATTTTCTTCTACCCTGTCCGGTCAACACTTTCAGTGCAAAAAGACTTGCTCTACACATCTCCTTTAAAATATCCCCCTCTATCATGGGCTTGTTTGTATATGTTGAAGTATAGTTGGTCTTGCCTTCTTTATAACTGCATCGATATGTTGGGACCAGGTTAGGTCAGAGATCTTGACACCCAGGAACTTGAAATGGCTCACTTTCTCCACTTCTGATCCCTCTATGAGGATTGGTATGTGTTCCTTCATCCTGAAGTCCACAATCATCTCTTTCGTCTTACTGATGTTGAGTGCTGGGTTGTTGCTGCAACACCACTCCACTAGTTAGCATATCTCACTCCTGTATGCCCTCTCATCACCACCTGAAATTCTACCAACAATGGCTGCATCTTCAGCAAATTTATAGATGGTACTTGAGCTATGCCTAGACACACAGTCATGGGTATAGAGAGAGTAGAGCAGTGGTCTAAGCACATACCCCTGTGGTGCACCAGTGTTGATCGTCAGCGAGAAGAATATGTTATTACCTACCCACACAGATTGTGGTCTTCTGGTTAGGAAGTCAAAGATCTAATTGCAGAGGGAGACACAGAGGCCCAGGTTCTGCAACTTCTCATTTAGGATTGTGGGAATGATGGTATTAAATGCTGAGCTTTAGTTGATGAACAGCATCCTGATGTAGGTGTTTGTGTTGTCCAGGTGGTCTAAGGCCATGTGAAGAGCCATTGAGATTGCATTTGCTTTTGACCTATTGTAATGAAAGGCAAATTGCAATGGGTCCAGGACCTTGCTGAGGCAGGAGTTCAGTCTAGTCATGACCACCCTCTCAAAGCATTTCATCACTGTAGATGTGAGTGCTACTGAGCAATAGTCATTAAGGTAGTTCACATTATTCTTCTCAGGCACTGGTATAATCATTGCCTTTTTGAAGCAAGTGGGATCTTCTGCCCGAGGCAGTGAGAGGTTGAAAATGCCCTTGAATACTCCTACCAGTTGGTTGGCACAAGTTTTTAGAGCCTTAGCAGGTACTCCATTGGGACCTTCCACCTTGCGAGGGTTCACTCTAAAGACAGCCTGACATCGGCCTCTGAGACAGAGATCACAGGGTCAGTGGGTGCAGCAGGGATCCTCACAGCTGTAGTTATATTCTCCCTTTCGCAGCCGGCATAGAAGGCATTGAGTTCATCTGGTAGTGAAGCATCACTGCCATTCATGCTATTGGGTTTTGATTTGTAGAAAGTAATGTCTTGCAGACCCTGCCAAAGTTGTCGTACATCAGATGTTGCCTCCAACCTCATTCGAAATTATTTCTTCGCCCTTGAAATAGCCCTCGGCAAATCATACCTGGTTTTCTGGTACAGACCTGGGTCGCCAGACTTGAATGTCATAGATCTAGCCTTCAGCAGACGACATACCTCCTGGTTGATCCATGGCTTTTGGCTTGGGAATGTACAGCAAGTCTTTGTAGGCACACAGTCATCCATACGGGTTTTAATTAAGTCAGAAACAACTGCAGCATACTCATCCAGGTTCGAAGATGAACCCCTGTATTTGGTCCAGTCCACCGATTCAAAGCAGTCCTATAAGTGCCCCGTGCATCTCTTTTCCAAACCTTCTTGGTCCTCACTAGTGGTGCTGCAGTCTTCAGTCTCTGCCTATGTTCAGGGAGTAGAAGTACAGGTGATCAGAATTCCTGAAGTGAGGGCGTGGAATAGCACGATAAGCACTCATGATTGTGGTGTAGCAATGGTCCAGTGTGTTATTTTCTCTGGTATTGCAAGTGATCTGTTGATGGGAATTGCTTAGTGATTTTTTTCAGACTGGCCTGGTTAAAATCCCCAAAACAATGACGAAGGCGTTAGGGTGTGCTGTTTCATGCGTGATCAGATAATCTAAAGCCTGATTGATATTGGCATGAGGTGGAATGTAAACTGCTACCAAAATGACCCCAGAGAACTCCTGTGGTAGGTAAAAAGGACGGCACTTAACTGCTAGAGATTCCAGGTCTGGTGAGCAGAATTGGGGAATTGGGACAGCACTGATATGTTTGTGTACTAAGCAGAGATGATCATGAGGCATACTCCTCTGACTCTGCTTTTGAGAGGCTCTGTAGATCTATCCTGACAGTGTATAGTAAACCTGATGATCTGAAATTGCTGCTTCCGGTACAGAAGGGGTTGACCAGGATTCCGTGAAACAAAGGACACATGCAGTCCTAATGTCCCTCTGATTCAGCACCCTAGCTCTGAGATCATCGATTTTATTCACCAGAGACTGCACGTTTGCCAGCAAGATAGTCGTTATTGGGAGTTTAGAACCCTGTTTCCTTAAACGCACTTGTATCCCTGACCTGCAGCCACGTTTCCTGTGTGGAATCTGGCGAGGAGTCCGTCCATAATTGGCATTGTTTCCATTAGTTTTAAGCACTGATAGTTCATTTAATCGCATTAAGACATCTTTGTTGACTATACTGACCTTGGAAGCAGTTGTGCTTTTTAGCTGTATCAGGCTGAAATAAGAATATTTAATTGTATCCATTGAGAATCCTGCTGCCACACGAGTCGCCTCGAGGCGCCCCAGAGCCCGATTAAATTACCTCACTATTTTTGTACTACTTATTAATTTTTTTAAATAAACACATGAGATGATTGTGTTTAACGATACCAAAGAGCTAATTATTGAATACAGGAGGAGGAAACCAGAGGCTGATGAGCCAGTCTTCATGGGTGACCGGAGATGAAGAGTGTCGGTATCTTTAAATTCCTCGGTGTTACCATTTCAGAGGATCAGTCCTGGGACCAGCACAACTGCCATTACAAAGAAAGCACAGTGGCAGCTCTACTTTCTGAAAAGTTTGCACAGATTCCGCGTGTCATCTAAAACTTTGGCAATCTCCTATAGATGCACAGTGGAGAGTATCCTGACCGGTTGCATCTTGGTTGGTATGGAAACACCAATGCCCAGGAATGGAAAAGCCTACAAAAAGTAGTGAATAAAGCCCGGTCCATCACGGGTAAAACTCTCCGCACCATTGAGCACATCTACAAAGAATAAAAGCAGCATCCGCCATCAAGTCCCAAAGAGGGATTTTAGCCTGAAACATCACTGTTTACTCTTTTCAGTAGATGCTGCCTGCCCTGCTGAGTTCCTCCACCATTTTGTGTGTGTTGCCATCTGTTATCAAAGCCCCCCTCCATCCAGTCCATGCTCTCTTCTCGCTGCTGCCATTGGGAAGGAGGTACAGAAGCCGTAGGTCCACATCACCAGGTTATTCCAGTTATTACCCTAGAACCATCAAGTTCCTGAACGGACATGGATAATTTCACTCACCTCTGCCTGTAATATTCAGTAAATAACACTGAGATCTGAGATCTGACGTTACAACTCATGTTCTCAGTATTATTTATTTATTATTATGATTTGTTTTTTTTTTACAATTGCATAGTTGTCTTTCTATGCAATTTCCTGTGTTTCTTTATGTGTAGTTTATCACTGATTCTATCGTGTTTCTTTGTCTCTACTGTGAATGCCTGCAAGAAAATGGATCTCAAGGTTGCGTATGATGATTTATGAAAAGTTTGATAATACATTTACTTTGAACCTTGAGATTCCGTAAATGCTGGAAATCCAGAGCAACTAATACAAAATGCAGGAGAAACCTTAATATCTAATACCAGAGGGCATGCATTTAAAGTGAGAGGAGGTAATTTCAAAGGAGATGTGAGTGGCAAGTTTTTTATGTAGTGGTGGATGCCTCAGATGCATTGCCTGGAATAGTGGTAGAGACAGATACATTTATTATTCAAAGGACATTTATTATCAATGTACACATTCGTCACCATATACAATCCAGAGATTCATGTTCTTGTGGGCTTACACAGTAAACACAATAGAAATGATGAAAGACTGCACCCAACAGGTTGGACAAGTATACTAATGTGCAAAAGACAACAAACTATGCAAATACTAAAAATAGACAGATAGATAATTAAATTAATATTGTGAATATGAGATGACAGGTCCTTGAAAGTAACTCCATAGGTTGTGAAAACAGTTAAGTGATGGAGCAAATGAAGTTGAGTGAAGTTATTCCCTCTGGTTGAAAAGCCTGATGGTTGAGGGATAATAATTGCTCCTGGATCTGTTGGTGTGGGTCCTGAGTTTCCTGTACCTTGTTTCTGATGGCAGCAGCGAGAAGAGAGCATGGCTTGGGTTTTGGTGGTCTTTGATGATGGATGCTGCTAAACTGTAACAGTGCTCTACGAGATGTGCTTAATGGTGGGGCAGAGTTTTACCTGTGATGGACTGCTATATCCACTACTTTTAGCAGGATTTCCCATTCAAGGGCATTGGTGTTTCCATACTAGGCCATGATGCAACCAGCCAATGTAGTCTGCACCACATGTCTATAGAAGTTTGTCAAAGTTCTAGATAACTTTGCAAACTTCAAAGGAGGGCAAGGCGCTGCTGTGCTTCTGTAAAGGCGCTTGCATGCTGGGCTCAGGACAGATCCTCTGAAATAATAACTGAGGAATGTAAAGTTGCTTCTCACCCTCTCCACATCTGATCCCCCGACAAGGACTGCCTCATGGACCTGAAGTCAATAGTCAGCTCCTTGGGTGAGAGCTTGTTGTTGTTGTGGCACTACTCAGCCAGGTTTTCAGTCTCCCTCCTTTAAGCTGATCCTTCAGCACGTTTGCTTCAGCCAATGAATGTGGTGTTGTCAGCAAACTTAAATATGGCATTGGAGCAGTCCTTAGCTTCACAGTGATAAGTGGAGCAGGGGGCTAATAACACAGCCTTGTGGTGCACCTGTGCTGATGGAGATTATGGATCCCAGTCAAACTGACTGGGTTTTGCAAGTGAGGAAATCGAGGATCCAATTGCACAAGGAGGTATTGAAGCCAAGGTCTTGAAGCTTATTGATTAGTTTTGGGGTGATGATGGTTTTGGATGCTGGGCTGTAATCGATAAAGTGCTTCCTGATGTATGCATTTTTACTGCGCAAATGTTCCAGGGTTGAGTGAAGACCTGCTATTGACCTGCTGTGGCAGAAAGCAAATTGGAGTTGATCCAAGTCGCTTCTCAAGCAGGAGTTGATATGTTTTATCAGCAGTCTCTCAAAGCACTTCATAACAGTGGATGTATGTGTTATTGGACGATAGTCATTAAAGCAGGTTACCAGGTTCTTCTTAGGCACTGGTCTAATTGAAGCTTGCCTGAAGCAGGTGGGTATCTCAGACTGCTGAAGCGAGAGGTTAAAGACATTGGCGAACACTCCAGCCAGTTGATCAGCATCAATCTTTAGTCCTCAGTCAGGTACCCCATCTTGGTTGGATGCTTTCCGTGAGTTCACCTTCCTGAAGGATGCCCTCACGTCAGCCTCAGAGACTGAAATCACAGGGTCCTCGGGGACTGTGGGAATGTCCTCCATGTTTTATCATTCAAAGTGAGCATAGAAGGCAGTGAGTTCATCTGAGAGCGAAGCCTTGTTGTCACCTATGTCACTTGGTTTCACTTTGTCAGAGGTAATACCATTCAAGCCCTGCCACAGCTGTAGAGCATGTAATTTAAGTTTGGTCCTGAATTGCCACTTCGCACATGGAATGGCTTTCTGGAGATTGTACCTGGACCTCTTGCAGTATTCAGTTGCAGGAATTGTATGGCCCTCAGCAGACTGTGTATCTCTGGGTGGGGAAGACACTAAATGATTTTGTGGGGGCACAGTTGTCTAGGACTGGTTTTATAAAGTCTATGATAACTGTAGTGTATTCATTCAGATTCTGTAATGAGTCCTTTAACATGACCCAGTACATTGACTCAAAGCAATCCTGTAGCCACTCCTCTGTCTCCTGTGACCACTTCTTTGCGGATCTTATCTCTGGAGCCTTGCTTTTTAGCCTCTGCCTGTATGTAAATAGAAGAAGGATGGCCAAGTGATCAGATTTCCCAAAATGCATTCTAGGCATGGAACGATAGGTGTTCAAGTTCAAGTTTAATTATTATTCAACCACACGAATATAACCAAACAAAACAGTTGCAAAGTTGCCAAGTTGCAAAAGACATTGCCAACAGCACACTGCAAATAGCACATATCGTTCTGGTTTCAGAAAGACATACAGTCACACAAAAAAAATAGCACGAATCTCTGAGTGGCATGGCTGAGTCCAACTTGTTCTTCCACTGAGCAAACACTGGAGAGCAGCACCAACAGGAGGGGCCAGCCCCAACACGTCACGATTTCAGCATGCCCAACAGAGCTGTCTCCCTGTGCGTCCAAGACGACCTTGCGGCCAAGGCCTAGTACTCGCCACATCCAATACAACACAGCTACCCCACTATCGGTCTCGCCAATGAATGGGCTTGCAGTTTTCTACATTAGCAATGTCCTACATGGTCTTGCAATTCCCAATAAAGATATCCAAGATAATTATTCATTTTAGTTGGCGGATTGCGCACTGTCTTGGCACAACGGTATGCAACACGTTCAAATGACAACTCAATATTGTTTGCAATAAGTCAAGCTCCATCGCTATCAAGCAACTCACTGATGGAACAATCCTGGAGTACTTGGTGTCCTTAGTATCCAGCAGTGATATGCGATTGTAAAAAATACATGAGACGAACAAATGCACCTTTCATTAGACCCCGAGTGATTGCTGCGCCTGAGCCCATTACTAATGGAAGTTTCTTTATTCCGTATTCCTCACTCTTTATTATAGTATTGCAGTGGTCAAGTGTGTTGGGACCCCTTGTGCTGCAGTTTTTGTGCTGATGATAATTGGGCATAGATCTCTTCAATCAAGCTTGAATGATGACCCTGACTATGATTTGAAATGCGTTGGGATGGGCAGTTTCTTGTTTGCTGATGGAAGTATTTGATATCTCAAGTGCCTGACTAACGTTGGCCTTTGGTGATATGTAAACTGTGGAAAGGATCATGGAGGAGAACTCTCTTGGTAAGTAGAATGGTCGGCACTTAATCATCAGATGTTCCAGGACTGAGGAACAAGTGTGTGATAAAACCGTCATGTCGGAGCACCCCTAGGAGTTCCGATCCCCACCTTTTGCCTTCTCTGAATCAGATCAGTCAACCCTGTGTGTCGGGAAGCTCCTGGGTTTTACCTATGCAGCCGATGCATTTGAGACTTTCAAGAGACGTTTAGATAGGCACATGAGTGTGAGGAATATGCATGTTGTGTAGACAGATGGGATTAGTTAGGTTGATCATTTGATTACTAAGTGAATTGTTTTGGCACAGCATCTTGGGCAAAAAGCCTGTTCCGGTGCTGTACTGTTCTATGTTCTGTGTTCAAAGTCAGCAGGTCCAGCAGCATTTCTGCAGAGGAATACAGTCGATGTTTTGGGCCGAGATCCTTCATCAAGACTAGAAAGAAAGAGTGAAGAAGCCAGAACACTCTCCCCTCCCCGCTTCCTTTCCAGTCCTAAATGAAAGGTCTCAGCCCAAACTGTCACCAGCTTATTCCCTTCCAGAGATGTTGCCTGATCTGCTGACTTCCTCCAATATTTTATCTTTTTTAATATGTTCATTATTGTAAATTAAGGTTTGTTAAATGTATTGCACTGTACTGCTGCCCCAAAGTAACAAACTCCATGGCGTATTAAATGAAGTCAAGACAGGAGTCAGGCAAGGCTGTACGATGACGGCGATATTGTTTAACCTGGTGATTGACTGGGTGGTGAGGCAAAAACATGAAAGATAAGCAGAGAGGTATTAGATTGGCTCTATTTTCTACTTTAGAAGACCTGACCTGGGTTTCCGGTGACGTCATTGTCGAGAATAGCAGCTTAAATCACTAGCTCCTCTGGAAAAATGCATATTAAGCCCCGTTAACCCATCAAATATAGTATTTTTTGAAAAATATTTGAACTGAAAAGGGGGCAAGAATGGGGAAGAAGAATGGAAATTTAAAAAGCGACACTGCGGAGCCTGTGGCCAAGAGGAGTGCAGTGAGTGGCTCTCCTACCCAACTGCGTGCTAGCGAGGCAGACGCTGGGCCTTGTTCAGGCGAAATGGCTAATATGATCGAAATTCTGAAAGAGATAAGGGAGTTCCAGAAAGATATAAAGCAGCAGCTACATGATATTAAGTCAGAGCTCATCAACGTCAATCAAAAAATAGCGGTGGCAGAGACTTGAATTGAGAAGGTGGAAGATTGCATTCAAAACGTGGAACGGATACTGAGTAAGACAATAAAAATATTAAAGCACCAAGAAGATAAACTGCTTGAACTGCAGGGAAGATCAGGGCGGAAAAATATCAGAATATACAACGTTCCCGAAGGAGTGGAGGGCTCGTCTATGACGGAGTTTGTCAGAAAGTTGCTGCGGGACGCACTGGAGCTTCCCTCGACTACGGAGCTGGAAATCTGTATATATAGGAAGCTGTATATATAGAAAGAGTACACAGGGAAATCTTTTCTGTGTAATGGATTTGTTCACTGACTTTTATGAATATTTCAATGGGGGCCCTCAACTCACAAATAGGAGAGGTTATCCCCCACAGCTAGACATTTCCTCTGGCTCAATGCAGGGTCATCTGCTAGAGACCTCAACTTTGGAATCACACGTTAGTTGTCATTTTTGTTACTATTTGCGTTTCTTGGTTCTTATTTGTTTAGGGAGCAGATCGATTAAGTTTTATTCTGCTAATTTCAATAACACATTGACAGATAAATACAGGTGGCTAAGGACAAAGTAAAATTCATTTCTTTTAATGTCAATGGGCTATTAAATCCAATCAAACATATTAGACTTTTATCCAAAATGAAAAAAGAACAAGCCCATGTAGTATATTTACAGGAAACTTATTTAAGTGATAATGAGCATAGAAAACTAAAGAGAATGGGCTTCACCAATTTGTTTTTCTCCTCAAATAAATCAGGACATAGGAGAAGAGTTGCTATTCTTATCTCAAGTAAGCTAAATTTTGAAAAAGTATTCGAAATAGGAGATAAAGAGGGCAGATATATTCTGGTAAGGGGGAATATAGACAGAAATTCAGTTACTCTGTTGAATATATATGCACCCCCGGGAAGTGATATTGGTTTTTTTCAGAAAATTACTGATATTATGGTAACAGAAACAGAAAGTCTCCTGATATGTGGGGGAGACTTAAATTTACAATTACAACCAAACTTAGACTCTTCCAATAGAAAAACCTATGAAACAAAATCCTTACATAAGAAAGTTAATACACTTTTTGAGGATGTTGGTTTAATTGATATATGGAGGGACCTTTTCCCTGACGGAAGGGATTACACTCATTATTCTGCTCCCCATTCTGTATATACAAGAATAGACTGTTTCATAACATTTGGAAAAGACAAAGACAAAATAAACACCTGTGTAATTGGGACAATAGTTGTAAGTGACCATGAACCTTTATATTTATCTGTTGATTTTGACCTACAACCAAAGAATACTATTTGGAAACTAAATTCAAGTCTACTCAATGATCCGTACTTTAAGGAACAAATTTGAAAAGAAACTGGTCTCTACTTAGAATTTAATGATAATGGAGAGGTTTCACCTCCCATTTTATGGGATACTCTGAAGGCGGTCTTAAGAGGGAAAATTATAGTGATATCTTCATATAAAAAAATAAGGAATAAAACATTAGAGGAATTACAAAATAGGCTGAAGGATCTAGAGAAAAAACACAAATTGAATTTGGCACAGGATACATTAGGGGAAATCAAAAGAATTAGGAATGAAATTAATAGTTTGGCTATGCAAGAAATCAGGAAAAATTTAATGTTTCTGAAACAGACATTATGAAAGTGGATCAAAATCTATGAAAATACTGGCGTGGAAACAGAAAAAAAAAGATAGCAGAAAATGCAATTTATAGAATTAAGGACCCAAGAACAAAAACGATAAAAAATAAGCTAAGTAAAATTCAAGAAGCTTTTGAAGTGTTTTACAAAACTCTATATTCCGAAGTTACAGGAGGAAGCATAACCCAAAATGACACCTTCTTGAATTCTCTAGAGTTACCCACTTTAAGTGAAGAACAAAATAGAATGATGACTGCTGACATAACTGAAGTTGAATTAAAAGCTGCAATTAATAAGCTTAAATTAAGCAAGTCACCAGGATCAGATGGGTATATGGCAGAGTGGTACAAAGAATTTAAAAATGAGTTAATTCCTGTTTTACTCCCCACACTGAACTGGGCTCTAAAAAAGGCACAAATGCCACCCAGTTGGAAGGAAGCGATAATCTCAGCTATACCGAAAGAAGGCAAGAATAAAATGGAATGCATGTCATTTAGACCAATATCTGTTCTTAATGTAGATTATAGATTATTTACCTCCATCATGGCCAAACGATTAGAGGAGTTTCTATCCATACTGATAGGTAATGATCAGACAGGCTTTATACAACAATGCCAGACGCAAGACAATATACGAAGGACACCACGTTATGGATCATATACAAAAAAATTAAATCGAAGCAATAGTGGTAAGCGTGGACACTGAAAAGGCATTTGATTCGGTTAATTGGAATTTTCTTTACAGAGTTTTACATCTGGTTTCAAAGACACAATTATTAAAACTATACAGACACTATATGACAACCCTAGGATTAAAATCAATGTGAGGATGCTAGGATTAAAATCAATGGATGTTTATCAAATAGTCTTACTCTAGAAAGGGGCACGAGACAGGGTTGTGCATGGTCACCACTACTCTTCACATTATATCTGGAACCATTAGCTCAATACATCAGACAAAATGAAGGTATCAGGGAAATTACTATTAAAGGGACAGAGCATAAATTGGCTTTTTATGCGGATGTCATTTTGATCTATCTAGGGCAACCAAGATACTCTTTACCTAAATTGATACAATCCTTTGAACAATATGGTCAATTATCAGGATACAAGATCAACATAGATAAAACCCAATTACTTTCATATCACTGTAGCCCACCAAGAGAAATTGAAAGTAGATATCCGTGGGCATGGTACACAGAGTCTTTCAAATATTTGGGCATCATTATGCCAAAGGATTTGGCAAAATTATCAGAATGTAATTATCAGCCTTTATATAAAAAATTAAGAAAGATAAGGCAAGATGAAACCTGATTCCTTTTTTCAGTCTCAGTTCAAGGATTGAGTCTATTAAAATGAATATACTGCCCAGACTGTTATATCTCTTTCAGGCTTTACCAATAGAGATTAATCAAAATCAATTCAATGAAAACAAGATGTTATCAAGGTATATTTGACAGGGTAAAAGGCCTAGAGTTCGTCTCAAAACTGCAATTAGCAAAGGAAAAGGGGGAATAAGGCCTACCTTCTCTTAGAGATTATTATTTTGCAGCACAGTTGAGAGCTGTGATATGTTGGTGCAACCCATCATATGACACTCAATGGAAAAACATTGAGGAGTGGGTACTTCCCATCCCCATACAAGCAATTTTGGCTGATAACAACCTGCAAAGGTACATAAATACTATTGATAACACATGGGTGAAACTGACTCTTAAAATATGGAAAACTACTATAAAGGAATATAATCTAGAGGGAGATATTGCAATTCTTAAAAGGTGTGCATATGACTCAGATTTTACACCAAATAAATTGGATGCTAGATTTAAGGACTGGACAGCTAAAGGAATAACAGTTCTTTGCAACATTAATGAAAGAAGGAACACTATTCAGTTTTGAAATGCTTAAAGAAAAACACTTACTAGAAAAACAAGATTTTTATCAATATTTACAGATGCAACAATGTTAATAAGATGCTTAAAAATGTAACCAAGGCAAATACATGCTTGATAGAGCTCTTTAGAAAAGCATATAATTCTAGATAATGATAGTAGAATCATTTCAAATATGTATAAGAGGTTGTCAAATCTTAAAACACATTCGACTTCATACATTAAAACAAAATGGGAGAAGGAAGGAGGGATAATTATATCTGAGGAAGAATGGACAATATGGAGGTATCAATGGAAGTGTACCAGTTCACAGAAATGGAGGGAGTTTGGATGGAAAAGCTTGATAAGATATTTTATTACACCCTCTCAGAGACCCCATTATGATAGTAACCTCCCTGTTTGCTGGAGAAATTGTGGAAATCAAAATGCAAATCATTATCATATTTTTTGGGACTGCCCTGTTATCAAAAACTATTGGAGGGAGATACACAATGCCCTACAAGACATCTTTAAATGTGAAATACCCTTGGAGAGTAAGACCATATATTTTGGATATATACCTCAAGAATGGTTGAAAAGAGATAACTATTTAATAGATATACTGCTGGTGGTTGGTAAAAAGACTCTTACTAGGAAATGGTTATCACAGGAGAGCCCAACGTTAAATACATGGATGGCAATTACAATGGACATTTACAAAATGGAGAAGATAACAGCATCTGTTAATCATAAGCTGGAACAATTTGATTCATACTGGGAAAATGGTTTAACTACATAATGCCTCATAGGCCTGATTTTATTCTCACAAATCAATGAATCTGTTGTAAAAAAAAAATCACTCCCTACTTGTACATAGTTCTTTCCTTTTGCTTGTTTTTTCTTTCCACTCTTTTTCTATAAATCTATACCTCAGATAAATACTTTGTGGAGATTTGTGATATATATGATTATATTGTGGTGCAGGCGAACCAGCTCACAAATAGCCAGTGCGGGGGGAGACTTTTAGTAATGTACCTCCGATGTCATTTCCGCCCGGAGAGGGCAGGCGCTAGGGATTTAAATGCCAGCACCGCAAAGTTTGAATAAACAAGTCTGGAAATGACTTACCGACTGTGTGTCGTTATTTCAGCGCTGTGTGTAGCACATCGCTACATTGGTGACCCCGACGGTCCAAACGGGATTTGGACCAAAGATGACCGACTCTTCATCTGTTCACGCAGTTTCGCTAAAACTGTCGACTTTCTGGATGCTGTGACCACGTGTGTGGTTTAGCCAAGCAGAAGTCCAGTTCCAGATTCAGCAGATATCCTCAGATTCCACGTGTTACTATCACGTGGTGAGCGCCCTTGACCAGGAGACAGCCACCCAGGTTGCGGATTTCATACAGTCGCCCCCAGAAGAAGGCAAATATGAAGCATTCAAGGCGCTGCTCATTGGGACCTTTGGCCTCTCACGGCGTGAGTGGTGTGCCTGTCTGCTTCACCTGGACGATTTGGGAGACAGACTGCATTGATGAACGAGATGCTGTCCCTGGCTGATGGATACAAGCCCTGCCTCATGTTCAAGCAAGCGTTCCTGGAGCAACTGCCTGAGGACATACATCCACTGCTGGCTGACGCAGATTTCAGCGACCCCCGGAAGGTGGCAGCCCGGGCAGGCGTGCTGTGGAAAGCCAAGAGGGAGACCGTGGCGTCCGTTGGTCAGATTACCAGGCCACGCGCCCAACAGCAGACCAGACCAGGCCCGGCAGGGGGGCGCACACAACACAGAGGCAGGATTGAGGAGGACAGTGAACAGTGGTGTTTCTACCACCAGTGGTGGGGCACAAAAGCCCGCCGTTGTCGCCTGCCCTGCAAGGGCCAGGGCCAGGGCCAGCTGCTGCTAATGGCTATGGCAGCTGGCCACCAGGACAGCCTCTTGTACGTCTGGGACAAACAGTCGGGACGCCGCTTCTTGGTCAGCACCGGAGCGGAGATCAGCGTCTTGCCCCCGACGGGGTATGACTCCCGCAACAGGAAGCCAGGACCCACCCTGAGGGCCACAAACGGCAGCACAATACGGACCTACAGCACCCACACAGTGCAGCTGCAGTTCGACGCCAGCCAGTTCACGTGGGACTTCACACTGGCCACCGTGGCCCAACCACTCCTGGGGGCAGACTTCTTGCGAGCTCACAGCCTGCTGGTCGACTTGCAAGGGAAAAGACTGGTACATGCCGAGACTTTCCAGACGTTCTCCCTGGGTGAAGCCAAGTTGCCGGCCCAACACCTGGACTCCATCACGCTGTTGGACAACGAATTCACCAGAATCCTGGTGGACTTCTCAACGATTCTGGCACCGCAGTTCATGGCAGCCATGCCCAGATACGGGATACAGCACCACATTCCGACCCAGGGACCACCCCTCTATGCCCGTGCACTAAGGCTCCCCCCAGACAAGCTCCGACTGGCGAAGGAGGAGTTCAAGCGGATGGAGGAATTGGGGATCATACGACGGTCCGACAGCTCATGGGCCTCCCCTCTGCACATGGTGCCCAAAGCAACAGAGGGCTGGAGACCATGCGGCGACTACCGCAGGCTGAACGAGGCTACAACACCAGACCGCTACCCTGTGCCGCACATTCAGGACTTTGCAGCAAACCTGCACGGTGCATGGATCTTCTCCCAGGTAGACCTCGTCTGGGGATACCATCAAATCCCGATGCATCTGGACGACGTCCCCAAAACGGCTCTCATCACCCCTTTCGGCCTTTTCGAGTTCCTCCGCATGCCGTTTGGCCTAAAGAATGCCGCACAGACGTTTCAGCGGTTAATGGACGTGGTGGGACGCGACCTGGACTTTGCTTTCATCTATTTGGACAACATCCTCATAGCCAGCAGCAGTTGTCAGGAGCATCTGTCCCACCTCCGTCAACTCTATGCCCGACTGAGTGAATACGGCCTCACAATCAACCCGGCCAAGTGCCAGTTCAGTCTTGATACCATCGACTTCCTGGGCCACAGGATTACCAAAGACGGGGCAACACCTCTGCCCGCCAAGGTAGACGTGATCCACCACTTTGCCCGGCCCAACACGGTCAAAGGCCTGCAGGAGTTTGTTGGTATGGTGAACTTCTACCACCATAGAAGTTTGTACAAAGTTTGCGCCCTTTGTACACCCTGATGTCGGGTAAAGACAAGGACATTACTTGGGACGAGGAGGCCGGGGCCGCTTTCGTTAAAGCCAAGGAAGCCTTGGCAGATGCTGCGATGCTGGTGCACCCCAGAACGGACGTTCCAACCACCCTCACAGTGGACGCATCCAACGCAACAGTCGGTGGGGTGCTGGAGCAGCTCATCGAGGGGCGCTGGCAACCCCTGGCGTTCTTCAGCAGGCACCTATGACCACCCGAACTCAAGTACAGTGCTTTCGACCAGGAGCTGTTGGCACTGTATCTGGCAATCCGGCATTTCAGGTACTTCTCAGAAGGCAGGCCGTTCACTGCATTCACGGACCACAAACCATTGTCCGATCGCTGGTCAGCTCGTCAGCAACGACATCTGTCCTACATCTCGGAGTACACGACGGATATCCAGCATGTCTCGGGAAAGGACAACGTCGTGGCGGACGCACTCTCCAGACCAGCTGTCCAGGCCCTGTCCCTGGGCGTGGACTATGCAGCACTGGTGGAGGCGCAGCAGGCAGACGACGAGATGCCCAGCTACAGGACTGCAGTCTCGGGTTTGCAGCTGCAGGACTTTCTCGTAGGCCCAGGTGAGAGGACCCTCCTGTGCGACGTGGCTACCGGCCAACCTTGCCCCATCGTCCCAGCAGCCTAGACGCAGCGAGTTTTCGACTCTATACACAGTTTGGCGCACCCATCTATCAGGACAACTGTCCGGCTGATCTCCAGCAAGTTCGCATGGCACGGACTTCACAAACAGGTCAGTGAATAGGCCAGAACGTGCGCACAGTGCCAAACAGCCAAGGTGCAGCGGCACACTAAAGCCCCGCCGCAGCAGTTCGAACCTACCCACCGGAGGTTCGACCACATTCATGTGGATATCGTGGGCCCCTACCAGTGTCCCGAGGAGCGCGGTACCTCCTAACTATGGTAGACCGGTTCACGAGGTGGCCAGAGGCGGTCCCGCTCACCGACACATCTGCCGATTCCTGTGCCCGAGCACTGATCGCAACCTGGGTAGCACGCTTCGGGGTACCGGCCCACATTACCTCCGACAGAGGCGCCCAGTTCACCTCCAGCCTGTGGTCAGCTGTGGCCAGCCTGTTGGGAACGCAGCTACACCACACTACTTCCTACCACCCACAGTTGAACGGACTGGTGGAACGCTTCCACCGTCACTTGAAGTCGGCTCTCACGGCCCGCCTGAGAGGACCTAACTGGGTGGACAAGCTTCCCTGGGTCCTGCTTGGAATTCGTACAGCGCCCAAAGAGGATCTGCACACCTCGTCAGCCAAGTTGGTGTATGGCGCGCCCCTGGCCGTCCCGGGAGAGTTCATACCAGCCCCAAGGGGGCAAGAGGAAGAACCCATAGCAGTCCTGGACAGGCTATGCGAAAGGCTTGGCAACCTGGCCCCCGTACCAACTTCACAGCATGGACGGACCCCGACCCATGTACCCAAAGACCTGCAAAACTGTAAGTTTGTGTTTGTACAAAGGGGCGGACACCGGGCACCGCTACAGCGGCCGTACGAGGGGCCATTCAGGGTGATCAACAACAATGGGTCCACATATGTTCTGGACATTGGGGGGAAAGAGGAGGTTTTCACGGTTGACCAACTCAAACCAGCCCATGTGGACTTGGCGCAGCCGGTCGAGGTTCAGGCACCGCGGCGCAGAGGCAGACCTCCCAAACAGAGGCTGATCCAGACTGTGGACATTGGGGGGTGTATCGCCAGTTCGGGGGGGGGGGGAAGAGGGGGTTATGTGGCGACCCAGTTTCTGTGCAGGCAAACTGGCTCACAAATAGCCAGTGCAGGGGGAGACTTTAGTAATGTACCTCTGACGTCATTTCTGCCCGGAGAGGGCAGGCGCTAGGGATTTAAATGCCAGCACCACTAAGTTTGAATAAACTAGTCTTGAAACGACTTACCGACTGCGTGTTATTATTTCAGTGCTGTGTGTAGCACACCACTACAATATGATATATATGTACAATGTCTGAAATACATCTTATGGAAATGTTTGTTTGATGATGAACTTCAATAAAAAATAAATTACAAAAAAAAATAGAAGACCTTGACCTTCCGGTTAAGATGGCACTACTGAACGTATGCAACAGCTTTCTGCTGGTCAAAAAGCTATGAAATTCGACTAAAAATATACCATTCTGAGGTAAATTGTGTTAAATTATCTCCGCAAACAGTGAACAGGAGAGTGATGGAGAGGTTAGTTTGGGGGATGAGCTGAAATGTTATATTGCTGAAGGAGTTTGGATACCTATTCAGCTGGCCTGGAAGTGAGTTACCGGGCTGCATGATCTAGGCCCAGAGCCTTTGGCAGCAGCGATGCCCGAGTCCTGGTGCCAGGTACAATTCACTGTTTAGACAATTGCAGGGCTGGCCCAGATCAGAGTTGAGAGCCCATTTCTCTTTCTCTCACTGCAATCTTCACTTCTCTCTCCAGGGCGCTGGAGCCTTTCGCTGTTCAGCTGTTTGGTCAATTTACCACCAGCACAGATAGACTGAAAAGACAGGGTGTTGGTTGGGATGAGAGTTGATTTCACTCATTCTCCACGATGGTCTTCTCCATGGCACTAAGGCTATGAAGACCACCCCTGACTGCTGTGCTCCATGCTAGCTAATATGATGAAGAGATAAGAAAGTGGGGGGACTCAATTTTGGTTCAGAGTGCTGTTGCTTGCTTCACTTGTTTGCATGATTTTTTTTCTTTCTCTTGTGTATCAAGTGTTGGTCTTTTATTTTTATTTTTATTTGTTTGTTTTCTTTAAATTGTGTCCTTTCAAGTTTCTTGCTTTGTGGCTACCTGTGAGCAAGCAAATCTCAAGGCTGTATAATTTATACATTCTTTGATAATAAATGTACTTGAATCTTGAATTGCTGTCATATACACATGCAAGGGAAAACTCAGTGCCTGTGAACCTTGGCGGACAGGTTGGACTCAGAGTCATCCAGAGAAAGGTTGAGACCATAACCCTCAATCCTCCCATCAAGGAGGATGGCATCATTACTCAGCACCAGCAGATTCATCTACCTGGGCAGCATCACTCAGTTGGATGGTGGGACCAAGGACGACACCCAGTGCAGACTCAGCAAAGCTCAAAATGCCTTCAGATCAATGAGCAACCTATGAGGATAAACCAAGTACAACATGCACACCGAGGTCAAGCTGTACAGAGCTGAGTTCTGTCCACACTCTTGTATGGATCAGAATGCTCACATTTGATAATGGGTGACCTTGCCAAGCTGTTGTTATTCCACATCATGAGATCTGGAAGATCCTCCATATATTCTGGCCAAGAAAGATCTCCAGCCACTCCCTACTCCTTCTGTGTCACCAAGAGAACATGGCCACGATCATAATGAGGAAATGTTGGAAAGAGAATAGGCATTTGATGAGAAGAGAGCCTAACTCCACCATCGAGGCAGCACTTCATTGGACCCCTGAAGGGCAGAGAAAACCAAAGACAACTTCAGACTTTACCGTAGAGGCAGAAATTAGGACCGTGAACCACACCTGGGCACAATAGAGAAGATGGCCAAGAACAGACAGAGGTGAAGGACTTTCACTGATGCCCTATACATCAGCGAAGTAATGGGTCGTAAGAAGGGCATTGCGATTTGGGAAGTCAAATCCAGTTAGACTTCTACAGTAAATATTGAAGTGTAAAAACCACGGAGAAAGTGCAGATCATAATGAGGTAGATTGTGAGGTCAAGACTCCATTTTATTGTACAAGAGTTCTGTTCAGGAGACTGTTAACAACGGGGTAGAAAGTGTCTTTGATCCTGCTGGTATATGCTTTCAGGCTTTTGTATCTTTCACCTGGGAGAGGGGAGGAGAGGGAAGAGTGCGATAAAACAGAAGGATCTGGGAGTACAAGTACAAAATTGGCTGAAAGTGAAGTCACGAGTGGTGGTCTTTTTCAGTCAGGGCTTTGACTTAGGGAGTAGGAATATTATATTGCAGTTGTCAAGACATTGGTGAGGTTGCATTTAGAGTATTGTGTCTAGTTTAGGTTACCCCCATTGAGGAAATATGTCATTATGCAGGAGAGAACTGGAATTGGTTTATTATTGCCAATGTGTAAAGATACAGTGAAAAGATGGTCTTGCATACCGCTCTTTCACATCAATTCATTACACAGTGCTTTAATATAGAACAAGGTAAAACTATAACAGAATGCAGAATAAAATGTAACAGCTACAGAGAAAATGCAGGGCAGGTAAACAACAGAGTGCAGGATTGTAATTAGAACATTAGAACATTACAATTAGAACATTTTGACAAGAACAGGCCATTCAGTCCAACAAAGCTTGCCAATTTCCTATTCACATGGTGTAATGAAATAACTATCGTTTAGATTTGAAAGTCTCTAAGGTACTACTCTCAACTACACAACTAAGTAGTTTGTTCCATGTGTCCACAACTCACCGTGTGAAGAAATGCTTCCTGATGTTAGTCTGAAATCTCCCTTCAACCAGTCTCCACCTATGGTCCTGTGTCCTCGTTGATGGATTAATTTTGGAATAGCAGTTGCATCCACTTTACCTATACCCTTAATGATTTTGAACACCTATCATGTCTCCTCTCATTCTACACCTACTCAGGTTACAAAGATTTAATTCTTTCAGTCCTTCTTCGGAGCTCATACCCTGTAGACCTGGAATGAATTTAGTCACCCTTCTTTGGACTCTCTTCTGTGCCTTCAGATCCTTCACACAATATGGAAACCAAAATTGTACACGGTACTCTGTATGTGGCCTCACAACTGTATTATAAAGCTTAAGGAGTGCGTCACTTGACTTGAACTCCACTGAGTGCATTATATAGCCCAGCATTCTATTAGCCTTCCTAATCACCTCTGTGCATTGTCTAGTTGTTGATAGAAATGAGTCTACCAGGATGCCCAAATCCTTCTTATACAGTGCACTTTCTTACTCAAGACCTCCCGTTGTATATTTATATTTAATATTTCTACTTCCTATGTGTAATACTTTACATTTACTTACATTAAATTTCGTCTGTCATTTATCTGCTCACATCTGGATTTAGTTTAGATCTAATTGCATTGATTCTGCTGCATGAATGTTATCAGCCCAACCCCTTGATTTTGTGTCATTGGCAAACTTTACTAGTTTATTTGTTATGTGCTTAACCAAATCATTGATGTAAATTAAAAAACAGCAGCGGATCCTAAACTGATCCCTGTGGAATCCCATTTTTAACATCTTCTAGATGTGAAAATAATCCTCTCACCATAACTCGTTGTTTTCTGGTTTCGAGCCAATTCTGCACCCATTCACATAGCTTACTGCAATCTCCTATAATTTGTTTATTAACCTCTCATGGGGTATCTTGTCAAAAGCCTTCTGAAAGTCCAAGTAAATGATATCAACTGCTCTATTGTTAACAGAAGTTTTAGTTGCCTCTTCATAGAACTCCAGCATATTAGTAAAACATGATATACTAATTTTCTGAACCCATGCTGGCTTTCTGCTAACATGCCTGTTCTTATCAGTCGTTTTCCCAACTCATTATTTATTATTGTTTCATTATCTTGCCTGCAATACGCATTAAGTTTTCTGGTCCATAGTTACCAGGGTCAGTGTGGTCACCCTTCTTACTGTATATACTGGGACAATGTTAGCCTATTTCCAGTCCTCAGGGATTTCACCAGTCTTCAATAACTTTTGAAAAATACATGTTAGAGATTTGTATACATAAACATAGACCTCGTTAAGTACCCTTGAATATATGTTGTCTGGCCCTGGAGATTTATTAACTTTCAGCCTCTTCAGCTGAGGCAGGACCTCATTTTCTAAGATCTCTCTCACTTTAAACAACCTTATTTTTCTCTACATATTGCTAACTTCTTCGTAGGTGAATACTTCAGCAAAATATGGGTTATGATTATCTGCAATTCTGCATCATTTATCACCTCACTATTATTTCTATACAATTAACTTCCTCCTTGACTTTTCTTTTCTACTAAAATATTGAAAAAATCTCTTAGGCCAATCTTAGCATTATCACAATATCCTTCTCAGCCTGCCTTTTGGCAATCCAAATTTCCCTCTTGACTATAGTTCTCTTATTTTCAAATGCCCTGCCGTTAATATCATGACTAATTTTTTCTGTATTCTTTATATAGCTGTCTTCTCTGCAATAATTTTAATGTATACCTTTATTCATCCATGTAGTTGATCTATTGTTTTTATTGCTTCTCCCGACCTTGGGGGTGAACATTTCCTGCACTGCGTGTATTACCTCTTTATACTGACCCCATTGTTCCTCAACTGACTCAATGTCAAGCAGTTCCTTTCAGTTTACCTTCTGCAGTCTTTGCTGCACCTGCACAAACTTTTCTGATATTCAATTTAATGGCTTTGGTTTTAACTGATACTGTATACTTCTCCCAAAAAACTTCGAAACTAACAATGTTATGACCACACATTCCTAAAGGCTCAGCAACTTCCATACTCAAAATTCCATACTGATTGTTACAGCAAATCAAATCTAGACAGGCCTCACCTCTTGTTGGTGCATTAACATACCGGGTCAAAAAACAATCATTCAACAACTCAACAAATGCACTTTCCTGTAATCCATTAGTCACTGGGCCCTCCCACTCAATATTTGGAAAATTAAAGTAACCCAGAACTATGACATAATGCTCACAACTTGCTTTTTGAATATTCTGATAGAGCTGTTTATTAAAATCACAATCAGCATTAGGGTGTCTATAACATACACCCAATGTTATTCCTTTATCCTTATAACTTTAAATTTTCATCCAGATATCTTCGCTGTCTCAATTCATCTCCTATCATAAGCACATTTAAATTCTTTCTCATATATATATGGCCACTCCTCCACCTTTACGATCTTGCCTATCTTTCCCTTTAATACCATATTCATCACCATCCTTTGAGGTCAGCCTGGTTTCAGTTTTTGCTATTGTAGTAGTAGTCCCTCGAAGTCCGAGGAAGACGAATGCGTTGCGCTGTCAAGGTCTGTGGCCACGCATATGACTTCTGAGACCGAAGTCCGAAGCGCAGATACGGTTGCAGATGGGGCAGGGAACACCGCCTGTTGGGGCAGGAGCGGACGCCTTCCTGTGTCTTTCTTGACTCGCCTTGAGGCGCTGCATGCGCCAGTTGGCTTGGAAGTTGAATGCTGCCTTGGAGCATAGATTGCGCCAGTAGATCATTTTTATATGTACTTGTATATAATTCCAGCTCCTTTATTTTATTCTTAATACTTCTTGCATTTATACCAGCCATTCTTTGTCTATTACTGATGGGTTTTTTCCTATTCCAACCCAGTTTTATATTTTTGAAGCCTATAATTGGTTTATGTCCTATCATGTTATTTTCCACTAAGGTGTTTAAACAGTTGAGCTTGGCCTGTTCTAATTTCCCTGTGCACCCCCCATCCCTGAGTTTAAGCAGTCCTCAGCTAACTGAAGCTTATGCCTGCCCAGTGAATTAGTGCCCTTCCAGTTCAATGTGACCTGTCCCAGTGGTATAGGTTCCATCTGCCCCAATGTCCCATAAACCTATGACCCTCTAACCTACACCATGATTTGAGCCACACATTAAATCTTCTCATCTCCTCAATCATACCTGAACTGGCACATGGCACAGGGAGAACTACTGAAAAGACAACCTTGTCAGTTCTACCCCTAAGCTTCCCATCTAACTCTTTAAATTTGTCTTGCAGAACTGACAGCCTGCCCTTACCCATGTAATTTGTTCCGATGTGGACAATGGCTACTGGATCAACCCCAGCTCTGGCCAGGAGTTTATCTACTCATCCAGGGAGATCTCCTACTTGTACTCTTGGTAGGCAAAGCATTATAGGAGACTCTTTGTCAGTGCACACCTGTTTCTCACCCCAACCCTCCTGATAATTGAGTCCCCTCCTATCACCACTTCCTTTTTATGGATTTAGATTTAGGATTAGAGAGGCTCCTCTGCCCTGCCGACCACCCCAGAGGCTTCATGGTTGTCACTGCGCATCGCTAGATGCTCAAAATGGTTGGATACTTCCATCTCTGGGGTTGATTTCCCCAGACACTGTGCGCCTCTTAGCCTGAGCTTCCTTCTCACGGTCACCCATCGGGCTCTTTCTTTCCGGTCTAGAGTTTCAACCATAGCTCTCTTGGGATGTACAATATTTCCCTAAGTGACATCCCGAGCTCATCTGAAATTCTCGACAACGTTGCAGGTCAGCTACCTCCTCCTCAAGTTCAGCTACCTTGTTCCCGAGGTGTTCGATTAACTGACATTTCTCACATATTAGCTCTCCGTGAATCCGATTGTAAGGCAAGACTGAGGCTGCATTATTATACTTTTAGTGGGGAAGAACTACTGCACTACTGAAGATTAAGTGATCATATTTATTTAAATTCTTAAAAGTAAACTACTATTTCTACTACTATTCCTACTCTGCTCCCGATGTAACAGTTAGTGCCTAACACTTAACATGTGCTTGGACCTCCCCGGGGCTTTCTAGATTTGCCTTCTCCAATCGATTCGTTTTCTCTGCTGATTAACTATACCATGAAGTGACTCTTGGTCTCACCTTGTTAGGCCTACAACAACTTCCCTCTATCTAATTATTGCTCGCTTTACTGTCGAAAACACGCTAGGTGCCTCTTCTACTGCTAGCAAAGTGTGTGTGTGTGTGGTGTGTGTGTGTGTGTGTGTGTGTGTGTGTGTGTGTGTGTGTGTGTGTGTGAGAGAGTGTAGAGAGTGTGTGTGTGTGTGTGTGTGTGTGTGTGAGTGTGTGTGTGGTGTGAGTGTGTGTGGTGTGTGTGTGAGTATGTGTGTGTGTGGTGTGTGTGTGTGTGTGTGTGTGAGAGAGTGTAGAGAGTGTGTGTGTGTGTGTGTGTGTGTGGTGTGTGTGTGTGAGAGAGTGTGTGTGTGTGTGTGTGTGTGTGTGAGTGAGTGTGTGTGTGGTGTGAGTGAGTGTGTGTGTGTGTGTGTGTGTGTGGTGTGAGTGTGTGTGGTGTGTGTGTGAGTATGTGTATGTGTGGTGTGTGTGTGTGTGTGGTGTGTGTGAGTGTGTGTGTGTGTGTGGTGTGTGTATGTGTGTGTGTGTGAGTGTGTGTGTGTGGTGTGTGTGTGGTGTGTGAGTGAGTGTGTGTGTGTGGTGTGTGTGTGTGGTGTGTGGTGTGAGTGTGTGTGTGTGGTGTGCGTGTGAGTGAGTGTGTGTGTGGTGTGTGTGCGTGGTGTGTGTGTGAGTGAGTGTGTGTGTGTGTGTGTGTGTGTGAGTGTGTGTGTGTGTGTGTGGTGTATGTGTGTGGTGTGTGGTGTGAGTGTGTGTGTGTGGTGTGCGTGTGAGTGACTGTGTGTGTGGTGTGTGTGCGTGGTGTGTGTGTGTGAGTGTGTGTGTGTGTGTGTGTGTGTGTGTGTGTGTGTGTGTGTGTGTGTGTGTGTGTGTGTGTGTGGTGTGTGTGTGGTGTGCGCGCACTCTTAACTCCTGGTGGAGTTGTCAGGGTGCCATCATGACAAGCTTCTTGCACCGATCTTTTTGGTGATTGCTCATTGTACGGTGTGTTTGGACATCTGAAACCCGGCAAAGCCCATCCCTCTCCAGGTTTCTTGGAGCTGGCTGGATTCAAACTCAGGAGCCTTCACTCCAAAGTCCGGAGTCCGCTGATGCCACTACGCCACCAGCCGGCTATGGAAACTGCTTATGCACACTGGTTGTTGTCCATCCTGCTGGGAGCCATCTTTCATTGATTCTATTGTGTTTCTTGTATTTACTGTGGATGCCGACAAGAAGATGAATTCCAGGGCTTTATATGGTGATATTCATGTACTTTGATAAAAATTTACCTGAACTTTGAACTTTGGAGAGGGGCATTCAACACTCAGACGCTGGGGTAGAAACTGTCCTTGAGCCCAGTGGTACATGCTTTCTGCCTTTTGTATCTTCTGCCCAGTGGAGAGGGGAGAAGCGAGAATGTCTGGGGTGGGTGGGGTCTGGCAGCTTTACTGAGGCTATGAGAAGTATACAAGGCAGCGTAGGTTTAAGGTGATAGAGGGAAAGGTTTAAAAGACACCTGAAGGGCATCTTCTTCACACAGAGGGTGGTAAGTACATGGAGCAATCTGAAAGGGGCAAGTCCAAAGACAACAGTTAAGAAATATTTGAATAATTGTATGTATAAATGCAGGCAACGTTCATGATTCAAAAATGCTTATTGTCACTCTTTCATACTTGAATGTAAAGACGAGCAAAATGATTGTTATTTCAGATGTGACGCAACCTATAAAAACACAAGATCACAATAAATTTAAATGTAAAATCCATCCTATAAAACACAATGTACAAATAACTGTTTGAGAGAGGCCATTGTATGTACTTTTGTAAGACAGGTGCAGGAGTACTTGAACATGAGGTGACTCTGACATGATATGATAATGATAAAGGTTTAGAGTTATTGGGGAAAATGGGATTAGCACACATGGGTACTGGGGTCAGTATGGGGGGTTTTTGGGCTGCTTGGAGTGCTTCCATGTCTATGGCTCCAAGAGGGACCACGTGGTCTCTGCACTGAGGTTCTCTGTAATCTCCAGATCACCGGCGCACCTCCCTTCATATCCACCACCCACTCTCCTCCCACTTGCCGCTGCACATGTGCTTCAGGAGGAAGGTTCTTCACTCAGAGCGGAAGAGGAAGAAAAAGAGGAAGAAGAAAAAGACGTCGGTGCCGCCGTCGGAGGAGACGCCCACCATCCAAGAGGTGGATGAGGAGGAAGACGAGGAGGTCTCAGAGGTGGAGGTACAGGACAAGGAGCTGTCGGCAAGTGAGGAGGCACACGACCCACCACAGGTGAGGGGCCAGATCGCCCTGATAGGGCAAGGAGTGCATCAAGGTCACTGTCCCCTGACCCGCACTCCGAACACAGGGGAGAGGCACAGGAGGCTGCAGACACTGGAATCTGGAGCCACGCACAATCTGCTGGAGGAACACGGTGGGTCGAGTACATCTTGTCCGACACATTGGCCAATGCTCTGACCTCCTGTAGTTTGTGTTTTTGTTGTGGCTATTCCAGATTAAGGTCCCTTCTGCTGCTGTGTCTGGTTGTGACCAATGCAGAATGATCCACTCACCACAACGATTGACCACATGTTGTATAATGGAAATACTTAGAAAATCATTCCTAGTTTTATTTCTGATTCAGCACCAAGGAGGCATTGTACATGTGTAAAGGTTATAAGGAATTAGAATTATATAAAGAGTAAAATAGACCATAAGACCGTAAACATAGGGGCAAAATTAAACCATTTGGCCAATTGAGTCTGCTCTACCATTTGATCATGGCAGATTTATTATCCCTTTTAACTCTTCTCTCCATTAATTTTGACGCCCTTAATAATCAAGAACCTATCAACCTCTGCTTTAAATATATCCAATGTCCTTGGCCTCCCCAGCTGTCTGTGGCAAAGAATTCTACAGATTCACTATCCAAGAAGGAAAGGAAAATGATTAATAATCATATAAGCATAGGAGTTGAGATGTTACATTGAAGTTGGATAAGATGTTGGTGAAGCCTAATTTGGCATATTGTGTGAAGTTTTCGTCACCTACCTACAGGGAAGATATCAATGAGATTGAAAGAGTGCAGAGAAAATTTACAAGGATGTTGCAGGACTTGAGGAACTGAGTGATAGATTGAACAAGTTAGAACTTTATTCCCTGAAGTATAGGAGAATGAGGCGAGATTTGACAGGTATGCAAAATTATGATGATTATAGATAGGCTAAATACATGCAAGCTTCTCCCCCTGAGTTTAAGTGACATTAGAACTAGAGGTCATGGGTTAAGGGTAAAAGGTGAAATATTCAAGGGGATCATGAGGGGGAACTTCTTCACTCAGAGAGTGGTGAAAGTGTAGAAAGAGCTGCCAGCAGAAGATGTGGGTGGGGAGTTTGATTTCAACATTTAAGAGAAGTTTGGATAAGCACATGGGAGGGAAGGGTAGGGAGGGCTATGGTCCAGTTGTGTTTCAGTTACGCTAGGCAGAATAATAGTTTGACACAGGCTAGATGGGCCGAAGGGTCTGTGAAGCTAACACTCTATGACTCTAAAAAAGATTAAAATACACATCAGCCAATCACTGAGCCACACCACATATCAAAGACATACAGGTTAGGAGTTTAATTGCTCACTGTAAATTATCCTATAGTTGCCAGTTACAGGCTGTGATCTAGTCCAAAGGGATTCAGGGGTTTTAAACATCAATCCCTGTGAATAGGTTATAGGTTAGAATGCAATCAGAAGGGTCGGGACATTTATGTACAGAGTAACATTTTTCCTATTGGATCAGTCAGGAGCAGGGATTGCTATTGTGTGGATGGCTCGTTCGGTGACCTAGGCAGAGCTGTGGGTCACTGGGTTTTCTATGTGCAGTCGACCTGACATGTTCTCTCTGCCCCCTCCAGTTCCTCATTACTTCTCGTGACTCGATGGAGAGCCTGCTGATGGAGGAGCAGATCCTGCAGCCCTGTGAACCACTCTCAGAGTCAACATCAATGCTGGCAGAAAGGTCAGACTCAGACTGTGTGTGTGTGTGTGTGTGTGTGTGTGTGTGTGTGTGTGTGTGAGAGTGTGTGTGTGGGAGTGTGTGTGAGTGTGTGTGTGTGAGTGTGTGTGAGTGTGTGTGTGGGAGTGTGTGTGTGAGTGTGTGTGTGTGTGAGTGAGTGTGTGTGAGTGTGTGTGTGAGTGTGTGTGAGTGTGTATGCGGGAGTGTGTGTGTGTGAGTGTGTGTGTGTATGTGTGAGTGTGTATGTGTGTGTGTGAGTGTGTGTGTGTATGTGTGAGTGTGTGTGTGAGTGTGTGTGTGAGTGAGTGTGTGTGAGTGTGTGAGTGAGTGTGTGTGAGTGTGTGTGTGTGAGTGCGGGTGTGTGAGTGTGTGTGTGAGTGAGTGTGTGTGAGTGTGTGAGCGTGTGTGTGTGAGTGTATGTGAGTGAGTGTGTGTGTGTGTGTGAGTGAGTGAGTGTGTGTGTGAGTGTGTGTGTGTGTGAATGTGTGTGAGTGTGTGTGTGTGTGTGTGTGTGTGTGTGTTTGTGTGTGTGTGTGTGTGTGTAAGTAACTATTGGTCCCATATGGTGATGGGATGATTGGTGCTCAGGATTGTGAGACCAGTGGCGGGTGTCAGAGATACCTGGAAAATGCCGATAATGAATGCACAGTCTTGTGGACATCAGGGAAGGAGGCTGAAGGTGGAGAGATATTGGGAGTCACAGCTCCATTTACCCCCACTGTAGAATGACCCTGGGGAACATTGGCCCTGTTTACCCCCAGAGAAGATACTCACTGCCCACCGCCAGTTCCACACAGTGGCCTGTGGTTTGAGTATCTCAGAAGCTGCTGATCTCCTGGGATTCTCACACAAAACAAACTCTAGCGTTTACAGAGAGTGGTGCAAAAACAAAAAAACACCCAGGGAGCGGCAGCTGTGTGGGTGAAAACGCCTCGTAAATGAGCAAGGTCAGAGGAGAATGCCCAGACTGGTTCCAGCTGACAGTTACTCAAATAAGCACACATTACATCAGTAGTGGGCAGAAGAGCATTTCTGAACGCACAGTGTGTCATGTCGAACCTGGAAGTGACTGGGCTACAGCAGCAGAAGACCACGAACATACACTGAGTGGCCACTTTATTAGGTACTGTACAGGACTGCTTGGGTGGTGGTAGAGGCAGAAGTATTTGAGATTTTTAAAAGCCATTTAGACAGACACATGAATGTGAGGAAAATGGAAGGATGTGGACATTGTGCAGGCAGAAGAGACTAGTTTAGTTGGCCATTTGATTACTAATTTAATTGGCTTAGCACAACTTTGTGGGTCGAAGGGCCTGTTCCTGTGCTGTACTGTTCTGTGTCTACGTTTAGGGGCTACCTAATAAAGTGGCCACTGAGTCTGTATTGGAATATAGAACAGTACAGCACAGGAACAGGCAACTCAGCCCACACTGTTGTGCCAAGATAATTAAACTATTAATTAAACACCTGACTAAAGTAATGCCTTGTGCTTACATGATATCCATTTATCTAGTTCTGTAATTTATGGAAATTTTTATTTCTTGCACTCTACTGCTGTCACAATGAGACAATTTTCACAATGTACTTCAGTTATAAAGAACCTGATACAAGTTCTGTCTTTCGAAGAGCCTCTTAGACTCCTCTGTCATACTCAGAATCAGATTTATTATCACTGGTATAGGTCGTGAAATTTGTGTTTTGTGGCAACAGTGTAGTGCAAGGCATAGCATATGTTCTATAAATTATAATAAGAAATATATAAAAAATAAATAAGTAGTGCAAACTGAGTGCAAAAATATAGTGAGGTGGTGTTTATGGGTTCATTGTTCAGAAATCTGATGGCAGAGGGGAAGAAGCTGAGTGTGTGTCTCCAGGCACCTGTAGCTCCTACCTGATGGGAGCAGTGAGAAGAGGGGATGGGAGTCCTTACTGATGGATGCCACTTTTTTTGAGGCATTGCCTTTTGAAGATGTCCTTGATGGTGGGAAGCTAGTGACCATGACGGACTGGCTGAGTTTACAAGTCTCACAACTTCTTTCTATCCTGTGCACTGGAACCTCTGTACATCTGTAGAAATTTGCTGGAATCTTTGGTGACAAATGTAACCAAGCACAGCACAGTGTCTCAAGGACTATACAGTCATCTGAAATTTATCTCTGCCTATTCCTCAGTTGTATGGGACCTTCCCCGGATTCCCCGGACATCTCTCCAAACAGCCACGGAAAGTGGAAGTCAGTGCACCGGGTGGCAGGTGCCCAGAGGACGAGCTACAACCTGCAGGAGCGGGTCTGTATCGGGAGCATGACCTCACTGGGGACTGCCGTGTACCAAAAGGTGCCGACAGACGAGGCTGAGGCTCAGATGTTAGCCACCGTTGACCTGGACGACATGAAAAGTAAGAACACATCTCTCCATGATCATGAACAATGGGTTAAAGTGCAAAGTCAAGTTTATTGTCATCTGACTGTACATAAGTACAACTAAACAAGGCAACATTCCCCTGGACTATGGTGTACCCATAAAACTTACATCACACACGGCACATAAAACAAAATATTACCATACGTAAGTTAATAAAATATTGAGAATTTGCTAACAGAAACTGACAAATGAATCTAAAGTAAATCCACCTTGGGACACCACATCACAAGCTCAAAATTTGTTCTCATTCTCCTGAAACCATGGATTGGACTGTGAGAAATTGAGCTAGTCCAGAGCAAATCATAATCACAAATGATTCTGCAGATGCTGGAAATCCACAGTAACACACACAAAATGCTTGGGGATTTCAGCAGGTCAGGCAGCATCCATGGAGAGGAATAAAAGGTCGACATCTTGGACCAAGATTCAGGGTCCTGATGAAGAGTCGTGGCACAAAACATCAGCTGTTTATTTCTCTCCATTTTGTGTGTGTCTCTCTTTGTCTAGAGCCTTAGCACCCTGTTGAGACAAACATTTCCTCAGATTTTACTGGGATTTTCATTCTTCCTGGAACCTGTTTCATAGAACATAGAACATAAAGGACAGTTTAATACACAGTACAGGCCCTCTTAGCCTACTCTAAGATCAATCTAACTCTTCCCTCCTACATAACCTTCCATTTTTTAAATCATCCATGATATTATCAAAGATTTTCTTAAATCTCCCTCATGTATCTGCTTCTACTACCACCAAGCTATTTTCAATAATTGATATTGGTTTATTATTGTCACATGTACCAAGACATAGTGAAAAGTTTTTCTGCCTTCCAGACAGATAATTCCATACATGGATACATCAAGGTAGTACAAGATGCAGGGTTACAGATATTGGGGAATTAATTAGGTAAATTAATTTATTATGAATCTGGGAATACTTCCTTGAAAGTGTTGGCACAGGTAGATAGGGTCATAAAGGGAGCTTTTGGCACATTGGCCTTCATTATTCAGAGTATTGACTGCAAGAGTTGGGATGTTACATTAAAGTTGTATAAGATGTTGGTGAGGTCAAATTAGGAGTATTGTGTGCATTTGTCATCACCTATCCACAGGAACGATGTCATTTAGATTGAAAGAATACAAAGAAAATTTACAATGATGTTGCCGGAACATGAGGAGCTGAGTTATGGGGAAAGGATGAATAGATTTGGACTTTATTCCCTGGAGCGTAGGAGAATGAGGGGAGATTTAATAGAGGTATGCAAAATTATGAGGGGTATAGATGGATAAATGCAAACAGGCTTTTTCCACTGAGGTTGATGAGACTAGAACTAGAAGTCATGAATTCCGGGTGAAAGGTGAACAATTTAAGGGAATATAAGGGGGAACTTAACTCAAAGGGTGGTGTGAGTGTAGATTGAGCTGCCAGTGAAAGAGGGGGATGTGAGTTTAAGTTCAACATTTAAGAGAAGTTTGGATAAGTACTTGGATGAGAAGGGTATGAAGAGCTCTGGTCCAGGATTGGGTTGAAGGGACTAGGTAGAGTAGCACTTTGGCACAGACTAGATGGGCCAAAGGGCCTGCTTCTGCCTGGTAGTGCTCTATAGATCCAGGGTTACAGGTACTGTTGAATTAAATTGGTTTATTATTGTTACAAGTACCAAGGTACAGAGAAAAGCTTTGTTTAGCATACCATCCTATTAGATAATTTCATTACACTGTGCATTAAGGTGGAACAATGTTAAACAATAGCAGAGTGCAGAATAAAGTGTTACAGTCACAGATAAAGTGCAGTGCAGGCAGACAATAAGGTGCAAGATCATAATGAGGCAGGTTGTGAGGTCAAAGGTCCATCTTATAATTCAAGAGTCAAGAGTCTAATAACATCTTGAATCTTATAATTCAAGAGTCTAATAACAGTGCCTGATGAGAAAGGAGAAAAGAAAGAATGTTGGGGGTAGATGGTGTCTGGCTGCGATACTGAAGCAGTGAGAAGTGAAGACAGATTCCACAGGGCTGTGGTTGGCTTCCGTGATTTGCTGAGCCGTGTCCACCGCTCTTGCAGTCACAGGCAAAGCAGATGCCATTCCAAACAGTGTTGCAGCCAGATAGGATGCTTTTTATGGTGCACCTGTGCAAGTCAGTGAGGGTTACTGGGAACACCCTGAATTTTCTTAACCTTTTGCATTAAAGGATAAAATGAAAACCATGTTTGCCGTAGGATTTTCACCAATATTCTAAATGATGAAGTTGTACAAGACATTGGTGAGGCCTAATTTGGAGTATTGTTCTGGTCACCTACCTATCGGAAAGATATCAATAATATTGAAAGATTACAGAGAAAATTTACAAGGATGTTGCTGGGATTGAGGACCTGAGTTATAGGGAAGAGATTGTATAAGTTAGGACTTTATTCCCTAGAGTGTAGGAGAATGAAGGGAAAATGGTATACAACATCATGAAAGGTAAATACAATCAGGCTTTTTCCACTGAGGGTGGGTAAGACCCATCAGAGGTCATGTATTTGAGGGAATCTGAGGGGAAATTCTTCACTCAGAGGGTGGCACGAGAGTGGAATCAGTTGCCAGCTAAAGGATGCGGGTTCAGATTCATTGAAACATACAGTGAAATGCGTCATCTGTGTTAACAAAAAACACACCCAAGGATGGCCGGGGGCTGCCTGCAGAAGTTGCCACTTATGCCGTCATCAATATAGTGACATTTTAAAGAAGTTTGGATAGGTATATGAATGGGAGAGGTATTGGGTGCAGGTGGATTGGACTAGGCAGAAGATCAGGTTGGCATGGACTGGATAGGCTGAAGGGCCTGTTTCTATATTGTATTACTATGTACAAACCAGTTGAATAGTTGCTGGTTAGCAAAGGGTTACCGGTTATGAACACTAAATCGCTTTCCCTCAGAAGAATATGGATTTAAGCCTGACATCATGGAACGAAATCGAACACCCTGAGGGGAAAACAGATCCAAAGCTGTCCCAGTGTCCGCACATCAGAGAGGAATCGCCTCTCGTTAACTGCGCTCTCTGCCTCTGTGGCAAAGTCAGTCACAGAGTGAAGCCAATCAGGCTGCACCACGGTGAGGCAAATCAGACAACGCCACAGTGAGCCACACCTCAGCCATCTTCCTCACTTAGTGAGTTGCCTCCATTGTTACGGGTGCCCCGACAGCACTCTCCTCCAGACTCACGATGATGGTCATCGAGGAAGATGATGAGAACAAGGCTCCTGGCACCGAAGCTTTTGAGCTTATAGGAAATGAAGACTTCGAGGAATTTGCTTTTGATTTTGAGGATTATGATCTCTGGGAGTCCATTAATAGCTGTCTTCACAACAATGGAGAAGCTTCCTGTAAGTAATTTGTACAGCATAAACTAATCTTAAACACATGAGATTCTGCAGATGCTGGAAATCCAGAGTGATACACACAAGATGCTGGTCAAGGGGCATCCATGGAGGGGAATGAACAGTCAATATTTCAGGCTGAGACCCTTCATCAGGACTGGAAAGGAAGAGGATATAGTCAGAATTTGAAGGAATACAAGCTGGCAGGTGAGAGGTAAAACCAGGTGAGGGGAAAGGTGGCTGGCAAGGGAAGGGGAACAAAGTGAGAAACTGGAAGGGACAAATAGTTGAAAAGCAGCAGAGATCACAGAGGGAGAACAGTGAGAGAGGGTCTCACTGAACATCCATAGAAGAGAAAATTTAAACTTCAGGGAGGGCACATCTTGAAGAGACATAAGGTGGGAGATTCTGCAGATGCTGGAAATCCAGAGCAACACACATAAAATGCTGGAGGCACTCAGTAGGTCAGGCAGCATCCATGGAGGGGAATGAACAGTCAATATTTCGGGCTGAGTCCCTTCATCAGGACTACAATGCATGCTTCTTTTCAAAGCTTTTTAAAAAAATATAAGTGGAGCATATATAGTCATGTGTCATACAGTCATACAGTATGAAAGTAGGACCTTCGGCCCAACTCATCCATGCTATCTAAGCTAGTGTATGAAGGGTCTCAGCCCAAAATGTTGACTGTTTATTCCCCTCCAGAGATGCTTCCTTACTTGCTGAGTTCCTCCAGCATTTTGTGTGTGATACAAACTGATGTTTTTCCATTCCGGTGAATCTATAATGGAACTGAACATTGTATCCAGCTGTGATTAACCGGGAGTTTTTAATAAGCTGTGACTCTTTTTATTCCTGGCAGCCCAATGTTATTCTCAGTACCCATGCCCCAGGGGTTGGTGACTTTATATTTAAAGATTAAAGCTCTTTTAAAGATTGGCTTTATTTGTCACATGTGCATTGAAACATACAGTGAAATGCTTCATTTTTGTGTCAATGACCAACACAGTCAGAGGATGTGTTCAGGGCCAGCCTGCCAGCGTCACCATGATTCTGGCACCAAAATAGCATGCCCTCAACTCACTAACTCCAGTCTTTGGCATGTGGGAGGAAACCAGAGAACCCGGGGGAAACCCACATGGTCACAGGGAGAACATACAAATTCCTTACAGGCAGTGGCAGGAGTTGAACTCCCATCACTGGCACAGTAAGGTGTTACTTTAACCACCCTGCTACTGCGTACAGCAGGCTCGCTAACATGCACTGCCCATCCCACACAGTTCAAAGCTGCCACACAGTGGTGACTTCCTGCTACTACAGGTGTCTGATCGTTGAATAATATGCTTACCAGTCTTCTTGTGCACCCGTAGACAGAGAAGCAGATAGGACACTACCACCCTACAAACTGTCTTTACCAAAAACTCCCTTCTGGGGCTATTAAAACAAAAACTTTACACCATCTTAAAAGTTTCTTCCCCTAGGCAATTAATCTGATCGACCATTCTAGTTAACCTCCCCACCCCCTCTATTTGTTACACATACCACTGCATTGCACTGTGAACACTATAGACCACTTTTTATAATACTGTTTACATCATACATGCATTCATGTATTTATGTACATCTTATTCCTTATCCGTCCTTTAATGTCCAACTTTAACCTCTTTTTATATAATTCTTAATCCTTTATAATAAGATTATAAGACCATAAGACATAGGAGAAGAATTAGGCCATGTGGCCCATCGAGTATGCTCCACCTTTTTATCATGGCTACTTTATTTTCCCTCTCAATACCATCCTTCTGTCTTCTCCCTGTTAACTTTGGCGCCCTTACTAATCAAAAATGTATCAGCATTCACTTTAACTCAGACTTTGCCTCCACAACCATCTGTGGCAATGAATTCCACATATTCGCCACTCTGACTAAAGAAATACTGTTCTAATGGGATGTTTGTCTGTAAAGGATTGTTTGTCCTTCTTTATGTGTGTATTTCATTGTGTTTACTATGAATGTTCACAAGAAAATGAATCTTAGGGTAGTATATGGTGACATATCTCTCCATTGATTTACTTTGATAAATTTACTTTGAACTTTTTGAACACTACCTTGTTCTACCTTTGAACACTCCTTCTATTCTGAATTTGTGCCCCTTGCATCTACCTGGGACTCTCCCACTATTGGAAACATCCACTCTATCTAGGTCTTTCAATATTCAATAGTTTCAATGCAATTCCCCCTCATACATCTAAAGTCCAGCGAGTACAGGGTCAGAGCTATCAAACACTCCTTCCTGCTAGAGGAAAGATAGCATTAAGCTAGAAAGAGTGTCGGGGATATTATGAGGATGTTGCCGGGACCCTAGGGAGTGATTATGGAAGCAGATTAGGACTTTATTCATTGGAACATATAGCAATAAGATGTGAATTATAGAGGTGTATACATTTATGAGAAGCTTAGATGGGTGAATGTGTGTAGTCATTTTCCCAGAAATGGGAAATCAAGAACTAGAGGACATGGGTTTAGAAAGGTGAGCTGTCTCATTGAGGGGTCAGCGATGAAAAGGGTGAGTAGTTTTAAACATCTCCAGGGATCTGTCCATTGATGCAATCATGAAGAAGACACAACAGAGGCTCTATTTCATCAGGATTTGAGGAGATTTCATTTGTCACCAAAAACTCTGGCAAATTTCTACAGATGTAGTGCGGAGAACATTCTGACTGGTTGCATCAACGTCTAGTGTGGACGCTCCAATGCACAGGACCAGAAAAAGCTACAAAGGGCTGTAGACTCAGCCAGCTCCATCACGGGCACGAGCCTCCCCACCATTAAGGACATCTTCAAAAGGTTGAGCCTCAGGAAGGCAATGTCCATCTTTAAGGACCCCCACCACTCGGCATGACTACCATTTGGGAGGAAGTACAGGAGCCTGAAGATGCATTTTAGGAACAGCCTCTTCACCTATGCCGTCAGTTGTCTGAACAGTTTCCAGGCTGTATGACTCTAGGACTCTCATAGGTTCATACAGCATTGAAAGTGATATCTCCAGTGGTGAAAACGGCATTTAGTACGCTGGCCTTCACTGTCGGCTCATTGAGTGTAGGAGTTGAGACATTACTGTATGTTGCATTGAACATGTTGCTGGTGAGGCTGCACTTGGAGTAATGTGTACAGTTTGTGTCACCCTATTATAGGGAAGATGTGGTTAATCTGGAAACAGTACAGAAAAGATTTACGAGAATGCTGCCTGGACCAGAGGGGCTGAGTTATTTTTATCTATTTAGAGAAACAAGACTGATTAGGCCCTTCCGGCCCTTCAAACCACACCTCTCAGCAACCCCTATCAACACAGATTTAACCATAACCTAATCACAGTATTGATGAAGGGTATTCAGACTCCAACTCTCAATGTAATTGTGATCTGTGCATAGAGGGAATGCCAGCACAATCAGAATCAGGTTTAGCATCAGTGTCTTATCTGACGTGACTTGTCCACCGTGGTTGGCAGCTCATCCAGGGAAACTCTGATCTCAGAAACCCCTGCTGCATTGCGACTGTACCCACTGCTGGGAAAGGCTTCGGGAGTAAACCCCAAGGGAAACTCCGGAGCTGAAGTCCTTATGTTGAGTTCAGCGCTGACTGGAAATCCTGCGTTGGCTCTGGTGCCAAACTCTGCTGCTCGTTTGGATTCATCAGCTGCATGGAGAGGGGGAGCCTGCTGCATGGGCAACAGCTTGCTCTCCATATCGTACAGCCCTGGCTTGCATTCCAGCTCTGACAGCTAGGACACAATATCCAAGGTTGATCCTGACCAACGGAGGGGGCTCTTACGTTGCTTTTTGGCAGCAGTAATATGTAAAGACAACATTTTACTATAAATAATAAATAATGCAAAAAAAATAACAAGGTAGTGTTAAAAACACAAAATGCTGGCAGAACTCAGCAGGCCAGACAGCATCTATGGGAGGAGGTAGCCATAGACGGTGTCTGACCTGCTGAATTCTGCCAGCATTTTGTGTTTTTATTTATTTCCAGCATCTGCAGATTCACTCGTGTTGACAAGGTAGTGTTCATGGGTTCATATACCACCCTTCTCCAAACGTTGTCACCTTGTCGTGGTGGAGAGGCTTGTAAATTCCTGAGACCTTTACAGCGATGCTGTCTAGAGCTTAGTTCCTGGTAGTGGTAAGGTGAAGGGGGAGGTTCCAGATAAAGAACCATCCAGCCAAGACCTCTATGGTAGAGCTGATGGAAGATGATGACATATCACGATGGCAGTAAAGGGTCCTCACTCGTCTTGCCCTGCATGTCGCTGGACCCTGACCCCGATCTGTCCTGTGTGGTAGCTGCCCATTCATCATCTTCTCCACATTAAACAAAGTCACGCTCAGGCATTCTTCATTAAGGGAATGATATCATACTCGACTGCTTAATTACACCACTACTATTTTATGGACCATTCAGAAATCTGATGGTGGAGGGGAAGAAGCAGTTCCTAAATCATTGAGTGTGGGTCTTCAGTCTCTGGTGCAAGGGAACATGTCCTGGATAGTGAGGCCCCTTAGTGATGCTCTGTAAACACTAACCACTTTTTATAACGTTCACACTGTAAATACATGCCTGATCTTTATTCATTTATGTATGCATATTTTACTCTATATCTGTCCTTTAACCTCTACCGTTTCCATTTTAAAAGAACTATTAATATATAATTCTTTATTCTTCATATTTGGTGAATGTTATTGTTTTTTGTTGCATGTCATGCCCCGTCTAAAACACCAATGCAAATTCCTAAAACATATAAATGTAAATGGCAAGTAAGTTCAAGTTCAAGTTTATGGTCATCCAAGCAACCAAACAAAATGACGTTTCTCTGGACCACAGTGTACCTACATATCACACACAACACATAGAACAAAATATTACCACGAATGAGTTAATAAAATATAATTCAAAGTGCATGTTGTGCCCAGCACAGGTAAACAGCAAACTGTCTTAGTGATGAGACCTCAGTGGTGGCAGGGTATTCTTTAGTCTTGCGGACTGGGGGAGGAAGCTGTTACACAGTCTGGTAGTCCTAGTTCTGATGCTCCTGTACCTCCTCCCTGACAGTAGAGGGTCAAAAAGATGGTGGGATGGGTGGTAGGGATCCTCAACAATGCCTCGGGCCCTTCGTCTACAATGCCCCTAGTAAATGTCACAGACAGGGGAGGGAGAAATAAGAAGTTGAGCCTTGCTCCTCAGGCACTGCCTCTTGAAGATGTGTGTTCTTGATGGTGGGCTTGCACCACCATGGCAAAGGGACTAATGACAGGGTAACTTGCTTGCTGATGCCTTGTTGGGATAGTTTTTTTTTATATACTTGAGAGTAACAGGCCCAATTAACTTATTGACCCGGACACCTTTGGAACTGGAGCACCTGGAGAATACGTACGTGATTATGGAGAGAACATACAAGCTTCTTACAGACGATGGGGGAAATCAACCTGGGTTGTTGACACTGTAATAGCGTTACACTGAAAGCTATGCTACTGTGCTGCCTAAAGTTGGCGAGAACATTCAGCTTCAGACTTCATCTGAGTCTTGATCTAAACAGGGCCAGAAGCTCTGAATTGTGGAGATGTTTTGAGACCAATGGTCCTTGACGTAGAGTCATTCAGCACACAGCAGGCCATTTGGCCCAAATTGTCCACGCCAACCAAATTTCCCATCTAAAGCAGTCCTAATTGCCTGCGTTTTGCCTTCTCTCTCTAAACCTTTCCTATCCATGTACCTGTCCAATGCCTTTGAAATGTTGTTATTTCACCTGCCTCAACCACTTCCACTGGCATCACATTCCACAAATCTGCCACCCTCTGTGTGAAAGCATTGCCTTCAGGTCCATTTGAAAATCTTTCCCCTCCCACTTTAAACCTGTGCTCTCTAGTTATTGCTTACCTGGCCTTGGGAGAAAGACTGAATGTCTTCACCCTATCTCTGCCTCTCATGATTTTATACACCTCTGTATGGTCACCCCTCAGTCTCCTATGGTCCAAGGATTGGGGAGTATGCCTTATGAAAACAGGTTGAGTGAACTCAGCCTTTTCTCCTTGGAGCGGTGGAGGATGAAAGGTGACCTGATAGAGGGGTATAAGATGATGAGAGGCATTGATCGTGTGGATAGTCAGAGGCTTTTTCCCAAGGTTGAAATGGCTGCCACAAGAGGGCATGGCTTTAAGGTGCTGGGGAGTAGGTACAGAGGAGATATCAGGGTTAAGTTTTTTACATGCGTGGAATGGACTGCAGGCAATGGTGGTGGAGGCAGGTACAATAGGGTCTTTTAAGAGAGTTTACAATGGGTACATGGAGCTTAGAAAAATAGAGGGATATGGGTAACCCTAGTAATTTCTAAGGTAGGGACATGTTTGGCACAACTTTGTGGGCCAAAGGGCCTGTATTGTGCTATAGGTCTTCTATGTTTCTATGAATATAGTTCTAGACTGTCCAATCTCTGGTCCTGGGGCAATGTACTCATAAATCCCCAAATCAAAGGAGCTTTGGGTGAGGCATGAAGGAAACCTGCTATAAATGGATAACAAAGGGAAACCACTCCAGTGGTATTATACCTTGTAAAATGGCTGAGTTTGTTAGTGGTCAGACCTCTGAGTCGTATGACCATTCATCCCCATCGAGCCTGCTGTACCATTCCATCAGGGCACTTTTATTTTGCCTCTCAACCCATTCTCCTGCCTTCTCCCCATAACCTTCAACATCCTCAGTCAAGATCCTATCAATCTCTGCTTTAAAGATTAGACATCCTTTCTTGAACATGGAGCTCAAAACTGCTCACAATACTGCAAAAGTGATCTGACCAATGCCTGATAAAGCCTCAGCATTACATCCTTGTTTTTATATTCTAGTCCTCTTGAAATAAATGCCACCATTGTATCTGCCTTCCTTACTGCCATCTCAACTTGCGAGTTAACCTTTAGGGAATCCTGCACTAGGACTCCCAAGTCCCTTTGCACCTCTGATTTATGAATTTGCTCCTCATTTATTAAAATAGTCTATGGGAGGTCTCTCCTACAGTGTTCAATGTCCTAAACTCCATCTGCTTTGTGAGTGGAGATATTCATTGCTGATTGCATAATGTTCGATTCTGTTTTGAGTACTGTGAGTGGTTCTAGGCCTCATCCCTAAGAGGAGATGCCTAGACATTAAAACAGAGGTTGATAGGTTCTTGAGTGAGGGTGTCAAAGGTTATGGGGAAGAGGCAGGAGAATGAGGTTGAGCGGGAAAATAATAAAGCCATGATCAAATGGCAGAGCAAACTCAATGGGCCGAATAGCCTAAATTTGTTTGTAACTGCCTGCATCCACAAGACCTGGTTAGCATATAGGCATGAGTTGATAAATAGAGGGTTATGTTTCACCACCTAAGTACTTGGTATTGACCTCAAGTGAATAGACCTACCCTTGACATTCAATGACATTTCAATCATTCAGCTCAACACCACCAACATCCCAGGGTTACCACTGACCAGAAAGACAACCGGAACAGCCACATAACTACTGTGGCTACAAGAATAGGTCCAAGGCTGGGGGTCCTGTCTATGAGTGACTCCCCAATGCCTTTCCATTGTCTACAAAGTACAAGGCAAAAGTGTGATGGAATGCTTTCCATTTGCCTAGATGAAGGCAGCTCCAACTCTGTCAGGCCAACTTCGCAGGGCAAAACAGCTGCTTGATCAGCCCTCCATCCACCCAGAGCATTCGTTACCTCTTCTATTGGGAGATTATGGCTATCTCCTTCTCTCCCACCCTGTGTCTCTTTTTTCTTCCTCCCTTCCTCACTCTCTCTCCTCATCCCCTCTCACTCTCTCCCCCCTCACTCTCTCCATTCCCATTCTCCTTTTTTCTCTCTCTCTCATTCTCTTCTGCCTCCCATTTCTCCCATCTCCCTCTCTCTAACTCACTCACTCTTTCTGTACTTTCCTCTCTCACTTTCACATCCTCTCTTCTTTTCTCATTCTTCCTTCTCTCTCTCCCCTCCTGCTCTCTCTATCTGTATCTGTAGGTCTCTCTCCCTGCCTTCTCTATCTCTCTCCCCCCACTCTATCACATGGATGTTGTTGACTCATAGATGCGTGTATTGGTGATATTGATTTGCACTCACTGAGTGAGACTGTAAATGACAGCTCATTGCCATCGGGTATTAGATGAAGGAGATGGTGAAGGGACCACTCAGGGTTGTGGTCACGTGTACACGATTGTTAGTGCACACACATCTGAATGTGTACAGTACATCTTTGTATGTACGTATCTGTCCAAATGGGAATAGTGGATTTTGTGTGCACATGTGACGGTATATATGCGTGCATTAGCATGTAATTACTGGTGCAGTAGAGTGACTCAATGTGTATGCAGGTATCTCTGGGTATGCGCATCATGTATGTGAGTGTGTACATATATTCACTTGTGTACATATATGTATGTTTATATATATGCGAACATGTGTGTTGACATTTGTATGCATGCATGTTTAGATGTGAGTACACACACATTTATGAATGTCGCACATATGTACATAGGTGTGTGTAGCATGTGTCTGCCTGCTGTGTCAATCATGTGTGTATCTGTGCACATGTGTATTACTGTATGTATGTGCACACACACGTGTCTTTATTGGGAAACAGATATACGGTTTGCACATCCTTTCCCATCCTCTCCCACAGGAGCTGACCCATTCCTGAGAAAGGGTCTCAGTTGCCTGTTCATTCCTCTTCATAGATGCTACCTGACCTGCTGAGTTCATTCAGCACTGTGTGTTCAAAGGTTCAATTTAATATCAGAGAAATGTATACAATATACATCCTGAAATGCTTTTTCTTCACAAACATCCACGGAAACAGAGAAGTGCCCCAAAGAATGAACGACAGATAAACGAAAGAACCCCAAAGTCCCCCCCTCCAGCTCCCCTCCCTCCCACATGTAAGCGGCAGCAAGCAACAACCTCACTTACCCCACCAGCAAAAAAAAGCATTGACACGGCCAACGAGCACTCAGCGTGAGCAAACCAACAGCAACGACACAGACTTGCAGTTACCCCAAAGACTTCACCTTTCACCTGGTATTCGACATACCACAGGCTCTCTCTCTCTCTCTCTCTCTCTCTCTCTCTCTCTCTCTCTCTCTCTCTCTCTCTCTCTCTCTCTCTCTCTCTCTCTCTCTCTCTCTCTCTCTCTCTCTCTCTCTCTCTCTCTCTTCCCAATAAGGGAGAACGATGTGTCTCCATTTTCCCAGCAAGCTGGGAGATATAACAAGCAACTCACTGGTTTATGATGTTAAAAGTCCATTATGTCATTTTTTCAAGCTCGCTGCTTGAAGATCACAAAGATTCTGAGACTTCGGGCCCACGGGAGATATCCCAACTCCCCCAATGATACACGGGTCTCCTACTGTGACACCGGCCCTTGATCCGTCCGTCTCCGGAGCCCCAAGACCTTAGTTCTCCGAATTCGAACCAGACTCTCAGATTGAGCCTTTGGTGTGCCGAACAACCGCCAGTCCTAGAACCCTGAGAGCGGGTCCCATTCCCACAAAGAACTGAAGTCCAGGTCAGGGTCTTCAAACGAACCCTGAAAGGGAAAAATAAAGATATCAAAGATGGAAATACAGCTATTTCCAAAGATGCAAGCGAAGGAGTTACTGTTTAGTGCCATCTTAACTTTGCTCTGCCTCCCAACTCTGTGTGTGTGTGTGTGTGTGTGTGTGTGTGTTTGTGTTCAAGATTTCCAGCATCTGTAGAATCTCTTGTGTTTATGTTTTACAGTGATGGGGTTGCAGCCTGCAGCAACCTTTCAGCCAATGAGTTTTCAGAAGCCAACACACATTGACCATTTTCCGTTAATTCTCTAACCAATTAACTCTGTGCCATCTGATTATTGATCCCTCCTCTGAGAAGCATCTCCATCCAATTTACCCTCCCCAGAAATTCTTACACATCATAGTGAAATTTCCGAAGCAAGTGACATAGTGTGGACAATCTCTTACATAACTAAGAATCTCTATCCATAAGACCATAACACCATAAGACATAGGAGGAGAGTTAGGACATCAACCATCAAGTCTGCCATGCCATTTAACCAAGGCTTATTGCCCCTCTCAACCCCATTCTTCTGCCTTCTCCTGACATCTTTACTATTCATGAAACTATAAGCCTCTCCTTTAAATACACACTTCCCGACACTGTATTCTATCTGCCACTCCTTTGCCCATTTTCCCAATCCATCCAAGTTATTCTGCAGGCTCACGACCTGCTCCTCCGCTTATCTTTGTATCCCTGGCAACAACTCAATGAGTCATCTTTCACCTCCCCAGAGCCCTCACATGCTTCCTGAAAAGTGGTGACCAGTGTCACAGAATGATTTCAGAACAGATGGAAGCACATAGTTTGTTGAGAGCTGACTACTTACCTGACTTCTCTGATTCTTCCACCCTCTTTCCATCACTCTGGATTTACCAAGCTTCCATTTGAAATCTCTGCCCGAGCTGTGCTTTTCAGACCCCTTACGTTGCATCTTTTCCCCTTTTATATGACCTCAATGTACTGATTGATGTAATGGTGGTGGAATAGTAGTGTAGTGGTTAGCACAATTGCTTTACAGCGCCAGCAGTCACTGATCAGTGTTCGATTCCTGCCGCTGTCTGTAAAGAGTTGGTATATTCTCTCCGTGATGGTGTGGGCTTCCTTTGGGTGTTCCGCTTTCCTCCCACAATCTAAAGTAGTACAGATTAAGGTTAGTAACTTGTGGGCATCATATGTTGGTGACAGAAGCATGGAGGTACTTGGGGGCTGCTCCCAGCACAATCCTCGCTGATTTACTTAACACATTACACTTTATGTTTTTTAACACATTACACTTCATGTTTTTTTAAAATTTTATTGAGGTATAGCACAGAGTAAGCCCTTCCAGCCCTCCAAACTGCACCACCCAGTAATTCCTTGATTTAACCCTAGCCTAATGAAGAGACGATTTACAATGACCAATTACTTTTTTGGAAACCCACATAGTCATAGGGAGAACATACAAACTCCTTACAGGCAGCAGCGGGAATTGAACCTGGGTCACTGGTACTGTAATACATTGCTGGTGCTGTAAAGTGTTGTGCTTACCTCTACCCTACCATGTGATGGGAATTGAACTTGGGTCACTAGTGCTGTAAATCATTGTGCTACACACTACCCTTCTGTGTGATGGGAATTGACCCCGGTCACTGGTACTGTAAAGTGTTGTGCTAAACACTATACTACCGCAACATTCTTAAATTTTATGTTTTGATGTGACAAATAAAGCTCTCTTTGACCTACAGACCAATTTTTCTTAACGACATGCAAACAAAACCTTTTATCTTGGTACCTGTGACAGTAATATAGCAATTACCAATTACCACACACTCTCTGTTAAAACAAACTATATGCCTCATGGCACTTTTGCCAAACAATTTCATTCTTCTGGTTCCTTTCTCCTCTGACACTCTATGCTCTGTCTGTACCCTTCCTGACTTGAATGAGGAAGTGGAAGGGTAGGTTAGTAAGTTTCATGATGACATGAAGGTTAGTGATGGTATGGACAGCGTAGAAGGTTGTTGTGGGTTATAATGGGATATTGATAGGATGCAGACCTCAGCTAAGATGTGGCAGATAGAGTTCAATCCAGAGAAGTATGAAGTGAAGCAAGAGGTGAGATTGGTGGGTCTTTGACCGATATCTTCTATCCTCTGTAGCCACAGGCGAGTAGCTAATGTTGTTCTGTTTCTCAGTAAGTGCACCAGGGATAATCCTAGGAACCATAGACTGGTGATTCTTGCATCAGTGGTAGGGAAGTTACTGGAGAGAATTCTGAGGAATAGGATTAATGAGAATTTGGAAAACCATGGGCTAATCAGGAGTGCCAGCATGACTTTGTATGGGGCAAGTCATGTTGTGCTAACTAATTGAGTTTTTGATAAGGTGATGAGGGTGGTTGATGAAAGTTGAGCAGTGGATGTTGTCTACATGGAGTTTAGTAAGGTGTTTGACAAGGTCCTCATGAGAGGCTCTATCAGAAGATTAAGATGTACAGTATAGAGTCCATGGTGAATTGGCTGTATGGATTCAGAACTGGCTTGCCTACGGAAGATGGAGGGTGGTGGTTTAAGGGACTTATTCCAGCTGGAGGTCTGTGATCAGGGACCTCTGCTGTCTGTGATGTGTTTCAATGACGTGGATGAAAATATAGATCAATGGGTTAGTAAGTTTGCAGATGATATAAAGATAGTGTAGAAGATTGGCAAAGAATACAGTGGGTTATAGGTCAGCTGCAGAGATGGGCAGAGAAATGGCAGATGGAGCTTTACCCTGGCAAATGTTAAGTGTTGCAACTTGGTAGCAAATGTAAAGAGACCTTTAACAGTTTTGACGAGCAGAGGTATCTTGGGGTCCAAGTTCATAGCTCCCTGTCAGTGGCTACACAGGGTGCTTAAGAATGCATATGGCATGATTGTCTTTATTAGATGAGGCTCTGAGTTCAAAAGTCAGGAAGTTATGTTACAGCTTTATCAAACTCTGGTTAGGCTGCGTCTGGAGTATTGCACACAGTTCTGGTCACACCATTATAGGAAGGGTGCTGAGGCTTTGGAAAGAGTTCAAAAGAGGTTTACACTCCGCAGCCTGGGCCTTCAATAATCAATTTGCGACTCCTGCTGCTGTGTTCTCTCCTGTTGCTAATTGTTGGAAAAAATTCCATTTAGAAATGGATTGATGAACTAAAAACAGGCTGAATGTCAAAAGCAGCAAGACAAAGTCATGTCCATCTGCTGGCATGAAGGCTGTGTCAGTACATCCCATGACAGGCCATTCACTAGTGATGTTATCATTGCAATAGTCTGTCCTGTTTTAACTCTTCAATATTCGGCCTGTCCATAGCAATTCGTTCCCACATTTTACCCTAGTTTCCAATCCTAGAATATAGAACAGTACATGGAGATGCAAGAGATTGCAGAATCTGGGGCAACATAGACGTAGGAGCAGAATTAGGCCATTTGGCCCATCAAGTTTGCCTCCCCAATTGATCCATGGCTGATTTCAAGTCAAGTCAAGTCGTCATTTTTATTGTCATTTCGACCATAACTGCTGGTACAGTGCATAGTAAAAATGAGACAACGTTTTTCAGGACCGTGGTGTTACATGAAACAGTACAAAAAACTAGACTGAACTATGTAATAACAAAAACACAGAGAAAGCTATACTAGACTACAGACCTACACTGGGTTGCATAAAGTGCACAAAAACAGTACCGGCATTACAATAAAATAATAAACAGGACAATAGGGCAAGGTGTCAGTTCAGGCTTTGGGTGTTGAGGAGTCTGATAGCTTGGGGGAAGAAACAATTACATAGTCTGGTTGTGAGAGCCCAAATGCTTCGGAGCCTTTTCCCAGACGGCAGGAGGGAGAAGGGATTGTATGAGGGGTGCATGGGGTCCTTCATAATGCTGTTTCCTTTGCGGATGCAGCGTGTAGTGTAAATGTCCGTGCTGGCTGGAAGAGAGACCCCGATGATCTTCTCAGCTGACCTCACTATCTGCTGCAGGGTCTTGCGATCCGAGATGGTACAATTTCCGAACCAGGCAGTGATGCAGCTGCTCAGGATGCTCTCAATACAACCCCTGTAGAACGTGATCAGGATGGTGGGGGGGGGGGGGTGTGGGAGATGGACTTTCCTCAGCCTTCGCAAAAAGTAGAGACGGTGCTGGGCTTTCTTTGCTATGGAGCTGGTGTTGATGGACCAGGTGAGATTCCCTGTCAGGTGAACACCAAGAAATTTGGTGATCTTTACGACCTCTACCGAGGAGCTGTCGATGTTCAGTGGGGTATAGTCACTCCGTGCCCTCCTGAAGTCAACAACCATCTCTTTTGTTTTGTTCACGTTAAGAGACAGGTTGTTGGCTCTGCACCAGTCTGTTAGCCGCTGCATCTCCTCTCTGTATGCTGATTCATCGTTCTTGCTAATGAGATCCACCACAGTCATGTCATTGGCGAACTTGATGATGTGGTTCGAGCTGTGTGTTGCAGCACAGTCATGGGTCAGCAGAGTGAACAGCAGTGGACTGAGCACACAGCCCTGGGGAGCCCCCAGGCTCAGTGTGATGGTGTTGGAGATGCTGCTCCCGATCCGGACTGCCTGAGGTCTTCCAGTCAGGAAGTCTAGGATCCAGTTGCAGAGGGAGGTGTTCAGGCCCAGTAGGCTCAGCTTTCCATTCAGTTTCTGAGGGATGATAGTGTTGAATGCTGAACTGAAGTCTAAGAACAGTATTCGAACGTATGTGTCTTTTTTGTCCAGGTTGTTTAGGGCCAGGTGGAGGGTGGTGGCAATGGCGTCATCTGTTGAGTGGTTGGGACAGTACGCAAACTGCAGGAGGTCCAGTGAGGGGGGCAGCAGGGTCTTGATATGCCTCATGACGAGCCTCTCGAAACACTTCATGATGATGGATGTAAGTGCAATGGGACGGTAGTCATTTAGGCAGGACACTGAAGACTTCTTCGGCACGGGGACGATGGTAGCGGCCTTGAAGCACGTTGGAACGGTGACGCTGCTCAGGGAGATGTTGAAGATGTCAGTGAGAACATCTGCTAGCTGGTCTGCACATCCTCTGAGCACTCTACCAGGGATGTTGTCTGGTCCAGCAGCCTTTCGTGGGTTGACCCTGCACAGGGTCCTTCTCATGTCGGCCACGGAGTGACACAGCACCTGGTCATTCGCAGGAGGTGTGGACTTCCTCGCCGCCACATCATTTTCCGCCTCAAATCGGGCGTAGAAGTTATTCAGCGCATCTGGGAGGAAGGCATCACCTGCACAGTCAGGTGATGTTGTCTGATAACTGGTGATGTCCTGGATGCCCTTCCACATGCGCCGCGTGTCACCGCTGTCCTGGAAGTAACTGTGGATTAGCTGGGCATGTGCACGCTTTGCCCCTCTGATGGCTCGGGACAGCTTGGGCCTTGCTGTTGTTAAAGCTGCCTTGTCGCCTGCTCTGAAGGCGGAGTCGTGGGACCACAGCAGCGCACGCACCTCTGCGGTCATCCATGGCTTCTGGTTGGCGCGTGTAGTGATGGTCTTGGACAGAGGAACATCATCAATGCACTTGCTGATGTAGCTGGTCACTGATGCTGTGTACTCCTCTAAGTTGGTACTCCATCGGTTGCAGCCTCCCTGAACATGTGCCGGTCAGTGTTCTCAAAGCAGTCTTGAAGAGCAGAGTTGGCTCCTGCTGGCCAGGTTTTCACCTGCTTCTGAACTGGTCTGGAGCGCCTGACCAGTGGCCTGAATGCTGGGATTAGCATAGCAGAGATGTGGTCTGAGTATCCGAGGTGGGGGAGGGGCTCTGCCCGGTACGAGTCGGGGATGTTTGTGTAAACCAGGTCCAACGTGTTCTCCCCCTTCGTTTCAAAGTCCACATTTTGGGGGGGGGGGTTACGTGATGACGTAGGGTCGAGACATTGGGAATCCAGCTCCCTCGTAAAAAGTAATAAAATAAGGTTTAAATGAAGAAGATTTAACAAATATCTACTAGAAACTATTTATAAGTAACTCAGGATTATTTTTAGATATGGCTTCTAAACTGAAACAGAAGAAAGCTACTACTTCGAAGACTGCGCAAATCGGCGGGGAAAAAGGCCTAACCGTCTCGGTGAAGCCTTGGACTCAAGTTGGATCTCCTCCCGGTGAAGTGCATGGCACTTTTGATGATGCGGGACCGGAAGTTGCAGCAATGTCGGCGGTCTCCAAGAAGAAACGGCAATAACAACGCATGCACGAAAGTATGCATGAACAGATATTAACAAAACTACAAATCCTAACTACGGTTGGAAGTGAATCGGAAGTGGAATCAGACTCTTTGGGAAACTCAGAGGAAGAAGAAGAGGAAAAGAAGGAAGAGATTAAAGGAGACATAAAAGATATCCTGATATATATGACGAACGAATTAAAAGCTATAAGAAGGATGCAGAATAAACTCGATAATGTGGTGGAAAAACAAAAGAAGATGGATAATAAAGTTAAAGAGATGGAATTAAAAGTGGAAGAAAAGACTGAAAGAATAGATAAGATAGAAGACAATAATCTTGCCTGGACAATAGAAAGAAAACGGATGTTGGAAAAAATAGATGCGCTTGAAAACTCTAGTAGATGAAATAATATCAAAATTGTTGGTCTTATGGAAGGTACAGAGTGAGAAAATCCAATAAAATTCTTCCAAGAATGGATTCCAAAAATGTTAGAAATGAAAGAAGGAAGCCAAGTAATTGAAATTGAAAGAGCACACAGAGCTATAAGACCAAAACCTCAACAAGATCAAAATCCAAGATCAATTTTGATAAAATGTTTAAGGTACCAAGATAAAGAAATGATCTTGAAGGCAGCTATCCAAGGTGCTAAAAAGAGAAATGGGCCATTGATAATAAGAGGGAAAAGAGGTTTTTTTAATCCAGACATAAGTTACAATCTTCTGAGGAGGCGGAAGGAATTTAATCCAGTGAAAAAATCTTTATGGGAAAAGGCTATAAATTTTTATTGAGCTACCCAGCCAATAGAATTACCTGATGTCCACGAAGAAGTAAAGAATTATAGAAATGAAATGGACTAATGATGAAGACTGTAACAAGGTTGGACTTGATGGACATTTATATTAAAAAAATAGTTGAGGAGTATTAATTGGGAGTAGAGACATTAATTATTTTTTTCTTCACTAATACATTTTCTTTTTTTTTTGCGGGGGAGCTAGAGGAGCTCCTGATCGATGGCTGCGAGTTTCACGTGTACAATCATGGCGATTGCCATGACCCGTAAAATGGGGGGGGGGTAATGTTGTGTTCTTTTTATTCGCAACATTAGTGGGGGGGGTACTTTGTTTTTTTTCTTATATATTAGTTATCTTTCTTCTATTTTTCTTCTTTTTTGCCTGGATGGTTGGGGAGAGACACATAGCAACATGGAGAATTTTAAAGAGTTCCCAAGGTATTATGAATGATTAATTTACTTAATTTTTTAAGTTTTAATGTTAATGGAATTAATGGACCTGTGAAAAGAAAAAGAGTTTTAACACATATTAAGAAACTGAAAGGAGATATAGCTTTTTTACAAGAAACAGATTTAACAGAAACAGAACATAAGAAATTAAAGAGGGATTGGGTTGGAAATGTCATTGCGGCTTCATTTAATTCAAAATCGAGAGGAGTTGCAATTTTGGTTAATAAATCTTTACCAATTAAAATACAAAATGTAATAATTGATTCTGGGGGGAGATATGTGATTATACATTGTCAATTTTTTTCAGAATTATGGACTTTTATGAACATTTATGCACCAAATGAAAATGATGCAAAATTCATACAAGAAGTTTTTTTGAACTTGGTTGATGCACATGATAAAATATTAATAGGTGGAGATTTTAATTTTTGTTTAGATCCAGTTTTGAATAGGTCAACTAAAATTGCTACAAAATCAAAAGTAATAAAACTAACTTTATCATTAATGAAAGATTTAAACCTGATTGATATATGGAGGAAAATTAATCCAAGAGAAAGAGATTATTCATTTTATTCAAATAGACATAAAACTTACTCAAAGATTGATTTTTTTTTATTATCAAAAACTATTCAAGATAGAGTGAAAAGTGTGGAATATAAAGCAAGAATACTGTCAGATCATTCCCCCTTGATAATGACAATGATAATGATGGATAAGGAGGAATCGATTTATAGATGGAGATTTAATTCAATTTTATTAAAACGTCAAGATTTTTGTGACTTTATGAAAAAACAGATTCAATTTTTTTGGATACAAATTTACATTCAGTTGAGGATAAAATTGTATTATGGGAAGCAATGAAAGCATATTTAAGGGGTCAGGTTATAAGTTATACATCTAAAATTAAGAAGGAATACACAGCAGAAATAGATCAATTAGAAAAAGATATCATAAAGTTAGAAAAAGAATCTCAAAGATATATGACAGAAGAAAAATGAAGACAACTTGTTAATAAAAAACTACAATACAATACACTCCAAACATATCGTACAGAAAAAGTAATTATGAGAACTAAACAGAAATATTACGAATTAGGTGAAAGATCACATAAAATTCTTGCTTGGCAGCTGAAAACAGAACAGGCTTCTAAAACAATAAATGCAATTAGAACAAGTGTAAATAAGGTTACTTCTAAACCTTTAGAAATTAATGAAACTTTAAAAAAAATTTATACTGAACTATATCAATCAGAATCACAAAATAAGATTGCTGAGATAGATAAATTTTTATCACAAATAACCCTTCCAAAATTAAATTTGGAAGAACAGAAAGGATTAGATATGCCCTTGACATTAAAAGAGGTTGAAGAAGCTTTAGGATCACTTCAGAGTAATAAATCCCCAGGAGAAGATGGTTTTCCTCCTGAATTTTATAAAAAATTTAAAGATTTATTAATTCCTCCTTTTATGGAATTAATATACCAAGTGGAAAGAATGCATAAACTCCCACAATCTTTTTTAACAGCGATCATAACTGTATTGCCAAAAAAAGATAGAGATCCTTTAAAACTAACATCATATAGACCTATTTCTTTGTTGAATACAGATTATAAAATAATAGCAAAAATTTTATCTAATAGAATATCTAAACATTTACCAAAATTAATACATATGGATCAAACAGGTTTTATTAAAAACAGACAATCAATGGATAATATAACCCAGTTACTTAGTATAATTCATTTGGCACAAAAAAGAGAGGAAATGAGTGTGGCAGTTGCTTTGGATGCAGAAAAAGCATTTGATAGATTGGAATGGGATTTTTTATTTAAGGTATTGGAAAAATATGAGTTAGGAAAATCTTTTATACAATGGATTAAAACCTTAAATACTAATCTTCAAGCTAAAGTAGTTACAAATGGTCAGATTTCAACACCATTTTGCTTAACGAGGTCAACTAGACAAGGCTGCCCATTATCACCTGCTTTATTTGTATTGGCAATAGAACCATTAGCTGAATTAATCAGAATAGATTCAGACATTGGGGGCTTTAGAGTTAATCAAGAAGAAAATAAGATTAATTTATTTGCTGATGGTGTTTGATTTATTTAACAAACCCATTGCAATCTTTGCAAAGATTATCTTTTAGATTGGAAGAATATGGGAAATTATCAGGGTATAAAGTAAATTGGGATAAAAGTGAAATTTTACCCCTTACCAAAGGAAATTATAATCAATCTCGATTAGTAACTCAATTTCGATGGTCAATAAATGGGATAAAATATTTAGTTATTAGAGTTGATAATGATGTAAAAAATTTATATAAACAAAATTATTTGCCATTATAAAAAAAAATAAAAGAGGATCTTGATAAATGGATGATGTTACCAATAACATTAATAGGTAGAGTTAATGCTGTAAAAATGAATATATTTCCTAGATTGCAATATTTATTTCAAACTTTACCAATACAATTACCTCAGAAGTTTTTTCAAGAACTGAATAAATATGTAAGGAAATTTCTTTGGAAAGGAAAGATGTCAAGAATATCATTGGAAAAATTGACATGTAAATTTGATTTAGGAGGGTTACAACTTCCAAATTTTAAGAATTATTATAAAGCAAATCAACTTAGATTTATTGCGTCTTTTTTTGATGAAGAAAAACCGGCATGGATTAGAATAGAATTAGATAAGATAGGAGAAAACATACCAGAAGATTTTATATATAACTGGGAATCCAAATGGATACGGGAAAAAAAAAGAATCTCCTATATTAAGACACTTGATTGATTTATGGAATAAGGTAAATATGGACGATGAGATAAAGAAATCTTTATTAGCAAAAAGAACTTTAATTCAAAATAGGCTTATTCCTTTTACAATGGATAATAAACTTTTACATAATTGGTTCCAAAAGGGGATTAAATATATAGGTGATTGTTCTGAAGTATATTGATGTTGTTTGATCAATTAAAAAATAAATATAAAATATCAAATAACACTCTTTTCTGTTATTTTCAATCAAAGGCTTATTTACGAGAACAGCTGGGACAAACAATGTTGATGCCAAAACCTAGTGAATTAGAAATATTAATTCAAAAAGGAAAAATTAAAAGATTTACATCTTGTATGTATAACTTGATTCAAAAACAGACAATTAAATCAGGAATTCATAAATCAAGACAAAAATGGGAATCTGATTTGAATGTTAAAATTGATGGAAAAACTGGTCAAGATTGTGTTCTGGTAGTATGAGAAATACAATAGAGATTCGACTTAGATTAATACAATATAATTTTTACATCAATTATATATAACACCACAGAAAATAAATAGATTAAATTCAAATATGTCTGACCAATGTTTTCAATGTAATCAAGAAATTGGTACTTTTTTACATTCTACTTGGTCTTATTTTAAAATTCAACCATTTTGGATAAATCTAAGACATTTATTGGAACAAATTACTGGAGTACAACACCCACATAGTCCAGTATTATTTTTATTAGGAGACATTGAAGGGACAATACCGAAACTTAAATTGAATAAGTATCAGAAAAAATTTATAAAAGTTGCATTGGCTGTAGCCAAAAAAGTTATCGCAGTTACTTGGAAATCTGATTTATATTTAACTATGGATTGTTGGAATAATGAAATATATAGTTGTATTCCACTTGAAAAAATTACATACAATGTAAGAAATGAATATGATATATTTTTGAAAATTTGGCTCCCATACCTACAAAAGATAGGATTAAATACATAGGTCTTTTGAAGATGAAATTATAAAGTAATTGGGGAAAGTAAAAATAAATATTAAAATTATTTTGAACTCCATGGAGCATGTGGGGATCCTCCGATATCCAGGCAATCTTTCTCTTTTTTTTCTTTCTTTAGATAAGAGTTAGGGGGGGAGGGTTAAGGGGAGGGGGGAGGGTTAATATTATTTTTCTCACTATTTATCATCACATTTATTCTTTGTAATTTTCTAAATTTAATAAATAAATAAATAATAAAAAGGAAGTCAGCAGGTGAATGAACAGTCAATGGTTTGGGCTGAGACTTGGAGTTTGTATTCAGTCTGGTCACCTCATTTAGTAAGGATGTGGGAGCTTCAGAGAGAGTGAAGAGGAGACTTACCGGGATGCTGCCTGGATTAGTGAGCATGTCTTATGAGGACAGGTTGAGCAAGCTAAGGCCTTTCTCTTGGAACAAAGAAGCATGAGAAGTGACTTCATAGAGGTGTATAAGATGAAAAGAGGCATAGATCAAGTGGATAGCCAAAGACTTTTCCCAGGGCAGGAATGTCTAATATAAAGAAGGCATAATTTTATGATGCAAACATGAGGAAATCTGCAGATGCTGGAAGTTCAAGCAACACACACAAAATGCTGGTGGAACACAGCAGGCCAGGCAGCATCTGTAGGGAGAAGTACTGTCGATGTTTCGGGCCGAGACCCTTCATCAGGACTAACTGAATAGAAAGATAGTAAGAGATTTGAAAGTAGGAGGGGAGGGGGAAATGCGAAATGATAGGAGAAGACCAGAGGGGGTGGGATGAAGCTAAGAGCTGGAAAGGTGATTGGCAAAAGGGATTCAGAGCTGGAGAAGGGAGAGGATCATGAGACGGGAGGCCTAGGGAAAAAGAAAGGGGGAGGGGAGCACCAGAGGGAGATGGAGAATGGGCAGAGAGAGAAAAAAAAGGAGAGGAGGGGGGAGAAAACTAAATATATTAGGGATAGGGTAAGAAGGGGAGGAGGGGCATTAATGGAAGTTAGAGAAGTCAATGTTCATGCCATCAGGTTGGAGGCTACCCAGCCGGTATATAAGATGTAGTTCCTCCAACCTGAGTGTGGCTTCATCTTGGAAATAGAGGAGGCCATGGATAGACATATCAGAATGGGAATGGGATGTGGAAATAAAATGTGTGGCCACTGGGAGATTCTGCTTTCTCTGGTGGACAGAGCGTAGGTGTTCAGCGAAACGGTCTCCCAGTCTGCGTCGGGTCTCACCAATATATAAAAGGCTGCATCAGGAGCACCAGACGCAGTATACCACACCAGCCGACTCACAGGTGAAGTGTCGCCTCACCTGGAAGGACTGTCTGGAGCCCTGAATGGTGGTGAGGGAGGAAGTGTAAGGGCAGGTGTAGCACTTGTTCCGCTTACAAGGATAAGTGCCAGGAGGGAGATCAGTGGGGAGGGATGGGGGGGGGATGAATGGACAAGGGAGTCGCGTAGGGAGCGATCCCTGTAGAAAGCAGAAAGAGGGGGAAGGGATAATTTTACAATGATTGGAAAAAAGTATAGGAAGGATGTTAGAGGTAAATTTTTTTTAAACACAGAGTGATGGGCACATGGAACACCCTGTCTCATTATGACCTTGCACCTTATTGCCTGCCAGGAATGTTGGAGGCAGATACATTAGGGACATTTAATAAACTGGTAGATAGGCACTTTCCACTTGGCATAATTTACTTATTATTATTTAATTATTTATGGTTTTATATTGCTATATTTCTACACTATTCTTGGTTGGTGCGACTGTAACGAAACCCAATTTCCTTCGGGATCAAAGTATGTTTGTAGAAGAATGGAGAGCTGTTTTGGAGTGGAAAGTTTAGATTGATTTTAGAGTAGGTTGAGACATAACATCATGGTTCTAAGTAACTGGACTGCGCTACAATGTTCTATAAAACACATTTAAATTTCCCCCATCATTTTAAAGCTATGTTCTCTGGCATTTGACATTTCCTCCCTGGGGGAGAAAAGTTTGTCTTTAGCATATAGGAGGTCTGTTCAGGAGTTTTATACCAGTGAGGTAGAACAAGTCTCAGAGCCTAGTTCTTCTGACTGTTCAGGAGCCCTGGTAGACACCTGAGGAGTCTGTGCCTTGCTTTTAAGGAGGTAACAATGAGATAAAGAGACTCTGCCCTGTGACACAATTGCCAATTATGACATCAGAGGAGCTAATGAGCACGTGAAGGTACAGCATGACGGTGGAGAGTCAGACAGCCATCTCCACATGTGTCACATTGTGGAGACGGCATTCAACAAGAGCAATGATCAAAGAGAAAGGACAGTAGAAGGCAGCACACCTTTCTGCATCAACCCAGACCTCCCACAGTGGCTTTTGGCCAATGAGTCACCAGGGCGCGTATTCACGGTGGTAACAACAGAAATAGGTGTGGTCTGTATTGAGAGGGACCAAAGTAAACCCCTGTTCTCTAGATTGGAATTGTCCACTCATACACAGCCGGGAAGAGAAAAGCTGGCCACGTCCACTGTTGGTGAGATCTTACTGTGCACAGCTGGCCACCGAGTTCAACCTGCATTACAACAATGACTGGAATCCAAACGTAATTTCATGCATGGGAGGTACTTGGAGATGGTCAGTAAGCTGATTGAGATCCCCACCCCATCAATTTCCTTGGTGTGTGCCAGCGGAAAGAGTCACATGCAAGATTTCTGGGCAAGTTCCACCAGCGGTCGGACTGATGTGGGCTCCCGCGTACATTGAGCAGCTTGGGACGCAGTGCAGGAGTGGGGCAGGGTTCCTCCACCAGTACACAGGGAGTGAAGGTTAAGGATCAAGGGTCAGCTTTATTCACCATAGCTATTTACACGTGTTAGGAATTTCCTGTGGTGTGTGGAGCGACATGCACCAAAAAAAATAACGTTCAACAGTTATAAAGATAAAGTGTTATAGAACAGTACAGGCCCATCAGCCCGCAGTGCTGCACCAACATTTTAACCTAGTCTTAGACCAGTCAACCCCTTCCATCGCACATGGACTATTTTTCTGTCATCTATCTGCCTACCTAGGAATTTCTTAGATACCCGTAATATCTCCACCTCTACCACCACCCCTAGCTGGGTGCTCCATACACCCACCTCTCTCAGTTAAAAAATACATACCTCTGACATAACCCCCTCCCTCTATAATTTCCTTCAATCACCTCAAAATTATTCCTCCTTGTACTAGCCTTTTCTGCCCTGGAAAAAAACTCTGGCTATCCAATTAAATGATATAAAGTTAGAAGTACAGATATAGAACAAAATGTGCATAAACACATAAATACCAGCTTGTATTTACAATGTAAACAATATCATAAAGTGGTTTAAAGTGTTTAGAGTGCCATGTATTGATGGGGATAATAGATAGAAGGTTTGGGGGGGGGGGGGTAGGGATGAACTAGACTGGTTGATCAGATTAACAGCCTGGAGGCAGAAACTCTTAAAATGGCATTAAATTTTATTTTAATAGGCCTACAGCACTTTCCAAAAAGGAGCTTTTGGAAAAGGCAGTTTGCAGGGTGGGTCGTGTCTGCAATAATTTACCCGCTCACTTCTTTGTCCTGGACACATACAAGTCCTGCAGTGATGGTAGGCTGCAGCCAAAGACCCTCTTTGCTGTCCTGACAGTTTGCTGTGGTTTTTGTATATTGTGGGAGGATTCCCAACCTGGAATTGCCAAACTGAATGAACCGACAGGAACTGTCCAGCAGGTCCATCAAATCCACTCAAGAGGCTGGAGTAACTCAGTGTTGGGGAAGGGACTTGTCTTGCTATTGTTGTCTTGTTGCCCTGGTTGTATTGTCCTGCTGAACACTGGGGGCATGTTATGATGATGACAGAATGTGTGTTGATACTAGAAGGCTACCTCAGCACATCCTTGGGTGTGTTGGTTGTTAATGCAAACAGCACATTTCATTGTTTTGGTGTACATGTGATAAATAAACTTGAATCTAAGTCTGAATCTGAATCAGAATGTATGGGTTGGGTGGTATCTTTGATTTATGATTTCTGGTGAGAAGGGTAACAGAGTCCTTAGAGAGGAGCGCAGATGGCAGGCTCCTCATCTGGAACACCAATCCAAATGAACTGGCAGGTCCACAAAGTCTACTCCACACTTCAGTCATAGCCTCACCGTCCATTTCCCACCACAGATACTGCCTGACTCGTTGAGTTCCTCCAGCATCTTGTTTGTTGCTCCAGATTCCAGTGTCTTGCAGTCTCTTCTCTCTAAAATCCTCAAAAATGTGTTTGTAGCAGGAGTCTACATTCTATGTAGATGTCTATATCCTACATTTCCACATTAAATGTACCTTCAAATTCTATGTTCTAATAAGAAACTCTTAGAAGGGCACACATGCAATGTTTGGCTATGTAGGAAGGAAGGGTTAGATTGATCATGGATTAGGTTAAAAGGTTAGCACAACATTGAAAGAGCCTGTACTGTGCTGTAATGTTTCACTCTCACTCACCACTTTAATAGGAACCTCTTGTACCTAATAAAGTGGCCATTGAGTGCATGTTCATGGTCTTCTGCTGCTGTAGCCCATCCACTTCAAGTTTTGAAGTGTTGTGCATTCAGAGATGCTCTTCTGCAAACCGCTGTTGAAACGTGTGGTTATTTAAGTCACTGTTAGCTTGAACCTATTAGCTTGAACCAGTCTGGCCATTCTCCTCTGACCTCTCTCATTAATGAGGCATTTTCACCCACAGAACTGCTACTTGCTGGATGTTTTTGTTTCTCGCACCATTCTCTGTAGACTGTTGTGCATGAAATTCTCAGGAGATCAGCAGTTTCTGAGATACTCAAACCACCCCATCTGACACCAACAATCATTCCATAGTCAAAGTCACTTAGATCACATCCCTTCCCTATTCTGATGTTTGGTCTGAACAATAACTGAACCTCTTGACCATGTCTGCATGCTTTTTATGCATTGAGTAGGTGCCATGTGATTGGCTGAATAGATATTTGCATCAGTGTATCTAATAAAGTGGTCACTAAATATATGTTCTACTGTGCTGCTGTTAAAAAAAGCTAATCTTCATGGAACTTATACCCTGTGTACAGTTTGGGCTCTTCATTTTGGAAAAGATATAAACAAAAAAAAATTTATAATGCAAAACTAGCTAATCTAATAACTATAACTAATAAGTAATAAAAAAAAAGAAACAAAAAAAAAGAGAAGAAAAAAAAAGGGGGGCTGTTTATAATATCTCACAAAAATAAGTATTCATCAATGCCGTCACTTCCGGTCCTCTCAAAATACATAAGCTAAAAGCTGAGAAATCAAATGAACTTGGCACAGGGTCATATTACATCATATGAAAATGTTGAATAAATGGTCTCCATAACTTTTCAAATTTAATAGAAGTCTCAAAAGTACCACTTCTAATTTTTTCTAAATTTAAGCATAACATAGTTTGAGAGAACCAATTAAATACAGTGGGAGGATCAATTTCTTTCCAATTCAACAATATAGATCTTCTAGCCATCAGAGTTAGAAATGCAATCATTCGACGGGCTGAAGAAGATAAATGCAGTGAGTCTAACATTGGTAAACCAAAAATTGCGGTAATAGGATGAGGTTGTAAATCGATATTCAAAACCGCAGAAATAATATCAAAAATATCTTTCCAATATTTCTCCAAAAATGAACACGACCAAAACATATGAGTTAAAGACGCAATTTCAGAATGACATCTATCACAAATAGGACTTATATGAGAGTAAAAACGAGCTAATTTATCCTTGGACATATGGGCCCTATGTACGACCTTAAATTGTATTAGTGTATTACTAATTACTTATTAGTTATAGTTATTAGATTAGCTAGCTTTGCATTATAAAAATTTTTTTTTGTTTTTTTTTCTTTCCTTTTCTGTTTTCTTTATATTATACATTATGAAATATTTAGATTTACTATGTCCATACATATATATTATGGCTTAGGTCTTGGTAAACTCATATATATTGTAACTATTATGTATGTTTTTTTTCATATGTAATGGAATGTGTATGTTGGTAATTTCTTTATCAATATATCATTTGTATTCTGTCCATATTACTAATACTAATAAAAAGATTTAGAAAAAAAAAAGATATACTGACATTGGAGAGGGTTCAGAGAAGATTCACGAGAATGATTCCAGGAATGAAAGGGTTACTGTATGAGGAACGTCTGGCATCTCTTGGGCTGTATTCCCTGGATTTCAGGAGAATGATGGGGGATCTCATAGAAACATTCAGAATGTTAAAAGGCCTGAACAGATTAGATATGGCAAAGTTATTTCCCATGGTCGGGGAGTCTAGGGCAAGAGGGCACGACTTCAGAACTGAAGGACATCCATTTAGAACAGAGACGTGGAGAAATTAGTTTAGTCAGAGGATAGTAAATCTGTGGAATTTGTTGCCATGAGCATCTGTGGAGGCCAAGTCATTGGGTGTATTTAAGGCAGAGATTGATAGGTTCTTGATTAGCCAGGGCATCAAAGGGTATGAGGTGAAGGCAGGGGAGTGGGGATGACTGGAAGAACTTGATCAGCCCATGATTGAATGGCGGAGCAGACTTGATGGGCCAAATGGCCTACCTCTGCTCCTATATCTTATGGTCTTATGGTATGGCTGCTGATAGCAACAATACACTTGAACACTAGGGGTGTTACAAAAACATAGACCATAACAGCACAGTACAATACAGATAGAGGTGTACAAGATGATAAGGTTTATATCAACTGGACAGCCAGAGACTTTGTTCCAGGGCAGAAATGGCAAATATGAGAGAGCAGAAGTAGAATTTTTACACTGCCAGGGGTAGTGGTAGAGAGTTTTATTAGGAAAAATTAAGAAACTCCTGTATACAGTAGGCATATGGATTATAGAAAACTGGAGAGTTATGCAGGAGGGAGGGTTAAATTGATCCCTCAATTTAGGTTAAAATGTTGGCACAACATTGTGGGCCAAAGGGCTTTTGCTATGCTATAGTGTTCTATGTTCTATAAATTTTCTTTAAACTTTGTTAATATTGGTTAACTGGAGGAGCTGGTTTATTATTGTCTCATGCACTGAGTTACAGTGGAAAAAATTTTTTGCATACCAGCCATTTCATTACAACAATGCATTGAGGTAGAGCAAGAGAAAACAATAACAGAATGCAGAATAATGAGTTACAGTTACAGAGAAAGTGAAGTGCAGGTGGACAACAAGATGCAAGGTCATAATGAGGTAGATTGTGAGGTCAAGAATCCATCTTACTGCACTAGGGGACTGTTCAATTGTCTTATGACGGGATAGACCCTGTCCTTGAACATAGTGGTATGTGCTTTCAGACTTTTGCATCTTCTGCTGATGGGAGAGGGGAGACGAGAGAATGGGGTGGGTGGGGGTAGTTGATTATGCTGTCAGTTTTACCAAGGTAATGAGAGGTGTGGACAGTGTCTGTAGAAGGGATACTGATTTCCGTGTGGTGTAAATCTGTATGCAAAACTTTCTGCAGTTTTGTTGTGGTCACAGACAGAGCAATTGCCATAACAAATTGTTATGATACTGAATAGGATATTTTCTATGGTGCATTAATAAAAATTGCTGATGGTCGAAGGGGACATACCAAATTCCTTCAGCCTCCTGAGGAAGCAGAGGTTTTCTTAGCTGTGATGTCTACATGGTTGGACCAGGACAGGCTGCTGGAGATGTTTATTTGTAGGAACTTGAAGCTCTGAACCTTTTTGACTTCAGCACCATTGATGAGCGTGTGCACCACATCCATTTGTCCATCTAAGAGTCTCTGAAAACTCCCCAATGTCTGCCTCTACCACCACCCCAGCAGCACATTGCTTGCTCTGTGTGTAAAAAAATAACTTACCCCTGACATCCCCGCTATACTTTCTTCCAACCACCGTAAAATTATACCCCAGTTCTGTATGCCACTTCCACCCTGGAAAAAAGTCTCTGGCTATCCACTCGATCTATGACTCTTATCTCTTGTAAACCTCTATAAAATCACCACTCTTCCTCCTACACTCCAAAGAGAAAAGCCCTAGCTCACACAACCTATTCTCATAAAACATGCTGGCTAATCCAGGCAGTATCCTGGTACATCTCCTCTGCACCCTCTATAAAGTGAACAGAATTGAACACAAAATTCCAAGTATGGTTAAACCAGAGTTTCATAGAGATGCAATATTACCTTGTGGCTTTTGAACTCAATCCCCTCACTAATGAAGGTCTATATACCACACACCTTCTTAATAACTATGTCAATCTGTACAGCAAATTTAAGGGATATTTGGACATGGATGGCAAGATCCCTCTGTTCGTCTACACAGTTAGGAATCCTGCCATTAATCCTGTATTCAACTTTCTGAGTTTAACTCCATCTGCCACTTCTCAGCCCAGCTCTGCATCCTATCAATGTCTTGTTGTAACCTACGGCAACCTTCTACACTGCACTTTCCTCCCACATCCCAAAGACTTGTCAATTGGTTGAGTTCATTGGCCACTGTCAATTGTACCCCCATAAGATATATTAGAAAACATGTCTTATGAGGAAAGGTTGAGCAAGCACTCTTTGGTGTGAAAGAGGATGAGGGGCGACTTGATAGTGATGTACAAAATTATGAAATCCATAGAGAGAGTGGACAGTCAGCACTTCTTTCTCAGGGGAGCAATGGCCAAAACCAGTGAATGTCCACTTTAGTATGAGCAGAGATAAGTTTAAAGGAGATGACAGAGTTAAGTTTATTACACAGAGTGGTGGGTATGTGGAACACCCAACTGGGGGTGGAGGTAGAGGCTGATACATGGGGGATATAGAGAGATATGGATGATAGAAAAATGTAGGGTTATAGGCTGGGAAGGATTAGATTAACTGTGTTGGCATAACATCATAAACCAAAGGGCCATACTGTTCTATGTATTATGTATGGAGGTAAATGGCAGAATCTGAGGGCTGTGTGTAGTAGGTTAGGGGTGGGTGAGTTTCCATGCTTATTATGTCACAGCATGGAAACAGGCCTTTTGGCCCAACCAGTCCACAACAAATATATGTGCTAATCCCATTTGGCCATATCCCTTCAAATTTTTCTATCACATGCATGGCCAAGTCTCCTTTAAGGAGAATGGGGGTAGAACAAAACAGGGTCCGTGTAGGACTCTAGTAAATGGGCGGTGGACAGGTGGTTGCTGGTCAGGGTGGAGGTTGGCTGAAGGGCCTGTTTCTGAGCAGACTGACTTCATGTTTCTGAGCAGACTGACTTCATGTTTCTCTCTTCACCCATAGGCCACAGGTTTGAGGACAACCCTGGAGTTCGTCGGCATCTGGTCAAGAAACCTTCAAGAGGGCAAATGAGTAAAAAGGGTAGCAAGATGCCAGTGCCCAGTGTGAAGAAGATTCAGCAAGACCGGAAGCCCCACGAGGTAGGGAGCACCATACTGCACTCCGCAACATTTTCTCGAATTCACAAGGGTGTTGATACGATGAATGGCTTCAGTCTTTTCCCCAGAGTAGAGGAGTGCAAAGCTAAAGTGTACAGGATTAACAGCAACACACAAAATGTTGGTGAACTCAGCAAGCCAAGCAGCATTCTTGGAGAGGAATACAGTCAATCTTTCATTAATACTAGAAAGGAAAGGGACAGAGGTCAGAATAAGAAGGTGGTGGGAGGGGGAGGAGTACAAGCTGGAAGGTGGAAAAGAGCTGAAGAAGAAGGAGAGTGGACCATGGAAGAAAGGAAAGGAGGAGGATCACCAAAGGGAGATGATGGGCAGGTGAGAAGTGCTGAGAGGGAAATCAGAATGAGGAGTAGAAAAAGAGAGAAAAGGGAGGGGTGAGAAATTACCATTAGTTCAAGAAATCAACCAGCATGCCATCAAGTTAGAGGCTACCCAGTCCGAATATGAGATGTTACTCCTCCAACCTGAGTGTGGCCTTATCATGATGGTAGAGGAGGCCATAGATCGACATGTCAAGTGGGAATGGGAAGTTGAATTGAAATGGGTGGCCACTAGGAGATCCTGCCTTTTGTTTCTGTCTGGAAAAAGGTGCTCAACAAAGCTGTCCTCCCCAGTCTACATTGGGTCACATCAACGTAGAGGGTGCTGCACTGGGAGAACCAGGTACAGTAGATGACGCTGACAGACTCACAGGTGAACAGTTGGCTCACCCAGAAGGACTGTTTAGGGCCCTGATGGTGGTGAGAGATGAGGTGTAGGAGCAGGTGTAGCACATGTGCCCCTTGCTAGGTGGGATGAGTGGGACTAACATAGATCCTCACAGAAAACTGAGAGTGGCGGGAGGGACAGATGCATTTTGTGCTCTAATCCCAACATTACAGAGAATGATGTGCTAGATATGGAGGTTTCTGGGTTGGTTGGTAAGCTGGATACAGACAGAGGCTTGTGGGTACAGGATTAATGTGAGATGGGAAAGATTTAAAGTGGACTCGAGAGGCAAGCTTTTCCACACAGGGGGTTTGTGGGTATGTGTGGAACAAGTTGACAGAGGAGATGGTAGAGTTGGGTGTATCATTACAACATCTAAAAGATATTTGGACAGGAAAAGTTTCGAGGGATATGGGCCAAATACAGACAAATGGAAGTAGCCCAGGAAGGAAGCTTGGTCAGAATCAGATTCAGGGTCAATATCACTGGCATTGGTCATGAAATTTGAGGCAGTTGTACAGTAATATAAAAATAAATAATTATTACAATAAAAATAAATGAATAAATAGTGCAAAAGAGGAATAACAAGATATGGATTATGGACCATTCAGAAACCTGATGGCAGAGAGGAAGAAGCTGTTCTAAAACATTGAGTATGTGTCTTCAGGCTCCTCTGCCTCCTCTCTGACGATAGTAATGAGAAGAGGGTATGTCCCAGATGGTGTTGGTTCTTAATGATGAATGAACCTTTTGAAGTAATGTTCAGTAGTGGAGGCTAGTGCCCAGGTGGACTTGGCTGACTGAGTCTACAACTCTTTGCAGCCTCTTACAATCCCATGCCTCCGTAGCAGATGGTGATGGGCCATACCAACTCAGACGAGTTGGGCGAAGAGGCTTGCTCCTGTGCTGCAGAACTTTGACCTGCCTGGCCAATTTAGAGAGTGGGGAGGTGGGTTCATTGCTTTCCACCCCCTTATCCACAGCCCTGTCTCCGTGCCTTTGTGCAGGTCTTTGTCGAGCTGAACGAGCTGGTAGTGGGCAAGAACAATGAGATGACCTGGCAGGAGACAGCACGGTGGATCAAGTTCGAGGAGGACGTGGAGTCAGAGACAGACCGGTGGGGGAAGCCGCACGTGGCCTCATTGACCTTCCGGAGTCTACTGGAGCTGAGGAAGACCATCGCTCAAGGTCAGCCCCAACTCACTGACTTAGCCAACCCTTCCATCATAAGGCCACTCCATCATCAAGGTCATTGAGTCAACAGGAGTCAGAATCCAAATCAGGTTTACTATTCTGGACTTAGATGATGTGAAATTTGATTTGATAAAGACAAAGGTTAGCTTTGTGTGTCACATGTCCCTCGAAATGCACCATTCGTGTCAACAACCAACACAGTCCAAGACTGTGCTTGGTCAGCTGGCAAGTGTTATCATGCTTCTGGTACCAAAATAGCATGCCACAACTCACCAACCCCAACCGCAAACCGTGTCTTTGGAATGTGGGACGAAACTGGAGTACACCCAGAGAAAACACACACAACATGGGATGAGCATACAAACTCCTTACAGACAGTGGTGGAAAGTGACTCCGATTGCTGACACTTTAAAGCATGAAGCTACTGTGATGTGTCACTATTGTGTTGTTATTCTGCAAAAGCAATGCAGTGCAAAGATAAAGTGTTACTATAAATTGCAAAATAAATAGTGCAAAGAAAAGGATTAGTGAGGTAGTGTTCACGGGTTCATGAACTGTCCAGAAATCTGATGGTGGAGAGGAAGAAGCTGGTACTAGGAAGTTGAGTGTGTGCCATCAGGCTCATTTACCTCCTTGCAATGGTAGTTATGAGAAGAGGGCATGTCCTGGATGGCGAGGGTCCTCAGTGATGAATGCTGCCTTCTTGAGGCACCAAGAGTTGAAGATGTCCTCGATGCTCCCAACATCAATGTATATTAACAGGACAGTATGGTAGCATAGTAGTGAGCATACCACTTTGAGTTCAATTCCCACTGCTGTCTGTAAGGAGTTTCTATGTTTTCCTTGTCACCGTGTGGGTTTTCTCCAAGCATTCTGGTTTCTTCCCACATTCCCTCGGGATCAATAAAATATGTCTGTCTGTCTGTCTGTCAAAGATGTGCAGGTTAGGGTGAGTGAGTTGTGGGCATACTAATTCAGTGCATAAAGCATGGTGATACTTACAGGCTGCCCCCAACACATCTTTGGATTGTCTTGGCTGCTGATGCAAACGATGCAATTCACCATATGTTTTGATGTACATGTGACAAATAAAGCTAATCTTTAATGCCCTACAGTGCCAGTGGCCCAGGTTCAATTACCACTGCTGTCTGTAAGGAGTTTGTACTATATATTCTCCCTGTGACTGCGTGGGTTTCCTCCAAGTGCTGTGGTTTCCTCCCATATTCCTAAGATGTATAGGTTAGGGTTAGTAAGTTGTAGGTATGCTACATTGGTGCAGAAAGCATGGCAATGCTTATGGGCTGTTCCCAACTGCTCAACCTTAGACTGGTTTGGTCATTGGTGCAAAACAAAATCTTTCACTGTGGGTGTCGGGAAATGTAGAGGAGCTTGACCCAAAAGCAGAGCAGCAGAGATGATTAAGCAGTGAGCGATAACTTTAATAACAAACTGCCAAGCAACAAGCCACAAAGGGCCACCAAACAAGAGAGAACAGATATAAGGCAACAAGGCTGGTTAGGAGCAACTGGTTGAGGCTGGCAAGTTCAATGGGCAAACAAGGACTGTGGATGAGAGCTGAGTTCTAATAGACAGCAGGTGATGATTTGGAAATGAGTAGCAGGTGACTCTTGTTAGTTGGATGGAGATTAGGAGCTGCCTACCTGTGTAGGCCTGACAGTGTGTTTTGATGCACATGTAACAAATAAAGCTCATCTGGTATAATCTGATCCATGACTGTCACAGGGGCAGTGCTGTTGGACCTGGAGCAGAAGACTTTACCTGGAATTGCTCATCTCGTGGTGGAAACCATGGTCATCACGGACCAGATCAAAGCCGAGGACAGAACTAACGTACTGAAAGCCTTACTGGTCAAACACAGGTACGAGTATGGGACACATTGACTGCACTTGGAGCTGAGTCCATGAGCATTGAGGGAATCTAAACAAGAGGTTCAGGGGATTATATGTAGAATGACAGATCCGCAGCGTGGGCTCTAATCCAGATTTATAAAGAGGGAGTGGGTTACATGCTGGGATTTAATCCAAGGGGGTTTTAAATATAGAATAACAGATCTGGAGGTTTTATATACAAGATAGATCCTGGGAAGGGGTTACAGGCTGAGATCTAATCCAGGGGTTCTGGTTCATTTATATGTAGAAAAGCAGATTCTCAGGAATGGGTTATAGTCTGGGATCAACAATTCAGATTCCCAAGAGTGGGTTATAAGCTGATCAAACCCGTGGTTTCAGGGGGTTTGCATAGAATAACACATAACTGGATGTTAGTTTCATGTTGAGATCTAATTGATGTTTTCAGGGGCTTTCTCTTAAGAATACTAGATCCCAGGAGTGTTATGGGCTGGGATCTAACCAAAGTGTTAGGGGAATTATATATAGAATACAGATCCCCATATAGGTTAGAGGCAGTAATCTTATTGAATGTTTCATGATGGAATTAATTATAAAACAACAATGGTTGGGTATGAGTTACAGGCTGGAATTGATGTGTTATTGGCATTTATGTAAAAGATTATGGATGCCCAAACTGGAACCTAATCAAGGGGTTCAGAAGGATGAGAGTTAAGTGAACCTTAGGATGATCTTACAGGACTCAACAGACTGGATATGGGGAGGATGTCTCCCTGGCTGCAAAGTTTAGAACCAGGATACCATAAGACACTGGAGCAGAATTAGGCCCGTCGAGTCTGCTTTACCACACGATTATGATTTATTTTCTCTCTCAACCCCATTCTCCCGCCTTTTCTCCGTAACCTTTGACGCTCTTACTAAACAAGAACATATTGACCCCTGCTTTAAATATAGCAAAAGACTTACCTCTTCAGCCATCTGTGACGATGAATTCCACAGATTCACTACACACTGGCTGAAGAAATTCCTGCACAACTCATCTCTTCTATTCTGAGGCCGTGCCTTTTGGTCCTAGACTCCACAAATATAGGAAACATTTTCTCTACATCCACTCTATCTAGGCCATTCAATATTCAGTTGCAATGAGATCCCCCCTCATTCTTTTAAACTCCAGTGAGTACAGTCCCAGCATGATCAAACACTCCTCATACGATAACCTTTTCATTCCTGGGATCACTCTCATGAACCACCTCTGAGCCTCTCCACTGCCAGCACATCCTTTCTTCAGTAAGGGACACAAAACTGCTCACAGTACTCCAAGAGCAGTCTGACCAATGCCTTATAAAGAGTCAGTATTAACATTTACAGAATAAAGGACAGCCCATTTAGGACCAAGGAGATTCTTTTTTTTCATTCAGAGGGCAATGAATCTTTGGGATTTACTAACCCAGTGATTGGCGGAGATACAGATATTAAGTTTATTCAAACAGAGGTTGATAGTTTTTTGACATTAGAGAGTCAAGGGAGATGAGAATAGTGCAGGAAGATGGTGATGAGGTAGAAGATCCATGAATTCTAATGGATGGCAGAGCACACTTGTATACAGCTAAAAGATTCAGATGTATATTAAAATATACAGTGAAATGCATTGCTTTGGTTAGTGACTAACACAACACAAGAATGTACCGAGGGCAACCCACAAATGTTGCCACACATTCTGGCACCAACAACAAGTCCCTATCCCATCCCTTCCACCAACACACACAGGTCTCCAACTCCAGGACAAACCATTTCCAGGTCTCCAGTCCTTGGTCCCAGAGTCTCAGATACATAGATATCGCGCATTTAACCTTGGACTTCACCCCAGGACTTGCTGTTCATGGGCTTTACCTTTGGCCTCAACTTCTGGACTCTCATGGAGCTTTGAACCCTAACACCCAGGCCCTCATTACTCCTTCATGTCACCTTCAGCCCCTATGTGCCCTTGAGCCTCTAATCTAAACTACCACCTCTGTTCCAGCCACCCGAATGATGAAAAGGAGGGAAGTTTCTTCCCTCGGTCTGGAAATTCTAACACGTCCTCTGTCCTGACTGGCTACCAAGTTCACCAAGAGGACAATCTCTTCAAAGACCCCTTCGTCACCGTGCCGCTTATGGGAGAGGAGTATGACAAGACTCAGGACCCCAAAAACATGGAGGCCGACACACAGGTGAGTCCATCCTGTGATTTTTGGAAAGGGAGTGGACGCAGTGAAAGAAGAGATGGTGGTATAGTGGGCAGTGAATAGACAGGATGGGCTCAGGAGTATGTTTCTGTGCTGCAGTGATCCAGGACTCTATGATGAAGGTTATCTCAGATTATAAGGACCTAGATGGACTGGGGAATGGGCCAATGAATGTCAGATAATTTTATTTTTAAGAAATGATTTATTCATTTACGGATGTGGGCATTGCCAGCTAAGCCAGCAATTACTGCCCCTCCCTGGTTGCCCTTGAGAAGGTGCTGATGAGCTGTCTTCTTGAACCGCTACAGTCCCTGAGGTGAAGGTACACTCACAGTGCTGTTAGAGAGGGAATTCCATGATTTTGACCCAGCAACAATGAAGGAATGGCGATATGTTTCCAAGTCAGAATGATGAGTGACTTGGAGGGGGATACTTGATGGTGCTCCCAAGTATCTGCTTTTCTTGTCCTTCTAGATGGTAGTGGTCGTGGGTGTGGAAGGTGCTGCCTTAGGAACTTTGGTGTGTTGTTGTAGTGCATCTTGTAGATAGTACACACTGCTGCAACTGTTCATTGATGATGGAGGGACTGGATGCTTGTGGAAGGGGTACCAATTGAGTGGGCTGCCTTGTACTGGCTGGTGTCGAGCTTCTGGAGTGTTGATGGAGCTACACTCATCCAGGCGAGTGATGAGTATTCCATTACACTCCTGACCTGAGCCTTGTAGATGGTGGACAGGCTTTGGGGAGTCAGGAGGCAAGTTACATGCTGCAGGATTCCTAGCCTTTGACCTTCTCTGGTAACCATGGAGTTTATATTGGTGGACCAGTTCAGTTTCCTATCAATGGTAACCCCCAGGATGTTGATGGTAGGGGATTCATTGATAGTGATGCCACTGAATATCAAGGGACAATGGTTAGTGTCTCTCATGTTGTAGATGGTCATTGCCTGGCACTTGCGTGGCTCAAACATCACTTGCCACTTGTCAGCCCAAGCCTGGATATTGTCCAGGTCCTGCTGCATTTGGGTATGAATTGCTTCACTATCTGAGGAATCAGGAATGGTGCAGAACATTGAGCAGTCATCTGCAAACATCCCCACTTCTGACCTTATGATGAAAGGAGGGTCATTGATGAAGCAACTGAAATGATTGGTTCTAGGACACTTCCCTGAGGAACTCCTGCAGTGATGTCCTGAGGATGGGATGATTGACCTCTACCACCACAACCATCTTTCTTCGTGTAAGGTATGATTCCAACCAGTGTAGGGTTTTCCCCCTAAGTCCCATTAACTCCATTTTAGCTAGGGCGCCTTGATGTCATACTCGGTCAAATGCTGCCTTGATGCTGAGGGTTATCACTGTCACCTCACCTCTAGTATTTAGCTCTTTGGTTGATGTTTGGACCAAGGAGACGATGAGGTCAGGATCTGAGTGACCTTGATGGAACCTAAACTGGGCATCCATAAGCAGGTTATTGCCAAGTAGGTACTGCATGATAGCTCTGTTGATGACTCCTTCCATTACTTTGTTGATGATTGAGAGTAGGCTGATAGGCCAGTAATTGGCTGGGTTAGACGTCCTCTTTCTTCTGTACAGGACGTGTCTGGGGAATTTTCCACATTGCCGGGTAGATGCCAGTGTTGGGAGCTGTACTGGAACAGTTTGGCTAGTGGTGCGGCAAGTTCTGGAGCACAAGTCTTCAGGACTATTATCGGGATTTTGTCTGGGCCCATAGTCTTTACAGTATCCAGTACTTTCGGCCATTTATTGATATCACATGGATCGAATCGGATACTGACATCTGGGATGTTGGAGACTTCTGGAGGCCGAGCTGGATGATCTACTTGGCATTTCTGACTGAAGATTGTTGCAAATGCCTCAGCCTTATCTTTTGCACAAGTATGCAAGGATATTATACCAATAGCATTATACCAAGAAATAACTTGCACAGTAAGGGTTAGGGCCCTGGATAGTGTTAAGGAACAGTGAGACCCTAAGATACAAGTACATAGTTCCCTGAAAGTGGAAACACAGGTGGTGAAGAAGCTATTTGGTACACAACCTTCATCATTTGGAGCACTGAATACAAGAGTTGAAATGTCATGTTACAGCTATATGAGATATTAGGACCATAAAACATTGGAGCAGAATTAGACCATTCAGCCCATTGAGTCTGCTCTGCTATTCTATCATGGCTGATTTATTATCACTCTCAACCCCATTCTCCAGCCTTCTCCACCTAACCTAAAGGATCATTCTCGTGAATGGTCTTTGGACCCTCTCCAAAGCTAGCACATCCTTTCTTTGATAAGGGACCCATAATGGCTGACAATATTCCAAATGTAGTCTGTCCAATGCCTTACAAACCCTGAGCATTATATCCTTGTTTTCATATTCTAGTTGTTGGTGGGGTATTTAGTGCAGTTCTGTTGTCTAGCTGTAAGAGGAATTCATTAAGTTGGAAAGTTTACAGAGATGGTTCACAGGAATATTACTGGCCTTGGAGGGCCTGAGTTATCAGACAGACTGGACAGGCTGGGAATATTTTCCCTGGAAGAGGAGGCTGAGGGGCGAGAAGATTGAGGGGAGATCTCAGTGAAATATCGAATAATGAAAGGCCATGATGAGTGGATGTGCAGAGGATATTTCCTATGTGGGGTAGTCTAGGACCAGAGGGCACAGACTCAGAACTGAAGCACAACCATTTAGATCAGAGAGGAGGAACCATTTCTTTAGCCAGATGGTGTAGATTCTGTGGACTTCTTTGCCATAGGTAGCTGTGGTGGCTGAGTCATTGGGTATATTTAAGGCTTGATAGGCTGATAGGTTCTTGATTAGTAAGGGCATCAAAGGTTAGAAGGAGAGGGCAGGAAAATAGGGTTGAGAGGGATAATAAATCAGCCATGAGGGAATGGTGGAGGACTCGAAGGACTGAACTGCCCAATTCTGCTGCTACGCCTTATGCTGACCTAGAGGTTCATATAATCATGAGGGTCTTTTTCCCAGGATGGAGACCAAAACTAGAGGGCATAGCCTTAAGGTGAGAGGGGAAAGATTTAAAAGGGAGCAACTTAATCACTTGTTTTTTTGGGATTAGGGGTGATGGGAAATGGAAGATTAGTATGGATACGATGGGCCAAAGGGCTCGTTTTCCTGCTATACAATAGAATAATATTGTTACATAAAAATTTAACAAAGTTGTTGGCACGATGAGGTTCAGCTGCTTCCAATGGCAGGAATGTCTTTGACCCAAGGACTTGAATCAAAAGGGTTTGCTAAATAGATAAATTGGTTTATTATTGTCACATATATTGAGGGACTAGTACCTCCTGCTTGATGGTAGTAGTAAGAAAGGGTCTTCGATGCCACACTTAGTGCTCATAAAAAACCCTGAATCATTAGCTGAGGGAGGATGGGAGGAGAGAATCAAGAGGAGGTTCCCTCACTGACCTGTTGCCATTGGTTAATGAGCTTACTATTGTCACAGTGAGATACAGTGTAAAGCTTGTCTTGTATTAGATGGATACTCTACTGATCCCAAAGGAAATTACGGTGTCACAGTAGCATTACAAGTGCACAGACATACACATATTAGAAGAGAAGAAAGAAAGAATAAAAAATAAGTTACTTGAAACAGTCTAACAAGAGAGGTCATCACTTCACTGGCTATAGGGTTGACTCAGTAAACAGGAAGGGAGCCAATACCGATCCCTGTGGGCCCCAGTGCGGCTTACAGCCATGTCTGACACACAGCTCTGAAGCTGCACAAACTGTGGTCTGCCAGTCAGGTAGTCCATTATCCAGGATACAATGGAAGTGTCAACCACCACTGCACGGAGCTTTCCCCCAGCAATGAGGGCTGTATGGTATTGAGAAATCGAACAACATGATCCTCACAGTGCTACCCTGCTTATCCAAATGGGAGTAGGCTTTGTTTTGCAGGTTGTGAACAGCATCATCGACTCCAAAGTGCTCCTGGTAGGCAAACTGCGAGGACTGATCTGACCAAAGGTCGGAGGTGAGCCAGGACCAGTGTCTCTAGGGTCAGGGCCACTGGACAGTAGTCATTCAAAAGTTTCATTACAAGTCATTCATTAACAGAGCATCAAGGTAGTACAAGGCAAAACTTTAATAGAAAGCAGAATAAAGTGTTGTAGTTAGAGGAAGTGCAGTGTTGTCAGACAATAAGGTGAACGGTCATAATTAGGTAGTCTGAGGTCAAGAGTCCATCTTAACATCCTAGGGGACTGCTCAATAGGTTTATAACAGTGGGGTAGAAGCTGTCCTTGAGCTACATACTTTCAGGATTTTGTATCTTCTATTTGATTGTGGTGGAGGGGGGGGGGAGAAGAGGAGAAGCCAGAATCTACAGGGTGAGTGGGGTCTTTGATTATGCTTTACCGAGTCAGCAAGAAGAGAAGACTGAGTGCATGGAGGGGAGGCTGGTTCCTGTGATGTGCTGAGCTGTGTCAAAAACTCTAATTTCTTGCAGCCATAGACAGAGCAGTTGCTACACAAGCCGTGATGCTTTCTGTGGGTGATTGATAAAAGTTTTTGAGGGTCAATAGGGACATGAACCTGAGGGGAGAGGAACAGTTCTCCTGCAGAGAGAGGAGAGATGAAGGCATAGTGGACAGTGAAGAAGGTCATCTAATATTTCATCAGGACCTAGATGAACTGGGGAAATGGGCCAAGGAATGGCAGATGGAATTTAATTGGAACATGATGTCCAAAGGGCAGTAGAGGCAGATTGAACAAGAGGGTTTAGAGAAAGTGCAGAATGTGAGTTGGGATTAACCAGACAGATAGTTCAAAGATGGTCTGATTGCCCTTCCTATCATTTCATAACCTCCATGGAGCTGGGCAGTGAGGCAACTGGTAGAGCTGCTGGTAGACACAGCTGGTAGAGCCGCTGCCTCACATCTCTAGACAACCAGGTTCGATCCAACTTTGGGCGCTGTCGGTGTGGAGTTTGCATGTTCTCTGTGACTACTTGGGTTTCCCCTGAGCCCTCTAGTTTCCTCCCATATTTGAAGGAAGTGTGGGTTAGTGGGTTAATTGGCCCCCAGTGTGTGGGTCAGTGATAAAATCTCAGGGGGAGTTGGTGGGATGTGGGGAGAATAAAATACTATTAGAGTCAAAGTATTGACTCCAGACAGGACCCCACCATCCTGGCCATGCACTCTGCCCATACCATCGGGCAGGAAGTTCACGAGCATTAGATCCCACAACACCAGGAACATTTATCACCCTACAACCATCAGGCCCCTGGAACTGGCATGGATAATGTCATGCATCACGACTCTGAAATGATTCTACAACCTATGGACTCACTTTCAAGGACTCTAGTAGTCATAAGGACATTCAAGGACTCTATTATTATATATACAGTGGATTCTGGTTAATTGGGGCACATTGGGACCAGTACATATTTGGCCCAATTAAGTGGCAGCACCAATTAGCCAAAGTTACGTAAAAATAAGACCATAAGACTATAAGATTATATAAGCAGAATTAGGCCATTTAGCCCATTGAGTCTGCTCCACCATTTCACCATGGCTGATCTATTTCCCACTTAGCCCCAATCTCTGCCTTCTCCCTGTATCCCTTCATGCCCTGACTAATCAAAAATCTGTCAACCTCTGCCTTAAATATACCCGATGACTTGGCCTCCACAACCACCTGTGGCAACAAATTCCACAGATTCACAAATTCCTCATCTCCTTTCTAAATGGACATCCTTCTATTCTGAGGGTGTCTCCTCTGGTCTTAGCCTCTCCCACCATAGGAAACATCGTCTCCACATCCACTCCATCAAGACCTTTCACCATTCAATAGATCCCTCCTCATTCTTCCAAATTCCAGTGAGGACAGGCCCAGAGCCACCAAACGCTCCTCATAAGATGAGCTTTTCAATTCTGATACCATTTTTGTGAACCTCCTTTGAACTCTCTCCAATGTCAGCATACCCTTTCCAAGATAAGGAGTCCAAAACTACTCATAATACTCCAAGTGAGGCCTCACCTGTACCTTATAAAGCTTTAACATTACATCTTTCTTTTATATTCCAGTCCTCTCAAAATAAATGCCTTATAGATAGTTAAAAGACATAACAAAGACAAACCAGCATTTAACTGAGTAGCAAATTGTGCATTTAAATGAAATACATAACAAATTGGAACACTACTAATAGTACTACAGCATTATTAAACTGATAGTTCCTAATAGTCATTGACAGAAGAAATCATTGCTGCTGTGTTCTTTTGATTGTCTGTAAATGAACAAAATCAGTGCAGACACTTAATGCAGATAATGTCTTCTTGCACAAGGTCAAAATAATATTAATAACTATCAAAAATTACTGCCTTTTGGATGTGTCCATTGTCCAAATTGATAACATAACACATGCACACATGACAGATGCTCTTCTAAAACTGCTTGCTCAGTATTGTCTGATGGCTGTTTTGGCATCTCCAAACCTAAATGCTTGAAACCACAGTGAACAATACCGACAAGAGAAAATCTGCAGATGCTGGAAATCCAAGGAACACACATAAAATGCTGGGGGAACTCAGCAGGCCAGGCCAGGCAGCATCTAGGAAAACTGTACAGTCGACATTTCAGCCCAAAATCTTTTTCCTGGATGCTGCCTGGTCTGCTGAGTTCCTCCAGCACTTGGTGTGAGCAATACAGTTCTACATTGTCGTACTGCTTATTTTTCACCAACCATCAGTGACATTTGAACACAAACACATGCAACTGACTCTATTTTAAAACTGTTCGCTCTAAGCAGGGTGTTGATTCTAATAGCCAGACTAGTGCACGGGACTGACGCTAGTTTTGACTGCTTCAAAAGGGCAACAATTATATCAGTGCCCAAAAAGAGCAGGGTGAGCTGCCTTAATGACTATCATTCAGTAGCACATATCTACAGTGATGAAATGCTTTGAGAATCAACTCCTGCCTCATCTAGAATCTAGACCCACTGCAATTTGCCTTTCACCGCAGTAGGTCTACGGTGGATGCGATCTCATTGGCTCTCAACAAGGCCTTGGATCACCTGGTCAATATAAATACTTACATCAGGATGCTGTTTATTGACTATAGCTCAGCATTTAACACCATCATTCTCACAGTTCTGATCAAAAAGCTCCATAACTTGGGGCTCTGGAACTGGATCCTCGACTTCCTAATCGGAAGACCACAATCTGTGCTGACTGGAAACAACATCTCTACTTCACTGACACACTTCAGGGATGTGTGCTTAGCCCATTCCTCTAATCTCTCTACACCCATGACTGTGTGGCTAGGCATGTTTCAAGTGCCATCTATAGAGTTACTGATGATACAACCATTTTTGGCAGAGTCTCTGATGGTGACGGGAGGGCATACAGGAGTGAAGTACACCAGCTAGTTGAATGGTGTCGCAGCATCAACCTTGCACTCAATGTCAGTAAGACCAAGGAATTGACTGAGGACTTTAGAAAGGGTAAGATGAGTTGACACACACCAGTCCTCATTGAGGAATCAGAAGTGGAAAGAGTGAGCAATTTCAAGTTCCTGTGTGTCAATATCTCTGAGGACCTAACCTAGACACAACATATTTCATTAGGAGTTTGAGTATGTAACCAAAGACCCTTACAAATTTCTACAGATGTACCTGCCAAAGCATTCTAACTGGCTGCATCAGCATCTAGTATGGGGTGGCGGGGGTGGGGGGGGGGGAGAAAACTACTGCAGATGATCGAAGTAGTTGCTGAGAGTTGTAAACTTAAGTCAGTTCCAACATGCGCACTGACCTCCGTAGTATGCAGGACATCTTCAAGGAGCGGTGCCTCAAAAAGGTGGCATCTATTATTAAGGACCTCCATCAGCCAGAACATACCCTCTTCTTATTGCTACAGTCAGGAAGGAGGTACAAAAGCTTGAAGGCACACACTCACCGTGTTTTGTCATGCACCCATCCACTCCAGCTTCCAAGGTTCATTAACTCCCCAGGAGTATGGATGGCTGGTGGAGCCCCTTTAAATATTCAGGACCATCCTGCTAATTGGCAATCAGGTTTTGGGCGCCAAGGATTGAACATTTAAGGAACACCTGAACTGCGTTTCGGTGTTCAATCGTAAGCCTACTCGTGATTTCGTCTAATGTTTGTTTTGTGCTTCGATTCTCGACCCAGTTTGAAGTTGTCCCTTGATCTTAGCCTCGGGATGCTCCAGTATTTGGGTACAAACCATCCACATCAAGGATTCTCGTTGCACAAGGTTCCTTCCCCTCTGCCATCTGATTTCTGAATGGACCTTGAGCTCATGAATACCACCTCGCTGCTTTTTTATTTATATTTTTGGATGAAATAAATGTAGCTATTTATTATATATACTTGCCATACTTCACAGTTTTCTCTCTATTATATTGCTGCCACAAAGTTTACAAATTTCACGACGTATGCCAGTGATATTAAACCTGATTCTAGTTAGAGGTTTTTCAGCAAATTTCCCGTCCCAATTAAACAGCACGGTGTCCTAAATAAACAAAGGGAATCCCAGTGATTTTCTCAATTAGTGTTTGTTCTTTATGAGTTGTCCCAAATAAACGGCTGCTCCCTTAACTCCCAATTAACCAGAATCCACGTACTGTATATAGTTTTTTTTTGCTTGTAGAGATACAGCAAGGAATATGCCCTTCCGGTCCTTTGAGCTGCACCAGCCAGCAATCCCTTGATTTAATCCCAGACCAAACATGGGTAATTTATAATGACCAATTAACCTGCCATCCGGCATGTATTTGGACTGTGGGGCGAAACCGGAGCACCTGGAGGAAACCCATGGAGTCATGGGGAGAACGTACAAATTCGTTACAGGCAGTGGTGGGAATTGAAGTTGATAGCTGGTACTGTAAAGTGCTGTGCTGACCACGAAGCCACTGTGCCACTATATATATATATGTACTATATATATAGTTCTATATGTGCATGTTTTATTGAACAATTTGTCCTCTTTTATTCATTGGTTAGTTGTCAGTCTTTGCTTATGTATAGTTTTTTCATAAATTCCATTGTATTTCTTTATTTTCCTGTAAATGCATGCAAGAAAATGTATTTCAAGGTGATATATATTCACTTCACTGAAACCATTGTGTAATCTGTCACAACTCTCTCCTTGTCTCCAGAAGAACCTGAAGCGTCCACTGCACAACAGCGAGAAGCACAAAACCAAGTCGGAAATGAAACTGCTGAAACAGATTCCAGAGAATGCAGAGGCCACAGTTGTCCTCGTTGGTACGTCTCACCAACCCTGAAGGAGCAATGGCTGATCCTTAGCTTAGTCCCTCCAGTGCAGCTCAGAGTCCCAACCAATATGGTTTGAATCCATAGACATTAAGATAATTGTTATAGTTATACAATAACACAAAATATTCTGCAGATGCTGCAAATCCATTGTAACACACACAAAATGCTAGAGGAACTCAGTCGGTCAGACCATTGTCCAGAGAATTTTGATAAATTATCACAAACATCGCTACTATAACTTCCACCATTTTGTTCATACCCTGGATGCATTGAATCAGGACCAGAGGACTTGTCCACCTTCAGGTTCACTAGTTTGCTCATCACCACGTTTATAGTAACAGTGACCTTACGGAGGTCCTCACCTCCCACTGCATCCATGAAACCTCTCTTTGGCATGTTAGACCTATCCTCTGCCATGAAGACCAACACAAAATAGTCATTCAAGGTCTCGGCTGTTTCCACATTACTCAATATTAATTTCCTCCTCTCATCATTCAAGTAACCTATATTCCACTTTATATCATTATAAAAATCTTTGCTATCTGTTTTTTACACTTTGTGCTAATTTTCATTCATAATCTACTTTACCTTCCCTTTCAATCCATAAAGCCACAAGACATTGGAGCAGAATTAGGCCTTTTGGCCCATCAAGTCTTCTCCACCATTGTAGCTATTGGATGCAATCATGATATTTAAAAGCCATTTACACAGACACTTGACCTGGCAAGGCATGGAAGGTTACGGCCATAATGTGGGCAAATGAAACTAGTGTAGATAGGCAAAAGGGTTGGCATGAATGTTGTGGGCTGAATGGCCTGGATCTGTGGTTTAAGACCCTATTACTGTACATAGTCCCATAATACATCCTCCCAGGGTAAGTGTCCAACAACAGGACTCTTTACTGAATATATGTGAAAGGTGAAAGGTTTCAAACCCTGTCTGAGCATGTGAAGGGCCTGACCCTCAACTTCCAATTACACTTCAGCCCCTCACTCCTAAATTTCGATCACCTCGTAGAGGGGTTGGGCTGCTTGGAGGATCTCCTGGTCAGCCTGGTCATGGGCCTGGCCAGCTGGACATTCATGGGGCTAGGTGGCAGGCAGTCAAGTGCTTTGCCCCAGTCAACTCCCTGTTCCTCTCCCAGGATTGGGTCTGTATCTGGGTGTCCCTGGAGAGGGAGCACATGGTGTCCTTGAGTACAGTGGGGGAGTTCTGGGAATAGTTGGCACCATAGGGGCTTGAGTGAGTTCTGGATAGAGAAGACTGTGTTCAAGACTGCAAGTAGTGTGAATGGTGGCACGCTGTGGTATTGTAATAATATGGTGCTATTATCGCTGAATAACTTCCTTTGGAAAAGAGAAGCGAAGGCAAGTAGTATTCTGTTCCTCAAGATTTTTAGCATCTGCAGAACCTTTAGTGTCTCCATGATGAAAGGTTCCTCTTTCCTCTATCTCTGCAGGGACTCTGGCCTTCCTGGAGCAGCCCACCATGGCCTTTGTTCGTCTCAGTGAAAGTGTGTTACTGGAGTCGGTTTTAGAAGTCTCTGTCCCTGTTCGTTTCATCTTTGTCCTACTAGGACCGGCCCAGTCCAGCATGGACTACCATGAGATTGGACGCAGCATCTCCACCCTGATGTCTGACAAGGTAAATCTCTTAGCCTGCTTTTGAATGGCATCCTATTCTAGGGCAAGTATCAGAGTTGTCGAATAGAGGGTCATAGAGGGAACCTTTGAGCCGGCTGGTGATGTAGTGGCAACAGCACTGGACTTTGAAGTGAGTGGTCCCATCCGTGCTGAGTGAAGCATGAGCTAGCAAATTGGCCTGGTTTAAAAAAAACAGATAAATGACAGATAAGCGGCAAAGTTGTCATCCTATGCACCATATGGCATGGAGAGAAGCAATAACAGAGAGCTTTTGTGAATAATTAATATATATAATGTAAATATCTAATCAGCCAATTATCAACTCAATGCATAAAAGCATGTAGACTTGGTCAAGAGGTTCAGTTGATGTTCAGACTAAACATCAGAAGAAATGTGATTTGGCTGTGAAATGATTGTTGGTGCCAGACAAGGTGGTTTGAGTAACTCAGAAATGGCTGATTTGGATTTTCATGCACAACAGTCTCTAAAACAGGGGTTCCCAACTTTTAATGGTATGGGTCCATGGCATAAAAAAGGTTGGAAACCCTTGCTCTAAAGTTCACAGAGAATGGTGCAGAAAACAAAAAAATTCCAGTGAGTGGCAGTTCTGTGGGTGAAAATGCCTCGTTAATGAGAGAGGTCAGAGGAGAATGGCCAGACTGGCTCAAGCTGACAATAGAGTTACAACAGTGGTGTGCAGAAGAACATCTCTGAACATACAACACATCGAACCTTGGAGTGGATGGGCTTCAGCAGCAGAAGACCATGACCATACACTCAGTGGCCACTTTATTAGGTAAGACGTTGGTGAGGCTTAGTTTGGAGTATAGTGTACAGTTCTGATCACCTACCCACAGGAAAGATACCAATAAGATTGAAAGAGTACAGAGAAAATTTACAAGAATGTTGCTGGTAACAGGACCTGAGTTATAGAGAAAGGTTGCATAGGTTAAGACTATTCCCCGGAGTGGAGATGAATGGGAGAGATTTGACAGAGAAATACAAAATTATGAGGGTAAATTAGTGGGGTAAATACAAGCAGGCTTTTTCCACCGGTTAGGTGACACTACAACTAAAAGTCATAGGTTAAAGGTTTAAGATGAAAAGCGTAAGGGGAACTTGAGGGAGAACGCCTTCACTCAGAGGGTGGTGAGAGTGTGGAGTGAGCTGCCAGTGGAAGTGGTGGACGTGGGTTTGATTTCAATATTTATGAAATCTGGATAAGTACTTGGATGGGAGGGGTATGGAGGGCAGTCCAGTAGAGGGTCAATGGGATTAGGCAGAACAATAGTTTGGCATGGACTGGATGGGCCGAATGGCTTGTTTCTGTGCTGTGGTGTTCTATCTATGACTATGACACAAAGCCACTGTCCTGGCATAGCTGGAAAGAATTCACATGGATTCCAGGGTTTACCTGCAGAACAAACTTCCTCTTTTCTGAAAGCTGACCTCAACAGGGGAATCACTCGGCCAAGAACAACTCACACAAGCAAGGAATTTCAATCCCCGGTATATATAACAATGGAGAAATCTAAATTGTCAACAGATTTTAGCACTTTCAGTGGAGTTTTTGTTAATGTTGAGAGAACATCGTTGTCTACTCCGCTAGGACTTCCATGAAGCTGCCTACATGGCTGATGACCGTCAGGATCTCCTGAATGCCATTAACGAGTTTCTGGACTGCAGCATTGTCATCCCACCACTTGAGCTGGAAGGCAAGGACCTCCTCCGGTCTGTTACTGCCTTTCAGAAGGAGATGCTGAGAAAGAGGAAAGCGAGAGAGCACAAGAAGTCGATAAAGAAGGAGGAATCGCTGTTGAACATTAAAGGTGAGGTGTAACAGCTGCCAGAGAGTTCTTAACAAAGTGACCCTTTGAATTGGATATCTTAGCACGTAGAACATAGAAAATTATAGCAAAGTACAGACCCTACAGCTCAAGGTGTTGTGCCGACATTTTAAGCTACCCCAAGATCAATCTAACCCTTCATTCCCAATAGCCGTCTATTTTTCTATCATCCATGTGCCGATCTAAGAGTCTATTAAATGTCCCAAATGTATTTGCTCTACCACCACCCCAAAAGTATGACTCAGGCACCCTCCCTCTCTGTGTATATATAAAAAAAGCCTCTGACTTTCCTCCAATTTCTTCCAATCACTTTAACATTATGTCCTTTCATATTAGTCATTTCTGCCTTGGGAAAAGGTTTCTGTCTATCAACTCGATTTATGCCTCATCATCTTCTACACCTCTATTGAATTACCTTTCATCTTCCTTCATTCTAAAGAGAAAAGCCCTATATTGCTCACCCTATCCTGGTGAACCTCCTCTGCACTCTCTCTAAAGCTTCCATGTGAACTCCCACTGCACTGTCCCCTCACATATTCCTGGGGTCAGATACAAGGTGGAGCTGTTCTGATTGAGCTGGGAGAAATCAAGGGAAACTGCAAATTGAAGTTTGCCAGATGTATTGGAGAAAGTGCAGAGGGTCTCCTGAACATCTGAGTGAGTGGCTGTTTTGTTGCAGAGGCTCCTTTTGGTTTTCCCACCTGTTTGGACTGCATAGTTTCTCACTATAGCCACTGACAACTTGCCAGGTAGCCGTTTCACTCTGAAAGCAGGGAGAGAAACACCATGTTCCCCCACTAACATCGGGACAACACCTCCTTTCCTTGCCTTGTCATGTTTCTCTGTCGGTGTGGGTGCAGGAGCGTTTTGGATATATTGACCTTTCACGGCCAGGGAACTCTTCGAGACCGATGGAGCCTTTCCCAGCATTGGAATCTCTGGTGCTTTGTCAAAAGGGACTGTTGAGTCCGGGCTGCCTTCCTACTGCACCAGCAATGGAAGATTTCTCTTCCACCCTGCTACTTAAGCAGCACAAGCTGGTCTAGACCATATACAACGTGCTCCATCTCTTCTCAGGACCTCAGATCCTTAAGGCTGCCAGACCGATGGGATCTGCTCATGCCGCAAGAGTGGCTGAACTGCCTAAAGTTCCAAAGTTTTCCAACTAGGAACACTACTCTCTCAAGGACTTTATCAGCGGGCACTGCTGCCTATATTTTAGAAGTGATTATTCTATCTGTTTCTTATTTCGGACTGCAGCGCCATCATGCCGGATCAGTACCCTGGGAAGCTCAGACCTCTAGGGAACTATATAAGGGTGGGTGTCTCGCTGTCCCTGGACAATGTCCTGTTTCGATCAGTGGAAGATGAACATGGGGTATAGTGTATTTTGCGCACTGTAATAGCTCTGGAACCCTGCTCAGAGACCATGGAAGACTTGGTTTTAGCCTCTGAGAAAGAGTTTGGGAAGGCGCTGTTCTACCTGAGGTCCAACGAGTTGTTTCTCAGTGGGTAGATCACAGTTAAAGATGTGCTGGTGACCACTCCCATGCAATGCATCGTCCTCAGACACATCGAGCCCTTTATTCCCATTGAGGTCCTCCTTCCCCACCTAGCCCTCTTGGGACAAGCAAGTTCAGAGCTCACTGCCATCAGACATAAATTTAAGGGACACAACCTCTGCAGCCTAATCACTTTACAATGCCAGCTGTTTATTCAGCAGGCATGGGACGAGGATACTGAAGGTCTGTAAACTGTCTGGCACAAAGGGGTAGACTACCAGGTGTACTAGAGTTCTGAGTGCCCATGGTGCCATGCACGTGGGGAGGTGGGGCACTTTTGGAGGGAATGACTTAACCCACTGCCAAAGGATTCCACCTCTGGCACCATTTCCCCCGATGCCTCTGCCCTCACCCCAATCCCCGCCCTGTGGTTCAGGTGGGGGAATCTGAGGCTGCATGTAGCGTTAGTGTGGGGTGGAACAGGGAGGAGACTCCATGGGGCAGGAAGGCCAAGCAGCAGTTCAAACACCCAAGGAAGAAGGACCCTGAGAATGAGGATCTCATGCCTGTCCCTTTACCTTGAACTGAGAAATCCTCTTGTCCTGAACATCAGCCGGAGACTGAGAGAAGTGCATGGGTCGACAGGGTGATGGAAATGGAGGGCACCACTGCATTGGTAGTACCTGCATGCTCCTAAAGCCTGAAGAGGAGAAGGATCTCTTCTCTCAATAGAGGAGGGTGTAGACATCGGGGAGTCACCGGAGGGGTGGAAATCCCTGTGGATGTCAACCCCAAGCCTGAGGACCTAGATGTGGCCACGAGCCCTGTGGTGGGAAGAGTGTGCACAAGAAGGTGATGTTGCCCCTGGTCTGGCAACTGGAGTTCCCACCAGGACGTATTAGTTAGTGCCTCTTTACACTTGATAAAGATGGGAGTGGTAACCAGCCCCTCTCACTCTCAGGATCTGCCTCCCGATGAACCCCTGGAACCGGGTCCATCTTGGGCCTGGTTCCTGAGATGAGAGATGTACTCTCCATGCCAACCCAATCAACCCTTGGCTCCCAAGAAATTCCTGGGGACAATTCCCTCTGTCGTTGTTCCTGGAGGTTGGGCTTAGGTGAAGCTGGAGTGGGAAGGTGGGAGCAAGGTACCTGCTGTGCAGTGTTGGTTAGAAGTGCTTCTGTCTGCTAATACACACTCTGGTCTCCAGAGTGACCCAACATCAAAAAGAAGTTAAAGGAGCTAGCAGGCTCCTTCGATTTGGTGGACATCTGGTAGAACCTTCTTTCTGACACTAGTGCCTTCTCAAGAAGATCTAGAGGGGAAGGTTCTTGTATTGACTGCCTCTATATCTCTTGGGCACACGCCTCTTGCATGTCAGCATCCTCTATACATCCGGTGTCGAGCTTGGACCATCACCTCATGTGGATGGAGTTCCCTTCTCTGACTCACAGGTGGGGTCCGGGCATGGGCATTCCAGAATGAGTCAATTCTAGGATTCGTTCTAGGTCTTCTGGGAGAGATAGGAGGAGTTTTGCTCCCAACGCTATGGTGGGATGTGGGCAAAGCCAACATCTGGTTTCTGTGTTGGGAGTACACTAGGGGGTTGACAGCTGGGGCTCTGAGATGGAGTGGCTTGAAAGAGAGCTGCTTGACTTCAAGTCCCATCCTGGTCTGACCACTGGAGACCCACAGTTGTGGCAGGATACCAGGAAAAGAAGGGTGTGCTGAGGGATCTGCAGCTTCTGTGGTCCTGAAGTGCATACACAAGGTCACAAATCCAAATGCTGCAGGATTTGGACTGTGGGTCACCCTTCTACTTATTGGAGATGTGGCAGCGAGCCTGGAAGCAAGTGGTGGAGTTACTAGCAGCTAATGACTTTTCCAGTGTGGATCCTGATTGAATCTACAGGGAAGTCCACTCCTTCTACAGCTCCTTGTTCTCGCCAGACCTATCAAGTACAGACACTTACAGTGAGGTCTGGGAGGATTTGCCAGTGGTCAGTCCAGAGGAAGTAAAGTGGCTTGACACTCTCCTGACTTGAGCTGAGCTGTCTACAGCCCTTCAACAACTCCAGAAGGGCAAGTCCTCTGACCTAGATGGCCTGAGTTCTTTCAGACTTTCTGGGATGTCCTTGTGATGACTGTAGTCTTGTCTTGGGAGAGATGCTTTCATGGCAGAAAGCTATCATGGTCCTGTTGTTTTGGAAGGGAGATCTCTGTCTACTACAGAACTGGCATCCAGTCTCTCTCTTGTGTGCAAGATCTTCACCTGAGCATTGGCCAACCATCTTGGCATTGGTGCAGGTGATCCATCCTGATCAATTCCACCCAGTGCCAGACCGCTCCATTCAGGAGAAGACATTTGACTGGGTTGACCAGTTTCCTGGTGGGCATTTAGGCTCAGACTACACTTTGTAACCCGGGTTCGGCTCTTGTACTCTGCTGCAGAGTGACTCATTAAGGTCAATGGATCATTGACCATTCCCTTTCGAAGAGGAGTACATCAGGGATATCCTATGTCCAGCTAGTTGTATGCCAACTTTGTAGAACCATTCCTGTGTCATCTTTGCAGGAGGTTGACTGGTCTGGTTCTGCATGCGTTGGTCATCCTCTCATCTTACGCCAATGACGTGCTCCTGATGGTAGTTAACACAGAAATGTGCCTGGACCATTGGGCACCATAGGGGATTAAATGCTATCCTTGATGAGGATAGGAATGTGTTAGTTTAATGTATATTGGTTATGATATGTCTGGTCTTTTATAATTCGATTGTACTTTAGTGTAGTAGTTTGAATTTGTAATAAAAGATTTTTTTTTAAAGGGTCAGGCACAGAGTGAAGCTATTTCTAACTGACCTGTTAAATACTTGCAAACACTGAGAGTGAATTATCTGGGTCACAGCAAATTATAGTGCTCAAGCAGGTCCTTCGGCCCTCCAAGTCATTACTGACCAGCATCCACCCTTCTATTGCTAATCTTCACAAATCCCAACTTTATTCTCACCGAATTCCTCTCACTCCCCCAGATTCTACACTTCACCTGCACACTAAGGGGCACTTTACAGTGGCCAATTAACTTTTCTACCCATATGTCCTTGAGGTGAAACGGGAGCATCTGGAGGATACCCGCGACTTCACAGGTAGATAGGACTAGGCAGAAGACCTAGCCATCATGAACCAAAGAGCCTTTCTTTATGCTGTAGTGCTCTGTGACTCTATGACTGTAACAACTGGAATTGTTTTATTATTGTCGCATGTACCGAGATACAGTGAAAAGCTTGACTTGCACACTGTTCATACAGGTCAATTCATTACACAGTATATTGCGGTTGTAAAAGGTAAAATAATAACAGGGTGCAGTTTAAAGTGTTACAGCTACAGAGAAAGTGCAGTACAGACAGACAATAAAGTGCAAGTTCTTGATTGTGAAGGTAGATTGTGAGATCAAGAATCCATTTTATTGAACTAAGGAAGTACTTAACTGTCTTATAACAGCAAGATCGAAGTGGTCCTTGAGCCTGGTGGTAAATTCTTTTAGGCTTTTGTATCTTCTACCCAAATGGGAGAAGTGAGAATGTCCAGGGTGGGAGGGCTCTTTGATTATGCTGGCTGCTTTACTGAGACAGCGAGAAGTGTAGACAGAGTCCATGGAAGGGAGTCTGATTTCTGTGATGTGCTGAGCTGTGTCCACAACTCTGTGGTCAAATGCAGAGCCGTTACCATACCAAGCCATCATGCATCCAGACAGGATGCTTTCTAAGGTGCATCAATAGAAATTGGCAAGAGTTGACAGGGACATGCCAAATTTCTTTAGCCTCCGAGGATGTAGAGGCGTTGATGTGCTTTCTTGGCTGTGGCGTCCACGTGGTTGGACCAGGACAAGCTGTTGGTGATGTTCACACCTAGGAACCTGAAGCTCTCAACCTTCTTGACCTCAACACATTGATGTAGACAGGAGCATGTGCACTCCCTGCCTTCCTGAAATCAAAGACCCGCTCTTTTGTTTTGCTGACATTCTGGTTGTCTTGCAAAGCTTGTCTTGCAAAGCTTGTCTTGCATACTGTTCATACAGATCGGAATCATTGCATCATGCAATGAGCTAGAACAATGTGACAGAATAACAGAAAGAAGAATGAAGTGTAACAGCTACAGAGAAAGTGCAGTGCAGATAGGCAATAAGGTGCAAACTCAAAGCAGGCAGAGCTGGAGGTCAGGATAGAGCCAAGTCCTTGGCACTGTACGGTAGTAGCTCTGTAGCTGTGGATCTGCAGAGCTGAGTGGATTTTTAGCAGAGGGAGTCACTGGATCACCTCAGAACACTGCCCCATCTGCATGGCGCATTGAGCTTTCTAAAGCAACAAACATAATGGACAGTCTACAAGACGAGCTCTTACGTTCCATTTTGCCCTGGAAAAAACTTTCTGGCTATCCACTTGATCCATACCTCTTATCATCTTGTGCACTTCTATCAAGTTACCTCTCATCCCTCCTTGCTACATGGAGAAAAGCCCCACCTCACTCAACCTATTCTGACAAGATATACTCTCTAATCCAGGTAGCATCCTGGTAAATCTCCTCTATGCTCTCCAAAGCTTCCATATCCTTCCTGTAATGAGGTGACCAGAATAGTCCAAGTGTGGTCCAATCAGGGTTTTATAGAGCTGCAGCATTACCTCACGGCTCTTGAATTCAATCCACCGACTAATAAAAACCAACGCTCCACACCAACCTGTAGGCAACTTTGAAGGTTAAATGGATGTGGATCCCAAGATCCTTCTGTTCCTCCACACTACTAGGAATCCTGCCATTAACTCAGTATTCTGCCTTCAAATTCATTCTCCCAAAATGAATCACTTAATACTTTTCCAGGTTGAACTCCATCTGCCACTTCTCAGCCCAGTTCTGCATTCTGTCAATATCCTGTTGTAACCTATGACAAACTTCTACACGATCCACTACACCGGTATTATTTATTTCTTTTCAGTTCTGTTATACCTATTTACATTTTCAATTTGATTATTATTATTTTATATTATTTGCACATTTTGTCTTCTTTTGCACATTGGTTATCTTTATTTGTTTGTGTATAGTCTTTCATTAATTTATTGTATTTCATTATTTTCCTGTGAATGCCTGCAAGAAAATGAATCTCAAGGTAATATATCGTGACATATATGTACTTGATAATTTATTGTGACTGACTTCACTTTGAAGTTACTCCGTGCGTGATCCTGTAAATTACCCCATCAGTTACCCCATGAGTTACCATGTAAATTATCTCATGAATTACCCCATCAGTTACCCTATGAGTTATCATGTAATTTGCCCTGTGAGTTACTCCATCAGTTACCCCATGAGTTGTCATGTGATTTAGCACATGAATTAGCCCATCAGTTACCCTGTGAATTATTTCATGAATTATCCATTGAGTTACCCTGTATATTATTCCATTGGATAGTCTGTGATTTACTCCATGAGTTAACCTATCAATTACCCCATAAATTATCTTGAGAATTACCCCACTATTATCCCATGAGTTACCCCACTATTACCCGATAAGTTACCCCATTGATTACCCTGTGACTTTCCCACTGTTACCCCAGGAGCTACCCTGAGCCATTCTTTGCTTCCTCCCCCAGAAGCATGCGAAGATGTGAAGGAGGAAGAAGTTGAGGACGACCCGCTGAAGAGGACGAACCGGCTATTTGGAGGCCTGATCCGGGACATCAGGCGGAGGTATCCCAAGTACCTGAGTGACGTCCGGGATGCCTTCAACTGTCAGTGCCTGGCCGCTGTCATCTTCATCTACTTTGCTGCCCTGTCTCCTGCCATCACCTTCGGGGGGCTGCTCGGTAACTTCCTCTTCCCACTCCGGTGGAAAATTTATTTAGCGATACAGCGCGGAGTAGGCCCTTCTGCCCTTTGCCCCAACAAACCCCGACAATCCTGATTTAACCCTATCTTAATCACGGGACAATTTACAATCACCAGTTAACCTTCCCAGTTCGTCTTTGGACTGTGGGAGGAAACCGGAGCTCCCAGGAAAACCCACACATTCCACGGGGAGGACGTACAGACACTCCTTATAGATGATGTGGGAATTTAACAATGCCCAAAATTCACCATTCTCCCTCCCTCCCTGGTCCTTACTCAGTAACTCCTTCCTCCCACTTCAGAGGAAAATGCACCACTTTCCCTTCCCTCCCACCCTCATTCCCCTCCTTTCCCTTCCCCTTTCCCTCCCTTCCTCAACTCTCCTCCCCATTCCCTCTTCTTTGTTCCTTCCTTCTCCCTCCTTCCCTCTTTTATCTCGCCATCTCCACTTCCTCCTCACCCTCTCTTCCATTACTCTCTCCCACCCATCCCTCTCTTACTCCTCACTCCACCCCTCCTCCTACCCTCCTCTTCCCCTCCCCTTTACTTTCTCCCATTCTCCCTCTACTTCCCCCACTCCTTCCACTTCCTCCATCCTCTCTTCCCTTCTTCCCTCCTTCTTTCTCTGTCCTCTCTTCCTCTCTCCTCAACCTCCTAGCTCCCTCCTCTCCTCCCTGCTCCTTCCTTTCCCTCTCTCATTTCTCTGTCCTCTGACCCTCCGTCACTCCCACAGACGTGTCAATGCTCCCTCCTCCTCCCATCTTACTTCTCCTCCCATTCTCCCTCAAATTCCTCCCTCCTCTCCTTCTCAACTCCTCAAAACCATTGGCCCACCCTCAATACCCTTCCCCACATCATCAGTTCCTCATTCAATGTCTTATCCAAAAAAAAATTTGCCTGGGTTGATTTTACATAAAACATAACATAGAAGAGTACAACACAGTACCGGCCCCTTGGCCTATAATGTTCTCCCAATCTTTGAAGCTACTCTAAGATCAACCTAACCTTTCCCTCCCACATATCTCTCCATTTTGCTTACATCCCGTATGGATTTCTAATGTATTTGCCTCCACCGCCAACCCTGGCATGGCATTCCCTGCACACACCACCCTATGTGTAAAACGAACACTATCTCTAACATCATCCCTACACTTTCCTCCAATCACCTTAAAATTTTGCCCCCTCATATTTGCCATTTCCACTCTGGGACAAGGTCTCTTATCATCTTGTACTCTGCTATCAAGTCACCTCTCACCGTCTTTCGCTCCATAGAGAATTGCCCAGGTTCACTCAATCTTTCCCCATAAGACATGCTCTCTAATCCAGGCAGCATCATACTAAATCTCCACTGCACCTGCTCTTTTCCCTACACTTGCCAGCCAGTGTACTGGGCACAGTTCTGGTCAGCACATTACAAGAGGAACACTCCTACACTGCAGAGGGTGCAGAGAGATTTATGGGGATGATGCTAGGACTGGGATCAAAAGAGGGAAGGACTGGATAAACTGGGGTTGTTTTCTTAGGAATGAAGGAGGTGACTTATTTGAGATTAGAAACTATCAGAGGCCCAGTGAATGTAAGGTTTTATAAGGTATTGGTCAGATCATATATAGAGTATTATGAGTTCCAATGAAGGGTCTTGACCCAAAACATCAACTCTTTATTCCTTTGCAAAGATGGTGCCAGACTTTCTGAGTCCCTACAGCATTTTGTACGTGTTTCTGTGGATTTCCAGCATCTGTAGAATTTCTTATGTTTAGAGTATTGTGAGCAGTTTTGGGCTCCATGTCTAAGAAAGAATTTGCTGCCATTGAAGTGGGTTCAGAGGAGGTTCGTGAGAATGATCCCAGGAATGAAAGAGTTAACGTATGAGGAAATGCTTAGTAGCTTTGGGCCTGGACCTACTGGAGTTTAGAATAATGGGATGATCTCATTGAAACCTATTGAATATTGAAAGGCATAGACAGAGAGGATATGGTGAGGATGTTTTCAATAGTAGGGGAGTCTAGGACCAGAGGGCACAGACTCAGAATAGAAGGATGTCCCTTTAAAGATTCAAAAGACATTGATTATCAAAGTATGTATGCAGTGTACAACCCCGAGATTCGTCTTCCCACAGACAGCCACAAGGAAACGGCATGGAACCTGATCAAAGAAGCCAGAGATGAGGAGGAATTTCTTTAGCCCACGGGTGGTGAACCTGTGAAATTCATTGCCACAAGTGGCTGTGGAGGAAAAATTATTGTGTTACTGAAAGCGTGGGAAGAAGCAGGAGGATAAATTTGGGATTGAAAGGGAAAATAAATTGGCCATAGTTGAATGGCAGAGCAGCCTTGATTGGCTGAATATCCTATGTTCCATGATCTATGGGTAAGTAGAAAGTTATATTTCATTGGTAGTGTTGTGGGTAGGAACAGTATTTGGGGCGCACTTGAAGTCTGATGACCTGCAGAATCAGAATCAGGTTTATTCTCACTGACATGTGTTGTTTTGTGGCAGCAGTGCAGTGTGTACAAATAACTATAGGTTGCAGGAAGAAATATAAGGGTTAAATAAAAAGTACAAAAAGAAAGCAAAAAGTGAGGAAATGTTCATGGGTTCATTGGCCATTCAAAAATGTTATGGTGGAGAAGAGATTGTTCCTAAAATATTGATCGGGTATCTGCTGGCTCCAATACCTCCTTCCTGATGGTAATAATGAGATGAGGACGTGCAGTGGATGGTGAGGGTCCTTAATGACGGATGCCAAAGCCACCTTCCTGAGCCTAGAGGCCTGATGGAGCTGGCCAGGTTTAATGTAGCTTTTCTCAATCCTGTCCATACCAGATGGTGATGCAATCGGTCGGAATGCTCTCCACCATACATGTATAGAAATCTGCTAGAGTCTTTGGTGAAATGCCAAATCAAACTCGCAAGGATACAAGATGGAAGGTGTGATTGTATTGGACCTCTGTTTTAATGGGCCAGCATGCGAAGGTCCAAATGATCTCCATGTGACCTATAGCATCTCCACAATTTGATAAACTACCCAGGGGTAGCTACTTGGTTTCAGCTAGACATGCTCAATCCCAGAACAAGGTCAATTAAACCATTCTCAATCCCATAGCAATATCCTAGCGAAGTCTCCCTCTTCAACTCTATGTCCACATTCCCATTGTAAAGTTGGATGGAGTGTGTGTGTGGGGGGGTGGAAAACAGGTAATTCCATGAGAAACGAGGGAGAAGGAACATCTGTTGTCGGAGGAGACTACATTCGAGAGGGCAGAGGAAACCCCAAGATGGACACTATGCTTAGAGTCAGTAGTGGAAGAAATTGGAAAATTCTGACAGAAATGTAAGAGAGGACAGTTTATTAGACCATAATACATAAGTGAAGAATTTGGCCCATAGAGTATGCTCCGCCATTCTTTCATGGCTGATTTGTTATCCCTCTCAACCCCATTCTTCTGCCTTCTCCCCATAACCTTTGACACTCTGACTAATCAACAACCCATCAATCTCCACTTTATATACAGCCAGGACTTGACCTCCACAGTCATTTGTGCAATGAATTCCACAGATACACCATCCTCTGGCTAACGAATGCCCTCCTTATCTCTGTTTTGAAGGGATGTGCTTATATTGTGAGGCTGTGCCCTCTGGTCCTAGACTCCCCGACTATAGGAAACATCTATTAATGGATTGTTATCTGTTGTTGGAGGAGAACCCAGGAAGGACACTATGCTCGGAGTCAGTGGGAGAAATTGGAAAATGCTGATGTCAGAGAGGAAAGATTATAGAGAAATTACACAGAGGAGAGGGATTAGTGGGATTTCCCTGGGACTGAATGGAATGAATGTCCTCTTATCAGCCCATCGGGTCCGCTCCACCATTCCATCATGGCTGATCCCGAATCCCATTCACCTGCATTCTCACTATTTCTCTTGATGACCCGACTAATTAGGAATTCAATCCTCTTGTGCCATTGGCCAGCATGGATATGATGGACCAAAAGGTCTCACCTAGACCACGTATGGTTCAATTTCAGGGGAACCTGAGGGGGGACTTCTTCACTCGGAGGTGATGAGAGTGTGGAGTGAGCTGTCAGTGCAAGTAGTGGATGTGGGTTTGATTGCAACAATTAAACGAAGTCTGGATAAATAAATTTAGATCCAGACTTATTGATCACATGTACTGTACATCAAAACATACAGTTGTTTGTGTTAACAAACTGCCACACACATACTGGGGTCAGCACACAAGTGTCGCCACACGTTCCAGCGCCAACATAACATGGCAGAACAAGACAAAACACAACCAGCGACAAAAGAACAACATCAGAACAAAACAACACACACAAAATGCTGGAGAAACTCAGCAGGTCAGGCAGTGTCTATGGAAATGAATGAACAGTCAACATTTCAGTCTGAGACCCTTCATTAAGACTGGAAAGGGAGGGGGAAAATGCCAGAGTAAAAAGTGGGGCAGAGGAAGGTAAGGGCCAGGTGAGGAAGGAATCTGACAGGAGAGTAGAGTAGTCCATCGGAGAAAGGGAAGGAGGATTGGACCCAGGGGGAGGTGATAGGCAGGTGAGAAGAGGTGAGGCCAGAGTAGGAATCGAAGAAGAGGAGAGGGGAAGGGATATTTTTTACTGGGAGGAGAAATCTATATTCACACCATCAGGTTGGAGGCTACCCAGATGGAAACTATCCTGAGAGTGGCCTCATTGTGGCACAAGAGGATGCCATGGATCAACATGTTGGAACAAGACGCAGCCTCAGAATAGAGGGGCAGTCTTTTAGAACAGAGTTGAGAAGTAATTTCTTTAGCCAGATTGTGGTGAATCTGTGAAATTCATTGCCACAGGCAGCTGTGGAGATCAAGTCTTTATGTGTATTTAAGGCAGAGGCTGATAGATTCTTGATTGGTCAGGGCATGAAGGGATACAGGGAGAAGGCAGGAGACTGGGGATGTGAGGAAAAGCGCATTGAAATGGTAGAACAGACTCAATGGGCCAAATGGGCTAATTCTGCTCCTACATCATCTGGTCTTATGAGTCGGAATTGAAATGTTTGGTCAAGAGACATTTCCACTTTTGGCGTACGGAGCAGAGGCGCTCAACAAAGTGCTCCCCCAAAATTACAACGGGTCTCACCATTGTAGAGGAGGCTGCATCAGGAGCATCAGACACAATAGCTTTGCAGGTGAAGTGTTGCCTCACCTGGAAGGACTGTTTGGGGCCCTGAATGGAGGTGAGGGAAGAACAGGTATAGCTCTTAGGCTGCTTGCCAGGAAGGATGAATGGACAAGGGAATCATGGAGGGGGTGATCCCTGTGGAAAGCAGGGTATAAAGATATGTTTGGTGTTAAGATCCCTTTAAGGATGACAAAAGTTGCAGAGGATGGTGTGTTGGATGCTCATGGGGTGGTAGGTAAGGACAAGAGAAACTATCACTCTTAAGGCAGTGGGAAGATGGGTGAGTGTGGGTGTTCAGAAAATGGACGAGATGTGGGTGAGTCACCATCAGTGGCGGAGGAAGGAAAACCCCATTCTTTGAATAAGGAAGACATCTCTGATGTCCAGGAAAGGAAAGCCACATCCTGGGAACAGATGTGGTGGAGATGAAGGAATTAAGAAAAGGGAATAACATTCTTACAGGAGATAGGGTGGGAAGGGGTATAGACAAGATAACGATGGGAATCAGTAGGGTTATAAAAGATGTTGGACAGCAATTTGTCTCCAGAGATGGAGACAGAGAGATTGAAGGAGGTGTCAAAATAAGCCTTTTTCCTCCCCCACAACCACACACATGGAAAGTCCTCTAACAGGCCAGGCATGGTCCATGGATGGGTGGTATATGGAGGGTATGGGCTAGGAATGGGTCAATGCAAATAGGCAGAATAATAGCTTGAATGGAGTAGATTGGCCAAAAAGTCTGTTTCTGTGCTGTAGTGTTAATAACTCTACTGTTTGCCCAAAGGTTAAAGATCTTGGGTCAAGGGAGAAATGTTTAAGGGGTACCTGAGAGGGATCTTTTTCAGTCTGTCAGTGGATGTGGGTTTGATTTGCATATTTAAGAGAAGTTTGGATAGATTTGTGGGTGGGAAGGGTAGAGAGGGTTGTGGTCCTGGTGCAGATCAATGGAACTAGGTGTAATTACAGTTTGGCATAGATTAGATGGACTGAAGGGCCCGTTTCTGTGTTGTAGCACTCTATAACTATGACTTGAGAGAGGGCAGCAGTCTCTATGAGATACCGGCTTTACAATAATCTCTCTTAATGATAGGACTCCACCATCTTTTCCAGGTACAAAGACAGAGGGTCTGATCGGGGTGTCGGAGTTGATCGTCTCAACGTCAGCAATGGGCATCTTCTTCTCCCTGTTCGGAGCTCAGCCACTTCTGGTGATTGGCTTCACGGGTCCGCTGCTGGTGTTTGAGGAAGCGTTTTACAATGTAAGGGCGATGCAAAGTTCGGTCACACACAGGCGCGTCTGTGGAGGGGGGAAGTAAATGGTCGATGACCTTCCTGGGAGAAGTCAGAAATGCAGCAAGGTTCCAGGGAGGGCAAAGAGGACAACAGGGGATGTCTGTGACGGGGTGGAGAGCAGGTAAGACTGGTGGGGCTGTTTCCAGAGCGAGGAGTGGTGGTTAACAACCCCATGGTGCTGCTGCCTACAAAGAGATGGTGGTTCAGGATCAAGGATCAACTTTCTTTGCCGTATTTATTTACACATATTAGGAAATTGCCGTTGTGTGTTGGTCAGGGCGCGACATGCAATGTCCGTGGTAGGGGTTAATGCAAAGCTATTACAACTCAAGGCATCGAAGTTCAGAATTCAATTCCGGCAACCGCTGTAAGAAATTTAGTGTGTTCTTCCTCTGTGCAGGTGGGTTTCCTCCAGGTGCTTCCGTTTCCTCCCACAGTCCAAATACGTACCAGTCAGTAGGCTGATTGGCCATTGTAAATTGTCCTGTGATTAGGCTAGGGTTAAGTTGGTGGTTTGCTGGGCAGTACAGCTTGGTGGGCTGGATGAGCCTGTTCTGCACTATTGCCTAAATCAATAAGTAAACAAAATTTATAAACAACACAGAAACAGGCCCTTCAGCCCATCTAATCTATGTCAAGAAGGAGTGGATTGGGACAATTTGTTTTATGGGAAGGAAGTAATAGAGAAATGGAGGTCATTTAAAGTTTTGAGGGTACAGAATCTTTATGTTCCTGTTAGGTTGAAAGGAAAGGTTAAAAGTTTGAGAGTGCCATGGTTTTCAAGGGATATTGGAAACTTAGTTCGGTAAAAGAGGGAGATCTATAATAAATATAGGCAGCATGGAGTATATAAGGTGCTCAAGGAATATAAAGAATGTAAAAAGAACCTTAAAGAAATTAGAAAAGCTAAAAGAAGATACGAGGTTGCTTTGGCAAGTAAGGTGAAAATAAATCCGAAGGGTTTCTACAGTTATATTAATAGCAAAAGGATGGTGAGGGATAAAATTGGTCCCTTAGAGAATCAGAGTGGACAGCTACATGTGGAGCAGAAAGAGATGGGGGAGATTTTGAACAATTTCTTTTCTTCGGTATTCACTAAGGAGAAGGATATTGAATTGTGTAAGGTAAGGGAAACAAGTAGGGAAGTTATGGGAACTATGACAATTAAGGAGGAGAAAGTACTGGCACTTTTAAGGAATATAAAAGTGGATAAATCTCCGGGTCCTGACAGTATATTCCCTAGGACCTTGAGGGAAGTTGGTGTTGAAATAGCAGGGGCTCTGACAGAAATATTTCAAATGTCATTAGAAACAGGGATGGTGCCAGAGGATTGGTGTATTGCTCATGTGGTCCCATTGTTTAAAAAGGGTTCTAAGAGTAAACCTAGCAATTATAGGCCTGTCAGTTTGACGTCACTGGTGGGTAAATTGATGGAAAGTATTCTTACAGTGGTATATATAATTATCTGCATAGACAGGGTCTGATTAGAAAGTCAGCATGGATTTGTGTGTGGAAGGTCACGTTTGACAAATCTTATTGAATTTTTTGAAGAGGTTACGAGGAAAGTTGACGAGGGTAAAGCAGTGGATGTTGTCTATATGGACTTCAGTAAGGCCTTTGAAAAGGTTCCGCATGGAAGGTTAGTTAGGAAGGTTCAATCGTTAGGTATTAATATTGAAGTAGTAAAATAGATTCAACAGTGGCTAGATGGGAGATGCCAGAGAGTAGTGGTGGATAACTGTTTGTCAGGTTGGAGGCCAGTGACTAGCGGTGTGCCTCAGGGATCTGTATTGGGTCCATTGTTGTTTGTCATATACATTAATGATCTGGATGATGGGGTGGTAAATTGGATTAGTAAGTATGCAGATGATACTAAGGTAGATGCCGTTGCGGATAATGAAGTAGATTTTCAAAGTTTGCAGAGAGATTTAGGCCAGTTAGAGGAGTGGGCTGAACGATGGCAGATGCAGCTGATAAGTGTGAGGTGCTACATTTTGGTAGGAATAATCCAAATAGGACATACATCGTAAGTGGTAGGGCATGAAGAATGCAGTAGAACAGAGTGATCTAGGAATAATGGTGCATAGTTCCCTGAAAGTGGAATCTCATGTGGATAGGGTGGTAAAGAAAGCTTTTGGTATGCTGGCCTTTATAACTTAGAGCACTGAGTATTGGAGTTGGGATGTAATGTTAAAATTATACAAGGCATTGGTAAGGCCGTATTTGGAGTATTGTGTACAGTTCTGGTCACCGAATTATAGGGAAGACATCAACAAAATAGAGAGAGTACAGAGAAGATTCACCAGAATGTTACCTGGGTTTCAGCACCTAAGTTACAGAGAAAAGTTGAACAAGTTAGGTCTTTATTCTTTGGAGCGTAGAAGGTTGAGGGGGGATTTGTTAGAGGTATTTAAACTAATGAGGGGGATAAATCGAGTTGACGTGGATAAGCTTTTTCAATTGAGAGTAGGGGAGATTCAAACAAGAGGACATGAGTTGAGAGTTAGGGGGCAAAAGTTTAAGGGTAACACGAGGGGGAATTTCTTTACTCAGAGAGTGGTAGCTGTGTGGAATGAGTTTACAGTAGAAGTGGTAGAGGGAGGTTCGGTATTGTCATTTAAAGTAAAATTGGATAGGTATATGGACAGGAAAGGAATGGAGGGTTATGGGTTGAGTGTGGGCCAGTGGGACTAGGTGAGTGAAAGCGTCGGCACGGACTAGAAGGGCCGAGATGGCCTGTTTCCGTGCTGTAATTGTTATATGGTTCTAAGGTGCCACACATGAAGCTGCTTAACAAGCCATGTGCCCTCAGTAGTACAGGAAAGATTCTAGCATGGATAAAGCAGAGGTTAATTGTTATGTGGTTATATGGTTATTCAACAAATATAAAGAATTGTATAAAAAAGTTAGAGGTTAAAGTATATGGAATAAGATGTGCATAAATACATCAATCCCAGCATGTATTTACAACATAAACTGCATCATAAATATTATGAGTGCTGATGAATGGTCTCAGCCTGAAAAGTCAGCTGTTTTTTCATTTCCATAGATGCTGCCTGATCAGCTGAGTTTCTCCAGCATTTTGTGTGTAGTCCTCTGGATTTTCAGCATCTACAGAATCTCTTGTGTTCAGCATTATAAAAAGTGGTTGAAGGTGTTTTCAGTGCAGTGATGGGGGTAGCAGATAGAGGGGGTGGGATGGCTAACCAGAGTGGTTGATCAGATTATCTGCCTGGGAGAAGAAACATTTAAGATAGCGTGGTTTTGTTTAAATAGCTCTTTATAACTTTCCACAAGGGAGCTTTTGGAAAAGGCAGTTTGCAGGGTGGGTAGTGTCCACAATGATTTTTACTGTCCACTACTTTGTCCTGGACACATACAAGTCCTGCAGTGATAGTTGACTGCAGCTAGTAAACTTTGCTGCTGACCTGACAATTGACTGTAGTTTCTGTATACTGTGAGAGGATGCTTCACCGAACCAGATGGTAATGGCGGATGTGAGGATGCTCTCTATGATAGCAGTGTAGAATTACACGTGTATGTTCTGGAGAAGATGAAATTTTACCAACTGTCACAAGAAATACATCCTCTGCTGAATCTTTTATTAATGAAGAAGATATTGTTCTCCCACATGAGGTCCTACGAAATAATGATGCTCAGGAACCTGAATGTTGAAACGATGCTAACTGTAGAGTTGTTGATGATGAGTGGGTGGTGTTTAGCAGAAGACGTGTCTGGTAAATCAGTTTAATATTGTCACATGTACCAACGTACAGGGAAAAGCTTGTCTTGCATACTATCCATACAGAACAACAGTGCATTGGGGGTAGAACAATGTAAAGCAATAATGGAATGCAGAATCATAAACACAAGAGATTCTGCAGATGCTGGAAATCCAGAGCAACACACACAATATGCTGGAGTAACTCAGCAGACCAGGCAGCGTCTATGGAGGGGAACAAACAGTCGACCTTTTTGGGCTGAGACCCTTCATCAGGAAGGGAAAAGAAAGCAGAATAAGGAGGTGGGGGAAAGGGACGTACCAACTGGCAGGTGATAAAGGAGACCAGGTGAGGGGGACAATGGGTGGATGGAGGCGGAGGGATTAAGCTGGGAGGGGATAGGTGGAAAAGGTAAAGGGCTGAAGAAGAAGGAATCTAATAGGAGAGAGTGGAATCAGAATCAGATTTATTATCATTGGCATGTGATGTGAAATTTGCTAACTTAGCAGCAGCAGTTCAACACAATACATAACCTAGCAGAGAGAGAGAAAAATAATAAATAAAATAAAATATAATAATAAATAAACAAGTAAATCAATTACATATATTGAATAGATTAAAAATGTGCAAAAACAGAAATGCTGTATATTAAACAAGTGAGGTAGTGTCCAAAGCTTCGATGTCCATTTAGAAATCAGATGGCAGAGGGGAAGAAGCTATTTCTGAATCACTGAGTGTGTGCCTTCGGGCTTCTGTACTTCCTATCTGATGGTAACAGTGAGAAAAGGGTGCTCTGGGTGCTGGAGGTCCTTAATAATGGACACTGCCTTTCTGAGACACTGCTCCCTAAAGATGTCCTGGGTACTTTGTAGGCTAGTGCCCAAGATGGAAATGACTAGATTTACAACCTTCTGCAGCTTCTTTCAGTCCTGTGCAGTGGCCCCCCACCATACCAGACAGCAATACAGCCTGTCAGAATGCTCTCCATGGTACAACTATAGAAGTTTTTGCATTTGTTGACATTTAAAATCTCATCTAACTCCTAATAAAGTATAGCTGCTGTCTTGCCTTCATTATGACTACATTGGTATGTTGGGACCAGGTTAGATCCTCAGAGATCTTGACACCCAGGAACTTGAAACTGCTCACTCTCTCTACTCCTGATCTCTCTGTGAGGATTGGTTTGTGTTCCTTTGTCTTACCCTTCCTGAAGTCCACAATCAGCTCTTCCGTCTTACTGACGTTGAGTGCCAGGTTGTTGCTGTGGCATCACTCCACTAGCTGGCATATCTCGCTCCTGTAAGCCCTCTCGTCAATACCTGAGATTCTACCAACAATGGTTGTATCATCAGCAAATTTGTAGATGGCATTTGAGCTATGCCTAGCCACACAGTCATGTATATACAGAGTGGGGTAAGCACACACCCCTGAGATACACCACTGTTGATCATGGGCAAGGAGGATACGTTATCACCAATCCACACAGATTGTGGCCTTCCGGTTAGGAAGTTGAGGATCCAATTGCAGAGGGAGACACAGAGGCCCAGGTTCTGCAACTTCTCAATCTGGATTGTGGGAATGATGGTATTAAATGCTGAGCTGTAGTCAACAAACAGCTTCCTGACGTAGGTGCTTGTGTTGTCCAGGTGACCTAAAGCCGTGTGGAGAGCCACTGAGATTGCAGCTGCCTTTGACCTATTGTGGCGATAGGCAAATTGCAATTGGACCATGGGAAAAGGGGAAGGCAGAGGGGAACCGAGGGATGGGCAGGTGAAAAGAGAAAGAGGTAAAAGAGGAACCAGAATGCAGTATAAAGTGTAACAACTACAAAGTGCAGAACAGGTAGTGAATAAGGTGCAAGGTCATAAAGTAAAATGTGGGGTCACACTAGGGAAGCATTCAATAGTCTTATCACAATGGGATAGAAGCTGTCCTTGAGCCTGGAGGTACGTGCTTTTAGGCTTTTTGTATCTTCTACCTATGGGAGCGGGGAGAAGAGAGAGTGTCTGGGGTGAGTGGGTAAAGCTCTTTAACAATCAAGCTATGAGAAGTATAGACAGACACCATTAAGGGAAGTCTGGTTTCTGCGATATGGTGATCACAGGTGGAACAGTTGTCATACTAAGCTGTGGTGCATCCAGATAGGATGCTTTCTGTGGTACATCAATAAAAATTGGCAAGGGCCAATGAGAACATGCTGAATTTCTTTAGTCTCCTTTTGAGCCCTTGATGCGTCATGCACATTTGATAGCTCTGGACCTGTACTCACTGGAGATTAAAAGAATCAGGGAGGGAAGATTTCATTGAAGCCAATCTAATATTAAAAGGCCTAGATAGAGTTTGACCTGCAAAGAATGTTTCTTATAGTGGGAGAGTCTGGGACTGGAGAGCACAGCCTCAGAATACAAGGACATTCATTTAGAGCAGAGATGAAGAGGAATTTCTTTAGCCAAAGGATAATGACTCTGTTACACACAGCTGTGGAGGCCAAGTCATTGGGTATATTTAAAGTGGGGATGATCAATTCTTGGGTTTGAGAGGGACAATAAATCAGCCATGATGGAATGTCAGAGCAGTCTTGATGGGCCAAATGACCTAATTCTGCTCCTATGTTTTATGGACTTAAAGTCTTACTAGTTCACAGAGGAGCTGTCAGGCAGCCAGCAAGTTAAATGTTAACTCTTGTCTCCCCTTTCCTTCCATTATCTGAACCACCCTCCCCTTCCCCACCAATCTCCAACCCAACTCTGCCACCAGTTTAGCAAGAACCGGAACATCGACTATCTCACTGGCCGCGTATGGATTGGGTTTTGGCTCATGTTCATTGTGCTCATCGCAGTGGCCTTTGAGGGCAGTTTGCTGGTTCGATACATCTCCCCCTTCACCCAGGAGGTCTTTGCCTTCCTCATCTCTGCCATCTTCATCTATGAGACCCTGAAAAATCTCAGCATGGTAAGTGCTCACCAAGCCTCTGCCACGCTCGCCTATTCACCAACACCGCACTGCTGGGTGACATGGACCAGAGGGAAAATTACTGGAATGGAATTGGGAATGAGAGTTGAAAGGCCTAAGTAGAGCGGATATGCCGAGAATGTTTCCCATGGTGGGAAGTCTAGGACCAGAGGGCGGAGCCTCAGAATGCAAGGATGTCCATCTAGAACAGAGATGAGGAGGAACTTCTTTAGCCAGAGGTTGGTGAATCTGTGGAATTCATTGCAATGCAGACAGCAGAGGTTGTTAGGTTGTTGATTAGTAAGAGTGTCATAAATTAGAGGGAGAGGAGAGGAGAATGAGATTTGGAGGGATAATAAATCAACCATGATAGAATGGAGGAGCAGAATTGAAGGGATGAATGGCCTAATCTGCTCCTATGTCATATGGTCTACAGATATCCGTAGAAAGGGGAGTTTCCTCAGAGTAGAGATAGTTAAGGGAAATTTAACTGAGGCAACACAATCACCAAGGGTAAATTGGGAAATTAGTTCATACTGTATTGTCGCGGTTAATGACTTGCATACCGTCTACACAGAATATTTCATTACAATAGTGCATTGAGGGAAAAGGAAATATGTCACAGGAAAACATGAATTACGCACAAATTTTACAAGAAAGAAAACAATTAGAACAAATTAAAATGTTCATTTTAGATCAAAGTGGTGATAGTGTTGCCATTCTGAGGTGGTAATTAGGATTATGCTGGGTGGATCAAGAACCAAATGGTTGAAGGGAAGCAGCTGTTCCTGAACTTGATCTCATAAAGATTTATAAAATTGTGAGGGACATAGGCAGGGAGATAGTTACAATCTTTTCCCCAAGGTAGGTTTCAGGTGGAGAGGGGGAAACATTTAAAAGGGAGCTGAGGAGTAACTTTTCTACACATAGAACAGTAGGTTTTAAACAAAAGATTAAAAAGATTAGCTTTATTTATCACATTAACATCGAAACATACAGTTTGCGTGAACGACTAACGATGTGCTGGGGGCAGCCGCATGTGTCGGCTTCCAGCACCAACATGGCATGCCCACAACCCACTAACTCTAAGTATGTGGGAGGAAACTGGAGCACCCAGAGGAAACTCACAGAGTCACAGAGAGAGCATCCAAACTCCTTACAGAGAGTGGCAGAAGCTGAACCCTGATCTTAGAGCTCACACTGTAAGTGTGACTCCACCAGCTACGCTACAGTGCTAAGCTGTTCTTGAACTTGATCCTCAAAAGATTATGAGGGAGATAGACACAGAGATAGTTACAATCTTTTCACGGGGTCAAGGAGTCTAAAGCGAGAGGGTGTTGGTTTAAGGTGGAGATGGGAAAGATATAAGAGGGATCCGATGGGCAACTTTTTCACACAGTGGGTGTAGGTTTATGGAGCGAGCTTACCAGAGGCAGTAGTTGGGACAATAACAATACTTAAAAGAATTTTGGACAGGTACATGGATAGGAACATTATACAGATATAGGGGCCAAGCACTGGGTAAACTGGACCAGCTCAGAAAGGCGTCTTGGACAGCAAGGACGAGTTGTACCAAAGGAGCTTGCTTCTATGTTGTATCATTCTATGAATCTATGAGTTTTCATTGGAATGAGTTGCCTAAAAAAAAAATCAAAAAAATAACAGGAAAACAAGACATTCTGAGGCTCTGAGTAGTGGGTAGGATGAGCACAAGTGGGAGGGATCTAAAGACCTCTATGTTGTGCTTCAGATCAAAAGGTCTTACCTCCTCCCTGTTTCCAGGTCTTCTCAGAACATCCACTTCTCAAGACCTACCCTCCTGACACAGAGACAAAGGCCAACTATACGAAGGATATGATGGTGCAGATGCAACCCAACACAGCCCTCCTATCTCTGGTCCTGATGGTCGGCACCTTCTTCATCGCCTACTTCCTGAGGAAGTTCAGGAACAGCCGTTTTCTCGGGGGAAGTGTAAGTATGGTGAGGGATAACTCTGCCCCTCCCTCTCTTCCTCTCCTTGTTGCAAACAGAGATACATGGGGACCAACTCACAATGTGCTGGAGGAACTCAGAACTTAAGGCAGAGGAATAAACAGATGACATTTTGGGCCTAGATAGACCCTTCATCAGGATTGGAAAGGAAGGGGCAAAAGTCCAGAATAAGAAGATGGGGAAAGAGGATGTGATGCTGCTAGAAGTAACACACAAAATGCTGCAGGAACTTGGGTAACATCTATGGAAAGGAATAAACAGTCAGTGTTTCGGGACTGGGTCAGAAGCCAGAATAAAGTGGGGGACAGGGGAGGGGAACAAGTTGACAGGTGATAAGTGAGACCAGGTGAGGAGGAAGGGTGGCTGGTGGGGTGAGAAGCTGGGAGGGAGTAGGTGGAAGAGGTAAAGGGCTGAAGAAGGAGCAATCTAATGGAAGAGTAAACCATTGAAGAAAGGAAGGAGGAGAACCAGAGGGAGCTGATGGGCAGGTGAAGAGAATTCAGGTCAAGTCAAATTTATTTATAAAGCAGATTTAAAAACAGCCCATGTTGACCGAAGTGCTGTACAAACCATAACAGGTAGCTAAAATCACAAATACAAGAAACACAGATATAAACAATGAGGCACACAGCGCATTGGCACAAAATAAACAACACGTGAGCCTAGGCATGAGCCAAAATCAGCCACATCAGCAAGATTCAAATGCCAGAGAATAAAAGTAAGTTTTGAGCCTGGGCTTAAAAGAGTTGATGGAGGGGGCAGATCTGATAGGGAGGGGAATGCTGTTCCACAGTCTGGGGGTTGCAACAGCAAAGGCGCGGTCACCCCTGAGCTTGAAGTTAGATCGCGGGACAGCCAGGAGCCCCAAGTCAGCCGACCCGAGGGACCTGGAAGTAGAATAAGGGGGTAGGTGGTCTGTGATATAGGAGGGGGCCAATCCATTTAGGGCTTTATAAACAAACAGGAGAATGTTAAAATCAATTCTAAACTGTACTGAAAGCCAGTGGAGGGAGGCCAGGAGAGGAGTAATATGGTTCCTCTGTCATGGCTGCGGCGTTCTGGACCAGTTGCAGGCAGGACACAGATGACTGTCTGATCTCGGTATACAGGCAGCTGGAATGGTCCGAGCGGGAGGATATAAGGGCATGGATGACTTTCTCGAGATTTTTGAAAGAGAGAAACGGCTTGATTTTGGCAACAGTACGAAACTGGAAAAAATGGGCTTTTACTACTGGAAGGAGTGAGAGTGGAACCAGAATGGGGAGTACAGAAAGAGAGAAGGATGAATGAGAAATTAATGGGAGTTAGAGAAATCAATGTTCATGCTGCCAGATTGGATGCTACCCAGTGCCCTCAGCTTTTTACTGCATCCCCCTCCCTCAGGCATATGAGGGCAGAGCCTGCAATGACTGTGATTGGGTTATTACTGTGTCATGAACGAATGTGCAATGAAAAACCTTGTCTTGCCTTCATACAGGGCATTTCATCACATCAGTGTATTAGGGAAAACAATAACAGATTGCAGAATAAAGGGTTACAATTGCAGAGAATGTGCAGTGCAGGTCATCAAAAAGCTGCATGGTCATAATGAGGGGGAATATGAGGTCAAGAGTCCATCTTTACATATTTGGGACTGTTCAATAGTCTTCTAACAGCAGGGTCTTTGAGCCTGGTAGTACAGCCTTTCATTTTTTGTATCATCTGTCCAATGGGAAGGGGATAAGAGGGAATATCCAGGATCGGTGGGGCCATTGATTATGTTGGCAGCTTTACAGAGGCAGTGAGAAGTGTAGACCGAGTTCATGGAGGGAAGATTGGTTTCCGTGATGCGCTGAGCAGTGTCCACAGCTCTCTGCAGTTTCCTGTGGTCTCGTGCAGGCTCCTGGCCTGAAACACTGACAGTTTATTCCTCTCCACAGATCTTGCCTGACCTGAGTTCCTCCAGCATTTTGTGTGTGTGTTCCCCAGATATGTCACAAGCAGGACAGCTGCTGTACCAGGCTGTGATGCATCCAAATATGACGCATGCCATGACCATGTACAGGCTGTTAGACTCAAGGTTGTTTAACGTCATTTCCAGTACACAAGTTTAAAGGAGAACAAAATAACTGTTACTCCAGATCTGATGCAGCACAAAAACAAAACACAAGAAGACAAAGAAAAACAATAAATTTAAATATATAAGATAACTTGTATAAATGGATTGTGTGTCCACAAAGTAACACTAGGCAAAGCAGTGTCTGTACATCAGATGACTCTGAGAGAAAATGATAAAGTAGTGGTGCTGGGGGGTATGGGGGGAGTAGGTGTTGATCAGCCTTGGGGAAAATAATTGTTTTTGAGTCTGGTGGTCCTGTCATCAATGCTACATAGTTTCCTCGTGGGTAGGAGTGGGACTAACAGTCCGTGAGCTGGGTGGGTGGGATCTTTCATGATGTTACTGGCCTTTTTCTAGCACTTTTCTGTATATATATGTCCTTCAAGGTAGGTAGGCTGGTGCCGATGATGCATTGAGCAATTCTGGTTACCCATTGTAGAGCAATCCTGTCTGCTGCAGAGCAACTTCTGTACCAAACTGTGATGCAGCACGTTAGGATGCTCTCTATGTGAGTATAGATGTGGGTTGTCCAGCTCTCTTTCAGATGAGCTCACATTTACTGAAACATGCTAGGATTCCACCAGCAGAGGGGTTGAGACGGAGTCTGTGTTGACAATGGTGCAAGTGGAAGCATTGGTTAGGAGCCAAGGGTCAACCTGAGATGGTGATAAGGATGGAGCCATATGTCCTGACCCAATTGGAACTGCCTACAGCAGTGAAGATCTGTAGATCTCTGGCAGTCTAGAGACGACTTTTTCTCTCTTACAGGTGCGACGGGTTATTGGAGACTTTGGAATTCCCATTGCCATCTTGCTGATGTTAATTGTGGACATCTCAGTCACTGACACCTACACTGAGGTAAAGGGGTACAAGTCAAACTCTGTGTTAACAACTCGTTCGAGTATTATTAGAAAATAGAACAAAACAGCACAGTACAGGCCCACTGTGTTATGCTTCCCTTTTAACCTACTCCAAGATCATTCCAGCCTTTCCCTCCCACATAGCCCTCCATTTTTCTCTCATTTGTATTCCTATCTGAGACTCTTAAATGTCCTTAAACTGCATCAACCATCAACCCTGGTAGGACTTTCCACACACCTACCACTCTGTAAAAACCTACTCTGAAATCCCCCTTATAATTTCCTCCAATCATCTTAAAATTATGCCCTCTCATATTAGCCTTTCCTACTCTGGAAAAAAAGTTGCTGACTGTCCACTCAATAATTGCCTCTTATCATCTTTCCATCTCTATACAATCACCTCTCATCCTCCTTCACTCCAAAGAGGAAAACCCTAGCTCACACAACTTTTCCTCATAGGACATGCTCTCTGATCCAGGCAGCATCCTGGTAAATCTGCTCTGTGCCCTCTCTAAAGCTTCCTCATCCTTCCTATAATGAGGCGACCGAAACTGAACACAGTATTCCAAGTGTGGTCTAACCAAAGTTTTATAGAGCTGCAATATTGTCTTGCACCTCTTGAACTCAATCCCCTGACTAGTGAAAGCCAACGCTCCATATGCCTTCTTAACCAGCATATCAACTGGCACAGCGACTTTGGACATGGACTCCAAGATCCCTCTGTTCCCCCACGCTGCCATTGACCTAGCCTTCAACCTTGATCTTCCAAAGTGAATCACTTGACACTTTTCCAGATTGAACATCTCCTACTCTGCATCCAATCAATGTTCCACTGTAACCTACAGCAATCTTCTAGACTATCTACAGCACCTCCAGAAGCACCTGCACTTTTCTCCAGCGTTTTGTGTGATATGTGTTGCTCAAAATGGCCTCCAGCCTCTTCTCTGATGACCGGGATTGTCTCTCACTCCACAGAAGCTGAACGTGCCTCTGCACTTCTCGGTTACCTCTCCCAGCAAGCGGAGCTGGTTCATTCACCCCCTAGGCAAGGACAACAGCTTCCCTCTGTGGATGATCTTTGGCTCAGTGATTCCTGCCCTGCTTCTCTTCATCCTCATCTTCATGGAGACCAATATCACCACGTGAGTACAGACAAACCTCCTCCCCCAGCCTCATCTACCCCTACCACCCATGCTCTCACAGGGCATTCTGGGAGAGAATCCAGGGTGCTGGTGATGCATGCCACAGTCTAATAGTCCAGGCTCCTGTACCTCCTCCCTGAAGGCCATATTGAAAAGTGGGCATAGTCTGGATCGCAGGAGTCCGTGATGATGGACGTCCACCTTTGTGAGGCATTGCCTCTTGTAGATGTCCTAACTGGTGGAGAGAGTTGTATTCACGATGGAACTGACTGAGCCCTCCACTCTCTGTATTCTCTTGCCTGCATATTCAGTGTATAAATCCCATGGCAATTAGCAGGGCAGTACTTTACAAGCATAAGTTAAACATTAAGGATTAAAGATTAGATTAGCTTTATTTGTCATATGAACATTGAAACATACAGTGAAATGTGTCACTTACATCAATGACCAACACAGCCTGAGGATGAGCTGGGGGCAGCCCACAAGTCTCACCATACTTCTGGCACCTAAATAGAATGCACACAACCCTCACCAGTACATGACTCCTACTTGACAAGAATAATTACACTTAAAGCAGTTAATCATTTGGAAAACTGCAGGTCACACATTGAGACACTGTGCATCTCCTTTCCTGCCATGAAGTATTTTCCAGAGAGTACCATGTCTATTAATGACAGCTAAAGATGTGAAAAGTTCAAAGATTTTTAAAGTTTAACTTTATTTTTCACATGTACATCAAAATATTGAAGCCTATAGTGAAATGCTTCTTACTAACCCTAACGTGTAAGTCTTTGGACTGTGGGAGGAAACCAGAGCACCTGGAGGAAACCCATGCGGTCACATGGAGAATGTTCAAACTCCTTACAGACAGCAGTGGAATTGAACCCTGATTGGTGATCGCTGGCGATGTAAAGCAATGCACTAATCACGACACTACTGTGCCATCCTTAACCTAGTCCTAAATTAACATAAATTATTCATAATTTGCACGACAAAATAAACATAATGATACTAGTAACACACACAAAATGCTGGAGGAACTCAGCTGGCCAGGCAGCATCTGTAGAAAAGAGAAAACAGTTGATGTTTTGGCCCAAAACCCTTCGGCAGGACTGGAGAGAAAAAGGAGAGGCGTAGAATTAAAAGGTGGGGAGGGGGTGAAAGAGAAACATAGGGTGATAGATGAAACCAGAGGAGCGTAGTAAAGAGTTGGGAAGTTGATTGGTGAAAGAGATACTGAGCTGGAGAAGGGGGAATCTGACAGGAGGACGGAAGGCCATGGAAGAAAGAACGCTGGTGAGGAGCACCAGAGGGAGGTGATGGACGAGCAAGGAGATAAGATGAGAGAGGGAAATGGGGAATGGTGAAGGGGGGTGGCATTGCCGTAAGTCCAAGAAGTCAATGTTCATGCCATCAGGTTGGAAGCTACCCAGCCAGAATATAAGGTGTTGTTCCTCCAACCTGAGTGTGACCTCATCATGACACTAGAGGAGGCTATGAATTGACATATTGGAATGGGAAGTGGAATTAAAATGGGTGGCCACTGGGAGATCCTGCATGTTTGGGCAGATGGAGCATAGGTGCTTGGTGAAGCAGTCTCCCAATCTACGTCAGGTCTCACTGATATACAGGAGGCCACAGTTGCAGCACTGGACACTATATGTAACCCCAACAGATTCACAGGAGAAGTGTCGCCTCACCAGGAAGGACTGTTTGGGGCTTGAAACATCTTGTCCATAAGATGTTGCCTGGCCTTCTGAATTCCTCCAGCACTTTGTGTGTGTGTGTTGCTTAGATTTCCAGCATTGCAGATTTTCATCTGTTTGTGATTGATAATGACTCTAGTTCAAGTTGTGGGAAAGGAAAAGAAACATAGTCCAAGGTAGTGTTAAGGTTTCTCAGGTCAGTTTGAGAACCTGATGGCAGTGGGAAAGAAGCTGTTGTTGAACCTTGATGTATAGGTCTTCAGGCTCCTGTACTGCTTCCTTACTAGCAGGATCAATAACCATCAACCTCCACTTTAAATTTACTCATTAACTTGGCCTTCACAGCCATCTGTGGCAATGAATTCCATAGATTCACCACCCTCTGCTGAAAGAAATTCCTCCTCATTGCTGTCCTAAATGACTATCCCTCTATTAGACAATAGACAATAGATAATAGGTGCAGAAGTAGACCATTCGGCCCTTCGAGCCTGCACCGCCATTTTGAGATCATGGCTGATCAACTACTATCAATACCCGGTTCCTGCCTTGTCCCCATATCCCTTGATTCCCCTATCCATAAGATACCTATCTAGCTCCTTCTTGAAAGCATCCAGTGAATTGGCCTCCACTACCTCCCGAGGCAGTGCATTCCAGACCCCCACAACTCTCTGGGAGAAGAAGTTTTTCCTTAACTCTGTCCTAAATGACCTACCCCTTATTCTCAAATCATGCCCTCTGGTACTGGACTCTCCCAGCATCTGGAACATATTTTCTGCCTCTATCTTGTCCAATCCCTTAATAATCTTATATGCTTCAATCAGATCCCCTCTCAATCTCCTTAATTCCAGCATATACAAGCCCAATCTCTCTAACCTCTCTGCGTAAGACAGTCCAGACATCCCAGGAATTAACCTCGTGAATCTACGCTGCACTTCCTCTACAGCCAGGATGTCCTTCCTTAACCCTGGAGACCAAAACTGTACACAATACTCCAGGTGTGGTCTCACCAGGGCTCTGTACAAATGCAAGAGGATTTCCTTGCTCTTGTACTCAATTCCCTTTGTAATAAAGGCCAACATTCCATTAGCCTTCTTCACTGCCTGCTGCACTTGCTCATTCACCTTCAGTGACTGATGAACAAGGACTCCTAGATCGCTTTGTATTTCTCCCTTACCTAACTTTACACCGTTCAGATAATAATCTGCCTTCCTGTTCTTACTCCCAAAGTGGATAACCTCACACTTATTCACATTAAACGTCATCTGCCAAGTATCTGCCCGGTCACCCAGCCTATCCAAGTCACCCTGAATCCTCCTAACATCCTCATCACATGTCACCCTGAATCCTCCTAACATCCTCATCACATGTCACACTGCCACCCAGCTTAGTATCATCAGCAAACTTGCTCATGTTATTTTCAATGCCTTCATCTAAATCGTTGACGTAAATTGTAAACAGTTGTGGTCCCAATTCCGAGTCCTGTGGCACCCCACTAGTCACCACCTGCCATTCCAAGAAACACCCATTCACCGCTACCCTTTGCTTTCTATCTGCCAACCAGTTTTCTATCCATGTCAATGTCTTCCCCCTGATGTCCTGAGCTTTGATTTTACCCACCAATCTCCTATGTGGGACCTTATCAAAAGCCTTCTGAAAATCGAGGTACACTACATCCACTGGATCTCCCCCATCTAACTTCCTGGTTACATCCTCGAAAAACTCCAACAGTTTAGTCAAGCATGATTTACCCTTGGTAAATCCATGCTGGCTCGGTCCAATCCTATCACTGCTATCTAGATATGCCACTATTTCATCCTTAATAATGGACTCTAGCATCTTCCCCACCACCGATGTCAGGCTCACAGGTCGATAGTTCTTTGTTTTCTCCCTCCCTCCTTTCTTAAAAAAGTGGGATAACATTAGCCATTCTCCAACCCTCAGGAACTGATCCTGAATCTAAGGAACATTGGAAAATGATTACCAATGCATCTGCAATTTCCAGAGCCACCTTCTATTCTGAGGCTGTACCCTCTGTCCTAGACTCACTCACTATCCTTTCTCTGTCCTCCTCTCCTCCAGCTGGGCTTTTCAATATTCCATAGGTTTCAATGAGATCCCCACTTATTCTTCTAAACTCCAGTAAGTACAGGCCCAGAGCCATCAACCGCTTATCATACATTAACCCTTTTGTTACCAAAACCATTCTCGTGAACCTCCTCTAGGCTCTGTCCAAAGTCAGCCTATCCTTTTTCAGAGAAAGGGCCCAAACTGCCCACAATGCTCCAAGTGTGGTCTGACCAATGCCTTATAGAGCCTCAGCATTACAACCTTGATTTTATATTCTAGTCCTCTCAAAATGAATTCTAACATTGCATTCCCTCTGACTCAACCTGCAAATTAAACTTTAGGGAATCCTGTACAAGGACTCCAAAGTTCCTTTGCGCTTCTGATTTTTGAATTTTCTCCCAGTTTACAGAATGGCCTACACCTTTATTCCTTCTACCAAAGTGCATGTCTGTACACCTCCCTACACTATACTCCATCTGCACTTCTTTGCCCATTCTCCCAATCTAAGTCCTGCAAACTCCCTGCTTCCCCAACACCACCTGCCCCTCCACCTATCTTTGTATCATTCACAAATAAATCTCAAGGTTGTATAAAGTATACATACTTCAATAATAAAAAGTATTTTGAACTCTTGAACTTTGAACTTAGCCACAGAGCCATCAATGGCATCATCCAAATCATTGACATATAACGTGAAAAGAAAAGAAATTGCCTCTTGTAAATGTCCACCCATGATTTGACTGGCTGAGGTCACCACTTTGTAGCCTCTTGTGTTCCTGTGTATTGAGGTTTCCATACAAGGACATAAAAAAAACTTGTCGCTACATCTCCTTTTTACTTCCCCCCCCCCTCACCTTAAATGCCCTCTAGCACTTGGCATTTGTATCCTGGGGAAAAGATCCTGACTGTACATGCCTCTCATAATTTTATAAACCTCTCTCAGGTCTCCCCTCAGCCACCAACACTCCACAGAAAACCATCCACGTTTCTTCCACCTCTCCTCACACCTCTTCAGATTCAGGCACAAGTTTATTTATCACACGTACATCAAAGCATACAGTGAGATGTGTCATTTGCATTAACAACCTGTACAACCTCACATTCCAGTGCCAACATACCACGCCCACAATGCTCAGCAGATCAACACAGAACACGATAAGCAACAAACAACAGTCAAAAAAGCCCAGTTTGTCCCTCCCACCCACACATGCTGACATGCCCTCTAAGCCATGCAGCATCCAGGTAAACCTCTTCTGCAGCCATCTTCCTTTAATGAGGCGACCAGAATTGAATGTAATACTCCAGATGTGGCCTGACTAGAGTTTTATAAGGCTGCAAAGTGACTTACCGACTTTTATACTCAATGCCCCGACTAACGAAGGTAAGCATGTCACTTGCCTTCTTTACCACACTACCTACTTACATGGCCACTTTCAGGAGATACGTCCACAAGACCATAAGAAAACAGAGTAGAATTAAGCCATTCAGCCCATTGAGTCTGCTCTGCCATTTGATCTTGGCTGATTTATTATCCCTCTCAAGCCCTGTCACGTTCTCCTTCGGGTGTAACGAAACGCCGAATTTAACGTCCGGATAAACCACAGTTAATAAGAACCAGATCGCAGTAAGATTAACCATTTACTGTTCACTCTTCACATTAACATATGGTGAAAACTGTTGATAAAACAATACAAGATTGATACAGTATTTGTTCCTTCCTTAATATCACATTTCAAGTGTAAATACTTGCAAAGGTGACTATAACTACATTACACTAAGGTGCAGTATACAGGGAGAGTTTACCTGCTCCATTGACTACTTTAAATACACTTCCATGCAAACTATCCGCGACTCTTTAACTAACGAAAGCATAAACATTATCTACCGTCGTTACCTCTAACAGGATCAGCATTAACATCTTAGTTCAATATATCGATTATCTATTAACTTACAGCGTTGCTCTCACTGTGATTTCTCATGCCTGCAAAACTGCTTGTGCTCAGGTGAGCCTCGTGGAAAGCCCCCACCCTCGCGCTAATTTCAAACCGGTGTTTTCCCACAAGACGCGGCGAAACCGGATGTGACGTCATCGCATGCCGATATATTTTACATGCAATGAATACACTTTAAACACTTCTAATTCTAACTAGAAAATACTATTGAATGAATTACTAAGCGAAAATATTATAAACTAAATAACTGTCGTAAAGACAGCACAAGCCCACTTTCCTGCCCTCTCCCCGTAACCTTTGATTCCCTTACTAATCAAGAACCTATCAACCTCCAATTTAAATACACCCAATGACTTGGCCTCCACAGCCATTTGTGGCAATGAATTCCACAGATTCACCACACTTTGTCTAAAGAAATATCTCTTCATCTCTGTTCTTCAAGGGAGGTTCTTATATGGACTCTGTGGACCTGGACCCCAATATCCTTCTGTACATGTTTTGAGTCCTACCATTAATTGTATACCTAGCCTTGCATGCCACTGGACCACGACTCCATTCTGTCAAGGACTATGTGTTGGCTACCCATGTAACAGTGCCCCACGTTAAACAACATCATGTACGGGTGTTCTCCATTAAAGGAATAACCCCTTAGGACAAGAGCTTCCAACCCGTGGTCCATGGTTAATGGTAAGGCTCATTGGCTTAAAAAAGGTTGGGAACCCCTGCCTATGGAGAACATTTCTCTTGGGTGATCACACAATTACACCTAGTGGGGTGAGAGAGGAGGTGGAAATAATGTTGGGTAAGGTCATTGGTGGTTGGGTGGAATGGAGGAGCAGGAGATGGGGAAAATGTGGGGGAAGATTGGTCAACAGAGGGGCCTCCTTTCCCCTAATACCCTTTTAGATTCAAGCCCTACTCTTTCCCACTCCACAGGCTTATTGTCAGCAAGAAGGAAAGGCGCCTGGTTAAAGGCTCCGGATTCCACCTGGACCTGCTCCTCATCGGCGTGGGGGGCGGTGTCTGTGGCATCTTCGGTCTTCCCTGGCAGACGGCAGCCACTGTACGCAGCATCGCCCACGTCAATGCCCTGACTGTCATGAGCAAGAGCATTGCTCCAGGAGAGAAGATCAAGATCAAGGAGGTGAAAGAGCAGCGGATCACTGGGATGCTGGTGGCACTACTCGTGGGTGAGTCACACCCAAGGGTCCATCCTCCCTCTCCACTTCCTTATGTGCTGAGTCAAGCTGTTTGTTCATGGAGGTGTTACCTGTGCATGGGGATATTGGGGAAGGGTTATTTGTATTAATGGAGATCATTAGTGGATTATTATTACCTCATGTACTGAGGTACAGTGAAAAAATTTATTTTTTAATGTACCTTAGAAAGTTTTTTTACACAGAGAGTGATGGGTGTGTGGAACGTCCTGCCAGGGATAGTGGTAAAGGTAGATATATTAGGGGACTCTTAAATAGGTAGATGGATGATTGAAAACTGGAAGGGTATATAGGAGGGAAGAGTTAGAATGATTATGGGCCAAAGAGCTTGATTGTGCTGTAATATCCTGTGCTCTGTGTTCTAGAAAGCATCCTATCCAGATGCAGCACAGCTTGGTATGACAACCACTCTACCTGTGACCACAAGAAATTTCAGAGAGTTGTGGACACAGCTCAGCTCAGCACATCACAGGAACCAGCCTCCCCTCCATGGACTCTGTCTATATTAGTTGCTGCCTCAGTAAGGCAGCCAGCATCATCAAAGAGCCTACCCACCCCAGACACTCACTCTTCTCCACTCTCCTACTGGGCAGAAGATACTAAAACCTGAAAGCACGTCCCACCTGGCTCAAGGAGCAATTCTACCCCACTGTTATCAGACTTCAACGGTCCCCTTGTATGATAAGGTGGACTCTTGACTTCATAACCTAACACGTTATGATCCTGCACCTTCTTGTTTATCTGCACCTCACTTCTTTGTAACTGTCACACTTTATTCTGCACCTGTGACTGTTTTAACTTGTTCTGGTTCAATGCCCTGTGTAATGACTTGATCTTGTAAACAGAAAGCAAGACAAGTTTTTCACTGTATCTCGGCACATGTGAAAATAATAAAGCAATTCCAGTACTAGCCCCAATCCTTACAGATCAGCTCATCACTTCAGTATATCCAGGTAGTACAGGGAAAAGCAATAACAGAGTGCACAGCAACACAGAACAGCAGAGCACTTCTCAGTTATGGTTACAGAAAAAGTGCAGGACCATAACAAGGTAGATTGTGAGATTAGGCGTGTAATTTCAATAACAGATTGAGACAGAACAAGAGAAAACAATGACAGAATGCAGAATAAAGAGTTATAGAGGAAGTGCAGTGCAAGCAGAGAACAAAGTGCAAGGTTATAATGAGGTAGATTGTAAGGTAAAGTGTCCATTTTATCATGCCCAGGGACTATTCAGAGTCATATAACAGAGGGGTAGAAGCTGTCCTTGAGCCTGATGGTATGTGCTTTCAGGCTTTTGTATCTTCTATCTGATGGGGGGGAGAGAGAGAAATTCCAGGATGTCGGATTATGCCGGATGCTTATCGAGGTAGTGAGAAATATAGGCAGAGTCCATGGAAGGGAGGCCAGTTCCTGTGATGTGCTGAGCTGTGTCCACAACAATCTGCAGTTTCCTGTGGTCATGGGCAGAGCAGTTACTGTACCAAGCTGAGATACAATCTGACAGAATGCTTTCTGTGGTGGATCAATAAAAATTATTGTGTGTCAACAGGGGCCTGATGAATTTCTTTAGCCTCCTGGGAAAGTAGAGGTGTTGGCAAGCTTCCTTGGCTGTAACATCTACATGGTATCTACTTTAGATCCCAGCCCCCAGTCTGTCCCCATTCATTGTGACCACCTTCACTTTCCCTCACCATCTCTCGCTCTTCCAGAGGAGTTGGGCCAGCCTATGGAGGGGGGAGACTGATGTGGCTGAAGTGGGTGGGATGTTGGGGTGGGGTCTTGTGGAGCTGTGGTTGTGCCCCTTAATGATGTCATGTGCGTCTCCCTTCTTCCCACCAGGACTGTCGGTGGTCATGGGCACTGTGCTACGGATGATCCCCATGGCAGTTCTGTTTGGGATCTTCCTGTACATGGGGCTGACATCGCTGACGGGAACCCAGCTGTATGAGCGACTGCTGCTGATGTTTATCCCGGCCAAGTTCCACCCGGACCACGTCTACGTCACCAAGGTGAGTGTCCTTCCCCAGTTCCCACTCCGTCAAGTGTCATAGAGTTGGACAGCATGGGGGGTGCGGGAGGACTGGAGGCAAATTCATAAAGAGAGCTGAGTCAGCATCTGAACAGAAATAACTCGTAGGGCTCTGGGGACAGGGCAGACAGTTGGATGGGACAGGTTGCTAAAACATTGAGCCAGTATAAACTCAAAAGGTCAAATGGTCTCATTCCGTCCCATAGTCATTCTATGACTCTGCGCTTTCTCAGTCTAATTCACAGCTCTATCTTCACATCTGTATAAAGTGGCCACGAGTGTTTATTCGTGGTCTTCCTCTGCCGTAGCCATCCACTTTGAGTTTGAATGTGTTGTGTATTCAGAGATGCTCTTCTGCCCACCGCTGTAATGTGTGGTTAATGTCACCTTCTTGTCAGTTTGAACCAGTCTGGACATTCTCATAACAAGGCACTTTGCCCATAGGGTGTGACTGGGTGTGTTTTTTGTTTCTCACACCATTCTCTGTAAACTCTAGAGACTATTGTGGTGAAAATCCCAGGAGACCAGTGGTTGCTGAGATAGTCAAATCACCCTGTCTGACACCATGGTCAAAGTCACTTAGATCACATTTATTCTGCACGCTGATGTTTGGTCTGAACGACAACTGAACCTCTTGACCGTGTCTGTGTGATTTTATGTATTGAGTTGCTGCCACACAATTGGCTGATTAAATAATTGCATTAACAAGCCATTGTCTAGGCATATCTAATAAAGTGGCCACTGAGTGTATGTTCTATATTTTAAAGATTCAAAGATTAGCATTCTTTGTCACACGTACATAGAAACATCAAAACATAAGAGTGAAATGTGTCACTTGTGTCAATGACCAGCACAGTCTGAGGATATGGGCCAAACTCTGACAAATAGAACTAGCTCAGTTTGACATCTTGGTCAGCATGGATGTGTTGGGCCGAATAGCCAGCGCTGTACTGTATAACTACATCACCATGACTCCAACAACCTACACCAATATACTGTCTTTTGCATCAAAACACCTCTGGAGAGAGAGCACAGAAGGGCAGTACAATAGCATAGCAGCTAATGCAATGCCTTACAGCACCAGCTGTAAGATCAGGGTTCAATTCCCACCTCTGTCTGTAACGAGTTTGTATATTCTCTCGTGACCATGTGGGTTTCCTCTGTGTGCTCCAGTTTCCTCCCAACGATGTATAGGTTAGAGTTGGTAAAATCCTGCGCATGTTATGTTGGCGCCAGAAGTGTGACAACGATTGCAGGCTGCCCAGCACAATCGTCACTGATTTGATTTGAAGCAAACAACGCAGTTCACTGTATGTTTTGATGTACATGTGAGGAATACAGCTAATCTTAATCTGTGAAAACACAGTCTTGAATTAGATCATGGCCATAGAATGATGATGGGATGGAATGGTATAATGTAGCATCTAACACAACGCTTTTCAGCACCTGCTGTAAAATCAGTCAGGGTTCAATTCTCTCACTGCCTGGCAGGAGTTTATATTTCTCCCCCATCACCGTGTGTGTTTCAAAAGTTCGAAGGTTCAATTTAATGTCGGAGAAATGTATACAATATAGATCCTGAAATGCTTTTTCTTCACAACCATCCACAAAAACAGAGAGGTGCCCCCAAAGAATGAACGACAGATAAACATGAGGACCCCAAAGTCCCCCCCCCCCACAGCTCCTCTGGGTGCTTCGGTCTTCTCCCACTCTCCAAGGACTAAATGATCGGTGTTTGTAAGCTGTGTGTGCTGTGTTGGTGCTGGATGTGGGTCGCTCCCAGCACATCCTCAGACACAAACAATGCATTTGACTGGACGTTTTGATGTGAGAGATAAAGCTAATTTGATCTCACCTCCTGTTTGACTCCAGGTGAGGACTCGGAGAATGCACCTCTTCACCAGTATCCAGATAGTTTGCATCATCATCCTCTGGGTCATCAAGTCCACCATTATCTCCTTGGCCTTCCCATTTTTCCTCATCTTGACTGTGCCCACACGCCGCTACCTACTTCCGAAGATATTCCAAGAACGAGAATTGCTGGCGGTGAGTGGGAATAGTAGATGCTGTTGCAACAAATCTTCTTGTTTGTGTGCAAGGAGGACATAGAGTCATAGAGTAATATTGCACAGGAACAGGCAATTTAATTGCTGTGGAGGATTTCTTACCCTTGTGTAATAATGTCTTTCCTGATAAGTGAGGTCAGTCTGCTCGGCCGGTGAGACTTGTGGCTGTGAAACAATCTCAGGTTCTGGGGTGGTTGCCGGAGTTGAGCCTGGGAGTTTAGGAAGTGGTTCTAACATCTCCGGATACCTTTATTCTCCTTTGATCTCCTCAGCTGATGATGTGTTGTCTTCAGATGACATCAGGCACTATCTCAACTCTCCACTGTGTAGGGCAGTGGTGCAGTTCTGTCCTTAATATTTTCAAGTACCCACTTTTAATCATCTCTGTAGTCCCTTGCCAGGACTGCTTGTCCAGCAGTGAAACATTGAACCTCCTTGTATGAGGAGCCCTCAATTTGTCTCAGCTGTTTGTCCTGCATACTCCTTCTTAAATTTGGTTTGAGGAGATCCAACCACGAGCCAAGGGACAAGCCAGGAACAGGTGAGTTGTTGGTTGTGGAGAGTTCTGTATTACGATATGCAAGGAGGGCATTGGTGAGCTTCTGAGTCAGTGTTCTGCTGACTTTGCTCACAGTGTGTTCTTTAGGCATTAAGACAAAATTTTCCACCAAGACATTTGTAGCTGGGTGGTACAGTGCAGATGTAATATGCCTTATTCCGTTCATTTTCAGGAATGACTGAAACTGTTCTGCAGTAAACTGTGGTCCATTATCACTGACTGAAACACCAGTCCTTGGGAAGAGCTTCTCAACACATCATTGGTGTGTGAGGCTGCAGTGGAAGCTATTGGAAACACTTCTGCTCACTTTGTAACTGCATCCACTACTACTGATAAATTTCTGCCTGTAAATGGTCTGGCAAAGACAACATGAATCCTCTGCCAGGGAAATGCGGGACATTCCCGGGGATGGAGAGGTGCTGCTCTTCGCATCTTTTAGATGTGCTGGCATTCTGAACCATGCATGGCAAAGCTGCTCGATCTGCCAATCTATCCCAGACCGCTAGACAATGCTTTGGGACAAAGCTGCTCGATCTGCCAATCTATCCCAGACCGCTAGACAATGCTTTGGGACAAAGCTGCTCGATCTGCCAATCTATCCCAGACCGCTAGACAATGCTTTGGGACAAAGCTGCTCGATCGGCTAATCTATCCCAGACCGCTAGACAATGCTTTGGGACAAAGCTGCTCGATCTGCCAATCTATCCCAGACCGCTAGACAATGCTTTGGGATTGTACTGATAAAAATGGGGGAACTGGAATTTCTGCTGCACATTCCAGCCATTTTGAATGCCCATGTAGACCTGAGACAGTGTGGGGTCTTTTCTGGTTTCCCTTTGGATCATCTCTGCTGTAATAGGGAGACTTTCGATTTGCGTTAGGGAGAGTACGTCAAGAGGAGTGTCCTCTTTTGTAAATTTTTCAGGTATTTCCGTTTCCAAGGGTAAATAGGACAATCCATCAGCATTTCCATCATTAGTTGTCCTCTCGAATTCGATCTTATTGTGTCCTTCAAGAGACAGAACCCATCTCAGCATTCGTGCTGCTGCTGTCAGTGGAACATCCTCTGTGGATTGAAACGGACACTCGTGGTTGATAACCTGTAATGAGGGAAAACTCTTTCCCATACAAGCACTGGTTGAAACATTTTACACCCCAAACCAGACTCAAGGCCTCTCTGTCAATCTGTGTGATGCACCATCAATAACTCTTGGAGACAGGAGGTGAACGACAGGCTTTTATTAGCACCAAAAGGGAGCACAACATCTCGGAGACTGAGGGGGGAGCAGTGCCCCAATCGCCTTTAAACAGGGGTCTGTGGGAGGAGCCACAGGAGCAGTCAGCAGAGGGGCGTGTCCAGACAGGTATACATAGTTTACCACATTCACCCCCCCCCCTTTGTTTTAGAAGAGAGTCCCCATGGGGTGAAGTTTCTGACAAGTATATTTACAGGTTAAGTGTATCAGGTGGTCGAATCTGTCGCTGCGATCTACGTAGCAGCGGCTGTGATTGCACTGGTTCGGTGGTTGTGCTGACTCCGGCCTGACTTGAGGTGTCAGCCCATTAGGCGTCAGTAATCCCTCATGCGTGTGTGTGGCGCCCGGTATGGGAGTGTCGTGAGGAGTCTGGGCAGGGCTTGGTGTGCGCGGTGTCTCGTGGGTATATACATCGGTGGGTACGGGGTTCATAGTCACCGTGGCGTGTTCGGGGTAGGGGTCTGGTGTTCCTGCGGGCACCAGGTCACGGACGGAGACCGTGTCCTCCCGCCCATCAGGTAAGACCACATAGGCATACTGGGGGTTAGCATGAAGTAGGTGAACCCTCTCGACCATTGGGGAGTATTTATTGCTCCTCGCATGTTTCTGGAGCAGCACTATCGTTGGGAATGTCAGCCAAGCCGCTAGGGTGGTCCCAGTGGCAGAATTCCTGGGAAAAGAAAAGAGTCGCTCATGAGGGGTGGCATTGGTGAACGTGCATAACAGGGAGCGGATGGAGTGGAGTGCCTCGGGGAGAACCTCCTGCCATCAAGAGACTGGCAATCCCTTTGACCTAAGGGCTAAGAGTGTGGCCTTCCACACTGTGGCATTCTCCCTCTCCACCTGTCCATTCCCCTGGGGATTATAGCTCATGGTCCTACTAGTAGCAATACCCCTAGCCAGCAGGTATTGGCGCAGCTTGTCACTCATAAACGAGGACCCTTTATCACTGTGGGTATAGCAGGGATATCCGAACAGAGTGAAGAGCTGGCGCAGGGCTTTTATGACGGACGTGGCAGTGGTGTCGGGGCAGGGAATGGCAAAGGGGAACCACGAGTACTCGTTGATTATGTTGAGAATGTAGACATTGTGGTCGGTGGAGGGAAGGGGACCCTTAAAGTCGACACTCAGTCGCTCAAAGGGGCGGGTGGCCTTGATAAGTTGCTCCTTTTCAGGATGGTAGAAGTGCGGTTTGCACTCAGCGCAGACTTGAAAGTCCCTGGTCATCGTCCTGATTTCCTCAAGGGCGTAAGGCAGGTTCCGGGCTTTCACGAAATGGTAATATCAGGTGACCCCCAGGTGGCAAAGATCTGCATGGCGGGCGTATAGCTGGTCGAGCTGTGCGCTGGCACATGTTCCCTGGGATAGGGCATCAGGGGGCTCATTGAGCCTTCCAGGTTGGTACAGGATGTCATAGTTGTAGGTGGAGAGTTCTATTCCCCACCTCAAAATTTTATCATTTTTGATTTTGCCCCGCTGTTGGTTGCTAAACATGAACACAACTGAGCGCTGGTCGGTCAGCAAGGTGAACCTTTTGCCGGCGAGATAGTGCCTCCAGTGGCTAATAGCTTCCACTATGGCCTGGGCTTCTTTCTCCACCGCGGTGCCGAATTTCAGGGCCCTGAAGGGTACGAGGGAAGAATGCTACCGGCCTTCCTGCCTGATTGAGGGTAGCAGCCAGCGCGAAGTCGGAAGCGTCACTCTCTACTTGGAAGGGAATGGTCTCGTCCACCGCATGCATCGTTGCTTTGGCAATGTCCCCTTTAATGCGGCTGAAGGCCGCGCAGGCCTCGGCTGAGGGGGAAATGCAGTGGACTTGACCAGGGGGCAGGCCTTGTCTGCGTAGTGAGGGACCCATTGGGCGTAATAGGAAAAGAAGCCCAGGCACCTTTTGAGGGCTCTGAGGGCGGTGGGAAGGGGGAGTTCCAACAGGGGGTGTATATGGTCAGGGTCAGGGCCAATGTCCCTGTTCTCCACAACATACCCAAGGATAGCAGGTCGGGTGGTTCCGAACACACACTTGTCCCTGTTATAGGTGAGGTTAAGAGCTTTGGCCGCTTGGAAAAATCGTTGGAGGTTGGTGTTGTGATCCTGCCAGTCGTGACCGCAGATGGTGATGTTATCCAGATATGGGAACGTGGCCTTCAGTTGGCACTGGTCCACCATCTGGTCCATTTCCCTCTGGAAGACAGAGACACCATTCGTGACACCAAAGGGGACGCGCAGGAAGTGATAGAGCCTGCCACCCGCCTTGAAGGCGGTGTAGGGGCGGTCCTCTGGGCGGATGGGGAGCTGATGGTAAGCAGATTTCAGGTCTATGGTCAAGTACAGCTTGTACTGAGCTATCTGATTGACCATATCCGCGATGCGGGGTAGGGGGTACGCGTCAAGCTGCGTGAACCTATTGATGGTCTGGCTATAGTCCACGACTGTCCTATTTTTCTGCCCGGTCTGAACAACGACCACCTGGGCCCTCCAAAGACTTGTGCTTGGCTCAATGATCCCCTCCCTGAGCTGCACCTCCAACTTAATGAAGGCCCTGTCCCCCGCATTGTACCTCCTGCTTTTAGTTGCCACAGGTTTACAGTCGGGGGTCAGGTTGGCGAACAGCGGTGGGGAAGGGACCTTGAGGGTGGAGAGGCTGCAAGTGGAGTCAGTAGTGCAGCTGTCGGCGTGGTGCAGGGTGGGATGTGTGGGTCGGTGTGTGTGTGTGGTCAGTAGCGGGTTATATGACGAAGCCCCACAAAACAGGATTTCTGACAGTGATTGGTGGGAGGTGCCTGTCGTACGCCATTGTCACACTTTTCAGGTGGCTCTGGAAGCCCAGCCCCAATAGCACAGGGGCACATAGTTGAGGCATGACCAGTAGCGCAAAGTCCCGATATTCTGTGCCCTGCACCACCAATGTCGCTACACAACCCCCCTAGATGTTTGTGGAATGTGATCCAGAAGCCATGGTGACCCTCTGGCTTACCGGCTGTGTCACGAGTCCGCAACGTTGCACCGTGTCCGGGTGAATAAAACCCTCAGTGCTGCCCTTGTCAAACAGGCAGCTAGTCCTGTGCCCCTCCACCAGGATGCCCATCATTGACCTTGCGAGCTGGTGTGGAGCGCTTTGGTCGAGGGTCACGGAGGCCAGAGTTGCATTGCCGTCTTGGTGCCCAGTAAGCACCCGTGGGTTGGAGGCAGGGCGAGGTGGTGCCGACAAAGATGGCTGCCCCCATGCCTCGCACGCAGCGTGCAGGCAAGATGGCGGTGACCAAGATGGCTGCCCCCATGCCTCACACGCGGCAGGCAGGCAAGATGGCAGCAACCAAGATGGCGACCCCCCTCTGCTCGACCCCGCTCATGGTTTGGACTTACAGGCCCTTCTTTCTGCAGCTGGAGCAGCTGGAGCAGGTAGCTTTTTGGGCTGGGCAGCATTTTTGGGGGTGCTTTTCGAGTCCGCAGAAGTAACACTGCGCGGAATCACAACTGGCAGCAGCCAAGGTCGATTCGTCGGCGGGTTGCGGGGTCTGCAGCGTCCACAGGGTCAGCAGGAGATTGCGCGCCTGGAGAGCATCAGTGTTGTGCAGAGCGGCCTCCAGCTTGTCGGCCAGCTCAATCGCTGAATGTAAGGTCAGATCGGTATGTTCCAGCAGCCGCTGGCGCACGTACACTGACCTAATCCCCGTAACAAAGGCATCTCTTACTAGCAGCTCTGCATGCTGTTCCGCCATCAGTCTCCTGCAGTCACAGGCCCGCACGAGTGTCTGTAGGGCCCAGACAAACTCAGCGCTCGACTCTCCAGCCCACTGCCGCCGTGTCGCTAAGCGATGTCTTGCATAGACCGTGTTCACCAACCACCAGTATTGTCTTTTGAGGGCATCCATTGCACCCTGGTTGTCTGTTTGGTGTAGACCCTTGCACTGACTCTGGAGAGGAGAACCCTGCGCACCGTGGCAGGATCGGTCACATACATCTCCTCCAGGTACGATTCGAAGCATGCTAGCCAGAGTTCGAAAGCGTCGCCGGCTTCCTGGGATTGAGGGTCGAGATCCAATCTGTCGGGTCGTAAAATGCTCTCCGTGTTTTAAAATTGCTGCTAATAAAATTGATGCACCATAAATAACTCTCGGAGACAGGAGGTAAACGGTTGGCTTTTATTAGCAGCAAAAAGGAGCATGGCATCCCGGAGACTGAGGGAGGAGCAGTGCCTCCAATCGCCTTTATACAGGGGTCTGTGGGAGGAGCCACAGGAGCAGTCAGCAGAGGGGTGTGTCCAGACAGGTATATGTAGTTTACTGCACTGTGTGTAATTTTTCTCTGCACCAGTAAGAGAATGTGATGCAAAGGCTATGGGGTGTTCACCTGCAACACTCATAATATGTGACGTGAATGCACCTGTACCATAAGGTGAGGTGTCACAGGCAAGCTACAATGGATGATGTGTCAGGTGTCACCATTTGCTTTGTCTTTTGGAAAACCACCTCACACTGACCATTGGTCCATTGCCATTTCTTCCTGATCTGTAGTAATGAAATCATGGGGGCAGGGAGCACAGTAGCCAATTTTAGCAGGAACCTGTGATAGTGATTGACCAATCACAATTATGACACGTCCTTTGGGGTATCTAACACTGCTTGAATTTCCTCAGCACACTCATATAATTCTTGTGCGTCAGTGGTGTGACCACAGTAAGTGATGTTTGGTTTGAAGAATTCACAACTGTTGTTTCGTGCTCTTATTCCAGAATCTTCTCATTCATTTTAACACTGTCTTGAGATTTTGGAGATATTCCTTGTCGTCCTTAGCAGTGTTATGTACCCCGTAACTGGGTGTCAGACCAGCAAAGACAGAAGTATCCATTGGAGTCTGGTGGTACCAAACTAAAGGTGTTTATTAGTAAAACTACACAATACAGTATCAAAAATTGCAAATATACATATAAAACAAGTTAGCAGTAGTAAACCTAAAAGTGTAGGAATAATAATAATCAATAATAAACAAGTTATATCGATGTCTAGGGGTAAGTGAATTGTCATAGGAAAGTATAGAGTTCAGTTCAGTTCATAAATGCTGAGGTGGTTATGGTTGTTGTATTGAAATCGTTGGAGAGAGAGAGAGAGCGAGTGAGATGTAACAGCAACATCTGCGGCAGGCAAACCTTTTGTGGCTTTCTTAATCTGTTGTATTGTTGTGGTCATTCAGTTATGACCCCTCTGTTCTTCAGCTAAACCGTTCTTCTGTAGTGGACTCGTCACTCTGGCATGAGTGGACACACACACACACACACACACACACACACACACACACACAAGTCCCCACCGGCCCTACTGTAACACTGTGAGCTTTACTGACCGATCTCCTGGTTCGGTCTCCGAAGCCCCCACCTTTCTGTGGGTTCCCAACACTCAGTCAGTGTCCACTGGTGTGTCTGAAGGGTGTCTCTCCAGACCTGTCTTTTATCCCCACTCACGGGATCTCAGTTACCCATCAACCCTGAATGACCATATCCATCAAATCAGGCCACTCCTGCTATCTCATGAGGAATGTTAATAAGCAAAGTAAAGTCCTTGTAGTGAAGGGTAAATAATCCAGGAAGAGTCAAAATACAGTAAATCAACAATCTCTCTCCCCCTCTTATCTGTAGCAGATGTTCTTGCCTGGGCTTTATCTCTCTCTCTCTCTCTCTCTCTCTCTCTCTCTCTCTCTCTCTCTCAATAGCAGCATAGCAACAGCAATAGTTCGTAGTTCTCAGGATGGGGGTTGGGAATGGTTAACTCTGCACCCCATTTCCATCAGGTCTGTCCATCACTCATAACACCCCCATCCTTCTGGGAATTTTCACTAGGGTGAAAATTAGCTAATAAAGCATATTACAGAATTTAGCTAAGTACAGAAGTGGTCTTAACTAGAAGAATAATACAAGTACACTTTCAAATTAACATTTGGATAAACAGTCAGCAATTACATTCTCACTCCCCTTTACATGTTGTATTTTAATATTGAATACCTGTAACAACAGACTCCAACTTAATTACCTCCTATTTTTATTTTTCATGTTAGTCAAAAATACCATGGGATTGTGTTCTTAGCTTAGGTGTATATTACAAAGTGTGAACCAATATATGTGTGACTATACTGTGGTACATTACAGAAGTTTGTGCAATTACTAATCTCTATTTTACTTTTAAACTTAACATTCAATCTTAAATGACGTTGTCTTTATTATTCACAGTCTTTGTTAAAAAAAAAATCAAATTCCCGCAAAACCAGAACCTGTTATTCAAGGTGGCATTTGGTCAACCCTTGCCTCTTTTCCACTTAACTCTCACGTGGTTAGCTTGCTCACCAGTGTGGAATAGGCCTTCACAGACTCCTTTCCCATGAGCTAGCTTATCACCAATGTTTTCCAAACTAAGCCCATTTCCTGAACTTCCAAACCACTCATTACATTTAAGCAGGTCATTAATTTTATCTTCAGGATCTTTAATTCTGTTAGTTTCTCGTTTAACATCTACTGGTGATCCCTCTTGGTCAAAACAACACTTTAAGTTCCGCCTCTCCAACTCACATCCTTGAACAACATCACCAAGTTGTTTATCCTTAAATTCCAAAACAAACTGTAATTGACTCACAGGCACCTTGTTAACAAGCCATTGTTTAGTTAAGGGTCCCTTCACTTTTGTCAACAGTTCTGACACTAAACTCGACTTTAAATTTTCTTCATTCAAAAGTTTAGGAACAATACTTTTCCCTTTCCCTTCAATAATATTCACATCACCAGCTTTCATCTCATGAAACACTGAGTGTTAAAAGTGACTGAGAATTCTCACTTTCTCCCAGTGCCAAGGTTAACCCTTTCTTCACTGAACCAAGTCTATCTGACCCAAAAGGATTGCATTCCTTTTCAACTAAATCGGATACCTCAGACTTTTTCTGAGCTTCAACACTAGGTTCAGTACCCTGTGACTCCACATCCTTCAAATCCTGAACACAAGCAAACGGGACATCTGCCTCTCCTATGCTTTCAATACCAGCCTTTCAAATTCTAAGTTCCCTTGATCCTCCCAGTTACTCTCTGGGCAACTCCCCTTCAGAGTAAACTCAACTTTGCGGGTGAAGACAACCTCATCTGCTAACCCAGCAGACTCCCTCAAGGTAGTGGCATCCTTTTCATCTAGGACTGCTCTCATATCATTGGGAACACACTTAAATTCCTCAACTGAAAACAGCTCTGTCAAGCCAGACAGATCATTCGTGTCCAACCCTGGACCTTCTAACTGCCTCATCTGTTTCTCATCTTTACTCTGTGCCTCCATAACCTCCTTCCTCACTCCTACGTGTCCACCTAGGGGTACCTTGTGAAACCAGGTTCAGAATCTCGTTCCTGGACAACACTAAATCTGCTTCATCTCCCTTACTTTCCTTAGCTCCACTATCCTTTTCCTCCTCATCCGGTAACCCCTTTTCATACAAGGTCGGCAAAAATGTCTCTGCTAAATCAACCCTGGACTCATTTAAACTGTCTCCTTTCTCAGTCGCCTTTCTAGACATGCTGCGAGTGATTGCGCATGCGGGATAAATCTTGGAATCTATGGGCCGGTCCTCAGCACTTACAGGCTTACTTGTCAGCTTCACTGCTGAATACACGTCACCACCTGCCAGATCATTACCAAGTAGGACGTCCTCGCCATCCATCGGTAGTTTCAACCGCACCCCTATTTCGACTGGTCCAGATACCAGGTCACATTTCAGAAACATCCTGTGCAAAGGTACGGCCTTGGTCCCTTTTCCAATACCTCTTAACACAACCTCCCCAGTCTCAGTCTCAGGACCGAAGTCTAACATCTTCCTCAGAATCAATGACTGATCAGCCCCAGTATCTCTCCAGATCCGCACTGGAACTGGGGTTTCTCCTTCCTTCACAGACACTGTCCCTTCCAAGATAAACTTCTCACACCCCTCTTGTGCTCTATCTAACTTTGCCTTCCCCATCGATCTGTTGACCGACTCAATGCACCCTGTCAGGATTGCTGTTTTCCCTTTTCTTGTCTCCTTCTTTGGAGCAAAACACTTAGATGCTATATGACTAGCTTTCCCACAATTATAACAAGTAAAGTTGGGAACCTTCCTGCCTGCCTGCTTTTCCTCCTCCTTACCCTTTCCACTAGCTCCCGGCTTATTCTTTGCCTTAGCCAGTGGGCTTTCTCTGCCATACCTACTGCCTCTCTGGTAGCTCTTATTTGAGGAAAACTTGGTTTTGTGGGTTAAGGCATACTCATCTGCTAATTTGGCAGTCGCAGACAGAGTCACTGTCTCCTTCTCATCCAAGTACGTCTTCGTACTCTCAGGGATACAACCCTTGAACTGCTCCATCAGTATTAACTGTAATAGTTTATCATAATCTCCAATGACCCCTTTTGAGGCGCACCAACGCTCACAATTCATTTGCATCTCACGAGCAAACTCTAAATACGTGTGGTTCCACAGCTTTCTCAAGTTCCGGGACTTCTGCCGGTATGCCTCTGGCACCAACTTGTAACTCCTCAATACAGCCCTTTTTACTTCCTCATAATCCTTAGACTCATCCATAGACAATGCCGAATACTCTTGTTGAGCCTCCCCCCTAAGTACGCTCTGTAACAGAACAGCCCATTTCCCCTTAGGCCAGTTCTGATTCACAGCCGCTTTCTCAGAATGAAGGAAGAACTTATCAACACCCATCTCCTCGAATGGAGGTACCAACTGGATCTCCTGACCAATCTTGAACTCCTCATTTGGGTTTGCAACCCAGTCTCTTCCCTGCAATGCCTTTAACCTCTCCATTTCCAGTGCAAACTGCCTCTCTTTCTCTCTGTCCTCCCTCTGCCTATCAGCTTCTTCTCTCTGCCTTGCAGCTTCTAGCTCCTTTATCTGGAGTATCTGGAGCTTATGCTCCGTTTTCTCCTTCTCTGCAATCAACCTTAATCTTTCTATCTGTATCTGAAGTTCACCCTCGACTGTTTTTTTCTCAGGGAACAGGTCCAATACATCTAACATGAACACACCCTCGGATATGTAGTGCACAGCTAATGCTCTCTGTATATACAACTTACTCATTGATGATTTCATGGCCGAGAGATTTAATCGTTTTGCAACGCTCATCAATTCCACCTTCCTGGCATCCTCTAATGCCCCAGGTCGGGTCTTTTAAAAATTTGTCAATTTCCATCTCTACTGGTTTCCTTTCTGGTTATCTACACAACCAGATCAGATAAGGTACTTTTATCCCGATCCACCGGCCCCCCAATTTGCTATTCAAATCCCGGGCGAGCCCCCAATTTGTTACATACCCCGTAACTGGGTGTCAGACCAGCAAAGACAGAATTATCCGTTGCAGTCTGGTGGTACCAAACTAAGGGTGTTTATTAGTAAAACTACACAATACAGTATCAAAAAATGCAAATATACATATAAAACAAGTTAGCAGTAATAAACCTAAAAGTGTAGGAATAATAATAATCAATAATAAACAAGCTCTATCGATGTCTAGGGGTAAGTGAATTGTCATAGGAAAGTATAGAGTTCAGTTCAGTTCATAAATGTTGAGGTGGTTATGGTTGTTGTATTGAAATCGTTGAAGAGAGAGAGAGAGAGAGCAAGTGAGATGTAACAGCAACAGCTGCGGCAGGCAAACCTTTTGTGGCTTTCTTAATCTGTTGTATCATTGTGGTCATTCAGTTATTGCCCCTCTGTTCTTCAGCTAGACCGTTCTTCTGTGGTGGACTCGTCACTCTGGCATGAGTGGACACACACACAAGTCCCCACCAGCCCTGCTGTAACACTGTGACCTTTACTGACCAACCTCCTGGTTTGGTCTCCGAAGCCCCCCACCTTTCTGTGGGTTCCCAACACTCAGTCAGTGTCCACTGGTGTGTCTGAAGGATGTCTCTCCAGACCTGTCTTTTATCCCCACTCATGGGGTCTCAGCTATCCATCAACTCTGAATGACCATGTCCATCAAATCAGGCCACTCCTGCTATCTCCTGAGGAATGTTAGCAAGCAAAGTAAAGTCCTTGTAGTGGAAGGTAAATAATCCAGGAAGAGTCAAAATACAGTAAATCAACAATCTCTCTCCCCCTCGTATCTGTAGCAGATGTTCTTGCCTGGGCTTTATCTCTCTCTCTCAATAGCAGCAAAGCAACAGCAATAGTTCATAGTTCTCAGGAGAGGGGATTGGGAATGGTTAACTCTGCACCCCATTTCCATCAGGTCTGTCCATCACTCATAACATCAGTAACAATTATGTCATCCAGGTAACACTGTGTGCCTGGGCACCCAGTCACAAGCTTACTGTCAGAGTGCAGGTTCTGATGTTGCTCCAAAAATAAGCCTATTATAGTGACAACATCCATGTTTATGATGAGAAACACTTTGGACTCTTCTTCCATCTCCATCTGTAGGTAGTCCTTATCTAACTCCTCTTTGCTGAAGTGTTTCCGTCCTGAAAGGTTTGCAAGAATATTCTCTATCCTGGGCAGAGGGTATTGAACTATTTTCAATACTGAGTTGATGGTGTCCTTAAGGTCCCCACAGATTCTGGCAGACCCATCCTTCCTGACGCTTGGTCCACTGACATTGCCCATGGGTTCCACTCAACCTTGGAAATAATTTCTTCAGCCTCCATGTAATCTAACTCACTAGCTACTTTATCATGGATAGTATAAGAAACCAGACAAGCTTTGTAAAACTGGGGTGTGGCATTCTCATTTAACACTATTTTACCCTTGATATGTTTGAGTGTTCCAAAGCCATTCTTGAACACTGCTGTGGCATCATCCAGTACCTTTCTTAATTCACTTACACTTGACTCTATTGCAGGAGATGTGGGATGCAAATGGTGGATGGATCTCCAAACAAGTTGTTATCTCAGCCAATCACGTCCCTACAATGCTGACCCTCTTGCATTACCATTTACAAGCCCAGTGTGGCTTGTTGGTTGTTGTGTTTCACTGTTACAAATGCCGTTCCCACAGGAGTTATCTTTTCTCCAGTATAGGTTCTTGGCTTCAGCTCAGTATCTTTGAAATACCATTCAGACTCATTTTGTGGAATGAACCAGTGTCCAATTCTATTTTAATTAACGTGTCGTTCATTTCTGGTGTAAACCATATTGCCTGCCTCTTGTTAGCTTTCATATTATAAACCTCAAGGTTACCAAATCCTCATCAGTATCAGATTTTTCAACAACAGCATGCTGATTAGTGCTCTTTTTGAAACTGCATCTTTATCTCTCTCCTGTGCAGTCCATACAACATGTATGTGTCCTACTTTGTTGCAATTTCTGCAAGTTTGGTCTTTAAACTTACAGTACATTGGTCTGGTGTATGTGAGCCGCTGGCGCAATGGTAACAGACTTTGTTCAGCCAGGCAGTATTCCGTTTAAACTTTGCGATTTTGTCCATGCTCACTTTCATTCCTGACTGCAAATCAATTGTGTCTCTGTCTGCCATTTCCATTGATACAGCAATTTCGACTGCTTTTTTAAATGTGAGTTGTGTTTCAGTTAGGAGCTGTTTTTGAACGTTTTCTTATAAGATTCAAAAAGCTAAACAATCTCTCAGTGCATCATTAGGTCCATCACTGAACTGGCAATGCTTGGATCATTTCTTCAGTTCATCCACGTAAGCTGAAATGGACTCCCCTTCCTGTCAATTTCACTTATGAAACATGAAGTGTTCCAGAATCAAGTGGTTTCAGTTCCAAACGTTCTTGCAATATCAGTTCACAATACCAGCAAAGCTCCTTTTGGCAGATTTGGTTGGAGTAGTCGAATGTCTAACCTAGTGGTCACCAACCTTTTTAAGCCCAAGATCCCCTACCTCGGCTTTAGTAAAAGGCAAGATCGACCCCACATCAATTAGTTACACGCATGCGCACCGTGACAGAAAAGACTGGAAGTAAAACCCTGCAACCTGGAAGTAGAAATAATATATAAACACCGGGAGTACCCACCCTTTTTTTTGCACCGCGGACCGGTTTAATATTGATAATATTCTTGCGAACCGGCCGACAGGGGCGGGGGGGGGGGGGGTGTTAAACAGGACCAGAATACAGCGATACTCGAAGCAGGTACCTTATGTCCAGTCTATTCTAGTTTTCGTGGCTCTTGGCTTCTGTCCCGCTTGCTCACATTTTTTCCACTGAGAAAACTCAGCAGGTTTGTCTTTAAGTGCTGGGTGCTTGGACTCAGGGTACTGAAGCAGTTTTGAGACATTGCCTCATTAGACAGCCTCTGGGCCCAAGCTCAGCCTCCCGCCCGCCCACCCGCTGCCAGATGCCTTGGCCAGGTGCAGCTGGTCGTGGGTGGGGTGAGAGGACAAGGTCGGGGTTGGAGGTCCCCGTACTGGGGCTGCAGCAGTCACAGTCCGGAGGGCACAGCCGACTGAGCGGGGAGTGTGACAGGGCGCCCACCCGACCCCCCTTGTTGGATCTATCAGCTGACAAATGTTTGTTTCAGTAGATTGCAATGCGGTAGCTGCTCTGATACTTACGAAACGCTGAGTCCAAATTAGGTCGTCTGCGAATATTTTAGCATCGGGTTCCTCACAAACAATCGGTGTGCTAAACAGGTTCAGAGGCAGTGCTCCAGGCCAGTAGCAACAGCACTTCCCATCGGCCACCCGAGGGCAACCGGTGATCCCTGGCGTGAGGGTTTCACTGCATTTAGTCACCTGATGAACCCACTTCACGTGGGTTCAAGTTCAACAGTGGGCTGGCAGGGAATGAGGAAAGGTGCAGCTGACTCATAGCGTTTCCTTGCGGCCCGGTGGTTGGGGACCAGTGAATTACATTGTGTAGTGAGGGAGAGCTATACGCATGCGAACTGAACAGAAAGAACGGAACTAAAACCCCGCAACCCAGAAACAATCTCTCAACAGTATTTGTGTATTTATTTTTCTTTTTTTTTGGGATCAACTGGGAAAGTCTCAAAGATCGACTAGTTGATCGCGATTGATGGGTTGGCGACCACTAGTCTAACCAAACTCTATGCTTTTCCACCTACTGCACTCAGAAAAACTAGCACTCGTTTCTCATCAGCTATTTCATTTTCTTCAAAAACTGCTCAAATCATTCAGTATACATCATCCAGTTATCTGTTGTGCAGTCAAACTCATCTACCTTTCTGATGTAGCCAGTCATTTCTGCTTTATTTATTATTATTATTATTATTATTATTATTATTATTATTATTATCATCATCATCATCATCTCAGAATCAGATTCAGATTTATTATCACTTGCACATGTCATGAAATTTGTTAACACTGCACCAGCAGTACAATGAAATACATGATAATATAGAAAAAAAGAAAATAAATCAATTACAGCAAGTATCTATATGTGTATTAAATAGTTAAATTAAAACCGTGCAAAAACAGAAATAATATATAAACAGAAATAAAGTAGTGTTCATGGTTTCAATGTCACTTAGAAATCAGATGGCAGGGGAAAGAAGCTGTCACTGAATCGTTGAGTGTGTGCCTTCAGATTTCTTTAAGTCCTTCCTGATGACAACAATGAGAAGAGGGCATGTCCTGGGTGATGGGAGTCCTCAATAATGGACACTGCCTTTCTGAGGCACTGCTCCTTGAAGATGTCTTTGATACTAGGGAGACAAAGACCCAAGATGGAGCTGACTAATTTTACAACTTCCTGCAGCTTCTTTCAATCCTCCTCAGTAGCCCCCCCCCCCACCCTCCTCCTATACCAGACAGTGTTGCAGCCAGTCAGAATGCTTTCCACCGTACATCTTTAGAAGTTTTCGAGTGTTTTAGGTGACAAACCAAATCTCCTCAAACTCAAAATGAAATATAGTCGCTGTCTTGCCTTCTTTATAGCTGCATCAATATGTTGGGACCAAGGTCTCGGAGATGTTGACACCTAGGAACTCAAAATTGCTCACTCTCTCCACTTCTGATCTCTCTGAAAGAAATGTTCCCTTGTCTTACCCTTCCTAAAGTCCACAATCAGCTCTTTAGTCTTACCGTTAAGTTCAAGGTTGTGCTGCGACACCACTCAACTAGCTGATATATCTCTCTCCTGTACACCCTCTTGTCTCCATTTGAGATCTGAGATGGTTGTTATAGATGGTATTTGAGCTATACCTAGCCACACAACCATGGGTATAGAGAGAGTAGAGAAGTGGGCTAAGGCTGAGGTGTACCAGCGTTGATCGTCAGTGAGGAGGAGACATTGTGGTTTTCCAGTTAGGAAGTCGAGAATCCAATTGCAGAGGGAGGTACACAGGTCCAGGTTCATAAGCTTTCTATCAGGGTTGTGGTTCTGATGTTGTTAAACGCTGAGCTGTAGTCAATGAACAGCATCCTGACGTGGCTGTTTATCTGATACTTACTGTTTAAGAACCCATGAACTTTGTCTGTTTTCTGCCTTTTATTTAACTCAAACGTCTTTCTCCCCTTCCAAAGAAGGAAAACATGCTGCACTTCAACAGCTAGTTAGTCATCTCAGGTTCATTTTAAAACTTATTCATCACCACTGTTATGTTTTGTAATTCCAAAAGCTAATTGAAAGAATAACCTAGGAGCTAGGAAACATTTCTCCCTTGTTTTTATTTTCATTTTCTTTTGTGACGCAATCACGAATGATATGGTGGCATAATGGTGTATGCTGTTCACATACTTTTACATATAACCTGTAATGAATTATGTCAGCAAGCAAGGAATGCTTAGTCAAAATATATATTTACAATATTACTGAAATATTAAATACACAAAGTTAATGTGTGCCATGATCAGCCTCTCAAAGTGCTTCATGATGGCAACTGTTACAGCCACTGTTATTTTGTTTTATTTGGGAACTGGGATAACAGTTGTCTACTTAATGCAGGTAGGAACCTCAGCCTGAAGCAGGGAGATGTAAAAACTGCCTGCAGATACTCCTGCCAGCTGATCTGCACAGGATCTAAGGATATGACCAGAAACATCATACATTCCCAATGCTTTCTGTGGGTTCACCCTGCAGAAGATCTGCAATGGTGACCCTAGATTCAGGTGGACTGGAGACTGTTGGGGTGGGTGGTGACATGCCCATTCCCTTCTGTTCAAGTCGTGTACAGAATGTGTTAAGCTCATCAGGAAGGGATGTGCTGTCAGTGATTCTGCCCGCCTTTGTTTTGTAATCTGTCGCAGCTGTCAGCTGGACTGAGACTCGATTTTAGACTGGTACTATCTCTCAGCCTCTCTGATAGCTTTATGGAGTTGCATCTCAATTACATTCTACCTGAGGTAAAGAGGGATGTGGGCCAAATACGGGTAAAGGAGACTAGCTCAGGAAGGCATGGATGAGTTGGGTCAAAAGGCCCGTCTTCATGCTATAGAACTCCATGAAATCAGGTTGGTATCGAATCCTGAGAGAGCTCCTACAAGTCGGCTTTTTAGAGCAGCTCATGGTAGAGCCCACTAGGGGATTGGCTATTCTGGACTGGGTGTTGTGTGGTGAACCAGAATTGATTAGAGAGCTTAAGGTAAAAGAACCCTTTGGGTTAAGTGATCATAATATGATCACTTAAGTGATAATATGATAATAATTCCTTATGCAGTTTGAGGAGAAGCTAAAGCCAAATGTATCAGTATTGAAGTGGAGTAAAGGGAATTACAGAGGGACAAGAGAGGAGTTGGCCTCAATTGATTGGAAGGAAACATTATGAGATCAGCAATGGCTGGAGTTTCTGGGAGAAATTTGGAAGGCGCAGGATAGATACATCTCATTGAAGAAGTAGTATTCTAAAGGCAAGTGTGACTGACAATGGAAGTCAATGCCAACATAAAAGTCAAAAAGAGGGCATATAATAAAGCAAAATTAGAGGGAAGTTAGAGGATTGGGAAACTTTTAAAAGTGAACAGAAGGCAAATAAGAAGTCATAAAGAAGGAAAAGATGCCTTTAATTCAAAATAAACGTATTCCTTTTACAATGGATAACCAACTTTTATACAATTGGTTTCAAAAAGGGATCAGATATATAGGAGACTGTTTTGAAGGAGTAATATTACTGTCATTTGATCAATTAAAGAATAAATATAAAATATCAAACAACACTCTTTTTTGTTATTTCCAATTAAGGGCTTATTTAAGAGATAAATTGGGTCAAACAATGTTATTGCCAAAACCTAATGAAATAGAAATTTTGATTCAAAAAGGAAAAATTTAAAAAATTATTTCTTGTATGTATAGTTTGATTCAAAAGCAGGCAATTAAACAAGGAATTCATAAGTCAAGACAAAAATGGGAAACTGATTTGAATATTAAATTGAAGAAACAAATTGGTCAAGACGATGTCTTGATAGTATGACAAATAAGATTAGTGCAATATAATTTTTTACATCAATTATATATTAGCCCACAAAAAAATAAATAAATTAAGCCCAAATTTATCTGATCAATGCTGTAATCAAGAAATTGGTACATTCTACTTGGTCTTGTTTTAAAATTCAATCTTTTTGGACAAATTTAAGAGTTTTACTGGAACAAATTATTGGAATACAACTTCTACATAATCCAACATTATTTTTACTAGACGATATTGAAGGGATAAAATTGAAATCCAAATTGAATAAATATCAGAAACAATTCATAAAAATTGCATTGGCAGTAGCCAAAAAGGTTATTGCAGTTACTTGGAAATCGGATTCATACTTAAGTATAGATCATTGGAAGAATGAAATTTTTAGCTGCATTCCACTTGAAAAAATTACTTATAATTTAAGAGATAAATATGAAATATTTCTGAAAATTTGGCACCCTTATTTACAAAAAATAAGATTAAATAGATAGGTGCTCTGAAGATAAAATTATTGGTTATCTGGGGAAAGAAATAAATATACATATTAAAGCTGTTATGAACTCCGTGGAGCATGTGGGGATCTTCCGATATCCAGGCATTCTTTCTTTCTTTCTTTTTTCTTCTCTTTTTTTTCTATAGGGATATGTTAGGTGGAGGATTGATAGTTTTTTTCCGTCTGTAACCTATTTGAAAATCCAATTAAAAGATTTATTAAAAAAAGAAGGAAAAGGTGGAATACAAAAGTAAGATAGCCAATAATATTAAAGAGCCTATCAAAAGTTTTTTTCAGATATATAAAGTAACACACATAAAATGCAGGAGGAACTCAGCTTGGCACAAGAGGAGGGTGAAGCACCAACAATTTATATTCCAGCTGGATACTCTTCCAACCTGATGGCATGAGTATCAATTTCTCCTTCCAATAAACAAATCCCCCCCTTCCTCTATTCCCCATTCTGACCCTTTACTCACATGCCTATTATTCCTCGGGGTCCCTCCCTCCTTCCCTTTCTTCTATCAGATTCCTTCTTCTCCAGCCCTTGACCTTCCCCACCAACCTGGCTTTACCTACCACTTTCCACTGTCCTCTTTCCCTGCACCCCCCACCTATTTATTAAAACATCTTCTCCCTTCCTACTCAGTCCTGAAGAAGGGCCTTGGCCTGAAACATTGACTGTTTATTCCTTTCTGTAGATGCTACCTGACCTGCTGAGCTCCTCTGGCATTTTGTGTGTGTTGCTTTGGATTTCCAGCATCTGCAGACTTGCTCATGTTTAAGATATATAAAGTGTAAAAGTGAGGTGAAAGTAGATATCGGACAGTTGGAAAATGATGCTGAAGAGATAGTAATGGGGGACAAGTAAATGCTAGATGAACTGAATGAGTATTCTGCATCAGTCTTCACTGTGGAAGACACTAGCAGTATGCCAGAAGTTCATGAGTGTCAGGAGGCAGAAATGAGTGAAGTTGTCATTACTAGGGAGAAGATTCTTGGGAAACTGTAAGGTAGGTAAGGTAGGTAAGTCACCTGAACCAGACGGTGTACACCCCAGCGTTCTGAATGAGGTGGCTGAAGAGATTGTGAAAGCATTAGCAATGATCTCTCAATAATCAGTTGATCCTGACATGGTTCTGAAGGAATGGAAAATTGCAAATGTCACTCTTCTCTTCAAAAAGGGAGATAGGCAGAAGAAAGGAAATTATCAGCCAGTTAGTCTGACCTCAGTGGCTGGGAAGATGGTGGAATCCACTGTTAAGGATGTGGTTTCAGGGTACTTGAAGGTACATGATAAATTAGGCTATAGTTAGCATGATTTCCTTAAGGGAAAATCTTACCTGAGAAATACTTTGGAATTCTTTGAAGAAATAACAAACAGGATAGACAAAGGGAATTGGCGGATGTTACCTACTTGGATTTTCAGAAGGCCTTTGACAAGGTGCGATGTACAAGGCTGCTTAACGAGTTAAGTACTGAGGAAGCAGTGTGTCTAAAGAAGGACTTAGACAGATGAGGAGAACCGGCAAAGAAGTGTCAGATGGAATACAGTGTCAGGAAATGTATGATCATGCACGTTGATAGAAGAAATAAAAGCTTAGACTGTTTTCGAAATGAAGAGAAAGTTCAAAAATCTGAGGTGCAAAGGGACTTGGGAGTCCTCATGCAGGATTCCCTTAAGATTAATTTGCAGGTTGAGTCAGTGGTGAGGAAGGTGAATGCAATGTTGCATTTATTTCAAGAAGTCAGAAGTATAAAAGCAAAGCTGTAATGTTGAGGGTTTACAAAGCACTGGTGAGGCCTCACTTGGAGTATTGTGAGCAGTTTTGGGCAGGATGTGCTGACATTGGAAAGAATTCAAAGAAGGCTCATGAAAATGAATCCAGGATTGATGTTTATCATATAAGGAGTATTTCATGGCTCTGGGCCTGTACTCACTGGAATTCAGAAGAATGAGGGGGGGATCTCATTGAAACCTAGCGAATGTTGAAAGGCCTTGATGGAGTGGATGTGGACAATATGTTTCCTATGGTGGGAGAGTCGTAGATTAGAGAACACAGCCTCAGATGTCCATTTAGGAGAGAGATGAGCAATTGTTTTTAGCCAGAGAGTGGTGAATCTGTGGAGTTCAATGCCATAGGCATTGGGTATATTTAAGGCAGAGATTAATAGATTCTTGATTAGTCAGGGCATGAAGGGATACAGGCAGAAGGCAGGAGATTGGGGCTGAGAGGGAAATGGAACAGCCATGAAATAGCAGAGGAGACTCAATGGGCCAAATGGCCTAATCTTCTCCTGTACCTTAAGTTCTTATGGACTACAGTTATGCAGATGTATCCTGTTTTTCTAAAGACACAATGCACTCTGCCTTTCCTCATGCAGCTGGATTCTGACGAGACACATCCAAACTTCGACGAGGATGGACACGATGAGTACAGCGAGATGCACATGCCCCTGTGAGGGGGAAGCTGAGGTGGTCCTCACTCTTCTTCCTCTGCAGTCCCATCCGCCTTCTGCTCTCTACCTCCTCCTCCTGGCCTGCAAGCAGCACCCTCCCTGCGCAAGGCGATGGGGACAGTCCTGCCGTTAGGTCCCTCCTACTCCTTCAAACCAGCACACCAGAGCTGGGCAGGAGGAGAGCTGCCCTGTGAGAGGCAACAGGAGATCCCTCTGCAAGAAGGGAGACGGACAAAGATCTCAAGACCAAGATGGCTACCAGCTGTATTTTCCTACTGTATCCTACTGTGCTGTTTTATATTAGATGTTAACTAAACAAAGTAGACAATTCCCCACATGCAAACTTTACTTACTATAAAGATATAACTGAGTGTCTTATAACAAACTGGTAGATTGTCGCTTCTCAGGCGATGTGACCCTGAACTTGAGAGTTGAACATGGGGAAGCTTTCTCTGCAGCATGTTTACAGTGAGGTTTATACCTCACCTGCGTCTGTTGACAAGGGTAACTTCATAGTTATTGCACCTTTAACACCATAAAGATCGACCCGTGTTCTACTCAAGAAAAAAGACAATTCAACGCAAACCTCGGTTAAACAGAGACTCGGTAAAAGGGGGTGACTTTTAAGTTAAGAGTTTAAGGATGGGAAGGAGGTTAGGGAGGTGCTGGGGTGTCTGGAACCAGAGGGCACAGCCTCAGAGTACAAAGGCGTACTTCTAGAAAAGAGATGAGGAGAAATGTCACAGTTGGACAGCACGGCGTTGAGAGTTGGATAGGTGAAAGGGTGATGGGGTGGCATGGAAGCATAATGTTATGACAGCGTCAGTGACCCAGGTTCAATTCCTGCCGCTGTCTGTAAATAGTTTATACATCTTCCCCACGTGGGTTTCCTCTGGGTCCTCTGGCTCCCTCCCACATTCCAAAGACGTATGGGTAAGTAGGTCAATTGGTCATTTGGGTAACACGGGCTCACTGGGGCCGGAAGAGCCTGTAACTTGTGCTGTATCTATAAATGAATGAATAAACAAACAAATATGGTGAAGACAGTGAAGTTTTGGAAGCACTGATAGGAGGAGGAAGCTGGGAAAGTGAACTTTGGTGCCCTCCTTTATGAAGTATATTGAGGTTAGGTACCTGGATAATGTTGGGAAACAGACATTGAGACCAGTTGCCACATCTCTCCCCTGCTTGTCCGTGGGTCTCTGTTTCTCCAGAGAGATGCAACACTGAGATTTCTTTGCTGGGCTTGTGGAGATGCTGACTTCCTACCATGAATCTTTAACCATCCACCACAACTCTGGTTCAGGGTGCTGAGAGACATTAGCTCTCAACCCAATTATTCTTCCACAGGATTGGAGTAAGCAGGATCGGCCTTCACACCGGCATTTCTAACCCACTCAGGGTCCTAAGCCTCCCAGCTCTCCGCTCGGAAAAGATTAATGAGATTAGCTGAATTTGTCAAATGTATATCAAAACTTTGAAGCATGCAGTGAAACGCATCAACAGCAAACTCAGTCTGAGGATTGTGCGGAAGGCAGCCCGCAAGTATCGCCATGTTTCCAGTGCCAACACAGCGTGCCCACAACTTGCTAACTCTAATCCATACATTCTTAGAATGAGGAAGGAACCTGGAGCATCAAGAAAGCCACAAGGTCACAAAAAGAACATACTAACTGACAGTGGTGGAATTGAATCCGTAGATTGTTACACTAACCAGTACGTTACCGTGCCACCCAAGTCCCCTATGGCCCTCCGTTCTAGTCTCACCTACCAATGGAAATGACTTTCCTGCCTCTATCCTATCTATGGCTTTCAGAATTTTATGTTTCTATATGATCTCTGATTCGTCTGAATTCCGGTGGGTATAGTTCCCAGCGACTCAGTCACAGGGAGAACATACAAACTCCTTACAGACCACAGCAGGAATCGAACCCCAATCTTCCGTTTGCTAGTGCTGTAAAGCTTTATGATACCACTACACTACCACACTGCCCATTAAGGGACAGAGATTAAAATAAAGTGGGATTGAACTATTGTGTGACAGGCCTGGTCTTGGCTGACTATACCTCATTCTTGTTCCTCTAAGCCAGCTCCTGGTCCAGGAATACCCTGGCCAGGGAATTCCCTTTTCCCAATGTATACCAGTTGACCCAGGAACCTCCAACTGCCCCTCAGTGCTGTTGGAACGTTTGAACTGAAGCTACTGACTACTGACTTCTCTGTCCTTCAGTAAGGTGACACTGGCTGTAGTACCTCGTCTCCATTTCTCCACCAATATCCCCCATTCCCACTACTCAGCAGTTACTGGTATCATCCACTTGCGTTGGCAGCATGGAGGACATCTTTAACAGGCCATGCTGTTCATAGAGTCATTAAGTCATAGTGTTACTAAAGAGAAACCAGCCCTTTGACCCATCTAGTCCATGTTCAACTGTTATTCAGCCTAGGTCCATTGGCCTGTGCTTGGACCATGGTCCTCCATACCCCTCCCATCCATGTACTTATCCTAATGTCTCTTAAATGTTGCGATTGAATCCGTATCCCTCACTTCCATCGGCAGCTCATTCCACCCTCACACCATCCTCTAAATGAAGTCATTCCACTTAAAGCTCCACTTTCACCCTTACCTCTGACCTCCTGGTCTAATCTACCCAACCTACTTGCACTTACCCTAGCTATACTCCTGTAATTCTGTATACCTCTATCAAATCTCCCCTCATTCTCCTGCACTCCAGCAAATAAACTCCTAACCTATTTAACTTACCCCTACAACTCAGGTTCTCAAGTCCCAGCAACATTCTTGTAATTTATTTTCTGTACTTCTATAATGAGGCGACCAAAACTGAACACAATACTCCAAGTGTGTTCTAACCGGGGTATTTAGATCTGCAACATTACCTCGCACCTCTTGAACTCAATTCCACAACTATTCCAAACATCTTCTTAACCATCCTATCAACCTGCGCGGCAACACTGAAGGGCCTATATACATGGCCTCCAAAATCTCTCTGTACCTCCATACTTCTAAGAATCGTGCTATTAATTTTGTACTCTGCCTTCAAATTTTTCTTTGCAAACTGAATCACTTCACATTTTTCCGAGTTGAAGTCCACCTGCCACTTAGCTCAGCTCTACATCCTATCAGTGTCCCATTATAACCTCTAACATCCCTCCGCTCTGTCCACAACCTTCATGTCATCTGCATACTTAATAACTCACCCTTCCACTTCCTCATCCAAGTCATTTGTAAAAATTACAAAGACCAGAGGTCCCAAAACAGATCTCTGAGGTGTCCGACCTCCTGGCAGAATACATTCCGTCTACAACCATCCTCTGCCCTCTGTGGGCAACCTAATTCCAAATCCACACTATCAAGTTTCCCTGGATTCCTTACCACGTGACCATCTGAATGAAGCTACCATGGCAAACCTTGACAAACACCTGACTAAAACCCATATTTAGAACAGAAAACAAGACTGGCCCTTCAGTCCAAAATGTTGTGCTGACTTTTTAGTCTTCTCTAAGCTTAATCTAACGCTTCCCTCCTATACTGGTTTCCTCCCACAGTCCCACTGGTGAATTTATCAAATGTATCTGCCTTTACCATTACCCCTGACAGGGTGTTCCACACACCCGCCACTCTCACCCAAAGTCAGGCTTGAACAAACAGAGTCCTTCGGAGTTGATGTCATTGAAGGTGACATTTAATGAATTCACAGTGTTTTATCTCGCTCCTTCAGCACTTCCTCCGTCAGTGCCACAGGCTGTCAAGGGCAGGTGTTGGGATTGCCAACAATCCCCAGCAACTTGAGGAATTGTTGAGGAACTACAAGTCAGCTGATCTTGGCCGTTGTGGAATTGAACTCTGCAAAGCTGCATGTAAGGCTCTGGGGGCTCAGGTCTCTGATCAGGTGACAAAGAGGGGGAGAGGTGCATGCCGCCACATTACAAAACAAACTAGAGGAGGGCAGGCAGGTTTGGAGTTTCAAGGCCAAGTTTCTGGTGAGTGTAGCAAGCGTACCAGCATTAGGGGCGGCACAGTAGTATAGCAGATAGCGTTATGCACTAACAATGCCAGTGACCCAGCCTCAATTCCTGCCGCTGTCTGCAAGGAGCTTGTACTGTACGTCCACCCTGTGAGCATGTGGGTTTCCACCAGGTGCTCTGCTAAAGGTGTACAGGTTAGTAGGTTAATTGGTCACATGGGTGTGATTGGGTAGCACGGGCTTGTTGGGCCAGAAGGTCCTGTTACCGTGCAGTATCTTTAAATAAAAGAAAATTCTGTAGTGCCTTCTACAGCCTCAGGTCAATGCCCGACATCCAATGATGTCCCTTTGTAGTGTAACCACTGCAGCTTTGGGCCCGTTAGCTGAGAAAGGATGTGTTGTCATTAGAGAGGGTCCAGAAGTTCATGAGAATGAGCCATGGAATGAAAGGGTTAATGTGTGAGGGGTGTTTGATGGCTCTTGGCCTGTACTCGCTGGAGTTTAGAAGAATGAGGGAGAAATCCCATTCAAATCTACCAAATATTGAAAGACCTCAAGAGAGTGAATGTGGAAAGGATGTTTTCAAATAGTGGGATTAGTCTAGGAAATGGGCGCTGCCTCAGAGTAGAAGGACGTCCCTTTAGAACAGAAATGAGGAATTTCTTTAGCCAGAGGCTGGTGAATCTGTGAAATTCATTGCCACAGATGGCTGTGGAGGCTAAATCATTGGCTATGTATATTTAAAACAGAGGTTGATAGATTCTTCATCTGTGAGCGCTGAAAGGTTATGGGGAGAAGGCAGGAGAATGGGATTGAGTGGAATAATAAATCAACAGACTCGATGGGTCCAAATTCTGCTCCTATGTCTTATGATCTTATTTATCCAATTAGTTCAACACTGGAACCATTTTGATCATTTACCTAGATCCCTCAAGACTTTTTTTTAACAAGTCATTGGGTATGTTTAAAGCTGAGGTTGATAGGTTCTTGATTAGTAAGGGTGTCAAAGGTAATGGAGAGAAAGCAGGAAAATAGGATTGAGTAGGATAATAAATAAACCAATATGGAACAATGGAGCAGACTCGATGGGTCAAATGGCCCAATTCTGTTCTTATGTGTTATAGTCTTATGGGCATGGGAAACCTGACTGATGCATAGAAAGAGCGGGATAATCTGTGTTAGTGAGTGCAAACTCTTGGTAGCTCTCAGCAGAAGATGCTGATGTCATGGGTAGTTTTACATCCACTAGGGGGAGCTGATGGGGGCTTTGGTTTAACGTTAAACCAGAATGCAAATCAGGTGTTGTTGGGTGGGTAATCGTGGCAAAGTGAGGGACTGAATGAGCCTCTCTGCTTGGATTCCTACCCCCCCCCCCCCCCCCGCCCACAGACAGTGGGAAGATAGTTCAGAATCAAAATCAAGTTCATTACCACTAACATATGTCGTGGAACTTATTTTGCGGCAGCAGTCCAGTACATAAAAAATTACTATAAGTTACAATAAGAAATATAAAAGATATAAATAAGTAGTGCAAAAAACGAGGCAGTGTTTATGGATTCATGGTCCATTTAGAAATCTGATGTCAAAGGGAAAAAGATGTTCCTGAAATGTTGAATGTGTGTCTTCAGGCCCTTGTACCTCCTCCGTGATGGTAGTAATAAGAAGGAGGCATGTCCTGAGTGCTGAGGGTCCTTAGTGATGGACACTGCAAATTTTGAGGCATTGCTTTTTGAAGATGCCCTGGATAGTGGGAGGCTAGTGCTCATGATGCAGCTGGCTGAGTTTGCAACACTCTACAGCTTTTTCCAGTTCTGTGCATTGCAGTCTCCATACCAGACAGTGATGTAACTGGTCAGAATGCACTCCACAGTCCATCTGCAGAAATTTGCTTAGAGTTTTTTGATGACATACTGTTCTAAATCTCCTCAAACTCCAGCAACAGGAACTCCTCCTCTGATCACTGCCTTAAACTAATACACTTCTCGGGACTTTTGGCAGTCAATCTGTGCAAGCCAGAGCTAATGAATTATGTGCATACCAAGAGTTTCTGTCTGATATTGAGTTTGATAGAACAGCATGGACTAATACAGGTCCTTTGGCCCAGGATATTGTGCCGATCTTAAACCCACTCCGCAATCAATCTAACGCTTCCCTCCTACATAGCTTTCCATTTTTATTACATCCATGTGCCTGTCCAAAAGTCTCCTAAATGTCCCTGAAGTATCGGTTTCAGAGAACATCTCAGAGTCACATCTCAACCAGACTGGGCAAGGGTGGCAGACTCCCTGAGCCTGAAACCCATCATAAACACAAGACCCTGCAGATGCAGGAACTCTTGAGAAACACACACAAAATGCTGGAGGAATTCAGCAGGTCAGACATCATCCATAGAGGGGAATAAACTGATGACATCTCAGGCCCAGAAAAAATGCAGAAACCATAATAATAAGTTGGGCAAGGAGAAAAGAATATAAACTGATGGGTGAGATGAGGTGAGGGAGAAGGTGGGTGGGTGAAGGGGATGAAGTAAAAAGCTGGGAGATGATAGGTGAACGAGGTAGGGAGAAATCCTACCTGACAAATCTGTTGGAATTCTTTGAGGAAATAACGGGCAGAATAGGAGAGTCAGTGGATGTTGTTTACTTGGATTTTCAGTAGGCCTTTGACAAAGTGCTGAACATGAGGCTGCTTAACACGATAAGAACCCTTGGTATTACAGGAAAGATAGCTGATTGGCAATAGGCAAAGAGTGGAAATAAAGGGGCCTATTTTGGTTCGCTGCCATTTACAACTGGTGCTCTGCAGGGATCGGTATACGGACCACTTCTTTTCATGTTATACATCGACAATTTGGATGTCAGACTTGATGGTTTTGTGGCCAAGTTTGAAGACGATACAAAGATATGTGGAGGGACAGGGAGCAGGGAATTATGCACTTTGGTAGAAGGAGTAAAGGCATAGCATTTGATGGCTCTGTATTTGTTAGAGTTTAGAAGAATGAAGGACCTAGACAGAGTGGATGTGGAGAGGATGTTTCCTGTAGTGGACCAGAAGGCACAGCCTCAGGATAGAGGGACATCTATTTAGAACAGCTATAAGAAGCAATTTCTTTAGCCAGAGGGTGGTGAATCTGTGGAATTCATTGCCACGGTTGGCTGTGGAGACTAAGTCAATGAGTATATTTAAAGCAGAGATTAATAGGTTTTTGGTCAGGGCGTCAAAGGTTATGGGAATAAGGAAGGAGAATGGGGTTGAGGGGCATAATAAATCAGCCATAATGGAATGGGAGCAGACTCAATGGGTCAAGTAGCCTAATTCTGTGGCTCTGTCTTATGGTAAAGGACTGCAGAGGGAATCTGATGGGAGAGAAGAGTGGACCGTAGCAGAAGGGGAAGGAGGGGTACCAGAGGAAGGTGATGGGCCAGTGAGGAGAAGAGAATGGATAAGAGGAAACCATAATGCTGAATGGGGGGAGAAAGATTCTCCTGCATAGTACTGCCTGAACTGCTGAGTCCCTCCAATATTTTGTGTATATTGTTCCCTGAAGTGCATTTGTTTACCAGGACAATTTTTACAACAACCTAATTGTTATAAAGACATTTTTTTTATCCAGTTAACTAAATTCCCAAGCTGCCATGTTTTAGATTTGAACTCGTCTCCAGGCCTTGGATGCAAGTCAAGTGTGACGGCTTCTAGTGACCTGTAACCGATTAAGACTAGCAGCGGGCTTCAACGTCGAATCGTTCTAATCTGCACTTTCCATTGTGTACAGCCAGAGAAGTTTTTTTTTACAACTGTTTCCCCACTGCAGCTCACTCGATGAGTGTTGGGTATTTCTGTATATGAGCATACATTTATAAATTATTTTATTGAGAATAGAATAGATGTAATAATTTTAAATAAGATTCACAAGGAAGATTGAAATTATTAATGAGTATCCTAGCATTTGTACTGTGAAAAACTGAGATGTGTGAAATCTCTCGTATTTTTGTGCCAATAATTTTTCAGACTGTCTTTCTTCCTGAATGTTTGGAGCTGTGACCGTTCTGGTACAGGAGTCTCTTTAATAAAATCTAGTATGTTACAGGTACGGAGTTCCTTGTCTTCCCTTTTCATGGTGGGGCACCTTCTTCACACAGAGGGTGGTGGGAACATGGAGCAAACTTCCAGAGGAAGTGGTTGAAACAGGTACAATAAGGACTGGTTCATTGCAAAGAAATAGAAGTATTCCAAACGGAGGATGAGACAACCATGGCTGACAAAGAGAGTTAAAGACAACATAAGTGCAGAAGAGAGAGCATATCATATAGCAAAAACTAAAGAATTGGGGAGCTCTTATAAACCAACAGAAGGCAACTAAAAAGCCATCAGGAGAGAAAAGATGAAATACGAGGTAAACTAGCCAATAATATCAAAGAGGATACCAAAAGTTTCTCAAGTATATAAAAGAGATGCTTGAGCGGATATTGGGCCACTGGAAAATTATGCTGGAGAAGTAGTAATGAGGGACAAGGAAATAATGGACGGACTCTATAAGTATATTGCATCAGTCTTCACTGTGAAAGGTGCTAGCAGAACGTCAGAAATGTGAGAGGGTCGGGGCAGAGGTGAGTTTCATTGCTATACCTAAGGAGAAGTTTGTGAAGCTAAGAAATTTCAAGGTGTACTACACCAAGGTTCTGAAAGAGATAGCTGAAGAGATTATGAAGGCATTAGTAACAATCGTTCAAGAAATACTAGATTCTGACAGGACTGGAGAAGTGCAAATGTCATTCCAATCTTTGAGAAGGAAGGGATGCAGTAGAATAGAAACTATAGGCCAGTTAGCTTGACCTCTGTGGTTGGGAAGGTGTTGGAATCCATTATGAAAGATGAGGTTTGGGGTACTTGGAGGCACAAGATAAAATAGACCAACTTCAGCATAGTTTCTTTTGGGGGAAATTTTGCCTAACAAATCTGTTGGAGTTCTTTGAGGTAGTAACGGGCAAGATAGATAAAGGGGATTCAGTAGGTGTTGTTTACTTGGATTTTCAGAAGCCCTTTGACAAGGTGCCACACATCAGGCTGCTAAACAAGATAAGAACCCATGGTATTACATCCTGGTCTTTATATTCTGGTCCTCCTGAAAATAATGCCAGCATTGGATTTGCCTTCCTTACATACACTCAGCCTGCAAGTTAATCCTGCAAGGGAATCCTGCACAAGGACTCCCAAGGCCCCCTATAACTCTGATTTCTGAATTACAGAAATGGATAGAAAACAAACTGGCTAATGGGCAGGAAGCGAAGAGTGGGAATAAAAGGGGCCTTTTCTGCCAGTGTGTAGTGATGTCCAAAGGGAACAGTGTTGGGAGAGCTTCTTTTCACATTATATGTCAGTTTTTGGATAATGGCTTTGAGGCCAAGTTTGCGGTTGATATGAAGATAGGTGGAGGAGTAGGTTATGTTGAGGAAGCCGGGAGTCTGCAGAAGGACTTAGACAGATTAAGAGAAAAGGCAACGAAGTTGCAGAAGAAATACAGTGTAGGGAAGAATATGATCGTGCACTGAAGCAGAAGGAATATGGGCATAGTCCATTTTTTAAACAGGAATGAAATTTAGAAATCAGAGGAGCAAAGGGACCTGAGAGTGTTTGTGCAGGATTCCCTGAAAATTAACTTGAAGCTTGAATCTGTGGTAAGGAAGGGAAATGTGATGCCAGCATTTATTTCGAGAGAACTAGAATATAAAAATAAAGATGTCATGCTGAAACTTTATAAAGCATTGATCAGACCACACTTGGTGTATGGTCAGCAGCTTTGGGCCTCTAATAAGGACATTGAAAGATAAGGATATTGGAGAGGATCAAAGTTTGTTCACAAAAAATGATTCGGGGAATGGAAGGATTAATGTATGAGAAGCATTTGATGGCTATGGACCTGTACTCACGGGAATTTAGAAGAATGAGGGGAATCTGATTGAAACGTATCAAATATTAAAAGGCTTAGATAGAGTGGATGTGGAGAGGATGTTTCCAATAGTGGAAACAATAGTGGCTAGGGTCAGAAGGCACAGCTTCAGACTAGAAGGACATCCCTTTAGAATGGAGAGGAGGAATTTTTTTAGCCGGATGGTGGTGAATCTGTGAATTCATTGCCAAAGATGATTGCAGAGGCCAAGTCATTGGGTACCTTTAAAGTGGAGGTTAACAGTTTCTTAATTAGTAAGGATGTCAAAGGTTACAGGGAGAAAACAGGAGAATGGGGTTTACATGGATAATAAATCAGCCATGATGGAATGGCAGAGTGAGTAGCTATGCAGAATACTCTATTTCTGTTCCTATGTCTTATGGTCTTATGAATCTATTAGAGTTCAGGTATCATGAGGGTAGCAGTGGAATTTAAATTCAGTTAACACTCTGCAAGTTAATAAAGTTATGCACCGTCATACTAGACATTTTTGCCCTGGCGAAAGATCTCTGGCTGTCCACTTGATCTATATCTCTTATCTTGTACATCTCTGTCAATTCAAAGTTCAAAGTAAATCTATTATCAAAGACGTGTATGTCACCATATACAATCCTGAGATGAACTCTCTTGTGGGCATACTCAATAAATCCCAAATAGAGTAATGATCATAATAGAATCAATGAAAGACTACACCGTTCAACCAGGGTGCAAAACACAACAAACTGTGCAAATAGAAAAATAAATAAATAATAATAATGAATAAAGAAATGACCAATAGATAGAGAGCTCTTGGAAGCAAGTCCATTGAGGATTGAGGGAACATTTCAATGATAGGCAAGTGAAGTTGAATTAAGTTACCCCCTTTGGTTCAAGAACTTGATGGTCAAGGGGTAATAACTGTTCCTGAACCTGGTGGTGCGAGTCCTGAGGCTCCTGCACCTCCTTCCTGATGGTGACAGTGAGGAGTTTTGAGGGAGGGAGGGAGCTGAAGCATGAGAAGACAGAGCCCCCTCAGACTGAGTACGTAAAGCATCAACACAGCAGTTTGATGTTTTGAGCAGCAGCCAATCAGTAATCGGGATTGATTGGCAAGAACACGTTAAAATAAGACAGGGGCAAGTAGAGTGGCCATAGTGTGAGTGGGCAGTGTTAGAGTGGTAATATTTGAGGCTTTAGCTCTTCAAGGCTTCAGTGAAGAGAGGCTGAGTGAGAGAAAACAAAAGTCTAAGGTGGACCTTTTTCCCACTGTCTATTTATTGTTTTTTTACATCTGCACAGTTACAAGAGTTGGGATGCCAGGCAGGATAGTGGAATGCTCCTCTTGCCGGATGTGGGAAGGCAGGGAGACCTCCAGTGTCCCTGATGACTACAACTGCAAGGTGCATCCAGCTGCAGCTTCTAACACTCCACGTTAAGGAGTTAGAGCTGGAACTGGATGAACTCCGGATCATTCAGGAGGCTGAGAGGTTAATAAATAGGACATATAGAGAGAAAGAAGATTCTGTGTACAAGAACAAGATTCCCAGATGGCATGCGGCCTCCCAGGTGCCAGGGTTCGGGACATCTCGGATTGAGTCCTCAGCTTTCCTAAGTGGGAGGGTGAACAGTCAGAGGTCATGGTCAATGACATAGATAAGAAGAGTGATGAGGTTCTGCATGAGGAGTTAAAGGGCAGAGCCTTCAGGGTTGTGCTCTCAGGATTTGTACCTTAACTACGTGCCACTGAGGCCAGAAGTAGGAAGAGGGAGGAGGGTGTCAGGTCCTTGGATCATTGGGCTCTCTTCCAGGGAAGGTGGGACCTGTACAGAAGGGATGGTTTGCACCTGAACTGGAGGGGGACTAATGTCCTAGCAGGAAGGTTTGCTAGTGCAGCACAGGGGGAGAGGGCGTTTAAACTGGAATTGCAGGGTGATGGGGACCAGAGTGCCCGAACAGTTAGCGGAGAGATTGTGGAGACAGATGTCGTTAAGACCTCAGATAAAGTCAGAAATCAAAAAGGGTTGAGCGCAGTGCAACTAATGTCCTGAGTTGCCTATACTTCAGCATCGTAGGAAAGGCAGATGAACTCAGGGCTTGGATCAACACCTGGAATTCAGATATTTTACCCATTAGTCAAGCAGTTGCAGGAGGGGAGGACTGGCAGCTCAGTAGTCTGGGTTCCATTGTTTTAGACATGAGAATGGGAGGGATTAAAGGAGGAGAGGTGGCCTTAGTAGTCAGGGAAAATGTCATGGTCGTGCTCTGTCAGGACAGACTGGAGAACTTGTTTAGTGGGACATTATGGATGGAATTGAGGAATAAGAAAGATATCACCACATTAATAGGGCTAAATTATAGATCACCCAACAGTCTGTGGAATTTAGAGCAATGGATTTGTGGGGAGATTGCAGACTGTTGCAAGAAACACAAGGTTGTTATAGTAGGTGATTTTAACTTTGCACATATTAACTGGGACTCCCATATTGTAAAACAACTAGATGGGATAGAGTTTGTCAAATATGTTCAGGAAAGTTCCTAAATCCCAATGAGAGAGTGTGTGATACTTGATCTGCTGTTAGGGAGTGAGATAGGGCAGGTGACAGGGGTGTGTGTAGGGGAACACTTTGCATCTAGTGATCATAATGCCATTAGTTCAAAGTAAATATGGAAAAAGATAGGTCTGGTTCTCGGGTTAATATTCTAAATTGAAGAAGGGGTAATTTTGATAGTATCAGAATGGATCTGGTAACTGTGGACTGTTTGCCGGCAAAGGTGTACTTAGTGAGTGGGAAGCTTTTAGAATACAAAGCTTTTATGTGCCTGTCGGAATAAAGGGTAAAGATAACATGTTCAGGGAACATTGGTTTTCAAGAGATATTGAGGCCCTGGTCAAGGAAAAATAAAGGTGCATAACAGGTAAAGGCAGGAAAGAGCAAATGAGGTATTTAGGGAGTATAGAAATGCAACAGAACATTTATAAAGAAATCAGGAGGGCTAAAAGAAGACATGAGGTTGCCCTAGCAGACATGGTAGAGGAGAATCCTAAAGGATTCTGCAGATATGTTAAAAGCAAAAGGACGCAAGGGACAATTTTGATCGTCTGGAGAATCAGGATAGTAATCCATATGTGGAGCCAAAGGAACACACACAAAACTCAGCAGGCCAGGCAGCATCATTGAAAAAGAGTAAGCAGTCGCTGTTTCAGGCCAAAACCCTTCATCTGGACTGGATGAAGGAGTCTGTGCAGCCAAAGGAGATGGGGGAGATCTTGAATGGATGTTTTGCAACTGAATTTACCGAGGTGAGGGAAACAGAGTCTATAGAAGTGAAGTAAAGCAGGATGAACTTCATGGACCCTGTACAGATTACAGAGGAGGGGGTGCTGGCTGTCCTAAGGCAAATTCAGGTGGATAAGTCCCCAGGCCTGACAAGGTGTTCCCTTGGACCCTGTGGGAGCCAAGCTCAGAAATTACAGGATCCCTCGCAGAGACATTTACATCACCGGTAGCGACAGGTGAGATACCAGAGGGTTGGAGGACAGCCAACGTTGTTTCATTGTTTAAGAAAGGCTCTAAAAATAAACCAGGAAATCAGTAGTGGGAAAGTTGTTGGGAGATATTCTAAGGGGCCAGATATATGAGTATTTGGATGGACATGTGCCGATTAGGGACTGTCAGCATGGCTTCATGCGTGGTAGGTCATGTCTAACCAATCTTACAGAGTTTTTCAAGTAAGCTACCAGGAAAGTTGATGAAGGAAAGGCAGTAGATGTCTACGTGGACTTCAAGCATGTTGCTGAAGGACCTGAATTATAAGGAATGACTCAGTAGTTTAGGTCCTATTCCTTGGAATGTAGAAGATTTGATTTGATTTATTCAAAACTACAAGAGGTATAGATAGGGTAAATGCAAGCAGCCTTTTCCACTGAGGTTGGGTGGAACTACAACTAGAGGTTATGGGTCAAAGGTGAAAGTTGAAAAGTTTAAGGGGAACATGAAGGGAAACTTCTTCACTCAGAGGGTGGTGAGAGTGTGGAATGAGTTGCCAATGCAAGTAGTGCATGTGAGCTCAATTTCAACATGTAAGGGAAGCTTGGATAGGTACATTTACAAGGTCCCACATGGGAAAATGGTCAAGAAGTTTCAGTCACCCAGCATTCAAGTCGAGGTAGTAAATTGAGTTAGACATTGGCTTTGTGGGAGAAGACAGAGAGAAGATAGTAGATGGTTGCCTCTCTGACTGGAGGCCTGTGACTAGCAGTGTTTTGCAAGAACTGAAACTGCATATATTGTTGTTTGCCATCTATATCAATGATCTGGATGATAATGTGGCTAAATGGATAAGCAAATTTGCTGATGACACCAAGATTGGGGGTGTAGAGGACAGTGAGGAAGACTAACGTAGCTTGCAGTGGGATCTGCAGCAGCTGGAAAAACAGGCTGAAAATTGCAAGTGGAATTTAATACAAAAAAGTGTGAGGTGTTGCATTTTGGGAGGACTAACCAGGGTTAGTGGACTGTGGCCATTGAGGAGTGCGATAGAACAGAGCGATCTGAGAATAGAGATCTATAATTCATTGAAAGTGGTGTCATAGGTGGATAGGGTCGTACAGAAAGTTTTTGGCACATTGGCCTTCATAAATCAAAGTATTGAGTACAGGAGATGGGATGTTATGTTGAACTTGTATAAGATGTTGGGTGAGGGCTAATTTGGAGTATTGTGTGCACTTTTGGCCACCTATCGACAGGGAAGATGTAAATAAGGTTGAAAGAGTACAGAGGAAAAATTACAAGGATGTTGCTGGAGGACTTGAGTTATAAGGAATGACTGAGTAGTTTAGGTTCTATTCCTTGGAATGTAGAAGATTTGATAGAGGTATAGATAGGGTAAATGCAAGCAGCCTTTTCCACTGAGGTTGGGCGGAACTACAACTAGAGGTTATGGGTCAAAGGTGAAAGTTGAGAAGTTTAAAGGGAACATGAAGGGAAACTTCTTCACTCAGAGGGTGATGAGAGTGTGGAATGAGCTGCCAATGCAAGTGGTGCATGTGAGCTCAATTTCAACATTTAAGGGAAGCTTGGATTGGTACATTAATAACAGGGATATGGAGGGTTATGGGTCTGGTTCAGGTCAATGGGAGTCGGCAGTTTATACAGTTCGGCATGAACTAAATGGGCCAAATGGTCTGTTTCTGCGCTGTACTTTTCTGTGACTCAATGATTCTATATTCTATGGGTCCCTGATGATGGATGCTGCTTTGCTGCGACAGTGTTTTGTGTAGATGTGCTCAGTGACAGGGAGGGCTTTACCCGTGATGGACTGGGTGGTATCAACTACTCTTTATAGGATTTTCCGTTCAAGGGCATTGGTGTTTCCATACCAGGCTGCAATGCAGCCAATCAATATACTGTCCGACACACATCTATAGAAGTTTGTCAAAGTTTTAGAGATCACGCTGAATCTTTGCAAATTCCTAAGGAAGTAGAGGCACTGCTGTGCTTTCTTCATAATTGCACTTTCATGCTGGGCCCAGGTCAGCTGTTCTGAAATAAGGAATTGAAAGTAGCTGACTATCTCATCCTCTAATGAGGACAGGCTCATGGATCTCTGGTTTCCTCCTCTGGAAGTCAATAATCAGCTCCTTGGTTTACTGACATTGAGTAAGAGGTTGTTGTGGCATCACTCAGCCAGATTTTCAATCTCCCTGTTATATGCTGATTCATCATTCATCACTTGACCAGTGACAGTGGTGTTGTGAGCAAACTTAAATATGGCTTTGGAGTTGTGATTAACCACACAGTCATAAGTGTAAAGTGAATAGAGCAGGGTCTAAGCACTCAGCCTTGTGTTGCACCCGTGCAGATGGAGATTGTGGAGGAGATGTTGTTGACCATCTGAACTAAGGAATTGTGTCCTACAGGTGAGGAAATTGAAGATTCAATTGCACAAGGAGTATTGAGGCAAAGGTCTTGGAGCTTATTGATTAGTTTTCAGTGATTGATGGTATTGAATGCCAAGCTGTAGTTGACAAAAAGCATCTTGATATATTCACCTTTGTGATATATTCACCACATGTTCCAGGGTTGAGTGAAGAGTCAATGAGATGACATCTGTTGTGGACCTGTTGCTCCGGTAGGCAAATTGGAGGCAGTTGTCAGGCAGGAGTTGATATGCTTCATCACCGACCTCTCGAAACACTTCCTCACTCCGGATGTCAGTGCTCCTGGATGATAGTATGTCTTCACATTCACCATGTTGTTCTTAGGTACTGGTATAATAGCAGCAGGTGGGTGCCTCAGACTGCTGAAGCAAGAGGTTCAAGATCTCAGTGAACACTCCAGCCAGTTGATCAGTACAGGTCTTTAGTACCTCATCTGGGCCAAATGCTTTCCATAGGTTCACCCCCCTGAAGGTCTCTCGCACATCGGCCTCGGACTGAAATCACAGAATCAGCAGGGGCTGCGGGTGTTTGTGATGGCTCCTTCAAGTTTTGACAGTCAAAGTGAGTCACCTCTATCCTCCTTCACTCCATGGAGAAAAGCCCTATACCGTCATAAGCCATGTTCTCTAATCCAGGCAGCATCCTGGTAAATCTTGTCTGTACCCTCTCTAAAGTTTCCATATACTTCTATAATGAAATGACCAGAACTGAACCCAACACTCCAACTGAAATCTAACCAGGATTTTATCAAGCTGCAATTTTACATCATGGCTGTTAAACTCAATCGTCCACCTAATGATGGTCAATACACCATGTGTCTTCTTAACAACCTTACCAACTTCTGTGGCGACTTTGAAGATTCAATGGACGTGGACCCCAAGATCCCTCTGTTCCTCCACTCTGCCGAGAATCCTGCCATGAACCCTGTATTCTGCCTTCAAATTTGACCTTCCAAAGTGACAAATGATGCTAATGTTTATCTTCGCTTTATCTCCTTCTTACTGTGATGTTCTTTCGGGCAGATGGAGCTCGTCAGCCTGGGAAAGCAGTCCACCTAAAAGAGGGAAAACTCTCATTTCAAACCTCCGCTGCCTTGCGGCCATACCCACTAATGGGAAAGGCTTCGGGAGTAAACCCTGAGGACAAGTCTGGAGCTGGAGTCCCTAAGGCAGTCCAACGTTGCCTTCAACCTCGTTCTGGCAACTCCTGCGACGACTCCGGTGCCAAGCTGTATCGGTCCTTGCCCTTCCCTTGGACAACATCGGTGGCATGGAGAGGGGAGACTCGCTGCATGGGCAACTGCCAGTCTTCCATACAACCTCGCCCAGGCCTGCACCCTGGAGAAGACTTTCCAGGTGCTGGTCCATAATCTCGCGAGACTAACGGATACCATACCGCAATGTTCTGCTGGAGAGAAGAAAAGTTCCTTTGGACCCAGTACCTCTGCTCTTTGTTGGGGAAGGAACTAAGCTGACATCAAAATCAACTTCATTATGATTTTGCACCTTATTGTCTACCTGCACAGCCAACATAATCAAAGCTCTGCTCTAAACATTCTCTTTTCTCCCACAAGACCATAAGACATGGGAGCAGAGTTAGGCCATTCAGACCATCAAGTCTGCTCTGCCATTCTAGACCAGTGAGTCTTACCTCAGTGGTTGGTAAGTTGATGGAGAAGATCCTGAGAGGCAGAATTTATGAACATTTGTAGAGGTATAATATGATTAGAAACAGTCAGCATGGTTTTGTCAAGGGCAGGTTGTGCCTTACAAAGCTGATTGAATTTTTGAGGATGTGACTAAACACATTGATGAAGGCAGAGCCATAGATGTAGTGTATATGGATTTCAGCAAGGCATTTGATAAGGTACCCCATGCAAGGCTTATTGAGAAAGTAAGGAGGCATGGGATCCAAGGGGACATTGCTTTGTGGATCCAGAACTGGCTTGCCCACAGAAGGCTAAGAGTGGTTATAGATGGGTCATATTCTGCATGGAGGTCAGTCACCAGTGGAGTGCCTCAGGGATCTGTTCTGGGACCCTTACTCTTCGTGATTTTTATAAATGACCTGGATGAGGAAGTGGAGGGATGGGTTAGAAAGTTTGCTGATGACACAAAGGTTGGAGGAGGTGTGGATAGTGTGGAGGGCTGTCAGAGGTTACAACGGGACATTGATAGGATGCAAAACTGGGCTGAGAAGTGGCGGATGGAGTTCAACACAGATAAGTGTGAAGTGGTTCATTTTGGTAGGTCAAATATAATGGCAGAATATAGTATTAATGGTAAGACTCTTGGCAGTGTGGAGGATTAGAGGGATCTTGGGGTCCAAGTCCATAGGTCACTCAAAGCAGCTGTGCAGAGTGACTCTGTGGTTAAGAAGGCATATGGTGTATTGGCCTTCATCAATCATGGAATTGAATTTAGGAGCCGAGAGGTAATGTTGCAGCAATGTAGGACCCTGGTCAGACCCCACTTGGAGTACTGTGCTCAGTTCTGGTTGCCTCACTACAGGAAGGATGTGGAAGCCATAGAAAGGGTGCAGAGGAGATTTACAAGGATGTTGCCTGGATTGGAGAGCATGCCTTATGAGAATAGGTTGAGTAAACTCGGCCTTTTCTCCTTGGAGCGAAGGAGGAAGAGAGGTGACCTGATAGAGGTGTACAAGATGATGAGAGGCATTGATCGTGTGGATAGTTAAATGTTTTTTCCCAGGGCTGAAATGGTTGCCACAAGAGGACACAGGTTTAAGATGCTGAGGAGTAGGTACAGAGGAGGTGTCAGGGGTAAGTTGTTTATTCAGAGAGTGGTGAGTGCGTGGAATGGGCTGCCGGCAATGGTGGTGGAGGCAGATACGATAGGGTCTTTCAAGAGGCTTTTAGATAGGTACATGGAGCTTAGTAAAATAGAGGGCTATAGGTAAGCTTAGTAATTTCTGAGCTAGGGACATGTTTGGCACAACTTTATGGGCTGAAGGGCCTATATTGTGCTGTAGGTTTTCTATGTTTCTATGTTTTTATTCCATCATGGCTGATATCAGATTCCATTCAACCCCATACACCTGCCTTCTCGCCATATCTTTTGATGGCCTGACCAATCAGAAAACTATCAACTTTTGCCTTAAATGTACCCATGGACCTGATCTGTACTGCAGTCTGTAGCAGAGCTTTCAATAGATTTACTACTCTCTGGCTAAAAAAATTCCTCCTTACTTCTGTTCTATAGGGTCGCACCTCAATTTTGATGCTGTACCCTCCAGATCTGGATATCTGCAGCATAGGAAACATCCTCTCCACATCCACCTTATCTAGTCCTTTCCACATTTGATAGGTTTCAGTGAGATACCCACGCATTCTTCTAAATTCCAGTGAGTACAGGCCCAAAGTTGCCAAATGCTCCTCATATGTTAACCCCTTCATTCCTGGAATCATCCTTTTGAGCCTCCTCTGGACTCTCTCCAATGACAACACATCCTTTCTGAGATATGGGGCCCAAAACTGTTGTCAATATTCCAAGAGCAGCCTGACTAGTGTCTTATAAATCCTCAGCATTAACTCCTTGCTTGTATATTCTATTCCCCTTGTAATAAATGTCAACATTGCATTTGTCTTCTTTACCACAGACTCAATCTGTAAATTTACCTTCTGGAATTCTTGCACGAGGACTCCTGTCCTTCTGCACCTCTGATGTTTGAACCTTCTCCCCATTTAGAAAATAGTCCACATTATTGCTCCTTTTACCAAAATGCAAGATCGTACATTTCCCAACACTGTATTCCATCTGCCACTTTTTTGCCCATTTTCCCAATTTGCTTAAGTCCTGCTGCAATCACATTGCTTCCTCAGTACTACCTACCTCTCCACCTATCTTCGTACCATCCACAAACTTTACCACAAAGCCATTAATTCCATTATCCAAATCATTGACAAACAATGTGAAAAGTAGCAGTCCCAATATCGACCCCCGAGGCACACTACCAGGCACCGGCAGCCAACTAGAAAAGGCCCCCTTTATTCTACTTGCTGCCAGCCATTCCACTATCCAAGCCAGTATCTTTTCTGTAACACCGTAGGATTTTATCTTGTTAAGCAGTCTCGTGTAGCACCTTAACAAATGCCTTCTGAAAATCCAAGTAAATGACATCCACTGCCTCTCCTTTGTCCACCCTGCTTGTTACTTCCTCGAAGGTTTGTCAGACAAGATTTCCCTTTACACTCCCATTAGGCAGACGATACAAAAAACTGAAGGCACAAAGAAACATAGGAATCTACAGCACATTACAGGCCCTTCAGCCCACAATATTATGCCTACTCTAGAAATACCCTAGAATTTCCCTACCACATTACCCTCGTACTTTTCTAAACTCCATGTATCTATCTGAGTCTCTTAAAAGACCCTATCGCATCCGCTTTACCACCTTCGCCAGCAGTGCATTCCACACACACACCACTCTGTGTATGAAAAACTTGCCTCTAACATCCCCCTTGTACCTCCTTCCAAGCACCTTAAAACTATGCCCCCTCGTGTTAGCCATTTCAGGCCTGGGAAAAAGCCTCTGGCTATCCACACAATCAACATCCATAAAGGCAGGCTGAAGGATAGCTTCTACCCCACTGTTCAAAAACTACTGAAGCTCCCCTCACGTGTTAAAATGGACTCTTGACCTCAGGATCCACCTCATTATGATTTTCTACCTTACTGTCTACCTTCACTTCACTTCCTGTTACACTGCATTCTAATATTGTCTTACTTCATTCTAACTCAAAGATCTGATTTGTATGAAAAGACTTTTAAGATATGTTAGTATCTGTGACAATAACAAACAATTTCCAATTCTGATAGGCAATTATTGTAGCACAAGTATTCTGTGATGCACACACATTGTTCTAATTGGCTTAATTATTGCTTATTAACTTGACAGTGTTAAAGGCAGACCTCTGAGGTTGGTGGGAATATTGGAGAAGTCTGTTTGTGGAGTGTTGTGTGGTGACTGGTTAGTCATGAAGTCAGCTGTTCAATTCCAGCAGTCCTGTGGCCAGAGCAGAGCTCAGAAGATGATGGCTTGCTTTAAGCGGACGACCCAATACTCAGTGTACCTCTACAGAATATGGAAACAGGTGAGTCTCCTCTGCAGTTTCAGTTTTGGTTTAGCCTGTTTGCTGATTGTGAATCAGAAGAGATTTAAAATACACTCCCTTTCCTCTTTAGAGTGAAGGAGAGTGAGAAGTGACTTAATAAAGCTGTACAAAATGTTAAGAGATAATGGGCAACCAGAGAGCTGTTCCCCAAGATGGAAATGGCTAATACAATGAGGATGATTTTTAAAGTGTTTAGAGTGAAGCACAAGGGTGATGTCAGAGGTGGACAATTCTAGCTGGGGGTGAAGCATGAGAAAATCTGCAGATGCTGGAACACAAAAAGCAACACAAAATGCTGGAGGAACTCAGCAGGTCAGGCAGCATCTATGGAAAAGAATAAACAGTTGATGTCTTGGGCTAAAATCCTCTATTAGAATGGGGGGGCAAATTGAGCAGTCAGAGCAAGGAGGGGAGGAACAAGTACAAGGTAGTAGGTGAACCTGGGGGAGGGGTGAAGTAAAAAGCTGGTAAGTTAATTTTGGTAAAAGTGATACAGGACCAGAGAAGGGGAATCTGATAGAGGGTATAGAAGACCATGGAAGGAAAGGAGGTGATGGGCAGGTAAGGAGATGAAGGGAATGGTGTGGGGGGGGGGGGTGGTGCAATTACCAGAAGTTAAAGAAATTGATGTTTGCCATCAGGTTGGAGGCTACTTGGATGGAATTTAAGGTGTTGCTCCCCACACCTCAGTGTGGTCCCTTCATAGCAGTAGGGGAGGCCATGGACTGGCAAGTCAGAATGGGAAATAGAATTGAAATGAAATGGGTGGCCACTGGGAGATCCTGCTTCTTCTGGTAGGTGCTTGGTGATGTGGTATTCCCAATTTACACTGGGTCTTGTTAATATGCAGGATGCCATACTGGGAGCACTGGATATAGTAACTGACCCCAACAGACTCCTCAGGTGAAATGTTGCCTAGCATTCCCCCCCCACCCCCCATTCCTGCTTGCACTTCTCATCTTTTATTTCCAGTCCTGACAAAGGGCCTCGGCCTGAGAAGTTGACTTCCATAGATGCTACCTAAGCTGCTGAGTTCCTCCCACGTCGAGTGTTGCTGGGGATGGGGTGGGGCTGTGGAATACTGCAGGGCTTGTGATAGAGGCAGATGCACTGGGGCTGTTTAAGAGACTCTTAAATAGGCATATAGATGAATGGAAAAATGGAGGGCTATGTAGGAGAGAGTGATCTCAAAGTAGGTTAAAGGGCTGCAGATCCTGTACTGTAGTGGATAGCAAAGCCAGAGAACCCTGCACCCTTCTGCCCATCAGAGCTGTTCATCCTTCGTGACAGTCCTCAGCGGACTCGTTTACTTGAACATTCCCTTTGCTTCCTGCCTCTTGTGTTCAATTTAGATTTTACACAACTCAAATCAAAACTTGTAGAAGTTGAAAATAGGCTTTTTGACATTTGTCTTGCATGCTGTTCACAGATCAATTCACTACACAGTGCATTAAAGTAAAACAATAATTTGGAATGGAGTGCCCTGGCAGGTACACAATCGGGTGATAGACCATGGGGTCAAGAGTCCATCCTGTGCTAGGGAACCATTCGTTGTCTTGTAATATTTTTAATGATTTTGCCAGGACTTGATGACCTGAGTTATCAGGAAAGGTTGCTGGATCAGGACTATATTTCCCTGGAGTGGAAAAGAATGAGGTGGTTTGATAGAGATACAAAATGGAGGGGTATAAATAGGGTAAAATGCAGACTTTTTCCACTGGAGCTGGGTGAGACTAGAATTGGAGGTTAAGGGTGAAGAGGTTTAAGTGGAGCATGAGGGGGAGCTCCCTCACTTGGGGGGGGGGGGGGGGGGAGTCAGTAAGAAGACGGCACAGGCTGCCAGCACAAGTGGTGGATATAGGTTTGATTTCAACATTTTGGGTGCAATCTGGATGGGTATAGTACATGGATTGCAGTGGTAAGGAAGGTTGTAGTCCAGGTGCAGATAAATTGCCTGCATGGACCAGATGGGCCATGTGGTGTTCCATCACTCAAAGCAGGAGTAGAAATTTCAGGTTTTTGTATCTTCTGCCCATTGGGGGAAGGGAGGAGAGAGTGCCTGGTGTAGGTGCAGACCAAAGCAAAGATAAGCTAACCCATGTCCAACTCCCTACAGTTTCCAGTGGCTGCCATACTATGCTCTGCCTTGAGATAGGATGCTGTATTTATTTTTTAAAGTGGTCAAAAGGGACGTGCCAGGTTTGTTTAGTCTCCTGAGGAAGCAGCTTTCTTGGCCATGGTAGAGTTCGAAGTGCACTTTATTATCAAAGTGTGTATGGACTATACAACCTTGAGATTCTGCTTTACAGGCAGGCACGAATCGCCCCCTTTGGGGGGTGGGGGGAGAGAAAGACCAACACCCAATATGGGGAGAGAGGAAAAAGAATCGAATCAAATTTTGCAAGCATCAGTACTCAATGAAATTGAGTCCCTAAACCTGCAGCCAGAGTCTGAGTCTCATTCCATCATAAAGGCAAATCACCACCTAGCTCAGTCATCAAGCCCAGAGCAGCTGGGGCACAACGCAGCCTTTGCACTAAGAGCAGAGTAAAACCCCATGGGGAAGAACCAGCTGATCCCTCACCTCCAGTCCCTACACCTTGCCTTTTCAGTCCATCTGGCCCAGTGTTGACAGACTACTGGTGTCCATTCCCTGGAACTGAAGCTGTAGACAGCAGAATGTGTACTACCTCCTTCCTGAAGCCAATGCCCAGTGTTATCACTTTGATTAGGAGTGACAAGGTGAGATTAAAATCTAGATTCCTGGGTATTTCTAGAGTAATCAGGCCAGTGAGCCACAATGTAGAAATTAGGGCATCAACAGATTTATTGAGGAGAATCGATCATGCACAAGGGAGAAGGGTTAGATTGAGCCTTGAAGAATCGCCATCAATCCAGATCTATTGGAATGTAGCACAACATCAGGTCTCAATTGGAAGTGGGAAGAAAGTCTCTACCAGAGGAGAATTCTTGATCAGAATTGGGGTGAAAATTTGCTGTGCATTGACAGTACACTGGTTACAGGATCAGTTCTCTTGTTAGAGAGCAAACTTGAGGGACACATTCAAAGTTGAAAATGGAACATTAAATACTACATCACAGGAACAGGCTTCTTGACCCTCACTGCTGTGCTAAACCAATTGAATTGGTAATCAAATGGCCAACTAAACTGACCTTTTCTGTCTACAAAGACCATATCTTGCATTTCCTCATTTGTGTGCCTATCCAAAGTCCCTAAGGTATCTGACTCTACCACCAGAGGCAGAACATTCCTGACACCCACCTAGAATTTAAGAAGCTTGTCCCTTTGAAATTAACCTTCCTGTATTGTACATGTAATTCCTAATTTAATGTGCATGCAGATTGGTTGTATTGTTTTCTATGCAAGAATGAATTTTGCATATTAATACTGGTTGAGTTGCTGCTCCTGTACAACTTGTATTCTCAGTATTTACTTGTTCTTGTATTAGCATTTTCTTTTGCACATTTTTTTGGTCTGTCTGTGTTGCATTTCTTGTTCTGTGAATGCCTGCAAGAAAATGTTTTGGGGTGGTATATGGTGACATACTCAGTGGCTGTTATTGGGTACATCTGTACACTTGTTAATGTAAATATCTAATCAGCCAATCACATGGCAGCAACTTGATGCACAATCAAGACAGTTACAAGATTCGGTTCAGACCAAACACCAATGGGAAGAAATGTGATCTAAGTGACTTCAAGCACTTGCTAAATGGGGTGGTCGGAGTCCTTCACATGTCTCTAGTTTCCAGACTGGCATGGAAAACAAATCATCCAGTGAGTATCAGTTGTGGGTGAAAATGCCTTGGAGGTCAGGAGAATGGCCAGACAGCTTCAAGCTGACAGTAACTTAAATAACCATGCCTTGTAATGGGGGTGTGCAGAAGAGCATACAGTATTTGATGCACAACACATTGAAGTGGATGGTCTACACTGCGGAAGACCACAAACATGCTTGCAGTACCCACTTTAGGAAGAGGTATCTAATAGTGACGACTGGGTATATACATTGATATTACATTTACTTTGAACTTAGTTCTTCAGTTTCCAGATTGACCAGGGAAAAGTATTAAACTTGGAAGTTTAATACCTGGATCTCTTTATCTTCATGCAATAAAGGGGAGATGCAGATCATGGCTTTGTTTTAATCTAAAATTTGGAAACAATTATGCTTTAAGGGAAGAAAATGGAAAAGGGGCAGAAAACTCAATTCAAAGAACTCAAGTTGGAGAACATCTCTGGGGTGTAGAATTTGTTACTGGAATTTTATGCAACAAATGATCTGCTGGAGGAGCTCAATGGTCCAGCCACCTTCAATGGGGGCAAATTGACAGTCAACCCTTTGGGTCAGACCTTTCTCAACAGGCTAGGTGAAGGGTCTTGATCTGAAATGTTAATAGTCCACTTTCTCTCCACTGCCTGGCCTGCTGAGTTTTTCCGGTGCTGTGATCTTTAGAGAACCTTGGGTCTGACCTGAGAAATTTAAACCTTAACTATTCAAGTTTATTGTTCAATGCATGCATGTACAGCTAAACAAATCATCCTTCCTCTGGGGCCAAGGTGCAAAACACAGTACTTGTAATGACACCCAACACACTGTATATGGGTAAATGGCTTTGGAAGTGGTATGTACTTGAGTGAATCATGAGGAATTGAGTCAAGGTAGGTTGAAATGTATCGAATTAATCCTACACTTCACCAGAACAGAGTGGAAAGTGGGAGGTCAGCTGCTGGGGATGCAGAACTGAGACCATATAGACCAGTGCCTTTGGAATGGGAGCTGGCAAAGTGGACAAAGTAACAATTTCTCTTGGATAACAAGAGCATAGCTTCCCTTGAAGGATTATTGATAAGAAACTTCAAGTTGGTGAATACATGGATTCTGAAGTTTTTTTAAAAACTTAAGGTATTGGGGCATTTGAAGCAGAATCCTTGAGCTTTTTTAAAGAACTATTAGTAGTTTGGAAACTTGGAATGTAGAACAGTATAGGCCCTTCAGCCCACAATGTTCTGACCTTTTAACCAACTCAAAGATCAATCTAACCTTCCCCCTGCATTGCCATCCATTTTTTCTCATCCATGTGCCTATCCAAGTTCAAATGTTTTTATGTATCTGCCTCCACAACCCTTGCAAGGGCATTCCACACATTTCTGAAAGGTTTTTGTCTTATCACCTTAAAATTGTACCCTGTTGTATTGTGTGTTTGCTCTCAGAATGGGGGTGAGGGGGGGAAGTAGGCAGAGAGTCACTGGCTACCCACTCTAGCTATGCCTCTTGTACCTCTATCGGGTTGCCTCTGTCCTCTTCTCAAGAAAATCCCCAGTTTGCAGAGAATGTTTCTCCCAAGCATTTAATTTTAGTTGGGCAGTTCTGTAAAAGGGACACTATTTAGAACTTTATTTCAGGATGGATGTGGCCATCTCTGGATAAACTCTATTGTTACTCGGGCATTTCTGACAAACCTCCAAGTAGTTTTTTTCTCTTGTTCTACAGGTGCACCCAGAACATGGTTCCCTGGAGTGTCTGCAGACTTGTTCCTCCCTTGAGCAGACAGCAACAGAGGCTGCCAAATTGTCCCTCTACAACAAGAGACGCACAATCACCAGCCAAGAAATTTATCGTGCTTTCCATCGCATTCCTGGACAGTGAAACTGCTGCCTTCACTCCCTTGTGAATCCCAGCACTATGCATTTACAGAAAATTTCAATAAAGCTATTTTAATGTGTTGTCATTTCTACTGTTAGATGTGTCTGTATATTGCTGGTTTTCTCTACCACTGGCTTCTTTAGTCCAGAAACCCTTGACCATTGAACAGTTCAACACAGGAACAGGTCCTTTGGTCCTGATATGTCTACCTTATAACCTACTTTAAGATCAATTTAATCCTTCCCTCCTACATAGTTCTTTTTTAATCACCTGTACCTAACTCAAAGGTTCTTAAATGTCCCAGTGGATTACACACCAATCTATTTAAAAACTTGTCTCCTTTTCTCCCCCACCCCTGCAATCTCATTTCAACTCTGGAACTGGAGCTCCAGTTCCAATCTGTCTTACTAAGTTTGCTTATGTCTCAGGAAGTACTTGGACTGACTTTTGGTCCCTTGAGTTTGCAGAGTCAAATTTGTTCTTCTTGCACTTCCTTAACAAGACCAAACTGCTAAAATGTCTGAAAACTTCCAAGGATGCTTGCTAGTCAGAAGGCAGGTATAACCTGTTCCACACCATTTTGATTGTTTACAGCACTGATGTGATGACCTGACTTGTAATTGCAGGTAGATAGCTTTGTAAAGAGAACCTCCATACAGTATTGAGTACAGGAGTTGGGATGTTATGTTGCAGTTGTATAAGATGTTGGTGAGGTCTAATTTGAAGTATTGAATCCAGTTCTGGTCACCCACCTACAGGAAAGATGTCAATAAGACTGGAGGTGAAGAAAATTGACAAGGCTGTTGCTGGGACTTGAGGACCTGATTTGTAGGGAATTGTTGAATAGGTTAGCCCTTTGCTAGAGTGTAGGGGAATGAGGGAAGATTTGATAAGAGGTATACAAAATCTGAGTGGTTATAGATTGGGTAAATCCACACAGGGAGGGAAGATTAGTTTGATTACACTGTAGGTTATAAGGCTGGTGCAACATCAAAGGCCCTGTATTGTACTGTAGTGGCCAACAGCATCTTCTAGAACAAGGCAGCTGTCTCCTCAGTTCAAACTTCAAACATCAACTGTCCATTTTCCTCCACAGATGCTACCTGACCCTGAGTTCCTTGGCAGTTTGCTTTCTGCTCTAGATTCCAGCAACTGCAGTCTCCTGTTGATATAATGTTTACTCTGCAGAAAAAAGCCCTTCAGCCCATCTAGTCTATGCTGAACCATTATTTAGTCTAGACCCTTGACCTGCACATGAACCATTGTTCCCCTCCCATCCACATAGCCCTCCAGTTTTCCTTCATGTACCTGTGCAAGTTTCTTAAATGTCAAAGTTTAAGTACATGTGTCACCATGTACAACCCTGAGATTTATTTTACTGTGGGAATTCCCAATAAATACAAAGAAATTCAACAGAATCAGTTTTTTAAAAAAAATGCAAAGGCAGACAGACAACCAATGTTCAAAGGCAAGCTGTGCTAATACAAGAAGAAAAATATTGAGAGCATAGGTTGTGGAATCAGTCTGGTGTTGCAGTGAGTTCCTACACTGCCTCTACCACCTCCCTGGCAGTGTTCCATGCACTCAACTGTTTCCAAAACAAAATTGCCTCTGACATCAAATACACTTTACTCCATTCACTTAAAATTATGCTTTATATTAGCCATTTCTGTCCTGAAGAAAGTCTCTGGTTCTCTACTCTAAACTGCTTATTTTATGATGTTACTGCTTGTGCTGAACATGATGGGCATAATAGTGATGCTTGTGGGCTGCCACTAGTACATCCTTTGTGTAAGTTTTTAACACAAATGACACATTTCACTATGTTTGGATGTAAAAGTGCTAAATTGAAATCTTCTCTGTGCACTGCAATTGTGAAAGGATGCCCTTTGATGGGGCAGGGACTGTAGATCCTTGCCCCATCCTGGTATTAGAGCTGATGATAGTCCATAAATACCCAGAAGCATTTGTTGAATGGCAACCTGCCAAATGCAAGTGAGGTGGTTTGATCCAACAATGTAGTGGGCTTCTCTTTCATTAATCTGTTCTTCATTTTCCTAGCAACTGTCAATTTTATTGAAGTTAGAAGGTTAAATAGTTTGTTCTATAAATTAGTTCACTTCAATTGGGTATTTGTGCTCTCAGGATTCATATGGACATGACATAGGAGTAATGTAATACCTAATAAACTATAAATTACTGTGTGGTATGTATATGTAAAATATGTGTGTATCTAATGTGTGTATACACACAGACACTCAGTGCCTATTAAAAGTATTCATCCCTTCCTCCCCCCCCCCCCCCCAAGAAGTTTTCATGTTTTGTTGTTTTACAATATTGATTCACAGTGGTTTTAATTTGGCCTTCTTGACACTGATCAACAGAAAAAGACCTGTGAAAATGAAAACATCTCTACAAAATGATCTAAATTAATGACAAATATAAAACCCAAAATAATTGATTGTATAAGTATTCAAACCACCCCCCCCCCCCACCCTTAATATGACACATCAAATCATCACTGGTGCAGCCAATTGATTTAGAAGTCATATAATTAGTTAAATGGAGATCTATTTTAGGAGACCTGTGTGCAGTCAAGGTGTTTAAATTGATTGTAGTAAAGATACAATTCTGTCTGGAAGGTCCAGCTGCTGGTGAGTCAGTATCCTGGCAAAAACTACATCATGAAGACAGAAGAACACTCCACAAAAAGGTTATTGAAAAGCACAGGTCAGTAGATAGGTACAAGAAAATTTCCAAATCACTGAATATCCCTTAGAGTACAGTTAAGTCAATCATCAAAAAATGGAAAGAATATAGCACAGCTGTAAATCTGCCTAGAACAGGCCATCCTCAAAAACAGAGACTGTGCAAGAAAAGGACTAGTGAGGGAGGCTACCAAGAGACCTACGATAACTCTGGAGGAGTTACAAGCTTCAGTGGCTGAGATGAGAGAGACTGAGCATACAACGTTTGCCCAGGTGCTTCACCAGTTGCAGCTTTATGGGAGAGTGGCAAAGAGAAAGTAATTGTTGAGGAAAAAAAACTCACCCAAAATCTCGGCTAGAGTTTGCAAGAAGGCATATGGGAGACTCTTATGGCAGACAGAAGAAACCAAAATTGAGCTTTTTATCCATCAATCTAAACACTATGTTTGGCATAAGTCGAACACATCATCAAAAACACACTATCCCTATCATGAAGCATAGTGGTGGCTGCATCATGCTGTGGGGATGCTTCACTACAGCAGGCCCTGAAAGGCTTGTGAAGGTAGAGGGTAAAATGAATGCAGCAAAGTACAGGGAAATCCTGGAGGAAAACCTGATGCGGTCTGCAAGAGAACTGCAACTTCGGAGATTTGTTTTCCAGCAAGACAACGACCCCAAGCATAAAGCCAAAACTACACAGGAATGGCTTAAAAGTGACAAAGTTAATGTCCTGGAGTGGACAAGTTAGAGTCTAGTTTTCAATCCCAATTGAGAATTTGCGGCTGGTCTTGAAAACGGCTGTTCACTCACGATCCCCATGCAAACAGACAGAGCTTGAGCAGTTTTATTTTAAAGGGAATGGACAAAAATTGCAGTGTCCAGGCATGCAAAGCTGATAGAGACCTACTCACAGACTCAACACTGTAATTGCTGGCAAAGGTGCATCTACTAAATACTGACTTGAAGGGCAGCAATAAAAGAAAGGCCTGGCAATCTATTTCTGTACCTTGCCATGAAAACCCAATGGACAACTACATTATCCATTGGGTCACCATGAGTTGATAACTTAACAACTCTTAATAACAATATAAATTTAAATAGGTAGCATGAAAAGAGAGGAAAAATAGTGAGGTAGTGTTAATTGGTTCATTGTCCATTCAGAAATCTGATTGCAGAGGGGATGATGCTGTTCCTGAAACGTTGAGTGTGTGTGTTCAGGCTCCAGTGCTGCCTTCTTGATGTTGGCAATGAGAAGAAGGCATGTCCTGGGTGATGAGGATCCTTAATAATGCCCCCCTTTTAAGGCATCGCCTTTTGTAGGTGTCATTGATGCTCGGTAGGCTAGTGCCCATGATGGAGCTGGCTGGGTTTTCAACTTTCTGCAGCTTTTTTTGTTCCCATACAGTGGCCCCTCCATATCACTCAGTGATGCAATCAGCTAGAAGGCTCTCCATGCTACACTCATAAAGATTTGAGAGTGTTTTTGGTGACACACCAAGTCTCCTCAATGGAATATAGCCGCTGTCGTGCCTTACTTGTAATTGCATCAATATGTTGAGCCCAGGATGATCTTCAGAGATGTTTACACCTAGGAACTTGAAACTGCTCACCCTTGGAACTTGAAACTGCTCACTTCTGATAACTTGATGAGGACTGGTGTGTATGCCCTCGACTTCCAATTCCTGAAATCCACAATCATTTCTTTCATCTTATTGACACTATGCACACATCCTTGAGGCGTTGATTGTCAGTGAGGAGGAGATGTTGTATCCGATCCACATAAACCGTGTCTCAGTGAAGAAGTCAAGGATCCAAAGGTAGAGGGAGGCTCAGAGGTCCAGGTTTCTGAGCTTGTTGATTGGAACTGAGGATACGATTCTGTTGATACTATTTTTTACTTCCCCTGTCAACCCCATTCTCCTACCTTCTTCCTGTAACCTATGACGTCCAAAATGCCCAATGACTTGGCCTCCACAGCCCTCAGTGGCAATGAATTCCAAAAATTCACCACCTTTGGCTAAAACATTCTTCGTCACCTCTGCTTTAAAGGGACGTCTTGTATTCTTAGGCTGCGCCCTCTGTATTAGGTTCCCCCACTATAAGAAACAACCTCTCCAGGTCCACTCTGTCAAGACCTTTTAGTATTCAATAGGTTTCAAAGAGATCTGCTTTCATTCCTCTAAACTCCAGCCAGTACAGGCCCAGAGCCATCAAATGCTCCTCGTGTTAACCCTTTCATTCCTGTGAACCTCTTTTGGACCTTTCCAATGACAGCACATCCTTTCTTAGATAAGGAGCCCTTAGATAAACTGCTCATAGCGAAAAGTTGGATCGTTTCAGAAGCGATTCTTACATTAGTTCCTGGACTTGCAGACTCAATGCTTCCCCAGCTAGGTTATCTAGAATTAGTGATCAGCCCCAGTACAGAGGAATTGGTCATTTGGGATTCTGGGGAGGGGATGGGGTGCAGCACAATAGCAAAATTAATAGTGTAACATTTCACAGTGCCAGTGACCGGACTTCAGTTCATTATGCTGTCTGTAAGGAGCATGTATCTTCTCGTGACTGTGTGGGTTTTCTCTGGGTGCTCCAGTTTCCTCCCAGATTCCAAAGATGTATGAGTGTGAGTGTCCTGATGAAGGGTATCAGCCCGTAACACTGACCCTTCATTGCCTTCAATGGATGCTGACCAGCCTGCTGAGTTCTTCTAGCATTTTATGTGTGTTACTTTGGATTTCCAACATCTACAGAATCTCTTGTGTTTTAAAATTACTAAGTTGTGGGCACACTTACAACTTGGCACCTGAAGCACGGCAACACTTGTGGGCAGCCCCCAGCACATCCCTGGACTATGTTGGTCTTTGACTTAAAGGATGCATTTCACTATATGTTTCAATAGACAGTACATGAAACAAATCAAGCTAATCTCTATCTCTCTCCCTTCGAGAAATCCAGAGTGTGGTGAATCTTTGACATTATCCAAGGAAGCAGTGGAGGCTCTGTTATCAAGTATGCTTCAGAAGTGGCATTTTCAGAGGAGGTTAGTACATTAAGGGTCTACTGAGGTCAAAGACTCACTGATCTCAATGAATTGTGAACTAAAGACTTGTTATAATAGGAAAAACCCTCTCTACAGAGTGGTTGAATTTAGTTTTCAATTTTGAACTGTGAACTAACTTGATGCTCCCTGCCAACCCTGTAGCTTCCATGGTGGCCAAGGTTCAAGATCAACTGAAGGATTTGGTAGAGTTAGAAAGAAATGAAACTCCAATTTAAGCAAACAGTGCGAGTATTGATTAAGTTCTAATCTGTCTGAAGCTATAGTGACCATTCCAGCTGGCCTGTACCAGCCATGAAATCAAGGAATTGGTGGATTTGCGCTAGATGTTTTAAACAACCCCATCGCTTTGCAATCCCAATTGGTGGACTTGAGTTAAATGTTTTAAATCCCTATAGCCTTGCAATCTCACCATTAACTTTTCAGCTTCATAACCAAAATCTGTCCAAGGTCCAGATGATGCCTTGGTGATATATCCAGATGATATAAGTGATATGCTTCTCTCTCAAATTGGTCTGCCTCCTCTCTCTCTTATTGGTCTCTCTCTCTCCCTCCCCCTCCTATGTCCCACCCCTTTTATTGGTCTCTCTCTTTCTTCTTCTCCTATTGTTTCTTTCTCTCTCTTGTTCTCCCTCTCTCCTACTGGTCTCTCTGTCCTACTTATCTCCTCCCCTATTGGTCTCTCTCCCTCTTTCCTGTTTGTCTTCCCAACCCATCCTCTCCCTATTCCCTACTGTTCTCTCTCTCTTTCTCTCTCTCTCTTTCTCTCCTTTTGCTTTCCTCTTTCTCTCTCATCTGTTGGCCATTGCCTTCAGCTGATGTGGCTTTGAACTACAGAAAATTATTTCTCTCTATCTTGCAATCCTTCTAATGTGACTCTTAAATAAACCTCCTTCTACCATTGGTATCTTCTAGGGCTTGGTGTCACTGACAAAGTGAAACATCCCAGAGTGGTTATAAATATGTTTTACAGAAAAAACTTGTTATACACTTAAGCATTTTAATGAAAACTTAAGGTTCTTTGAAGGGACTCAATTTTTTGGAGGTCAGAAAGGGTGACTGCTCTGTGCTGAAGGTGGAGAAGGAGGAGAAATATTCTGCAGCAAAGGTGATGACATCTTGTGGTTTTCTGAGGAGGAGGAACTGCAGGAAATCAGCCAATATGCTCTTCAGTTCTGGGTGGTGCCTAATGTAGCTGCTGTAGTCCGCTTTCAGGGCCTCCTGAAAAAACGAATGTTCCATTAATAATGATCAGTGATCGATTTCAAAACTTAGACCATAAGACATAGGCTGAATAGCCCAATTCTATTGCTAATCGAGTCTACTTTGCCATAAATCATAGCTGATTTATTATCCTTTTCAACCCCATCTTCCTGCCTTCTCCCCATAATCTTTGATGCCTTTACTAATTGAGAACATATCAACCTCTGCTTTAAGTATTCTCAATCACTTAGCCTCCACAGCTGACTGTGGCATTGAATTTCACAGATTCATTACCCTCTATTTAAAGAAATTCTTCCTCATCTCTGTTCTAAAGGGACATCCTATTCTGAGGTTGTGCCTCTGGTCCTAGATTCCCCCACTATAGGAAACATTCCCTCCATGTCTATCTAGGCCTTTCAATATTCGATCTGCTCTCATTTTTTGAAACTCCAGCAAGTACAGGCTCAGAGCCACCCAGCACTCCTCAAACATTAACCATGAAAACTTCTGCATCAAACTGCTGCCATCATCCACTCTGTCAGCCATCCATTTACACTAATCCTCTTTCATTCTCCCACCAACTCCCCTTCCACCCTAAAATTCTACCCTTAAATACTAGGGGCAATTTACAGCAGCCAATTAGCCCACTGACCCTGCACGTCTTTGGGGTGTGGGAGAACACCAGAGCACCTGGGGGATCTAACCCAATCACAGAGAGAACATGTGCTCTCCATGCAGACAGCAGCGCAATGGGTAAAGCTGCTTCGTTGGGGATCCAGAGACCAGAGTTCAATCCTGAAATCTGGTGCTGTCTGCGTGGAGTTCTTCAAGTCTGTTTGGGATTCCCCCAGATGCCCTGGCTTCCTCTCTCAAGGGACTAGATTAAAATGGGATGTTTAAATGGATGCCTGGTGGTTGACATGGATTTGATGGGCTAAAGGGGTCTATTCCATGTTGAGAACCTAGAATATTGTAGCACAACACAGGCTTGACTCAAGATGTCGTGCTGACCCTTTAACCTACTCTAAGGTCAATCTAACACTACGTAGCCCTCCATTTGTTTCTCATCCATGTGCCTATCCAAGAGTCTCCTAAATGTCCCTGTTGTATCTACCCTTACCACCATCCCAGAGAGTGTGTTTCATGCACCCATCACTTGCTGGAGTGAACTCCATCTACCACCTCTCAGCCAAACTCTGCATCCTGTCAATTTCCCATTGTAACCTACAACGATTTTCTTCACTACCCACAACTCCACCAACTATTGGCGATGGCAAAATGTAAAAGATTCCCTTGACTCCACCTATTGTCTTGGTTCCTTAAAATCAAATATTCTAATCCATCAAAAATCCATTAATTTAAGTTTTCCACACCCATGAATCTTCAGCGCTTTTTCATATTTCTGGTGCTTCTGCTGAGGTGTTCCTCGGATGGACTGCCTATCACGTTGATATAACATCTCACATTGTTTTGAGATTTCCTCACCATGAGAAAGAGTTTCTCTCTCTCTACCCCATTAGATCATCTAACCTTCTCAGATATCTACCCTTTCAGGAAACATGTCTGTGAACTAGTCCTTGTGATCTTTTATTCTCATAAGAGTGTGTTAGATGAATTATTCTCATACAGACATGAGCAGCCAATGCAATGTTGTGAGCCAGAACTGTGCACCAGTCTACATAAAGACCAACATCAGATTCAACTGAATTCACTCCATATTTTCACCCGTACAAAAAAGCTGGATGAACTCAGCAGGTCGGGCAGCATCCGCTGAAAGATGCAGTCAATGTTTCGGGTCGAAACCCTTCGTCAGGACGTTTCGACCCAAAATGTTGACTGCTTCTTTCAACAGATGCTGCCCGACCTGCTGAGTTCATCCAGCTTTTTTGTACATCTTGATTTGACCACAGCATCTGCAATGCACTTTGTGTTTAATATTTTCACCCATGCTTCCTGCTGCATTAATGGGACCAGCAGATGCCTTTGTTGAATGTGGGAAGGAGTGATTCCTTCCAACAAACACATAATTGTTGAAATTCCCTTCAAGTTCTGGTTAGTGGACCATAGGAGCAGAATTAGGTCATTTGGATTACAAGTCTGAACCGCCATTCGATCATGGCTAATTTGTTATTCCTCTAAACTCCATTCTCCCACCTTTATTTATTTATTTGGAGATACAGCACAGTAACATGTCTTTCCAGCCCAATGACCCAATGACCCCATGCCACTCAATTACATCCATGTGACCAATTATCTTATTAACTCAATGGGAGGCAATGGGCAGGCAAGGAGATAAAGTGAAAGAGAGAAAAAGGGATGGGGACTGGTGAAGGAGGGGCAGGGTATGGGGCATTACCAGAAGTTTGAGAAATCGATGTTCATGCATCAGATTGGAGACTACCCAGACAGAAAATAAGGTGCTGTTCCTCTAACCTGAGTGTGGCCTCATTGCGACAGTAGAGGAGGCCATGGATACACATTGGAATGAGAATGGGAGGTGGAATTAAAATGCACAGCCACTGGAAGATCCCGCTTCTTCTGGTAGATGGAGAGTAGGTGCTCAGTGAAATGGTCTCTCAATCTATGCCAGGTCTCATACACAGGAGGTCACACAGGGAAAACTGGACACAGACTCACAGGTGAAGTGTTGCTTCACTTGGGAAGACTGCCAGGGGCCCTGAATGGTAGTGAGGCAGGAGGTATAAGGGCAGGTGTAGCACTTGTTCTGCTTGCAAGGATAAGTGCCAGGAGGGAGATCAGTGGGGAGGGATGAATGGACAAGGGAGTCGCGTAGGGAGCGATCTCTGCAGAAAGTGGAAAAGAGGAAAAAATGTGCTTGGTGGTGGGATCCCATTGGAGATGGCGCGTAAGTCACAGATAATTACGTGATGGACACAGAGGCTGGTGGGGTGGTAGGTAAGGACAAGAGGAACCCTATCTCTGATAGGGTGGCAGGAGGATGGGGGTAAGAGCAAACATGAGTGAAATGGAAGAGATGTGGTTGAGGGTAATGTTGATGGTGGAGGAAGGGAAGCCCCTTTCTTTGAAAAAGGAGAAGATCTCCTATATTCTAAAATGAAAAACCTTATCCTGAGAGCAGATGCGGGGGAGATGGAAGAATTGAGAGAATGTTTTTATAAGTAACAGGGTGGGAAGAGGTATAGTCCAGGTAGCTGTTAGAGTTTGTGGGTTTATAATAGACATCAGTGGATAAGCCGCCTCCGGAGATAGAGACAGTGAGATCGAGAAAGGGGAGGGAGGTGTCAGAAACGGACCAAGTAAATTTCAGGACGGGGTGGAAGTTGGAGGCAAAGTTGATGAAGTTGACGAGCTCAGCACAGGTGCAGGAAGCAGCACCAATGCAGTCATCGATGTAGGGTAGGAAAAGTGGGGGGACGGACACCAGTGTAGGCTTGGAACATGGACTGCTCCACATAGCCAACAAAAATGCAGGCACAGCTGGGACCCATGCGACTGCCCATGGCCACACCTTTTGTTTGAAGGAAGTGGGAGGAGCCAAACGAGAAACTATTAAGAGTGAGGACAAGTTCTACCAGACAGAGGAGAGTGGTGGTGGAAGGGAACTGGTTGGGTCTGGTGTCCAGAAATAAATGGAGAGCTTTGCTGCCTTTCTGGTGGAGGATGGAGGTGTATAAGGACTAGACATCCATAGCAAAAATGATGATGGGGACCAGGGAACTTGAAATCATTGAAAAGGTCCAGAGTGTGTGAGGTGTCACGGATGTAGGTGGGAAGGAACTGAACCGGGTGGGATAAAACAGAGTCAAGGTATGAGTTCACTGGGGCAGGAAGAAGCTGAAACAATGGGTCTTGGGTAGGAGGTATAAATGGGAGGTGCAGAGTGCGGGAACTATGAGGTGGGTAGCAGTGGATGGGAGATCACCAGGGCAAATAAGGTCAGTAATGGTGTGGAAGACAATTACCTGGTGCTCCTTAGTAGGATCCTAATCAGGAGGTAAATAAGAGGAGGTGTCTGAGAGTTGTTGCTGGGCCTCAGCAAGGTAGAGGTTAGTTCGCCAGACTAGTACAGCACACTCCTTATCTGTGGGTTTGATGGTGAGGGTAGGATTAGTGCGGAGGAAGCAGAGAGCAGAGCATTCGGAAAGGGTAAGGTTGGAATTGGAGGAAGAAATGTTAAAGTTGAGATGGTTGATGTCCTGTCAGCAGTTGGCAATTAAAAGGTCCAGAGCAGCAAACGACCAAGGTGGGGTGTTCAGGAAGAGAAGGAGGGTTGAAGATGGGAGAAAGGGTCATTGGTGCAGGGTGGAGAGTCCTTGCAAAAGAAGTAGATCATTAGTACTGTGCTACTTCTTTGGCAAGGACTCCCCACCCAACACCAATGACTCCTTCTCCCTCTGCACTAATCCTAAGGTCACCATCATGGAGATCCTCATCAGTGTAGACCAAAGGAACGCTTCAAAATATAATGCCTCAAAATGACAGCACCCAAGTGTAAATGCCCTCTTCTCATTACTACCATCAGGGGCGAGATACGGCAGCCTAAAGACACACACCCAACATTTTAGGAACAGCTTCTGCCTTCAGATTCCCGAATGGTCCATGAATACATGAACATTACCTCACTATTTTGCTCTCTTTTTGCACTACCTGTTATTTCTTATTGTTATTTTGTAGTACTTTTATGTATTGCACCGTATTGCTGCCACAAAACAATAAATTTCACAACATATGTCACTGATTCTGGTCAACATGCTGCCACACAGTAGTCTGTTCTTGTGATCAGCTTGTGTCAACTGAATGCACTCAGCAGGAATGCAGCACACTGCGTCTCCACGCCATGCAACAAAGCATAGCTGAAGCTTTAGTTCATTTTTTTTGGGGGGGGAGGAAGAAAGGGAAAAAATTGAATGTTCGGAATCTTAAATCCAGATTGAAAACAAGGCTGGTTTTAAAACATTAGTTGGTACCGTTCTGTCAAGAAATTTAAAATAGAGTTGCATATCTTCCTCCCAGTTCAGTGGTTTCTTCTCAAAAACTGGTTTGGGATCTTCCACATCTGTAAAGTTGAGAAACACAGTATGTTTTAATAGGTAATAATGTAAATGACTCGTGTAATGACAAAATGAGTTGGCATCATGAAAACTAGCCTCCCATCAACAGTCTCTGCCTCAGCCATCCACACACACCACATATTCTCTCCTGTGCCCACCCCTCCAGACAAAAGATACAAGAGCTTAAAATAACCAACCACAGGCTCGGCTCAAGTGCAGAATGAAGTGTTGTAATTGTAGAGAATGTGCAGTACAGGCAGAAGATAAGGTGCAAGATCATAACAGTGTAGATTCAACAGTCAAGATTCTCCTCTTTCTCATTGGGCAAGTACAAAAGATTGAAAGCATGAACCCACAAACTCAAATTCAAAGGTAGCTTCTATCCCACTGTTTAAGACTATTAAATGATTCCCAATTGGAATTGGCTTATTTTTGTCACATGCACCAAGATACAGTGCAAAGATTGTCTTACGTACTGATCATACAGATCAATTAATTACACAGTGCATTGAGGTAGAATAAAGTAAAACAATAACAAAATGCCGAATAAAGTGCAACAGCTACAGCGGAAGTGTTGAGCAGGCATACAATAAAGTGCTAAATCATAACCAGTAGCCTATACGACATAGGAGCAGAATTAGGCCATTCAGCCCATCAAGTCTTCTCTGTCATTTCATCACGTCTGATTTATTACCCTTCTCAAAGCCATGCTCCTGCCTTCTCCCTGTAACCTTTACTAAATAAGAACCTATCAAACTTCTCTTTAAATGACTTAGCCTCCAAGCTGTCTGTGGCAATGAATTCCACAGATTCACCAACCTCTGGCTAAAGGAATTCCTCCTCATCTCTATTCCAAAGGGATGTCCTTCCATTCTGATCCTAGACTCCTCGCATATTGAGATAGATTATGAGGTCAAGAATCTATTTTACCATACAAGAGATTTGATTATAGTTGGATAGTTCTCCTTGAACTGATGCTTAGAGCTTTCAGGCTCAATAGTTCAATGGTTCCATTTAATAGACAATAGACAATAGACAGTAGGTGCAGGAGTAGGCCATTTGGCCCTTCTAGCCAGCACCGCCATTCACTGTGATCATGGCTGATCATACACAGTCAGTACCCCGTTCCTGCCCTCTCCCCATATCCCTTGACCCCGCTATCTATAAGAGCTCAATCTAACTCTCTCTTGAATGCATCTAGAGACTTGGCCTCCACTGCCTTCTGGGGCAGAGCATTCCACATATCCACCACTCTCTGGGTGAAAAAGTTTTTCCGTATCTAAATGGCCTACCCCTTATTCTTAAAGTGTGGCCTCTAGATCTGGACTCACCCATCAGCGGGAACATGCTTCCTGCCTCCAGTGTGTCCAATCCCTTAATAATCTTATATGTTTCAATCAGATCCCCTCTCATCCTTCTAAATTCCAGTGTATACAAGCCCAGTCGCTCCAATCTTTCAACATATGACAGTCCCGCCATTCTGGGAATTAACCTTGTGAACCTACGCTGCACTCCCTCAATAGCAAGAATGTCCTTCCTCAAATTTGGAGACCAAAACTACACACAATACTCCAGGTGTGGTCTCACCAGGGCCCTGTACAGCTGCAGAAGGGCCTCTTTACTCCTATACTCAATTCCTCTTGTTATAAAAGCCAGCATGCCATTAGGTTTCTTCACTGCCTGCTGTACCTGCATGCTTACTTTCATTGACTGATGTACAAGAACACCTAGATCTCGTTGTACTTCCCCTTTTCCTAACTTTTCTTTATTTAGATAGTAATCTGCCATCCTGTTCTTTGCCACCAAAGTGGATAACCTCACATTTATCCACATTAAACTGCATCTGCTATACATTTGCCCACTCACCCAACCTGTCCAAGTCACCCTGCATTCTCATAACATCCTCCTGACATTTCACACTGTCACCCAGCTTTGTGTCATCAGCAAATGTTACTTTTAATCCCTTCATCTAAATCATTAATGTATATTGTAAACAGCTGTGGTCCCAGCACCGAACCTTGCAGTACCCCACTGGTCACAGCCTGCCATTCCAAAAGGGACCCGTTAATCACTACTCTTTGTTTCCTGTCAGCCAGCCAATTTTCAATCCATGTCAGTACTCTGCCCCCAATACCATGTGCCCTAATTTTGCCCACTAATCTCCTATGTGGGACTTTATCAAAAGCTTTCTGGAAGTCCAGGTACACTACATCCACTGGCTCTCCCTTGTCCATTTTCATAATTACATCCTCAAAAAACTCCAGAAGATTAGTCAAGCATGATTTTCCCTTCATAAATCCATGCTGACTCGGACTGATCCTTCTACTGCTATCCAAATGTGTCGTAATTTCCTCTTTTATAATTGACTCCAGTATCTTTCCCACCACTGATGTCAGGCTATAATTCCCTGTTTAATATCAGAGAATGTATACAATATACAACCTGAAATTCTTCTTCTCTGCAGACATCCTCAAAACAGAAGAAAAAATTCCCAAAGAATGAATGACAGAAAAAAACGTAAGAATCCCAAGCCCCTACCCCTCTCCCACGCATCAACCTTCCCCCTCCCCCCACTTATTCTAGCATAAAGCATCAGCATTCCCACCACCCACTTTTGTATCTTCCGCCTGATGGCGAGAGATAGTGGGCTCAACCTCACAACCTACACCATTATGATCTTGCACCTTATTCTCTGCCTGCACTGCACTTTCTCTGTATCTGTTACACTTTATTCTGCATTCTGTTATTGTTTTACTTTGTACTAACTCAATACACTGATGTGATGAAAGATCCGTGTAGATGGCATGCAAAACAGTTTTTCACTGCACCTCCTTACATCTGATAACAATATACTAATTTAGCAAATGTAATTATAATCTGTCTGGTATGGAGGATCCAATGCACAGGATCAAGAAAAGCTGCAGAGGGTTGTAGATTCAGCTAGCTCCGTCAGAGACACTAGCCACTCCACCGCCAAGGATATGTTTAAACGGCTTCACCTCAAGAAGATGTTATCCATTATTAAGTACCCTCAGTATCCAGGATGTGCCCTCTTCTCATTGCTGCCATCAGGGAGGAGGTACAGGAGCCCTTAGCCTGCACTCAATATTTTTAGGAACAGCTTATTCCCCTCTGCCATCAGATTTCTGAACAGAAAATGAATACTATCTCACTTTCTGCTTTTTTTTTGCACTATCTATTTATATATATATATATATATATATATATATATATCCTATTGTGACTTATAGTAATTTTTGTAAGTACTGCACTGTACTGCTACTGCAAAACAACACATTTCACAACATACCATATGTCAGCGATAATAAACCTGATTTTGAATCTGATAAACCTTCTGATTTAGATTCTGTGTTGATGAAAGACATGGCTCACTGGATGCGGTTGTGATCTTTCTAGATCGGACCTAGGGTTTCCTGAGATTCTAGAACAACCTGACCAACAGCAACTACCCCCTACCCCCCACACAAAGAGCCCCAAGTATGTACTTGGTAATGGCACAATAGCGTAGTTAGTGTAATATTAACAGTACTACAGATTGTGATTTGAGATTTCATTCATGCTGCTGCCTGTAAAGAATTTGTATGTTTTCTCTATGACCACATTGGTTTTCTCCACATTCCAAAGACGTACGGGTTAGGGTTAGTAAGTTGTTGGCATGTTATGTTAGTGCTGGAAGCATGGTGACACTTGCAGGCTGCTGCCAATACATCCTCAGACTGTACTGGTCATTGACACAAATGATGCATTTCACTGTACATTCAATATTTTGATATACACATGACAAATAAAGCTAATCTTTAATCTCTACCCCAGCTGGGGAATCTGAGGACCCCAGAAAATATTGAATCTCCAGGTTTGGGGCTGGTAAATGCTGACTTCATTGTGCACTAGGCTCTGGCTTGATGATGTATTTATTTATTTAAAGATACAGCACGGAACTGGCCCTTCCAGCCCAGCAAGTAACACTGCCCAACAACTCACCTATTTAAGTCTAGCCTAATCATAATACAACCTACAACCAAAGCACCCAGAGAAAACCAATGCATTTCACAGGGAGGACATACAAACTCATTACAGATGGCACCAGAATTGAACTCTGAAATCTAGAACATCTCCAGCTGTAGTAGCATCGTGCTAACCAGTACACCATCATGCCGCATGGCTTACCTAACAAAAAACTACCATCACTCCATTGAAATTCATGCTACCCAAAGAGTTACAAAGGCCTGACTTATAGACACCTCAATACACGAACAATATTAAATTCAAAGCTCCAACGTATGTACAGTATATACAAAACAAGTTTCCTTGTCCCTCTACACTTACGGTAAATATTTGTTCTCATCAGTCTTGTGTATGTTTGATTGCACACATTACAACACTATTGAGGTACCATATCGAGTTATGTTTATCTACTTTCTGACTTATGGACAAAGTACATTCAGTGACACTTTATTAGGTACTTCCTGATAAGGTTCAATATGTTGTGCATTCAGAGATGTTCTTCTGCACACCACTGTTGTACTGCATGGCTATTTAATTTACTATCTTTTTGTCAGCTTGAACCAGTCTGGCCATTCTCCTATGACCTCTCTCATTAACAACGTGTTTTTGCCAACAGAAATGCCACCCACTGCATGTTTTTTGTTTCTCACACCACTCTCTATAAACTCCTATGACTGTTGTGTATGAAAATCCTAGATCAACAATTTCTGAGATACTCAAACCACCATTTCTGGTATCAACAATCAGTCCACAGTTAAAGTTACTTAGATTACATTTCTTCACCATTCTGATGTTTGGTCAGAGCGACAACTGAACCTCTTGACCATGTCTGCATGTTTGAGTTGCTGCCACATGATTGGCTGATTAGATATTTGCATTAACAAGCAAGTGTACTTAATAAAGCCACCACAGTGTAAATTCATTGATGTCTACAAAAATGGAACCCTTCATCTCTAGTCAGATTGCCTCCAGCTCCAACAAATGTTTAGGGAGGGAGTTTCAGATAGAACACAGAACAGTACAACACAGGTACAAGCCCTTCAGTCCTCAACATCTGTGTCAAACATAATGCTGTATTAAACTAAATCTCTCCTGCCCACATATGATCAATATCCCTCCATTCCCTACATATCAATGTGTCCACCTTACAGTCACTTAAACACCATTATCATATCTGCTTCCACCACCACTTCAGGCAGCACATTCCAGGCACCTGCCACTCTGTGTAAAAGAACTTGCCCCTGTTATGAATGTACCACAGCTCTGAGGGGCCAAAGGGTGTGGGGTAGCCCCCTCCTTTGTGAGAATCGCAAGATCACTGTTGGGTTGGGTCAAGGGGCCCAGGAAATGAGTGAGAGAGACGTGCAGAATGTCTCGTTTCCCAGGCGATGTAAAGCTACGGGACATGGCCATTGTCTCTAGAAGGCGAAGTGTGGATTGGAGACTATGCTACATGAACGCCCTCAGGCAAAGTGGGCTGGTTGAGGGAGAGATTGCATTACCCCCAACCTGATCGACATCTACGACCCTGTGAGTCAGGATAAAAGAGGGTCTGTAGGAACAGCCCCTCAGACGCACCAGAAGAAACGTTAAGCGACCACGTAATAGCAGGAAGTCATCTGAAGGAGGCCACGTGCGTTCAGTTCCATTGCTGGAACTGGTGGCTGGAACCACAGAAAACTGCTTTTATCTAACAACGGGGAAACCCACTCCCCTGACTCAATGGATTGGCCTCATAAAAGACCTAGACAAGTTTAAAAAGCCTCGCTCTCAAACCCAAAACGCTGCAGCTTGAACGAACTAACAGTGACTGTTATATTTCCATCGGACAATACATTATCCCCTAGACAACGATAGAGCTATTCCTTATTGGTTATTATTATACCTGCGCTTTAGATTTAGTATTGACGACGTATATTATCTGTATGTTTGCATTAATCTTATTTTTGTGCTCCTTTGTCAATAAATATTTTTAAAAATAGTACCATCAGACTTCAACGGACCTCTCTATCTTTGCTGGTAAGTGACCCAGTTACGGGGTTTCGTAACACCCCACATATCTCCTTTAAACTTCCCCCTTTAATACTTGACATTTCTATCCCACGAAAAAGATTCTGCCTACCCTCCTACCCTATCTCTGCCTCTCTGCCAGGTCGCCCCTCAACCTTTGATTCTCCAGAGCAGACAACCCATTTGTTCAACCTCTCATAATTGTTCACACCCTCTAATCCAGGCTGCACCCACTGTACCCTCTCCACGTCCTTTCTGTAAAGGGCAACCAGAGCTGTGCACAATGCAAGCAGGTTCTTTCCACTGTGGCTGGAAGAGACTAGAACTAGAGGTCATAAGTTAAGGGTGAAAGGTGAAATATTCAAGGGGAACCTGAGGAGAAACCTCTTCACTCAGAAGGTGGTGTGAGTGTATCAGAATCAGAAGCAGGTTTAATATCACTGGCAAATATCACAAAATCTGTTGTTTTGCAGCAGCAGTATACAGCAATACACAATAATAAAAAAAAATACAATAAGAAGTATATTATATAAATAAATTAAATAACTCACACAAAAAGAGAAGGGAAAAAATAGTGGTTTCATTGTCCATTTAGAAATCTGATGACGGAGGGAAAGACACTGTTCCTGAAACATCTTCCGGTTCCTGTACCTCCTCCTTGATGGCAGCAATGAGAAGAGGGCCTGTCCTGGGTGACGGGGATCTTTAATGATGGATGCGGCCTTTTTGAGGCATCGCCTTTTGAAGATGTCCTCGATGCTGGTGAGGCTGGTGCCCTTGATTGTTTTCGTTGAGTTTATAACTTTCTGCAGCTTTTTCCAATCCTATGTAATGGCCCCTCCATACAAGACAGTGATGCAATCATCTATCGGAAATTTGCAAGTGTCTTTGTTGACATACCAAGTCTCCTGAAACTCCAAATGAATTGTAGCACTGTCTGCCTTCTTTGTAATTGAATCAATATGTTGCACCTAGGATAAATCTTCAGAGATGATGACGCTCAGAAACTTGAAACTGCTCCCCCTTCCACTGTTGATCCCTCAATGATGATTGGTGTGTGCTCCCTCAGCTTCCCCTTCCTGAAGTCCACAATCAATTCCTTGGTCTTACTGACATTGAGTGCAAGTTTGTTGTTCTGACACCACTCAACTAGCAGATCTATCTCTCTCCTGTACACCTCCTCATCACCATCTTAAACACTGTCAACAATAGTTCTATCATCAGCAAACTTATAGATGGCTTTTGAGCTGTGCTTAGCCACACAATCATGGAGGTAAAGAGAGTAGAGCAGTGGGCTAAGTATGCAATTTGAGTTACACCAGTGTCAATTATCAGTGAAGAGGAGATGTTATTTCTGATCCACACAGTCTGGTTTCCCAATGAAGAAGTCAAGGATTCAGTTGCAGAGGGAGGTACAGAGGCACAGGTTCTGGAGCTTGTTGATCAGAAATTCTGGTATGATTGTCACTCATTTGAAGCAGCTGAGAACCTCTGACCAGCAGTGAGAGACTGAAGATGTCCTTGGCACTCCCAGCAGTTGGTTGTCACAGGTTTTCAGTGTCCTACAAGAACGCCAACAGGGCCTGACACCTTGCGAGAGTTCACCGCCCCGAAAGATGTTCTGATGTCAGCCTCTGAGACAGAGATCAGAGGGTCACCAGATGCTGCAGGAATTTGCACAGGCATAGTTCTATTCTCCCTTTCAAAGCATGCATAAAAGGCATTGAACTGATCTGGGAGTGAAGCATCACAGCCATCCATGATGTTAGGTTTCACTTTGTAGGAAGTAGTGACCTGCAAAGCCTGCCAGAGCTGTCATGCATCCAATTCCATCTCTAACCTCAATCAAAATTGTGATTTTGCTCTTAAAATAGCCCTTCTTAGGTCTTACCTAGACTTCTTGTGTAGTTCTGGATCAATGGACTTGAATTTGTTGTTTTCTAGCCTTCAACAGACTATGAATCTCCTGGTTCATCCGCGGCTTTTGCTTTGGGTATGTCGGGTATGTTCTCAAAAGCACACACTCATCCACACAGGTCTTGATGAAGTTGGTGACAACTGTGGCATTTTCAGTCAAATTTCAAGATGAATCCCTGAATATTGTCCAGTGCACCAACTGAAAGTGGCTCTGTAACCGCTCCTCTGCCTTCCTTGACCTTCTTGGTCCTCACCCCTGGTGCTCTGGTCTTCAGTCTCTGCCTATATGCTGAGAGTGCAGCCAGGTGAATGGACTTCCAAAGTGTGGGCGTGGGTTGGTACAGTAAACATTCTTGATGGTGGTATAATAGTGTTGGCTCCTCTGGTTCCATAGATGGGTATGTTTAGTGGTAATTGTTTAGAGACTTCTTTGAGCAGGCCTGGTTGAAATCCTCCACTATGATAGGGAAGGCATATGATAGGGTCGCTGTTATGTGACTGCTGATTACGGTACTCAGCTCCTCCAGTGCTTACCTGACATTGGCCTAAGGTGGAATGTACACCACTACCAGAATAATGGCAGAAAACTCCCTCAATAGATAAAACAGACCAAATTTGACCGCTATATGTTCTAGGTCAGGCGAGCAGAACTGAGACAGAATTACCACATCTGCGCACCATGATGAATTAATCATAAAGTATACTCCACCTCCTCTACCTTTGAAAATTGAGCTGTCTTGTCTTTGGAGGGAATGGTGAAGCCATTGGGCTGCAGCACTGAGTCCAAAATGGTGTGGGATAGCTATGTTTCCATGAAACAAAGCACACAGCTGCCCCTGATGTCCCTCTGGTACTGCAATCTTGCTCTGAGGTCTTCAGTTTTATTTTCCTGAGATTGTACATTCACCAGCAGGGTGGTCGGGAGTGTGGGGGGGGGGGTGGTTGGTCTAAGGCCTCTGCATTTCAATCGTACCTTTGGAACAGTGGTCCTTCCACACTTCTATTTTCTTAAAGGGGATCCTGCATTTGCAGCCAAGTCTGAAGTCTGGGATCTGCTGATATCACTAGGTTTGAGTAACAATAGATGTTCTTACTGAAGTACCCATGGATGTGACTGTGGAGTGAGCTACCAGAGGAAGTAGTGGATATAGGTTCAATTTCAACATTTAAGATAAGTATGGATAAGTACATGGATGGGACAGGTACAGAGGGCAATGGTCTAGGTGCAGGTGGATGAGATTAGTCAGAATAACAGCTTGGCCCAGACTGATGGACCAAAGGGCCTGTTTCTGTGCAACAGATCAGATTCAATGACTACAACCAGATGGACTCTTAACCTCACAAACTGCCTTGATATAATCTTGCGCCCTATTGTTTACCTGCTCTGAACTTCCTCTGTAGCTGTAACACTTCATTCTGCATTGTTATTGTTTTATCTTTTTCGACAATTAACAATATGCAAGAAAAGATTTTCACTGTATCTCAATATATGTGGCAAAATAAACTAATTCCAATTCCAGCTCCAGTGTATAGGGCTATTCATGCCATAACAACAGAAGAAAATTTCTCAAATGACTTTGCTTGATCATAACTCACAATACCTGTTTCTATGATGTGAGGTAGTTGCTTCAGCCTCATTGTAATAGGAGAGCCCACCTGCACCCTGCTGGTCAAATGTCTGAAAGAGGAATAAATTGCATAGAGATATCAGCAGAAAATCTAATAAAGCAATGTCAACAAACAGAAACACTGACCGGCATCTATATTGCAGCTATAACATAAGCAATTTGAATACTGGCCAATGTATTATTAGGGTGGGTCACCAGATGCTCAGTAAGTTTTAAGCAGTGAAGAGAGGGAGCTGGAGCAGGCCAGGTTGGCAGGAAAGGCCTTGGTACAGCGGACATGGAGAGGATTACAAGTGTGGAGCAAGCTGCCAGTGGAAGTAATGGATGTAATGGGTTCAATTGCAAAATTTTAAAGCACTTTGTTTAAGTGAATGATGGATGGGAGCATTGGGTCCAGGTCCAGGTCAATGGGACTAGGTAGAATAACAGTTCATCACAGACTAGATGGACTAAAGGGCTTGCTTCTGTGCTATCGTGTCCTAGAAACTGAGGGCACAGCCTCAGAATACAAGGCCTTCCTTTTAGAGGAGATGAGAAGGAATTTCTTCAGCCAAAGGGTAGTGAATCTGTGGAATTCATTGCCACAGTCAGCTGTGGAGGCCAAGTCATCACGTATATTTAAAGCAGAGATTGATAGGTTCCTGATTAGTAAGGTTACAGACAGAAGGCAGGACAATGGGGTTGAGAGCAAAAATAAATCAACCATGATTGAATGGAAGAGCAGACGTTTTGGGCTAAATTTTGCTCCCATCATCCATCTACAAGAAGTGCTGTCGCAGGAAAACAGCATCCATTATCGAGGACCCCCGTTATCCAGGCCATGCTTTCTTCTCACTGTTGCCATCAGGAAGGAGGTATAAAAGAGCCTCGGGTACCTTAACATCAGATTCATTTTCTGTTATTATCCCTCAACCATCAGGCTCCTGAACCAGAGTGGATAACTTCACTCACCCCATCTTAAGTAATCACTAAACTGATTCTACAAACTATCGATTCACTTTCAAGGACTCTACAACTCATGTTCTCAATATTTATTACTTATTTATTATTATTTTGATTTTTATAGACAATATGTGCAGAAGTAGACCATTCGGCCCTTCGAGCCTGCACCGCCATTTTGAGATCATGGCTGATCAACTACTATCAATACCCGGTTCCTGCCTTGTCCCCATATCCCTTGATTCCCTATCCATAAGTTACCTATCTAGCTCCTTCTTGAAAGAATCCAGAGAATTGGCCTCCACTACCTTCCGAGGCAGTGCTTTCCAGACCCCCACAACTCTCTGGGAGAAGAAGTTTTTCCTTAACTCTGTCCTAAATGACCTACCCCTTATTCTCAAACCATGCCCTCTGGTACTGGACTCTCCCAGCATCTGGAACATATTTCCTGCCTCCTGCCATATTTTCTTGTCCAATCCCTTAATAATCTTATATGTTTCAACCAGATCCCCTCTCAATCTCCTTAATTCCAGCGTATACAAGCCCAGTCTCTCTAACCTCTCTGCGTAAGACAGTCCAGACATCCCAGGAATTAACCTCGTGAATCTACACTGCACTTCCTCTACAGCCAGGATGTCCTTCCTTAACCCTGGAGACCAAAACTGTACACAATACTCCAGGTGTGGTCTCACTAGGGCTCTGTACAAATGCAAGAGGATTCCCTTGCTCTTGTACTCAATTCCCTTTGTAATAAAGGCCAACATTCCATTAGCCTTCTTCACTGCCTGCTGCACTTGCTCATTCACCTTCAGTGACTGATGAACAAGGACTCCTAGATCTCTTTGTATTTCTCCCTTACCTCTCTACACCATTCAGATAATAATCTGCCTTCCTGTTCTTACTCCCAAAGTGGATAACCTCACACTTACTCACATTAAACGTCATCTGCCAAGTATCTGCCCACTCACCCAGCCTATCCAAGTCACCCTGAATCCTCCTAACATCTTCATCACATGTCACACTGCCACCCAGCTTAGTATCATCAGCAAATTTGCTGATGTTATTTTCAATGCCTTCATCCAAATCGTTGACGTAGATTGTAAACAGTTGTGGTCCCAATACCGAGCCCTGTGGCACCCCACTAGTCACCACCTGCCATTCCGAGAAACACCCATTCACCGCTACCCTTTGCTTTCTATCTGCCAACCAGTTTTCTATCCATCTCAATGTCTCCCCCCCGATTCCCTGAGCTTTGATTTTACCCACCAATCTCCTATGTGGGACCTTATCAAATACCTTCTGAAAATCGAGGTACACTACATTCACTGGATCTCCCCCGTCTAACTTCCTGGTTACATCCTCAAAAAACTCCAATAGGTTAGTCAAGCATGATTTACCCTTGGTAAATCCATGCTGGCTCGGCCCAATCCTACTACTGCCATCTAGATATGCCACTATTTCATCCTTAATAATGGGCTCTAGCATCTTCCCCACCACCAATGTCAGGCTGACAGGTCGATAGTTCTCTGTTTTCTCCCTCCCTCCTTTCTTAAAAAGTGGGATAACATTAGCCATTCTCCAATCCTCAGGAACTGATCCTGAATCTAAGGAACATTGGAAAATGATTACCAATGCATCCGCAATTTCTAGAGCCACCTCCTTTAGTACCCTAGGATGCAGACCATCCGGACCTGGGGATTTGTCAGCCTTCAGTCCCATCAGTCTTCTCATCACCGTTTCCTTCCTAATGTCAATCTGTTTCATTTCCTCTGTTACCCTATGTCCTTGGCCCATCCAAACATCTGGGAGATTGCTTGTGTCTTCCTTAGTGAAAACAGATCTAAAGTACTCATTAAATTCTTCTGCCATTTCTCTGTTTCCCATAACAATTTCACCCAATTCATTCTTCAAGGGCCCAACATTGTTCTTAACTATCTTCTTTCTCTTCACATACCTAAAAAAGCTTTTGCTATCTTCCTTTATATTCCTAGCTAGCTTGCATTCGTACCTCATTTTTTCTCTCCGTATTGTCTTTTTAGTTAAGTTCTGTTGTTCCTTAAAAACTTCCCAATCATCTGTCCTCCCACTCACCTTAGCTCTGTCATACTTCCTTTTTTTTAATGCTATGTAATCTCTGACTTCCTTGGTCAACCACTGTGGCCCCTTTCCCCCCTTTCCCCTTCTCTGGGGGATGAACTGATTTTGCACCTTGTGCATTATTCACAAGAATACCTGCCATTGCTGTTCCACTGTCTTTTCTGCTAGGCTATCCGTCCAGTCAACTTTGGCCAGCTCCTCCCTCATGGCTCCATAGTTTCCTCTGTTCAACTGCAACACTGACACCTCCGAGCTGCCTTTATCCTTCTCAAATTGCAGATAAAAACTTATCATATTATGATCACTACCTCCTAATGGCTCCTTTACTGCGAGATCACTTATCAAATCCTGTTCATTACGTAACACTAAATCCAGAATAGTCTTGTCCCTGGTCGGTTCTCGTACAAGCTGTTCCAAGAATGCATCCCGTAGGCACTCTACAAACTCCCTATCCTGTGGTCCAGCACCAACCTGATTCTCCCAGTTCAACTGCATGTTTAAATCCCCCATAACTACTGCGACATTACCTTTGCCACATGCCAATGTTAACTCCCTATTCAACTTGCACCCAATATCCATGCTACTGTTTGGTGGCCTGTAGACAACACCCATTTGGGTCCTTTTGCCCTTACTGTTCCTCAGTTCTATCCACACAGACTCTACTTCTCCTGACCCTATGTCCCCCCTTGCAAAGGACTGAATCTCATTCCTCACCAATAGGGCCACCCCACCCCCTCTGCCCAAATTTCTGTCCCTACGATAGCATGTATACCCTTGTACATTCATTTCCCAGGTCTGATCTCCCTTTTTCTCTTTTGTACTTACACAGTTTGTGGTTCTTGGCACATTGGTTGTTTGTCTTTCTTGTGTACAGATTTTCATTGATTCTATTGTATTTATTTGTATTTACTGTAAACACCCACAAGAAACCAAATCTCAGGATAGAATATGGTGACATACAGGTACTTTGATAATAAACTTACATTGAACTTTGATGGTCTTATGGAGTAATGGAAATATTTAGAGCCAAGACAACCGCATTGAAATGTGGATGTCCAGGTGGGTCTATATTGAGCAAGGGAGACTATTTTTGATCCATTGTTGTTATGAAAACTCCCTGAAGAGTGGTGTCAACCTGCAGTTTCCATGCTGAATGGCTCCATGATTCCATCATCCCCTGATGGAAGGTATCCGGGACTATGGATGGGAGTCACTTATTTTTATTTAGAGATACAGCACAGTTACAGGCCCTTCCAGCCCAACAAGCTCATTTACACCCATAATTAATTTACTGCCCTGTACGTCTTTGGAATGTGGGAGGAAAGCAGAGCACCTGGAGAAAACCCACGTAGTCACAGGGAGAATATACAACATCCTCAGACAGCAGTAGGAAATTAACACTGTAAAGTGATGCACTAACCACTACAGCACTGCGCTACACTACTTACTGCTTGATGCCCTATCATCATTTATAGCGGCAAGATACCAGGAAAGTTAGCGTAATGCCACTACAGCGGCAGTGACCTGGGTTCAATTCCTCCTCTACCTGTCAGGAGTTTATATGTTCTCACTGGAACTGTGCGGGTTTCCTCTGAGTGGCCAGCTTCCCCCCCACATACCAAAGATGTGCAGCCTAATAAGTTAATTGGATACACAGGGTAACTGGGTGCACTGGCTCATTGGGCTGGAGGGGCCTGTTATCATGCTGTATCTCTAAAATAAACTTTAAAATAAATAAAATCACCAGAAATTCTTAGTAGGGCAGGCTACATTTTTGGTAGAGAAACAGAGCTAACATTTTGGGTCAAAGAGGAAGTATAGAGGCGGGCACGATTACAAAGTTCAAAAGACATTTAGACAGGTACATAGATATGAAAGATTTTGATGAATACAGGCCAAATGTTGGTAAATGAGACAAGCTCGGGTAGACAACTTGGTTGGCAGGGATGGATTACTAAAGGTCTTGTTTCCGTGCTCTATAACTCTATTACCCATCAGCAGAAACCCCAGATAAACCCTGACCTGCTGAGTATTGCATTTTCTGATTTTATTCTAGATCTCCAGCATCTGCACTTTAAAAAAAATTCACCCTGTTATCTCTATTTGCCACACCTACTCCTCTCCATGATATGACAGGAACAGCTATTATTATGGTTTTCGGAAGAGAGTTAGTTAAATCTTTGACGGTAAAATATCTCCAATAGTTGAAGAGAAGTGCAATTGACTTTCTAAGGAGCCAGCATGGGTTCAGTGGGCCAAACATCCTCATTTTTGTTGTAATCATGCAGTTTCTAACTCCACAGCCCACTGAACCTGGGGCATCAACAGCAGGCAAGCTAGAGGAGAATTTGGAGGATGCACACAAACATGAGTGCCATGACTACCTTTACTTTCTTAAGAATTTGTGCACAATCATCATGTCATCTGAAACCTTGACAAACATCTCCAACTTTATGTCCCCGTCATGAGAGGTAGTAACGGGTGAGGCCGGCCATCAGGGCTTTGGTGAAGCTGTATAAGCCAATCCCCTGTACAGTGGATGCAATGGATTACAGAAGCATTGATGAACTCCAAACATACCATTGACTTCAGGGGACGATGGAGACGGGAGGTCATCTATGCTCCACTTGAGAGTTAAGGGCCCAGGTAAGTAAGTACGTAAAGATGTATGGTGGAGAGTATCCTGTCTGGTTGCATCACAACATGGTATAGAAGCACCAATACCCAAGACAGAAAAATCAACAAAAGGTAGTGGATACACCCCAGTCCATCAAAGGAAAAGCCCTTTCCCAGCATTTAGCATATCAACAAGGAACGCTGCTACAAGCAAACAGCATCCATCATCAAAGATCCCTTTCATCCAGGCCTTACTCTCTTCTCACCAGTACCAGCAGGCAGGAAGTAGAGGAGCCTCAGGTTCCTTACCACGAGGTTCAGGAACAGTTATTACCCATCAATTATCAGGATCGTGAGCTGGTGTGGATAACTTCACTCACCTCAACACAGAACTGATACCACAATCCAGAAACTCACTTTCAAGGACTCATGTTCTGAGTATCTATCTATTTATTTATTTGCATAGTTGGTCTTCTTTAGCACATAGGTTGTTTGTCTTTTTTATGTATAGTTTTTCATTAATTCTATTCTATTTCTATAATTTCTTATGAATGCCCACAATAATATGAATCCTAAGGTAACATACTGTGACATATACTGGGGGTACTTTGATAATAAATTTACTTTGAGCTACTTTGTACTTTGATGAAGTTATGCTTCATATTAACTGTCTCGTTAATCAAACAGTACTTATGATGGACCACAAGCAGGAAAATAAAAAATAAATTCTAAACACAAGTGATTCTCCAGATGCTGGAATTCCAGAGTAACACTTGCAAAATGCTGGAGGAACTAAGCAGTCAGGCAGCATCTATGGAGGGATATAAACAGTTGACGTTTCAGGCTGAGACCCTTCATCAGGACTGGAAAGGAAGGGGGCTGAAGTCAAAATAAGAAGGTGGGATGGAGGGGTGGACTACAAGCTGGCAGGTGATAAGTGAGACCAAATGAGGGGGTTTGAAGTAAGAAGCTGGGAGGTAATAAGTGGAACAGGTAAAGGGGGGTGGGGAATCTGATAGGAGAGGAGAGTGGAGCATGGGAGAAAGAGAAGGAGGAGGGGACCAGAGGGAGGTGATGGGCAGGTGAGCAGAAGGGAAGGGTTAAGTGTAAAAAAGAGAGGAGGAAGGGGGGAAGAATTAACAGAAGTTAGAGAAATCGAAGTTCATGGGTTTAGATAGGAGGCTACCCATACAGAATATGAGGGATTGCTCCTGTATCCTAAGTGTGGCCTCATTATTGCTGTAGAGGAGGCTATTGACAGAATGTCAGAATAGGAATAGGAGGTTGAATTGAAATGGGTGGCCACCGGGAAGTCTCGTATGGAGTGAAAGAGTGAAAGAAAAAATGTTTAAGTTAGGACTTACCCATCTGGCAAGAAGCTGCTCTGCCAGCTCATGGGACTGTTTGCCTGTGAGTGAATTGTTCTCTGGATGCTAAGGACCTCACATTCACTTTTCCCAATCATCATCGTCCTAGGTCCCAGATTCAGCTGTACAAGAAAAGTCAGAAATATTGATTAGAAATTTGCCAAATCTTCAGAACTATAGTTATGGGGAAAACTAAGGGGGACTGGGATTGCTCTTTGAGCAATAGTCAAATAGCAGCTTCTTCAAAATGTTAAATGTGTGTCTTCAGGCTCCCACACTATAAGACATAGGAGCAGAATTAGGCCATTTGGCCCATCGAGTCTGCTCTGCCATTACATCATGGCTGATTTATTATCCCTCTCAGCCCTGCCTTCTCAGTATAACCCTTAACACCCCTACTAAACAGGAGCCTATCAATATCTGCTTTAAATATACTCACTGACTTGGTATCATGGCAATGAATTCCACAGATTCACCACTCTCTGTCTGTTCATACTTCAATGTTGGAAGTTTGTATGTAAATTTAATTGGAGGATATAAGATCATGATAGACACAGGCAGGGTAAACAGAATGGAGATAATTGACTCAACATGGATATCAGGGACTAGGGGCTTGAGTTAAAGAAAGCCTGAAGACCTGCACTCAATGCTTTAAGAACAGCTTCTCCTGTCAAATTTCTGAACAGTCCATGAACACTACCTCACAATTTTTACTCTCTTTTTGGACTACTTCTCTTTTGTATTTCTTTTGTAATTTATAATAATTATTTATGTACTACTGCCGCAATTCAACAATTTGACGCAAAATGACACACTTCACACTATCAAGAGAAAATCTGCAGAGGATGGAAATCCAAGCAACACGCACAAAATGCTGGACAGGCTAAGCAGCAACTATAGAAAAAAGTACAGTCGATGTTTCAGGCCAAGACTCTTCGGCAGGACTTCACACTATATTTTGATGTTTTGCTGTACATCTGACAAATAAAGCTAATTTTCTTCTTTTAAATTTCACGACCAACATCAGTGATTCTGATTCTGAGAAAATAAGTACTTCCACATAATGATGGGTTGAATGGATGGAAATTTCTATGACTTTGTGGCTCCATGACAAGGAATAAATCAAAAAGCCTAGTGGTACCTGTAGTCTCTGGGATCAGGAGAGGGCTGAATGTGAATAGACAGTTCAGCACATGAAAGTAAATGAGGACTTAAGCTTTTCCAGAGTTATTCATGTTCTTCATGTTCTTCATGCCTGAAGCAAAATCACAGTAGCTCTTGGGATCCTTCATTGCATTTCCCTAATTGTTCTTGGGAACTGGTGCAGTCATTTTGGTGAAGATTGGTTGGTGGGAAGTTTCAAGATTTAAACCCAGTGTTGATGAAACTATGGCTGTCATGGAAACACTAACTAAGAACACCAAAGTGACTTCAAATTTTGTTTTTAGAATTTACTAAATTATCATGGAGAGTCTGCAGCAGTCTCCACCAGCACCAGAACTCTGATTTTTTGGTTATACAGTGCTCATATTTATACAGCAAGACAAACCATACTTTTATTTGCATAGCTTTGTTTAGCATCCCATAGTCAGTATATGATTAATTGCTGAAAATTTATGTCAATTGTCTCTCAGCGTGAGTCTAACAGTCCTCTTTATTCCCTGTTAACAGGACTCACAACGTACTCCCAGATGCACCATTCCTCCTGGTCCCAGGGGCTTAATATCCTGTTATTTGAATTCCTGGCACTGTGCTTATCATCCAAGGTTATTCTCGACTTGCATCAACTGTCTTAATCCAGCTGCTCCAGAATAGTCAAGTATCTCATCATATACTAGTTTTAACCATTTCTACCACAATGGTGATACATTTAATATTAAGATCTTATTTTAAGATTAGCTTCATCACGTGTGTACATCGAAACATACATTGAAATGTATTGTTTTTGTGTCAACAGGCAGCGTAGTTTGAGGATATGCTGGAGACAGCCTCCAAGTGTCACCAAACTTCTTTTGCCAACAGATCATGCCCACAACTTACTAGCCCTATCATGCACCTTTGGAATGTGTGAGGAACCAGAGCACCTGGATAAAACCCACACAGTTATGGGGAGAATATGCAAGCTCCTTACAGATAGTGGAGGGAACTGAACTCCAGTCTTATATATGGCACTGTAAGGCATTATGCTAGCCGCTATGCTACCATGCCACCGGTTAGGATGGTGTGCGACTGGGAGGGGAACCTGCACGTAGTGGTATTCCTACGAGTTGCACACATCCCATTTAAGGGAGAGCATTCCATCACATTCTATAGCTGTATCACGATTTGCCACAGGATGCCTAACCTCTAACTTGCTCTTGTAGCACAATATTACAGGGATCCAGGATCATCTTTATTCAACATAAACACTCAGTGGCCACTTTACTAGGTATCTCCTGTATGTTCATGATCTTTTGCTGTAGCCCATCCACTTCAAGATTCGATATGTTGTCCATTCAGAGATGCTCTTCTGCACATCCCTGTTGTAATGCGTGATCATTTCAGTCACTGTCGCCTTCCTGTCAGCTTGAACCAGTCTGGCCATTTTCTTCTGAGTTCTCTCATTAACAGGTGTTTTTGCCCACAGAACTGCCAATCCCCAATTGTTCTTTTTTTGTTTTTGCATCATTCTCTGTAAACTCTTAGGACTTAAGAAATCCCAGGAGATCAGCAGCTTCGGAGATACTCAAACCACCTCATCTGGTACCAACAATCATTCCACGGTCAAAATCACTTAGATCGCATTTCTTTCCCATTCTGATGTTTGGTCTTTACAACAATTGAACCTCTTGATTATATCTACAGGCTTTTATGCATTGAATTGCTGCCACATGATTGGCTGATTAGATATCTGCATTAATGAGTTAGTGCACGGGTGTACCTAATAAAGTGGCCACTGAGTGTACGTTTACATGTGTTAGAAATTTGCTGTGATGTGCTGGCATGACATGCAACATACTTATCTTGGTACTTACATACGTGCAAGTGGAAAGTTGCATTTCAGTGTCAAACGAGAGGAAGACCATGTTGTCAGGAACATTATTTCGTCGGGCCATAATGCGTAAAAGCAACAGGTTACTTGCTTCTGACACAAAGCCCTCCATGTCTGTCTGACTGAAGCTCAAAGTCTCAGACTTCACATTCTGTTCCAACACAGGGAAAGTGAATACATTAAGTAACTGGCTGGTTTTACATTGAACTTATAGCTTAGAAAGAGACTACTTGGCCCAAATGATCCATGACAGCATGGATCTGTTTTACTCCCTCTTCAACATCCAACCAGTCTAACCTGGAAACATTTCTCCTTTGAGTGTTCATTCAGACTCAGCTCCACCTACCTTCTTTTTCCCCATAACCCTTAATTCTCCTGCTATACAAAAATCTATCTAACTGTGTCTTAAATATATTGAATATGGCAGTCTCTACTAGTTCCCTGGGCAGAGATTTCCTCAGATAAACTAGTCTCTGGAAAAAGAAGTTCCTCCTCATCTGCATCCTAAATCTACTCCACTGAATCAAGATACATCAGGAGCATTTCAGAGACTCCTAGATAGGCACAAGGGTTATAGAAAAGTGGAGGGCTATGTAAGAGGGAAGGGTTAGATTGACCTTAAGAGTAGGTTACAAATTTTCTCTCTCTATCCTAGCTATGCCTTCTATAATTTTATAAGTTTCTATAAAATCCCTTCCTCATTCTTTAGAATTCCAGCAAGTATAGTCCTAGGTGATGCAATCTCTAATCGTATGCCCCAGAATCAGCTTCATCTCTGGAATCAACCAGGTGAATCTCCTCTGTACCACTTCCAAAGCCAGTATATTTTTCTCCTCAAGTAAGGAGACCAGAACAATCACCAGGGCATAGAAGGTCCTTTTCGGAACAGGTCCTGCCACTGAGATTAGTATTGCTACATCAGGTGGTCAGCAAGGGTATTGTGAGCTGCAGAGCCTAAGATTAGAACATAGAACCTGGAACATTACAGCAAACTACAGGCCCTTTGGCCCATGATATAGTGCCAGCCTTTTAGCCTACTTTAAGATCTATCTAACCCTTCTGTCCCACACAGCCTTCCATTTTTCTTTCATCCACGTGCCTATCAGAGTCTCTTAAATGTCCCTAATGCATCTGCCTCTACCACCATGCCTGGCAGGATATTCCACACACCCACTACCTTCTGTGCAAAATAATCTACCTCTGATATCTCCCTTATACTTTCCTCCAATCACTTTAAACTTGTTGCCATCATATTAACCAATACCGCTGTGAGAAAAAGCCTCTGGCTGTCCACTCAATCTATGCTTCTCATCGTTTTGTACACTTTTGTGTCTGGTCACTTTATTGTTCATTCTGTTATTGTTTTTCCTTTGAACCACCTTATCCCACTGAAATGCAAAAATCATTGATATGGATGGTATGTAAAAACAGTTTTTCACTGCACCTCAGTACATGTGACTACAGTGAAGCAATTTACCATTTCTATGGTGTCGAAGTGCAGAGACAAGTGGGTGTACATCATGTCACTAACCCTCTTATTAGAATGTTGGAGCTAGTCCTTGCTTTTACTTACCTCAGCCATAGTGACGTCCCTTGTCAAGACATAAACATCTTCCTTCTTCATTAACGTCTCTTTAACCAGAGAGTGATCCTTCAACTGAACCCAGCCAAACAAAGGAAAAAACAAGATTAGGGAATTGCTGTCAACATTTCCCTGATAGAAAGATAGTTTCACACAGCACAGAAATGGGCCCTTTCAGCCTATCTTGTCTGCACCTAGCCCTGTAATTCCCACTTCAAGTTCAACATTACTGATCTTCAATCATATATGTGTATACCACCAAACAAAACAATGTTCCTCTGGACTAAGGTGCATATAACTCACACACAACACATCACGCAATAGTACCACAAATAAGTTAACAATAAGGTGCATTTGCATCACAAGTCAAAAAGTAAACACTATAATGCTACTGGTGCTTCATATATGATGAGACCTTGGGGGTAGCAGGGAGTTCAACAGTTTCAAGGCCTTGGGGAAGAAGCTGTTACCCATCCTAACAGTCCTTCTCCTAATGCTGCAGTACCTCCTGACTAATTGTAGGGGTCAAAGAGATTGTGGGATGAACAGAAGGGATCATTGACAATGCGTACACAGAGGTAAGTATCTCTGATGGATGGAAGAGAGACCCTGATGATCCTCTTGGCAGTCCTTGCAATCCTTTGTGGGGTCTTACGTTCAGATGCCTTGCATTTCCTATTCTGGACTGTGAGGCAGCTGATCAGAAGACTCTCAATGGTTGCTTTCCTCTGTTGCTTGCTTCATTACACCTATAATCATAGAGTCACGGACAGCGATACAGCATGGACAACCTTTTGGCCCAACCAGTTCATGCCGACCATGGTGCCCATAATCTCCAATTATGTTCAACCCAAATCCCTCTAAGTCTCGCCCCTCCTCCTACTTATCCAAGTGCTTCTTAAATGATACTATTGTATCTGCCTCAACCACATCCTCTAGGAGTTGTGAAAAGGGAATCCAAGAGAAAGTTTACTTCAAAGACCGGTTGATATTTGGAACTCGCTCCCAGAGGAGGTGCTGCAATTAGACAGGTATTGGTATTGTTTTATTACTGTCACATGTACCATCCCTTCATACCTTTCCTATACAAATGACTTTTAAAAGGTGTAATTATATCTATGTCAGGGGTGGGCAAACTTTTTGACTTGTGGGCCACAAAGGGTTCTAAAATTTGACAGGAGGGCCGGACCAGGAGCAGATGGACGGAGTGTTTTGGTAATACACCTCATAAGAGAAAATAAAATATCATGGGATATGTAGAAAACATGTGTTTTAATTTCAATTGAAAATGAACAAATGCATTACAACAAAATATCTGTCTTTGAAGTCCCATGGTATTTAGCTATTTATTGAAATGTCTTTTAAAACACTGAAAATTAAATGAATAAAATACAGCCTTTTTTAATAGTAACAGTTATTATTTTAAAGCACTGAAAATTCTGTTATCCTTCAAGATATTATCATCATCACTCTCCTCCTGACTGTCTTTATTTCAAAAACGGTAGGAGATGCAGGTCTACTTGTCCTGCTCCTTCTTATTCAATTGTCCCCTGTGCCAAAAATCAACAACGACCCGCACAATGACAGAACAGTGAGAGCGCGCCAATATGCGGAGCTCTGTGCTCGCAAATCCCCGCAGGCTATCTCCCTTAGCCGGAACGCTGGCTAATTGTGAGCCGGTTCGGATGTGCCAGGAAATGGGTCGCCACAAGGTCACAAAGTAAAGCGCAAATGTGGAGTAATATGCTGCACCTCAACAAAGATCAATGTATATAGAGTGCGTCATCTATTGGGAAGACGCCAGAATTGTGGGGAAAAAACATTAACAAGGTTTATTAATATTAATTCATCAAGTTCTGCGGGCCGGATTAAAAAGCTTAACGGGCCGCATATGGCCCGCGGGCCGTAGTTTGCCCATGCCTGATCTATGTCCACCTCCTCTTCTGGCAGCTCATTCCCGATAACCAGTACTCCGATCACTCAAGTCAACTATGGTGTTCTCCTAAGGGGTTGTCTATTGATAGGTCTTCAGTTAGCTGCAGAAGCCAATCAGGGATCCACTCAAATGGAGAAATTCTGGGCATGACTTTGTTTAACGTGGGACAGCTGATGCATGGGCCCTTGACAGATCAGGGTCAGGGTCTAGTGACATGGAATGCAACTGGGGACCTTTCCCTGCTGTAGCCTTCCTCCACCTTCACTGCTGTTGTGATGCATCATCATCTTCGTCCAGCATCATCTCTGAGGTCTTGGTTGGATTGCTCTTTGTCTGGAACCTTCCCCTTGATCTTACTGTCATGGGTGACCCTATCAGGAGTTAAGTGCCAAATGGCTAAACTCCAGATACAATCGCTCTGGGGATCTCAGGAACTCACAAGCCTCTCCACCACAGCAAGGTGTCCATCCCCAGAGAGGTCCCGATAGCTACCACTACTGTGTAAAAAATGTTCCTGTCAGGTCTCCTTTAAATTTCTCTTTCTCCATAAACCAGTGCCCTCAATTTCTTGTCTACAGCCATGGGAAAATAAACACACATTACTGATATCTATTTTGCACATACCTCTACAAAGTCATCCCTCATTAGTGAGAATTAACCCTGGCCATAAGACAGAGGAAGAGAAATAGGAAATTGGGCTCATCAAGTCAGCTCTGTCGTGGCTAATTTATTATCCCTTTCAACCCTCTTCTCCCTGTAACCTTTGTTATAATCAAGAACCTATCAACCTCCATTTTAAATATACCCAAGGACTCGGCCTCCACAGCCATCTGTGGCAGTGAATTGCACAGGTTCTTTGGCTAAAGAAATTCCTCCTCATCTCTGTCCTAAAGGAATGTCCTTCTACCCTGAGGCATTGACCTCTGGTCCTAGACTCTCCCACAATTGGAAACATCCTTTGCATGTCCACTCTATCTAGGCCTTTCAATATTTGGCAGGTTTCAATGAAATCCCCCACCTCATTCTTCTAAGCTCCAACAACTACAGGCTCAGAGCCATGAAACACTCCTCATTAGTTACCCCTTTTATTCCCATATAATTATGTGAACCTCCTACAGATCCTCTCCACTGCTTGCAAACGCTTTCTTAGATATGGGGTCCCAAATTGTTCACAATATTCAAATACAAGGTCATCCCTCAGCCTCCGACATTAGTGAGAATTAATCCAGGCCATCCAATGTCTCCTTATAAACACAGCCCTCCGTTTCTGGTGAATAAGTTCTGCACACTCTCTATTGTTACCATCACCATCCTGATCCAGACATGGTCAGGAAAGAGCATAAGTGCCTCTACTGCCTCAGAAGGCTAAGGAAATGTTGCACGTCTCCATTGACCCTTACAGAAGCACAATATAAAGCATTATAGTAAGCATCTGGATGCATCACAGCTTGGTATAGTAACTGCTGCTCTTAAAAAATAGCTTTATTTGTCACATGTGTATCGAAACATACAGTGAAATGCATTATTTACGTTAATGATCAACATAGCCCAAGGCTGTGCTGAGGACAGCCTGCAAATGTCATCATTCTTCCGGTAGTATACTCACAGCTCGGAACTCAGAAGTTGGAGGCGGAGTTAAGATGGCACTAAATGGCAACTCCTTTGCTTGCATCTCCAAATTTCTCGGTGTTCACCTGATGGAGAATCTCACTTGGTCCCTCAACACCAGCTCCATAGCAAAGAAAGCCCAGCAGCGTCTCTACCCCCGAAGGCTGAGGAAAGTCCATCTCCCACCCCCCCATCCTCATCACATTCTATAGGGGTTGTATTGCCTGGTTGAACCATCATTGCTGGTTCAGAAATTGCACCATCTCGGATCGCAAGGCCCTGCAGCAGATAGTGAGGTCAGCTGAGAAGATCATCGGGGTCTCTCTTCCCGCCATCATGGACATTTACACTACACGCTGCATCCACAAAGGAAACAGCACTATGAAGGACCCCATGCACCCCTCATACAATCTCTTCTCCCTCCTGCCGTCTGGGAAAAGGCTCCGAAGCATTCGGGCTCTCACGACCAGACTATGTAACAGTTTCTTCCTCCAAACTATCAGACTCCTCAATACCCAAAGCCTGGACTGACACCTTGCCCTATTGTCCTGTTTATTATTTATTGTAATGCCTGCACTGTTTTTATGCACTTTATGCAGTCCTGTGTAGGTCTGTAGTCTAGTGTAGCTTTCTCTGTGTTGTTTTTTTTTACATAGTTCAGTCTAGTTTTTGTACTGTGTCATGTAACACCATGGTCCTGAAAAACGTTGTCTCATTTTTACTATGTACTGTACCAGCAGTTATACAATAAAAGTGACTTGACTTGACTTGACTTGAAATAGCTCTACTTCCATCTTTAATATCTTTATTTTTCCCTTTCAGGGCTCTTTTGGAGACCCTGACCTGGAGGTACACCCAGACTTCGGTTCTTTGCGGGAATGGGACCTGTTCTCGGGTTTCAGGACAGCCGTTGCTGCTCAGCATGCCAAGGGTTTGGCCTGAGAGTCCAGCTTGAATTTGAAAGCCTAAGATCTCGGGGCGCAGGGGACTGGCGGATCGAGAGTCAGTGTCACGGCAGGAGACCCGCGTGTCGTCAGGGAGGCCGGAAAATCTTTCGCTGTAGGCCCGAAGACCCGAGATCTTTGCAATCTTCAGGTACAGAGCTCATAAAAAGCGATGAAATAGATTTTTAACATTGTTAACCAGCAGGTTGTTATTATATCTCCTGCTTGCTGTGAAATGGGGAACTCCTCCCTCTCTGTTATTAGGGAGAGAGAGAACTTGTGGTTTGTCGAATGCCAAATGAAATGTGATAGTCTTTGGGATAACTGCAAGTCTGTGTTTTTGCTATCGCCTAGCTCACACTTGTGCTCAGTGCTGGTACTGATGCTTTTTTTTTGCTGGGGGGGGGAAGAGAGTCATTGCTTGCTGCCACTTAAGCATGGGTGGGGGGGAGTTGGGGTTCTCACGTTTAACTGTCGTTCATTCTTTGGGGCACTTCTTTGGTTCCGTGGATGTTTGCAAAGAAAAAGCATTTCAATATGCATATTGTATACATTTCTCTGACATTAAATTGGACCTTTAAACCTTTGAACTTACGATCTCATGAGAGGAAATCAGAGCCAGATTTTCCGGCAACATCCTTGTAAAATTTCTCTTATTGATATCTTTCTTGCAGGTCAGTGACACAGTATTTCAAATTTGGCCTCACCAATGTCTTATATAACTTCAACATAGCAACCCAACTCCTGCATTCAATACTTTGAGTTATGAAAGCCAAAGTGGCAAACATACTCTTTACAACCCTATCTACCTGTGATGCTACTTTCAAGGAATTATGGATTCCCAAACCCCTTTAATCTACTGCACTCCTCAGTGCCCTACTGCTCACTATCTAAGTCCTACCATGGTTTATCCTCACAAAATACCACATTTCGCACTTGTCTGCATTAAATTCCATCTACAATTTTTCAGCCCATTTTCTGGTTGGTCCAGATCCAATTGAAAGCTTTTTTAGACTTGCTTGCTGTCTTCTATTCCCCCAAATTTGGTATCTCGACAAATTTGCTGATGAAAATCATTAATATAGATGATAAACAACAATGGACCCAGCACAGATCCCTGCAGCACATCACTAATCATAGGGCCTCCAGTCAGAGGGACAACCATATACTATCACTCGCTGACTTCTCCCACAAAGCCAGTTGAATCCAATATACTACCTCATCCTAAAGGCCAAGCAACTAGACCTTCTGGACTGGCCTCCCATGCAGGACCTTGTTAAAGGCCTTGCTAAAGACCATTTAGACAACATACATCACCTTTCCTTCATCGACTTTCCTGGTAACCTCCTTGAAAAATTCTATAATTGGCTAGACATGAACTACAATGCACAAAGCTATGTTGACTATACCCCTCAGGCCCTGTCTAACCAAGAACTTATATATCCAGTCCCTTAGAATACCTTCCAACAATTTATCCACTGCTGACATCATGCCTTATTATTGGAAGCTTTTCTTGAACAACAAAAACAACATTAACTATCCTAACAACACACACCAGCAGGCCAGGTAGCATCTATAGGGAGAAGCGCTGTCGACGTTTCGGGCTGAGACCCTTCGTCAGGATTAACTGAAAGAAAAAATACTAAGAGATTTTAAAGTAGGAGGGGGAGGGGGAAATGCGAAATGATAGGAGAAGACCAGAGGGGGTGGAATGAAGCTAAGAGCTGGAAAGGTGATTGGCAAAAGGGATTCAGAGCTGGAGAAGGGAGAGGATCATGGGATGGGAGGCCTAGGGAAAAAGAAAGGGGGAGGGGAGTACCAGAGGGAGATGGAGAACAGGCAGAGTGATGGGTAGAGAGAGAGAGAAAAAAACAAACAACTAAATATGCCAGGGATGGGGTAAGAAGGGGAGAAGGGGCATTAACAGAAGTTAGAGAAGTCAATGTTCATGCTATCAGGTTGGAGGCTACCTAGCCGGTATATAAGGTGTTGTTCCTTCAACCTGAGTGTGGCTTCATCTTGACAGTAGACGAGGCCATGGATAGACATATCAGAATGGGAATGGGACGTGGAATTAAAATGTGTGGCCACTGGGAGATCCTGCTTTCTCTGGCGGACTATCCTCCAGTCCTTCAGCACCTCACCCATAGCTAAGGATTTTTCAATTACCTGTAATACAGCCCCTGCAATTTCTGCACTAGCCTCCCACAAGGTCCAAGAGGGCACCTTGTCAGGTTCTGGGGACTTATCCACCTTAATTTGCCTCAAGACAGCAAGCACCTCCTCCTCTGTAATCTGTTTATTGTCCATGACCTCACTGCAGTTGTGCCTCACTTCTATAGATTCTGTGTCCTTCTCCCAATTTGTTTCAGGCCAGCACACACCTCCTCTGTAATTCTCTTTCTGAAACAGCAGAACATTTGCTATCCTCCAGTCCTCAGTCTCCTCACAGTGCCCATCCTCTATCCTCTCAACACAGAAGATTTTCTTATATTTGTTACTGTATTTGTTGCCAACCATCTTAAGTTTAAGGCTCCAGTTTTAAACCCGCCTGCAAACAGAAACAATAAATGATAAGGCAGTAAATTACCTTTATGTATTCATGGTGGTGTAGCTGCAATGTTTCGAGTTTATTAGAGATGTGGGCTGAAAAATAAAGCTTGCTTTTAGAAGTTAATTATAATGTTCCTTAAAGCATATACAGCATGGTGTCACACTGACAGTAGGGTTCTGTATGCAATATCCCAGGCAAATTAATCCATCAGAAGGTAGGTAGGTAGGTGGGGTGTGTGTGTGTGTGTGTGTGTGTGTGAGAGAGAGACACACACACACACACCCCCCTTTAGCACACCCTGCCGTGCTTTGCCATCCACAGGTGGGGGGGGGGGGGGAGGGAGAGTTTAAAAGAGATGCGTGGGGCAAGTTAAGGCTTTTTTCTTTGGACAGAGGAAGATGAGAAACAATTTGATAGAGGTGTTCGAGATTATAACAGGCGGTCCTGAAAACAGAATGTAGGGAGTTTCATAGAAAGCTGAAAAGCAGGACTCCAGGGTGGTAAGAATAGGATGAATTAGCAAATGAATGCATGGCTGAGGAATTGTTGCAGGGGGCAGGGTTTCAGATTTCTGGACCATTGGTATCTCTTTTAAGGAAGATATAATCTGAACAAAAAGGACAGGTTACATCTGAACCTGATGGGGAACAATATCCTTGTGAGCAGGTTTACTAGAGCTGTTGGGGAAGGTTTAAACTAATTTTGCAGGGGGATGGGAACTGGAGTGATAGGGCTAAGGAAGGGGTAGTTGGTATACAAATAGATGCAGTGTATAGTGAAGCTATGAGGAAGGACACATAGCTGACTAAGTAAGTTCAAGTGTAAAAGGGGGGCAAAATCAAAAAGGGTGATGAATACAGGACTGAAGATGTTTGTTATATTTGAATGCACACAATATACAGAATAAGACAGATGATCTTGTAGCACAGTTAGAAATTGGCAGATATGACATTGTGGGCATCGCCGAATTATAGCTGAAAGACAGTCATCGTTAGGGGCTTAACATCCAAAGGTACATGTTGTATTGAAAGGACAGGCAAAGAGGCAGAGGAGGTGGGGGGCCATGTTGGTATAAAATGAAATCAAATCCTTCGAAAAGATGACATGGAATTAAACTCTACCTTGTGGGTAGAGTTAAGAAACTGCAAGGGTAAAGAGACCCTGATGAGAGTTATATACAGGCCCCAAACAGTACCAGGATGTAGAGAACAAATTACAACAGGAGATAGAAAAACATGTAAGAAAGGCAATATTACAATAGTCATGGGGGATTTAAATATACAGATAGATTGGGAAAATCAGGTTGGTGCTGTATCCCAAGAGAGGAAATCTTTAGAATGCCTACAAGATGGTTTTTTTAGAGCAGCTTGTGGTTGAGCCCTCTAGGGGAAAGGCAATTTAGGATTGGATATTACGTAATGAACCAGATTTGATTAGGAAGCTTAAGGTAAAGGAACCACTAGGAGACAGTGATCGTAATATGACAGAATTCACCCTACAGTTTTAGAGGGAGAAGCTAAAGTCAGATTTATCAAAATTGCAGTAGAGTAAAGGGAATTACTGAGGTATGAGAGAGAAGCTGGCCAAAGTTGATTGGAAGAGGACATTATCAGGGAACAGCAGAACAGCAATGACTGGAGTTGCTGGGAACAATTTGGAAGTCATAGGAAAGATACATTTCAAAGATGAAATATTCTAAAAGTGAAGATGACACAACCATGGCTGACAAAGGAAGTCAAAGACAGTATAAAAGGAACAGAGAGAATATATAATATAGAAAAAAATTAGTGGGAAGTTGGAGGACTGGGAAGCTTTTAAAAAGCAACAGAAGGCAACTAAAAAAGTTATAAGAAGAGAAACTATGAAATATGAAGGTAAGCCAATGATATAAAAGAGGATACCAAAAGATTTTTCAGATATATAAAGAATAAAAGAGCAGTGAGAGTGGATTATCGGACCATTGGAAAATGACTCTGAAGAGGTAGTAATAGGGGACAAAGAATTGGTAGACAAACTTAATAAGTATTTTGCATCATTCTTCACAGTGGAAGACATGAGCAGTATGCCATAATTCACAGGTGTCATGGGGACAGAAGTGAGTGTCATGGTTATTACTAAAGAGGTGTTTGGGGAGTTGAAATGTCTGAAGGTAGACACCTGGGCCAAATGGACTACACCATAGAGGCATTAATAATGACCTTTCAAGAATCACAATATTCTAGAATGGTTCTGGAGGACTGGAAAATTGCTAATGTCACTCCACTCTTTAAGAAGGGAGGAAGGAAGAAGAAAGGAAATTATAGGTCAGTTAGCCTGACTTCAGTGGTTGGAGTCCATTATTGAGGATGAGGTTTCAGGGTACTTGGAGGCACATGATACAATAGGTCAAAGTCAACATGGTTTCCTAAAGAGGAAATCTTACCTGATAAATCTGCTGGAATTTTTTGAGGAAATAACAGGCAGGATATACAAAGGAGAATTGGTGGATGTTGTGTACTTGGATTTTCAGAAGGTCTTTGGCAAAATGAGAGTCCATGATATTACAGGAAAGCATAGATAAAAGGTTAGCTGACTGAAAGGAAACAAAGAAAGAATAAAGGAAGCCTTTTCTGGTTGGCTGTCAGTGACTACTGGTGTTCCACAGGAGTCGGAGTTGGGATTGCTTCTTTTTATGTTAAATCTCAAAAATCTGCATGATGGCCAAGTATGCGGATGATACAAAGATAGGTGAAGGGGCAGGTAGTGTTGAGGAAGCATAGAGCCTGTAGGAGGACTTAAGCAGATTGAGAGAATGGACAAAGAAGTGGCAGATGGAATATAACGTAGGGAAGTGTATCATCATGCACTTTGGTAGAAGAATTAAAGGTATAGACTATTTTCTAAAGTGGGAGAAAATTCAAAACTCAGAGATGCAAAGGGACTTGGAGGGCCTCATGCAGGAGTAAGTTGAGTCTGTGGTGAGGATGGAAATGCAATATTAGCATTAACTTGGAAAGGACTAGAATATAACAGCAAAAATGTAATGCTAAGGCTTTATAAGGCAATGGTCAGACCACACTTGGAGTATCGTGAACAGTTTTGGGCCTCTTATCTAAAAAAGATGGGCTAACTTTGAAGAGCGTCTTGAGGAGGTTCACAAGAATGATCCCAGGAATGAAAGTGTTAACATTTGAGGAGTGTTTGATGGCTCTGGGCTTGTTCTTACTGGAGTTTAGAACAATGGAGGGGATCTCATTGATTGAATACTAAAAGGCCTAAATAGAGAGAATGTGGAAAGGATGTTTCCCAATAGGGAAGTCTCAGACCAGACAGCATAGCCTCAGAATAGAGGGACATCAATTTAGAACAGAAATGAGGAGGAATTTCTTTAGCCAGAAGGTGGTAAATCTGTGGAATTCATTGCCACAGACAGCTGTGGAGGCCACGTTATTGGGTATATTTAAAGTAGAGGTTGATAGGCCCTTGATTTGTCATAGAAGCAAGGGTTATGGGGAAACGGCAGGAGAATGGGATTGAGAGGGATAATAAATCAACCATTTTTTAAAAAAAATTTTTATTGAGTTTTCAATTATTACAGAAGAAAAGAAAAGGAATTATCAGCCCTTCCCCCCCCCCAACATATCCCTATAGAAAGAAAGAAAAAAAAGAAGAAAAAAAGAAAGAAAGAAAGAATGCTTGGATATCAGAAGTTCCCCACATGCTCCATGGAGTTCATAATAGCTTTAGTATATATATTTCTTTCTTTCCCCAAATAACCAGTAATTTTATCTTCGGAGCACCTATATATTTAGTCCTATCTTTTGTAAATAAGGGCGCCAAATTTTCAGAAATGTTTCATATTTATCTCTTAAATTATAAGTAATTTTTTCAAGTGGAATACAGCTAAAGATTTTGTTCTTCCAATGATCTATACTTAAGTATGAATCCGATTTCCAAGAAACTGCAATAGCCTTTTTGGCTACTGCCAATGCAATTTTTATGAATTCTTTCTGATATTTATTCAATTTGGGTTTCAGTTTTATCCCTTCAATATCGCCTAGTAAAAATAATATTGGGTTATGTAGAAGTTGTGTTCCAATAATTTATTCCAGTAAAACTCTTAAATTTGTCCAAAAAGGTTGAATTTTAAAACAAGACCAAGTAGAATGTGAAAAAGTACCAATTTCTTGATTACATCGGAAGCATTGATCAGATAAATTTGGGTTTAATTTATTTATTTTTTGTGGTGTAATATATAATTGATGTAAAAAATTATATTGCACTAATCTTAGCCGGACATTTGTTGTATTTGTCATACTGTCAAGACATAGTCTTGACCAGCCTGTTTCTTCAATTTTAATATTCAAATCAGTTTCCCATTTTTGTCTTGACTTATGAATTCCTTGTTTAATTGCCTGTTTTTGAATCAAACTATACATATAAGAAATAAATTTTTGAATTTTTCCTTTTTGAATTAAAGTTCCTATTTCATTAGGTTTCGGCAATAACATTGTTTGACTCAGTTTACCTCTTAAATAAGCCCTTAATTGAAAATAACAAAAAAGAGAGTTGTTTGATATTTTGTATTTATTCTTTAATTAATCAAATGACATTAATATACCTCCTACAAAACAGTCTCCTATATATCTAATCCCTTTTTGAAACCAGTTGTATAAAAGTTGGTTATCCATTGTAAAAGGAATAAGTTTATTTTGATTTAAAGGTCTCTTTGCTAATAAAGATTTCCTTATCTCATCGTCAACATTTATCTTATTCCATAAATCAATCAAATGTTTTATTATAGGAGATTCTTTCTTTTCCCGTATCCATTTAGATTCCCACTTATATATAAAAGTTGAAAGATTAGGTATTATCATAGATTGGAGTAATCCTATTAAAAATAATGACTAATTTACTGAATTTTTTAAGTTTTAATGTTAATGGGCTTAATGAACCGAAAAGAAAAAGAATTTTAACATACATTAAGAAAATGAAAATAGATATAGCTTTTTTACAAGAAACACACTTAACAGAGATAGAACATCAGAAATTAAAAAGAGATTGGGTCGGAAAGGTTATTGCAGCTTCATTTAATTCAAAGGCGAGGGGAGTTGCAATTTTGGTTAATAAAACTTTACCAATTAAAATACAAAATGTATTAATTGATTTGACGGGGAGATATGTAATTATTCATTATCAAATTTTTTCAGAACTATGGACTCTTATGAATATTTATGCACCAAATAAAAATGATGTAAAATTTATACAAGAGACCTTTTTGAATTTGGCTGACGCACATGATAAAATATTAATAGGTGGAGATTTTAACTTTTCTCTAGACCCAGTTTTAGATAGATCAACAAAGGTTGTCACAAAATCAAAAGAAGCAAAATTAACTTTATCATTGATGAAAGATTTAAATTTGATTGATATATGGAGAAGAATTAATCCAAAAGAAAGAGATTATTCATTTTATTCAAATGGACACAAAACTTACTCAAGGATAGATTTTTTTTCTATTATCAATGAATATTCAAGACAGAGTGAAAAATATGGAATATAAAGCAAGAATATTGTCAGATCATTCCCCCTTGATAATGACAATGATAATGATGGATAAAGAGGAATCGATTTACAGATAGAGATTTAATTCAATATTATTAAAATTTTTTATTAAAGATTTCTGTGATTTTATGAAAAAGCAGATTCAGTTTTTTTTTAGATACAAATTCACATTCAGTTGATGATAAATTTATATTGTGGGAAGCAATGAAGGCATATTTGAAAGGCCAGATAATAAGTTCCACTTCTAAAATTAAGAAGGAATATATGATAGAAATAGATCAATTGGAAAAAGAGATTACAAAATTAGAAAAAGAATCTCAAAGATATATGACAGAAGAAAAACGAAGGCAACTTGTTAACAAGAAGTTACAATATAATACACTTCAGACATATCAAACAGAAAAAGCAATTATGAGAACTAAACAGAGATATTACGAACTAGGTGAGAGATCACACAAGATTCTTGCTTGGCAGTTAAAAACAGACCAGACTTCCAAAACGATAAATGCAATTAGAACAAGTGTAAATAAAATTACTTATAAACCTTTAAAAATTAATGAAACTTTTTAATTCTGAGCTGTATCAATCAGAATCACAAAATGATAATGTCGAGATAGAAAGGTTTTTATCACAAATAACTCTTCCAAAATTGGATTCGGAAGAACAGAAGGGATTAGATTTACCTTTTACATTAAAAGAGGTCGAAGAAGCTCTAGGATCACTTCAGAGTAATAAATCCCCAGGAGAAGATGGTTTTCTGCCCAAATTTTACAAAATGTTTAAAGATTTACTAATTCCTCCTTTTATGGAGTTAATACACCAAGCGGAAAGAACGCATAAACTTCCAGAATCTTTTCCGACAGCTATTTTAATAGTATTGCCAAAAAAAGATAGAGATCTTTTAAAGCCCACATCATATAGACCTATTTCTTTGTTAAACACCGATTATAAAATAATAGCAAACATTTTATCTAGTAGATTATCTAAATACTTACCAAAATTAATACATATGGATCAAACAGGATTTATCAAAAATAGACAATCGGCAGATAATGTAACCCGGTTACTTAGTATAATTCATTTGGCACAAAAGAGGGAGGAAATGAGTATGGCAGTTGCTTTAGATGCAGAAAAAGCATTTGATAGATTGGAATGGGATTTTTTATTTAAGGTATTGGAAAAATATGGATTAGGAGTATCCTTTATAAAATGGATTAAAACTTTAAATACTAATCCCAAAGCTAAAGTAGTGACAAATGGTCAAATTTCAACATCATTTCAGTTAACAAGGTCAACTAGACAAGGTTGTCCATTATCACCTGCTTTGTTTGTGTTGGCGATGGAACCATTAGCTGAATTAATTAGAACGGACCCAGATATTAAGGGTTTCAGAGTTAACCAGGAGGAATACAAGATTAACTTATTTGCTGACGATATTCTGCTTTATTTAACAAACCCATTGTATTCGCTACATAAATTATCTTCTAGATTGGAAGAATATGGGAAAATATCAGGGTACAAAATAAATTGGGATAAAAGTGAAATTCTACCTCTGACTAAAGGAGATTACAGTCAATGTCGATTAATAACTCAATTTAGATGGCCGATAAATGGTATAAAATATTTAAGTATAAGAGTTGATAATGATATAAAGAATTTATATAAATTAAATTATTTACCATTATTGAAAAAAATTCAAGAAGATCTTGATAAATGGATGATGTTACCAAAAACACTAGTAGGCAGAGTAAATACTGTAAAAATGAATATATCCCCTAGATTACAATATTCATTCCAAACACTACCAATAAAACTACCCCAGAAGTTTTTTCAAGAGTTAAATAAGTGTGTGAGGAAGTTCTTTTGGAAAGGTAAGATGTCAAGAATATCGCTGGAAAAATTGACATAGAAATTTGATCTAGGAGGGTTGCAACTTCCAAACTTTAAGAATTACTATAAAGCAAATCAACTTAGATTTATTGCATCTTTTTTTGATGAAGATAAACCAGCATGGATTAGAATAGAACTAGATAAAATAGGAGAAAATATACCAGAATAAATCAACCAATGTCTTATGGTCTTCTGATTTGAGGCATAGACCAGGTGGATAGCAGAGATATTTTCCCAGGGCGGAAACGGCTAATACAAAGGGGCATAATGTTAAGGTGATTGAAAGAAAATATAGGAGGGATGTCAGATGTAAGTTAATTTACACAGAGGGTGGTGAGTGTGTGGAACACCCTGTCAGGGGTGGTTTTAGAGACAGATACATTAAGGGAATTTAACAGATTTAACAATTTAATGGGCACATGGATGATAGAAGAATGGAGGACTACACAGAAGGGAAGTGTTAGATTGCTCTTACAATAGGTTTAAAAGTCAGTCCGACATTCTGGCCCGAAGTTATGTTCTGTGTTATTATGTTCTATATTCTATGTGCTATGATACTTTGAAGTTAGTAAAGTAATTGTCCAAAAGTTGGTGTGTCACTTTCATCCTTCAATTATACCCTTACCTTCTCTCGGTATGCCAAATGGCTCCAGTCTCCTGCTGTGCAAAGGGAAGCTATGCTCTTCAAAGACTTTTTTTGCTGAGACAGACTGTGCATGATCTACAAACCATCCTTGCTTGACCATATGACCACAACAGCATAAGAATAAGACATAGCAGCAGAATTAGGCCATTTAGCCCATTGAGTTCATTTGCCATGTCCTGATTTATTATCCCTCTCAACCCCATTCTTCTGCCTTTTCCCCGTAACCTTTGATGCCTTTACTAATCAAGAACCTATCAACCTCCGCTTTGAACAAACCAATGACTTGGCCTCCACAAACATCAGTGACAATAAATTTCACAGATTCACCATCTAAAGAAATTCTCTTCATCTCTGCTCTAAAGGGACATTCTTCTATTCTGAGGCTTGCCCTGTGGCCCTGATTCCCCCATTCTCAGAAACATCCTCTCCACATCTACTGTATCTAAGCATTTCAATATTCAATAGGTTTCAATAAAATCTGCCCTGATTCTTCTAAACTCCAGAGTGTACAGGCCCAGCACCATTAATTGTTTCTCATACGTTAACCTTTCATTCCCAATATAATGGACATTATCTTAACCCTTCCCTGCTGCATTTTCCACAAGATAGCCTATGCATGTCCATATCATGAACTGATGGATTGACTGCCCGGATGTGTTATTAGATTATCTCTTACTTGTAATGCTTACACAGCCCTGCTATAGCCAGTGCCCACAGACATAAATTGTAACTTCAGGGACCAGGGTAACAAGGGTGACTTACCTGAGATGGATGTTCCACAGGGAATGTTGTCAATGGAGCCGTGGCTGTTGGCAGTGACTCTCACACACTGCTCTCCCTTGTAGATGGTGGGATGAACAGAGACAGTAAATTCACCCAGCTCCTTCCCCGTATCAGAAATTGTGACCAGAGAATCGGTGAAGAGTATCAGCGCCAGTTCCTCAGAAGCTGAAACAGATAGTATATCCTGTAAAAACTGGTGAGATTGTTAAAGGTGTAAGTTCAGAGGACAGGAATGGGACTGATAGCTCTGCTAGGAGCCCTTGTGGGCAAATGGCCTCCTTACTGAAGGAAATGTTAGTTTGGGAGTAGGATATAGATTCCACCCCCCCCCCCCCCCCCCAGCATCTTGCACTGAGTTTCAATCCTCAAACAACAACCTTCACTATATAATGAACAGAACTAGCACCTCCACATCTTTTGGAGGCTAATGAAATTTGGCATGTCTCTGCCAACCGTCACCAATTTTTATCAATGAACTATAGAAAGTATCCTATTTGGATTCATCACAGTTTGGTATGGCAGCTGTTCTACCCAAGAGCACAAGAAACTGTAAAGAACTGTAGACACAGCTCAGCACGTCTGTCTGTAATACTTGCTGCCTTGCTAAAGCAAGCATAATCAAAGACCCCACCCACCCTGGACATTCTCTCTTCTCGCCCCTCGCAGTGGGCAGAAGATGCAAAAACCTAAAAGCAACAAGCTTAAGGATAGCTTCTACCCTGCAGATAAAAGGCTATTGAACGGTCCCCTAGTAAGATAAAATGAAGTCCTAATCTCACAATCTACCTTGTCATTGCCTTTCACCTTGTTTGCCTGCACTTCTCTGTAACTATAACATTTTATTCCGCATTCTGGAATTGTTTCCTTTGTACTATCTCAACGCACTGTTGTAACGAAATGATCAGAATGCATGACAAGCAAAAGAAAGTATTTCACTGTACCTTGGTAATATGTGAAAAACTTTGCTCTTTTCAAAAAGTTTAGAGACATAGTGGACAGCAAGGAAGGTTATCAAAACTTGTAGTGGGATCTGGACCATTGGAAAAATGGTGGATGGGATTTAATGCACATAAGTGTAAGGTGTTGCACTTTGGGAGGACAAACAAAGGTGGGACTTGCACTGTGAGCAGTAGGGCACTGATGAGTATGGAGGATCAGAGAGATCTAGGGATGGAGATCCATGATTCCTTTAGAGGAGTGTCACAGGTAGAAAGGGTTATAAAGAGAGCTTTTGGCACGTTGGCTTTCATAAATCAAAGTACTTAGTACAGAAGATAGAATGTTATGTTGAAATTGCATAAGATATTGCTGAGGCCTAATTTGGAGTATTGTGTGCAGTTCTGGTCACCTACCTACAGAAAATCTATTAGTAGCATCAATCAGTACAGAGAAAATTTACAAGGATGTTGCTGGGACTTGAGGACCTGGGAAGGGCTGCATAGGTTAGGACTTGATTCCCCAGAGTGTAGAAGAACGTAAGGAGACTTGATAGTGGTATGCAAAAATTATGAGGGGTATAGTTAGGGAAATGCACGCAGGTTTTTTCCACTGAGGTTGGGTGAGACTAGAACTGGAGGGCTAGTCACTTGCAGATCGTCCCCAGTACACCTTTGGACTACGCCGGTCATTGAATCAAACAATGCACTTCACTGTATATTTTGATGCTTTGATGTACATGTGATAAATAAAGCTAATCTTTAGAACTAATCTTTATAGTCTGATTGATAAAAAAGGACTAGGAAATTAGGATGGGCAGCAGAGCTTTGGATGACAATAGAGTTATAGAACACTACAAAACAGAAACAGGCCCTTCGGCCACCTAGTCTATGCCAAACTGTTATTCTGCCTACTCTCATCCACTTGCACATGGAGCATAGCCCTTCATACCACTCCCATCCATGTACCTATCCATACTTCTCTTAAATGTTGCATTCAAAATTGTATCCACCACTTCCACTGAGTATAGAATGGAAGGAAACACAGCAGGGTATAGCTGTGATTGAGGTTAATGCTGACTCCAGCTATTTAAGGACTTACTGATCGAAGCCAGGAAATTGATGGCTTCCACATTGGCTGTCGGTAACGGCAATGGTGGTGGTGACACCTGCACGGGTTGTTGTTGGAGTGTCAGCTCTTTCTGCTGATCCAGTTTTACTAGCTGTTCCTTGGAAGTATTTATTTCTGGACTTTTTGTCTTTTCTGGGAATGTTCCATCTCTTGGGATTGTTTCCTCTCCTGGAGATTTTAGCTCTGTGAGAGACTTTTTCTCTCTTAATAACATTGGCTCTCCTGGAGATGTTGGCTCTGTAGGGGACTTTTTGTCTCTTGGTAATGTTGACTCTCCTGGAGATGTTGGCTCTGTAGGGGACTTTCTCTCTCCTGGGGACTTTGGGTTTCCTGGTGATGTTGGCTCTGTAGGGGACTTTCTCTCTCCTGGGGACTTTGGGTTTCCTGGTGATGTTGGCTCTGTGGAGGACATTCCCTCTCCTGGGGACTTTGGGTTTCCTGGTGATGTTGGCTCTGTCCGGGATTCTCCCTCTCCTAAGATTGTTGCTTCTGTCAGAGATGTCTCCAGCGAGAAGGTTGCTTCATTTGGCGATCTTGCCTCTTGTGGGCGTGATTCTTCTGAGGATAATTTCACCTTCAGAGACGGTACCTTCATAAGGGATGATCTCTCTTTTGGGGACACTCCCCCCTCTAGTGGTTCCTGATCTTCAGAGGTTGACATTCTTCAATGTGCTTCCCTATAAAAGAACAGAAATCTTGAGTAGAATTTCTCATTGGCATTGGTGTGCCAGTTATTGCACCCCCAATTCTCAAACATAACTAAAGAAGAACTCAAAGCAGCATGAAGCCTTTCAGCCCTTTTTGCTCATTCTACTATTCAATAAGAATGGTAAAGACTCTGAACTAATAAGACTCTTAGCCTCACAGTCTATCTTGTTATAATCTTGTTATTGCTTGCTGACCCATTTTCCCAGGTTTGCCCACATCCCCTAACCATCTGGCTCATATCCCGCTCCACATTTCCTATCCATGCACCTGCCTAAGTGTCTTTTAGATGTTGGTCTACATGTCTCAACCATTTCCTCTGGCAGTTAGTTCTTAATACCTACTACCCTCTACATAAAGAAGTTTACCCTCAGGTCGCTATTTAATTTTTCCCCTCTCATCTTAAACCTATGCCTTCTAGTAGGTTAGCACAACACTATACAGCTTGAGGCGTTGGGAGTTCAGAGTTCAATTCTGGTGATGTTTGTAAGGAGTCTGTATGCTCTTCCTGGATCACGTAGGTGTCCTCCACGTGCTCTGGTTTCCTCCCACAGTCCAAAGATGTACCTGTTAATATTTTAATTGGTCACTGTAAATCATTGTGTGATTAGGCAAGTGTTAAAAAGGTGGGTTGCTGAACAGCGTTGATTATTGGGCCAGAAAAAGCCTGTTCTGCGCTGCATCTCTAAATAAAAACTTAATAAAATAGTTCTCGGTTCCCTTTCCCTGGGAAAGCGACTGCTAAAAGTAGAGAGATTTAGTACTGCATAATGAGAAAGTATTAATTATTTATTTGGTTCTTTAAGGATTTTTTAAATTTCAGAATTAAAAAATGTTACAGAAAAATTTGAAATTTGAGATTCTGAACATGATAAAACCAAAATACAAGAGCATGGAGAGGGTGCAGGTGATTGGGAAATCATATTAAATATGAAATAAGTATAGCCCAGCATTCAAAGAATTGCTGCCTCCATAAAGCAACCAACACAATCATAGACACGACTCTCTCCAGATATTATGTCTTCTCCCTTCTCCCATCAGGCAGAAAATGGAAAAGACTGAAAGCACGTACCACCAGGCTCAAGGGTAGCTTATAACCCAGCCGTTATAATAATATTGAACAGTTCCCTGGTACAGAAAGATTGACTCCTGACCTTATGATCTACTTCATTATGGCCCTGACAACTTATTAGAGCATAAGACCATAAGAGATAAAAGCAGAATTAGGCCATTTAGCCCATCAAGAATGCTCTGCCATTTTATCATGGCTGATCCATTTCTCTGTCAACCCCATTCATCTGCTTTCTCCCCGTAACCTTTCACGCCCTGACTAATCAAGAACCTATCAACCTCCACCTTAAATACACCCAATGACCTGGACTGCAGAGCCGCCTGTGCCCTCCTTAGCACCAACTCAATCTGCAAGTTAACCTATTACACTTTCTCTGTAACTATAACTATTTATTCTGCACTCTGTTATTGCTTCCCTTATACTACCTCAATGCATTGTTGTAATGATCTGTATGAATGGCACACAAGACATTGTTTGCACTGTACCTCATTGCATGTGACAATAATTTACCAAAATTATAAATTTTTTTAGTAATATGTCTTTCTTATGATCTCAGTATTTATTTATTCCTCCAATTGGACCACAACCTTCTCGAGGTTTGGAGACTTGCATGCCTCAATGACCCGGAGACTTTGTTGGCTGGAGTCAAGGCTTTATGCTTAGAGGCCAAACTAAGAGAGGTCCATCAGTCCTCCCGATATGGGGATTTAGCTCATGGCTAACAACCTGACTGGTAAAATAAAACTATTATGGAAAGAGCACTGAAAAATCCTTCTACATATGAGTGTGATGGTATTCATGAGTTTCCACCTGGGACTGGCATGACTAACAGTAAAAAAAACCAAAAGGAAGCTACTGGCACAATGAAGGAAGCCCTGAACACTGCCTGACATGGAAGACCTTCATTGCTGCACTGAACATCAGCTGCGTTGAGGCCAGTAAGTAAGTTATTTATTATTATTTACTGTTGTTTTTTTTTCATTTGCTGTGTTTCTTTTTGCATGGTGATTTTTTGCCAGTCTTTGTGTGTCGTTCCTCATTGATTCTGTTATACTTCCTTGTACTACTGTGAATGCCTGCAAGAAAGTGAATCTCAGGGTAATAGCAAGATACCTATATGCATACTGTACTTCGAAAATAAATTTATTTTGGACTTTAGATTTTATCTTTAAGAAAAAAACAGAAAAGCTGTTCAGCCATGGCTAACAAGTTAATGTTAGATCAAAGGAAAAGGCACATTATCAAAGAAAAACAATGAACTGGGGATGGGGAACAGAGAACAGTACAGCACAGGAAGAGGCCCTTCAACCCACTGTGCCAACCATGATGCCAATCAAACTAAACCTATCTAGCTACAAATAATCTATCTCTTCATTCCCTGCATGTCCCTGTTCCTGTTCCTGGCTAAGTGCTTATTAACATCAATAACATCTGCTTCCACCACCTCCTGCAATTATGGATTCCAGGCGTCTATATTTCTCTGTGTAAAAAACCAAATCCTACACATTTCCTTTAAATATAGCCCCTCTGTCAAGCTCACTTTAAATCTTAATTGTTTCACTCCTATTAAACTACAAACAATAACATGCAAGATCACAATGAGGTAGATTGCAAGGTCATAATCTTATTGAATATTAGAATAGGCAAAAAGGATCGAATGGCTTCCTTCTGCTTCTAGTTCTTCTGAAATTATTTCCCTTGGTTATTTATTGGGATACAATGAAGAATAAGCCCTTCAGCCTTTCAAGCTACGTCCCCCAGCATTCTCCGAATTTAATCCTAGCCTAATCACAGGGCAATTTAAAATGACCCATTAATCTACCAGCTGAGGGCAACCCTCTCATTCCAGGAATTAGCCTAGTGAATTTCCTGATGCATAAGGTAAGAAATAGCATTTTCTCTGAGTGAAGAACTTTTTGCTTTCATTCTCTTCGTTCATAGAACAGTATAGCACTGGACAGGCCATTCAGCCCACATTGTTGAGCTGATCTGATGCCAATTTATACTAAATATTCTCCCCCGTTAGAATTCCCTTACTAGGTCTGTCTCCAATGAGAGGACCCAACTGTAACATCGTCTCCCTTACCCTTTTCTGTCTATTCTAGTATCCCCTAGCTAGCTGCCCCAGTTGTTGGCACACAAGAATTTATTTTATATGTTAGGGATTACTCTGGAGTAATGAAATTATGTAAATATAGCAGATATTAATTCAAGAAAGAAACAGTTTTGAGTTCTTACTGTAAACTGCAAGCAGTAATCTGTCTGAAGTTAAAAGGACAGTTTATACTAATAACCGTTGGTTTTAGACTTGGTAAAAATAGGACAGAGAGTTACACAACTTTTATAGGTCATCTCAAAACTTTTCTTTTTGACAATGTAGTTAATGCAGCAGTTAATGTGCACAGACATCACATCAATGGGACAACGACAAGATTGTCTATATGAATGAGGTTGGCCGAAGCGTCAACATTGACTCAGACTTTGGCAGGCATTCCATGCCCTTCTTCAAAGAAGCATCAGGGATCTTTCATCTCCAACTGAGAGGGTAGGTGGGGCTCAGACTGTCATCCCATCCAAAAGGTGGCACCTCAAATAGTGTACCTCTCCATCCTAAACTGTCCTGAGGCACCAGGCTTCTAGACAGGGCCTAAACTCATAACATTCTGACACAGAGATTAGAGTGGTACTAAATGGTACACAGCTAAAATTCTCTGTCTGTCTCTCTTCCTTTCTCCCAAAATATAAAGGTTAGCTTTATTCTTGGTGAATGTCACAAACAGGGTAGAGGGAGACTCCAGTGAAAGTATGTGTGTGAGGTCGGTTTTCTGTGCTCGGTGTCAGATGTGGGAGTTCCTGGAGAGTCCCAGCCTCCCAGATGGCCACATCTGCACCAAGTGCGTCAAGCTGCAACTCCTTAGGGATTAGGGAACTGGAGATGCAGCTCGATGACCTTCGTCTGGTCAGGGAGAGTGAGGAGGTGATAGAGAGGAGCTATAGGCAGGTAGTCACTCCGGGGCCTGGGGAGCCAGGTAAGTCAGGAGAGGGAAGAGCTAGAGGCAGATGCTAGAGAGTACCCCAGTGGCTGTCCCCCTTAACAATAAGTACTCCTGTTTGAGTACTGTTGGGGAAGATGGCATACCTGGAGGAAGCAATAGTGGTTGCGCCTCTGGCACAGAGTTTGACCCTGTGGCTCAGAAGGATAGGGAAAGGAAGAGAATGGCAGCAGTGATAGAAGACTCTATAGTTAGGAGGTCAGACAGGCGATTCTGTGGAAGCAGTAAAGAAACACAGATGGTATTTTGCTTCCCAGTGCCAGGGTCCAAGATATTTCTGATCGCGTCCACAATATCTTGAGGTGGGAAGGAGAACAGCCAGATGTCGTGCTACAAATTGGTACCAATGACATAGATAGGAAAAGGGAGGAGGTCCTGAAAACAGACTACAGGGAGTTAGGAGGGAAGTTGAGAAGCAGGACCTCAAAGGTGGGATTACTGCCTGTGCCACGTGACAGTGAGTACAGGAATAGAATGAGGTGGAGGATAAATGCGTGGCTGAGGGATAGGAGCAGAGAGCAAGGATTCAGATTTCTGGACCTCTTTTGGGGCAGGTGGGACCTGTACAAGAAGGACATGTTGCACTTGAATCCCAGGGTGACCAATATCCTGGTGGGGAGGTTTGCTAAGGCTATTGGGGAGAGTTTAAACTAGAATTACTGGGGGGTTGGGAACTGAACTGAAGTGACAGAGGAAAGGGAGGTTGACTCACAAATAGAGAAAGCTTGGAGACAGTGAGAAAGGGAGGAAAGGCAGGTGATAGAAAAGGGATGTGCTCAGACCGATTGTCTGAGATGTGTCTATTTTAATGCAAGGAGTATGTATTATGAGCAAAGCAGATGAGCTTAAGAGCGTGGATCAGCACTTGGAGCTATGATGTTATGGTCATTACAGAGACTTGGATGCAGGGGCAGGAATGGCTATTTCAAGTGCCAGGCTTCAGATGTTTCAAAAAGGACAAGGAGGGAGGCAAGGGAGGTGGGGGCATGGCACTGTTGATCAGAGATAGTGTTATGGCTGCAGAAAAGGAAGATGTCATGGAGGAGTTGTTTATGGAGTCTCTGTGGGTGGAAGTTAGGAATGGGAAGGGGTCAATAACTCTACTGCGTGTTTTTTATAGACTACCCAATAGGAACAGGGACATTGAGGAGTAGATAGGGAGACAGATTCTGCAAAGCTGTACTAGTAACAGGGTTGTTGTGGTGGCAGATTTTAATTTCCCAACTATTCATTGGCATTTCCCTAGAATGAGGGGCTTAGATGGGGTGGTTTGTTAGGTGTGTTCAGGAAGGTGTCTTGACACAATATGTAGATAAGCCTACAAGAGGAGAGGCTGTACTTGATCTGGTATTGGGAAATGAACCTGATCAGGTGTCAGGAACCGGAGGAGATAGCAGAGGTACTTAATGAATACTTTGCTTCAGTTTTCACTACAGAAAAGGATCTTGGTGATTGTAGGGATGACTTACAGCAGAATGAAAAGTTTGAGCATGTAGATATTAAGGAAGAGGATGTGCTGGAGCTTTTGGAAAGCATCAAGTTGGATAAGTCACTGGGACTGGACAGAATGTACCCCAGACTACTGTGGGAAGCAAAGGTGGAGATTGTTGAGGCTCTGGCGATGATCTTTGCATCATCAATAAGGACAGGAGAGGTTCGGAGGATTGGAGGGTTGCAGATGTTGTTCCCTTATTCAAGAAAGGGAGTAGAGATAGCTCAGGAAATTATGGACCAGTGAGTCTTACTTCAGTGGTTGGTAAGTTGATGGAGAAGATCCTGAGCGGCAGGATTTATGAACATTTGGAGAGGCATAATACGATCAGGAATAGTCAGCATAGCTTTGTGAAAGGTAGGCCGTGCCTTACAAGCCTGATTGAATTTTTTGAGGATGTGACTAAACACATTGATGAAGGTAGAGCAGAAGATGTAGTAAATATGGATTTCAGCAAGGAACCTCCATGCAAGGCTTATTGAGAAAGTAAGGAGGCATGGGATCCATGGAGACATTGTTTTGTGGATCCAGAACTGGTTTGCCCACAGAAAGCAAAGAGTGGTTGTAGATGGGTCATATTCTGCATGGAGATCAGTGACTAGTGGTGTGCCTCAGGGATCTGTTCTGGGTCCACAACTCTTTGTGAATTTTATAAATGACCTGGATGAGGAAGTGGAGGGATGGGTGATGACACAAAGGTTGAGGGTGTTGTGGATAATGTGAAGGGCTGTCAGAGGTTACAGAGGGACATTGATAGAATGAAAAATTGGGATGGGAAGTAGCAGATGGAGTTCAACCCAGGTAAGTGTGAAGTGGTTCATTTTGGTAGGTCAAGCATGATGACAGAATATAGTATTAATGGTAAGTCTCTTGGCAGTGTGGAGGATCAGAGGGATCTTGGTGTCCAAGTCCACAGGACACTCAAAGCTGCTATGCAGGTTGACTCTGTGGTTAAGAAGACATACAGTGCATTGGCTTTCATCAACCATGGGATTAAGTTCAAGAGCTGAGAGGAAATGTTGCAGCTATATAGGACCCTGGTCAGACCCCACTTGGGAGTACTGTGCTCAGTTCTGGTGGCCTCACTACAGGAAGGACGTGAAAACCATAGAAAGGGTGCAGAGGCGATTTACAAGGATGTTGCTTGGATTGGGGAGCATGCCTTATTAGAATAGGTTGAGTGAACTCGGCCTTTTCTCCTTGGAGCGACAAAGGATGAGAGGTGACCTAATAGAGGTGTACAAGATAATGAGAGGCATTGATCATGTGACAATCAGAGGCTTTTTCCCAGGGCTGAAATGGCTAGCATGAGAGGGTATAGTTTTAAGGTACTTGGAAGTACGTACAGAGGAAATGTCAGGGGTAAGTTTTTTTACACGGAAAATGGTGAGTGCTCGAAATGGGCTGCCAGCGGAGGTGGTGGAGGTGGAAACAATAGGGTCTTTTAAGAGACTCCTGGATAGGTACGTGAAGCTTAGAAAAATAGAGGGCTATGGGTAAGCATAGGTAGTTCTAAGGTAAGGACATGTTCAGCACAGCTTTGTGGGCCATAGGGGATGTATTGTGCTGTAGATTTTTCTGGTATCCTCTCAGTGGTTATTATTATCCTCTATAGGGGCTTGAGATCCAAGTCCTTGCAGCTTCCATACTACACAATGACAGGACACTCTTACAGAAAGTTGTTAGAATGGGGTGGGGAGCCTTCCACACCTCAATCCCCTCAAAAAGTGTAGATGCTGCTGTGCCTTCTTGACTAATGAGGTGTTGTGTGTCCAAGTTAGATCATTCATAATGTGCACACCAAGGAACTTTGTGCTCTTCACTCTCTCCATGTTAAGAGCCATTGATGTGCAATGGAGAGTGGTTGAACTGTGCCTTCCTGAATTCCACAATCATCTCTTTTGTCCTGTCCATGGTGAGACTCGAGTTGTTCTCAGACCATTTGACACACTTCTCTATCTCCTCTCTGTATGCCAACTCATCATTTTTGCCATTGTTATATCATCAGCGAACTTGATGATGCAGTTTGAGTCGTGAGTCAATGCAGTCATGAGCCAGCAGTGTGTACAGCAACAGGCTGAGCACACAGCCCTGGGGGAGCACTAGTGCTCAGCATGATGAGCTTGAAATAATGCTGCCAACTCAGACTGACTAGTGTCTTTCCATCGAGATCCAAGATTCAGTTACAGAGAGGGGTGTTGTGTCTCAACAAGGACAGTTTACCCACCAGCTGCTGAAGGATGATCATTAAACACCAAGATGAAGTTGATGAACAACCTCCTGGTATATGAGGCAGGATGGCATGGACGGCTGAATCTATGGTATCATGAGTGGACTGGTTTGAGTGGTAGACAAACTGAAAATGCTTCAATGTAGTTGGAAGGTGGGATATTACATGATCTATTATCAGCTTTTCTAAGCACTTTATGATTGTTGAGATCATTTAGGCCAGTTACTGTTGCTGTCTTGGGCACTGGAATGATGGTGGCTGTCTTGAAGCCTTCAGGGATAATGGACTGTTGCAAAAAGATGTTAAAGATACCCATTGAGACCTCTGTTAGCAGGGCAGAACAATCCCTTGGCACCTGACCAGATATGTGACATAGTCCCACAGGTTTGCATGGGAAGAAGAGCCATTCCTTCAAGCCAGATGCTTAAAGCAAACTAATCAATATCCGATTGATAACTTCAGTGATGTCTTTCAAGCAAGATGTGAAGTTAAGGTATTATTTACTCAATTAGATCCCCTGACATGAATACTACAAGGACAGTACTGTAACAAATGAGCTGACTGTACCATTATCCCAGTAATTCATAGAGTAATATAGAATGCAAACAGACTCTTCAGTCCAACTGATCTATGCTAACCAGAATTTCCATCTGAGTTAGTCCAATTTGCCCATGCTTGATCCATATCCCTCTAAAACTGCCCTACCCCGGTACATGTTCAAGTGTATCTTAAATGTTGTTATTGTACTTTCCTCAATTACTTATCTGACAGTTTGTGTTAAATACACCACACTCTCTGTATGTCCATCAGGTGTCTATTATTTTTCCCCCCTCACCTTAAACCATTGTCCTTTTGCTTTTGATTTGCTCTCCCTGAAAAATAAAAGCTGTTGTATTCATAACAGCAACACACAAAAAATGCTGGAGGAACTCAGCAGGTCAAATAGCATGTATGGTGGGGAATAAACAGTCAATGTTTGGGGCTGAGACCCTTCATCAGGACTGGAAAGAAAGGGGCACAAGCTAGAATAAGAGGTAGGGGGAGAGGGAGGAGTACAAGCTGGAAGATGATAGGTGAGAGCAGGTATGAAGTGAGAAGCTGGGAGGTGATAGATGGAAGATGTAAAGTGCTGAAGAAGAAGGAATCTGATCAGAGACTATAGTGGACCTGGGAAGAAAGGGAAGGAGGAAGGGAACCAGAGGGTGGTGATGAACAGGTGAGAGGGTAACCAGAATGTGGAATGATAAAAGACAGAGGGTTGGGGGAGAAATTACCAGATGTTAGGAAATCATTGTTCATACCATCAGGTTGGAGGCTACCCAGATGGAATATAAGTATTGCATTCACCCTATCTATGCCCCTCCTGATTTTATACACCCCTATAAGGTCAGGCCTCACACTCATATGTCACCACTTACCTCTCAATTAACGTCACTAATAAAACAGAGAGACACATGAGAAACGTAGCTGCTGGAATCTGGAACAACAAACAATCTGCTGGAGGAACTCAGCAGATCGAGCAACATCTTTGGCGGGAAAGAAATTACTGACATCATGATGAAGGGTGTCAAACTGAAATTTCATTTCCTTTCCTCTCACTGATGCTGCTCAAGCTGCTGAGTTCCTCCAGCAGATTGTTTGTTGCTCACTGATAAAACAGATTAAACTGTAGCATGAATTCCTCCTACAGCTTGTTCTTTTTTTGTTATTGTGAAGCTTTGTGTGTACAATTTATACACTTGGTTCTTACTTAACAAGAATAATTGCACTTCAAATGCAGTTAATTATTTGTAAAATCAAGTCTGACATGCCGAGACACTGTCTCCTTTCCTGCCATGAGGTTCTTTTCTAGGAAGTACCACATCTATTAAGGGTGGAGTGTGACACCGCTAATAGCATGAAAAGTTTAAAGACCTTTAAAGATTAGCTTTATTTTGATGTCACATATACATTGAACTATCAAAACATACAGTGAAATGTTTCCTTTACGTCAAATCAAATCAGCAAGGAGTCTGCCTGGGCAAATGCTGCCAGGCTTCCGATGTGAATGTGAATGTTTTCGCATATAAAACTATGTGAGGCATTTATGTTTTTAAAACAATTGTAACAACTCATTTATTGAACTCCAAAAAACGGAACACAAAGAGCAGTAAAATCCTTTATGTAGTAATGTCATCATGTCAGGCCAGCCTACCTGACAGTGAACCCGAACTTAATATCGGTGGTTGTAAATTCAGTGTGTTTCCACCAGTTACATTACCCTACACAGACCCCTACAGAATTCACTAAGAAAGGTATTGTGAGCCTGTCCAGAGCTAAAACGTGCCACCTAGCTCTCGCCCTATGTTCCTGAGTGGAGGAACACTCCAAACGAATGTTGACGCGGTCTTGGTCATGTCGTGATGGCAGGGATATGGTAACAGAATCCTCCAAATGGGCTGGTTTAAGGCAATCTACCGAAATAAATTTAGGTTTGCCCCTCTTTTCTGTTTTTTTTTCTCCCCTTTCCAAAATGTGGAACAGGCCATTGTATGAGGGCGAAGGGGATGTTGATGTGCATCACAGCAGATTGTTACGAAGGTGAAGCAACTTTGAGGGGCCGAAGGGTACAAAGTCACCCCCTCCTTTTTGAGAATCGCAAGATTGCTATTATTTCGGGTCTGAGACCCAGGAAATGAGAGAGATACACATCATGAGGGAGAGAGATGCAGAATACACAACCAGGTGGAATGTGTCCTGACATCAGCGGAACGGAACCACTGACTACTGCTATTGTCTTTTGGAGAAGGAATTGTGTATTGAGTACTGTACTATTCATTGAAACCACTCAGGGGACAACCAGAGTGGTCTGGTTGAGGGATTGCATCATCCCAACCTGATTGACATCTGAGACCCCATGAGTAAGGATAAAAGAGGGGTCTGGGGAACACCCCTTTAGACGCACCAAGAGGAACGCTAGAAATCCCGTGACAGCGTTTTATAGCGAAAGCCGGTGGGGAGCTTGTGTGCGTCCTCCCTTGCCTGGGTGGCGGGCTCACCACGGAAGAACGGTTTAGCTAAAGGAGAGGTCACACTTGAACAGCCACGACAATGAGACCCCTGATGGATCGAAATCATAAAGGAAAGCTGGCAAGTTTTTCTCCTAATCTCTCTCTCTCTCTCTCTCTCTCCAACAATTGCAACACAGTGGTCCCCAACGGCTGCAGCCTGTATGAACTGAACGAACTATATATTTCCATCAGACAATACATTATCCCCTAGACAATGATAGAGCTTATTTCTTATTGATTATTATTATACCCGCACTTTTAGATTTAGTTTTAACGACGTATATTATCTGTATATTTGCATTGATATTATTTTTGTGTATTTTTACTAAAAAATACTGTTAAAAATAGTATCATCAGACTTCAACAGACGTCTCTATCTTTGCTGGTAAGTGACCCAGTTACGGGGTTCGTAACAAGATAAAAACAAACGAGGTGGAATGTAGGTCATCAGGAACCCAAGAATGCTGTAGGAGGTAGGAATAGGTGCAAAGGAATTGAATTTACTGAGAGGGCGGAACATTGTTGAGAGGCTGACCATGTGGTCGTGGCGTCAGGAATAAAATCACCTGGCACTTGTAACGGCTACCCGTATACCAACTCAGCAGTGGAAGAATGCAAGTCCTCTTTTGGAACTATTCTAAGCCCCAGGATCCATGGGATATGATCATGCCAATACTCATCAGTCAGGGAAGCCCTCAGAGCAAGACCATTGGACTGCGAGTGATATGCCATGGTGTGATGTAGCCTAACGGTGATGTCCTGGGCCAGCCTAGCCAGATGTCTGACATGAATAGCAGAACGTGTTCAGAGGAAATATCAGACAGGGCACCAAACCAAGTAACCCAGGTGCTGATGAATGTTAAAGCCACATCTGTGGCTGTCGTTAATGCTGGAGCGACGACCTCTGGCTATCTGGTGGTACGGTCCACCATGGTAAGGAGGTGCGTGAAACTGTGGGGGGGGGGGGGGTGGTGAGTAGATCAGCAAAGTCCACATTACTAAGTCAAACCAATCACTAAGGGACCTCAAAAGCTGCCAATGGTGCCTGCATATGATGGTTAATTTTTGCCCACAGGCCCTCCACAGGCTGCACTCCAATCATACACATCATTTCTAAGGCTGTGCCACACAAACTTTATTGCAACCAGTTTCTCTGATGCCTTCCGGCCTGAAAGCAAGAGACCACGTATGGAGTTAAAAAAAAATTCAGCCTCCAGTTTGCGAGCACTATAGGGCAAAGGCGACTGGTTAAGATGTTGCACAGAAGAGAAACCCCAGGTTCCCCAAACTTGGTCAGCTGCCATGCTGATGTAGTCAACCCCTAGGTGTATGGCCTGAAAGACTGATCACGAGAGGCAATCAGCCACGGCATTGCTTTTCCCTTTGATATGTTGTATATCAATTGTGCACTCTAATATGTAAGCCAGGTGGTTTGCTGCGTAGCAAACCAAGAGTCTGATATTTTGGCCATTGCATGCACAAGGGGTTTATGGTCAATGAACACTGTGAACACTTCCCTCTAGAAGAAACCAAAAATACCGGACAGCCAGTTAGAGACCAAGAAGCTCACGGTCAAAAGTGCTGTACTTCCTTTTGGGGGGGTGAAGCTGCCAGATGAAGAAAGCAAGCAAATGCCACATGCCTCCGACCAACTGTTCATGCGCAGCAACCACAGCATCAGTAGTAATGTGCTGCGGAGCAGGTGCACCAGTCAGGTTGCTTTGGAAAGGGCTCATTTGATATCATTGAGGATACAAAAAAATCATTTTGAACTTAAGTGACCTCTGGCTAAAAGAATAATTGGGGCTGAACAGGAATTTTTGAACTGAAGTAAACTCTGTCTTCAGCAGTTAGAAAAATAACCAGCTTATACGGATTCCCTTTTAATTGGCAGAGAGACATTGAGAATTGATAAATAATATGTTGTACCCTTGTTTGAGTAAGGGGGGAGGACTCACTGATAAGAACAGGAATGAATATCCATCTGTAATTAACTCAGGGCCTAGTAAGAGGAATAACTGATAAGGACTGGACAGCAAATCCATCTGTAATTAAACCTTGATTCAGTGGACTCTCTTATCTGTAACTAAGTTGTGCACCAACAGACTTGGTGGGTGTACCAGTTCAAATAACATCTTGCAATAGTAATGAATGGGGCTTACTATGTATAAGTGTACAGCTGTAACCTGACTAAGTCAGTCCCACTTGTCAGATGGTGGCAGCGCTTATGTGCCTTCCCTTTGACAACTGCAGGAGAATGCGCAATAAACTGTGGTGACGATAAGAAGCTGGTCTTCCGAGTTTTATTCAGATTCAGCTTTAACATCATCAAATACCTTGGTCATGTCCCCTGACCAGTCAAGCACGTAATTAGGGGTTTTGCCTTTAAGCACACAGGGGATGCATAAGTTCAGCAGCTCGCAGAATGAAGCAGTGATAGAAATTTACCATACCTAAAAGTTCTACATTTTCAGTAGTGCAGGCCAGTGGGAGATCTATAATAGTGGCTACTTTTGATGTGACTGATTTCACACATTCTGCAGAGATGCAATGGCTGAGAAAATCAATGGTTGACAACTCAAACTAACATTTAGCAGGGTTAATAATCAATTTGTGTTAGCTCAAGCACTTGGAAAATGTACGGATATGAGATACGTGTTGAGATTTGGATACGCTGGCCACAAATGTCATCCAGGTAAACAAAAAGAAAATCTAAGTCTTTTAATACAGACTTCATCAGCTGTTGGAAAGTCTATGCTGCATTTTTCAGGCCAAACGGCATGCATGGAAACTCAAAAAGGCCAAACGAGGTTATCACAGCTGTTCTGGGAATGTCCTCCGAGTACACTTACACTTGATTGTAGCCCATTACTAGATTCACTTTGGAAAATATTATCTTTCCGGGTAAACATGTTCAAAAGTCTTGGATATGGGGGACCAGATATGATCGGGGGTGGTTGCCTCATTAAGGTATTGGTAATCACCACATGGGAGGTGACCACCGCCGGACTTAGGGACCATAGGGAGAAGCAAAGTCCAGAGTCTATTCAACCGGAGTACGATGTTGGATCATGTTGGAAAACTCAGCCTTAATGGTTGCCAACTTGTCAGGGTCCGGTCTACGTGCGTGGCCAGTTGTGGGAATGTGGTGCTCAACCCCATGTTTTGTGACTGTAGAGGAGAACATGGGCTTGGTGAGGTTTGGGAATTCATCCAGCAGTCAAATAAACTCAAATGCGGTGGTGCATACGCTAAATAGAATTGTTGTGGGGAACTTACTGAGGGAGCAGGGTAGCAACTCAAAAGGCAGTTTGTAAGATCAACTGTGGGCACACAGGAAATCTGCACTGAGCAGAGGCTAGCCACTAGCCAGGGCAAAGTCCCGTGTATAACGTTGCCAACTGAAGTAGAGTGTTTCATAAGTCTTAACCCTCTTACCATTGGCAGCATCCAGTGAAGTTTCGTCGCTCTTTGCCTTCTCATCAATAGGCGATGTTGGCAGCACACTCACATGAGCACCTGTGTCACACAGGAAGCATCCCCCAAAGTGTTCGTAGTGAACAGCAGATGTCCCTGATAGCTGGAGCCTTCAATGCTCACAGACCTCAGATGTCCCAATGCACTGGCACTGTCAAAACTGCAAAGGGGTCGGCACTTCCTAGCATTCATACTAAAGCAAGCATGGTAAAAACACTGAACTGCCATTGTCTGCTTTGCAGCATTAGTTCACTTGTTCACTTGTTGGAGGCCTCACAGGCTGGGCTTATTGAGGAATGAAAAAGAGGAGGAATTATGCATAGTTGCCTTGCTGAGTGTAGACTATCAGCCATTTTAGCAAGCTCCCTTCACAGGTGTATGAGTGAGGGCTATGTGGACTTGATCAGGCATTGGCTGTATGAAGAGTTCTTTAAAAATAAAACAAGGTATATTTATTTCCCAGCAGAGACGTCATGTGGTGCATTAGCTCTAATAGCTTAGCATCACCAAGTCAAGGCGAGGAGAGCGACTATTTGGCACGCTCAGACTCCAATAATCCAGTAAAAGGGAGTTTTCAGTGATGGGTATTTATTGTGTTCAAGCAGACCCACAACTCTTGCAGCTGAGGAGTTTCTGAGAGACATGGAGGTGTAGATAGAACAAGCCAGGTAAGGGAGTGCTTGGATTGGGAGATGGACTGGTGGGTGATAGGTGGTGAGGGGAAAGTTCACATGGAACTAGGTGGGAGGAGGAGAGGGAGGAGAGGGAGAAGATAGAGACAGCTGCTGGAAGCAGATAACCAGGCACACAAAAACTGCCAGTGCTGAACTCTGAAAAAGAAGTCATGGGAAACTGTGTGGGGAGAGCTGCAGGGCAGATGGAACCTGATGCAGAAAGGGATCAGGTGGCTGTGCATGGGCAGTAGGTAAATGGAACTAGGAAGGACAAAAATAGATGATAGCTGGCCTATAGATTGAGTATGGGAAAGGGACAAGAATGGGCAGACTGGAAGTGGATTGGATGTGGGGGAGGGAACTCTGGAGATAAGAATATCTTAAATTGGCAAAACCAATGTTTGTTCCAATCAATTTAGACTACCAAGATGGAAAGTCAGAATTGGATTTGGATTTGGTTTATGCCCTCTTCTCATTGCTACCATCAGGGAGGAGGTACAGAAGGAGCCTGCAAACACACACTCACTGTTTTAGAACAGCTTCTTTCCTTCCATCAGTTTTCTTGATGGTCCATGAACATAAAATAACCATATAACAATTACAGCATGGAAACAGGCCATCTCTGCCCTTCTAGTCTGTGCGGAACGCTTACTCTCACCATGGCCTCATTATTTTTGGACTGTTTACTTATATATATAGATAATTTATAACAGTAATTTGTTATTGTAATTTTTAGCATATTTTATCTATTGCATTGTACTGCTGCCACAAAACAATAAATTTCACGACATGTCGGTGATAATATACTTGATTCAAATTCTGATTCTATCCAGTGAAGTGGGGAGAAGAGGTGGTTATGCTTGAAGCTGGAAACTGGAGCAACAGGATGTGGAAATCAACAGGTCGGGGTGCTTCTGCGGTGGGAATTGGACTGTCGAAGTTTCAGGTCAAAACCCTTCACTGGATCGAAATACGGGATGTTCCTCTTCGGTGGGTTAGCACTGGATTGACCGCTATAAATTGCCCCTATTGTATAGGTGAGGGTCAGAGGCCAGCCTCAAGGAGGGGAGGGAGGAGGTGAAGGGAATTGAACAAGCTGGTTCGCTCCTGATGGATACAACGGCCTTCCTCCGCTCTGTTCTAAACAGAATATACCAACCTCAAGTACAATAGGCCCCTTTCCAAATTTTACCAATCAGAAAACAGTTTACCTGACTGACAGACGAATCAGACATTCCCCGACGCCGATTGCTTACAAAATTCCCGCCCACCATCCCACTCTCCCCCAATCAAAGCATGACAAGTGGGCGGTCCCAACCTTAACCGACGGCAGCCAATGCACGATCAGATCCAGTCCCCCTGGCAACCAAACACTAGTGCGATGACCATCGAACTAAATAGTAGTGGCTGCACGGCGGCAATCGTATGGTATCAGCTGAAACGACGATAAAACCGATCGATGCTCCGGGATGTGTCGATGCGTCCTCCGCGAAGTTCGTTCACCTCCTCCAGTCTCCTACCTCGGCTGCATGGTGGCGGCTCCGCGCATCACGGAGGACCCCGTCACCCTGACAACCCCTCACCCAGCCTCGCAGAAGCTGTCCTCTATCCGCCTGCCGTTGCCATGGTAACAGGTTCTGCTATACCTCAACAATAAGTGGGAAGAATAGGGTAGCATAAATAAACACAAATACTGTTGAAAAACATTTGCTACTTACGTGGCATGAACACTTGAACCCCCCCCCCCCACACACACACACACACAGTTTGTAGGATCTTGCTGTATGGAAGGTAGGACTGTAGTTGCGCCAAGTGGTTACCATGGAGACTATCATCCAAAACAGGTTACCAAGTGTGTTGTTCCTGTGGGATCTTCACATCTCCAATGACTTTTGAGAGGCATCACGGCTTGGTAAGGCAAATACTCTGCCCGTGATCGCAGGAACCTCTACCGTTGTAGAGTCAGCTCAGCACATCACCATGGGCTCCGTCTACACTTGCCACTGCCTCAAAGTAATTTTGTTTAATCAAAGTATGTAGATGTTACCATATATTACCTTGAAATTCATTTTGTTGCAAACATTTACAGGAAAATAGAATTTATGAAAAACTTAAGATAATAAAGACTGTGAAACTGTGCAAAAGACAACAAATTGCACAGAACAGTATTTATGTCAGTTAATTGTAGCACATTACATATCTTCATGTATCCTCTTGGTACATATCCCCCCCCCCCTCCCATTTGAATTAAATTTCCTCTTCCTCCATCTTTATAACTAACCAATCTTCCTCTGTGGCCTCATGCTGCAGGTCGTTGATGCATTTAACCTAATATTTTGATGTACATGTGACAAATACAACTAATCTTTTGGAGCCCCAGCAATCTCCTCACATCAGTCTCCCTTGGTCTCCTCTACTTTTTCTCTCCCCATCCCTCCTTCCCTTTTCAAATTGCAGATTTTGAACCAAAATCACTTGCTTACACTAAAGTTGTATGGTTGGCTTCTCACCTTTTCAGGATTTCAGAATGCTTGAAGCTGTCATTAAGAAAGAAATAGTAAAACACTTAGAAAGGAGTGGTTCCATTAGACAGACGTAGCATGGATTCAGAAAAGGCAGGTCTTGTTTGACAAACTTACTGGAATTCTTTGAGGACATAATGAGTGCAGTGGATAGAGGGGAAGGTGGATGTCATATACTTGGGATTTCCAGAAGGCGTTCAATAAGGTGCTGCACAAGGGACTTATAAATAAGATGCAGATGCATGGAGTTGGAGAAAGTGTATTGGCATAGATAGTAGATTGGTTAACCAACAGAAGGCAAGAGAGTTGGTATATATGGGTTTCTCCGGTTGGCGGTCAATGGTGAGTGGGGTGCCACAGGGGTCGGTGCTAGGCCCGCAGCTGTTTACCATTTACATTGATGATTTGGAAGAGGGGACTGAGTGTAGCATAGCAAAATTTGATGATGACACTAAACTGAGTGGAAAAGCAAATTGTACAGAGGATGTGGAGAGACTGCAGAGGGATATAGCCAGGTTAAGTGAGTGGGCCAAGGTCTGGCAGATGGAATACAACATTGGTAAATGTGAGATCATCCACCTTGGAAGGAATAATAGAAGAGCAGATTATTATTTAAATAGTGAAAGATTGCAGCATACTGTTGTGCAGAGGAACTTGTGAGTGCTTGTTCGTGAATCACAAAAAGTTGACTTGCAGGTTCAACAGGTTATTAAAAACGCAAACAGAATGTTGGCCTTCATTGCTAGAGGAATTGAATTCAAGAGCAGGGAGGTCATGCTGCCACTCTACAGGGTACTGGTGAGGCTGCACCTGGAGTACTGTGCGCAGTTATGGTCTCCATACTTGAGGAAGGATATACTGGCTCTGGAGGCAGTACAGAGGAGGTTCACCAGGTTGATTCCAGGGATGAAGGGATTAACCTATGAGGAGAGATTGAGTCACCTGGGACTATACTCTCTGGAATTCAGAAGAATGAGAGGGAATTTTACAGAAACATACAAAATTTTGAAAGGGATAGCTAAGATAGAAGTAGTAAAGTTGTTTCCATTGGTAAATGAGACTAGAACTAGGGGACATTGCCTCAAGATTCAGGGGAGAAGATCTAGGACAGAGATGAGGAGGAACTGTTTTTCCCAGAGAATGGTGAATCTGTGGAATTCTCTGCCCAGGTAAGCAGTTGAGGCTTCTTCACTAAATATATTTAAGATACAGTTAGATAAATTTTTACATAGTAAGGGAATTAAGGGTTATGGGGAAAAGGCAGGTAGATGGAGCTGAGTTTACGGACAGATCAGCCATGATCTCATTGAATGGTGGTGCAGGCTCGATGGACTGGATGGCCTACTCCTGTTCCTATTTCTTATGTTCTTATGATTTGAGTAAACATCGACTTTAAACATCAACTGTTTCTCTCTCAACAGGCGCTGGCTGCTCAATTGAGTATTTCAACCATTTTCCACTTAAACTAGATATATACAGCATAGAGAGCAAGTCTTTCAGCCAAACTCCTCTGCACCAACCAAGATACCTAACTGAGCTTGTCAATGGTCAAAGCCCACCAATTACAAGTGTAGAAAAATGAAGGGTACTCTTATCGAAACCTATCAAATATTGAAAGGCTTCCCAGATAGAGTGGATATGGAGAGGGTGTAGAGTATGGGAGTCCAGGACCACAGGGCATAGCCTCAGAATACAAGGACATCCCTTTAGACCAGAGATGTGAAGGAATTTCTTCAGCAAGAAGGTAGTGAATCTGTGGAATTTGTTGCCACAGACAGCTCTGGAAACCAAGCCACTGGGTAAATTTAAAACAGAGGTTGACAGATTCTCAATTAGTATGGGTGTCAAATATTACAGGGAGAAGGCAGGAAAAAGATTTGAGAGGGATAATAAATCAGCCATGATGGAATTACAGAACAGACTCAATGGGTCAAATGGCCTAATTCTACTACTATGCCTTATGATCTATTTTCTGTGAAGGGAAATGAACAGCCTAGGTTCTAAGCTCATTGTTTTATGACTTATTTGGACAATACATAATTTATTTTTATTTCATTTTTTGGGAGATGGACATCACCAGTGAGGATAAACATTCATTGCCCTCAGGTCAGATCCTTGAATTACTCATATCCTTCTGATGACTGTGTTCCCACAGTTCACTCAGCCAGAAGGAAGCCCTTCAACCAGACTGATCCATGTTAGACCCATAACCTTCTACCCCTGCACTTGTCCAACTGGTTCTGTTGCACAGAAGAAAAGATTGCCCAGGGTGGGGATTTTTTTTTCCAAACTACATGCAGTCATTATTTAATTAAGTATACAAGCTCAACTCCAGTTTCATACAGTTTAAACATAATTTAATTATTTTACAGGGGATTATTTTTCTATTTCAACACAGTTTCGTTGCTCCAGAGGCTCTGTCTGAATTCAGTCATGCAGTTTTATCATACAGTCAGTCAATATGTTAGGTAGTGGATCATTACAACACAAACAAGTTGTCACTCAAAAGTGGTTCGCAGGTAGCAAAGTATTTTGGAATACCCCATGCTCATTAGAAGTACTCTGGAAATGCAAGGTGTACTTATTATATACATTAAATCAAAGGACTATGTTATGCATTAACACCATGGATGTAGCAGAAAATCTATGATTAGTTCTTTTAAAAAAAATCAGAGATGTCCTTTAGGGACATGACCTAATTCGCTCTCCATTTAACTACACTTGGTGGCCACTTTATCATATACAGGAGTGGAACTTGGTGTGGTCTTCTGCTGCTGCAGCTCATCCACTTCTAGGTTTGAGGTATTGCATGTTGGGAGATGCTTTTCTGCACACTACTGTTGTAACATGATTATTTGAGTTAGTTTTCCCTTCCTGTCAGCTTGAACCAGACTGGTCATTGAACTCTCTCATTAACAGTGAGTTTTCACCCACAGAGCTGCTGCCCACTGAATGCTTTCATGTTTTTCCACACCATTCTCTGTAAAATCTAGTGACTGTTGTGTGAAAATCCTAGAAGTTCAGCAGTTTGAGATACTCAAACCACCCCTTCTGGCACCAACATTCCACAGCCAAAATCACTTAGTCAAGAGGCTCAGTTGTTCAGACCAAACATTGGAATGGGGAAGAAGAATGATCTATGTTTGTGTGCTTTTATGCATTGAATTGCCACCACGATTGGCTGGTTAGATATTTGCATTAATGAGTACCTAATAAAGTGGCTGCTAAATGCATTTTTCAAACAGAACCAAAGGGGGCACCATTTCAAAAGGTGAGAGAATTGTTCCCAATGTCCTATCTCTTAAATGACATCACAATGTTATACTCAAAATTAGCAGCCAAAACTTTATAAATTAAATAATTGAGTAATTTAAGAAAAATGAAAACAACTACTGATGTTGGAAATGTGAAGCAAACAGCACATGCTGGTCAGTCAGCATCTATGGAGATAAAAGCAGAGTTCAAGTTTCAACTTAAAAACCCTTCTGCCGGTTTTGACAAAGTGTCTCCACTTTTTTTATTTCTTGTTATTTTATTATTATTATTATTATTTAGCTATAAAACCTCGAGCATTTCATGGCTCTAGGCCTGTGTAAGTTGGAGTTTGGAAGAGTAGGTGGAAGGAGATCTCATTTAAACCTATCAAATATTGATAGGCCTAGATCGAGTAGATGTGGAGAGGATGTTTCCTATAGTCTAGGACCAGAGGGCACAGCCTCAGAACAGAAGGCATCCCTTTAGCACAGAGATAAGGAGGAATATTTTTTAGCCAGAGGGTATTAAATCTGTGAAATTCATTGCCACTGATGGCTGTGGAAGGCAAATCATTGGGGTATATTTAAAAATGAGGCTCATGGGTTCTTGATTAGTAAGGGTATCAAAGGTTACAGGGAGTAGACAGGAGAATGGTGTTGAAAGAGACAACAAATCAGCCATGACTGAATGGTAGAACATACTCAATGGGCAAAATGGCCTGATTGTGCACCTATTGCCATGTGGTCTTGTATTTGGAGTCTGCATTTATATAGAACCTTATACACCTTTATCTTTTGAAACCCCTTTTATGAGGGTGCAGTTGGAGTTTCTTGATGCAGGTACTCAATCTGAAATGTTGACTATCTGGTTTACTCCAGATGTTGCCTTGAGCTCCTGAGTTCCTCCAGTAGTTTATTTTTTCTTGCTATAGATGTAAGCTTCTGCAATTGCTTGAATCTGTCTGCCCAAATAGTAGGCTCATGTAAATGTACTCAGTTTAACAACCATACAACATTAACACCTTGAAACCAGAAATACCAGGAATAAAAAAAACCTGTACCAAAAAGAGAACAGGGTGATACTGAGAGCACATGCTTCAAACACTTCCAATTCCAGTTTAAGATACCAAGTACTTGACACTCCGAAGCAATGCAGAAATACAGAAATCTCTCTTTATGTCATCCCATCAACCATTCCTAAGAAACTGGTCAGACATTTGGAATTTTGCATTCAGTTCTGGTCTCCTGATTATAGGAAGGATGTGGAAGCTGCAGAGAAATTGTAGCAGATCTAGCAGGGTGCTGCCTGGACAAGAGAGATTGTCTTACAAGGGCAGGCTGAGTGAGATAGGGCTCTTTGGAGCAAAAGAGGTTGAGCGATGACTTGATAGATGTGTACAAGATAAGAAACATAGATAGAGTGAACAGCCAGAGACTTTCTCAGGGTGGAAATGGCTAAGGGATTGTTAAGGTGATTGGAGGAAAGTAAGGGGGAGGGATGTCAGAGGCAAGTTTTTTACACATGATGGGTGCATGGAATGCACTGCCAAGGGTGGTGGTAGAGGCAGATACACAAAGAATATTTAAGACAATCTTAGATAGGCACGTGGATGATCAGCTGGATACAAATTAGAGCTGTCAACCTCGAGACCAATTCAGTGCAAACGAGCAACAGTTCATTGCTGGAATAAGAGAATAGAAAACTGATGATGCAGCTGGCCATCGTAACAAATATTCTGCCTTTTATCGGTGATAATGAGACAGACAGCAAATGGCACATATCTGAAACAACACACTAAATGCTAGAGTAACTGTGGATTGGGCAGCATCAGTCAAGGAAGATGGGCAGCCAATGCTTTGGGTTGAGATATTTCATAGGACTAAGAACAGAGAGCATAAACCAGAATAACAAGGGGTGGTGAGGGAGGGAGAACCCTCATGACCACTAGGACTGAAGGAGGGATTTGATCTGAAACCTTGATTGTCCATTTCCTTCCAAAGATATATCCTGACCTGCTGAGCTCCTTTTGCATGTTGCTGCCTTTTGTTAGTGCTAAAACTTGTCTTTCTTCAGGTTTAGAGAAAAGGACAATTCAAACAAATATTGGCACATTTCATCCTGTATTTGATCTTGTTGTGGTTAACACTTCAAATACATAATATATTTTGGGAAATCCTCATGTATTCAGGCAGATATGTTTGCAATCTATAAATAAAGGGACAGGATCTTATATACAGGCACCACCAGTTTTTGAGAAAAAAATTCTAATCAAAAAACTGATAGGAGATAAATCTATACAGGTGCAATTAAAAACTGCTCATCAGTACTTACATTACAACAGATCTGAGAGAATATTTACACTAAGGGGGAATGATTAGTTACAAAAGTTCCCTATTCAAATGCCAGGTGCAAAAGTGTGCAGTGAGAGTGCTTCCAAGTTTCATGCAAGTTTCTGGAATGTTTTTCCCTCACCCTTAGATGCCTGACTGCATGTTGTATAGAGAGGAAGAGGGGAAAGGTGGGGACTCAGGGCCTACCGCTGCAGGGTTTGGATTTCAGAACGCTATCTACAATTGAAAATATCTTTACGCTTTCGGACCTCTTCCAGGACCCGGGATCTGAAAGACTTCGAGTCTTCGCTGGGTTCCCGCTCGATCCCAAGAGCATCATGCAAGCTGCTGGAATGAGTCCGAAGAAAAGGGTTGTACTCTTTCTCTTCTCCTATCGTTGACGGGCACTGCAATGATGAAGAGAGACAGCTTAGGACAGGAGTTGAACTCAGCTCTAAGATGGAAGTGGAAGTTTCACCCAACTATCCAGCTTCTCTTAATGCCTTGTAGTTTATTATCGTCACATATTCAACAGTTCCCTAGTACGATAAGAATGGACACTTAACCTTACAATTTAACTCATTATAGCCTTGCATCTTATTGTCTACCTATACTGCATTTTCTCTGTAACACTTTATTCTGCACTCTGTTATCAACATGCTGCCTGACCCACTATGAGTGCAAGTGAAATGGGTTTGTTTTATTTTTGTTGCTTGTTGTATAACAAACCAAGGTACCAAGTTACAGTGAGAAGTTTTTGACAGATGATGCCACATACAAATACATAGGGATAGTAAAAAGGAAAACAAACATTTCACAAGTGAATCCATTAGGGCTGTTGAATGTATCCAATGCTCCCTCCTCTAAATCAGAGACCCAACATGGTAACATCCATAATTGGGAGGCCAATCATTTTAATCCCTCCACCCATTCCCACAATGACAAATCTGTTCTCAGACACTTCTACAGCTATGGCCAGACACAAATTGGAGGAGCAACACGTCATACAGTAATCCGCAACAATCCATAATGGCATTAACATGGATTTCCCCAACTTCTGGTAACCACTCCCCTTCTGCATCACATCCCTTTTGTTTCCCCTTGTCTTCCCTCATCCCCCTCACTATTGCCCATCACCTACACCTTTCTCCCTACCTCCTTTCCTTTCTTCCACAATCCTCTCTGCTCTCCTATCTGGTTCCTTCTTCAGCCCTTTGCGTCTTCCACCAATCCCCTCCCAGCTTCTTACATCATTCTCTTCTCCATACTCCCACAACCCCTCTGCATACCACCCTCTCAAAAACCCATTTTCACCTATTGCCTGCCAGTTCATGCTCCTCTCTCTCTCTCCCCCCCCCCAACCTTTTAATATGGCTTCTGCCCCTTTTATTTATGGTCCTGATTAAGAATCTCAGCCTGAAACGTGCACTATTTCATGTCCCTCCACAGATGCTGTCCAACCTGCTGAGCTCCTCCAGCATTTTGTGCGTGTTCCTGCAGAATAGTCTTCAGTTACAGTTAATGTGCAGCACAGGTGGACAAAAAGTGCAAGTGCAAGTTTGGATAGAGATTAAAAGTTCATTTCTTAGCGCATGAGAGCTTCAGTCAAGAGCCTGATAATAGTAGGGAAGAAATTATCCTTGAGCCTGGTGGTTCACTCTCAAGCTTTTGTATCTTCTGCCTGATGAGAAAGGGGAGAAGACAGAATGTCCAGGTCACCTGTTGGGTCTACAAGATACAATTTCTAAGATTGCAGATGACATCAAACCAGGAGACAGCAGCAATTCGAGAATTGTCATGAACTTCAAGGATATATGGACAAGCAAGAATTTAATAGGAAGAGCACAGTATTAGATAAGAGACAATAAAAACTAGGAGGCCCAATACTACAAGAATGGAGAAACTGGAGTTTGCGCACGGTTTGTTGAAAGAGGATCCTGGGCTCAGTAAAGAGAGCCAAAATACAGGAGTAAAACTGGGTTGAAACTTCATAAAATACTGTTTGGCAACAAGTTGAGTTTTGTGTCCAGTTTTGTGGAAGATGTGAACATTTTAGAGAGTGTATCAAAAGGAAATGATTCCAGAAATGAAGGACTTCAACTCTGCAGAGAGACAGAAAAGAGGAGATTAAGGAATTTGGTATATCCCTATTGAACCTCACCAATTTTTAGCAATGCATCATTCTGTCTGAATGCATCAGTTTGGTGTGGCAACTGGACTGTCTGTAATCACAAGAAACTGCAAAGTTGTGGACACAGCCCAGCACATCATGGAAACCAGTCTCCCCTCCATGAACTCCGATTATGTTGGCTACTTTACTGATGCAACAAAAGTGTAGATAAAGACCCCACCCACCCTCTACATTTTCTCTTCTTCCCTCTCCCATTGGGCAGCAGATATAAAAGCCTGATAGCATATATCACCAGGCTCAAGGGCAGCTTCTACCCTACTATTACAAGAATACGGAATAGTTACATGTTACAAAAAGATGGACTTCCGACCTCACAATTTACTACACACACTTTGACTACTTACACTGCACTTTCTCTGTAACTGCAATACCATTCTGCATTATTGTTTTACCTTGTTTTACCTCAATGCACTGTGTAATATTTGATCTGTATGAACAGTACAAGGACTGTTTTTCCACTGTACACATGACAAATATAAACTAATTCCAATTGTTGTCCTTGGAAGACAGTAAGAGGTTATTAAAAATCAACAGTATAGTTGCGGGGGGGGGGGGGGGGAGGGAATATTCCTAGCGTTGGGAGGGACTGAGAATATAGGTGACTGATGTGTGGATATCTCTTAGGGTATGGAATGCACAAATAAAGGGAAGCTGATGCAATTGCTAAGTCCAAGTGCAGCAGTTTGGGTAACTGAAAGGGCAAAGGAGTGATAACAGCCAGACTGTTCGATCATAGAGCCAGTATCTACCTGGGCTAACCTGCGTCCTTCTAAAGCATAGATCACAAAGGCATAGTACAGGCCCTTCAGCCCACAATGTTGTGCCAAACTATTCCAAGATCAATCTAATCCTTCTCTCCTACATAGCCCTCCTTTTCTCTATCATCCATATGCCTAATCTAGGAAAGTTTTAAATGTTCCTAACCTCTCTGTTTCTATCACCATCCTTGGCAGCATGTTAAACACACCAATCACTGTGTATTTAAAAGAGCTTCTCTGACATCCTCCAATTTACCTTGTATATACTTTCCTCTAATTACCTTAAAATTATGTCCCTGGTATTAGCCACTTCTGCCTTGGGAAAAGTCTCTGGCAATCCACTTGATTGATGTCCCTTATCAGCTTGTACACCTCTATCAAATATGTGCTTGAGTCATTCAGCACTTCCTAATCACTTTGTTTTCTCAGGAGGAGGCGCAAAAAACAGACCACGAAGCAGTGGCCTTTGTGACTGCGTGTCACAATCCACACATGTCAAATGTGGATTCTGTACTGGCCTTCCAGAAAGTCATAGAGTGATCGTGTCAGACGTAAAGGAGGAGGGGGACTGGTACTCACAGTGCAGTGATTCTGATGCCTCTGCTGTAGAACCCACTCAAGCTTCGTGAAGATAGCAGGGTTGTCTGGCTCAACAGAAGCTGCAAACATCAGATTATCCTGGGCATATTCATGACCTGAAGAAAGATCACACACTGTATGAATGTCAAACAACACCTCAAGAACACAACACAACAATAAACACAAAAGATTCTGCAGATGTGGAAATCCAGAGTAACACATGCAAAATGTTGGAGTAACTCAGCAGGACAACCAGCATCAATGCAGGGGAATAAACAGTCAACGTTTCAGGCCGAGACCCTTCATCAGGACTGGAAAGGAAGGGGGAGTAAATCAAAATAAGAAGCTGGGGGGAGGAAAAGAGGTACAAGCTAGAAGGTGATACATTAAGTCATATGGGTGGGAGAGGGGAATGAAGTGAGAAGATGGGAGGTGATAGATAGTAAAGGTAAGGAGCTGAAGGAGGAATCTGATAAAGGAGAGTAGACCATGAGAGAAAGAGAAGGAGGATGGGCATCAGGGTGATAGGCAACTGAGAAAAGAAGAGATGAGGGGAGTGCCAGAATGGGTAATTGAAGAGGGAAGGGGGAGGGGGAGAAATACTGTAAGTTAAAGAATCAATGTCCATGCTATCAGGTAGGACGCTATAAAGACCAAATACATGGTATAAATTAGAGGGCTGTTTAGATGAGATGGGAGGTTGAAACGTCTCTAAACTGGGAAAAGTAATTACTTCCTTTTCCTATTAGGAAACAAGTTAGGACAGGTGACTGAAGTGTGTGTAGGGGAGTACTTTGGCTCCAGTGATCATAACACCATTAGTTTCAACTTGATCATGGATAAAGATAGATCTGGTCCTCGGGTTGAGGTTCTAAACTGGAAAAAGACCAAATTTGAAGAAATGAGAAAGGATCTAAAAAGCGTGGATTGGGACAGGTTGTTCGCTGGCAAGGATGTCAATGATAAGTGGGAGGCCTTCAAAGGAGAAATTTTGAGAGTGCAGAGTTTGTATGTTCCTGTCAGGATTAAAGGCAAAGTGAATGACAATAAGGAACCTTGGTTCTCAAGGGATATTAGAACTCTGATAAAGAAGAAGAGAGAGATGTTTGACATGTATAGGAAACCGGGAGCAAATAAGGTGCTCGAGGAGTATAAAAAGAACAAAAAAAATACTTAAGAAAGAAATCAGGAGGGCTAAAAGAAGACATGAGGTAGCTTTGCAAGCCAAGGTGAAGGGTAATCCAAAGAGCTTCTACAGGAATATTAAAAGCAAAAGGATATTAAGGGATAAAATTGAGGATCAGAATGGTCGGCTATGTATGGAACCTAAAGAAATGGGGGAGATCTTAAATGGGTTTTTAGCGTCTGTATTTACTAAGGAAACTAGCATGGAGTCAATGGAAATATGGCAGACAGGTAGTGAGGTCATGGAACCTATACAGATTGAAGAGGAGGTGCTTGCTATCTTGAGGCAAATCAGAGTAGATAAATTCCCAGGACCTTGAAGGAGACTAGTGTTGAAATTGCAGGGGCCCTGGCAGCAATATTTAAAATGTCGGCACCTACAGGTGAGATGCTGGAGGATAGCTCATGTTGTTTAAAAAAGGCTCTAAAAGTAATCCAGGAAATTATAGGCCAGTAAATTTGACGTGGGTAGTAGGTAAATTATTGGAAGGAGTCCTAAGATGATAGGATCTACAAGTATTTGGATAGACAGAGACTTATTAGGGAGAGTCAACACGGCTTTGCGCGTGGTAGGTCATGTTTAATAAATCTATTAGAGTTTTTTGAGGAGGTTACAAGGGAAGTGGATGAAGGGAAGGCAGTGGATGTTGTCTACATGGATGTAAGGCTTTTGACAAGGTCCCACATGGGAGGTTAGTTAGAACGATTCAGTCGCTATGTATACATGGAGAGGTAGTAAATTGGATTAGACATTGGCTCCATGGGAGAAGCCAGAGAGTGGTAGTGGAGATTTGCTTCTCTGAGTGGAGGCCTGTGACTAGTGGTGTGCCACAGGGATCAGTGCTGGGTCCATTGTTATTTGTCATCTATATCAATGATCTGGATGATAATGTGGTAAATTAGATCAGCAAATTTGCTGATGATACAAAGATAGGAGGTGTAGTGGACAGTGAGAAAGGTTTTCAAAGCTTGCAGAGGGATTTGGACCAGCTGGAAAAATGGGAAATGGAAAAATGGAAAAATGGGCTGAAAAACGGCAGATAGAGTTTAATATAGACAAGTCTGAGGTATTGCACTTTGGAAGGACAAACTAAGGTAGAACGTACAAGGTAAATAGTAGGGCATTGAGGAGTACCCTGGGAGGGATCTGGGAATACAGATACAAAATTCCCTTAAAGTGGCATCACAGGTAGATGGGTAGTAAAGAGAGCTTTGGTACATTGGCCTTTATAAATCGAAGTATTGTGTATAAGGAGTTGGAATGTTATGGTGAGGTTGTATAAGGCACTGGTGAGGCCAAATTTGGAGTATTGTGTGCAGTTTTGGTCATCAAATTACAGGAAGGATATTAATAAGGTTGAAAGAGTGCCGAGAAGGTTTACAAGGATGTTGCCGGGACTTGAGAAACTGAGTTACAGAGAAAGGTTGAATAGGTTAGAACTTTATTCCCTGCAGCATAAAAGAATGAGGTGATTTGATAGAGGTATATAAAATTATGGTGGGTATAGATAGAGTGAATACAAGCAGGCTTTTTCCACTGAGGCTAGGGGAGAAAAAAACCAGAGGACATAAGTTAAGGGTGAAGGGAGAAAAGTTGAAAGGGAACATGTCACACAGAGAGTGGTGGGAGTGTGGAATGAGCTGCCAGATGAAGTGGTAAATGCAGGCTCACTTTTAATATTTAAGAAAAACTTGGACAGGTACATGGATAAAAGGTGTTTGGAGGGATATGGTCCAGGTGCAGGTCAGTGGGACTAGGCAGAAAAATGGTTCAGCACAGGCAAGAAGGGTCAAAAGGCCTGTTTCTGTGCTGTAATGTTCCATGGTTCCTTCCTTAAGTTAGCAATCAATAAAAAACACCATAAGACCACGATGTGGGAACAGAATTACATCATTTTGCCCATTAAGACTGCACCACCATTCCACCATAGCTGATTTATTTTCCTCTCTCAACCCCAATCTCCTGCCATCTCCCCAATATCTTTGACCTCTTATCAAGAACTTATCAACCTCTGCCTTAATATACCCGATGATTTGGCCTCCACAGCCATCTGTGGCAATGGATTCCATAGATTCACTACCCTCTAGCTAAATAAATTCCTCCTCATCTCTGTCCTAAAGGGATATCATTGTATGTTGAGTTTGTGCTAGACTCATAAGAAACATCCTCTATCTAGGCCTTTCAATATTCAGTAAGTTTCAATGAGATTCCACCCCCCCCCCCCATTCTTCTAAACTCTTGTGAGTACAGCCACAAGCCATCAAATGCTCCTCACACATTAATCCCTTCGTTCCCAGGATCATTCTTGTAGACCTCCTTTGGACCTCTACAATGCCAGTGCATCCTTTCTAGACAAAGAGCCCATATTCCAAATTTGGTCTAAGCACCAGTATTTGAGTCAGTATGCCTGAAAATAGAAGCAGAAACCTGATTGTGGCTGGCTGAGCTTAAGTGTAAGAGCTACGATGCCACAGTGAACTCACTTTCCAGCACGTGGGAGAGAAGTTGTACAGGTGGATTTCACTGGATCTGACAATAGGTACATGAAGTAATATAGCAATGTGATTACTAGAGTCAAGTATGATGTTGTCCCAATGGGTAGTCCACCAATGCTCCCTCTAATTTGTAATGACCAGTGTGCACAAATCTTGTGCTGTGCAATATTTTGCCCAATTACATTAACATGTACGCACTGAATTTAAGTGGAAGTAAACCTGAAACTATTCTAAGGATAATAATCTTTAAATTAATTAGCAGTTCTTTAGTGCTTCACGCCCTTTACTTCTTTGGGCATAGTGAATCAATAATTTCTTCAATAAAAACAGTATAAATAAGCAAGTTCTAAAATCTGAAGACAATCATCTCAAACTCCATGTTGTCAACACTGTCCGCATCAGAAACCAGAAAAGAAAATGTGATTGTGTATAATCATGAAATATACTTAACATGCCTACAAGGTAGAGGGTGACAACCTTTTGTGTGCAGTTTAAATTTCTTTGTGTGCTAGTAACAAAAGATGTACATGCTCACACCTTAGAGGGAACATTGCTGTCTACTGGTCCATTTACTGCCTGCAAAGGCCAATCTGGGATCCATATATTTAGGGTGGATTCTCTTAATAGAGAACATCAGTCCATAATTGCTTAACATGGGGAAGATTGATGCATGGGCAGCCAAAGCACGGTCCTTGACAGATCGGGGCAGGAACCAGTGGCATGGAATGCAAGGTGACTAGGGACTGACCCTTCTCTGCTGCAGCCTTCCTCCTCCTTCAATGCCATTTTGATGTGCCATCATCTTCCACCAGCCCCACCATTGAGGTCTTGGTTGTTTCACTCTGTCTTTAATCCTACTGCCATGAGAGACCCTACCAGGAGCTGAGCTACACATGGCATCACTCTCAGGAAATCAAGCCTCTTCACTAAAACAAGCTGATGATCCTGAGAATATTTCCTAGGGGGAAAATGCCAACAGGGTACAGGTTTCCCCGCAATCCAAAGGTACAGCGTTCCTATGAAACCAGTTTGTAAGCCGAAATGTCATAAAACAAAGAAGCAATTACCATTAATTTATATAAGGAAAATTTTTGAGCGTTCCCGGACCCAAAAAATAACCTACCAAATAACACATAAAACCAAAAATAACACTAACATATAGTAAAAGCAGGAATTATATGATAAATATACAGCCTATATAAAGTAGAAATATTGTATGTACGGTGTAGTTTCACTTATCAAAATCTGGAAGGCAGTGAGCCAAATGACACATTTCACTGCATGTTTTGATGTACGTGTGACAAATAAAGCTAATCTTTAAAAATTGTGTCTAATTGTGTTTAATGTATTTTTTTGTGAATGCTGCATATCTGATGCTATTTGCCTGTTAGGCTGCTGCAAAAAACTTCCATTGCACATTTGCATACATGTACCTGTGCATATGAAAATAACCAATACTCTGTGTGTTCTAAAGTTGGCTCTTTTTGAGGTTAAAGTTAATTTGGTATATTGATCTCCTGTCTATGTCCCTGGACCAGTAACAGGCTATGAAGTTCAAATCCTATCACAGCAAAATGAAGAACTTAATAAGCCAAAATAAAGATGTCAGTAAAAGTGAGAATTAAGCCAGTGGGACGGTGAAAACCATTGGCTTTACCAATGACCATGAAGGAACACAATTTCCCATCTTTATCCTATATGAATAGATAAAGATACATTCCTAAATCGTCTTAGGAATGTAGTTTGACTCTTAAAAAAAAACCCCAAGTCACTTGGGGCATGTAATGAGCAATAGATGCTAAATTTGCCAAGGAATGTTCAGATCTGTGAATAAATTAAAAACAAGATTGAAAAACTGTAGATGCAGGATATCAGAAGCATAACCGCAAAGTACTTCAAACTGTCAGCAGGCCTGGCAGTATCCATTAACTGAACATTTCTCCAGATAGTAAAGTCCAAACCTGGGGCATGGATTTAGGGTGAGAGGGAAAAGATTTAAAAGGGACCTGAGGGGCAACTTTCTCACGTAGAGGATGGTGAGTATATGGAATGAGATGCCAGAGGAAATAATTGAGGCAGGTACTTTAGCTTCATTCAAGAAGTACTTGGACGGGTACATGGAATGTGTAGGAATATGGGCCAAATGCAGGAATTTGGACTTAGCTGGGTATGCAGTCTTCACCATGGACAAGTTAGAGTGAAGGACCTCTAAACGTGTTGTACTGCTTTGTAATCCCATTAACTGTAAATGGAAAACTAAAAACTATACAGATTCTGCAATGATAAATAACTACAAATGCATCAAAAACCTAACAGGTCAGGCAGTGAAATGCTTCAGATGCTTAAAAATCCAGTTCACTAATGCCCTTTAGAAAATATGATTTCACATTTTCTGGTCCTATCTTTAGGTAACTTACATCCACAGCATTCACCTGATCTGCAAACTGTTACCAACATTTTTTGTTTTTATTTTGGTGTTCATTAACAAACAGTTTTAATCCAGGACATTGTTGAGGATGTACCTCTTATACCTAATAAAATGGCTATTGAGTGAATGTTAGTGCTCTTCTGCTGCTATACACCATCCACTTCAAGGTTTGACTTTTTGTACATTCAGAGATGCTCTTCTGCACATCACTGTTTTAACATGCTGTATTTGAGTTGCAGCTGCCTTCCTGTTAGCTTGAACTGGTCTAGCCATTCTCCTCTAACCCCACTCATTAACAAGCATTTTCACCCACAGAACTGCTGCTCACTGGACACTTTCGTGTTCTTCCACACTATTCTTTGTAAAATCTAGTGAATGTCGTGCATGAAAATTCTAGGAGATCAGCAGTTTCTGAGATACTCAAACACCTCACCTGGGACCAACAATCATTCCATAGTCAAAGTCACTTACATCACATTTCTTCCCTATTCTGATATTTGGTCCAAACAACAACTAAACGGCTTGATCATATCTGCATGCTTTTATACATCGAATTGCTGTCACATGATTAGATATTACATTAATGAGGTAAACAGGTGTGACTAATAAAGTAGCCACTGGGTGTACTTACAAGTTGCAGTGAGTATATTCCCAAAATTGTGTCGCACTTGGTTCCCTAGCTGTCAAGCTGAGTGGTTCAGCCCCTCCTCTGCAGCGGAGGGGAACATTTTATTCTATTAACATGTCTTGTATGGGCATGGTGACCTTCTGTGAACGCCAAGATTTAAGAACATCTTCCTCAATTGAAATAAGTTGAATAATAGAGTATCTAAACAAGGCACAAACACTAGAGAATCTGCAGATGCTAGAAATCCAAGCTAACACACACAAATACTGGAAGAACTCAGCAGGTCAGGCAGCATCTACGGAGGGGAATAAAGAATTGACGTTTCAAGCCAAGACCCTTTATCTGGACTCTGGCCTTTCAGCCCAACACTGGAAAATAAAACTCAGCTGTCACTCAGTGGGACGAATGCCCTAATTCTGCTTCTACAGCTCATGGTCACTGACATCAGACTTCTGAACCGATCACTTCTTTCCTTGTGTTGCCACAATCTCAAACTCTTAACATGACCTCTCTCAGTCATTCCATTATCACTTTAGCATTCTGACCTGCACCACCCTGCAGTTTTATATGCATCATCACATTATTATTACCACCATGTACACTGTCTACTCTGGAAACCTCACACCAGCTAGGAATTTCATTGTATATGACAATAAGCTAATCCAAATTTGAACCTTCCACCACACAATTAGAATCCAAACTAGGTTATTATCACTATTATAGGATTTGAAATTTAAAATACTAGTGAAGCTGAGCTGGTCAAACTCATGACCAGTTGGCAACGGGTAAACAGAAAGGGAGAAAAGAACCTCAGAAAATCTCCACAGTTTATTCAGGAACATGCTCACACTTTTGGCTCCATTTACCTGGCCACAGCAATGTCTCATCTCTTAGGGAGCTTACAACATCGAGTGATGATAGCATCAGCGAGGAGCTCCCTTCAAAAATTCGACCTAAAGAAAAACACGACACAGGAATAAGTCATCAGTAGTCACAGAGAATGTGGTACATCTACAAACACCTAGTCAGGTCTCAATGGTAAGCATGAATTCCCTTCATACAAGGCTGACGTCGAGCGCTGGCATTGTACTGCATTGCACTAACTACCGTGCCACTCTTTATTAGATATTACTAAATATTAAATACAGGAGCAGCATCTCCTGGAAGGTACTTACCACATCCGGACAAGAACACCAAGTCTCCAGAGAAGAGGCAATCAGGACTGTTGTGAGGTTCCCCATCCAAGACGTAGATCATATGACCCACTGTATGTCCCGGTGTGAAGAGAGCCTGAAACCGCAGATTACCCACCTCTATTGTCTGCTTGTCCAGAATGGGGCTGAGGAGCAAGAGGAAGAAATGTATCAAGCATTCATAGACCATGGCACTCAATTTGTACCCTTAGCATTACCATCAGAAGGAAAATCCTCTCTAATTGTTTCAATATGAATTGGGGAGAGAGGCAAGGATCTGTAACAGGATGTCTTAAGCTTCAAATTCAAGCTGTTCAGGGGGATATAAACATAAGATGACATTTCTGATCACCTCCTTATAGGAAAGAAGGATGTGGAAGCTTTAGAGAGAATGCAGAGGATGCTGCCTGGATTACAGAGCATGTCTCATGAGCATAGGTTAAGTGAGCTGGGACTTTTCTCTGTGGAACAAAGGAGGATGAGAGACAACTCCAAAGAACTCTAGAAAACACTTTCAAAATGCTGGTGGAACACAGCAGGCCAGGCAGCATCTATAAGAAGCACTGTCGACGTTTTGGGCCAAAACCCTTCGCCAGTCCTGACGAAGGGTCTCGGCCCGAAACATCGACAGTGCTTCTCCTTATAGATGCTGCCTGGCCTGCTGGTGTTCCACCAGCATTTTGTGTGTGTTGTTTGAATTTCCAGCATCCGCAGATTTCCTCATGTTTGCTGTAGAAAACACTTTCCCAGAGTGGAAATGGTTAACACAAGGGACACAATTTTAAGGTGATGGGAAGAAAGTATAGGGGACTTGTCAGAGGCAAGTTGTCATGTTTTTTCAGAAACAGAGAGGTGAGTCTGTTAAACATACAACCAGGATGGTGGTAGAGGTTGATATTTTAGGGGTACTTCAAAAACTTCTAAATAGGCTCTTGGACAATTGAAAAATGGAGAGCTACATGGGAAGGAAGAATTAGATTGATCTTAAGAGTAGATTAAAAGGTTAGCACAACATTGTGGGCCAAAGGACCTGCCCTGAGCTGCAGTGTTCAATGATTTAAACATCTGAAATATAAACAGAAGTGCTAGAAATACACAGCAAGTCAGGCAGTTAATGTTTCACGTCAAAGTCCCTTCATCAGAGCAAGTAGTATACAGAAACTCTCTCGGAAAAGTTGCCCAAGCTGGGGCTCAATTAAAACTGTATCAGATGAAGGATCTTGACCTGAAACATCAACTAAGTATTGTCCTCAGTAGAAGCTGCTCAATCTACTGAGTTGTTTGTGCATCTTATATGAGTTTATTCTTTACGTTCCAATTGAAACATCTCCAGTGTAGACCACAAGACAAAGGAGCAGAAATAGGTCATTTGGCCTATGATACTATTCCGTGATCACATTTTGGCCAATTTATTATCCCTCTCAATCCCATTCTACTGCCTTCACCCTGTAACTTTGATGCCTTGACTAATCAAGAATCTAACAGTCTCCTTTTTAAACACAAAGTAAAATGATCAAAGTTAGTATATGTTATCACGTACCCCTGACATTTATTTCAATGCAGAAATTTAAAGGAAAAACTATACACAAAGAGGTTCCTCAAAGTCTGTGCACTGCCTCCTCTATTGCCACAATGAAGCCAAACTCAAGTTGAGGGAGCAACACCTCATAATCTGTCTAGGTAGCCCCTAACCTGATAGCATGAACATCAATTTCTCTAAATTCTAGTAATTACTCCTCCTCCCCATTCTCTCTTTCTCCATTCCACATTCTGGCTCCCACTGTTACCTCTTCTCTGTCACCTCTTTGATGCCCTTCCTCCTTCCCTTTCTCCCATGGTCCACTATCTTTTCCAAACAGATTTCTTCTTCTCCTGGCCTTTACCTCTTCCACCTAACATGTCCCAGCTTCAAAACTTCATTCCCTGTCCATTGCCCAGCCATCTTCCTCCTCACATGGTCTCAACCATCATCTGCCAGCCTGTAATCCTCCCCCTTCCCACACCTCCTTATTCTGGCTTCTGTCCCCTTTTTTTCCCAGCTGAAGGGTCTCAGCTGGAAATGATTGTTTATTCCCCTCCATTGATGCTGCCTGACTGTTGAGTTCCTGCAGCATTTTGTGTTCTTCCTCTGGATTTCCAGAATCTGGAGAATCTCTTGTGTTTATGGAATTGACAGCTTTTAGTTAAATTGAGTAGTAGTGAGGAAAATGCTAATGGACATTACAGAACATGGAAAGACTTAGAGAAAGTGAATATGGAGACAATGTTTCCCTTAGTGGGAAGGAGGAATGTTTTTAGCCAGTGGATGGTGAATCTGTGGAATTCATCACCACAAACAGCTGTGGCGGTTAAGTCATTCCATGAATTTAAAGCGAAGGTTAATATGTACTTGATTAGTCAAGGTGTCAAAGTTTAATGGGAGAAGGTAGGAAAGCAGGTTCGAGAGGTATAATAAATTAGCCATGATGGAATGGTGGAGCAGACTCAGTAGACCAAGTAGCCTAATTCTGCTCCTTTGTCTTATGGATTTATGATAGGAAGCTATGTAGCCAAGTTTCCTGATAATATAAGGGTACAGGAGGCTACAGACAATGTAAATGGGAGCAATAAATTACAAAGAACAGATTAAGTGATTAAGCAGATATGTAGCAATTGGATTTCAAGTGTTGGCAAATGTGACATTGCTCACTTTGGATCTAAATTTCCAAAATGGTATTTACTAAATGATAAAAAGCCATTAAGCATTGGAAGACCAACAAGACTTTTGTGGGGGTTGGGAGGCACATACATACGTCATTAAAATGGAACTAAAAATATTTTATTAAATCTGGAACAACACTGATCTATATAGATAGACAAAAGGAGCTAGAACACATTAAAGCTATATAAAAGGAAGCACAAGAGGTTCTGCAGGTGCTGGAAATCTGAAGCAACACAAAATGCTGAAGGAACTCAGATCAGGTAGCATCCATAAGGAGTATAGTCAATATTTTTGGGTCAGGACTCTTAAAACAGGAATGGAAAGAGGGGAGAAAGCCAGTATAAAAAGATGGGTGGGGTGAGTAAAACCTGGCAGGTGATAGATGGAACCAGGCAAGGGGGCAGCGATAGGCAAATGAGAGGGGGAGTAAAGTGGGAATGGCCTCTCCATCTATCCATCACCCACATGATCCTCCCCACCACCTCTTCTTTATTTCACTGTCCTCTCCTATCAGATTCCATCACAAAAACATAAAAACAGGAGCAGGAGTCAGCCACCTGGCCCATTAAGCCTGTTCCGCTGTTCAATAAAGTTATGGATGATCTGGCCATGGACTCAGCTCCACCTACCTGCCATTTCCCCATAACCTTTAATTCCCCTACTATACAAAAATCTATCTATGTATTTCAAATATATTTAATGAAGTAGTCTCTACTCCTTCCCTGGGCAGTATATATTTCTTATAGTGGGGAAGTGTAGGACAAGAGTGCATAGTCTGAGAATACAAGGATATTCTTTGAACAGAGATAAAGAATTTCTTTAGCCAAAGGGTGGTGAATCAGTGGAGTTCATTGCCAAGGATAGTTGTGGAGGCCAAGTCATTGAGTATATTTAAAGCAGAGGTTAATAGGTTCTTGATTAGCAAGGATGTCAAAAGTAATTGGTAAAAGGCAGGAAAATGAAGTTGAGAGGGATAATAAATCAGCCATGATGAACAATGGAGCTGACCCAATTGGCCAAGTGGCCTAATCTGGCTCTCATGTCTTATGGTCTTTCACAGATATTCCATTTGTTCTATCTGAATTTCCCCACATTCATGCAACTTAACACCAACTCATTTTTCCTTCCCAATTCTGAAACGTTAATTCAGTTCCCTTTTTCCACAGCTGCTGCCTGACCCACTGCCTGCTCTGAAGAGAACATACCTGGGCAGGTTCTGTCCTGTCATCATTGTAGCTTACCCAAGAAGCCTGACTAGAGGGAATGCTAATTCTAGAGACATTGTAATGTAGAATAGCTATCAACCCAGAAGTTGGTGGGATGTATGGGACGTGCAGCTCAGTACACGGTTGAAAAGAATCTCAATCAACACCGATATAGCATTGGATCTGACTGTTTGTTATTTTCTTTGCAGTTTAACAATTAACACCTGCTGTTTAGTGTTTAGTAGTTACAGTATGTACCCTAGTGGTTACGTTTGTATGATTCTGGAAAGCTCTGGAGGCTTCTTTGGTACCACATTATTTGACTAGTGGCTTTCTGATTAGCTGACTCTTATCTGCAAATTTGAATGGAATTTTTCTCATCTATGTAATATAAAAGAGCTGTGTGCAGCAATGCCATATTTTTGTTTCCATCTCCCTTTACTTAACAGACCACTCTCTCTGTCTGCTTTCCACTGTCCCTGTTCTATTAATGCTTAAATGATTGTGAAGCAACAAATTTTGTGCCTCCTTCCTTCTGAAAGAACCTTGGATAAAAAGAAAACAACAGAACCCAACAACAGTAACTTCCCCCGCACTGCACAAGAGTGCCCATTCTCAGTCTTGTGAGATACTTACTCTGTTAGAGAAGGAATGTTATCTCTGGAGGAACCGTAAATTCGGCAAGTTTTGTGGATTTTCTTCAGTACCTTATTTCCACCACTATGATCCCTGCAAATTATTAAAATAGAAAAGGAAAAACAAAGAAAAATAACTAAAAGAGAATTCCCCTGGATGGAAATGGCCAACGTGAGGGGACATAAATTTAAGGTGATTGGTGTAAAGTAGTGGGGCATGAGAGATTTCTTTTCATATAGAGTGGTGGATGCGTGGAAAACACTGCCAGGGGAGTTGGAATAGGCAAATATATTAGGGACATTTAAGAGATTCTTTGATAAGCTCAGGGATGGAAGAACAATGGAAGGCTATGTGGGAGGGACAGTTAGATTGAATGTTAAAATGTCATCACATCATTGTGGACCAAGAAGCCTATGCTGTGCTGTAGGTTTCTAAGTAATAATTCTCACTCATGTTAATTTACAAAGGACAGCAGATTTACTTTATCCAATAGAAAAATGTATCGTCTAAAATTAGTGCAAACTAATCCACACAGCAATTGTTTGTAATCATCCACAATTTATTTGAAAACTAAAACTGCATTAATTACCCAAAATACATTGAATTAGAAGTGAATACAACAATTATGCTCCACAGCTAACATGGGGAGTGGAGGAAGGGGAGTGTGCTACCACTGGAGAGGGTCCAGAAGAGGTTCATGAGGATGACTCCAGGAATGAAAGGGTTAACATATGAGTGTTTGATGCCCCTGGGCTTGCGCTCGCTGGAATTTAGACTGGGGGGGGCAGGGGGGAAACTTAATTGAAGCCTATCAAATATTGAAAGATTTAGATAGAGTGGATGTGGAGAGGCTATTTCTTATAGTGGGTGGAGAAGCCCAGGACCATAAGGCACAGCCTCAGAACAGAAAGAACATCCCATTAGAGCAGAGATGAGAAGGAATTCCTGTAGCCAGAGAATGGTAAATCTGTGCGATACATTGCCACAGACAGCTGTGGCGTCCAAGCCATTAGGTATATTTAAAACGGATATTGATGGGTAAGGACGTCAAAGGTTTTGGGAAGAAAGCAAGAGAATGGGAGTTGAGAGGGATAATAAATCAGCTGATGGAATGGCTGAGCAGATTCAATGTGCACAAGATTTAATTCTGCTCCTATGTCTCATGCAAGCACTGATAATTATGTAGCAACTCCCCCTCAGTGGAAATATTAACACGTTCTTATCAACACAGACACATCTAACAAACTTTCTATAGTTTGAACAGCCCATCAGTAACTTGTTGCCTTTAGCACAGGATGAGGGGGGGAATAAAAAAAAATCAGTAAAATTAAAACTCAACGCTTTCACTTTGTATCGTTGAATTTGAAGGCAAAATACAGGATTAATGGCAGGATTCTTAGCAGTGTGGAGAAGCAGAGGGATCCACATCCACAGACCCACCTCAAAGTTGCCATGCTCGTTGACATGGTGGTTAAGAAGGTATATGGTGTATTGGCCTTCATTAGTCAGCGACTGAGTTCAACAGGCTATACACAATGCCACGGCACAATAAAACTGATTAATTACACTTGGAGTATTGTGTTCAGATTTGGTCACCTCATTAAAGGCAGGTTGTAGAGGCTTTAAAAGACACTGAGGCAATTTACCAGGATGCTGTCCGAATTGGGCAGCATGTCTTACGAGGACAGGTTGAACAAGCTACAGCTTTACTTTTTGAGCAAAGGAAGATGGAAGGTGACTTGTAAAGGTGTATATAAAGTAAGAGGCATAGATCAAGTGGATAGCCAGGGACTTTTCCCAGGACAGAAATGGCTAATACATGAAGACATAATCTTAAAATGATTAGAGGAATGTATGGGGGGGGGGGGTAGGGGATGTCAGAAGGAGACATTTATAAAGAAAGTGGTGAGTGCATGGAACATACTGCCAAGGGTGGTGTTAGGGGCAGAAACATTAGGGACATTTAATAGACTCTTATAGAGGATGATAGAAAAATGGAAAGCTAAAGAGGAGGGAAGGGTTTGATTGATCTTAAAGTAGATTAAAAGGTCAGCAAAATATCACGGGCTGAAGGGCCTATACTGTTCTATGTTTAAAAGAAGAACAAGCAGCTTACAACTCACCAATGCTTGTGCGTTGTGAGAATTGCTTCTAAAGTGGCACCCTCTTCCTCAAGGCATGCCTGAAAAACATTTATGAACAAAAAAAGTCTGAAATTTTGGACTGAATGTAACTCATTTCACACCCAGGATTAGCATTAAATAAAGTAACATTTGCATTTCAGGAAGGTACAACAAAAGACAGCTTGAGTAAAATTCCCTTTCCACCAATCCATCAAACATTCTCTGGGCAAGGACAGTATAGTTTGCTAATTGATATTGATTTTTTTTTTATCATCACATGCACTGAGTACAGTGAAAATGTTTTGTTTGTGTGTCATCTTTGTATGTTACGTCAATGATTTGGATGATTGAATTGATGACTTTGTGGTCAAGTTTGCAGATGATACAAAGATAGGTGGAGGGACTTAAACAGACTAGGAGAATGGGCAGAGAAGTGGCAGATAGAACACAGTATCAGGACGTGTATGGTCATGCATTTTGGTAGAAGAAATAAAAGCATAGACGATTTTCTAAACTGAAAGAAAATTCAAAATTTTGATGTGCAAAGGGACCTGGGAGTCTTTGTGCAGGATTCCCTAAAGGTTAGTTGCAGGTAGAGTCAGTGGTGAGGAAGGCAAATGTAATGTTAGCATTCATTTCAAGAGGATTAGAATATAAAAGCAAGGGTGTAATGCTGAGGCTTTATAAGACACTGGTAAAGCCTCACAGAATATTATGAACAGTTTTGGGCCTCTTATCTAAGAGAGGCTGTGCTGATATTGGAAAGGGTTCAGAGGTGGTTCACAAGATGGATACCGAGAATTAAAGTGTTAACATATGGGGACCAGCTAATGGCTCTGGCCCTGTGCTCCCTAGAATTCAAGAAAATGAGGAGGGGCTGTCATTGATGAAATGGTGCAGAAGACTCAATGGGCCAAATGGCATAATTCTGCTCTTATACCTTATGTTTTTATTGAAGTGTCTGCAGATGCTGAAACCTGAAGCTTCAAACAAGAAGCTGAAAGAACTCAGCTTGTCTGGCAAGATCTGTGGGGCTGGCAGGTGAGGATAGACTGTTAACAGTTCAGGTTGAGGGACTCTGCATCTGGATCACGAGGCACTTCATCTCTTGGGTAGACTATAATAAGAGAACACCCATATAAACAGGAGCTTACCTGAATAATTTCTGGATCAGCAGGATCAATGGCTACAGCCAGGTTTGAAGCCACATCTATAATTAGGTAGCTGTAGTTGTCTGACAGTATTGGGACTGGAAGAATTTTCACACCTGAAATTTTAAGATACAAGGATGAAGTTAGAAGAGTACAAATAGTGAAGGACTGGATAGACACCATCCCATCTCCATGCAACCTTTCCACCCAAAAAATAAACACAAGTTTAAAGAATGAGAGGGGTTCTCACTGAAACCTATTGAATATTGAAAGGTCATGATAGAGTGGATGAGGAGAGGATATTTTCTTTCATGGAGGAGTCCAGGACCAGAGGGTACAACCTCAGAATAGATGGGTGTCCCTTTAGAACAGAGATGAGGAGGAATTTCTTTAGTCAGAGGATAGTGAATCTATGGAATTCATTGCCATAGATGGCAGTAGAGGCCAAGTCATTTTACATATAGAAGACAAGAGAACAGGGTTGAGGGGAATAATAAATCAGCCATGATGGAATGGTGGACACGACTTGATGAGCCGAAAAAATACAGCCTAATTATACTCTTATGTCCTATGGTCTAAATACTCTTATAAATAACTTATAATACTGGGACTTTTTAAAATATCAAACAACCATTGCGGCATTTGCAACATGAGGACATTTAGTCCATCAAATGCTTTCCAGTAAGGAAGTTTATCAAGTGTCATCCCAGTGTCATCAAGATTCAAGGTTGTTTATTCCTGGTCTTTAGTACACAAGTGTAAAAGTTAAAATGATTGTGACTCCAGATCCAATGCAGAAAAAAAGTAAGAAATTCTTTAAAACACAATGCACAAGTAACTGATGAGTGTCAAGATATATACATATACATACAGTGACTCAAGGTACAGGAGTATCTGCACTCAAGATGACTCTGACAGGAACTGATAAAATAATGAGGGTGGGGGTGGGTTCGAGAGTGGTGTTGGTCAGACTGACAGCTTGGAAAAAGTAACTGCTTTTGAGGTTGGTGGTCCTGGAGTGGGTGCTGCATTGCCTTGTCCCTTATGGGAGTAGAGCAAATAGTCCATGAGCAGGGTTGGTGAGATCCTTCACAATATTGCTGGCCTTTTTACAAGTTTGTTGTCGGTCATTGAACCATACCGCTAAACACAACATCATTCCTCTGGCAACCTCCATCACCTATCTGTATTTATGACCTTGTATACCCCAAATCTATCATCCTATTGAAATCCAGGTCTTTCACTGTGCAAGTCTCCATCATTAGAAATAAAATGGTCTATTCATCATCGCACTGCCAACATCTCAATATTTTCGTCCTTCTTACTTTCAGAATCAGCTCCTCAAGAAAGACGAGATGAGAAAAAAATAATTGTTTCTTGTCAGTTATGATGCTCACACATAACGTACAAAGTAAATTTTACTAATTATCACTGTCGCCACATACAAAGATTTTTTGCAGGCATTCACAGTAGAACAAAAATACAATAGAATCAATGAAAAACTACACACAAAGACTGACAAAGCAACTAATGTGCAAAAAACAAATTGCAAATTGAACAAATATTGCAAATAAATATATTAATACTGAAAATATGAGTTGTAGAGTCCTTGAAAGTGAGTTCATAGTGTTGAGGTAACTGAAGCTATCCACACTAGTTCAGAGCATGACATACAAAAAAGCTGGATGAACTCAGCAGGTCGGGCAGCATCCATTGAAAGGAGCAGTCAACGTTTCGGGTCGAAACCCTTCGTCAGGACTAAAGAAGGAGTGCAAGGGGAAAGCACTATGGGTAGTAGAAGAAGGCAGAGTCATGAGAGGTGATAGCCAGCTAGAAGAGGAGACAGAGTGAAGGTGGGATGAGGGAAGGGAGAGGGAGGGAATTACCAGAAGTTGGAGAATTTGAAATTTGATGTTCATACCAAGGAGCTGGAGACTACCCAGATGGTGTATGAGGTGTTGTTCCTCCAACCTAAGTTTGGCCTCATCATAGCAGTAGAGGAGGCCATGTAGGGACATATCCGAATGGGAATGTGAAGGAGAGTTGAAATGAGTGGCAACTGGGAGATCCTGTCTATTGTGGCAGACAGAGCGCAGGTGCTCGACGAAGCAGTCCCCCAATCTGCGTCAGGTCTCGCCAATGTAGAGGAGACCGCACTGGGAGCACCAGATGCAATAGTCTCCAGCCCCTTCGTATGAACATCGAATTCTCCAACTTCTGGTAATTCCCTCCCTCTCCCTTCCCCCATCCCACCTTCACTCTGTCTCTTCTTCTAGCTGCCTATCATCTCTCATGACTCTGCCTTCTTCTACTACCCATAGTGCTTTCCCCTTACATTCCTTCTTCACCTCTCCTGCCTATCCCCTCCCTGCTTCTCCTCCCCCACCCTTTGATCTTTCCTCTGATTGGTTTTCCACCCTCCCCCCACCTTCTTTATAGGGCCCCTGCCCCCTCCTTCTTTAGTCGACGAAGGGTCTCGACCCGAAACGTTGACTGCTCCTTTCAACGGATGCTGCCCGACCTGCTGAGTTCATCCAGCTTTTTTGTACGTCTTGATCTGACCACAGCATCTGCAGTGTACTTTGTGTTTACTAGTTCAGCGCTTAATGGTTGAACATGGCAGTGGGGGACCCAGGGCTCCTGTACCTCATTCCCAATGGCAGCAGAGAAAAGAGAGTTTGGCCTGGATAGTGGGGGTCCTTGATAATGGTCGCTGCTTTCTTGTTGCAGGGCCCCTGTAGAGGTGGTCAGTAGTGGAGGGATTGCTTGTGTACTTTCTACGTCAACATTTTAACTCCGGGCTGTCATTTGTCCTCCATGATTTCTAGTACCATTTGCTTTAACTATTTCGCAAGAGAAGGGAATTGTTTTTGAGTGCTATTTCTCTTTGTTTTTATTGGTCTACACGACAGTTTTAGTGTTAACGTTCTGTCATGACTCTGTCTAGTCTGAATTTCAGTCCTTGTGTGCACCCCTATGGGTTTCTGGCATTTCTCCCTAATATTTCATTTAATTCTGTAAATTAACTTTTGCTTTAATTTAGAAATTATTTTTAATCTAATCAGATAGATACTCAAACTGGGGTAAGTATTACACACGAGAAGCTTTGATTGCAAGCTTGCTGCTCAAAGAAGAGCTGGTCTTGATTACTGACTTAAGCCTTCCCTTCACACACAAGTGTGCACAAGACTATAAGACATGAGAGAAGAATTATACTATTTGGTCCATCAAGTCTGCTCCACCATTTCATCATGGCTGATTTATTTCATCCTGCATTCGCTTTGTAACCTTTGCTATCTTTACTAATCAAGAACCTATTAATCTCTGTTTTAAATTCATCTAATGTCTTAGCCTCAACAGCCATCTGTAGAAATGAATTCCACAGGTTCACAGCCCTCTGGCTAAAGAAATTCCTCTTCATCTATCCTAACAGGGCATTCTTCTATTCTGAAGAATGGAAGAGGCTATGGCCTCTGGTTCTAGACTCTTCTACTATAGGTGATATCATCAACACATCCATTCTTTCTAGTTCTTTCAATATTCATTAAGTTTCAATGAGATTTCCCCCCCCCCCCCCGCCCATTCTTCTAAACTCCAATCAGTACAGGCACAGAACCATCAAATGCTTCTCTTACATTGACACTTTCATGAGAGATCATTCTTGGGAACCTCCTCATGAAGCCCAAACCTGCTCACAATACTCTAAATCAGTGGTTCCCAACGTGGAGCGTACACCCCACAGGGGGGTAATTTGATTTTTAAGGGGGGCAATTCAAGAATGAGTTATTAACAGTGAATTTTTTCTAGTAAGTCTGTGTGAGTATGAGTGTGTGTGCGAGTTAATACATATGTGTATATACAGTATGCATACATAATAATACTTGTGTGTATGTACATGTGTAATTGCATATGTACTGTATATATAGTGTATCACCATCATTACAACCATCAAATGGCTTTCATAATTAAATTAATGAATTGACTGATGTAGGAAGGAACGAATGAACAAGTCCAAACGCGTAAGAAACTCATACGAAGTCACGCCAATGCTGCTTTTTGCAGTAGCTTTCAGTTCTTGGTGGTGAGAAGGTGTGTACATTGCGTCATCTCTTTTAAACGGTGTATCTGTCTTTGTATGCTGTAGAAACGAATCGGCATTGTTTTATTTATTATTATTATTTTAATATCACTTAATGTTCTTTTTTTTACAATTCCTTCCTCAGAACTTTAACAGTCCTTTGGTTCTTTTATTTTTCTCTTTCATGAATGCCATGTTCTTTGGAAACTTGTTTAAACCAATTTAATGGTCTTTTAGGCTTCCTCCAGGTGAATAGGAGTTCACTTTTTGAATAATAAGAATTATATATCACCACAGGGGGCATCAGGATTTTAGAGGTGATTAGGTGGGGCATGGCCAAAAAAAGGTTGGGAACCACTGCTCTAAATGCCTTATAAAGCCTAACATTACTTCCTTGATTTTATGTTCCAATCTTCTCAAAGTGAATAGTTTGCAAATTGCATTTGCCTTCCTAATCAGGAAGTTAACCTTTAGGGACTCCCAAAGTCTCTTTGCACCTCCGATTTCTGAATTTTCTCAATTTTGAAAACAGTCTACGCCGTTATTCCTTCTACCAAATTGCATGACCATTCACTTCCCTAGTATCAAGTGTCAGCCAGCAGGAAGCACTGTTTACACAAAATAATGATACTAATTAGCTTTTCACAAGGTCCCAGGGCACTTTGCAATTAAGCACTTCTTAAGTGTTGTTTTGTAAACATTGTTGCAAGGAGCTTGACATGGAACATAACAGCAGAGTGCAGGGCCTTTGGCCCATGATGGTGAGCCTACCATTTTACCTACTCCAAGATCAATCTAACTCTTCCCTCCCACATAGCCTTTCATCTTTATATCACCCATATCCCTATCGATGCCTCTAATGAATCCGCCTCTATCACCATCCCTGAAGGCATTCCATGCACTCACTGCTGTGCGTTGTCTACCTCTGACATTCCCCTCTATACTTTCCTCCCACCAGCTTAAAATTACAACTTTTTTCATATTAGCCGAGTCATGGAGTGAAAAAAAAGTCTCTGGTTATCCACTCAATCTATGCTTCGTATCATGTTGTACATCTATATCAAATCAACTCTCATCCTCCGCTACAAAGACAGAAGGTCTGTTAGAGTACTGACAGGATTTACATGAACGTTGCCAGGACTTGATGGGGAGAGTTGGACAAGCTAAGACTTATTCCTTAGAACATAGGAGGGGTGATTGAGTATAAAATCACAAGGGACATAGAAAGGGTGAATACAGTCAGTCATTTTCCCTAGAACTAGAGGACACAGGTTTTAGGTGAGAGGAGTGAAATTTAATAAGAGCTCAAGGAGCAATTTTCTTTAAAAAAAAACAGGTTGTATGTACATAGAATGAGCTACCAGACAAAATGGCTGAGGCAGGTACAATAACAACTTTTAAAAGACAATCTTACAGGAACTTGCGAAATGGAGTGTTATGGGCCAAATGCTAGCAAATGGGACTAGCTTTGATGAGGCACCTTGGTCAGCATGGACCAGTTAGCTGAAGGGCCTGATTGTACACTCTGACTATGAAGTCAAAAATAGTAAACATTCAAGGGCAATGAAGTACAGGAGCCTTAGGTCCCACATCACGAGCCTGAGAAAGATTCATTACCCCTCACCATCAGGCTTCTGAACTAGCATGGATAACTTCACTTACCCCAACTCTGAACTGATTTCAGTCTACAGATTCACTTTCAAGGACTGGACAACCAACTCATGTTCTCATATTTATTTACACAATTTGTCTTTTTTTGCACACTGGTTGCTTGTCAGTCTTTATTTGTGTAATTTTCATAAACTGTATTGTTTCTTAATTTTCCTTTAAATGCCTGCAAGAAAATGCATCTCCAGGCAGTTTACTAATTGAATTGTGGGCTGAAGGGGCTGTTCACAAGACCTTATTTATTACTTTGATAAGAAATTTACTTTGAACTTTTATTGGAAATAACTGAAAGTCTGACCTAAAACTCACTCTCTCCCCACCCCTCCCCCCACAGGTGCTCCCTGACCTGCAGAGTAGTTCATGTTTTTAAACCTCAGATTTCCAATCTTTTTGTGTGTTGATTTTAACCCCTTACTCACACTTTCACTTGTTCCCAACTCCAAAGACCTACCAACTGGTGCTCAAACACTGCTTGCTGTGAGCAGACACCCATTCACAAACTGAGCCACAAGACCAAGCTGGCAATGAGGCACTGAGGGACGAACTGCAACTTCAGTTGTGCACCAATGCACAGAACTGCTTGAAGCTACCATCAGCTTTCTGGTGATTCGGACTCACACCTACTTATCACATGAACATGAAACACTTCATTTGTTTTATCAGTCAACATAACCCAAAGATGTACTGTGGGTAGTCCACAAGAGCCAACACAGCATACCCACCAAGTTCACAGCAGCTTTCTACCATACCCAGGCCAGGTGGTAGGAAAATCTCTCATAGTTGTGCAGAATCTGAGAGGTGACTTGATAGAGGTGTACAAGGTAAGAGTGGATAGCCAAAGATTCTTTTTCCCATGGTGGAAATACCTAATACGGTGGGGGGTAATTTTAAAGTGATTGAAGAATAAGGCAGAAGGATGCCAAAGGAAAGTTTGTTTATTCATTTAACAGAGTGGTAGGTGGGTGAAACACCCTGCCAAGGGTGGTGGTAGAGCTATATACATTAGGAACATTTAAGATACTCAGATAGGTACATGGATGACAGGAAAATGGAGAGCTATATGGGAGGGAAAGGTTAGTTTGATCAATATGTGCCCTGTTGTATGATGTGGGTGATTATAGTCTTTGACCATGACTGCTCTTGGCAAACTTTTCTACAGAAGTGGTTTTCCATTGCCTTCTTTTGGGCAGTGTCTTTACAAAACAGGTGACCTCAGCCATTATCAATACCCTTCAGAGCTTGTCTGCCTGGTGTCAGTGGTCACATAACCAGGACTTGCAATATGCACCAGCTACTCATACGACCATCTACCACCTGGTCCCATGGCTTCACGTGACCCTGATCACGGGGCCAATCAGGTGCTACACCTTGTCCAAGCTAGTGGAGGGAAGGAGCAAGCACCTCACACCATAAACCCAGTGCTACCTCTGTGATGAATTTGGCCTTTTCTCCTTGGAGCAATGGAGGATGACAGGTGACCTGATAGAGGTGTATAAGATGATGAGGCATTGATCGTGTGGGTACTCAGAGGCTTTTTCCCAGGGCTGAAATGACTAACACAAGAGGACACAGTTTTAAGGTGCTTGGAAGTAGGTACAGAGGAGATGTCAGGGGTAAGCTGTTTTTTTTTAAAAAAAAACGCAGAGAGTGGTAGGTGCATGGAATGGGCTACTGGCGATGGTGGTGGAGGCAGACAGAATAGGGCGGGGGTCGGCAACCCGCGGCTCCGGAGCCGCATGCGGCTCTTTCATCTCTGTGCTGCGGCTCCCTTTGGCTTTGGAAAATAAATGGTGAGTATTTAATTAAAATGTATTTTATGTTAGTTTGTTAGTTTTTGAAATGTAATTCTAAATTTGAAGATTATGGTGATCTTGTACAATCTAAATAAAATGTTGTGGTGACCTGGCACATCCGAACCAGCTCACAATTAGCCAGCGTTCAGGCTAAGGGAGATAGCCTACGGGGGTTTGTGAGTACGTGTCTTTTGGAGCATCCTTGCCCATGGGGGGGGGGGGGGGAGGGCGGTTGAGGGAGGCTTAAAAGCAAGGCTGTTTAGTTTGAATAAAGTTATCTTTGACTGCAGTTTACTGACTGCATGTAGCACACCGCTACAACCTGTTTTTATCGCTATTAATATACGTCACCACTGCCAATGCCTGACACCCGCCAGTGCGCGATTTCTTTAATTTTTCGATCCAAGGTAGGCTAACTATGGAGAATTCTAAAAAAAGAAAAGTGACTGAAGAAAACAGAACGTTTAATGATACGTGGACAGATTCATTTGCTTTCACTGTTGACGAGACTGGTTTACCGGTATGCTTAGTATGCAATGGGAAACTAGCAAACAACAAAAAGTCAAATGTCGCAAGACATTTCCAGAATAAACACGCAGCCTTTGCTCAAAAATATCCGTATGGAGATGAGAGAAAAAAAGCCATTTCGGAACTGATGCGGAAGGTTGATCTGAGCAAAAATCATTTCAAGAAGTGGATGAAGTCTGGAAAATCAACTACATACGCTAGTTATGTTGCCGCTCAGGCTAAGAGGCACTGTGCGCTCAAACATTTCCTCCGGAATGCACAGAAGTAATGGATGTTGTCATTCAGATTGTCAATAAAATAATGGCAAAAAGTTTAAATCACCGTCAATTCAGTTTGTTACTGGACGAGCTGGAAAGCGCATATTCTGATCTCCTGCTGCACAACGAAGTCCGGTGGCTGTCCAGAGGGGAGGTGCTGAAACGCTTTGTCGCGCGTCTGGAAGAAGTGAAAACTTTCCTGGAACAGCCAGAGTAGCTGGAAAAGCTACACTTCATGGTAGACATGACAGCGCACCTGAACACGCTGAACACAGCTCTTCAGGGGAAAGGACGTGCAGCCCTACACATGTTGGAGGATGTTTTGGCATTCGAGCGCAAGTTGACAGTGCTTGCCAGAGATTTACAGAAAGGCACATTGTCTCACTTCCCCAATTTGAGAGAGTTCAAACAAGGTCACGACATGATAAATTCGGAGTATTTACATTCTGCAATCATCGCAATGCAAACATCGTTTGGGAAACGCTTCTGTGAGTTCAGAGAGGAAAAAACACATTATCCTTCCCGGTCACTCCCCTAAGCATCGATCCATCCCTACTGAATATGACTGCATTGGCAGGTGTGAGTCAACCTGATCTTGAGATGGAACTGGCTGACATAGCCGACAAAGACATATGAGTATCCAAGTTTAGACGCTTGACAGCAGACCTTGAAGATGTTGCCCGTCAGAAGGCCATTCTTGCTCAGAATCACAAATGGAGTGATATTGAAAACCGCCTCAAACCGGACAAACTTGTGTTCGAAACATGGAATGCTATCCCCGACATTTATGTAAACATTAAAAAGTATGCACTTGGAGTCCTGTCGATCTTTGGATCCACATATGTATGTGAACAGGTGTTCTCCAACATGAACTTTATTAAAAACAAACATCGCGCACGCCTCACAGATGACAGCTTGCGATCCTGTGTAAAGATGAAGGTGACGTCATACAGCCCTGATGTGCAGACGCTGTGCGCTGAGGTCCAGGAGCAGAAATCCCATTAACCAAGTTTGATAAATATTTTAATTGCCTATTATTTTACATATATTCATATTTTTTCATTGTTCAGTGAAATAGTCCTTTTATTTTTCAGGTTGACAGCTGGCTGACGTTATTTTTGGTTTGCTGCTGGCGGAAAATTTAAGTTCGGCGTTTTTCATAAATACAAGAAGGACTCAAATAGACATTGAGTATTTTACTTAAAAGTAACCTTCAACCCAACGTCTTTTTTTCAGAGTTCAAAATGTTTTTGTTGCATGCAGAAATGTAATTTCGTTTTCTCTGCAGTTCATCGATTTCATAAATGCAACACATTACAGTTTGTTTATACATAGCATAAAGGCAAAAAAAAACGTTGCATGCAGTGTTATTTCATTTTAAATGTCAAACGGGTTTTGTGGCTCCCAGTGTTTTCTGTGGGAAACGGGTCCAAATGGCTCTTTCAGTGGTAAAGGTTGCTGACCCCTGGAATAGGGTCTTTTAAGAAACTCCTGGATAGGTACATGGAGCTTAGAAAAATAGAGGGCTAAGGGTAATCTGAGGTAATTTCTAAAGTATGTACAAGTTCGGCACAACATTATGGGCCAAAGGACCTGTATTGTGTTGTAGGATTTTCTAATGTTTTTATGTTTCTATCTCCTTTGGTAGAGATGGATCTCCACCCCACCACCCAGTAAAAGTATAACACCAAGGGCCAAAGTATTGTGCTGCAGTGTTCTATCTGTTATAGCTTCAAAATGTCCCAGGCACTTCACAATGGAATTAAAAACCCATTCATCACTGTATAAACCTCTTTTTTTTTAATTTTTGTTTTGTTGCATTGTAAAAACTCAAAAAAAAAATTCACCATCGCTTAACCGATAAAGATGTCAGCCCATTTCCAAATAGCATGATTCCATACACAAGATATGAAGCTAATCTTGTGACCAGGAAAACTATCCACTTGCCCTCAATACACACCTTTAATTTAAATCCACGAGAGCGACATGACTCCATGTAAACAGAGCCATAATAACCGATGTTCTGGGTCAGAACCCTACATTGACATCTTCCCTATACCCCCACAACACCGAACAACCCACACAAAACACTGAAGGTCAGGCAGCATTCATGGAGAACAAACAGTTGATGCCATATCCACAGCTTTGCAACTTCTTGCAACCAGAGGCAGAACAGTTGTTATACCAAGATGTTACAAATCCAGATAGAATACTTTCTCTGGTGCATCAATAAAAATAGAGGGCCTACAAGGACATGCCAAATTTCTTTGGCCTCCAGAAGAACTAGAGACGTTGGTGACCTCTCTTTGGTCCGGGATCAGTTGGCTTGGGTTGACATTAACATTTGAGTGCTAAACTATGGAGGATGCAGTAGGGGTGGTTGAGGGCAAAAAGAGAGAATGTTGTTTTTTTTTTGGGGGGGGGGGGAGTACAGACATATTCAACATAGAAATGCCCCTTGAGTCATACCCTTCTAAACCTATCTTATTCATGCACCTGTACAAATGTCTCTTAAAAGTTATAATTGTGCCCATCCTCACCACTTCCTATGTCAGCTTGTTCCATAAACCCAGTGCCATCTCTCTGGGCTATATTTTTTCCCTAGTGGATCCATTTTAAATCTTTTCCCTCTCACCTTAAACCTATGCCAAAAACTTGTACAGCTGAAAAATGCCATCTCAATTCACAAATCACAGGAACCAGCTTCCCCTTGAAACACTCTGCCTACACTTCTCACTGCCCCAGTAAAGCATCGAGCAGAATCAAAGACTCCACCCACCTTAGACATTCTTCTTTCCCTCCTCTCCCATTGGGCAGAAGAATCAAAAACTGAAAGCATGTACCATCAAGCTCAAAGACAACTTCTACCCCATTGTTACCAGACTCTTGATCTTTTTATGATAAGATGGATTCCGAACCAAATATTCTCTTTTTTTGGGGGGGGCAGCTTGGTAGCATAGCAGTTAGTGTAATGCTATTACATTACCACCAACCCAGGTTCAATTCCATTGGCATCTGTAAAGAATATGCACTTTCTCCCCACAACTGCGTGTGTTTCCTCCAAGTGCTCCAGTTTCCTTCCACATTTGAATGATGTCCAGGTTAGAAGGTTAATTGCTCACGTGGGTGTAATTGGCCTCACTGGGTCGTGCTGTATTTCTAAATAAGAACATCTACCTCTTTAGGACTTTATTTACTTGTACCACACTTTCTCGGCAGCCTTTACACTTTATTCTGCATTGTTAATATTTTACCTTGTTCTACCTCAATACACCGTGTAATGAGTTAATATGAATGAAGAGCATGCAAGACAAGCTTTTGGTATATGTGACAATAATAAACCAATAACAACAGTGCAGCACTCCTTCAGAACTAACTACCGCATCTCTCTTTACAGTGCTGCTCCCATGACATCAGAGATTACATCAACCCTGCTTCAGTCAAGTCCTTTACATACACAGGCTGAATAAGTGAATCAAATTCAGCCGCAATATCCCAGTAAGCTCTTGCCTAACATCCTCCACAGAGGTCCTAATTGCAGAGTTGGTTCTATGGGCGGATTATATCCTTTGCACGCCTGATACCAGACAGCTAACACAGACACTATTCCAAACTTTGCAACAGGAAACAATTACCAAGTAGATAAAAGAAAATACTCAAGGATTTTCTAAAACCATACTTCTCATTCAGAAAGTGCTCCCTGGGTGCAGTCTCACTCAGAGCAGCCTTAATGTTGTTGCCTCTGCCCCTTAATGCACATTAATGGAAAACCCAAAGCACAATAGCACAAAGTGGAGAAACACAAAACACAGGACACTACAACACAGTACAGGACCTTTGGCCCACAATGTTTCAACTTTTAAAACCAACTCCATGATCAATCTAATCCTTCCCTCATACAAAGCTTTCTATTTTTCTAACATCTATAGGCCTCTCTCTAAACTTTAGAGTCTAAAGCTTCCAAATCCTTCCATAATGGAGAAAACAGTTAACAGTACAATTGGATCCTGGTGATTTTGCAATCCACAGGTTCGGAAGTCAAGAGCAAGACATAAAACTTGTTGCTTACGGATGCTGATTGGATTAGTGATAATGAAAGAGCTGTGCATGCACTGAACTTGCTGTCAGGGTGTTGGTACAGGCAGATATTTTAAGGACATTTAAGAAATAAATGATAATAAAATGGAGGGATAAGTTAGGGTGACCTTAGAATAGGCCAAAAGATCATGGACCAAAGGGCCTTTAATTCCTCCTCTCCCCAGATGCCGTATGGCCTGCTGAATTCCTCCAGCAGGTTGTCTGCTGCTCTTCAAGGGACTGTTTGTCCATGGTGCTTCCTCAGTACAACATTATCAGAATCAGATGTATTGTGGTGATCCACTTTCTGCGCAGGCGAACCGGCTCACAAATAGCCAGCGCGCGGGGGGAGACTTTGGTAATGCACCTCTGATGTAATTTCCACCCAGAGAGGGCGGGCGCTAGGGATTTAAACGCCAGCGCCGCAAAGTTTGAATAAACTAGTCTCGAAACGACTTACCGACTGCATGTCGTTATTTCAGCACTGTGTGTAGCACATCGCTACATTGGTGACCCCGACGGCCCAAACGGGATTTGGACCAAAGATAACCGACTCTTCATCTGTTCACGCAGTTTTGCTAAAACTGCCGACTTTCTGGACGCTGCGACCACGTGCGTTTTAGCCAAGTAGAAGCCCAGTTCCAGATTTGGCAGATATCCTCTGATTCCACGTGTTACCTATCACGTGGTGAGCGCCCTTGACCAGGAGACGGCTGCCCAGGTTGCGGATTTCATACAGTCGCCCCCGGAAGAAGGCAAATATGAAGCATTCAGGGCGCTGCTCATTGGGACCTTTGGCCTCTCACGGCATGAGCGGGGTGCCCACCTGCTTCACCTGGACGGTTTGGGAGACAGACTGCCGTCAGTATTGATGGACAAGATGCTGTCCCTGGCTGACGGACACAAGCCCTGCCTCAAGTTCGAGCAAGCGTTCCTACAGCAACTGCCCGAGGACATACATCTGTTGCTGGCCGACGCAGATTTCAGCGACCCCCGGAAGGTGGCGGCCCAGGCAGACGTGCTGTGGAAAGCCAAGAGGGAGAGCCAAGAGAGTCCATCTGTCAGATTAACAGGCCATGCACCCAACAGCAGACCAGACCAGGCCCGGCAGGGGGGCGCACACAACACAGAGGCAGGAGTGAGGAGGCCTGTGAACAGTGGTGTTTCTACCACCAGCAGTGGGGCACAAAAGCCCGACATTGTCGCCCGTCCTGCAAGGGCCAGGGCCAGCTGCCGCTGAAGACTATGGCAACTGGCCACCAGGACTGCCTCTTATACGTCTGGGACAAAGAGTCAGGACGCCGCTTCTTGGTCGACACCGGAGCGGAGATCAGCGTCGGAGACGGGGTACGACACCCGCAACCGGAAGCCAGGACCCACCCTGAGGGCCGCAAACAGCAGCACGGTATGGACCTACGGCACCCGCACAGTGCAGCTGCAGCTCGGCGCCAGCCGGTTCACGTGGGACTTCACACTGGCCGCAGTGGCCCAACCACTCCTGGGGGTGGACTTCTTGCGAGCTCACAGCCTGCTGGTCGACTTGCAAGGGAAAAGACTGGTACATGCCAAGACTTTCCAGACATTCTCCCCAGGTGAAGCCAAGTTGCCGCCCCCACACCTGGACTCCATTACGCTGTCGGACAACGAATTCACCAGAACCCTGGCGGACTTTCCATCGATTCTGGCACCGCAGTTCACAGCAGCCATGCCCAGACACGGGGTAAGGCACCACCCAGGGACCACCCCTCCACGCCCGCGCACGAAGGCTCCCCCCGGCAAAGCTCCGCCTGGCGAAGGAGGAGTTCAAGAGGATGGAGGAATTGGGGATCGTACGGAGGTCCGACAGCCCACGGGCCCACCCCCTGCACATGGTGCCCAAAGCAGCCAGGGGGTTGGAGACCATGCAGCAACTACCGCAGACTGAACGAGGCTACAACTCCAGACCGCTACCCCGTGCCGCACATACAGGACTTTGCAGCAAACCTGCACGGTACAAGAATCTTTTCCAAAGTAGACCTCGTCCGGGGATACCATCAAATCCCGGTGCACCCTGAAGACATCCCCAAAATAGTACTCATCACCCCGTTCGGCCTGTTCGAATTCCTCCGAATGCCGTTTGGCCTGAAGAATGCCACACAGACGTTCCAGCAGCTAATTGATGCGGTGGGACACGACCTGGACTTTGCGTTCATCTATTTGGACAACATCCTTCTAGCCAGCAGTTGTTGTCAGGAGCATCTGTCCCACCTTCGCCAGCTCTACTCCCACCTGAGTGATTTCGGCCTCACGATCAACCCGGCCAAATGCCAGTTCGGTCTTGATACCATCGACTTCCTGGGCCACAGGACTACTAAAGAATGGGCAACACCTCTGCCCGCCAAGGTAGACGCGATCCACCACTTTGCCCGGCCCAACACAGTCAAAGGCCTGCAAGAGTTTGTCGGTATGGTGAACTTCTACCACCGTCTCCTCCCCACAGCAGCCTGTATCATGCGCCCTTTGTACACCCTGATGTTGGGTAAAGGCAAGGACATTACTTGGGACGAGGAGGCCTCAGCCGCTTTCGTTAAAGCCAAGGAAGCCTTGGCAGATGCTGCAATGCTGGTGCACCCCAGAACGGATGTTCTGACCGCCCTCATGGTGGACGCATCCAATGCAACAGTCGGTGGGGTGCTGGAGCAGCTCATCGAGGGGCGCTGGCAACCCCTGGCGTTCTTCAGCAAGCACCTACTACCACCCGAACTGAAGTACAGTGCTTTCAACTGGGAGCTGTTGGCACTGTATCTGGCAATCCTGCATCTCAGGTACTTCTTAGAAGGCAGGCCGTTCGCCGTGATCATGGACCACAAACCATTGACCTTCGCGCTCACGAAGGTGTCCGATCCCTGGTCGGCTTACCAGCAGCGACATCTGTCCTACATCTCCGAGTACACAACGGACATCCAGCATGTCTCGGGAGAGGACAATGTCGTGGCGGACGCACTCTCTAGACCAACTATCCAAGCCCTGTCCCTGGGGGTGGACTATGTAGCACTGGCGGAGGCGCAGCAGGCCGACGACGAGATACCCAGCTACAGGACCGCAGTCTCGGGTTTGCAGCTGCAGTACTTTCTCGTAGGCCCAGGTGATAAGTCTCTCCTGTGCGACATGCCTACCTGCCAAACTCACCCCATCATCCCGGCAGCCTGGAGGTGGCGAGTTTTCAACTCCATACACGTTGGCGCACCCATCTATCAAGACAACCGTCCGGCTGGTCTCCAGCAAGTTCGCGTGGCACGGACTTCGCAAGCAGGTCAGTGAATGGGCCAGAACGTGCGCGCAGTGTCAAACAGCCAAGGTGTAGCGGCACACTAAAGCCCCGCCACAGCCGTTCGAACCCACCCACCGGAGGTTCAACCACATTCATGTGGATATCATGGGCCCCCTACCAGTGTCCCGAGGAGCGCAGTACCTCCTAACTATGGTAGACCGGTTCACGCGGTGGCCAGAGGTAGTCCCGCTCACCGACACATCTGCCGATTCCTGCGCCCGAGCAATGATCGCAACCTGGGTAGCACGCTTCAGGATACCGGCCCACATTACCTCCGACAGAGGCGCCCAGTTCACCTCCAGCCTGTGGTCAGCTGTGGCCAGCCTGTTGGGAATGCAGCTGCACCACACAACTGCCTACCACCCACAGTCGAACGGACTGGTGGAACGCTTCCACCGTCACTTGAAGTCGGCTCTCATGGCCCGCCTGAGAGGACCTAACTGGGTGGACGAGCTTCCCTGGGTCCTGCTTGGAATTCATACAGCGCCCAAAGGGGATCTGCATGCCTCATCGGCTGAGTTGGTGTACGGCGCGCCCCTGGCCATCCCAGGAGAGTTCATACCAGCCCCAAGGGGGCAACAGGAAGAACCCGCAGCAGTCCTGGACAGGCTACGCGAAAGGCTCGGCAACCTAGCCCCCGTACCGACTTCACAGCACAGACTGACCCCGACCCATGTACCCAAAGACCTGCAGAACTGTAAGTTTTGTGTTTGTACGAAGGGGCGGACACCAGGCACCGCTACAGCAGCCGTATGAGGGGCTGTTCAAGGTGATCAACAACAACGGGTCCACATACGTTCTGCACATTGGGGGGAGAGAGCTGGTTTTCACAGCGGACCAACTCAAACCAGCCCATGTGGACTTGGCACAGCCGGTCAAGGTTCAGGCACCGCGGAGCAGAGGCAGACCTCCCAAACAAAGGCTGATCCAGACTGTGGACATTGAGGGGTGTATCGCCGGTTCTGGGGGGGGGAAGGGGGGAAGAGGGGGTTATGTGGCGACCCAGTTTCTGTGCAGGCGAACAAGCTCACAAATAGTCAGCGCGCGCGGGGGAGACTTTGGTAATGCATTTCTGATGTAATTTCTGCCCGGAGAGGGCAGGTGCTAGGGATTTAAATGCCAGCGCCGCGGTTTGAATAAACTAGTCTCGAAACAACTTACCGACTGCCTGTCGGTATTTCAGCTCTGTGTGTAGCACATCGCTACAGTATTATCATTGATTTAGATTACTTGAAATGTGTTGTTTTGGGATAGCAGTACAGGGCAAAGACACAAAATTAACATGAATTACAAAAAAAAGAGCGCCAAAATAAAAAGGGAATGACGAGGTAGTGTTTCATGGACTGTTCAGAAACCTGACAGCCCAGAGGTTTCTGAATTGATTGTGGGTCTTCAGGCTTTAGTGTTAGTTTAAACTGCTAACCAAAGCTTCTGGAGCAGGACACAACTCCCTGAATCGGAATTACTAATCAGAATTGTAAAGAAATAATAATGTAGATATGAAAGATCCAGGGCCATAGAATCAGTACTTCGAGTGATGATGTTGTTGGATCAGTACTTGGACCGACGATGTTGTGGCAATTACAGAGACTTGGATGACTCAGAGGCAGGAATGGTTACTTCGAGTGCCAGGCTTTAGATGTTTCAGAAAGGACAGGGAGGGAGGCGAAAGAGGTGGGAGCGTGGCATTGTTGATCAGAGATAGTGTCACAGCTGCAGAAAAGGAGGAAGACGTGGAGGGATTGTCTACTGAGTCTCTGTGGGTGGAAGTTAGGAACAGGAAACGGTCAATAATTCTACTCGGTATTTTTTTATATATATAGACCACCCAATAGTAACAGGGACTTCAATGAGCAGATAGGGAGACAGATTCTGGGAAGGTGTAATAATAACAGTGTTGGCGTGATGGGAGATTTTAATTTCCCAAATATTGATTGGCATATCCCTAGAGTAAGGGGGTTAGAGGAGGTGGAGTTTGTTAGGTGTGTTCAGGAAGGTTTCTTGACAATATGTAGATAAGCCTACAAGAGGAGAGGCTGTACTTGATCTGGTATTGGGAAATGAACCTGGTCTGGTGTCAGATCTGTCAGTGGGAGAGCAGTCTGGAGATAGCAATCATAATTTTCTATCTCCTTTACCATACCATTGAAGAGGCATAGGTGCAGACAAGTTAGGGAAGCATTTAATTGGAGTAAGGGGAAATATGAGGCTATCAGGCAGGAACTTGGAAGCATAAATTGGAAACAAATATGCTCAAGGAAATGTAAGGAAGAAATGTGGCAAATGTTCAGGGGATATTTGCATGGAGTTCTGCAAAGGTACATTCCAATGAGACAGGGAAAGGATGGTAGGGTACAGGAACCGTGGTGTACAAAAGCTATTGTAAATCTAGTCAAGAAGAGCAGCTTACGATAAGTTTTTAAAAACTAGGTAATGATAGAGATCTAGAAGATAAGGCTAGCAGGCAGGAGCTTAAGAAATAAATTAGGAGAGCCAGAAGGGACTACGAGAAGAGCAAGAGGATAAGACGTGAGAGAATGGGACCAATTGAGTGTGACAGTGGAAAAGTATGTCTGGAACCGGAGGAAATAGCAGAGGTACTTAATGAGTACTTTGCTTCAGTATTCACTACAGAAAAGGATCCTGGCGATTGTAGGGATGACTTGCAGCGGACTGGAAAGCTTGAGCATGTAGATGTGCAGGAGCTTTTGGAAAGCATCAAGTTGGATAAGTCACCAGGACCAGATGAGATGTACCCCAGGCTACTGTGGGAGACATTGCTGGGCCTCTGGCAATGCAATGACCTTTGCACCATCAATGTTGTGGATAGTGTGGAGGGCTGTCAGAAGTTACAATGGGAGATTGATAGGATGTAAAACTGGGATGAGAAGTGGCAGATGGAGTTGAACCCAGATAAGTGTGAGGTAGTTCATTCTGGCAGGTCGAATACGATGACAGAATATAGCATTAATGGTAGTGTGGACTCTTGGCCTAGTGGGCAAGGCATCAGACTAGTAACCTGAAGGTCACTGGTTCAAGCCTCAGCTGAGGCAGCCTGTTTGTGTCCTTGAGCAAGGCACTTAACACATTGCTCTGCGATGTCACCGGTGCCAAGCTGCATGGGTCCTAGTGCCCTTCCCTTGGACAACAGCGGTGGCGTGGAGAGGGGAAGGCCTGCAGCTTGGGCAACTGCTGGTCTCCCATACAACTCTGCCCAGGCCTACACCCTGGAAACTGCAGGCGCAGATCCATGGTCTCTCGAGACCAACGGATGCCACCATTTAGGACTCTTGGCAATCTGGAGGATCAGAGGGATCTTGGGGTCTGAGCCCATAGGACACTCAAAGCTGCTGCACAGGTTGACTCTGCGGTTAAGAAAGCATATGGAGCATTGGCCTTCATCAATCGTAGGATTGAGTTTAAGAGCCGAGAGGTAATGTTGCAGCTATATAGGACCCTGGTCAGACCCCACTTGAAGTACTGTGCTCAGCTCTGGTTGTCTCACTATAGGAAGGATGTGGAAACCATAGAAAGGGTGCAGAGGAGATTTGCAAGGATGTTGCCTGGATTGGGGAACATGTCTTATGAGAATAGGATGAGTGAACTTGGCCTTTACTCCTTGGAGCAACTGAGGATGAGAGGTGACCTGATAGAGGGGTATAAGATGATGAGAAGCATTGATCATGTGGATAGTCAGAGGCTTTTTCCCAGGGCTGAAATGGCTAGCATGAGAGGACACAGTTTTAAGGTGCTGGGAAGTAGGTACAGAGGAGATGTCAATGGTAAGTTTGTTTGTTTTTTTAAATAAACGCAGAGAGGGTGAGCGTGTGGAATGGGCTACTGGTGACAGTGTTGGAGGTGGATATGATAGGGTCTTTTAAGAGAATCCTGGACAGGTACATGGAACTTAAAAAAAACCAGAGGGCTATGGGTAACCCTAGGTAATTTCTAAGGTAAGGACATGTTCAGCACAGCTTTGTGGGCCGAAGGGCCTGTATTGTGCTGTAGGTTTTCTATGTTTCTATGGAATGGAGGCCCTGAGGTGGCGTGTCACTGCATGTGTGGGTGGGCGAGAAGGAATGAAACTTGTTTTGCTGTTAGTGTGTGCTGTTTTGTTCCACCGAGCATGGTGAAATGCTATGTTGGCGCCAGCATGTGTAGCCCCAGCACACTCGGGTGCGCTGGCTGTTAACATACATTTCACTCTATGTTTCAATGTACCTTTAATAAATAGAGCCATTGAACACTATAGCAGTTAGAGATTCTCTAGTCCACAAGTGTGTGCCAAAGTATTAATCTGCCTAGCCCATTGACCTGCAGCTGGACCACAATCCTCCATACCTCTCCCCTCCACATACCTATCCAAACTTCTCTTCAATGTTTAAATTGAATCTGTATCTACCACTCCCATCTGCAGCTAGTTCTACACTCTCACCACTGTCTTGAGTGAAGAAATTCCCCCAAGTTGCCCTTAAACATTTCACCTTTCATGACTCTGAATCTGAAATAAAAAACAGAAAATGTTGGAAAAATTTACGAGAATACTCTGAGAGAAATTGCTCAGGTTTCCACCGCTTTTCATTGTAACTGAGACATTCTATCTCTTTGGGGAATACAAGCATTGTTTCAGTTTCAGAGCTTCCACATCTGCAGATGCTTTAGATTTCCAATTAGAATGTGATGCTGACAGATTTAGAGCACATTTCCCATGATCTCAACTTCCAGCAACAACTGCAAGCTCTCAACAAGCCCACTCGCAACAGATTAAAGATAGCTGAGGAAGTGGTGGGTATTTGAAGCTGTTATCCTTCAGTTAATTAAAACTTACCGTTAATGTTCATAGGACAGACAATGGAGTGACCGGTGGGATAATGCTCTCGCGTCCTTTTCAGCTGCTTCTTGTGAAAAATGTACCCTAGTCTGGTCTTTGTATACAAGGAGTATCTGAAAAAAAGCATTGGATATTAACACAGAGAGACAGAGGAGAGGTTGTTGTTGGGGAGGGGGTGGAATAAGTAAAGAAAGAATCACAGGGAGGATCATGTTAAAATATAAGACCATAAGACACAAGGCTTAAGAACAGAATTAGGTCAGTCAGCTCATTGCATCATGGTTCATTATCTTCCCTCTCAACTCCAGTCACCTGCCTCCTCCCTGTGACTCGTCATCTTCCACTTTTAAGTATTCCCAATGACTTGGCCTCCACAGCCATCTGAGGCAATGAATCAATGTAATTCATCACCCCCAGCTAAAGAAATTCCCCACCCCTATCTCTGTTCTAACCAGGCATCCCTCTACTCTGAGGTATACCTTCTTACCCAAGTCTGTCCCATTATAGGAAACCACCTCTCCATGTCTGCTCTAGCTAATCCTCTCAATATTCGATAGATTTCAATGAAACTGCATCATTCATCTAAACACCAGTGTGTGCAGGACCACAACTAAATGCTCCAATTATGCTAAACCTTGCATTCCTGGGATCATTCTCATGAACCTCCTCTGAACCCTCTCCAATGCCAGCACACCATTTCTGAGCTAAGGGGCCTAAAACTGCTCACAGTACTCCAGTCTGACCAATGCCTCATATAGCCTCAGCATCACATCCCCGTTTTTATATTCTAATCCTCTCAAAAATGAATGCTAACACTGCATTTACCTTCCTTACAATCTACTCAACCTGCAAGTTAGCTTTTAGGGAATCCTGCATGAGGACTCCCAAGATAATTTGCACCTTAGATTTCTGAATTTTTGTACATCTTACCAATAGGACGAGTCACTGTTAAGTCAAATTTGCTGACATCTCAGACAGAGCCTCCCACCTTTATCACAGCTCAGACACAAGGCAGAACTTCCTAAACACTACCAACACAGCAAAAATCAAGTTCACTTCACACCTAGACCATAAGACATAGGAACAGAATTAGGCCATTCAGCCCAGTGAGTGTGCCCGCCATTCCAAGGTGGCTGATCCAGAACCCACTCAACCCCATACACCCGCCTTCTCACCATATCCTTTGATGCCACGACTGGTCAGGACAACATCAACTTCCACCTTAAATATACCCACGGACCTCATGTTAACCCCTTCATTTCCGGAATTATCCTCAAACATCCTCTGGGCTCTCTCTAATGACATTTTTTTTTAAATATGCAGGCAAAAACTGTGCAGCCTTATAAAGCCTCCCTATTATCTCCCTGTTTTTATATTCTATTCCCCTTGAAATTAATGCCAACATTGCATTTGTCTTCTTTACCACAGATTCAACCTGTAAATGAACCTTCTGGAAGTCTTGCATAAGGACTCTTAAGTCCTTCTGATGTTTAAACCTTCTCCCCAATAGTCTGCACTATTGTTCCTTTTACCAAAATGCATTATCATACATTTCCCAACACTGTATTCCATCTGCCACTTTTTTGCCCAATCATTCAATTCGTGCAAGTCCTGCTATAAGCATATTACTTCCTCGGCACTAGCTACCCCTCCACCTATTTTTATATCATCTGCAAACTTTGCCACAAAGCCATCAATTCCATTATCCAAATCACTGACAAACAATGTGAAAAGTATTTGTCCCAATACTGTCCCAACGAATACCACTAGTCACTGGCAGACAGGCACTCATTGCCTCCTGCCTGTCAGCAATTTCTCTATCCATGCCAGAATTTCCTGTAATGCCATAGGACATTATCTTGTTAAGCAGCCTCGTGCGTGGCACCTTTTCAAACCCTGCTTGTTACTTCCTTGAAGAACTCTTAACGGATTTGTCAGGTAAAATTTCCCTTTACAGAAACCATGCTGAATGTCTTAGCTCATCTGCCATTCCTTTGTGCCCCATTACTACCTCACCAGCATCATTTTCCAGCGGTCCAATATCAACTCTCACTTCCCTTTTACTCTTCATATAACTGAAAAAGCTTTTGGTATCCTCCTTTACATTATTGGCTAGTTTGCCCTCATATTTCATCCTTTTCTCTCCTTATAGCTTTTTAGTTGCCTTTTGTTGGATTTTAAAAGCTTCCCAACTTCCCACTCACTTTTGCTACCTTCTATACCCTTTCCTTGGCTTTTATGCACCAAGGACTTGTTCCCTCACACCTGAGTACAGCCTACCATTTGCAGAACATTAGCAGGGATGAACTGCCAGCTACTTTTACTTAAATTGCAAATTGTGTACACTGAAATTGCATTTATTGCGCATTTGGGCAGGTCACCATTAATGGCTTAAAACTACTCATTGTATCACAGCCCAGCACCACAAGGATTATAGTTGCTCAAGGTGAAAGCTCATTTATTTATTTAGTGATACAGCGCAGAACAGGCAGTTCCAGCCAACAAGTCATGCCGCCCAACAACCCACCTATTTAATACTAGCCTAATCACAAGACAATTTACATGTCCAATTAACCTACTAACCTGTATGTCTTTGAAACATGGGAAGAAACCAGAACACTTGAAGGAAACCCATGTGCTCACAGGAGGGATATATAAACTCCTTATAGACAGCAATGGAATTGAACTCTGATGTCCCGAGCTGTAAAAACATCGTGCTACGCACTTTGCTACCATGGTGCCCCATTACAACAGCTTGTCTGTAACAATCACAATGGTGTAGCTAGCGGTGCTGCTGCCTCATAATACCCCAGTGACTGGGATTCAATCCTGACCTCCAGCTCTGCTTGCGTGCAGAATTCATGCCCTCCCACTAACTGCATGGGCTTCCAGGACTGCTCCAACTTCCTCTCACATCCCAAAGATACACACAAGTTGTAAAGTTAATTGGTTGCAGTTAATTGTCCCTAAATTGCAGGCTGTAAGCAAAACCTTGGGGGCAGGGAGCTGATGGAAATGTGGTGGGAATTACTTTCAAAAGGGATTGAGGAGGATTAGTGTAAATTAGTGCTACATGAACTGGAGGATTTGGCCTTAAATCTCTACAACATCCCATAAGTAGCGTGTTAAACACTGCCCTTGACCTATAACTTAAGAGAAACCATTCCTGACGATGATAATAGTCAATCACAATTCCAAGAGTCGGGAGTCACAGAGAGACCAGACTAGGTCATTACTTCTCTGAAGAACATTGTGAACCAAGGTGGGCTACAGCAACAATCTGATGATTTGTTTTTAATACAGTCACATTACTGATATTAATTTTTTCTAAATTCCAGGCTTAATTAAATGAGTTCAAGAACAAAAAAAAACAGGAGCAGAACCAACACGAGGAAATCTGCAGAAGCTGGAAATTCAAACAACACACACAAAATGCTGGTGGAACACAGCAAGCCAGGCAGCATCTAAAAGGAGAAGCACAGTAGACGGTTCGGGCCGAGACCCTTCGTCAGAACTAGCAGAATCAGCCCATTTGGCCCATTGTGTCTGCTCCACCAATTGATCATGACTGATTTATTTTTTCCCCTCTCAAACCTACCTGCCTTCTCCCCAAAACCTTTGATATCCTCAGGCAGGAACCCATCGACCTCAGCTTTAAAGATAACCAACGACTTGGCCTCCACAACTGTCTGTGGCAATGAGATTCACCCTCCTGTGGCTAAAAAAATCTTCCTCATCTCCATTCCAAAAGGACATCTTTTTATTGAGGCTGTGCCCTCTAGTTCTAGACTCTCCTATTATTAAAAATATACTCTCCATGTCTATTCTATCCAAATCTTTCAAGATTCAAGAGGTTTCAATTACATCTTCTCCTGACCCTTCTAAGTAAGCAAGTACAGGCCAGAGCTATCAAACCTTGCCACCCCTGGATCATTCTTGCAAACCTGCTCTGGACCTTTTCCAGTATCAGTACATCCTTTCTTAAATAAGGACCTAAAACTGCTGACCTCAACATTACATCCTTGCTTTTATATTTTAATTCTCTCAAAATGAATGCTAACATTGTATTTGCTTTTGTTACCATTGACTCAATCTGCAAAGTTAACCCTTAAGTAATCTTGCACCAAGGCTTACAAATCCCTTTGCACCTCTCATTTCTTAGTTCTCTTCCAGTTTAGAAAATAGGCTGTGCTTTTATTTTTTTCTACCAAAATATATGAGAATATACTTCCTGAGCTTCATTTCCATCTGCACTTTTTGCCAATTCTCCCAACCAGTTCAAGTCTTTCTGCGGACTCTCCACTTCCTGTAACAAAAATATTTTTAAAATTTCATTCCTAGTTCTTTTCACAAAGGAGACACTGAACATATATTAAAGGTAATTTATTAAAGCCAGATAGTCAAGGAGACAAACTACTTATCCACATCACACAATTACTGCCACAGTAACCAACAGCCCTCTCTCTCTCGGCACCTTATGTGAAGATAACGCACACACAAATAAATTGCCCCTTCAAGCCCCTTATCTCTCACAGTCTTTGACCTAGACATACATACACAACTTAAAAATAGAAACAGCAGGTGCATAAAGAGGAGAACATTCTCCACTGCTACCTAATCTTAATGATGTGCATTCAAAATAAAATTAAAATATTGTTCTGTGAAGGGAAACCAGACCTTATCACGTTCCAAGCTGACACCATTTTGTCTTACAAACTTGCATTTTGTGTTACACATTTTAGCATGTACACTACCAAGGTGGAATCAAATTTAACACTTTAGTTATGCTTCCTGAACACTAGCCTCCCACCCCCTACACAAGTCTTTGTATCATCTTAAAACTTGGCCACACAGCCTTCAATGTCACCATCTAGCCATTAGCATATAATGTGAAAAAAATCGCAGACCCCTGGGGAACACCATTAGTCTCCAACAGCCAACCAGAAAAGGCCCCCCTTTCCTGGACCCCCCCCCCACTGCTTGCATTCTGCCAGTCATCCAATCATCAGTCCATGCTAGTATCTTTCCTGTAACTCCACCTTGTTTTGTTAACCAGCCTCATATGCAGCACCTTGTCAAAGACCTTCTGAAAATCCACGTAAATAGTATCCACAACTCTTCTTTGCCTATCCTGCTTGTTACTTCCTCAAAGAAATCCAACAAGAAACCATGCTGACTCCGCCTATTTTATCTTGTGCCTCCAAGTATCCCAAAACTTCATCCTTAACAATGGACTCCAACATCTCCCCTCCCACTGAAGTCAGGTTAACTGGCCTATCATTTCCTTTCTTCTGCCTCCCTTCTTAAAAAGTGGAGTGATATTTGCACTTTTCCAGTTCTCCAGAACTATTCAGAATCTAGTGATTCTTGAAAGGTCACTACTCATGCCTCAATCATCTCTTCAGCTACCCCTTTCAGAATTCTAGGCTGTTATTCATCGGGACCAGGTGACATCTACCCTCAGACCTTTAAACTTCCCAAGCAACTTCTCCTTAGTAACAATGAATACCCTCAGTTCTTGCCTCTGACTCTCTCAAATACTGGCACATTGCTGGCATCGTCCACAGTGAAGACTGATGCAAACTATTCAGTTTGTTTGCCATCTGTGTTCCCCATTATTTCTCCAGTATCATTTTCCAGGGGCCCAATGTACATTCTTGCCTACCTGTTACTCTTTTCACATTTGAAAAAAAAAAGGCATCCTCTTTTATATTATTGGCGAGCTTACCTGCATGTTTCATCTTCTCTCCATACTGCTTTTTAGTTGCCTTCTGTTGGTTTACAAAACTTCCCAATCACTAGCTCCCCACTAATTTTTTGCAATACTGTATGCCCTCTCTTTTGCTTTTATGCTGTCTTTGACTTCGTCAGTCATGGTTGCCTCATCCTCCCTTTTGGGATGAAATGATTGTGTCTTCTGCATTACTCTCAGAAACTCCAGCCATTGCTGCTCTACCGTCATCTCTGCCAGTGTCCCCTTTGGCCAGCTGCTCTATCCTGCCTCCATAGTTACCTTTATTCAACTGTACTGCTGACACACCTCACAAACTCAGGATAAATTCTATCACTGCCTCCAAAGAGTTCCTTTGCCATTAACTCCCTAATCAAATATAGTTCACTGCACAACCCAAGTTCAAATTTAACCCAGTGCTGTGGTGGGAATCGAACTGGTATGTCAAGATCATTGTAGACCTCCAAATCACTGGCTAAATTGATGGGAATGTGTGAATATTGGTGTAGGGTTAGTGTAAATTACTGCTACATAATCTGAAGGACTTTGTGGGCTTAAGACACATTGACTCTATAATCTCTGATATTTTTACTAATCAAAAAGCTTTAAATATACTAATGACCTCTACAGCTATCTGTGGCAATGAATCTTACAGATTCACCACTCGCTGGGTAAAAAATTCCTCCTCACCTGTTTTAAAAGTACCTCCTTGTATTCCAAGTACCCAATACAATTCCTCTCCATGTCTACTCCGTCTATACCTTTTCAACTCGAGCTAGAAAAGCCATTCCCAAGAGGTAACCATGTTGCAGAGAGCCTGACATCACAGACTGGGTAATTACTTCTTTCACTGGTGAACCAGGTGTGGCATAACAACAATCCAATGATTTTTGTGGTCACAGTACTGATGCAGCTTTTAATTCCAGACTTAATTAAGAGTTCAAATTAAAACCATTGCAGCAGTGGGAATCAAACAAATATCTAGGGATCTTCATAGACCTACACATTATTGGCCAAGTAATACAACCTATTCAAATTAATTATGTGTCGTCTGGCTCTCAGGACATAGTGCTACAGGAACCTTGTACAAATTGCCCAAATAAACATATCCAGCATACGACTCTACAGGACCCATGGGGAAGATATCAATATTATTGAAAGAGTACAGATAAAATCTACAAGGATGTTGCTGGGACTTGAGGATGAGTTATAGAGAAAGACTGAATAGATTGGGACTTTACTCCCTGGAGAATATCAAAAATGAGGACAGATTTGAGAAAGATGGACAAAATTTTGTGGGGTATAGATAAGGTAAATGAAGCAGGATCTTTCCACTGAGGATGAGTGAGACTAAAAGTGAGGTCATGGGTTAAGGGTGAAAGGTGAAATGACTTTGAGGAACCTCTTCACTCAGAGGGTGGTGAGAGTGCGGAATTAGCTGCCAGCAAAATGATGGTTGTGGGTTTGATTCCCATATTTTGGATACATACAAGTTTGGTTACATACACAGGATATGGAGGACTATGGTAGCACAGATTGTTGGGACTAGGCCGAATAATAGTTGGCATGGACTAGATAGGCCAATGGGCCTGTTTCTGTGCGAAAGTGTTATACAACTCTAACCTTGCATGTATCACTGAGTACATAACCACTGTGCTACTAGGCCCCTCACTAAATATACCACACGCTGGATAATTAAAGGAGCTGGGGATCTGAGCAAATTTAAAGTTCAACTATGATGCGCTGTTACCCACAATGCCAGATTCAGTCAGCACATGAATGATGAGAGAAGAGAATAGGCAGACAGCAGATGGCGAACATTTCTTCAGGTGAGCTTGGGCAAAATCTATAGCCCGTTGGATGCCACTTCAGAAGGCATTTGATAAAGTGCCACACATGGGACTACATAACAAGATAAAATCCTGTGGCGTGCCAGGAAAGATAATGGCATGGATAGAGGAATGGCTGACAGGCAGGAGACAGCAAGTCAGGAATAAAAGGGGGCTGCCAGTGACTAGTGGTGTTCCTCAGGGGTCAGTATTGGGACCGCTACTTTTCATGATGTTTGTCAATAATTTGGACAATGGAATTCACGGCTTTGTGGCAAAGTTTGCAGATAATACGAAAATAGATGGTGGGGTAGGTAGTCCTGAGGAAACAATGCAATTGCAGCAGGACTTAAATTGGAAAAATGGACAAAAAAGTGACAGATGGAATACAGTGTTGGGAAATGCATGATAATGCATTTTGGTAAAAGGAACAATATTGTGGACTATTATTTAAATGAGGAGAAAGTTCAAAGTTCAGAGGTGCAGAGGGACTCAGGAGTCCTCATGCAAGACTCCCAGAAGGTTAATTTACAGGTTGAGTCTGTGGTGAAGGTGGCAAATGCAATGTTGGTATTTATTTCAAGGGGAACAAAATATAAAAGCAAGAGGATATAAGACACTCATCAGACCATATTTGGAGTATTATCAACAGTTTTAGGCCCCATATCTCAGATAGGATGTGTTGTCATTAGAGAGTCCAGAGGAGGTTCATGAGGATGATTTTGGGAATGAAGGAGTTACCTTATGAGGAATGTTTGGCAGCTTTGGGCTTGTACACACTGGAATTTGGAATGCGGAGGGGATCTCATTGAAACCTACCGAATGTTGAAAGGACTAGATAGGGTGGATGTGGAGAGGATGTTTCCTAGGGTGGGGTATCCAGAACTAGAGGGTACAGTCTTAAAACTGAGGAGCAACCTTTTAGAACAGAGGTAAGGAGGAATATTTTTAGCCAGAGTGTAATAGGTCTGTGGCAGAGCATTCCACGGATTCAGGTGGAGGCCAGGTCCATGGGTATACTTAAGGTGGAAGTTAATAGTTTCCTGATTAGTCAGGGCGTCAAAGGATATGGCGAGAAGGCAGCTGTATGGGATTGAGTAGGATCTGGGATCAGCCACGAAGGAATGGCAGAGCAGATTTGATGGGCTGAATGGTCTAATTCTGCTCCTATGTCTTATGGTCTTGGAATAGAAACAGCCATCATCTAAACTCCACATTCTGGGTTTATTTTATCTGGACTCAGACCCCTTGCATCTCTACTAAAACAAACAGCTCAAAGATCAATCTAGGTGACAAATCAGCGTGGGTATGCTGCAAGGAGGCAGTAACCCTGCCCCTCCTTGAACTGTCATTTACGCAAACAGCATGAGGTAATGCTGCCTCTCTACGAAACCTTGGTTAGGCAATACTTGGGAGCTCCAGTCGCCTCATTCTAGGAAGGATGTGGAAGCTTTAGACAGAGTGCAGAGAAGATTTACCAGGATGCTGCATAGAAGAGAGCATGTCTGAAGATGAAAGGTCGAGCAAGCCAAGGATCTGAAGGGTAACATCTTCCTATACAGAGGGTGGTGAGTGTAAGGGACGAGCTGCTGAGGCCGGTACAATAGTATCAGTGAAGAAGCACTTGGTACAGAGAAGGGTGGGGCTTGGCGGGAAATGGGCCAAACACAGCAAACTGGGACCAGCTGGGTGGGTTTCATGACTAGCACAGACTGGTTGAGCTGCACAGCCTGTTTTCATGGTGTATGACTCTGCTACAGGTCCAACCTGCCCAATTGTTTCTCCCAAGGGAACACACACCTTCCAGAAATCAGCCTATTGAACTCCCACCCATGCAAATTATTCCCTACAATAAAAGGGACTAAAACAGCAGTGTTTCAGGTGTGGTCCTACTAAGTCCTGTACAGCTGTCTCAAACCTCCCCCCACCTTTATACTTCATCTGCTTTGTAATCAATGCCATTTCCCTTCTTTAATTACCTGCTGCACTACAAGGCTGTTCCTACCACACCCTACTTACCCATCATCTCCCTCTGGTGCCCCTCCACCTTCCCTATTGCCCATGGTCCATTCTCCTCTCATATCAGATTCCTCCTTCAGCCCTTTACCTCTTCCACTTAACACTTTCAAGCTTCTCATCTCAGCACCCCCTCTCCCACCCACCTGGTCTCACCCATCACCTGCCAGCTTGTACTCCTTCCCATCCCCCACCTGTCTTCTTATTCTGGTTTCTTTTCCCTTCCTGATGGAGGGTCTCTGCCCAAAACATTGACTGTTTATTCCTCTCTGTATATGCTGCCTGACCTGCTGAATTCCTCCAAAATTTTGTGAGAGTTCTTAACCCCGAGGCTTTTCCAGCATTTTCTAATTATGGAAACGTTCAGATTTTTTTTGTTGAAAGAGAAACAACGTTAATGCGACAGGTCTGAGTTCCTTTGCCATAAGTTTCTTCTCATGTCATAATGGTCTCAGACCCAGAAACTTACTTTCTCTCTCTCTGCTTGTCCATTCATGTCTACCCATCTAATCATTGCCTCCTGTACTGCCATGATGAGGCCACTCTCAGGTTGGAGGAACAACACCTCATATTCCACCTAATGACATGAACATAGATTTCTCTAATTTCTCCCTCCTCTCTTTTCCATTCCCTGCACCAGTTATTCACCTCATTCTGGTCCCTCTCTCCCATGCTCTACCCTCCTCTCCTATCAGATTCTTCCTTCTTCACTCCTTTACCTCTTCCTCCTATCACCTCCCAGCTACTTTCTTTATAACCTCCTCACGGTCTCAGGTTCCACCTAGAAGATGGAAGAGTACAAGCTGGCAGGTGATACGTGGACAAGAGAAAATCTGCAGATGCTGGAAATCCAAGCAACACACAAAATGCTGGAAGAACTCAGCAGGCCAGGCAGCACCCATAGAAAAGAATGAAAGTCGTGGTTTCAGGCTGAGACCATTCATCAGGACTAACAAAAAAAAAAGACAGGTATCTCTTTTTCCAGTCCCGATGAAGGGTCTCTGCCCAAAATAGAGGCTGTTCACTCCTTTCCAGCTGCAGTCCGCATCAAGCCCAACAACGTTCCTGGACCACAGTGCACCCACCACATAAAACAAATGGCCACAAATAAGTTAATAATATCTTTCAAAGTGCTTGTAGTGCACAGCACGTCCAAACAGTAAACAACTCGCTATGCTAATGACAAGATCGCGGTGGTGGCAGGGTAGTCATTAGTCTCACAGCATGAGGCAAGAAGCTGATAGCCCTACTTACTGCACACAACTCGACCAGCTGGGTTCACGATAACGTTCGAGCATATAAAAAGTAGCCAGCCACGAAAATGCATTTTATCACTGCAAGCATTTCTTATTTTCACTGCGATCCAGCTCCTTTATACTTCTGCATGGATTCCAAGCATTGCACAACCCAGACCAGGTTTGGACAGGACTGGCCACAGATGTGCATTGCACAGAAGTACATTGCGTTTGCTGTGGTGGAGTTGGAAAAACATTTCGCTCTGAATTAGGAGCCTCCAGATCTACTACATTTAGCGTCCTTCAGCCACAAAGTTGGGCTAACCTTTTAACCTACTTTAAAGATCAATCTACCCTCTCTCACTCATAGCCCGCCATTTCCTATCATCTGTAAGCCTAAGAATTTCGTAAATGCCCCTAATGAATCTGCTTCTACCGTCACCTCTGCCACCCTGCTCCATGTACCCACCAAAATCACGCCCCTTGTATAATCGATTTCCGTACTGGGGTATGTCTCTGGTTGCCTACTCAATCTGTGCCTCCTATTATCTTTAGTCCTCTGTCAAGTCACCTCTCATCCTTCTTCCTCCAAAGAAAAAAAACTATCTCGCTCAACCTACCCTGGTAAAATATGCTCTCTAATCCTGGTCAATCTCCTCTGCACCCTCTCTAAAGCTTAATTATGCAACACAATACAATGCTGGTCTCTGAGCGAGGGATGCAGCATCAGGAGATTCTGTCTACCGTTCGGCCTTCGGTTTTAAAGGACGGTTCTCACAACAGTCAATGCAGTACGCAAACGGGACACTGTGAGTTAAAAGTATTTTACTGGCAATGAAGCGTCCAGGGCGGTACGAGGACGTGGAAGACACTAAACTAATGCAACCCTTTCCCGACATGTTGCAGCCTCTGCATCAAGGCCCCGCGACCCCCAAATCCCCAGAGCCAGTATACGTGAAAGACGCTAAACAAATACAAGCATCCTCTGCAGCAGAGGCTCACGACCCTCCACCCCACAAACATTTGATTGACACGCGGTAGATGATTGACAGCGGGATCGCCGTGCCGACGCATGCGCAACCGCTCTCCCCAACTCCACCGTCCTCCTCCGCCTCAGCCCTGCCCCCTCCACCCGCCCCTCAGCTCCGCCCACCTAACATATTCGGACAGCTACTTACGCGATCCTGAAGAGCGGCTTCTCGGTACGAGCCATCAGCCCGCTTCTAGTGGCCAGCCACCGGCGAAAACCCAGGCCTGGACAGCCGAGAGCGAGAAGTGTGAGTGCTCCGAGAGCCAGCACTGCCAACCCACAACCCACGACCAGGCTCAACATCACTGCGCACGCGCAGATTTTCAAATAAGGTCCTGCCCCCCACCATACCTTGTAAGGCAATGAGAGGGCGGGCCACAGTATGATTGGTACTTACGTCACAAATCCAGAGAGACACCCCGCCTTGATCTAGCCAAATTAGGAGGAGAGGCGGGGACAGATTGATTGACATATTTGCGTCGCTCCAGAACCCGCCTCATCCCGCCAAATAAGGAGTTGTGTGGTTGGGGCGGTATCGAGTCTTTACCCAGTTTTCCATTCAACGATAACAAAGTGAGCGTAGGTCTATCCCTCAGTGACTGTGGTAAAATCCTTGACGGAAGGGTTCCCAACATTTTTTATGCCATGGACCATTACCAGTGTGGACCCCAGGTTGGGAACCCTTTAGAGTCTAAGAGGAGGAAAAAATTTAGTACTGAGGCACCGATGAAGAATTTTAATGGGTGATTCATGAGGAAGTAATAAATGAGTATAAAATCCAACTCCCACTCTAGTATATGTAGAACAACTTAAAGAGGTTATATATTTTGGTTGGAAAAATTATACCTAGATAAAATCATGTTCACAAATCCGAACTAGATTTGGAATTGGAATTGGTTTAGTAATTCCTAGAGTGATCTAGGAATAATGGTGCATAGTTCCCTGAAGGTGGAATCTCATGTGGATAGGGTGGTGAAGAAAGCTTTTGATATGCTGGCCTTTATAAATCAGAGCATTGAGTATAGGAGTTGGGATGTAATGTTAAAATTGTACAAGGCATTGGTGAGGCCAAATTTGGAGTATTGTGTACAGTTCTGGTCACTGGATTATAGGAAAGATGTCAACAATATAGAGAGAGTACAGAGAAGATTTACTAGAATGTTACCTGGGTTTCAGCACCTAAGTTACAGGGAAAGGTTGAACAAGTTAGGTCTTTATTCTTTGGAGCGTAGAAGGTTGAGGGGGGACTGGATAGAGGTATTCAAAATTATGAGGGGGATAGATCAAGTTGACGTGGATAGGCTTTTTCCATTGAGAGTAGGGGAGATTCAAACAAGAGGACATAAGTTGAGAGTTAGGGGGCAAAAGTTTAAGGGTAACACGAGGAGGAATTTCTTTATTCAGAGAGTAGTAGTTGTGTGGAATGAGCTTCCAGTAGAAGTGGTAGAGGCAGGTTCGGTAGTGTCATTTAAAGTAAAATTGGATAGGTATGTGGACAGGAAAGGAATGGAAGGTTATGGGCTGAGTGCGGGTCAGTGGGACTAGGTGAGAGTAAGCATCGGCAAGGACTAGAAGGGCCGAGATGGCCTGTTTCCGTGCTGTAATTGTTATATGGTTATATGGTAATGTTTAATGTCCTGAGATAATAGTGAAAAGCTGGTCATACAGATCAGATCATTACACAGAGTATGGAGGGTGAGAGGGAAACCATAATGGGGGGAAACACACAAGTACAGGTGGAAAGTCCACGTTCACCTCTTAGCTTTATGACTCCTAACACCACAGGCAGAAGTTCTTCTGGATGTGACATGGGAGACTTTGTTCCTGAAAATAAAACCTGCTCCATCAGACCACCACAGCATCTGGTAATCTCTGTGTCAACAGAAAGAACAGGATGAAGTGGATCTTCAGCACAGACATATTTGTTGGTGGGTGAAAGATTCCATGAGTAGGATGAATAATCCCCTAAACTTGTTCTAGGGTTGAAATATCCACTTCATACAGGAGTCGGTCATTGTTGGTCTCATCACCAAAGACATGCCCTTTTCTCATTGCTACCATCAAGGAGGTGGTACGGGAGCCTGAAGACACACACTCAGCATTTCAGGAACAGCTTCTTCCCTCTGCCATCGGGTTTCTGAATGGACAATGAACCCACGAACACTACCTCACTATATATTTTAAATCTTGCTCTCTTTTTACACTACTTATTTAATTTATATTTATTTATTTATTTTTATTCTTATGCGTTGTAGTGTACTGCTGCCACAAAACAACAAATTTCACGACACATGCTAGTGATATGAAACCTGATTCTAATTCTGATTAAGTTCAAGTCAAGTCAAGTCTATTGTCATGTTCACAACTATAGAGAGGTATAGGTACAATGAGAAAAAATATCTATGAAGCTTCTCAGTCATTCAGGTTATTGTATATCAAGCAGTAGTAAATCAAGGCACACACATAGAATGCTGGTGGAACACAGCAGGCCAGGCAGCTTCTATAGGAAGAAGCACAGTCGACGTTTCAGGCCCAGACCCTTTGTCTAGTCCTGACAAAGGGTCTCAGCCCGAAACGTCGACTGTGCTTCTCCCTATAGATGCTGCCTGGCCTGCTGTGTTCCACCAGCAATTTGTGTGTGTTACTTGAATTTCCAGCATCTGCAGATTTCCTCGTGTTTGTGTAAATCAAGGCAACTGGACTTCTTGTGTTGTCTAGAAGTTGTTTCACCATTCATCCGAGAGCCGTCTTCAGTTCTAATCAGTTTTCCGGTTTATAAACTCTGTGAGTTGTTTAAAGGTCACACAAGGGTTGTTAAGAGTGGTAGAGGTAATGAAAGTATCATTAATCTTATCTTTGCATGAATAGAGGTGTGAACTGTTGTGGAGACTCCGGGGTAGAGATAGTAGGACTGCATTGCAAGTAGCTGATAGGTGATGTACCTGATGCACCATCAATAACTCACACTGAGACGTAAGGCGAGATATCGGCTTTTATTGACTGGAAGAAGGAACCAGGAGTGAGTGTCCATCATACTATGTCCTGGAGACTGAGGCCGAGCGTCAGGCCTCAGATCGCCTTTATACAGGGGCCTGTGGGAGGAGCCACAGGAGCAGTCAGCAGGGGGCGTGTCCAGGCAGGCACATAGTTCACCACAGTACCCCACCCTCTCTGATCTGGGATGGTTCCTGTTTGACAAACCCCTCCTTCAAACATTACTCCATTACTGCACCAGGAACGTGCCCACCAACATTACAGCTAAAGACAAGGAGCACAAGAATTTGAGAGAAGCCTTGAAAGCTTGTGGCTACACTGACTGGGCCTTCATCAAGGCAGCAACAAAAACCAGCAGGGACATCAGCCCAACAGACAGAGGTAAGGAGCAAAGCAGATGGAAAAACAGTTATCCCATATGTAGCTGGAGTTTCATAGAAACTCAGAAGGATTTTCAACAAACACCAAATTCTTGTGTTTTTTAAACCTACAAACACACTCAGACAGAAACTTGTCCACCCTACACCCACACATAAACAGAGCAATTTTTGTATATGCCATTCAATGCAATGAGAACTGCAAAGTCTGTATATCAACGAGACAAAACAAACAGATGGCCCAATATAGGAGGGCTAACACCTCAAGTTAAGAGGTGTATTTCTACACCTAAAGGAAAGGGACACTCCTTTGATGATAACGATGTCCACATTTTGGACGGGTGGTTTGAAAGAGGAGTTAAAGAAGCCATCTTTGTCAAATGGGAAAACCTATCCCTGTACGAAGGGAATGGAATATGACACCGCCTATCAGCTATTTACAATGCAGTCCTACCATCTCCACCCCTGCATCTCCACAACAATTCACGCCTTCATTCATGCAAAGATAAGACTAATGACTCTCTCATTACCTCTATGACTCTTAACAACCCTCATGTGATTGCTATAAACTGGAAAACTACCCACCATGGATTACAATTGAAGAAGTGTCTCTCTCAGATGAGTAAAGGAGCATCTTTCAGACAACACAGCAAGTCCAGTTGCCTTGATTTACTGCTGCTTGATGTACAATGAAAAACTTGCTTACAGCAGATTCACAGACACATACAGTAGATACAGAAAACACAGATTATAAATATTACACAAAAGGGAAAAAAGGTAAAGGACTCTGCCAAACTAAACATTAGTGCAAAAAAGGACAGCATGGTTGCATAGTGGTTAGTGTAATGCTTTATAGCGCCAGTGATCAGGGTTCACTGTCTGTACGTTCTCCCTGTGATTGCTTGGGTTTCCTCCAGGGCCTCTGGTTTCCTCCCACATTCCAAAGATGTCTATGTTAGGGTTAGTGAGTTGTGGGTATGTTATGTTGCACTGGATCTATGGCAACACTTGTGGGCTTGGACTCTGTTGGCCATTGACATGAAGTACACAGTTCACTGAATATTTCAATGTACATGTGACAAGTAAAGCTAATCATTCTAAAAATCTTTAGAAAAGAGATAATCAGTGACATCTAGGCCTAATTACAGTTCAGGGCAGACCAGATGGGCTGAATGGCCTGTCTGTGCTGCAGTTTTCTATGACTCTCTCTATGGTAGTGCATGAGGTGATCCTAGTGATCTGCTGCTGAGGTACGATTAGGGTTATGCAGATCGGGTGGTTGAAGGGAAGTAGCCGTTCCAGAACCTGGTGGTGTGGGACTTGGGCTTCTGTAGCTTCTGTACAATAGTGGCAGTAAGAAGATGATTGGGACCTGTGATGATAGAAGTTGCCTCGTATAGATGCTGTGCTGGTGGAAGGGTTGTGCCCATGTTGGACTGGGCTGGGTTGATGAGTAATTATAACCAGCATACTCTCGTTAAGGGAAGTTTGAAGGAGTGAAGTACTGTATATTGACAGGAGCAGTTCATGTGTTTCACTGCAGTTGTGTTGCTACTGGATAACCAGACTTTACCAGCAGGTGGAGACGGGGGGGGGGGGGGGGGGGGGAAGAAGGAAGAACAAAATGCTGGGCTGCACACTTCACATGCATGTTCAATTATATTTTATTAACTTATTTGTGGTAATATTTTGTTTCATGTGCTGTCTGTGATATACATATTGTGGGTACACTGTGGTCTGGAGGAACATTGTTTCATTTGGTTGTATATATTTACAATCAGATGACAATAAACTTGAACTGAAGTTCCCTGTGCCTGGATTAACTCAGTCCATGGTTTGGGCTCCCTCTCCCTATTCAACTGAATTATTACAATCTTCGCTTCCTCAAGGTTATAGTAGAACAAGGACACAGAGCTGATTATCAATACACCTGTGACTGGAGAAAATACACCTACATCTAAGTTCAAGGTAAATTTAATATCAAAGTACATATACCATATAGAATAGATTTTAAAGTTTTTATACATTTTTAAAACCCCCAATGGTCTGGAACTGGAATCACTTTTGTTTTATAATCCTGCTCAAACTGTCAGGTATTCTCCACGGGTATTTTAAATGTAAACAATCTTTCTGAAAAGGCAATTAGTAGGTCAGCATTTTTGAACTGTGGAATTCCATCTGAAAGACTATAAGGGATGCAGACTCAGTTGATATTTTTAAACACCATCTGAAAACCCATTTATTTAACCTTGCTTTTAACTGACATCTATTTGTCTTTTAGATTAGATTAAATTAGATTCAACCTTATTGTCATTGTGTCGAGTACAGATACAAAGCCAAATTAAATGCAGTTAGAATCTAACCAGAAATGCAAAGAATAGTGTTACTTACAAAATAACTGTGAACAAAAAGTAAGTGCTACAGCACACAAATATAGAAGTGTTTACTTTAATGTTTGCACTTTATCCCATTGTAAAGCACTTTGAACTATATCATCTGTATAAAAAGTCCTCTATAAAAAAGTTATTCTTGTTGTTATTATATACACCTTGAGATTCATTTTCTTGCAGGCACCCACAGAAAAATAAAGGACTGCAATAGAATCCATGGAAAAACCACACATAACCAAGGCAGATTCCCTGGAAGTGAGTCTACAGAGTGTGGAGTTAGTTCCGAACTGAGGTGAGTGAAGTTATCCACACCAGTCCAGACACCCGATGGTTGTAGGGTAACAATTGTTCAATGACTGGTGGCTAGGGACCTAAGACTCCTGCACTTCCTACCCACTGGAAGCAGCAAGAAGTGAGCGAGGCAGGTCAAACACAGGCAGACGGGACCTGCTCAGGTGGGGGGTTTTCACTGCCATGGAACAGTGGGGCTGAACACTGGTTTGTTTTTTGCCCTCAGGTCTTGATGCTTTAATGTGGCTGAATCCTCCATCTAGGTAGCCATACCTACCTTCTTGAGAGTCAAGTTCGCTGAATCCTCAGAAGATTGAAAATTCCCTATTTTGTACAGATGGTTCAAAAGTATGTTTCTTAAATGGAAATTACAGGCTGTGGATTGTGGCAATTGTAGTTCAGAAGTATACCTCATAGAATATATAGCAGTTTTTATGAGCCGTCTGCAAATCATTGCTGTATATTTCCAGCCTATAACCTGCCTTTTCCAAAAGTTCTTTTCTGGAAAGTGCTATAGAGTTATTAAAATAAAAACTTCATGCCATCTTAAAAGTTGCTTCACCCAGGCAATTAATCTTATCAACCATTCCAGTTAGCCCCCTCCCCTATCTATTACCACCCTCACTGCACTGCACTCTAAACCACTTTTTATAATGCTCTTCACATTGTGACTACATGCTGGTATTTATGCACATCTTATTCCATATCCATTCTTTAATCCCTTAACTTTATTTTTATATAATTATTTATTGTTGAATGTTGTTGTTCTTTGTTGCATGTCACTCTCTGACCTACTGACCACAGCAATTTCCTAATACATGTAAATGTATATGGTGAATAAAGTTGATCCTTGATCCTGAAATGCTCATTCAAGTTTGTTCAGTGTTGGCATGTGCATACCTCCACTTGGTGTGTACAAAAATCAGAAAGCCCAATCCACCAGGCTTCTGTCACTGCCCCACTGTTATAAAGCTATTCAATAGCCCTCTTGTAAAATAAGATAGACTTGTTGAACTAGGCAGTAGAATTGTTAATTTTCTTGTATATTTTGAAGTTCAACTTTCTTATAATTTTTATAAAATCACCTGTATACATGTAACTGTTCAGTAAATGTTCTAGTAATTGCAGTGAGGCTGATTCTATATTCTCTAGAAACTTGGCAGTTTTACTTCAGCAGTATCGCTCCACTTGAATCTGGCTATTTCATAGATAACACCTTATCAGTGAAATGTGCTTTTTATCTCTAGTCTGAGTATGAGATAACCACAATTATTTTCCTTTCTCTTTCCTTTGTTTGTTCTTTGTTCTTGTAACTCTTAATAAACCGACCATAACCATTAAGTTTTATGCCTTATTCTGAAGAACCTCTGGAATAATATCACCAAACCTAGCACTCTCGCACCAAATCTCACAGTCTATGCCATCATGGCACTGACACCTTATTGTCCACCTGTACTGCACTTTCTCTCACTTGTAACACTTCATTCAGCATTCTATTATTGTTTTCTCTTGTACTACCTCAATGCAATGATGTGATGAAATTGTCTATATGGATGATATTGTCTATTTAATATTTCAGTAATATTGTAACTACATTGTTGACTTTGTTTAAAAAAATAATTGTGGGTTATATGTAAAGTACATGAATGGCATAGGTCATTATATCACAACATCATAATTGCATCTTGCTAAAGTAATAATGAAGTCTACACACATCACTTGGGGCTCCCATGTTTTTCTTTCAATTAGTTTTATGTTTTGGATTTACAAATCATAACAGTGGTGATGAGGAAGTTTTAAACAAACAGAAGATGACTACCTACCTGTTGAAGTACGGCAAGGCATTTGAGTTAAAGAAAAGTGCAGCACAAGCTTCTTTGGGAAGGAAGTTTAAAAAAGACAGAAAATGAACAAAATCCATGGGCTCATAAAAAGTGAGTACTGGGTGATAATAATCATAGATTTTTAAAAAAGCAGAAGTAGCTGACTACATCAGAAAGATTAACACATCTGTAACATTTACCCAAAAGGCTGGTATATGTCTAGGGGAAACGGAGATCCAGCCACTCACCAACCCACCTCCTGTTCGTGCAGGTGCTGTGAGAATCGAGTTTATGCCTCGCGCCCGCCAACAGTATCAAACCCACAACAAGTACCGTTATGAAATACACTTTAAAGAGTTTACTAAAATTAAAAGAGTATTAGGCAATACAATATATATATATATATGGAAAAAAACAAAAGGCACCAACTTATCAAAGTTCAGTCTGTTTAGTGCACTCGTTGGAGCTCAACCATCGAACCATTCGACCCCTCGTCGCTTGCCTCCGACTTCCACGTCTTCCACCCCGGACTACCCGGTGGTCTTCCGAGCGCACGTCCACCTCCCTCGGCGTCTTTCTCCCAACTCCCCTCACACCAAAAACCCGCGAAAACCCCTCCCCCAAGTTCCCAGCCTCACAAGACACAATAACATTCCCCATTGATTAACAAATGAATACAATTACCATATCAGCCATTCTAAAGCGAAACAACGGTGAGAGAAACGCTTATCAGACAAAGAAGCATTCCTACTCGTAACAAACCAAAGAAGCCATTTTGAGTAACATACACAGGACATTGTACATTCTCTCCCCACCAGCAAATGCCCTCATGGCATTACTAGAGTTCCCCAAAGCTTCTTGCAACACACAAAACCCAACCCAGATGCAGAAAGCAGTGACATAACTACCCAGAGCAGTAGAAATCACACTCGGTTCTCCGGGTACCACATATGTCAACCGCTCCGGGGGGCGCCTAATCCTCTGAGATCTCCATACCCCTTCTGCCCCACTGGGCTCCCTCGTCACCTGCGAACCCACTGTCTCGGACACCCCAGGTCTACCTGACAGACCCTCACCCCCTCCCTCACGGGGGTCCGCCCACACCTGAGATCTCTCCAGCTCACGCTCGCTCCCACCAATGTTGGCTGCCTCTCCATCTGACCCTCAAGACCTTCCCTCCTCTCACCCAACTCAGTATGGGAAGGACCAGGAGCCTCCTCTCCTGGTACTGGAGAACCAGTGAATGGGAACAGGGCCCACTCATCTGAGTCGTCCTCCTCTGAATCGGTAGCCATTCCCGGGTGAGGGACCTGTCCCCGCTCTTCAGCAGCGGGCTCTTCCCGTTCTCCGCGCCCTCGCAGAGTCCTTGTACTGGGTGCAACCTCCCTCTCGGGCTCCTTATCCACCTGCACCGCTTGACCCAGGGGCAGCAGGTGATTCCTATGGAGTACCTTGATAGGCCCTTTTCCATCCTCAGGTTTCACCCGGTAAACTGGCAGGTTCGACATCTGGCTCTCTATTACATAGGGGCTGGCCGCCCATCAATCGGCCAGCTTGTGCTTACCAGGGAGTCCCAAATTCCGTAAAAGGATCCGGTCGCCCGGCAATAATTGGACAAACTTCACCTTTCGATCATACCGCATCTTATTCCTCTGATTTTGTTTGGTAGCCGCCGCCTCGGCCAGCTCGTACGCCCGCTGTAACTCCCTCTTCATGTCGGACACATACTTTAGATGGGACTTCCCGGGTAATTCACCCACTCCACCCCCAAAACACAAGTCAATGGGCAACCTCGCTTCCCGCCCGAACATCAGATAATAGGGCGAATACCCTGTAGCATCATTGCGAGTACAATTGTAACAGTGAACCAATTGTCCAATATGACGACTCCACCTGCTTTTCTGCCCAATCTCCAGCGTCCCGAGCATATCCAACAGGGTCCTGTTGAATCTCTCTGGCTGAGGATCTCCCTGTGGGTGGTAAGGGGTAGTCCTGGATTTCTCAACCCCAAGCATAGTCAGTAATTCATGGATAAGGCGGCTCTCAAAGTCCCGCCCCTGATCACTATGGATTCGCCTGGGAAGGCCGTAATGCACAAAATACTTCTCCCATAACACCTTCGGCACTGTCGTCGCCTTCTGATCCTTGGTGGGAAATGCCTGAGCATAGCGAGTGTAATGATCGGTGATGACTAATACATTCGCGGTGTTGTTGGTGTCAGGCTCAATCGACAAGAAATCCATACATACCAGGTCCAGAGGTCCCGCACTCTGCAAGTGCGACAGTGGAGCCACCAACACTGGCAGGGTCTTTCTCTGGATGCAACGATGGCATCCCCTACAGTATTTTTCGACGTCCCCCCTCATCCGGGGCCAGTAGAACCAGTCTTTGAGTAATCCATAGGTCTTTTCCACCCCCAAGTGTCCAGAATCATCATGTAAGGCCTGGAGTACAGCCTGGCGATACTCCTCCGGCAGGACCAGTTGCCAACAGCAGGGTTGGTCCGGAGACGCCGTTACCCGGTACAAAATTTTGTTCTTTAACTTCAACCGAGACCACTCCTTCAATAACAGAGGCACAAATGGGTGTTTTGCCTTCTCAGCCAACGCCACATCCCCCTTCTCGACCGCTCTCCACACTGTGCCAATGCCCGGGTCATTTTGCTGAGCAGTTGCCACTTCCCCCGGACTCAGTTCCGGCAACTGTTTAGTCCGCAGTGCGGTCAGGTCACAGTACACTAGGGGTATGACGTCGTCAAAAACCCCCAAGTGGTCTACGGCTCGTTCCAGCCTTCCTCTTCTCTCGATCTTCACGGTGATAGCAAACTGACACATCGCTTTCACTCCAGGGGCAGGGACATTCTCCCACTCCTCGTCCTTCTCCTGTTCCCCCGGCTCCCGACGAGACAACGCATCCGCATCGACATTCTTGCTTCCGGGGCGGTACCTCAGGCTGAAATCATATACCGACAATGCCACCAGCCACCGAGGTCCTGTGGCATCCAGCTTCGCCGAAGTCAAAATATAAGTGAGAGGATTGTTATCCGTTCTCACCTCAAACTTGGCTCCGTACAGGTAATCGCCCAGCTTGTCCACCACCGCCCACTTCAGCGCCAGGAACTCCAACTTGTGAGTGGGATAGTTTCTCTCCGATGGCGACAAGCTTGGGCTGACAAAGGCTACCGGTCTCAATGCTTTGCCATGCTCCTGGTACAGAACAGCCCCGAGACCCTCTCGGCTGGTATCCGTGTGCAGCACATATGGCTTCTGGGGATCGGCAAAAGCCAACACTGGGGCCTGGGTCAGTGCCCTTTTCAAAGATCGGAACGCCTCTTCACATTGATCATCCCATCTCGAGCCAAAAGGTTCAGCCGGGTTCCAGTATCCTGTCTCTGGTCCCCCATCCTCTTCTTTCCCACCGGGGGAAAACCACACAACAGCTGAGTCAACGGGTGACACGCTTTGGCGTATCCTTTCACAAATCGCCTGTAATACCCACAGAACCCCCAAAATTAGTGCAGAGCACCCACTTTCTGGGGTCTCGGCCAGGTGGTCATGGCCTCTATCTTGGTTGGATCAGTAGCCACTCCCTCTCGCGAAATGATATGGCCAATGTAGTTAACCGACGACTTGCAGAACTGGCATTTGTCCAGGGAAAGCTTCAACCCTTCTTCATTAAGCTGGCCCAACACCTTCAACAGCCTCTCCTCATGTTCCTCCAAAGTCGATCCAAACACTATCAAATCGTCCAGGTACACCAGCACCTCCAACAGATTCATATCCCCCACAGTTCTCTCCATGAGCCTCTGGAAGGTGGCTAGGGCTCCCAATATGCCTTGGGGCATTCGTTCAAACTGAAAGAACCCCAGCGGGCAGATAAAGGCGGTCTTCTCTTTATCGCCCGCACTCATCGGGATCTGGTAATACCCACTTCTTAAATCCAGCACACTGAACCACTTCGCACCGCTCAGGCAGGCCAGTGCATCTTCGACTCTTGGGACAGTATATTGATCAGGGACAGTTCGCCGATTCAACGTCCTGTAGTCAACACACATGCACACTCGCCCATTCTTCTTCTGTGCCACCACTATTGGGGACGCATAAGGACTTCGGGACTCAGCTATGATTCCGGCCTCCTTCAACTTGGACAAGTGCTGTCGCACGTCCTCAACATCTGCCGGAGCCAGCCGCCGGGATCTCTCTCGGAACGGGGTGTCCTCCGTCACCCGGATGGTGTGGTGAGTGCTTTTGGAGCAGCCAACATCAAACTCGCCCCGAGAAAAAACAGCTTCCATCTTCAGCATCTTCTCCACTAGCCGGTGTTTCCACTCCGGCGACACAGGGGAATCCCTGAAGTTAAAGGCTTCAGCGGTCAGCTCCCTTCGATGCTCCGATCCCTCCCCGTTAGGGGTCCTCACTGGTGCGCTAGACATTCCCGTCACCAGGAACAGATGTGCCAGCGGCATTCCCCTCTTAAAGGTGATTTCTCTTGCCGTGGTGTTCCTGACACTTATAGCTATACGCCTGGCATGTACCACCTCTGGTCTCTGCACTTCGGGCCTCACCAGCGCCCCTGCCGGAAATCGTGTCTCCCCTTCAAGATCGTCTGGGGTGTCTACTAACAGGGCTTCTCCCGTCGGCACTCCTGGGAATCTGGGGGTCCCCATCACTAGGGCTACCTCCCCGGGTCGGATCACCTTGGGCCTCACCTGCGTACACCACACCGTCCCTCGTTTACACTCCGGGTCCAGCCCTAGGGAGGCAACCCCTTCTGCGAACACTGCTCGAAACACTGGATGCACCGAGAGGGTCTCCAGAAAGTCTTCCCCCCCTTTCTCCTTACAAGCTCCCAGGAGCCGTTGCACCACAGGGGAGTTAGTCCCCACCGGGAGGGCAGCACCCACCGGTTTCCACCGGGTCAGGACACACCAACACCAACGTCTCAATAGCTTCCGACACTCCCACATCGCCCTCCGAGAACTCCAATCTCACCGATAGGTACCCATCGTACGGGTAGTCACCCTAGCTCACACCCCAAATCTGCAGGGCGTCAAATGGGGTTACAAGCAAATGCTTTAGATATTGGTTGTAGAAAGACAGGTACAATAAGGTCACCTGCGATCCCGTATCAAGAACGGCTTTTGCGTAATCTCCCTCTATCCGTAGACCCACACTGGCACGGGGTCCTACCAGCCCATCCGGAACAGAGGCGTCCCCTGGCTGATCTCTGGGGACGTGTTCCTCCAGAGGCTCCAGTCCATTCCCTCACTGAGCCTCTCCTAAGTTTCCCGACACCTCTCCCTTTTTAGTCGTAGGGGGGCTAGATAATTATATACACCATCTGTAAGAAAACTTCCCATTAATTTACCCACCACTAACGTCAAACTTACAGGCTGATAATTGCTAGGTTTACTCTTAGAACCCTTTTTAAACAATGGGACCACATGAGCAATACACCAATCCTCTGGTTCCATCCCCATTTATAATGACATTTGAAATATTTCTGTCAGAGCCCCTGCTATTTCTACACTAACTTTCCTCAAGGTCCTAGGGAATATCCTGTCAGGACCCGGAGACTTATCCTTTATATTCTTTAAAAGCTCTAGTACTTCCTCTTCTTTAATCATCATAGTTTCCATAACTACCCTACTTGCTTCCCTTACCATACACAATTCAATATCCTTCTCCTTAGTGAATACCGATGAAAAGAAATTGTTCAAAATCTCCCCCATCTCTTTTGGCTCCACACATAGCTGTCCATTCTGATTCTCTAAGGGACCAATTTTATCCCTCACTATCCTTTTGCTATTAATATAACAGTAGAAACCCTTTGGATTTATTTTCACCGTATTTGCCAAAGCAACCTCATATCTTCTTTTAGCTTTTCTAATTTCTTTCTTAAGATTCTTTTTACATTCTTTATATTCCTCGAGCACCTCATTTACTCCATGCTGCCTATATTTATTGTATATCTCTCTCTTTTTCCGAACTAAGTTTCCAATATCCCTTGAAAACCATGGCTGTCTCAAACTTTTAACCTTTCCTTTCAATCTAACAAGAACATAAAGATTCGGTACCCTCAAAATTTCACCTTTAAATGACCTCCATTTCTCTATTACATCCTTCCCATAAAACAAATTGTCCCAATCCACTCCTTCTAAATCCTTTCGCATCTCCTCAAAGTTAACCTTTCTCCAATCAAAAATCTCTACCCTAGGTCCAGTCCTATCCTTCTCCATAATTATATTGGAACTAATGCTATTGTGATCACTGGACCCGAAGTGCTCTCCAACACATACTTCCGTCACCTGACCTATTTCATTCCTCAACAGGAGACCCTTTCTCTAGCTGGTACCTCTATGTATTGCTGCAAAAAACTATCCTGCACACATTTTACAAACTCCAAACCATCCGGCCCTTTTACAGAATGGGCTTCCCAATCTATGTGCGGAAAATTAAATCTCCCACAATCACAACCTTGTGCTTACTACAAATATCTGCTATCTCCTTACATTTGCTCTGCCAATTCTTGCTCCCCACTAGGTGGTCTATAATACACCCCTATAAGTATTACTACACCTTTCCCATTCCTCAATTCCACCCAAATAGTCTCCCTAGACGAGCCCTCTGATCTATCCTGCCAAAGCACCACTGTAATATTTTCTCAGGCAAGCAGTGCAACACCTCCCCCTCTTGCCCCTCAGATTCTATCACACCTGAAGCAACGAAATTCAGGAATATTTAGTTGCCAATCACACCCCTCCTGCAACCATGTTTCACTAATAGCTACAACATCATATTTCCAGGTATCAATACATGATCTAAGCTCATCCACCTTTCTTACAATGCTCCTAGCATTAAAATAGATGCATTCAAGAAACTTTCCACCTCTTCCTCTCCGTTTATCCCAAACAGTGCAAACAACTTTATTATCTTTTTTCTTCCATTGGTCTGAGTGCTCCCCTTCTCTATCACCTGCTTATCCTCCCTCACACACTGTCTACTAGCTTTCTCTATTTGTGAACTAACCTCCTCTCCCCTAGTCTCTTCAAATTGATTCCCACTCCCCAACCATTCTAGTTTAAAGTCTCCCCAGTAGCCTTAGCAAATCTCCCCACCAGGATATTGGTCCCCCTAGGATTCAAGTGTAACACAGCCTTTTTGTACAGGTCGCAACTGCCCCAAAAGAGGTCCCAATGATCCAGAAACTTGAATCCCTGCTCCAATCGCTCAGCCATGCATTTATCCTCCACCTCATTCCATTCCTACTCTCACTGTCACGTGGCACAGGCAGTAATCCTGAGATTACTACGTTTGCAGTCCTTCTTCTCAACTTCCTTCCTAACTCCCTATATTCTCCCTTCTGGACCTCTTCCCTTTTCCTACCTATGTCATTGGTACCTATATGTACCATGACCTCTGGCTCCTCACTCTCCCACTTCAGGATATCTTGGACACGATCAGAAACGTCCCAGACCCTGGCACCAGGGAGGCAAACTACCATCCGGGTCTCCCGATCACATTCACAGAATCGCCTATCTGATCCCCTAACCATCGAATCCCTTGTTACTACTGACTTCCTCTTCCTTTCCCTACTCTTCTGAGCTACAGGGCCAGACTCTGTGCCAGAGGGATGACCACTGTTGCTTCCCCCAGGTAGGCTGTCCCCTCCAACAGTACTCAAACAGGAGTACTTATTGTCAGGGGTTACAGCCACTGGGGTACCCTCTAGTACCTGACTCTTCCCCTTCCCCTTCCTAACCGTGACTCACCTGTCTGACTCCCGTGGTCCTGGTGTGACCACCTGCCTGTAACTATCAACTCCTCACTCTCACTGACCAGGTGAAGGTCATCGAGCTGCAGCTCCAGTTCCCTAACACAGTCCCTTAGGAGCCGCAGCTCGGCGCACCTGGCGCAGATGTGGACTTCCGGGAGGCTAGGAGACTCCAGAACCTCCCACATCCGACACAGAGAACAACAAGCTGCCCTCACACTCATACCTCCCCTTTTCTCAAATAACAGGAAAATCTGAAACCTAAACCTACCCTGCCTTGCCCGTTTCTGCCTAAGCCCGTTGAGCCCAAGCCCTTAAGCCTTCACTCTGTTCCTGGCTCACTCCTCTGCCCGCAAATGACACTGCCCGCTGTGTCCTTTTTAAATCTTCCCCGCTTCACTGCCCGACGTCACACGCCTGCACAGTCCCGCCTCTCTTAACCCCGATGAGAAGAAGAAAAAATCAAAATGTCTCCCGCCGCACTCCCGTTCTGATCCTCCAATTTCCTTGTCAGTTCAGTATTGGGCTTAATGATGCACTGAGAGCTCATTTAGTTTGTGGAATCGTACAATAAAGCATTTAAAAACAGCTCCTAACTGAAGCATAACTCACATTTAAAGAGCGGTTAAAATCACTGTATCAATGGAAACAGTGGAGACGCAACTAAGCTGCAGTCAGGAATAAGACTCAACATAAACAGAATTGCAATACCTAAACAAGAACCTGCCTGGCTGAACAAATCTGTGTTACTCTTGTGGCAGGGGCTCATATACACCAGACCAACGCAGGTTTAAAGGAGAAACTTGCAGAAAATGCAACAAAGTAGGACACACACATAGAGTATGTCAAGCAGACAAAAATAAATGGATTGCACAGGGAAGAGATAATGATTCAAAAGTCAAGTTGAAGTTTCAAAAAGAGTACTAATCTGTGTGCTATTGATGAAAAATATGATGATGATAAGAGTGACAGGATTGAGTAGCCTTGAGATTTACAAGGCGAAAATTAACAATAAAGCGATATGGCTTTCAGCAGAAGTGAACAGCAAATTAATTGAAATGGAATTGGATGCTGGCTTGACTGTTTCAGTCATTCTATAAAATGAGTTAGACGGCATTTCAAAGATGCTGAACTGAAGCCTACAGATATCCAACTAAGAACTTATGCAGGAGAAAAGACAACTCCTGTGGGAATGATGTTCGTAGCAGTGAGAAACAACAACCAATAAGCCACATTAGGCTTGTATGTGGTAAACACAGGAGGGCCAGAATTGTGGGGTCATGACTGGCTGAGACAACTACAGCTTGATTGGAGATCCATCCACCATTTGCATGTCATATTCCCTGCAATAGAGTCAACTGAAAGCAAATTAAGAAAGGTACTGGATGATGCCACAGTAGTGTTCAGGAATAGCATTGGAAAACTCAGACATACCAAAAGGGTAAAATAGTGTTAAATGAAATTCTGACAGCCAAGTTTTACAAAGGCTGTGCTGTTCCTTATACCATCTGTGATAAAATAGCCAGTGAGCTAGGTCACATGGAGGCCAACGGAATTCTTTCCAAGACTGAGTGATGTCTGTGGGCAATGCCAGTGGTCCCAGTAGTCAAGAAGAATGGGTCTGTCAGGATCTGTGAAGAGTTTAAGGTCATCATCAATCCAGTTCTGAAAGTAGATCAATACTCTCTGCCCAGGATACAGGACATCTTTGCAAGCCTTTCTGGAAGGAGACACTTCATCAAAGTGGACTTACCTGGGGCCTGCCTACAGTTGGGGTTTATAGATAAGGAGAGAGGAGTGTTGTGCAATTAATATTTCATTAATATTCAAGTGATATTGTAAATATACTGTTTGATTAAGCATTCTTTGCTTAAATAATTTATTTTGTGTTATATGTGAAGTACATGAATGGCATATGCTGTTATGTAACCATGCCATAAGTACACACCTTGCTGAAGTGAAGTCTACACTCATATCCTGGGGCTCCTGTGCTTTTCTTTCAATTAGTTTTGTGTTTTGGAGTTACAAAACATATCAGACGGCATGCAAAACAAAGATTTTTACACTACCTTGGTATAAATTAATCTAAGTTATGCATAACTTGCTTGTGTGCAAAAAAAAATAATTCAATAAAAACATTGGTGCAAGATTGAAATAGAAAAAAACAGTCTGGTGTGGTGCTAAGGCTTTTTCAAGTCAGTCCAAGAACCTGATGGCAGTGGGGAAGGAGCTGCTGTTGAACTTTGAGGTGTGGGTCTTCAGGCTCCTGTACCTCCTGCCAAGTGGCAACATTGAGGCAAGGGCATGGTCCAGATTGGTGAAGGTCCCTGATGATGAGGATTTCTGAGACATTGTGTCTTGTAGGTGTCCTTCATGGTGGGAGCAGGAAGGGCATGGAATGGTATGGCATCCATTAGTCTCGCGAGACCATGGATCTGCACCTGGAAAGTCTTCTCCAGGGTGCAGGCCTGGGCAAGGTTGTATGGAAGACTGGCAGTTGCCCATGCAGCAAGTCTCCCCTCTCCACGCCACCGATGTTGTCCAAGGGAAGGGCAAGGACCGATACAGCTTGGCACCGGTGTCGTCGCAGGAGTTGCCAGAACGAGGGTGAAGATAACGTTGGACTGCTTTAGGGACTCCAGCTCCGGATTTGTCCTCAGGGTTTACTCCCAAAGCCTTTCCCATGAGTGGGTATGGACGCAAGGCAGCGGAGGTTTGAAAACAGAGTTTTCCCGCTTTTAGATGGACTGCCTTCCCAGGCTGACGAGCTCCATCTGCCCCATGGAATGGATAAAAAAATACATGAATGAGGTGAGAGGGTAGAGAGGGAGAGAGAGAGAGACACACACAGAAAGAGAAAGTAGAGAGGAGAGAGGGAGAGGAAAGGTGAGAGGCAGAGAGGATATAGATAGAGAGGGAAAGAGATAGGCTGGGGGGGGGGTGTGAACACCAATGCCTTTGAGCGAAAAATCCTACAAAAGGTAGTGGATTTAGCCTAGTACATCACTGGTAAAACCCTCCCAATCATCGAGCACATCCATATGAAATGTTGCCCTAGAAAACAGCATCCATTATCAAAGATCCTCGCCACCCAGGCCATGTTCCTTTCTTGCTGCTGCCATCAGATAGAAGGCACAGGTGCCTCAGGACTCACACCACCAAGTTCAAGAACAGTTACTACTCCTCAACCATCAGGCTCTTGAACAAAAGGGGACAACTGCACTCATTTAAGAGCTCTGTTATATTATTATTTCATGCTTGTTATTTATTGCTATTTACTTATACAGTTTGTTATTTGCACAGTTTGTTTACAGTTACTGTTCTATCGATTTGCCAAGTATGCCTGCAGGAAAATCTATGTGGTGACATGCTTGTACTCCAATAATAAATTTTATTTTGAACTTTGAATTCCACAATTAATTCCTTGGTCTTGCTGATGTTAAATGCAAGATTGTTGTTGTGACACCACTCAGGTTGAACTAATTGGGTTTAACCCAATATATGTTGTCAAGTTTATTGTTTTGTGGCAACAATACAGTGTAATATATAAACATTACTGTAAGCTACAAACATAAATAAATAATGCAAAAAGACAAATAATGAGATAGTGTTCATGGAGGATTCAGAAATATGATAGTGAAAGGGATTAAATAGGTTTTGAATTATTGAGTGTGTGTCTTTAGGCTCCGGTACCTCCTCCTTGATTGAGTAATAAGAAGAGGACATCTCCCAGATGGTGAGGCTCCTTAATGATAGACACTGCCTTCCTGAGGCATCACCTCTTGTAGGTGGAGAGGACAGTTGTGAAAATGAGGTTGATGGACCTGTCAGAGAGAGTAAGTTAGAGGGAAACAAGATGAGGATGAAAAAGACTAATTATATCTCATTGCTAAGAGATAGCATACATCTGATGGGTCAAATGGCCTTTTGGGCTGTGAATATTGTCATATCATGATTATTATAACAAAGAGTATAAAAACTGTGATATCACACTGCAGTTCACAAAGATGTTGGTGGGGCCGCATTTGGAATATATTGTTCAATTTTGGTACAACAAAGATGCCATTAAAATGGAAAGATTACAGTGGTGATTTATAAGGATGTTGTCAGTAATTGCGGTCTGAGTTATGAAGAAAGGTTGCGCAGGTTAGGTGTTTATTTATTGGATAAAATCATGAGAGGCATAGTTAAGATCCAGAGACAGAGTCCTTTTCCCAGGGTCAGGGAATCAAGAACATGGAATGAAAAAGGCAGAGATTTAAGGTGAGAAGGAAGAGTTTTATTTGATACCTGAGGGTGCTGAGTATATGGAATGAGCTGCTGGAGGAAGTGGCTGAGGCAGGTACATTAACTACATTTAAAAGAGTAAGGCACATAAAATGCTGGAGGAACTCAGCAGATCAGACAGCATCTATGGAGAGGAATAAACAGTCAATGTTTTGAACTGATGAAACGTCATCAAGGGCTGATGGGTCCGAAGTGTCAACAGCTTAGTCTTGGCTGTTTATTCCACTGCATAGATGCTGCCTGATTTGCTGTGTTCTTCCAGTGCTTTGTGTGTATTATTCTGAATTTCCAGTATCTGCAGGATCTCGTGTATTTAACATTTAAAAGACATGTGACATGTATATGGATAGGAAATGCAATAGGAGTGAAATACAGATAAAAAGGATTAGTTCAGTTGGGGACCCTGGTCAGCGTGGTCCATTTGAGCTGAAGGGCCTGCTTCTGAACAGTACGAATCAGAAGGTCAGTTGTCCACCAAAGTGGATGCTCCTGTCCCACAACCAGCTTTTGATTTATGTGATGAATTATGAAACTCACTGTTGCCGCACACAAAGTGTAAAGATTAAAGTTCAAGCTAAATTCATTATCAAAGTGTGTACGTGTTGCCACATTCAACCTTGTGATTCATTTCCTTGCAGGCATTCACAGTAGAACAAGGAAATACGAAAGAATCTATGAAAACTACACACAAAGACTGACCAACAACCAATGTGCAAAAGAAGAAAAACTATGCAAATACAAAACAAACAGATAGATAAATAACACTGAGAAAATTTGTTCTGGAGTCCTTGAACTTGAGCCTATAGGTTGTGGAATCAGTTCAGTGTTGAGGTGAGTGAAGTTATCCACACCGGTTCAGGAGCCTGATGATTATGGGGTAATAACTGTTCCTGAACCTGATGGTGTGGGTCCTGAGGCTTCTGTGCCTCCTGCTCAATAGCAGCAGTGAGAAGAGACCATGGCTTGGGTGTTGGTGGTCTTTGATGATGGATGTTGCTTTCTGTGACAGTGCTCCGTGCTCAGTGGTGGGAGGGTATTGCCTGTGATGGAAGGCCATATCCACTACTTTTTGCAGGCTTTTCCATTCTTCGGCATTGGTTTTTCCACAGTTACAAAGATACAGTGTGGGGAAAACATTACACAGCTTTTGAAAGAGGCAGTAAACCACACTATTTTCTTAGAAAGGAAAACGCTTAGATAATGTGATAACATCATGTAGCTCCAGCTTAATGAAAGGAACCGTTCTACGTTGGTCTTCTGTGTTTATGGAAGGATGCGCTGGACCTGGAGAGGCTCTAGAGGAGGTTCACAAGAACAATCCCAGGAGCAAAAGGGTTAAAGTATGAGGAACACTTGATGTTTCTCGGCCTGTACTCAATGGATATCAGAAGGATGGGGGTGGGAGTCTCATTAAAACCTCCTGGATACTGAAAAGTCTGGACAAAGTGGATGTGGAGTAGGTGCTTCCATTATTTATTGATGTATTTGTTGAGACTCGGCGTGGAATAGGGCCTTAAGGTCCTTCAAGCTGTGCCACACAGCAATCCCTGATTTAACCCTAGCCTGACTACAGGACAATTTACAATGGCCAATTAACCAACTAATTGGTACACCCTGACAGAGGAAACAAGAGCACGCCAAGGTAACCCATGCACTTTCAATGGGGTGACATACAAACTCGGTACCCTTGATGTTGGAATTGAAATCCAACGCCCTGAGATGTAATAATGTCATGAAAACCGCTATGCTACTATGGTGCCATCATTAGTTGACGATTCTAAGATCTGAGGACTTATACTCACCTGCCCGTTTGTACTCCATCCCAACCCCATTACTTTCTTATTCCGGTTCTCTCCTCTTCCTTTCCAGTCCTGATGAAGGAACTCGGCCAAAAACATCGACTGTTTGCTCATTTCCATAGATGCTGCCTGACCAGCTGAGTTCCTCCAGTATTTCTCTGCATTATTCTGACCATCTATTCCATCTATGTCTCTCATAATTTTATAAAGTTTACTCTTCACCACTTGTTGCCAGCAGAATGCTGTAAATTCAGATTAGTGATCTGGACAAAACCAGCCAGTATTTATTGTCCATCCTTAATTATCCACAAGACCACGGTCCATTGCTCTCTTGATAGCTGCAATCCTGGTGAAGGCGCCACCTAGTGTTGGGAAGAGAATTCAGAATCAGAATTGGGTTTTCTTCTCATGACATGTCACAAAATCTGCTGTTTTGTGGCAGCATACCCAAAAAATTATAAGTTACAAAAAGACATATAAAAAAAACAAGTAGACCAAAAAGAGAGCAAAATAGTAAGGTTCATGGTAATATTTGTGGGCTGCCAATCTACCACCACATGTGCTGCTGGAACAGATGGCTCATTTCACCATATGTTTTGATGTACTGAATTGAATTGACTTTATTTCTTACATCCTTCACATTCATGAGGAGTAAAACTCTTTACATTACACCTCCATCTAAATGTGCAATCATTGTAATTTACAATAAATAGAACAGTCAATGTAATGTAGAGTATACTCATGTCAGCGTGAGTTCATCAGGCTGATGGCCTGTTGGTCCTGGCTTTTATGCTGTGGTACTGCTTCCCGGATGGTAGCATCTGGAATAGATTGTGGTTGGGATGGCTTGGGTCCCCAATGATCCCTCGGGCCCTTTTTACACACCTGTCCTTGTAAATGTCCTGAATCATGGGAAGTTCACAACTATAGATGCACTGGGCTGTCCACACCACTCTCTGCAGAGTCATGCGATTGAGGGAGGTACAGTTCCCATAGCAGGCAGTGATGCAGCCAGTCAGGATGCTCTCAATTGTGCCCCTGTAGAAAGTTCTTAGGATTTGGGGACCCATATCAAACTTCCTCAACTGTCTGAGGTGAAAGAGGTGCTGTTGTGCCTTTTTCACCACCCAGCTGGTGTGTACAGACCACGTGAGATCCTCAGTGATGTGGTTGCCAAGGAACTTAAAGCGGTTTACCCTCTCAACCCCAGATCCATTGAGGTCAATAGGGGTTAGCCCGTCTCCACTCCTCCTATAGTTCACAACCAGCTCCTTTGTTTTTGCGATTGAGGGAGAGGTTGTTTTCTTGACACCACTGTGTCAGAGAGATGACTCCTTCCCTGTAGGCTACCTCATTATTGTTTGAGATTAGGCCAATCAAAGTAGTGTTGTTGGCAAATTTAATTAGCAAATTGGAGCTGTGGGTGGTTACACAAGCATGAGTATACAGGGAGTAAAGGAGGGGACTCAGTACACAGCCCTGAGGGGCTCCTGCATTGAGAGTCAGAGGGTTGGAGGTGAGTGTGCCCACTCTTACCACCTGCTGGCAATCTGACAGGAAGTCCAGGATCCAGCTGCACAAGGCAGGGTCAAGGCCGAGGTCTCTGAGCTTCTTGTTGAGCCTGGATGGAACTATGGTATTGAATGTGACAAATAAGACTAATCTTTATCTTTAAACCTCTCCCCTCATCTTAATCCTATACCCTCTCATACTTGATTCCCTACCCCCTGGGAAAGCATGTGTGCGTTCATCCTACTCCCACTCCTCATGATTTGATACGCCTCTACAAGATCACCTTGCGGTCTGCTACACTCCAAGGAACAAAGTCCTAAGACTATTCATTCTCTCCCTGGAAATCAGACCCTTGGGTCCTGGCCATATTTCCAACTCCATCGAGGTCTCAACACTAGGACAGTGAGCTGTTTACTGTTTACCTGTGCTGTGCACTGCATGCATTTTAAATTATATTTTATTAATTTATTTGTGGTAATACTTTGTTTTATGTGCCATCTGTGATATACGTTTTGTGGGTGTACTGTGGTCTAGAGGAGTGTTGTTTTGTGTGGTTGTATATAGCATTATGACGGACCCCACGCACCCCTCATACAATCTCTTCTTCCTCCTGCCATCTGGGAAAAGGCGCCGAAGCATTTGGGGTCTCACGACCAGACTATGTAACAGTTTCTTCCCCCAAGCTATCAGACTCCTCAATACCCAGAGTCTGGACTGACACCAACTTACTGCCCTCTACTGTGCCTATTGTCTTGTTTATTATTTATTGTAATGCCTGCACTGTTTTGTGCACTTTATGCAATCCTGGGTATGTCTGCAGTCTAGTGTAGTTTTTTTTCTATGTTGTTTTTATGTAGTTCAGTGTAGTTTTTGTATTTTTTTATGTAGCACCACGGTCCTGAAAAATGTTGTCTCGTTTTCACTGTACCGTTTTTACTGTACCAGCAGTTATGGTCAAAATGACAATAAACAGTGACTTAACTTGATATATACAGTCCATAAACTTGAACTTGAGCTAAATCTTTTCTGTACTCCTTCCTGTGTGAGGATGAGGGACCTGGAGGGGAATGAGGAGGGGTGGTTCTTTCGGAGTGGTCTGGGCGAGGAGGTGAGGGGAATGAGGAGGGTGTGGTTCTTTCGGAGTGGTCTGGGCGAGGAGGTGAGGGGAATGAGGAGGGTGTGGTTCTTTCGGAGTGGTCTGGGCGAGGAGGAGGGGAATGAGGAGGGTGTGGTTCTTTCGGAGTGGTCTCGGCGAGGAGGAGGGGAATGAGGAGGGTGTGGTTCTTTCGGAGTGGTCTGAGCGAGGAGCTGAGGGGAATGAGGAGGGTGTGGTTCTTTCGGAGTGGTCTGGGCGAGGAGGTGAGGGGAATGAGGAGGGTGTGGTTCTTTCGGAGTGGTCTGGGCGAGGAGGTGAGGGGAATGAGGAGGTGGTGGTTCTTTCGGAGTGGTCTGAGCGAGGAGGTGAGGGGAATGAGGAGGTGGTGGTTCTTTCGGAGTGGTCTGGGCGAGGAGGAGGGGAATGAGGAGGGTGTGGTTCTTTCGGAGTGGTCTGGGCGAGGAGGTGAGGGGAATGAGGAGGGTGTGGTTCTTTCGGAGTGGTCTGGGCGAGGAGGTGAGGGGAATGAGGAGGGTGTGGTTCTTTTAGAGTGGTCTGGGCGAGGAGGTGAGGGGAATGAGGAGGGTGTGGTTCTTTCGGAGTGGTCTGGGCGAGGAGGAGGGGAATGAGGAGGGTGTGGTTCTTTCGGAGTGGTCTGAGCGAGGAGCTGAGGGGAATGAGGAGGGTGTGGTTCTTTCGGAGTGGTCTGGGCGAGGAGGTGAGGGGAATGAGGAGGGTGTGGTTCTTTCGGAGTGGTCTGAGCGAGGAGGTGAGGGGAATGAGGAGGTGGTGGTTCTTTCGGAGTGGTCTGGGCGAGGAGGTGAGGGGAATGAGGAGGTGGTGGTAATGAGGAGGGTGTGGTTCTTTCGGAGTGGTCTGGGCTAGGAGGTGAGGGGAATGAGGAGGGTGTGGTTCTTTCGGAGTGGTCTGGGCGAGGAGGTGAGGGGAATGAGGAGGTGAGGGGAATGAGGAGGTGGTGGTTCTTTCGGAGTGGTCTGGGCGAGGAGGTGAGGGGAATGAGGAGGGTGTGGTTCTTTCGGAGTGGTCTGGGCGAGGAGGAGGGGAATGAGGAGGGTGTGGTTCTTTCGGAGTGGTCTGGGCGAGGAGGTGAGGGGAATGAGGAGGGTGTGGTTCTTTCGGAGTGGTCTGGGCGAGGAGGTGAGGGGAATGAGGAGGGTGTGGTTCTTTCGGAATGGTCTTGGCGAGGAGGTGAGGGGAATGAGGAGGGTGTGGTTCTTTCGGAGTGGTCTGGGCGAGGAGGAGGGGAATGAGGAGGGTGTGGTTCTTTCGGAGTGGTCTGGGCGAGGAGGTGAGGGGAATGAGGAGGGTGTGGTTCTTTCGGAGTGGTCTGGGCGAGGAGGTGAGGGGAATGAGGAGGTGGTGGTTCTTTCGGAGTGGTCTGGGCGAGGAGGAGGGGAATGAGGAGGGTGTGGTTCTTTCGGAGTGGTCTGGGTGAGGAGGTGAGGGGAATGAGGAGGGTGTGGTTCTTTCGGAGTGGTCTGGGCGAGGAGGTGAGGGGAATGAGGAGGGTGTGGTTCTTTCGGAGTGGTCTGGGCGAGGAGGAGGGGAATGAGGAGGGTGTGGTTCTTTCGGAATGGTCTTGGCGAGGAGGTGAGGGGAATGAGGAGGGTGTGGTTCTTTCGGAGTGGTCTGGGCGAGGAGGAGGGGAATGAGGAGGGTGTGGTTCTTTCGGAGTGGTCTGGGCGAGGAGGAGGGGAATGAGGAGGGTGTGGTTCTTTCGGAGTGGTCTGGGTGAGGAGGTGAGGGGAATGAGGAGGGTGTGGTTCTTTCGGAGTGGTCTGGGCGAGGAGGTGAGGGGAATGAGGAGGGTGTGTTTCTTTCGGAGTGGTCTGGGCGAGGAGGTGAGGGGAATGAGGAGGGTGTGGTTGTTTCGGAGTGGTCTGGGCGAGGAGGTGAGGGGAATGAGGTGGTGGTTCTTTTGGAGTGGTCTGGGCGAGGAGGTGAGGGGAATGAGGAGGTGGGAATGAGGAGGTGGGAATGAGGAGGGTGTGGTTCTTTCGGAGTGGTCTGGGCGAGGAGGTGAGGGGAATGAGGAGGTGGTGGTTCTTTCGGAGTGGTCTGGGCCAGGAGGTGAGGGGAATGAGGAGGTGGTGGTTCTTTCGGAGTGGTCTGGGCGAGGAGGTGAGGGGAATGAGGAGGTGGGAATGAGGAGGTGTGAATGAGGAGGGTGTGGTTCTTTCGGAGTGGTCTGGGCGAGGAGGTGAGGGGAATGAGGAGGTGGTGGTTCTTTCGGAGTGGTCTGGGCGAGGAGGTGAGGGGAATGAGGAGGTGGTGGTTCTTTCAGAGTGGTCTGGGCGAGGAGGTGAGGGGAATGAGGAGGTGGTGGTTCTTTCGGAGTGGTCTGGGCGAGGAGGTGAGGGGAATGAGGAGGTGGTGGTTCTGTGCCTCAGTGGTACATCACGACAGCTCAGGGCGTCTGAGTTTGGAGTCCAGCTCTGGTGCCCTCCGTAAGCACGTTTGTATGCCGCTTCCTGTGTGTGCTCCAGTTTCCTCCACAGTCCAAACTCACACCAGGGTAATTGGTCATTGTGAATTGCCCTGTGGCTAGGCTCGGGGTCAATCAATGGGGTTGCTGGGCAACGTGGCTGGAAGGGTCCGTTCCGCACTGGATCTGTAAACAATTAACTAAAGAAGCCGGACTTCTGACCTCACATTCGACCTTTTATTGACCTTATTGTCTGCCTGAACTGCACTCTCTGTAACAGGGTATTCTGCATTCTATTATCCTGCGCTCCCTCGATGGACTGATGTAAAATTATCTGTCTGGATGGCATGGAAACAAAAGCTTGTTTCCGTATCTCAGAACGGGTGACAATAACGAGATGATAAGTATTGAGGACAGGGTAACGGGAACGGGATGAGTGAGGAAGTTGTATGTGTGAAAGTCCCCTTTGATAATGAATGTTGGTTGTGGCTCAAAGAACCAAATGTTTTCCTGTTGTTGTTGAAGTTCCCCTGTTGCAGGGTTTCTCTACCGGGGTTCCGCGAGAGATTTTGGAAGTTGGAGTAAAGCGCGGAGCTGGGCGCTCGCAGTGGTCTGCAGTGACCGAGCAGCCCCGTTAGCAATCTCGGCCCAGTGAGGCAGTGTGCATTTGGACCGTGTTTATTTTCAGTGTTCTAATGCGGGATTGGTGAGCGCTGTATTGCCCGAGGGGAGGAGGGTAGGCCGATAATCAGAGAGGGCTGTATCTGCCAGAGGGGGGGGGGATGGTAGGCTGATAATCATTGAGGGCTGTATCTCCCGGAGGGGGGGGGGACGGTAGGCTGATAATCAGTGAGGGCTGTATCTCCCGGAGGGGGGGATGGTAGGCTGATAATCAGAGAGGGCTGTATCTCCCAGAGGGGGGGGGAATAGTAGGCTGATAATCAGTGAGGGCTGTATCTCCCGGAGGGGGGGGGGGAATGGTAGGCTGATAATCAGAGAGGGCTGTATCTCCCGGGGGGGGGGGGGGATGGTAGGCTGATAATCAGTGAGGGCTGTATCTCCCGGAGGGGGGGATGGTAGGCTGATAATCAGTGAGGGCTGTATCTCCCGGAGGGGGGGATGGTAGGCTGATAATCAGTGAGGGCTGTATCTCCCGGGGGGGGGGGGGACGGTAGGCTGATAATCAGTGAGGGCTGTATCTCCCGGAGGGGGGGATGGTAGGCTGATAATCAGAGAGGGCTGTATCTCCCGGAGGGGGGGACGGTAGGCTGATGAGGAGCATGGTGTGGTTTCTGAGCATTGAATTGGCTGTGACAGCCTCTCCCTCTCGAATTCTCTCTCCAAATTTCCCCTTGAGCATCGCTGACTGACTTAAGGGAGCGAACAAACTCTACTAGTGCAGTAGTAAATTAGCGGGAAATCTCATTCAAAGACAGTCCAGCGTGGCGACTTTTGAAGAGGAGGTGTGAGATGGAATTGGAGGACTCGAAGACGTGGCTATGAGCAAATCTGATAAAGTTAATGATGAAGGACTACAATCTTCTGAGTCATTTCACTGCACTAGTGCAACAATGGACACCAAAAGGTCCATGTTTTTTTTACAGAACTATAAAAGTTTATTTACATAACAAATACACAAAGTACAAACATTAAGTGTTTAGAAGACTGAACACCTTCAGATAAAATATGATTATTACTGTCTATAAAACAGTCAATTCCGGGGGTGGGGGGGAGGTGTCCGCACTAGGAAATCCCTCCCTGTAACCATTATGAACGTACCCTCAGAAGAGGGGCAGGCAGTAGACTTCCCGCCGCCTGTACCCGGCCAGGCCCTGGAACCCGCCCCCTTCTGTACTGGGTGAGGAGGGCCTGAAGAACCAGAACCTAAGCAGCAGCCCCTTCGGATACTCAACCGGTCTGCACCCTCTCACACTCCTGATGAGCGAGGTACACTGACTCCTTCGTGCCACGGAAAGGACAGGTGGACGGGGTGCCAGCTATCCAACAGCTTCTGCCTCAGGTCCCCAATGTACAGTCAAAGGACCACCTACAATTTGAGAAGGAGAAGGGAAAATCGGATGTGTCGGTATTACAGTTGAACAAAGGGAACTATGGAGCCATGAGGGAGGAGCTGGCCAAAGTTCAATGGAACAATACCCTAGCAGGGGAGACAGTGGAACGAAAATGGCAGGTATTTCTGGGAATAATGCAGAAGGTGCAGGATCAGTTCATTCCAAAGAGGAAGAAAGATCCTAAGGGGAGTAAGGGGCGGCCGTGGCTGACGAGGGAAGTAAAGGGCAGTATAAAAATAAAAGAGAAGTATAACAAAGCAAAGATGAGCGGGAAACCAGAGGACTGGGAAGCTTTTAAAGAGCCATTTAGAACAGAGATGCAGAAAAACTTTTTCACCCAGAGAGTGGTGGATATGTGGAATGCTCTGCCCCAGAAGGCAGTGGAGGCCAAGTCTCTGGATGCATTCAAGAGAGAGTTAGATACAGCTCTTATAGATAGCGGGGTCAAGGGATATGGGGAGAGGGCAGGAACGGGGTACTGATTGTGTATGATCAGCCATGATCACAGTGAATGGCGGTGCTGGCTAGAAGGGCCGAATGGCCTATTCCTGTACCTACTGTCTATTGACCCCTGAGTAAAGAGATTTCCACCGGGGACCTCCTCCGCTGTCAGATGGTCAAACAGACTGCAAGGAAGTGGAAGGTGTGCAGCCCATACAAGAAACGCTTTGGAGTGTCATGGAAGGGCAGGCTGGGTATCCCGGCGAGACGGCTCACGTTATCCGGGACCCACTCCCATGTGGTATCCCAAGGCCTGAGTCCGACAAGCAATTCCGGCCCATCCGGTGGCGGTGCAGCCGGAACCCCTCCACTTCCCCGAGCCCCTTCGACACAGGTCCCCCTCGCAGCTACAGCACCGTCCCCCACCGGCGCAGGAGCACCCTGGACCCCATCCTCTCATCAGCTCTCGGTAAAAGCGAGGCAGTCCCCTCAAAGGTGATGCTGTCCGCCGGCAGCCCCGTGCCCTCCAGCAGGCAGTGTCCCCGGCAGAGATGGTGTGTCGCCAGCGCACGCCATCTTGGAGGGTGGTCACTGTACAGAGAGCCCATCCGGGTGCGCACACACACCAATGACTGACTGTCCTCTGCAATCGGGAGACCCGACCCAGTGACCCCCCGTTGTTCACCAGCCTGAAGACAAAAGCCGTGGGTGGGACTAAAGTAATCAGCCAGTACCATATCTTTACAATCAATGGACTGGGGATCCGAGTTGTCCTGTTCCGTTGTGCCTAGTCCGTGGCAAACAACCTACTAATGTAGCAATGGCTCCAGCAACATTGAAAAGACGCTGAACTACAGCCAAATGACACGTAGAAGTGTTGATTATTTTAAACGACAATTGGAATCTTAAAACAAACAGATTAAAGCTTTTGAAAATAAAGTCACAGTCAGTAATAAAAACGCAGGAAGCAAATTATTTAATAGCTTTAAGACAAGATCATTCAAGAATGTTTAAAAAAAATGTGTGAAAACCTGGACAAAGAGCATAACAATTTCCTGCTACATAAAGAAATCCGGTGGCTCAGCAGAGGGAGAGTTTGAGCTGAAAGGTGAATTGCTGAAAGGTGAATTGCTGGAGTACTTTCAAGAAAATAGCAGGCCAGATTTTGCTGAGTGCTTTGAAGATGAAGAATGGCTGCAGAAATTAGCCTACTTAGCAGACATTTTTCATCATATTTTCAGTTGAACAAGTCTCTGCAAGGTCCTGGAGAAAATATTTTGACTTCAAGTGACAAAATTCTTGGATTTGAAAGAAAGATTAATCTTTGGAAACACAATGTTGCAAAAGAAAATCTTGAAATGTTTCCAATGGGCTTGAGAATGAGGAAGGACATGAGGAAGTCTGGAGAGGAAACCACTTCAAAACAAAATTGAACAGTATTTTTTCCTTCCTTTGAATAGAAGTGTATGACTGGGTGAGGGACCTTTTCTCTGAATCTTCTGCTCAGCCTGAGAGAAGAGGAAGACCTTGCTGAGCTGCGCTCTAATCATGCACTCAAGATGAGATTTACAGAGCTGTCCCTGGACAAGATCTGGATTTCTGTGAAAGGAGAGTTTTTTTAACTTCTTACATGTGTGAGCAAGCTTTTTTCTTGTTTAACAAGCATACTAAGCAAGAATAGAAATGGTCTCATTTCAGTTGATGGTGAAATCCATGTGTGTTTATCTCAAGTTCAACCCAGAATCGATAAACTTATTTTGTTTGCATTTTTTAATTTTATGAACGAGAAAAAGAATAATTTCAAGAAATGCTATGTTTTTTTTAGAAGAAGGATTGGCTAAAAGTTCATTCTCTACTCAAAAGAGCATTGACAATTTATTTTCAGATTATTATATCTACAACTTACTGACCACACTGATGTACTGTGAGCTCTAATTATAATGATTTTTATGCAGGCATTCCCTGAGACCTGAAAATTATTTCAAGGGTTCCTCCAGGGCAAAAAGGTTGAGAAAGGCTGCTCTATACTATAGTCTATAATATTGATTACCCCAGACATTTTCTCTTCTTCCCTCTACCTTCGGGCAGAAGATAGAAAATCCTGAAAGCACGTACTATCAGGCTCCAGGACAGCTCCTATCCCGCTGTTACAAGACCATTGAATTGTTTCCTAGTATGATAAAATGGACTCTCAATCTCACAATCTAGCACAATATGATACTGCACCTCATTTCCTGCACTGCAATTTCTCTGTAGCTGTTACACGCTATGTTGCATTCTGCTATTGTTTTCCCTAGTTCTGTCTCAATGCACCAGTTACTGATTTGATCTGTATGAACAGTATGCAAGGCAAGTTTTTCACTGTAAGTCGGTACAATTGACAGTAATAATTAAATCCAATTTTCCCTCAATGCACAGTTGCAATAAGATAATGCGACATAGAAGCAGAATTTGGCCCATCTAGTCTGCCCAGCCATTCCATCAGGCCTGACTTATTATCCTTCTCAACCCCATTTTCTTGCCTTCTCCCCAAAACCTTTGACACCCTGGCTAGGCAAGAACCTATCAACCTCCCAATGATGAGAGAAAATCTGCAGATGCTGGGAATCCAGATCAATGCACACAAAATGCTGGAGGAGCTCAGCAGGTCAGGCAGCATCCTGAAGAAGGGTCTCAGCCTGAAATGCCGACTGTTTACTCTTTTCCACAGACGCTACCTGACCTGCTGAGTTCTTCCAGAATTTTATGTGTGCAACCTCCCAGTGACTTGGCCTCCACAACCATCCTCGGCAATGATTTCTACAGATTCACTACCCTCTGGCTAAAGAAATTCCTCCTCTCCTCTGTTCAAAGGGATGTCCTTGTACTCCGAGGCTGTGCTCCCTGATCCTAGACTTGCACACTACAAGAAATGTCCTCTCCACATCCATGATGTAGGCCTTTCAATATTCAATAGGCCCTAATGAGATCCCACCCCATGAATGAAATGATCTGTAATGGATGACATGGAAACTCTATGTCAGTATAAATGATTGGTTGTTGGGCATACCTGACAATAATAGATTTGTGCAGTTCAGATGATGTGAACTGCACCAAGAGACTTGTTGGGGAGAGTTTTTAAAGTGGAAAAGTGGTTACACTGGGGCAGTTCCAGTACCTTGACCACACAATTCTGGGTCCAGAGTTGCAAGTAGTTGTCACAACTGGGGTCTTCCTTGGTTGCCACAGATGACCACGACTTCCTGTGCCCTATCATGTCCTTTGTCCTCCTCAAAGCTTGGCAGAAACGTCTTCCTGGCCATCGAATCCCAAGATTGATCTCATCCAATCGGTCTGCCAGAGCTGACTTCACATGCTAGGTCAAGCATGCCCCTATATCACCTGGGCACGAGATCTGCCAGCTACTGTTTCCTGACCTAGCCTGCCTGTCAAAGAGGTTTACACTGGTGTGCCCACTGTCACATGTAAACAGCAACTTGGAGCCACAGGTGAGAGCTGACTGTCCAGTGGGGACTAAAGGTGAGTGAGCTACCCCAGAATGGACATGCTAAGCCACATCACCAGAGTTGCTACCCCTCCCTGGACATCCCAAACACGTGACAATCCAAACCTCACTATAAAACCTGCCGATAAGGGGGGAATCTGTAGTTGTCTGGCGTACTGACCTCTACCTGGCCTTGCGTGTGTGTGTGTGTGTTGTTCTGGATTCCCAGTGTCTGAAGAAGTTGCCATAGGTGCCGGAAGCAGGGCAACACTTGCGGGCTGCCCCCAGCACATCCTCGGACTGTGTTGGTCGTTGAGCACAAACGACGCATTCCACTGAATGTTTTGATGTATATGTGACAAATGAAGCTCATCTTGTGTTTAACACCAGGACATTGGCTGGAGGATGGGTGTTTCAGTTATGAAGAGACTGGATAGACCAGGATTGTTTACGCCAGAGTTAAAAGCACTGTTCCCTCCAAGCTGTGTGGGTGTGCAGCTGCACAATAACTAAAATACTCGTGCACTCACGGCCTTTGTTGTCAGGCAACTGGAATTTTCTTTTATATAAGTGCTAATAATACTTTGAAATGATGCTAATATAATTTTGAAATCTAAGTTAATAGAATTATGAAACATCCAGTAATTATGTGTTAATGAATATAATCCATGAATTTTTAAAATAATAAATGTACCACAACCTTTACTTTGAAACAACATAGAGCTTCAATGTATTTACATTGTCAGTGTTTCAAGTTACAACACTGTTACAAATTGTAACAATAAACACAGAATGGGAGTTGGCAGCTCATTGTTAATAAACTGCTGGCCCAATGAACACCTAGTCAGACCATTTTACTTTTGCCATTGCAATTGTTTTGACTGCCTGACATTGTACTTGTGTTCAGAGTTGTGCTTTGTGTTTGTTTGATGTGAAAAAATTTATATTCTGACTTTGTTGTTAAATAATTTTTCAAAAAAATCATAATCTAAAAAGAATTTTTAAATTAAAAATTGTTAGAACAAGGTTAAAAATTCATTTCTATAAAATTGTTTGCATAACTGTTATTTTATTATATTTGTAACATTTTTGACTTACCTTCTTAAGTTTATCAAATGATCATTTTTAGTTTTCTCAAATAATAATGATTACTATATTTCGTATCCTAAGGATGTCAAAATGAAAAGCAGAAGAGTTCAATGTTTTGAAGAACAAAGCTTGTACAAAATTTAAGGTAGAATGGCTTTTCCAACTCATGCTGAACTATTGTCTTTGTATCAAAAAGAAAAATTAAAAATTGATGATATTTTTACATGTCAAGATACTGACAATTCACCATTTGTGTGGAAGTGAAAGTTGGGGGTGAGATCAGTAGTAGGGAGAGAAATGGAAGCTAGATTACCTAAAATAACATCTTAACAAGAGAATTCATATAGATGCATTGACCAAATTAGGCAACTGTTAGAAGTGTAGATTTTGTGCATGTTAACTGAAACTCCAAAAGAGTGTGAAGCAAGATGAAACGAGATGTGTGAAAGAAGTCCAACTCTGATATGGTCAATGTGGTAATTGATAACACTATCTTAGCAAAATTAATACTTCTATGCAGGAAATTCACTTACATGTGGCCAGAGAGTTGTCACAGCAAGAACTTGAATTTGTTGATTGTATTAGATTTGTGCTTCACAAACAGATAATGGAAGAATTACATGAATCTGCTTTCCAAACACTAATTTCTGTACAGAAACTGTTAGTGTTGTATCTTAAGTTTCGACTGGAAAGTGAAGCTTCCTTTCAGACTGTGTTTGTGGATAGTTTGAAACTAACTGCATATGACAGTATCAATATGGTTGAAGCAATGAAAAACTTTTATATCAACAACAATCTTGATATTCAAAAGACAGTGATGTTTACATCAGACAGGGCAAATATAATGCTCAGGAAGAATAATGGTGTGGCAGCAATTCCTCGATGAGAAAGAAAGCATCTATCTGAGCAACATTGCGTTGCTCACAGAGGAGATCTGGGATTGGATGATGAATGGAAAAATGTATCAATTATTCAGGATATAGAAACACTGCTACAGTGTACACAACATTCAGCAGGTTATTGGTTAAACAAAGGAAAGCTGGAGTAGTTAGCTACTGTCACAGAATATGATTTTGTGTCATTTAGACCATAAAATGTAGGAGCAGAGTTAGGCCTTTCAGCCCGTGAAGTCTGCTCTGTCATTTCTTCATGGCTGATCCATTTTTCCTCTCAGCCCTGTTCTCCTGCCTAAGAACGTTGACCACTAAATTATGTAAAATGGCTGTCATTTTACCATTACTGCTTTACTAAGGAATTATGAAGTTTTGATCCAGTACTGCAAAGAGCAAGTTTGATGAACGTAATGATCCAATCAGCAATATGGCCTGAAGTTTTTGACCAATCTACAATAGTGATTAGCATTAACTGTCCTTAACGATGTTTTAGAAGATCTGGCATCCCCTTTGCAAGTTCCTTTCAAAAAAGCTGTTATTTCTTCAGCGATTTGTTCGGGGCACGACTGCACAAGCGCATGGACGTCAACCAGTGAGAACAGTGAGAAGAATTTAAAAGGAGACAAATTTATAGAGCGGGTGACGGAGTAGGAAAGCTTTGGCGATAGAGTCAAGGCGAGGCAGGTTGCCCGTGTAGAAAACAGACAGGAAGCGTGTGTTGAGACTGGTGTTCTGTGCTCGGTGTCAGATGTGGGAGGTCCCGGAGATGCCCAGCCTCCCAGATGGCCACATCTGCACCAAGTGCGTCGAGCTGCAGCTCCTTAGGGACCACGTTAGGGAACTGGAGATGCAGCTCGATGACCTTCTTCTGATCAGGGAAAGTGAGGTGATAGAGAGGAGCTATAGAAAGGTAGTCACTCTGAGGCCTTGGGAGACAGATAAGTGGGTAACAGTTAGGAGAGGGAAGGGCAGGAGTCAGAGGCTAGAGAATACCGCAGTGGCTGTTCCCCTTAACAATAAGTACTCCTGTTTGAGTACTGTTGGGGTAATGGCCTACCTGGGGGAAGCAACAGTGGCCATTCCTCTGGCACAGAGTCCGTCCCTGTGGCTCAGAAGTGTAGGGAAAGGAAGAGGATGGCAGCAGTGATAGGGGACTCTATAGTTAGGGGGTCAGACAGGCAATTCTGTGGACGCAGGAAAGAAACACAGATGTTATTTTGCCTCCCAGGTGCCAGGGTTCAGGATGTTTCTGATTGCGTCAACGATATCTTGAAGTGGAAAGGAGAACAGCCAGAGGTCATGGTACATATTGGTACCAATGACATAGATAGGAAAAGGGAAGAGATCCTGAAAACAGACTACAGGGAGTTCGGGAGGGAGCTGAGAAGCAGGACCGCAAAGGTAGTAATCTCGGGATTACTGCCTGTGCCACGTGACAGTAAGTATAGGAATAAAGTGAGATGGAGGATAAATGCGTAGTTGAGGGATTGTAGCAGGGTGCAGGGATTCAGATTTCTGGATCATTGGGACCTCTTTGGGGGCGGGAGTGACCTGCACGGGTTGCACTTGAATCCTAGGGGGACCAATGTCCGGGTGGGGAGGTTTGTAAAGGCTATTGGGGAGAGATTAGGATTGCTGGGGGGTGGGAACCAAACTGAATAAACGATGGATGAGGCGGTTGGCTCACAAATAGAGAAAGCTTGGGGACTGTGTGAGGGAGGATAGGCAGGTGACAGAGAAGGGATACACTCAGACTGATGGTTTGAGATGTGTCTATTTTAATGCAAGGAGTATTATGAACAAAGCGGATGAGCTTAGAGCGTGGATCAGCACTTGCAGCTATGATGTTGTGGCCATTACAGAGACTTGGATGGCTTGGGGGCAGGAATGGTTACTTCGAGCACCAGGATTTAGATGTTTCAGAAAGGATAGGGAGGGAAAAGAGGTGGGGACGTGGCACCATTGATCAGAGATAGTATCATGGCTGCAGAAAAGGAGGAAGACATGGAGGGATTTTCTACAGAGTCTCTGTGGGTGAAATTAAGAACAGGAAAGGGTCAATAACTCTACTGGGTGTATTTTTATAGACCACCCAATAGTAACAGGGATATCGAGGAGCAGATAGGGAGACAGATTCTGGAAAGGTGTAATAATAACAGGGTTGTCGTGGTAGGAGATTTTACTTCCCCAAATATTGATTGGCATGTCCTTAGAGCAAGGGTTTTAGATGGGGTGGAGTTTGTTAGGCGTGTTCAAGAAGGTTCCTTGACAATATGTAGATAAGCCTACAAGAGGAGGGACTGGACTTGATCTGGTTTTGGGAAATGAACCTGGTCAGGTGCCAGATCTCTCAATGGGAGAGCATTTTGGAGATAGAATTGTGATCACTATCTCCTTTACCATAGCATTGGAGAGGGATAGGAACAGACAAGTTAGAAAAGTGTTCAATTGGAGTAAAGGGAAATTTGACACTATCAGGCAGGAACTTGGAAGCATAAATTGGGAATAGATCTTCTCAGGGAAATGTACAGAAGAAATGTGGCAAATGTTCAGGGGATATTTGCATGGAGTTCTGCAAAGGTACATTCCAATGAGACAGGGAAAGAATGGTAGGGTACAGGAACCATGGTGTACAAAGGCTATTGTAAATCTAGTCAAGAAGAAAAGAACTTATGAAAGGTTCAAAAAACTAGGTAATGATAGAAATCTAGATTATAAGGCTAGCAAGGAGCTTAAGAAAGAAATTAGGAGAGCCAGAAGGGGCCATGAGAAGAGCAAGAGGATAAGACGTGAGAGAATGGGACCAATTGAGTGTAACAGTAGAGAAGTGTGTACGGAACCAGAGGCAATAGCAGAGGTATGTAATGAGTACTTTGCTTTAGTATTCACTATGGAAAAGGATCTTGTGATTGTAGGGATGACCTACAGTGGACTGAAAAGCTTGAGCACATAGACATTAAGAAAGAGGATGTGCTGGAGCTTTTGGAAAGCATCAAGTTGGATAAGTCACTGGGACCAGACAAGTTGTACCCAGGGCTACTGTGGGAGGCGAGGGAGGAGATTGCCCGAGCCTCTGGCGATGGTCTTTGCATCATCAATGAGAATGGGAGGGGTTCTGGAGGATTGGAGGGTTGTGGATGTTGTTCCCTTATTCAAGAAAGGGAGTAGAGGTTGCCCAGGAAATTATAGACCAAATTATTTCAGTGGTTGGTAAGTTGATGAAGATCCTGAGAGGCAGGATTTATGAACATTTGGAGAGACATAATATGATTAGGAATAGTCAGCATGGCTTTGTCAAAGGCAGGTCGTGCCTTATGAGCCTGATTGAATGTTTTTAGGATGTAACTAAACACATTGATGAAGGTAGAGCAGTAGATGTAGTGTACATGGATTTCAGCAAGGCATTTGAAATGGCTAGCATGAGAAGGCATAGTTTTAAGGTGCTTGGAAGCAGGTACGGAGGAGATTCCAGGGGTAAGTTTTTTCTTTTACACAGAGAATAGTGAGTGTGTGGAATGGGCTGCCAGCAACAGTGGTGGAGACGGATATGATACGGTATTTTAAGAGACTCCTGGGCACGTAAATGGAGCTCAGAAAAATAGAGGGCTATGGGTAACCCTAGGTAATTTAGAAACATAGAAAACCTACAGCACAATACAGGTCCTTCAGCCCACAAAGTTGTGCCGAACATGTCCCTACCTTAGAAATTACTAGGGTAATTTCTAACTTAAGGAAATGTTCGCCACAGCTTTGTGGGCCGAAGGGCCTGTGTTGTGCTGTAGGTTTTCTATGTTCTATGAATATAATTGAAGTATCGCAGTATGCAAAATCAAAAATTAACCAGTTACAGTCACAGTATCTTGGTGATACTGTTTATTGGAGTGACAAAGTGAAAGATCTGCTTGCATCTGTAAGTTCTGACGTCAATACTGTGCTATTATTTGATTCAGTTCAACGTGTGTGTAACCTCTTGGATAATAAGATTTCTTCACATTGACCCTGTTACTATTGGAAATGCAACTAATTTTGAATTTGGAAAAGAGAATGTTGTACAACTAGCAAAAAAGTATTCAGCTAATACAGACTATGATGTCAGAATTGCCTCAAAAATATTGCATCAATACTGTGATTTCAAATATGTTATTTCTGAGAAAGTTGAGACTAGCTCAGTTAAGATGTTCACTGATATGGTGAACTACCTGCTGAGAAATGAAGAGTTTGAAGAACTGTCCCTCCTTGTTGACATTAGAACATTTCAAGCTTCATGTGCTGATTGCGAATGAACGCACATTCAATTTTATGAATTCAATCAAATGCAGATCCAGAAAAACTATAAGTGGAACATTTGGATGGTCTAATAAGGATTAAGACAGATACCTTAGGGATGTTCAAGAGACTCTTGGGTAAGTCCATGGATGGTAGAAAAATGGGGGGCTATGTGGGAGGGAGAGTTAGATTGATCTTACGAGTAGCTGAAAAGGTTGGCCGAAGGGCCTGTACTGTGCTGTAATGTTTTTGTTCTTCCTCCGGATAATGCCTCCCTGAAAGTGACAAGTGGATAGGATGGTTCAGGTGGCTTGCTTGTCTTCACAGCAAGGGGCGTCAAGTATAAAAGCCAGGCGGTCAGGTTCCAACGGCAGAAAACTTGAAGTATTACATCCATTTCTGGTTGCCCTGTTACAGGTACGATGCCGAGGCTTTGAAAAGGGTGCAGACGATAGGGGTGGCACAGTAGCACAGTGGTAAACGTTACCCTATTACAGTGCTAGCAACCCAGCTTCAATTCTGTAAGGAGTTTGTGTGTTCTCCCCGTGATCGCCTAGGTTTCCGCCTGGTGCTCCAATTTCCTCCCACATTCTAAAGACGGGCAGGTTAGGAAGTTAATTGGTCACGTGGGTGTAACTGGGTGCTGCAGGCTCATTGGCTTGGAAGGGCCTGTTATTGTGCTGCATCTTGAAGTAAAGCAATAATTAAGTTTACCACGATGCTGCCTGGCTTAAGAGATGTCTGAGCTACAAACTTGGGTTGTTTTCTTTGCAGAGGCTGAGGGGAGATCTGTTAGAATTTCATAAGGTTATGAGAGGCATACAGTCTTTTTCCCAGGTAGAAATGGCAAATTGTGAAAAAAACACAAAGAAGTCTGCAGATGCTGGAAATTCAAGCAACACACACAAAATGCTGGTGGAACACAGCAGGCCAGGCAGCATCTATAGGGAGAAGCACTGTCTCAGCCCAAAACATCGGCTGTGCTTCTCCCTGTAGATGCTGCCTGGCCTGCTGCGTTCCACCAGCAAATTGTGAAGAATTTGTTCAGGCAGAAGAGATTTTGTTGAATTCAGTTTTGTGTTCAGCACAGACATGGTGGGTTGAAAGGCCTTGTTCCTGCCCTGTGCTCTATTGTATGGAAGCAGTATGGATAGGATGGCAGAGAGATGATGGGCTGAAGAGCCTGATGAAACTCAATTCCCTGCTTATAGTCTCTCATCAACCTTGTCCGCAGGGATAGCTTATTGATGGAAACACATTCCCTCCGGGAGACTCTGGAAAATGGTGAGGAGATGGAAGAGTTAAGCCTCCACCTCAGGGGGTTAAGGTGTGGGGGGGGGGGTTGTCTCCCCATCTGTGATATCACCCCTCACCCTAACCCCCTACCCATAGTCCCCACACCCTCCCCAAATTACCACCACAAGCTTCAGACTTGAGACAAGGAGGCAACAGAGTTCAAATAAATATTTAGTATTTTTCAAATGAATACGCAGCTAATGTTTTGCACCAGTTCCAATGTTTTGGCACATCCAAAAAGAGAAAGGATTCGAACACGGCTGACGGGGAAACGAGAGCGTGCAAAAACCGGAACGGCACGGCACGCCCTCAACAAGGAACATGCTGCTTTTGCTATCACAGTACCAGAGAGGTGGTAACTGGGCGGCTGGTCTCTGCACTGGGGGTGGAGGGGGGATTCTCCATTGTCAGTGGAAGGGGTGCACTGAACCACAGGGGCTCCCTCTCTCTCACAGACACACACAACCTCACAGTCTACCTCGTTATGATCTTGTCTGCACTTCCTTTGTAGCTGTTACACCTTATTCTGCATTGCTATTGTTTTACCTCGATGCACTGTGTAATGATCTGATCTGCATGAACACTTCTCATTGTACCTGTGATAATAATAAACCAATTCCAATACATGTACAGAACGAAGGGGAGAGATGGGGTGGCAGGAAAGACGCACACACACAGAGTCCAAGGGAGACCCACACAGGTGTAGGCACTCACATGTATACACACAGATGCTCACACATGCGTGCAGACACACACACACACACGTACACATACATCGCAATGTGAATAGCAGAGACACAGGAGACTGCTGAATCTGGAGCAGAAAACAAATTGCTGGAGGAAGTCAGTGGCCGGGGCAGCGTCTGTGGGCCCAGAGGGATGATGGGCGACGCTTCGGGTTGAGTCCTCGCTCCAGCGCTGAGCACATAGGGTGACGGCGGGTGAAAAGAGGTGGATGGGCAGGGTGAAGACAGGGACTGGCAGAGGATGGGTGGAACCAGGTGAGGAGGGAGATGATGGGCAGATGGAAAGGAAGGATGAGGGAATAGTTCGGAGATCTGAGCTGGTGGGAAACAGGTGGACACAGACGGGGAGAAAAGGTGCTGAGACCCACACAGCCAGTTGTACACAACACACACAGTCTGGTTAAGAAGTAAAAGGTTGAGCATAGCAAGTAGGAACAAATGAGAACAAGGAATGCAAGAGAACACTTAAAGCAATCAGGAAGGCTAAAAGGTGAGGGAGAACCCCAAGGGATCCTACAGTTACTTAAATACAGATAAATACTTAATACACATACTTAAAGAGCAAGAGACAAGTTGGTTTTCTGGAAACCCACGTGTAGAGCCGAAAGAGATGGGAGAGATCTGAAATAAACTTTTGCATCTCTATTTACTCAGGAAACTGAATCTACAGAAGTGAGGCAAAGCGACATCGACTTCATGGACACTGCTCAGATTACAGAGGAGGAGGAGTTTGCCACCCTGAGGCAAATCAGTGTGGATAAATCCCCAGGGCCTGGCAAGATGTCCCCTCAGACCCTAATGGAGGTAAGTGCAGAAACTGCCAGGGCCATAGCAGAGATATTTAAGTCATCCTGAGGGCAGGTACCGAGGATTGGAGGACAGCCGGTGTTGTTCCACTGTTCAAGCAAGGCTCTAAACAGAAACCAGTACATCATAGGCCAGCGAGTCTGACATCAGTTGTGGGAAGGTTACTGGAAGGTATTCTAAGGGATATACAAGTATTTGAACAGACACTGACTGATTAAGGATAGTCAGCAGGGCTTCATGTCTAACCGATTTTATAGAGCTTTTTGAGGAAGTTACGAGGAAAGTGAATGACGGCAAGGCAGACTTTAGCAAGGCATGTGACAAGGTCCCACGTGGGAGGTAGTAAATTGGAGTAGACATTGGCTTTGTGGGAGAAGGCAAAGAGTGGTGGTAGATGGTTACCTCTCTGACTGGAGGCCTGTGACTAGTGGAGTGCCACAAGGATCGGTGCTGGGTCTGCTGTTGTTTGTCATCTATATCATTGATCTGGATGATGGCATGGTTAACTGGACCTGCGAATTTGCAAATGTAGGGGAGAGTGAGGAAGACTATCAGAGCTTGCAGAGGGATCTGGATCAGCTGGAAAATGGCAGATGGAATATAATACAGACAAGTGTGAGCAGGACCAACCGGGTACACAGTGAACGGTAGGGCACTGAAGAGAACAAAGGGATCTGGGAACACAGGTCCGTAATTTGTTGAAAGTGGTGTCACAGGCAGCTAGGGTCATAAAGAAAACTTATGGCACATTGGATCTCATAAATCAATGCTATGAGTACAGGAGATGGGATGTTATGTTGAAGTTGTACAGGACTTTGGTGAGGCCTGATTTGGAATCTTGTGTGCAGTTTTAGTCACCGACCCAAAGGAAAGATGTAAACAAGGTTGAAAGAGCACAGAGAAAATTCACAAGGATGTTGCCGGGTCTGACGGACCTGAGTTATAAGGAAATGATTAAATAGGTAAAGACTTTATTCCTTGGAATGTAGAAGATTGAGGGGAAATTTGATAGAAGTATACACAATTATGAGGGGTATAAATAGGGTAAATGCAAGCAGCCTTTTTCCACTGACGTTGGATGTGACTACAACTGGAGGTCATGGTTAAGCATGAAAGGTGGGAAAGTTAAGGGAAACTTCTTCACTCAGAGGGTGGTGAGAGTGTGGAATGAGCTGCTGGCACAAGTGGTGCATGTGAACTCGATTTCAACACTTAAGAGAAGCCCAGATAGGTACACAGATAGTAGAGGCATGGAAGGCTATGGTCCTGGTGTAGGTCGATGGGAGTAGGCTGTTTAAATGGTTTTGGCATGGACTAGATGGGCCAAAGGGCCTGTTTCTGTGCTGTAATTTTCTGTGCCTCTATGACTCGGATTTCACACATTAGCAATGTGGGTGTACTATATATAGACAATAAGCACACAGGCATGTACAGAATACATACCGTGGCACATTTACGCATAGAACACACTCAGCACGTGTACATGTGCAATATCCACACTACAATCATGTGCACAAGCTTACACACGGAATTCAAATGCACTTACATGAGCTCTCTCTCTCTCTCACACACACACCCACGTTTGTTCATACAGCTGTCCCACACAATAATAATGTACCATGTGCACACAGCAGGGATGTGTGTGCAGTACAACAGAACACACTATTGCATCCAACACACATACAAAATGCTGGAGGAACTCAGCAGGTCAGGCAGCGTCTATGGAGGGGAACAAACAGTTGATGTTTCGGGCCAAAACCCTTCGTCAAACTGGCAGTGGAGGAGGAGGAAAACAAAATAAGAAGCTGGCAGGTGATAGGTGAGGGGGAAGGTGGGTGGGCGAGGGAGGGATGAGGAAATAAGCTAGAAGGTGATAAGTGAAGGAAGCTAAAGGCAGAAGAGGAAGGAATCTGATAGGAGAGAAGAGTGGACCATGGGAGAAAGGAACTGAGCAGAGGTACCAGAGGGAGGTGATAGGCAGATGAAGAGAAGGGATGAGAGAGGAAGCAGAACGGGGGAATGGAAAGAGAGAGAATGAGAGGGCGGGGGGTGGCAGCGGTGGAGAAATGATCGGAAGTTAGAGATATTGAAGTTCATACCATCACGTTGGAGGCCATTCGGAGTGAATATGAGGTGTTGCTCCTCAACCTGAGCTTGGCCTCATCCTGGTAGTAGAGGCGGCCATGGACAACTCCATCCCCAACTCTGCAAACCCCTCTCACAACCCTCCCCAACTCTGTAAATGTTCCCTGCACTCCTCCCCAACTCTACCTTCTCTGGCCCTTACACTCCTCCCTATCTCTGTAACCCCCTCCAGCTCCTACACCCCTGCCTGTTTCTGAAACTCCCTCTAGCCCCTACACCCCACACTAATCATAACAGTTACACGAAGCTCACTCTGGAAATGTTGGACCAACATTTCTCTGTCTTTTCCATCTTCATGTTACCTCACAGGTTGGATGAATCTCTCTACACCAACTTCTTCTTCATTTCTAGTCTCCTAGCAATGTTGCCTTCAGTCTGCTGGTCCCTAAACTATACAGAATTTAATGTTATCCCAAATGTCCTGGCTCCTTGGCCCCAAGAACTAAACTACCACATGGGGATTCATCAAGTCTGAAGTTGGAGGTTAAATTTTTCTGGGGAGAAGGTGGGAGAGTGGGGTTGAACAAAATCTGCCATGATTGGATGGAAGAGCAGACTGATAGCCGAATGGCCTATTTCTTCTGCTAGTGTATGTTCCTACGGTTCTAAACTATGTGACAGTAGTCCTGAGATGTCAAAGGTGTTTATATTAATGCTAGCTTGTTATTGGAAGCTGAGACCACCACAGACTGTGGAGATAAGCTCTATAATAACTCACATTAAGAGGAACACAGCACTGGTGCAGTGAGATTTGTCCCCCCCCCCCCCCCTCATTATGCACTCCACAGTTAGGCTAGTCAAGTTCAAGGATATTCATCCCATTGTCTCATATTGACCCACTCAGTACCAGTGGTCACCAAGCAGTTCCCCACCCTCCTCAGCCAACTGGAAACACAACTCTCTTTGGCTTATTGCCGACCTCTCTATCAGACAACTCCACACTGTGACCAATCTTCAGCTTCTTTCCAACTACTGACTGAAGTTCTCCAAGTCAAATGAAGAGTAAACCTGCTTCCCCCATTGTGATAAATCTTCCCATTAAGTTTCTCCGAAAGCAAGAGAGGACAGCAGTCTCCAATTCTGAAGAAAAACTGAGGTCAATCCAACCCTCAACAAAGGACATCTCTCCACTTCAGTCACAAGGTTCACATCCACACTCAACCTTCGGACAGTGACTGAGACATTAGGGTGAGGACTCTGGGGTTCTGATTAGTGTTCTAGTGTTAGAGTCAGGGTTAGGGCTTGGATTCAGATTTAGGGTTGTGTGTAAGGTTAGGAGTATGATCTTGGGTTCTGGTTCGGGTTAGGAGTGTAGGATTAAGGTTAGGGTTCTGGTTCGAGTAGGGTTCTCAGGCTAAGTTCAGGAGTAGGAGTGACAGATGAAGATTGCATCCTCTCCCTGTGCGAGACCAGCGTCATGACTAAAGAGGAATACATTCAGCAGTTTCTATGTAACGGTACGCGCTGCTCTTTGTGCACACACACACACAGCTCAGAAACATGCACAATATTGGCCAAAGGAAGGTTCACATTTCCTTCGAGACACTGCAGTGGGCAGCTGGTGTCTCCGGCTTGGTGAAGCAATGGCCCTGAAGAGGAAGGTGGCATTGTCCCAAGGGAAGTTTCTCTCCTTGTATAGAGCAGATGGTGACTGCAGCATCTCCTGGGAGGTGTGAAGCTAGATGGAAGTGTTTGAGAGGATTGTGTACGGAGGGAGGTGGATGTCTTAGGCACCACTTCCCCTCCCTCATCCAGCACTCCCTCCCCTCCCTCCATGAGTTTTTAACCATGAGTTAGGGTTATCATCCGCACCGAGTCCAAGGTCAGTTCCTGTGTAGTTGCTGAGAGTCCTGATCTCCTTCGCCAGTCACAGGATACAAGGGACAGTGGAATGAAATATCCCCTGGAAATGCATGTCGCCAATCTGGGAGCGTCAATCTGTAGGTTGGGAAAAGACAAGGTTGCAGAAGGGCCAAAGACCCAGTTCAGGCATAAATATATTAAATCTCTTCTGTAAATACAAGACCCTTCCCTGGGACACTGGGTTTAGGGAGACTCCCCTCCCCGCAGGTCTCCTCCTCTTCTGCTGCCCAGCAGACTGAGACCCTCCACTTTGCTCCAAAGGCCTCCCCAGTTGCCTCACACTCGGACTGCAGGGGTGGAGGAGGTGAGGGGCACCGTGGAGCCACAGTCATAGTCCACATCAATCATGGTCTGTGCATTGGCGCCTGGCGACGTTCCGGCTTGGCGCTCCCGGAAGTTCTGAATGTAGCTCTGTGAGAAAAAGGAGAGCAGAGAAAGTTGACACAGGGGGCTTCATTATTCCATTCCTGGCCTTCTCCCACCCATCACTGGAATCTCCTGTAAATACCAACACACTCCCATGAATCCCTTGTAAACACCAGCACCTTTCCCTGGATCCTCTGTAAATAGTGATACACTCCTGGGGAACCCCCGTAAACACAAACACACTAAGATCCCCTATAAGTAAAAGCACATTCCCTGAGACCCTTTGTAAATACCAACACCCTCCCTGGATCCTCTGTAAATATCAACCTAACATCTGGGACCCCCCGTAAATACCGACACATTCCCCAGGACCCCCCCCCCCCCCCCGTAAATACCGACACTCCAGGGACCCCGTAAATACCAACACACTCCCCAGGACCCCCCCCCCCCCGTAAATACCGACACTCCAGGGACCCCGTAAATACCGACACTCCAGGGACCCCGTAAATACCAACACACTCCCCAGGACTCCCCCCCGTAAATACCGACACACTCCCCAGGACCCCCCCCCCCCCCGTAAATACCGACACACTCCGGGGACCCCGTATATACCGACACACTCCGGGACCCCCCGTAAATACCGACACACTCCGGGACCCCCCGTAAATACCGACACACTCCCCGGGACCCCCCGTAAATACCGACGCACTCCCGGGACCCTCCGTAAATACCAACGCACTCCCGGGTCCCCCTCCCCCCGTAAATACCGACACACTCCCTGGGACCCCCCGTAAATACCGACACACTCCCCGGGACCCCCCGTAAATACCGACACACTCCGGGACCCCCCGTAAATACCGACACACTCCGGGACCCCCCGTAAATACCGACGCACTCCCCGGGACCCCCCGTAAATACCGACGCACTCCCGGGACCCTCCGTAAATACCGACACACTCCCGGGACCCCCTCCCCCGTAAATACCGACACACTCCCTGGGACCCCCCGTAAATACCGACACACTCCCCGGGACCCCCCGTAAATACCGACACACTCCCCGGGACCCCCCGTACATACCGACACACTCCTCGGGACCCCCCCTGTAAATACCGACACACTCCCGGGACCCTCGTACATACCGACACACTCCCCGGGACCCCCCGTAAATACCGACACACTCCCCGGGACCCCCCGTAAATACCGACAAACTCCCAGGCCCCCCCCCCCCGTAAATACCGACACACTCCTCGGGACCCCCCCTGTAAATACCGACACACTCCCGGGACCCTCGTACATACCGACACACTCCCCGGGACCTCGTAACTACCGACAAACTCCCAGGACCCCCCCTCCCCCGTAAATACCGACACACTCCCCGGGACCCCCCGTAAATACCGACACACTCCCCGGGACCCCCCGTAAATACCGACAAACTCCCAGGCCCCCCCCCCCCGTAAATACCGACACACTCCTCGGGACCCCCCCTGTAAATACCGACACACTCCCGGGACCCTCGTACATACCGACACACTCCCCGGGACCTCGTAACTACCGACAAACTCCCAGGACCCCGTAAATACCTACACACTCCCCGGGACCCCCCATAAATACCGGCACACTCCCCGGGACCCCCCGTAAATACCGACACACTCCCCGGGACCCCCCGTAAATACCGACAAACTCCCAGGCCCCCCCCCCCATAAATACCGGCACACTCCCCGGGACCCCCCGTAAATACCGACACACTCCCGGGACCCTCGTACATACCGACACACTCCCCGGGACCTCGTAACTACCGACAAACTCCCAGGACCCCCCCTCCCCCGTAAATACCGACACACTCCTCGGGACCCCCCCTGTAAATACCTACACACTCCCGGGACTCTCGTACATACCGACACACTCCCCGGGACCTCGTAACTACCGACAAACTCCCAGGACCCCGTAAATACCTACACACTCCCCGGGACCCCCCATAAATACCGGCACACTCCCCGGGACCCCCCGTAAATACCGACACACTCCCCGGGACCCCCCGTAAATACCGACACACTCCCTGGGACCTCGTAACTACCGACAAACTCCCAGGACCCCGTAAATACCGACACACTCCCCGGGACCTCGTAACTACCGACAAACTCCCAGGACCCCGTAAATACCGACACACTCCCTGGGACCTCATAACTACCGACAAACTCCCAGGACCCCGTAAATACCTACACACTCCCTGGGACCTCGTAACTACCGACAAACTCCCAGGACCCCGTAAATACCTACACACTCCCCGGGACCCCCCGTACATACCGACAAACTCCCAGGACCCCGTACATACCGACACACTCCCCGGGACCCCCCATAAATACCGACACACTCCCCGGGACCCCCCGTACATACCGACACACTCCCCGGGACCCCCCCTGTAAATACCGACACACTCCCCGGGACCCCCTGTACATACCGACACACTCCCCGGGACCCCCCCCTGTAAATACCGACACACTCCCCGGGACCCCCCCCCTGTAAATACCGACAAACTCCCAGGACCCCGTAAATACCTACACACTCCCCAGGACCCCCCATAAATACCGACACACTCCTCGGGACCCCCCCTGTAAAAACCTACACACTCCCGGGACTCTCGTACATACCGACACACTCCCCGGGACCTCGTAACTACCGACAAACTCCCAGGACCCCGTAAATACCTACACACTCCCCGGGACCCCCCATAAATACCGGCACACTCCCCGGGACCCCCCATAAATACCTACACACTCCCCGGGACCCCCCGTAAATACCGACACACTCCCTGGGACCTCGTAACTACCGACAAACTCCCAGGACCCCGTAAATACCGACACACTCCCCGGGACCTCGTAACTACCGACAAACTCCCAGGACCCCGTACATACCGACACACTCCCCGGGACCCCCCATAAATACCGACACACTCCCCAGGACCCCCCGTACATACCGACACACTCCCCGGGACCCCCCCTGTAAATACCAACACACTCCCCGGGACCCCCTGTACATACCGACACACTCCCCGGGACCCCCCCTGTAAATACCGACACACTCCCCGGGACCCCCCCCCTGTAAATACCGACAAACTCCCAGGACCCCGTAAATACCTACACACTCCCCAGGACCCCCCATAAATACCTACACACTCCCGGGACCCCCCGTAAATACCGACACACTCCCCGGGACCCCGTAAATACCTACACACTCCCCGGGACCCCCCATAAATACCGGCACACTCCCCGGGACCCCCCGTAAATACCTACACACTCCCCGGGACCCCCCGTAAATACTGACACACTCCCGGGACCCCCCGTAAATACCGACACACTCCCCGGGACCCCGTAAATACCGACAAACTCCCAGGACCCCGTAAATACCTACACTCTCCCCGGGACCCCCCATAAATACCGGCACACTCCCCGGGACCCCCCGTAAATACCTACACACACCCCGGGACCCCCCGTAAATACTGACACACTCCCGGGACCCCCCGTAAATACCGACACACTCCCCGGGACACCCCGTACATACCGACACACTCCCAGGACCCCCCGTAAATACCTACACACTCCCCGGGACCCCCCGTAAATACCGACACACTCCCGGGACCCCCCGTAAATACCGACACACTCCCGGGACCCCCCGTAAATACCGACACACTCTCGGGACCCCGTACATACCGACACACTCCCCGGGACCCCGTAAATACCGACACACTCCCCGGGACCCCCCGTAAATACCGACACACTCCCCGGGACCCCCCGTAAATACCGACACACTCCCCGGGACCCCGTAAATACCGACACACTCCCCGGGACCCCCCGTAAATACCGACACACTCCCCGGGACCCCCCGTAAATACCGACACACTCCCCGGGACCCCCCGTAAATACCGACACACTCCCCGGGACCCCGTAAATACCGACAAATTCCCAGGACCCCCCCCCCCCGTAAATACCGACACACTCCTCGGGACCCCCCCTGTAAATACCGACACACTCCCCGGGATCCCCCGTAAATACCGACACACTCCTCGGGACCCCCCCTGTAAATACCGACACACTCCTCGGGACCCCCCCTGTAAATACCGACACACTCCCCGGGACCCCGTAAATACCGACGCACTCCCCGGGACCTCGTAACTACCGACAAACTCCCAGGACCCCGTAAATACCTACACACCCCCCGGGACCCCCCATAAATACCGACACACTCCCCGGGACCCCCCGTAAATACCGACACACTCCCCGGGACCCTCCCTGTAAATACTGACACACTCCCCGGGACCCCCCGTACGTACCGACACACTCCCCGGGACCCCCCCTGTAAATACCGACACACTCCCCGGGACCCCCCGTACATACCGACACACTCCCCGGGACCCCCCCTGTAAATACCGACACACTCCCCGGGACCCCCCGTAAATACCGACACACTCCCCGGGACCCCCCGTAAATACCGACAAACTCCCAGGCCCCCCCCCACCATAAATACCGGCACACTCCCCGGGACCCCCCGTAAATACTGACACACTCCCAGGACCCCGTAAATACCGACACACTCCCCGGGACCTCGTAACTACCGACAAACTCCCAGGACCCCGTAAATACCGACACACTCCCCGGGACCTCGTAACTACCGACAAACTCCCAGGACCCCGTAAATACCGACACACTCCCCGGGACCCCCCGTAAATACTGACACACTCCCAGGACCCCGTAAATACCGACACACTCCCCGGGACCTCATAACTACCGACAAACTCCCAGGACCCCGTAAATACCTACACACTCCCTGGGACCTCGTAACTACCGACAAACTCCCAGGACCCCGTAAATACCTACACACTCCCTGGGACCTCGTAACTACCGACAAACTCCCAGGACCCCGTAAATACCTACACACTCCCCGGGACCCCCCATACATACCGACAAACTCCCAGGACCCCGTACATACCGACACACTCCCCGGGACCCCCCATATATACCGACACACTCCCCGGGACCCCCCGTACATACCGACACACTCCCCGGGACCCCCCCTGTAAATACCGACACACTCCCCGGGACCCCCTGTACATACCGACACACTCCCCGGGACCCCCCCTGTAAATACCGACACACTCCCCGGGACCCCCCCCCTGTAAATACCGACAAACTCCCAGGACCCCGTAAATACCTACACACTCCCCAGGACCCCCCATAAATACCTACACACTCCCGGGACCCCCCGTAAATACCGACACACTCCCCGGGACCCCGTAAATACCTACACACTCCCCGGGACCCCCCATAAATACCGGCACACTCCCCGGGACCCCCCGTAAATACCTACACACTCCCCGGGACCCCCCGTAAATACTGACACACTCCCGGGACCCCCCGTAAATACCGACACACTCCCCGGGACCCCGTAAATACCGACACACTCCCCGGGACCCCGTAAATACCGACAAACTCCCAGGACCCCGTAAATACTTACACACTCCCCGGGACCCCCCATAAATACCGGCACACTCCCCGGGACCCCCCGTAAATACCTACACACACCCCGGGACCCCCCGTAAATACTGACACACTCCCGGGACCCCCCGTAAATACCGACACACTCCCCGGGACACCCCGTACATACCGACACACTCCCGGGACCCCCCGTAAATACCTACACACTCCCCGGGACCCCCCGTAAATACCGACACACTTCCGGGACCCCCCGTAAATACCGACACACTCTCGGGACCCCGTACATACCGACACACTCCCCGGGACCCCGTAAATACCGACACACTCCCCGGGACCCCCCGTAAATACCGACACACTCCCCGGGACCCCCCGTAAATACCGACACACTCCCCGGGACCCCGTAAATACCGACACACTCCCCGGGACCCCCCGTAAATACCGACACACTCCCCGGGACCCCCCGTAAATACCGACACACTCCCCGGGACCCCCCGTAAATACCGACACACTCCCCGGGACCCCGTAAATACCGACAAATTCCCAGGACCCCCCCCCCCCCGTAAATACCGACACACTCCTCGGGACCCCCCCTGTAAATACCGACACACTCCCCGGGATCCCCCGTAAATACCGACACACTCCTCGGGACCCCCCCTGTAAATACCGACACACTCCTCGGGACCTCGTAACTACCGACAAACTCCCAGGACCCCGTAAATACCTACACACCCCCCGGGACCCCCCATAAATACCGACACTCTCCCCGGGACCCCCCATAAATACCGACACACTCCCCGGGACCCTCCCTGTAAATACTGACACACTCCCCGGGACCCCCCGTACGTACCGACACACTCCCCGGGACCCCCCCTGTAAATACCGACACACTCCCCGGGACACCCCGTAAATACCTACACACTCCACGGGACCCCCCCCTGTAAATACTGACAAACTCCCAGGACCCCGTAAATACCTACACACTCCCCAGGACCCCCCGTAAATACCGACACACTCCCGGGACCCTCGTACATACCGACACACTCCCCGGGACCTCGTAACTACCAACAAACTCCCAGGACCCCGTAAATACCGACACACTCCCCGGGACCCCCCATAAATACTGACACACTCCCCGGGACCCCCCATAAATACCGACAAACTCCCGGGACCCCCCGTAAATACCGACACACTCCCCGGGACCCCCCGTAAATACCGACACACTCCCCGGGACCCCCCGTACATACCGACACACTCCCGGGACCCCCCATAAATACCGACACACTCCCGGGACCCCCCATAAATACCGACACACTCCCCGGGACCCCCTGTAAATACCGACACACTCCCCGGGACCCCCCGTAAATACCGACACACACCCCGGGACCCCCCGTAAATACCAACACACTCCCCGGGACCCCCCCGTAAATACCGACACACACCCCGGGACCCCCCGTAAATACCGACACACTCCCCGGGACCCCCCATAAATACCGACACACTCCCCGGGACCCCCCATAAATACCGACACACTCCCCGGGACCCCTTGTACATACTGACACACTCCCCAATTTCTACAGGAAAACACTGTAGATATATACAAGTCTACTCGTGTAGATACCGATAGTATTATCTTGTGTCATACATCAGGTTCTTCGCGGTTAATGCTTACAGAGAAGTATTAAGGTGAGGTTTACTTTGAGTTTGATTCCTGGAGTGTGTGATGGGACAGTGTAGAGGGAGATTCACTCTGTGTCTGACCCTGGGAGTGTGTGATGGGAGCTTCATTCTGTGTTTATCTGTCCTGTTCCTACCCTGTGAGCATTGGCTTGTATGATCTAACTCTTATGAAGGTCATGCAGCCCCTGCAGATGGGATGGGAGAGGTGAACATTGGAAGATAAATCAGACTCATACAGGCCCTTCAGCCCAACTCATCTTTGCTGGCTAAAATGCCCATTTAAGTTGGTCCCATTTGCCAGCATTTAATCCACATCCCTCTCAACCTTTCCTGTCCATGTACCTGCCCAAGTGTCTTGTAGACTTTGTTCCCTTCGACATGGTGAATGAGTGAAGCCTGGAGAGGCTGACTCACCGGGGAAAGCACATCTCCATCGTAGCGGCGGACAGGGTTGGGTTTCCTGCGATACGCCTGCTCCTGGTACGTCCTCCGCTGTCTTCTCTGCTTTTTCTTGGCCTCCTTCTGTCGTATTCTCATCAGCTGTACCCGCCTCTGTCTCCTGTTAATAATGACTGGTGTGTCGTGGGATGCGATAGGAAAAGAACGGAGTGATGAGTTAGTGTCTGGTGCACTGCATCCATCATAGAAGTTAGCGTTTTACTAGGGTCACACACTCAGGGAGACCAATCCCACCAATCGCCCCGCGTTAAAGTGGGATCCCACATATTTAGAAAGTAAAACACTACGGTACAGGAAATGGCCTTTTAGCGCTCAGTGTTGTACTGAGCTAACTAAACCAGTTATTAAGCATCTAACTAAACTAATCCCTTCTGTCTCCATTTTCTGCCCAGTCGTGTAAGAGCCTTATAAATGCTCTATCATATTTGCCCGTTTCAGAAGGAAAAAAAGATAAGCTTATTTGCTACATTTACATCGAAAGCTACAGTGAAATGTGTTGTCTGCATCAAATCAAATCAGTGAGGATTGCGCTGGGCAGCCTGCAAGTGTTTCTGGTGCAAACACAGCAAGCCCGCAACTCACTAACCCTAACCTGTAGGGCTTTGGAAAGTGGGAGGAAACCGGAGCACTAGGAGAATACCCACGCATTCACGGGGAGGAAGTACAAGCTCCTTGCGCACATTTGCGGGACTGAGCCTCGATTACAGCTGGCATAAATCATTGCACAAACCGCTATGCTACCACATTCCAGACACCCACCACCCCCTGTGTAAAAAACCCTGCAAATCTCCTCCTCTTACTTTAGATGCATTCCCTGACATTTATAATAAGAAACACAATAAATACTTTGTACAAAAGTAGAATAGTGAGGTACTGTTCATGGGCTCATCAACTTCAGAAATCTGACGGTGGAGGGGAAGAAGCTGTTCCTGAATCACTGAGTGTGGGCCTTCAGTTTCCTGATGACAGTAACAAGAACAGGACTTGACTATTCTACTTAGATTAGATGAAATTAGATTCAACTTCATTGTCATTGTGTCGAGTACAGATACAAAGCCAATGAAATGCAGTTAGGATCTAACCAGAAATGCAAAGAATAGCGTTATTTACAAAATAACTGTGAACAAAAAGTAAGTGCTACAGCACACAAATATATAAGTACTGAGACAGTACAATACGGGTGCAATACCACTTAGCACTGTGATGTGAGGGTCAGCAGGGTCACAGCCTCAGGGGAGAAGCTCTTCCTGTGCCTGCTGGTGTGGGAGCGGAGGCTCCTGTAGCACCTACCGGATGGGAGGAGAGTAAAAAGTCCCCGGTTAGGGTGAAATGCATAATAACCATCTAAGCTTCTCATAATTTTATAAGCTTCTCCCTGATCTCTTTTCAGTCCCCATCACTCCAGAGAAAACAACCTCTCTTTATACCTCATAATCTCTAATTTGGACAGCATCTTAGTGAATATCTTGCACATTCTCTCCTAAGCCTCCATATCCTTCCTATCGTGGTGTGACTGCAACTGAATACAATACTCCCAAAGAGGTCTAACAATATAACTTGAATGTGAATGATGAAATTGATCTCGTTTGCAATCGAATCCTGAGGGGGAACTGACTCCTGGGCATTGCACTTTCTCCTGAACACCTTGGAAATTCAGCCAACTCCATCACAGGCACAAGCCTCCCCAGCACGGAGGACATTCTCAGGAAGGTGGCATCCATTAGTAAGGACCCTCACCATTTATGAAATGCCCACTTTTCATCAGGAACGTTAGGAAGGAGGAACAGGAGCCTGAAGAGACACACTCAAGGATTCAGGACAGATTCTTCTCCTCCGCTGTCAGATTTCGGAATGGTCCATGAACCCATGGACACGGCCTCACTATTCTTATTGTGCATTACTTCTTTATTTTATTTCTTACTATAATGTAGAAGCTGTGAAACCTGGGCCTCCATTACCCCCCCCCCCCCCCCCCTACAAATGGACCTTTGACTTTCTCACCGGGAGACCACAGTCTATATGGATCGCAAATAACATCTCCACCTCGCTGACCATCAACGCTGTTGCACCTCAGGGAGGTGTGCTTAGCCCGCTTCTCTACACCCATGACTGTGTGGTTAGGCACAGCTCAAATACCATCTCAACAACTATTGTTGGCAGAATTTCAGATGGTGATAAGCAGCGTACAGGAGCGAGATAGATCATAGACGCAAGAAATTCCAGATGCGGGAAATCCAAAGCAAAGCAGACCGAATGCTGCAGGAGTCAGCAAGACAGGTGGCATCCAAGGAAGTGAACGAACAGATTTGGGCCGAGACCCTTCTTCAAGACTGGGAAGGCAGGAGGGAGAAGGCAAGGGTAGCTGGAAGGTGATTGGTGAAGCCAGGCGACTGGGAAAGGTCAAGGGTTGGAGAGGAAGGAATCCGATAGGAGAGGAGAGTGGACCAGAGGAGAAAAGGATGAGGAGGGGACCCAGGGGGAGGTGATAGGCAGGTGAGAAGAGGTAAGAGGGCAGAGTGGGGAACAGAAGACGGAAAGGGATGGGAATTTTTTTTTTAAACCGGAAGGAGGTACTGATATTCATGCCATCAGGTTGGAGGCTAACAGAGAGAGTACAAGGTGTAACTCTTCCACCCCGAGGGTGGCCTCATCATGGACTGACATGACAGAATGGGAATTGGAATTAATATGTTTGACCATGGGTAGCTCCGCTTTTGACAGATAGAGGTGCTCTAGTCCCCCAGTTTACAACGGGTCTCACCAATGTCGAGAAAAGGCTGCATTGGGAGCGCCTGATACAACAGACAACCCAAGGAAATTCACAGGTGAAGAAATGCCTCACCTGGAAAGACTGTCTGGTTCCTGAGTGGAGGTGAATGGGCAAGTATAGCTTGCAGGGATAAACGCCGGGAGGGAGGGATTAGTGGGGAGGGATGAACGGACAAGGGAATCATGGAAGGAGCAATCCCTGCGGAAAGCAATGAGTTGGGGAGGGGGAGAGGTAAAGATGAGTTTGGTGGTAGGATCCCTTTGAAAATGGCAGAGTTTGTGGAGAATGATATGTTGGATGCGGAGACTCATGGGGTGGTAGGTAAGGGCAAGAGGAACTCTCATCACTGGGAGGATGGGTCGAGGGCGGATAGCTGGGAAATGGAGATGCAGGCGAGGGCAGCGTCAATGGAGGAGGAAGGAAACCTCATTCTTTGAAGGAGGAGGACATCACTGATGTCCTGGACAAGGGAGCCCCATCCTGGGAACAAATGCAGCAAAGACAAAGGAACTGAGAAATGAGAATGGCATTTTTACAGGAGACAGGGTAGGAAGAGGTACAAGATATACAGGGGACAGGATGGATCAGAGGAGTTCAGTTGCTCGAGTGCTGTTGCAGCAACAACCTTGCAATCAACCTCACTAAAAACCAAGGTACTGAAGTCAGGGAAACACACACCAGTCTTCATTGAGGGATTGGAAATGGAAAGGGTGAGAAGTTTCAAGTTCCTGGGTATCAAGATCTCTGAGATCCTATCCTGGGCACAACATTCTGGTGCAATTACAACAAAGGCACATCAGTAGTTATATTTCATTAGGAGCTTGAGGAGAATTGGTGTGTTACCAAGGACACTTGCAAATTCCTTTAGATATATTGTGGCGAGCATTTTAACTGATAGCATCAGTGTCTGGTATGGAGGGGCTACTGCACAGGGTTGGAAAAAGTTGCAGAAAGTTGTAAACTCAGCCAGCTCCATCATGAGCACTACCTTCCCCAGCATCCAGGACAACTTCAAAAGCTGATGCATTAAAAAGGTGGCATCTATCATTAAGGATTCCCATCACCCAGAACATGCCCTCTTCTCATTGCTACCATCAAGAAGGTGAGACAGGAGCCTGAAGACACACACTTCATCATTTTAGGTACAGCTTCTTCCTCTCTGCCATCAAATTTCTGAATGGACAATGAACCCAGGAACACTCCCTCAATATTTTTTGCACTACTTATTTATTTTAATCTACTATACAGTCGGCCCTCCTTACCTGCAGGGGATTGGTTCTGAGACCCCCCCGTGGATACCAAAAAACACGGATGCTCAAGTCCCTTATTTAACCTGTCTCAGTGTGGTGATCTTTAGGACCCAGTGAAACCCTGGACCTTATTTAACCTGTCTCAGTGCGGTGGGCATTAGGACCTGGCGGTGCAGCTCTGAATCCGCAGTGTTTCTGTTCACGAAAATAATCACGATTGAAAATAAGGTAGAAAATAAAGCGATCAGGAAGAGGTGAAATTGGAAATTGGAAAAGCGTTAGGCTACAGTCGGTCAACAATCGGCACAATTTTAATGGAGCATGAGAAAGGCCCTGCCCCGATGAAAGCTACAATTATTGCTAAGCAACGCAGTGGTTTAATTATTGAAATACATGTTTCTTAAGTGTTTTATATGCATAGAAAGGTAAAATATATACTATATACTAAGAAAAACATTTGACTCTAAATAATACCGGATGTACCTGTTCCGACTTCAAATCCAACTTAAAGATGGACTCAGGAACAAAACTAATTCATAACCCGGGGACTGCCTGTACTTTTAAGTCATTTCTAGATTGCTTATAATACCTAATACAATGTAAATGCTATGTAAATAGTTGTTATACTGTATTTTTTTTAGGGAATAATGACAAGAAAAAAATAGTCCGTACATGCTCAAACAATGAGCGCTGGAGAGAGAACTTCCGGGTTTTCCTGATCCGCGGTTGGTTGAATCTGCACATGCCGAATCCGCGGATAAGGAGGGCCGACTGTATTTGCTTTTTATTGTAATTTATAGTTGTTATTACTGTGTATTGCAATGTATTGCTGCCACAAAACAACAAATTTTATGATGTATGCAACTGATATTAAACATAATTCTGATTATAGTAATTATTTTTAATGTCTTGTACTATAATGATGCCATCAAACAATTAACTTGTGGCAGCAGTACAGAGCAAGAAGCAAAGGCGCTTCAAGTTCTGGGGTGCTGCGTGGCCTTGGTTGTGGCATGGACCAGACCTCATTCATGCCTCCGGGTTGCCTATTGTGGACACCGAGGACTGAGAGGCCAGAGCTGGCTGTGTGCCACTGGATACCATGCTGGATTGGAGGCTGGCCCGTTCCATCAGCGCTGCCCTCCGGTGTTCATTCAGTGGGACTGCATGCATGCGGCAGGCTGAAACGTGTCTCCACGACAACATCGCATGCACCATCAAACTACAAGCCATGACACTCAGAGACTTGGGTTATATTATTATTTAATTTTTTTGTGGCTATGTTTCTATGCTATTGTAATTATGTTTTGCACTCCAGCGCCAGATGAATGCTGTTTCATTTGGCTGTATTCATGGGTATGGTTGAATGATAATTAACAAACACAAGAGAATGTGCAAATACTAGAAATCCAGAGCAACCCACACAAAATACTGGAGGAACACAGCAGGTCAGGCAGCATCTATGGAAATGAATAAACAGTTGATGTTTTGGGCCGAGACCTTTCATCAGGGCTTGGAAGGAACAGGGAAGATGCCCGAATAAAAAGGTGGGGGAGAGGAAGGAGGTGCAGGTGGGTGGGAAAGCTGAGCCTACATAAATTGGCTACACTTTGTCAGGCACCTTCGCTCCAACCCGTCCACCAAAAGCAGAACTTCCCAGGGGCCAGCCATTGTCATTTCAAGCCCCATTCCTGTTCCAATTTGTTAGTCCATGCTCTCTTCTTTTGCCTCAATGAGGTCACACTCAGCGCAGAGGGGCAACACTTAATATTCCATCTAGGCCACTACTCTGTGAGCACACAAAACTGCAGAGATTTGGAGACGTGGCTCAGCACATCACAAGAATCAGCGTCCCCTCCATGGACTTCTCGCTGCCTCAGTAAAGCAGCCAACGCAAACCCACCCACCCGGCAAGGATGTGCTGGGCCTGCAGAGGGTCCAGAAGAGGTTCACAAGAATAAAAGTTGCCTGTAGGAAAGTCCACCTTGATAATGAATGTCGGATCTGACTCAAAGAACCAAATGTTTTCCTGCTGTCATTAAGTTTCTCTGTACTGTAGAGTGAAAGCCGTGATTACCCCAGACATCTTCTCTCCTCCCCTCTCTCATGAGGCAGAAGACACAAAAGCCAGGAATTACATACTAACAGGCTCAAGGGCAGATTCTATCCCACTCTTGAACCAGATGGACTCCTGGCTTCACAATCTACTCTGATGATCTTGTGCTTTATCATTTCCTACACTGTACTACTTAGGAAGCTTTTACACTTTATTCTGCATTCTGTTATCATTTTACTTTATCCCATCAATACACGGTGTCATGATTTTATCTACACCAACAGTTTTTCACTTAATTTGATAGATGTGACAATAATTAACCAATACCAAAACAATTTCATGATATACTGTATGCCAGTGATAATAAATTTAATTCCGATGCCTGGCTTGTGTTGGTTAGTACCTTAGGTTACAGCGCCTACCTTCTGTGTGTGAGTAGCCCTCTGCTGTAACCTTGAACTGCACCAGGACGCCAAGCGCTGTCAAGATGGGCCACGTGCCCAGGATCACCCAGCTATACCAGCACATGGGCTGCAGGGGGGCCACCTTGATCCTCTCATAGACGTACTGGACCAGGAGGAAAATCTCGATGAAGTAGTCCACAGTCACAGTGATGACGGCGGAACCAAACACAGACGTGGAGAGGACCGTGAAGAATCGCTGCCACTGGAGGGTCAGCACGGCGAAGAACATTCCGGCCCCCAGCAACAGTCCGATGGGCACCCAGACCGTGCGGGGGTGGTAGAACTGCTCCAGTACCACGAGGGTTGCCACGGCAACCAGCAGGCCCAGCAGCAGACCCACCATGAACAGGCCAACGCTCCGCACCAGCATGGTGACCAAGCCGCAGAGTACGCCGATGCCCAGGCCGATTCCAACGCTGGCCTCCATGCTAAGCTGGGTGTCCAGGACCCTCTCCTTGTAACACAGCATGAAGATGATGATAGAGCCAAACATCAATCCGGTGAGGAACATGATGGCTTTGAAACACCGATAGCCTTGGACAAAGAAGAGAGATGGCAACAGAGTTAGAGTGGTAGAGCAGAGAATCAGGTCCTTCACCACAACTGCTCCTTGCCATCTAAAACGTCCAACCCATCTGGTCCCACCTGCCAACATTCCTCTGAGAGAAAAATATAACAACATTGCCAGTATCTGAGGACCTGAGTTACAGGGAAAGGTTGAATAGGGTAGTATAGTACATTTTCACCTGGAATGTAGGAGAATGAGGGGAGATTTGATAGTGGTATGAAAAATTATGAGGGGTATGGACAGAGTTTAAGCAAATAGGCTTTTTAAACTGAGGTTAGGTGAGACTAAAACTAGAGGTCAGAGGTTAAGGGTGAAATATTTCAGGGGAACTTGAGGGCAAACTTCTTCACTCAGAGGGGGTGACAGCGAGGGACGAGCCGCCAGCAGAAGTGCTGGATTTAGGTTTGACAGCAACATTTAAGACAAGTTTGGATAAGTACATGGATGGGAGAGCTATGGAGAGCCATAGTCCAGGTGTGGGTTGATTGGACATGACAGAATAACAATTCGGCATGGACTAGATGGGCCTAAAGGCCTGTTTCTGTGCTGTAGTACACTGTGACCCCAAACCTCTCTGTCAATGCATCTTTTAAATGTTGTTATTCTACCCACCTCAACCACTTCCTCTGCCGACCATCCTCTGGGCAAAATTGTTTTATCTTGGGTCCCTCTGAAGTCTCTCCCCTCTCCTCTTAAACCTATACCCTTCAGTTTTTGATCCCCATTCCCTGGGAGGAGACTGCATTTACCCTGTCTGCCTCTCATGAGTTCATACACCCCAACATCTCCCAAAACAGTCCCTCCAGTCCTGGCAGCTCTCGCAAATCCTCTTTGCATTCTTTCCAGCTTGATGAGGTCTTTATGACACGCCGACCAAAACTGTCCACAATACTCCAGATGCAGCCTCACCACCATCTTGTACAACTACAACAGAACACCTCAACTTCTATACTCTGATGAAGACCAACATGCCAAATATTTCTCCGACCACTCTGCCTACTTTCGGGAAACCGTAGTACTTGCTCAGTCCTGGTTTAGTTATGCATGTAATGTGGGGAAAATGTGAAATAGTCCACTTTTGCAAGAAGGAAAAAAAAGAACTACATTGTCTATCTGGTGAGAGACTGCAGAGAACATAGAAACAGCAGAACACAGATACAACAGAGCACAGGTCCTTCGGCCCACAGTGCTGTGCTGACCTTCTAACCTGCTCTAAGATCAGTATAACCCTTTGCTCCCACATAGGCCTCAATTTCTCTTTCTTCCATGTGCCTACGAGTCTCTTAAATGCCTATAATTTATCTTCCTCCACCACACACCCACCACTCTGTGTAAAAAAAAAATCTACCTTTGACTTTACTCCAATCACCTTAAAATTATGCTCTTATGAATTAGCCATTTCCACCCTGGGGAAGTGTCTGCCTGTTCACTCTGTCTGTGCCTCTTAACATGTTCAACACCTCTATCAAGTCACCTCTCACCCTCCTCCACTGCAAAGAGAAAAGCTCTAACTCGTTCAACCCATCCTCGTAAGACATGCTCTCCAATCTAGGCATCAACTCTGCACCCTCTCTAAAACTTTCACATCCTTCCCATAATGAGGTGACCAGAACTGAACACAATACTCCAAGTGTGGGCTAGCCAGGGCTTTAAAGTGCTATAACCTTACTTGTGGCTTTTGAACCTAAACCTCCTGACAAATGTGTTGTAGTCTTTGATCCCTGATGAAGGCCAACACACTATGCTACATGACAGATAGAGGCTCGGAAGGTTAGCCTAGCCTTTAAGTGTTGAAGCTGACCACAATGTTTGTTCCGCCGTTTGCTCACTCTGCTCGTGTGTTCACACTCTCACTTGCAATTACCACAGCTCTGCGGCCAGGGCAAAATATGCACCCTGCTCTCAGCTCAGCTTCAATCGGTATTTCCCACTGGGAATTCGGGACCGCATTTCCGGGGTGGCTCCAATTAACAGCCACAGCACTGACATCTGCTGTCAGCAACACCTTCTAAACCATGCACCTTCCAGGAAATGATGGCAACATCCCGATTGCCCAATCCTTCATCATCCTTGACATGAAGGACTGGATACCAGAGAAAATAATCCAGGCTTAGAGTTATACAGCATTACAGCATAGAGAAAAGGCTCTTCAACCCATTTAGTCTATCCCTACCCGAGTCCCATCTCCACCCATACCCATTCCATCCTCGTATCTATCCGAACTTCACTTAAAAGTTAGAAACTAACCTACATCTACCACCTCCACTGGCAGCTTGTTCCACATTCGCACCTCCCTCTGAGTGAAGAAGTTTGCTCTCTGATGCACACAGCATCCTGGTGAACCTTCCCCAAAGCAGTCACACCTTTCATGTGTGGGGAAATGCAAATGCAGCCGAACCATACATATACAGCCGCACATTACACAAAGAAGCTTAACTGTTTATTCAGTTTGTCGCTCCCCAAGTTCAACCCGTTTCCCTTTCCAAACCGAGAACAGTACAGCAAGGTCTGGCGCTTGGAATCATGTACCAACCTATATCACAATCAAACTAACCCTTCTCTTCTTCATAGTCCATAATCTTCCTTTTCATCATTTATCCATGTGCCTACCCAAGAGATCTTTAAATACCCCTAATGTATCTGTCTCTCCCACCACACCTGTTCCACACACCCACCACTCTCTGTACTAAAAAACTCACCTCTGGCATCCATCCTTATACTTTCCAACACCCACTTTAAAATCATCTCCTTTTATAATAGCCACCACTTGTCTACTCTATCCATGCTTCTCGTAATCTTGTATACCTCTAAGTTGCCTCTCCATCCTCTGCCACTCTGAAGATAAAAGCCCTTCTCTGCTGCTCAGTCCAACTTGGTTTCTCCCTCTCCGGTTCTGAGGAAGGCTCTTTGCCTGAAACATGAACTGTTTCTCTTTTCACGGACTCTGCCCGACTTGTGAAGGGAACACAAACTAGGATAGAGTCTGTCCTACAACTGTACGGCGGAACATTGCAGAGCGAACTTCACAGCATCTAACTTGACCCCAGGAGTGTATGATGGGTTGGCATAGAGGGAGCATCACTCTGTGTCTAACCACGGGAATGTGTAGAGGGAGCTTCACAGTGCCTGACAGTGGGAGTGTGATGGGACAGTGTAGAGGGAGCTTCATTCTGTGTCTGACCCTGGGAGTACGTGATGGGACAGTGTAGAGGGAGTTTCACTCTGTGTCTGACCCTGGGAGTGTGTGATGGGACGGTGTAGAGGGAGCTTCACTCTGTGTCTGACCCTGGGAGTGTGTGATGGGACAGTGTGGAGGGAGCTTCACTCTGTGTCTGACCCCGGGAGTGTGTGATGGGACGGTGTAGAGGGAGCTTCATTCTGTGTCTGACCCTGGGAGTGTGTGATGGGACAGTGTAGAGGGAGCTTCACTCTGTGTCTGACCCCGGGAGTGCATGATGGGACAGTGTAGAGGGAGCTTCATTCTGTGTCTGACCCTGGGAGTGTGTGATGGGACAGTGTAGAGGGAGCTTCACTCTGTGTCTGACCCTGGGAGTGCATGATGGGACAGTGTAGAGGGAGCTTCATTCTGTGTCTGACCCTGGGAGTGTGTGATGGGACAGTGTAGAGGGAGCTTCACTCTGTGTCTGACCCCGGGAGTGCATGATGGGACAGTGTAGAGGGAGCTTCATTCTGTGTCTGACCCTGGGAGTGTGTGATGGGACAGTGTAGAGGGAGCTTCACTCTGTGTCTGACCCTGGGAGTGTGTGATGGGATGATGTTAAGGGAGCTTCACTCTGTGTCTGATCCTGGGAGTGTGTGATGGGACAGTGTAGAGGGAGCTTCACTCTGTGTCTGACCCCGGGAGTGTGTGATGGGACAGTGTGGAGGGAGCTTCACTCTGTGTCTGACCCTGGGAGAGTGTGATGGGACAGTGTAGAGGGAGCTTCATTCTGTGTCTGACCCTGGGAGTGTGTGATGGGATGATGTTAAGGGAGCTTCACTCTGTGTCTGATCCTGGGAGTGTGTGATGGGACAGTGTAGAGGGAGCTTCATTCTGTGTCTGACCCCGGGACTGTGTGATGGGATGATGTTAAGGGAGCTTCACTCTGTGTCTGACCCCGGGAGTGTGTGATGGGACAGTGTGGAGGGAGCTTCACTGTGTCTGACCCTGGGAGCACGTCATGGGATGATGTTAAGGGAGCTTCACTCTGTGTCTGCAATCATCAATGGGTCTGCAGTTGAGAGGGTGAGTAGTTTCAAGTTCCTCAGTATACACATCACCGATGATCTCAGCTGGACTGTACACACCGGCTTTGAGGCAAAAAAAGCAAAACAGTTTCTCTTCCACCTCAGGCGACTGAAGAAGTTCGGCATGAGCCCCCAAATCCTCAGGACATTCTATAGGGGCACCATTGGGAGCATCCTGACTGGTTGTATCACCGCCTGGTGCGGGAACTGCACCAACCTTGATCACTGGGCACTGCAGAGAGTGGTACAGACAGCTCAGCACATCTGTGGATGTGAACTTCCCTCCATTGAGGGCATTTACAGCAGCAGGTGGGTAAAGAAGGCCTGGAAGATCATCAGGGACACCAGTCACCCCGACCATAAACTGTTTCAGCTGCTTCTGTCTGGGAAATGGTACTGCAGCATTAAAGCCAGGACCAACAGGCTTCGGGGCAGCTTCTTTCTACAAGCCATTAGACTTAAAATTGACACGTCTGTACATTGTGACAGAGTCATAACACAAAGACTTTTATTTCCTCACATTGTGGGATGGATGTAAGATTTAAATAAATTCAAATTCAACCTCAGGATTGTGTAATGGGGTGGTGTTGGGTGAGTTCCACTCTGTGTCTGACCCCGGGGGTGTGGTGCGACTGGTGGCGCGGGGAGGGGTTTTATGTGATGAGACATTATTATTATATTATGGGAGTCCAAAGTGATGCTTCAGGAGGACACAGAAAGAAAATTAAAAGCACTAGGCCTCCGGTCCTTGCAGAGTCATCGAGAAATACAACACAGAGCCTGGCCCTTTGGGCCAATTCTTCCATGCTGACCCTGGTAGGCCTCACTCAGCCCACTTACCAAAGAAGCAGTAGATGACTCCGAAGAGGCAGCACATGGAGCAGAGCACAGAGGGCACGATGTCGTACTTCCGGTCGATCTCCTGGTCACAGGTGCGGAGTGCGCTCTGCCCCGCGCCGTGCGTCAGGAGCTGGAAGGGCAGGGTCTGCAGTGTGGACGTCATGGTTCCAAGTTGTCCGTAACAGCGCCCGTCAGAAGAGAGGTCACAGGACAGTTTCCATCCAGAGCCAGAGGAGCTGAAAAAAGCACAAGCTGACTGTGATCAGAGCTCAGAAACCGGCCCTTTGGCTCATCTCGCTGACGCTGACACTCGAATCACTGTGGATGGTCGGTTAAAGAAATTGTCACATTGCATTGAAACATACAGATAAATGTGTCATTTCCGTTATCAACCAACACAGTTCAAGGATGTGCTGCGGAGCAGCCCACAAGTGCCCATAACATATTAACACAGCGATTATTGTAAAATTAGGGACATTTAAGAAACTCTTAGATAGAAACATGAATAATAAAAATGGTCTATGTAGAAGAGAAGGGTTAGGTTGATGTTAGAGTCATTAAGAGTTTGGCACAACATCATGGGCTGAAGGGCACCAGTGTTCTCTGTTCAAGCTAACGCTTCACGTGTTGCTGTCTATGAGGAATTCTCCCCGTGACCGCTCCGGCTCCAGCTTCCTCCCACATTCCAAAGCTGTACGGTCTGGCTTAGTGAGTAGTGGGCTTGCTGCGTTGACACCGGAAGCATGGCAACGCTTACAGGCTGACCCCCCACCCCCGTACATCCTTGGACTGTATGGTTGACACAAATGATGCATTTCACTGCATGTCTTGATTTGCATGTGACAGATAAAACGAACATCTCTAATTTCCCACCTTCACTGATCCCAGTGGCTTGGTCACAGAGGGAGAGCTTAAAACCGTAGACAAAAAGACAACTGGCCCACCACTCAATCAGCGCTGATTTATTATCCCTCTCAACCTTATTTTCCTGCTTTCTCTCTCCTTCTCAATAAGCCTAAAGGAACATAGACCCACACAGTACAGAAACGGACCCTTCGGCCCACTGGATCCACAATGGATTCCAGACCTTGGATCCTTCGGTGGAGCGGTGGTGATGGGTAACGGTATGGCCATTAATGGTGTAGAATGAGTGTCCACCAGGGCAGAACTGGAGGTGCACGGAGCTCAGAGGCTCGAAGTGTACGTGCTGATAATAAATAGAACAATAAAGGTGACGAATGATGGCACAGTGGTGTCGTGGTTAGTGTGATGCGTTATGCACCAGCGATCTGGGCTCAGTTCCTGCTGCTCCTGTACCTTCTCCCTGTGACCGTGCGTGTTTCCTCCGGGTGCTCCGGTTACTTCCCACATTCCAAAGACATGAGAGTTAGTAGGTTAATTGGTCACATGGGTGGTGTGGGCTCGCTGGGCTGCAAGGGCCTGTATCTCCAAGTAAAGTAAGATGTGTTGGGTTCATCCAGGTTCTGGGCCTTCTGGCCTATGTCTTCATGCTCTCCTCTGATGCCGACCAACTTTCCCTACATTTCTCTTCCAGACAAGGAGCACTACAACAGCACAGAAACGGGCCCTTTGGCCCATCTAGTCCATGCCGAACTGTTATTCTGCTTAGCCCCATTAACCTGAACTGGGACCATATCCCTCCACACCCTTCCCATCCATGTTCTGATCCAAAGTTCTCTTAAATGTTGCAATTAAACCTGAATCCAGCACTTCCACTGGCAGCTCGTTCACCTTCTGAGTGAGGAGTTTCTCCCTCAGGTTCCTCTTAAATATTTCACCTTTCACACTTAACCTGTGACCTAGTCTCAACCAACCACAGTGGAAGAAGTTTGGTTGCATCTATCTATACCCCTCATGATTTTGTATACCTCTTTACGTTCCCTCCTTATTCTATGACCTTAACCTTTGACCTCTAGCTCCAAGAGTCTGAATATCTAGAACAGTAAATTCTCCGAGAGAAATGGGTCAAAGAGTTGGACTGTGATGAGATGGAACGGACAGCCTGCTGTACGATGCCACTGCTACAACCCGAGGACGAGTCTGACAGGAAACGCCCCCCGGGACGAGTGAGCGGCCAAGACAGAAAAGGGTCATCAGCAGTGTACATGTGCACGCACTTGTTCCGTGCCTCCAGCTGGTCCTGTCCTAGCCAGATGGCACTGCCCACTCTCACCAGACCACTGGCACGGCTCAATAGGCCTGATCCGTGTCTGCCCCTCCGTGGGCTGGGACTTCACATCCGAGAGAAAGTGACTGGGAGGGTCGAAGGTCCTACCAGCTGACAGATGCAATGGAAGATCTCAGCTCACTCCGTCCCTGGAAAATAGATTCAACAATTAGCCAGACAATCTAACATAAGGTATACGCACAGGCCATTCGGCCCAGGACGTGCCAACCTTTTAAAACTACTCCAAGATCAATCTAGCCCTTCCCTCCTACATAGCCCTCCATTTTTCTGTCAAAGAGTCTCTTAAATGTCCCCAATGTATTCGCCTCTACCACCACCCCCGGCAATGCGCGCTGTCCAATCTGTGTAAAAAAAAAACCCACTATACAGCCCTCTATACTTCACTCCAATCACTTAAAAATTATGCACTCTTGTATTAGCCATTTCCGTCCTGGGAAAAAGTCCATGGCTATTCACTCAATCTATGCCTCATATCATCTTGTACACCTCTATCAAGTCATCTCTCATTCTCCTTCACTCCAAAGAGAAAAGCCCTAGGTCACTCAAACTGTCTTTAAAAAACCTGCTCTCTAGTCCAGGCAGCTCTCTGGTAAGTCTCCTCTGCAGCCTCTCTAAAGCTTCCACATCCTTCCTTCTGAGGCAACCAGAACTAAACACAATATTCCAAGTGTGCAACACACAGAATGCTGGTGGAACACAACAGGCCGGATAGCATCTATAGGAAGAAGCACTGTTGAAATTTTGGGCCGAGACCCTTCGTCAGGACTAACTGAGAGGAAAGATAGTAAGAGATTTGAAAGTAGTGGGGGGTGGGGGGAATGCAAAATGATAGGAGAAGACCGGAGGGGGTGGGATGAAGCTGAGAGCTGGAAAGGTGATTGGCGTATGGGCTAAGAAGGGGAGGAGGGGCATTAACGGAAGTTAGAGGTCAATGTTCATGCCATCAGGTTGGCCTCCCCCTCCTACTTTCAAATCTCTTACTATCTTTCCTTTCAGTTAGTCCTGACAAAGGGTCTCAGCCCGAAAGGTCGACAGCGCTTCTCCCTATAGATGCTGCCTGGCCTGCTGTGTTCCACCAGCATTTTGTGTGTGTTGTTTGAATTTCCAGCATCTGCAGATTTCCTCCTGTTTGCTTTTTAAATTCCAGGTGTGTTCTTGTTGGGTATTGTAATTGGTGGAAACGTACATAATTCATAACCACTGACATTGAGTTGGGGTGTCACTTTAAGAGGCTGTCTGAAATTATCATATAATTATGTACCGTGCTTTGTCTTCAGTTTTTTTGGAGTTCAATAAATCAGTTGTTACGGTTTTTCTTAAACGTAAAGTGCTCCACATCTTGTTATCCGTGAAAACCTACATTGGTGACACCAATGCTCTAGCATGATTCCAGAGTTATTGAACATGTCAGCCAACGCCATCACTTTGAAACCGCTGGAGTTTTCAGAGCAAAATGCTGTTACTTTGTTCATACAGGCCAAGGCCCAATTTACACTGTGAGAAATCTCTGCCAATGACACCAAATTTTACTATGTGGTAGCATCGCTCAACACTCCACAGCTACAGGAATTCTGTAAACGCCAGTCACCTTTGACCTGCAAAAGCTGTGATTTGAGCTTCCTTGTAGGTTTGTGGATGTGAAGCAGCAAGTATTGGCCAGACAGGACGCATGGTGGAAATCCACATCAAGGAGAACGAGAGGTGTACCCGCTTGGGTTACCTGGTGAAATCGTCAGTAGCAGAACATTGCATTCGCAATGGCCGTAAGATTGACTTCCAAGGCACAAAGCTACTGTGCCTCACCAATGGCTTTTGAGATGGCCTGGTGAAGGAAGCCATTGAAATAAAACTAGAGGAAAGAATTTTAACAAAGATGATGGTCTCGCTGTAATTAAGAACTTGAATTCGATTGTAAATAAGTGGGACAGCGGAAACCTGATTGGATGAGGACTAACCAATCAGGAGAGACGGATGGTGAGGGTATAAATAGCATCGGACAAGACATGCCCGGGCAGCATCCCTGATTAAGATGGCAGAGTTTGTCATCGAAACGTCGGTAACTGTAGCCAGCTGGAAGCCCTAGACGAGTTTATTCATCTGTTGGAATTCTTTGAGGAAAGATAGCAGGATAGCCAAAGGAGGATCAATAGATGTTCCCTCTTTGTATTTTCAAGGCCGTTGACAAGGTGCCACACGAGGCTGCTAAACAAGGTAAGAGCCCACGGGATTACAGGAAAGATATTAGCATAGACAGAAGCTTGGCTGACTGACAGGAGACAAAAAGAATCTAAGGACAATCCTTTCGAAGAGAGATGAGGAGGAATTTCTTTAGCCAGAGGGTGGTGAATCTGTGGAATTCATTGCCATGGATGGCTGTAGAGGCCAAACCATTGGTATATTTGAAGAGCAGGTTGAAGATCAAAGATTACAGGAAGAAGAGAAGAGAATGGGGTTGAGATAAATCAGCCATGGTTAAATCGAGCAGACTCATTGGGCTGAACGCCCTCATTCTGCTCCTATGCCTTACGGTCTAACAAAGCTGGAAACACTGCTCAGTGCATTTAGCAGGGTTTTTTACAACAGCGTTAAATGGATCAGCAGCTAATTTTAGAAGGATGTACTGCTACTCAATGCCTGAATATCCGATTAACATGGAGAGCACAGGAGAGAGGGAGATTTACTTACTGTTTTCTTTCCAAAAGGAGAGGTTTATTTATACACACAAATTGCTGGAGGAACGCAGCAGGTCAGAGAGTACCTATGTAGGGGAACAAACAGTCAACATCTTGGGTTGACATATTTACAATCTGTACATTCCCTCAGATCCAAACTTAAAATCCAGCCACCCTTGTCGAGGATACACTCCACCCATCAGTCTCTCTCCAGGGATATCTTTCTTGTAAATATTTCTTTCTTATAAACACTGTGCATAATCTATGTTTTTCTTGTGAATGCTGTTTATATAATGCGGTGTCTGTGACACTGCTGCAAGGAAGGTTTTCATTTGCACTTGTGCATGTCACAATAAATAACACAGACGTTGATCCAGGTATAAAAATTTCTTTGGGAAAAGCAGCTGTCACCTTAGGTAGAGCCCTCGACAGCCTGTTTTCTAGCTCTGTCAATGGTTGTCCCAATTCTTCCCCCCAAAAATAAACTTATTACATGATAAAATAATCACTACTGTCCTAAATCTAGAGTCTACAATTAATCCATCTAGAAATTAAAACAAAGCCATTCTCATTCAGGACCCTCTGCAGAGGCTTGACGGAATTGTTATGATCCCAGTCCCCTCCTTTGTGAGAATTGCAAGAGCCCTAGTGAAGGAGGGGGTCAATGACCCAAGAGAAGAGAAAGATACGTGCGGTGTCCCTCGTTTCACGGCGAGGCAAAAGCTGGCGACTGTGGTCATCGTCTCTTGGAGACACCTTTGTGAATTGAGAACTGTACTACATGTATACCCTCAGGGCAACGTGGGTGGAGTGACGGAGAGAGATTGCATCATCCCAACCTGATTGACATTTCAGACCCCGTGAGCAAGGATAAAAAGGTGGACTGAAGCGGACAGGCCCTCAGCGACACAACAGGAGGAGACCCCATCACTCATCGCTCCCGTGATACCGGGAAGCTATTCGAAGCCACGTGTGGTTTCGTTCCCCTTTTGCCTGGGAAACGAGTGGCTGATAACATCGAAAAGGACTTCGAATTGACAACGGGGAACCCACGTTCCCGATTCAACGGTTTTGCGGCAAAAAGGAAGGGCAAGTTTCTTTTCTCACCACCAATCTCTTTCTCTCTCCGACACGTGAAACTCAGCGCCCCCCCCCCCCCCCAACAAAGGCAGAAAGCCTGCATGAACTCGAGAGACTTTTATATTTCCATCGGACAAGTTATTACCCCTAGACAACGATAGAGCTTATTTCTTATTGATTATTACTATACCTGCGCTTCAGATTGAGTATTGACGACGTATACTATCTAAATGTTTGCATTAACCTTATTTTTATGCCCCTTTATAAATAAAAACGTTTGAAAATAGTGCCATCAGATTTCAACGGACCTCTCTATCTTTGCTGGTAAGTGATCCAGTTACGGGATACGTAACAGAATCAATTGTGCTAAGGGGTTTGCTCATTCTCTCTGTTGTGTTACCGTGTGGGTTTCCTCCCATACTCCAAAGATATTCAAGTTAGAGCGACTGAACTGTGTTAGTGCCACAGTCATGGCAACACTTGCGGGCTGCCCCTTGCACATTCTCAGACTGTGCTGGTCAGTGATGCAAACGATGCATTTCACTGTACGTTTCAATGTTGTGATGTCCACATGACAACTAAAGCTGGTGTTATCTGGCACCTATGGTCTCAGATCTCCAAGGTGCCCAAGGGAAAGCTGGATCCCAGGAAGGGGCAGGGAGTCAGACTGAGCGGATCCCTCAATGGACTGCTATCTCCACTTGTGAATGGCCATTCCTTACCCTGGAACTGTGTGATAGGACAGTGTCGAGTGAAGGTAACTCTCTAACTTCAAGCAACACACACAAAATGCTGATGGAACACAGCAGGCCAGGCAGCATCTATAGGGAGAAGCACTGTCGACGTTTCAGGCTGAGACCCTTCATCAGGACTAACTGAAAGGAAAGATAGTAAGAGATTTGAAAGTAGGAGGGGAGGGAGGAAATACAAAATGATAGGAGAAGACCGGAGGGGGGAGAGGTGAAGCTAAGAGCTGGGAAGGTGATTGGTGAAAGTGATACAGAGCTGGAGAAGGGAAAGGATCATGGGACAGGAGGCCTCGGGAGAAAGAAAGGGGTAGTGGGGGGAGCACCAGAGGGAGATGGAGAACAGGCAGTGATGGGCAGAGAGAGAAAAAAGGGGAGGGGGAAATAAATATATCAGGGATGGGGTAAGAAGGGGAGGAGGGGCATTAATGGAAGCTAGAGAAGTCAACGTTCATGCCATCCCTCCTTTTTTTCCTCTCTCTTTGCCCATCACTCTTTGCCTGTTCTCCAGCTCTGTATCCCTTTTGCCAATCACTTCCCAGATCTTAGCTTCATCCCTTCAATGTCAACAGCACTTCTCCCTATAGATGCTGCCTGGCCTGTTGAGTTCCACCAGCATTTTGTGTGTGTTGCTTGAATTTCCAGCATCTGCAGATTTCCTCGTGTTTGCATTTTTAAATTCTGTATCTAACTTGTCCTGGTCCTGTCCCGGGAGTACAGTACTGCGTGTATATGTATATATACCTCAAACCAGTCCTCCCTGCTGCTTGAGGAGTACCCAACGACCTCGATGGCCGCATCTCAGGTGGCATTCTTCAGGTGCTCCCATTTCTTTCCCGTGTTGCAGTCTGCGCTCGGGGTGCCTTTGCTGTCTAGTTTCTTCCTCAGTTTGATCTGGACTGGTCTGATGAAAACAATGTTGAGATCTGGAACCTGCTTGAGAAGAAACACTCCTCCCATCAAGTGTTGCTGTCTGGACCCGATGACCAAGCGGCCAAGGCAGAATGCAGATCTGCATGCAGCACCCTCTGAGCCAGACTGACAGGGATCCAAAACTCCCAGTGGACTGCCCTAGCAGAATGAACGCAGAACTACACAGACACTGAGGCAACGTTCGAAACTTCTACAACTTCCTGCACGTAGTGTAGGGTCCGACCTGTCAGATTCAAGCCCATCTATGATCATCCAGCGGCTCCTGCCTGCTGACAGACAAGGAAGCCGTCACGAAGCAACGGACAGAGGACCACGAGGGCCCTTTCGAGGATAATCGTTAAGTACCAGAAGCTTCCACTGAAATGATACCCCAGCACGAGGTCGGGATTAAGCTTGATGGCCCGCCAACTCTGGATGAGGTCAAAGCCACTGTTTCCAAGTTAAAATGCCAGAAAGCTCCAGGCTTTCATGGGATCCCAGCAGAAATGTACACAATGGGATTAGGGCCATTTTCCCGAGCAAACTCACAAACCTGTTCACACTCTGTTGGGAGAAAAATTCAGTCCCAAATGACCTTCTCGACACTGTAATCTCCCTGTACAAGAACAAAGGGGAGAAATCCGATTGTTCAAACCACAGAGGCGTTACCCTGCTGTCCACCGCTGGGAATCATCCCGACCGTTACCGGTGGCAACCTCACAGAGAGTCAGTGCGGATTCAGAGTGAATAGAAGCACACCTGATGTGATTGATGCGCCAGATACAGAAGAGTTGCGAACAGACATGGGACTGTACGCAGCATTCATTGACCTGACCAAGGCCTTTGATACAGTCAGCCGTCATGGTCTCTGGAAGATTCTGTCAAAGCTTGGCTGTCCCCAGAAATTCCTAAGCATCCTGCAGCAGCTCTATGAAGGCCGAAGTGGTCAGGTTAAACACAATGGCGACCTACCTGACCCTTTCCCCTTCGGTACCGGTGTGAAGCAAGGCTGTGTTTTGGCACCAGCCCTCTTTGCCATTTTTTCAGCATGATGTTACGGGAAGCGAAAGAGACCACCTCAGGGAGCATCTACTTTCGGTTCTGCACTGACGGAAATATCTTCAACCTCCGCCGCCTTCTCACCCAAACGTAAACCGTGCAAGAGCCCATTCTCGAGCCACCATTTCCAGATGACTCTGCTCTTCTCACGCACAAAGAGGGCTACAGGCTACAGTCACTCAGTTCGCCAAGACTGAAAGGGCTTTTGGGTTCACGGTCAGTCTGAACAAAACAATGATCCTCCATCAGAAGCCCCCTCGTGGCATTTACAATCCACCCTGAACCACCATTGACGGCCACCTTCTCACCACGGTTAAGCAGTTCATCTGCCTGGGCAGCGACATCTTGAACAACACTACGGTAGAAAGGGATGTTGACAATCGATTCACCAGAGTCAGCAGTGCCTGTGGCCACCCCCAGAAACGTGTGGAAGAACCACCAGCTGGTCTGTCCACAAAAATCCAGGTGCACCGGGCTACCGACTTCACAACACCGTTATACAGCTCCGAAGCCTGGGTCTTGCACCACCAGCAAATCCAGTTGCTCGAGCGTTTCCATCAGCGCGGTCTCTGCTTCATCATGGGTATGAGCCGGTAGGATCGTATCCCCAACAATGGGGTCAACTTCCAAGCAGTGAAACCATTTTGCTGCTCAGGCAGCCCTGCTGGTCCCACATGGACAACTCCTGGTTACCGAAAGCAGTTCTCCACGGAGGACTCTCTCAGGGCAAGAGAGATCTTGGTGCCCCGCACAAGAGGTACAAAGACCAATTTGAACAGCAGCTCCCTCAGGCATGTAGAGGTCAACGAGTGGCAGCAGCCGGCCTGTGGCAGAGACCGCTGGAGAACACCGATCCATGGAGCAGCCAAGACTTCTGAGGAATCCAGACGAGCGACTGCTGAAGAGAAGAGGAGACACAGGAAGGATCAGACAACCCAAGCACCCGCATCCGAGCTGTCCCTGTGTCCCTGCTGTCGCTGAGAGCAACGGGTGTTGAGAATGTCGAGGGTAGAGAGCCACGAGAAGGCTGTGGGACAGGTGGAGGGCTGGCGCAAATGCAGACACACCCAGCCTGAGGCACCAGGCAAGGTCAACTGATCCCAAACAATCAGTTTATTGATCATTACAGAATGTCTCTCCAGTGTTTCCCATTCTCTCTCTCTCTCTCTCTCTCCCCTCTCCGTCTCCTTCCCATTCTCAGTCTACATCAGAATCAAGCTCATCATCACATCATGAAAATTGTTTCTTTTGTTGTACAGTACAGTTGAAAACAAAATTATTACTGTACTGTGCAAAGTCTCAGGCACCCTAGCTATATATATGTGCCTAAGACTTTTGCACAGTTCTGTATTTGATGGAATGTTGTCGAAGGGAGTTAGCTCTGTGTGTGACCTCAGGAGTGTGTGATGAGACACTGAGGAGGGAGTTTCACTCTGTGTCTGACCCCGGGAGTTTGTGATGAGACACTGAGGAGGGAGTTTCACTCTGTGTCTGACCCCGGGAGTGTGTGATGGGACAGTGAAGAGGGAGCTTCACTCTGTGTCTGACCCTGGGAGTGTGTGATGGGACAGTGTGGAGGGAGCTTCACTCTGTGTCTGACCCTGGGAGTGTGTGATGGGACAGTGTAGAGGGAGCTTCACTCTGTGTCTGACCCTGGGAGTGTGTGATGGGACAGTGTAGAGGGAGCTTCACTCTGTGTCTGACCTCGGGAGTGTGTGATGGGACGGTGTAGAGGGAGCTTCACTCTGTGTCTGACCCTGGGAGTGTGTGATGGGACAGTGTAGACGGAGCTTCACTCTGTGTCTGACCCTGGGAGTGTGTGATGGGACAGTGTAGAGGGAGCTTCACTCTGTGTCTGACCCTGGGAGTGTGTGATGGGACAGGGTAGAGGGAGCTTCACTGTGTGTCTGACCCTGGGAGTGTGTGATGGGACAGTGTAGACGGAGCTTCACTCTGTGTCTGACCCTGGGAGTGTGTGATGGGACAGTGTAGAGGGAGCTTCACTCTGTGTCTGACCCTGGGAGTGTGTGATGGGACAGTGTGGAGGGAGCTTCACTCTGTGTCTGACCCTGGGAGTGTGTGATGGGACAGTGTAGAGGGAGCTTCACTCTGTGTCTGACCCTGGGAGTGTGTGTTAGGACAGTGTAGAGGGAGCTTCACTCTGTGTCTGACCCTGGGAGTGTGTGATGGGATGGTGTAGACGGAGCTTCACTCTGTGTCTGACCCTGGGAGTGTGTGATGGGACAGTGTAGAGGGAGATTCACTCTGTGTCTGACCCTGGGAGTGTGTGATGGGACAGTGTAGAGGGAGCTTCACTCTGTGTCTGACCCTGGGAGTGTGTGATGGGACAGTGTAGAGGGAGCTTCACTCTGTGTCTGACCCTGGGAGTGTGTGATGGGACAGTGTAGAGGGAGCTTCACTGTGTCTGACCCTGGGAGTGTGTGATGGGACAGTGTAGAGGGAGCTTCACTCTGTGTCTGACCCTGGGAGTGTGTGATGGGACAGTGTAGAGGGAGATTCACTCTGTGTCTGACCCTGGGAGTGTGTGATGGGACAGTGTAGAGGGAGATTCACTCTGTGTCTGACCCTGGGAGTGTGTGATGGGACAGTGTGGAGGGAGTTTCACTCTGTGTCTGACCCTGGGAGTGTGTGATGGGACAGTGTAGAGGGAGCTTCACTCTGTGTCTGACCCTGGGAGTGTGTGTTAGGACAGTGTAGAGGGAGCTTCACTCTGTGTCTGACCCTGGGAGTGTGTGATGAGACACTGAGGAGGGAGTTTCACTCTGTGTCTGACCCTGGGAGTGTGTGATGAGACTCTGAGGAGGGAGTTTCACTCTGTGTCTGACCCTGGGAGTGTGTGATGGGACAGTGTAGAGGGAGATTCACTCTGTGTCTGACCCTGGGAGTGTGTGATGGGACAGTGTAGAGGGAGATTCACTCTGTGTCTGACCCTGGGAGTGTGTGATGGGACAGTGCAGAGGGAGCTTCACTCTGTGTCTGACCCTGGGAGAGTGTGATGGCACTGTGTAGAGGGAGATTCACTCTGTGTCTGACCCCGGGAGTGTGTGATGGGACACTGCAGAGGGAGCTTCACTCTGTGTCTGACCCTGGGAGTGTGTGATGGGACAGTGTAGAGGGAGCTTCACTCTGTGTCTGACCCTGGGAGTGTGTGATGGGACAGTGTGGAGGGAGCTTCACTCTGTGTCTGACCCCGGGAGTGTGTGATAGGACAGCGTGGAGGGAGCTTCACTCTCTGTCTGACCCCGGGAGTGTGTGATGGGACAGTGCAGAGGGAGCTTCACTCTGTGTCTGACCCTGGGAGTGTGTGATGGGACAGTGTAGAGGGAGATTCACTCTGTGTCTGACCCCGGGAGTGTGTGATGGGACAGTGCAGAGGGAGCTTCACTCTGTGTCTGACCCCGGGAGTGTGTGATGGGACAGTGTGGAGGGAGCTTCACTGTGTCTGACCCTGGGAGTGTGTGATGGGACAGTGTAGTGGGAGCTTCACTGTGTCTGACCCTGGGAGTGTGTGATGGGACAGTGTAGACGGAGCTTCACTCTGTGTCTGACCCTGGGAGTGTGTGATGGGACAGTGTAGAGGGAGATTCACTCTGTGTCTGACCCCGGGAGTGTGTGATGGGACAGTGTAGAGGGAGATTCACTCTGTGTCTGACCCTGGGAGTGTGTGATGGGACAGTGCAGAGGGAGCTTCACTCTGTGTCTGACCCTGGGAGTGTGTGATGGCACAGTGTAGAGGGAGATTCACTCTGTGTCTGACCCCGGGAGTGTGTGATGGGACACTGCAGAGGGAGCTTCACTCTGTCTGACCCTGGGAGTGTGTGATGGGACAGTGTAGAAGGAGCTTCACTGTGTCTGACCCTGGGAGTGTGTGATGGGACAGTGTAGAGGGAGCTTCACTCTGTGTCTGACCCTGGGAGTGTGTGATGGGACAGTGTGGAGGGAGCTTCACTCTGTGTCTGACCCCGGGAGTGTGTGATAGGACAGCGTGGAGGGAGCTTCACTCTCTGTCTGACCCCGGGAGTGTGTGATGGGACAGTGCAGAGGGAGCTTCACTCTGTGTCTGACCCTGGGAGTGTGTGATGGGACAGTGTAGAGGGAGCTTCACTCTGTGTCTGACCCTGGGAGTGTGTGATGGGACAGTGTAGAGGGAGATTCACTCTGTGTCTGACCCCGGGAGTGTGTGATGGGACAGTGCAGAGGGAGCTTCACTCTGTGTCTGACCCCGGGAGTGTGTGGTGGGACAGTGTAGAGGGAGCTTCACTGTGTCTGACCCTGGGAGTGTGTGATGGGACAGTGTAGTGGGAGCTTCACTCTGTGTCTGACCCTGGTAGTGTGTGATGGGACAGTGTAGAGGGAGCTTCATTCTGTGTCTGACCCCGGGAGTGTGTGATGGGACAGTGTAGAGGGAGCTTCACTGTGTCTGACCCTGGGAGTGTGTGATGGGACAGTGTGGAGGGAGCTTCACTCTGTGTCTGACCCTGGGAGTGTGTGATGGGACAGTGTAGAGGGAGCTTCACTCTGTGTCTGACCCTGGGAGTGTGTGATGGGACAGTGTGGAGGGAGTTTCACTCTGTGGTTGACTCTACTTTACTACTTGCTTCCCTACCTGGCCCCATCTGCCCTTCATTCCCCCTCCATACCCGGCTCCACTTATCACCTGCCAGCCCTTGCCTCACCCTCTCTTCTACCACCTATTACCCCTTTACCCTCTCAACCAGAAATGTCGATCCCCCCTCTGCCTCCATAGAGACTGTCTGACCTTGAGTTTCTTCAACAGTTTGTGGATTACATAGAGGATTTTTCATACAATTTGGGTGTGCCTCCACATTAAAGCTTCTATATAAATGCAAGTTGTGGCGATAGTAGTCAATACATTCCCATAATTAGACCAGCTGGGCTCAGGACTGTTACAAGGAAACTCACCCAGGGTTGGAGATCACTGGTGTGAGGATGCTGAACACAGAAATTCTCAGTTTCTCACTAACAATAAACCTGGGCTCCCCACCACCAGGGACATCTTCAAAAGGTTGTGCCGCAAGAAGGGACCATCCATCAAAGAACCCTCACATTCTGGGACATGCCCTCTTCCTGTTACCCCTATCGAGGAATAAGTACAGAGCCCAAAGACCCACATTTAATGTTTTAGGAATAGATTCTTTCCCCTATCAGATTTTGGAATGGTCTGTAAGTCCATGGATATGACCTCACTGCTCTTCTTTCATGCTACTGATTTAATTCTTTTTATTGTAACTAATAGTAGTTTGTTATACCTGCATTGTACCCCTGCCACAAACACCAAGTTTCATGACTGATGTCAGTGACAATAGACTTCATTCTGATCCAGCCTCCCCACCATTACCTTCAGAAAACAGGCACATTCTTGCACCTTATGGATTCAATTTCCCTCCCACCTTGCCATAGGGTCATAGAGGTTGGCCCTCTGACCCAACTCATCCATGCCAACCAATAAACTTACCTGAGCTGCTCCGAACTGCCCAGGGTTAGCCCGTAGCCTTCCAAACTAGGGGTTTTTTATGCCATGGACCAATAGCATTAAGCAAGGGGTCCACACACACCCATTTGGGAACCTCTGCTCTAAACCTTCCCTATCCATGTACCTATCCAAATACCTTTTCAATGTTGTTAATGTACCTGCCTCAGCCACTTTCTCTGGCAGCTCATTCAATACACCGACCACTCATTGGATGAAGAAGTGTTTTTTTTTTAAAAAGAGAACTTGGCTTTTTTTGTCACAGGTACATTGAAAATTGAAGTACACAGTGAAATCAGTTGTGTCTCAGGGTGTACGAGGGGTGGGTTGGGGGGTGGCAGCCCCCGAGGGTGTTGCCATAGCATACCTACATAGTTGTCACTCAGGTTCCTGTTAAACCTCTCCCCTGTCACCTTAAACCTATGCTCTCTGGTTCTTGATTCCCCAACTCCGAGAATAAAACGACTGCGCAGTGCAAGGAATTCAGGTCACATTGTGCGCAATGCAACCTCTGGGAAGATAATTCATAAAGATTTGCATAAATCTGCACAGGTTAATTAGGTACCATAATTATCCAGTCAGAGTGTCTCCTGTGAAACTGCAATAGAGATTAGCTTCCATCCACTTAATCCGCACTCTTTTCAAAGAGTAATCTTCCTGAACTCTATTTTCCTAATTTCTTGTCAGTATTTTGCGCCAGTGATCGGGGTTCAGTTCCTGTTGCTGTCTGTGGGGAGTTTGTAGGTTCTCCCTGTGACCCAATGGGTTTCCTCCCATTCTCCAAAAATGTACGGGTTAGTGGAGTAATTGATCACAAGGTTGCAATTGGGCAGCGTGGGCTCGTTGGGCTGGAACCATACTGTATCTGAACATAAAATAAAATAATTTCTGAAGAAGATTGGCGTTGCATCTCCGCTCAAAAGTCATGCAAATTAGGAGCACAACTAGGCCATTCAGCCCCTCGAGCCTGTTCCACCATACTACAAAGACTGAAGCAACCACTATGCAAAAAATTAAATAAAACAGATAAACAAATAATACAGAGAACATGAGTTGTAGAATCCTTGAAAGCGAGTCCACAGGTCTTGGAGGCGGTTCAGAGTTAAGGCGAGTGAAGTTATCCACGCTAGCTCATGAGCCTGATGGTTGAAGGGTAATAACTGTTCCTAAGCCTGGTGGTGTGGGACCCAAGGCTCCTGTACCTCCTTCCTGATGGCTGCAGTGAGAAGAGAGCATGGCCTGGATGGTGGAGGTCCTTGGTGATGGATGTTGCATTCTTGTGGCAATGTTTCTTGTTGATGCGCTTAATGGTGGAAGAGAAAACATCCCCCTCACATCTGCCGCTTCAATATCCCTTAGGACCTTATGTTTCAAGTCTCAAATAAGAATGAATTGGAACACGAGGAGGAGATAGAGGGCCCACCGACGTGGTGTCAAGAAACAACCCGTCCCTCATTGTTAACAAAGCAAAAGAGCAGGTCATTGACTTCAGAAAGGAGGGAGTTCTACAACAACAGTGTTGAGGTTGGAGCTTCAAGTTCCTACAAATATACATCACCAAGTCTATTCTGGTCCAACCAAGCTCACCAATACCTCTCCTTCCTCAGGAAGCTAAAGGAATTTGGCATGTCCCCATTTACTCTTGCCAATTTTTATCAAGGAACCACAGAAAGTAATCCGTTTGGACGCATGAAGGCTTCTATGGCAACTGTTCTGCTCGTGAGTGACGTGGCCGCAAAAAACTGTGGAGTTGTGAACACAGCTCAGCAAATCTCGAAAATTCCAATATCAGTGGTGCAAAAGGACTTGAAAATCCTCGCGCCAGATTCCCTAAAGTTTAATTCGCAGGGCAAGTAGGTGGAAAGGAAGGCAAATGCAATGTTAGCATTCATTTCAAGAGGACTAGAATATAAAAGCAAGGATGCATTGCTGAAGCTTTATAAGGCATTGGTCAGACCACACTTGGAGTATTGTGAGCAGTTTTGGGCCCCTTATCTAAGGAAAGATGCTCTGGCATTGGAGAGAGTCCAGAGGAGGTTCACAAAAATGATTCTGGGAATGAAAGGATTAATGTATGAGGAGCATTTGATAACTCTGAGCCTGTACACTCTGGAGTTTAGAAGAAAGAAGAGAGAAAAAAAATCTATTGAATATTAAAAGGCCTAGATTGAGTGGACTTGGAGAGGATGTTTCCTATAGTGGGGGAGTCTAGGCCCAGAGACACATCCTCAGAATACAGGGACATTCATTTGGAACAGAGATGAAGAGGAACTGCTTTTGCCAGAGGGTGGTGAATCTGTGGAATTCATTGGCACGGACAGCTATGGAGGCCAAGTCATTGGGTATGTAAAGCAGAGGCCAATAGGTTCTTGAACAGTAAGGGTATCAAATGCTACTGAGTAAAGACAGAAGAACCTGGTTGAGAGGGATAATAAATCAGCCATGATGGAATGGCCGAGCAGACTCGATGGGCTCAATGGTCTAAATCTGCTCCCACTGAATGTTTTATTGAAACTAGCCTCCCCTCATGGACTCTGTCTACACTTTTCACCGCCTTAGTAAAAGAGTCAGCATAATCAAAGACCCAACCCGGACATTCTTCTCCCATCAGGCAGAAGAGACAACAGCCTGAAAGCACATACTGTACCTGCAGGCTCAAGAACAGCTTCTTTCCTGCTGTTATCCGACTCTTGAATGGACCTCTTGTATGATAAGATTGACTCTTGGCCTCCTTGATAATGATGTTGCACTTTATCATTCACCTGCATTGCACCCTCAGCAGCTGTTACACTTTATTCAGCATTATTATTGTTCTACCTTGTCCTAGCTCAGAGCACTATGTAGTGATCTGATCTGTATGAATAATATGCGGCACATTTTTCACTGCATTTCAGTACATGTGACGATAATAAGCCAATTACAACACTCAGTTTACAGGTCACATTGCGCGATTGGCTCCTTGTGCAGTCTCGGTAAGGCTGGCCAAAAAGCCATTTTCATTGGCATATGCAGGAATGTCCTTCATTGAATGCATCTACAACACCCTCTATACCAGGATGATGCCTGGATTAGAGAGCGTGTCTTATGAGGAGAGGCTGACCAAGATAGGGCTTTTCTTTTTGGAGCACAGGGGATGAGAGGTGGCTTGATAAGAGTGTAAGATGATGAGGCATAGATTGAGTCGATAGTCGGAGGTGTTTTCCAGGGCAGAAATGGTTGATATGGGGGGGGGGGGGCACAATTCTAAGGTGATTAATGGAAAGTAATGAGAGCAACGTCAGAGGTAAGATTTATTTTTATTCAGAGAATGGCGGGTGCATGCAACATGCTGTCAGGGATAGTATTTCAGGCAGATACATTAGGAACACTTAAGAGACTCTTAGATAAACACATGAATAACAGAAAGATGGAGGGTTATGTAGGAGGAAGTGGTTAGGTTGATCTTCCAGTGGGCTAAAAGATCGGCACAACATCGTGGGCTGAAGGGGTTGTAACATATTCTAAGTTCTATGGACTATGTAATGTTTTGATCTGCATGAACAGTACACAAGACAAGATTTTCACTGTATCAAAACAATGACAAACCAATTCTAATACTCAGTTTACAGAGCATGGTGTGAGATTAGCTTTTTGTCTAGACCAGACAAGACTGGCCGAATAGCCTTTCTCTTGGCGATAATATCCCCTTGACTGACTGTGGCACCTGCTGGAAGTTGATTTTAATGTGTCAGTGACCTTGGACAGGCAGGTCCAACAAGCCCAGGCTGCTCCCTGTTGCCAGATTGAACCCGGGAGCCCCAGGCATTACTAAATTACCAGAATACTGCAAATTGCTAAAGGCCATTTAGACTTTGTTTTATTCCCATCAATTCAAACAAGCCACTTTGTAAATTGTTGCTGTGGAACATTAATCAGACTCACCCGGTCTGACACATGGTGGGATTAATAAGATATATTCCTTTTTAAACAAGATGTACTTTGAAAGGTCTTGTCATCTATGCCTCATTTATCTCCGCCTCCTGTGTTCTCGAACATATGTTTAACAATGTCTGGATTTTTAAACTTTGTTTTCTTGGATTTACCTCTTCCTACCTCTACAACATCCTCCGTGCCCACAGCCCAACAGAAAAAGGAAGCTGCAAAGTCTTTACTTTCTTCAGAGGTTACGTAGGTCCAGCTTATCACCAAATACTTTAAGCATACGTACTGTTGAAAGTATCCTGGCCATGGTTGTATCACAACTGGTATGGCAATTTGAATGCAGCACAGGAGTATACAGCAGGAAGCTGCAGAGAGCAGTTCACTCAGCCCAATGCATTACGGGCACATCCCACTCCACAAGCGGTCCTATCTACCGGCTCAAGAATGCATTATCAAATAACCCCATCCTCTCACAGCTACCATCGGGCAGGAAATACAGAAATTTAAAGTCCCACACCACCAGTTTCAAAAACAACTACTTCCCTTCAACCATTCAGTTTTTGCACTAACCAGCACAACCCGAATCACTACCTCAGTTTAGCAACACTTTGATCACTTTCTACAAAAATGAATCAGAATTAGGTTTATTAAATTTGTTGTTTTGAAGCGGCAGTATGGGGCAATACACAAAAAAACTATGCCATAATAAGAAATATAACAAATAAGTAGTTCAATCACAAACCTGAGAAAATCTGCAATGCTGAAAATCCAAAGCAACACATACAAAAAGCTGGAGAAACTCAGCAGGCCAGGCAGCATCAACGGAGCATAGTCAATGATTCATCAGGACTCCTCAGCAAGTAGTGCTGTTTTTGTTCACATTGTGTGCCTTCTTGCAACTTATGTACAATTTATGTTTAATTTATGCATTTCTTATGAATGTTGTGTATCTGAAACTCTGTACCTGTGACAATGCTGCACGTTTTTCAATGCACCTGTGCATACACGTACTTGTGCATTTGACAATAAACTTGAATTTCACACTTCACGTCTCCACCAACCTTCATGTCAGCTGTCAACTTACTAACTCCACTTCCTCGTCCAAGTTCTTTATAAAAATCATGGTGAGCAGAGGTTGCAGAACAGATCCCTGCGGTCACTAACTTCCAGACAGAAAATGCTCCATCAACAACTATTCTCTGCCTTCTGCGGGCAAGCTAATTCTGGATCCACACAGCAAGGTTTCCCTGGACCCGTGCCTCCTTTGTGAATGAGCCTGCCACTGGGAACTGTATCAAACTCCTTTCTAAAATCCAGTGGATATTTATCATACCACTCGGTGGTATATGACATTCGGTCCATAGAGTTTGCTCTGCCATTTCATCATGGCTGATCCAATCTTCCTCTCAGCCCCAATCTCCTGCCTTCTCCCGTACCCCTTCATGCCCTGACCAATCAAGAATCTATCAACCTCTGGCTTATACATAAAGACTTGGGCCTCCACAGCTGCCTGTGGCAAAGAATTTTTGCCTGTGGCAAAGCCACTCTGTGGCTAAAGATATTTCTCCGCTTCTCCGTTCTAAAAGAACACCTGTCCATTCTGAAGCTGTGTCCCCTGGTCTTAGACTATCCCACCATTGGAAACATTCTCCCCACATTCACTCTGTCAAGGCCTTTCACCATTCGATAGGTTTCAATTAAGTCACCACTCATTTTTCTGAATTCTGGTGAATACAGGCCCAGAGCCATCAAACATTCTTCATGTGACAAGCCATTCAATCCTGGAATCATTTTCGTATGTTTCAAGATCACATGATAAATAAATCTGAATAAGAAACATTGACTGTCCATTTCCCACAGACGCTACCTGTCCTGACGATTCCTCTGTTCAAAGTAAGTTCATTATCAAAGTAAAAATATCACCATATACTACCTTGAGATTAATTTTCTTGCAGGCATTCACAGTAGAACAAAGAAATATAATAGAATGAAGTCTGACAAACAACCAATGTGCAAAACACAAACTGCAAATACAAAATAATAATAATAAATGAATAAACGATTAAGTAATCTTGAGAGCATGAATTGTAAAGTCCTTGAAAGTGAGTCCATAGGCTGTGGCATCAGTTCAGATTTGTTGGGAGTTCAGGAGCCTGATGGTTGAAGAGTGGTGGGGGACCCAAGGCTCCTGTACCTCCTTTCCAAAGGAAGCAGTGAGAAGAGAGCGTTGCCTGGACGACGGACACTGCTTTCTTGTAGATGGCAAGCCCAGTCTCTCCAACTCCCCCATTCCAGTAACCCTCCTCTGCACTCTCTCCACTATATAATCTTCATTTCTTTTTATCAAGTCTCCAAAAAAAAAAATTGGCAAGCGATGCAGAAAAGGCTTGGAAAATGTCAGAGTCTGATGGTTGTCATAGAAACTGGCATCTTTTGCCTTTCCTGAGTAACTATATTTTTCCACAGAATTAGTCACGACCAATCCACTGACTCATGCACCCCTTCTCTGACCTGTACTCTCGCAGACAACTCAAATCCAAATCGTTGGCCCCAAGATTGGAAAGTTCATAAATCCCTCTGTTCTTCTCCTCTCAAAATGAATATTCATACTGTTTAAAATCCAGTAACTTCTGCAGGACAGCAAAGCTCTCTCTTGGAGCACTACACTGTGGGATGGGCTGTATTGAGACAGCACCACACTGTGGGAGGGAGTACTGAGGGAAAATCGTACTGTGTTGTGCCGACCTTTCAACCTACTCTAAGATCAATCTAACCCTTCCTCCCACATAGCCCTCCATGTTTCTTTCATCTATGTCTCTTAAATGTTCCCGATTTATCCTCCCCTACCAGCATGTAGTGAGTTGGGGGCATGCTATGTTGGCATGGAAGCATGGTGACTCTTGTGGGCTGGACCCCACACAGTCAGACTGTGTTGCTATTGATGCAAAGTGACGCATTTCCTTGTATGTTTCAATGCACACATGACAAACAAAGCTAATAAGACCATGAGACTGATTTATCAACCCCCTCAACCCCATTCTCCTGCTTTCTCCCCAGAACCTTTGACACCCATATTAATCAACATCCACTTTAAATATACCCAATGACTTGGCCTCTGCACTGTCTGTGGCAATGAATCCACAGGTTCAGCATCCTCCGGCTTAAGATATTCCTCCTCATCTGTTCTATTCTGAAGCTGTGCCCTCGGGTTCTAAACTTTAATCTTCCTCTTTATACAGTCGGCCCTCCTTATCCGCGGATTCCGCATGCTCGAATTCAACCAACCGCGAATCGAGAAAACCCGGAAGTGCTCTTCCAGCACTTGTTGTTCGAGCATATACAGACATTTTTTCTTGTCATTATTCCCTAAACAATGCTGTATAACAACTACTTACATATCATTTACATTGTATTAGGTATTATAAGTAATGTACAGATGATTTAAAGTATACGGGAGGATGTGCGCAGGTCATCGTGGATCGGGATCGAAAAAAATCATAAGTTCTCTTACTAAGTAAGTCGGAACAACTACATCCAGTATTATTTAGCATCAGTTAGTCAAAAATTTGTCTTAGAAAATAGTATGTATTTGACTTTCCTATGCATATAAAACACTTAAGAAACATATGTATTTCAATAATTAAACCACTGCGTTGCTTAATAATAATTGTAGCTTTCATCAGGGCAGGGCCTTTCTCACTTTATCCTTTAAAATTGTTCCGATCGTTGACTGACTGTAGCCTAACGCTTTTCCAATGACGGATGGAGTTTCACTTCTTTCTGATCGCTTTATTTCCACTTTATTTTCCAATCGTGATTGTGCTTATCTTGGTGAACAGAAACACTGCGGATTCAGAGCTCCGCCGAGTCTTAAAGACCACCGCTCTGAGACAGGTTAAATAAGGTCAGAGGTCCCACTGGGTCCTAAAGTCCACCGCACTGAAACAAGTTAAATAAGGGACTTGAGCATCCGCGTTTTTGGTATCCGCGAGGGATGGACAGTACAGTGAAAAGCTGGTCTTGCATAGAGTTCATACAGATCAGATCACAACAGTTCATTGAGGTAGAACAAAGGGAAAACAATACCAGAATCTAGAATCACACGGATCACGTATCAGTCAGACCAGGTAAGAATGGTGACATACCCCCCCGAAGGGTGTTGGTGAACTGGATGGATGTTTACAACACACAGATAGTCATCATTCCTAATGACTAGTTTATTTTTTCTTAAATAGTATCCAAATTACTAATCTTGTAACTCCCGGTTTAAGATGGCACTACTGAAGGTAAGCAATGGCTTACTGGTAGTTTGAAAGGCAAGAAGTTATAAGAGCTTTTCCGAAGTAAATTGTGGTAAACCATCACAGCAAACAATGAAGCAAGCAAGCAAATGCACAGCTGATTGGAGGGAAGAGCCGTGCTGGTGCACTGCAAAACCGAAGGGTAACGTGTTCAATACGGGGCTGCAGACAGGAGCTGGAGTGAGCGACTGGGAGAGGACAAGTCAAAGCTGAGGTACACGCTTGTATTGCTCTCAGCGCTGAGCTGATTTGGAGAGGTCAAGGGTGGCTTCGGGCTGGGCAGCAAGGCCTGGGCCCAGAGCATACTGCTGATCAGCGAAGTCCGGGATCAGAGCACGTCACTGTGGTGGGGCATGTGTGAGGCATGATCCACTCTTTGGACAATTTAAGTGCCTGCCCATATGGACTGTTAAGTCAGAACGTCAGGACTGGAGGTGAGGGTCAGGCAATTTCGCGTGGAGGCTGAGAGACTGCTTCGTGCCTGTGAGCTTAGTGGCGATTTTCCCCAGTAATATGATGAACTGAGACTGAGGCTTTGGGCCTACTTCAGGGATTCGGATCCAATCTGGTTCAGAATACTGTTGCTTGCTTCTATTGTTTGCGTGATTTTTTTAAATTCCTCTTTCTCTGCATTGGGTGCTGGTCTTTATTTATTTTTAATTGGGTTTTTTTGGGTTTCTTGTTTTGTGGCTGCCTGTAAGCAGACAAATCTCAAAGTTGTATAGTTTATACATACTTTGATAATAAACGTATTTTGAATCTTTGATTGCTCACTGAATTATTAATTGTATTTAAATTCTATATCTGCCATGGGAGAATTATTTTATTTAGGGATACACACTGTAACGTGGGAGGAAACCGGAACACCCGGAGATAGTGAGGTAGCGTCCATGTGTTCATTGTCCGTTCAGAAATCCGATGGTGGAGGGGAAGGCGCTATTCCTGAAATGATGCGCTATTCTCATCATTTCATACACCTCTATCAGGTCACCTCTCATCCTGCGTCACTCCAAGGAAAAAAGGCTGAGTTCACTCAACCTATTCTCATAAGGCATGCTCCCCAATCCAGGCAACATCCTTGTAAATCTCCTCTGCACCCTTTCTATAGTTTCCACATTGAAAGATATAGTGAAATGTATCATTTGTGTCAAATCAAATCAATAAGGATTGTGCACGCATTTCTGGCTCTAACATAGCATGCCCACACTCACTTCTCCTAACCCATTAACTTTTGAAACGTAGAGGGAACCAGAGCCAAGGGGGCATCAAAGATTATGGAGAGAAGGCAGGAGAATGGGAGTTGAGAGGGAAAATAAATCAGCCACGATGGGTCACATGGCCTAATTCTGCTCCTACAGTTTGTCTCACGGCTATGACGAGGTACACTGAGATCAAAAGTTCATTTTCAGCATGTCAGAGTCCATTCAAGAGTCTTGCAACAGTGGCACAGGAGCTTTCCTCGAGTGCGGTAGTGCGTGCCTCATTGTTCACCTCAGGACCAAAGAGGAACCGATTCATACTCAATGGACCATGAAGAAACAGAAGCATTGTCCTTTACTCAGATTGGCTCACGTAGTACACACACTCACACACAATTCCCCCTGTTGCAATCTGGATACTTTCCTCTCTAATTTGAAATGAGCCAGCTCACAATTAGCACATCAATGCTTTCTGTGTGATTAATTCTTTTTATAGAGATTGCAGGAGCTTCTTGACACTCGCATAAACATCCAGAAATCATGTCCTGATTAATTGTTCAATGGCTCCACAGGAAACCGAGTGCAAAGTCTTAACCAAACACAGCACAATGGCAAAGAGGGCAGCACAGTACCATAGCAGTTAATGGGTTCGATTTCTACCCCTCTCTGTATAGAGTTCATACATCTTTCCCCATGACCGTGTGGGTTTCCTCCCACATTCCAAAGATGTACAGCTTAGGGTCAGTGGGTGTGGCCATCCTCTGTTGGCACCAGAAGCATGGCGACACTTATCAGCTGCCAAGCACAACCCTTGATCATTTGATTTGATGTAAATGACACATTTCACTGTCTTTACCTGTCCTTTCATTGGCTACATAGAACATGTTAACTACGTAGAACAGTCCATGTTCAAAGCCTTTCCTAGTAACGCTCCCCAACTCTTCCTCCGCTACATTCGCAACTGCATCAGACTTTGCCTCCAACTTCCACCCTATCCTTTAATTCACTTGTTCCATTTCTGAGACCTCTCTCCTGTTTCTCGATCTCTGTGTCTCCATCTCTGGAGACAAACTATTGACCGAGATCTTTTATGAACCTACCGATTCCCACGGCTAACTTGACTATACCTCTTCCCACACGGTCTCCTGTAAAAATACTATTCCTTTTCTCAGTTCCTTCATCTCTGCCACAGTGCCAAACGTTACGTGGATTTTCTGGTGTAGTCTGTTTTGTCGTGTGCTTTTGTGATATCATTCTGGAGGAACGTTGTCTCATCTTTTAGCTGAATTGCATTTGTGGTTTCTAAATGACGATAAACTGAAACTGAACTGATCTGTTCCAGAATGCAGCTTTCCATTCAAGAACATCTGAGTTGTCCCTCTTCAAAGAATGAGGGCTCCCTTCCTCCACCAGTGATGCTGCCCTCATCCGCATCTCCTCCATTCCCGAACGTCTGCACCCACCCCACCTTAACTGTGACGGAGTTCCTCAACTACCTACCACCCCACAAGCCTCCACGTCCAAGACATCATTCTCCACATCTCTCCAAAAGGATCCCACCACCAAACATGTTATTAGCTCCCCCACCCTGCCCACTTTCCACAGGAATCACTCCCTCCGTGACTTCCTTATACATTCATTCCTCCTGGCACTCATCCCTCCAAGCGGCCAAAGTGCTACACCCGCCCATTCACCTCCTCCCTCACCTCCATTCTGAGTCCCAAATAGTCCTTTCAGCTGAGGCAACACCTCACCTGTAAATCAGCTGGGGTCGTCTATTGTGTCCAGTGCTCCCGATGTAGCCTCCTCTACATTGGTGAGACCTGTTGAAAACTGGGGGACCACTTTGTCAAGCAATTCTGCTCCATCCACCAAAAATGGACCTTCCTGGTGGCCATATATTTTTCATTCCAATTCCCATTCTGACATGTCGATCCATGGCCTCCTCTTGTGCCGCGATGAGGTCACCCTCGTGTGGAAAAGCAACACCTTGTATTCCGTCTGGGTAGCCTACGTACTGATGGCATGAATATTGATTTCTCTTTGCCCCCTCTCCCTACCTCCTTCTATTCCCCATTCTGGCCTATTACCTTTTCTCACCTGCCCATCACCCCCCTTCTCCTATGGTCCATTCTCCTCCATCAGATTCTGCCCTCTCCAACCGGCTTTACCCGTCAACTTTTAGCTGTCCTCCTTCCCTCTCCCCCCACCATCTTATTCAGCCATCTTCCCCCTTTCCAGAAGGTTTCGGACCGTATCATCAACTCTTTATCCCTCTCCATTGACCTGCTGAGTTCCTCCAGCATTTTGTGTCTGTTACTTCACATTTTGTTGCGTGTTTTGATGTACATGTCACAGATAAAGCTAATTTTTATAAGGCATTTGTCAGTCCACATTTGCAGTATTGTACTTTCTCTAGAAACAGTAACCCAAACACTGTATTAGGCACAGGAGCGCAGCAGTTAGTAAGTTGTGCACATGCGGTGTTGGTGACATTTCCCTACTTCACCCAGCACAATCCTCGCTGATTTGATTTGACACAAGTGTCACATTTCACTGCATGCTTCAATGTAAATGTGACAAATAAAGCTAATCTCTGAAACAAAACTCCAAACATAGGCCACTTTGACAAGTATTGCCTTAAAAAAGTGACATCCTCATTAAGGATCCCATCACCCAGGACATACTCTTTTCTCATTCTCGAGGAGGTGGCACAGGAGCCTGAAGACATACACTCAGAGTTTCAGCTTCTTCCCCACCATAATCACATTTCTGAATGGACAATGAACTCATGAACACTACCTCACTCTTTTTGCACTACTTATTGAATTTAATTCATTTCTTATTGTAATTTATAGTTTTTATTATCCACTGCACTGTACTAATTGCCACAAAACAACAAATTTCATGACATATGTCAATGATACTAAACATGATTCTGTTTCAGCTCCAGGAACAGTCATCAAAAACTGCCCTAGTTCAAGCCCAAACATCCACTGCTTTTTGTTCCCGTTATAGGGAATCCTAATGAAGCAGCAACTTTACAGTCAATCACTCTTTTCCTGCTTAATAACCACATCCCAAATATCTCATAAATAACTGAGTTATCTCATAACCCTCAAATCACCCATAAACGACATCTGAAAGTGCTCATAATTCTCATCCCAAATTACCCATAGAAAATATCACAAAGAGATCTGCACCTCGGTGTACATATGCAGCTGCTTATTAGGCCATAAGAGACAGGAGCCGAATTAGGCCATTCGGTCCATCAAGTCTGCTCTGCCATTCTATCATGGCTGATTTATTTTCCCTCTCAACCCCATTCTTCTGCCTTCTCCCCGTAACCTTTGACACCTTTAGTAATCAAGAACCTATCAACCTCCACCTTAAAAATACCCAATGACCTGCCTCCACAGACACCTGTGGCAATAAATTACACAGACTCACCACTCTCTGGCAAGAGAAATTCCTCCTCATCCTTGTAATTTGAGTCTTGTGCCCCCGGCCCTAGACTCCCCTACTATTAGAAACATCCTTTTACATATCCACTCTATCTAGCTCTTTCATATTTGGGCGGTATCAACCTCTGCTTTAAATAAACCCTGGCACCTGGACTAAATCTTCTCTGTAGCTGTGACACTTTATTCTACAAGTCTGTTGGAGGAGCTCGGCAGATCTATCTAGGCCTTGATAAGTTTCAATGAGATCCCTCTTCTTTTATTCCAAATTTAGTGAGTACACGCCTGGAACTGTCACTCTTTACATGTTAACCCTTTCTTTCCCAGGATCATCCTCAGGAACTACCTCGGCACCCTCTCCAATGCTAGCACATCATTTTGTCGATAAGAGGCCCAGAACTGCTCACAATGCTCCAAGTGTGGTCCGACTCATGCCTTTTTAAGCCTCAGCATCACATCCTTGCTTTTATATTCCAGTTTATAAATGGTATCTGTTGTTCTCCCTACCAGCCAGTGTATCAGAGACAGTATTATACAGCACAATTGTGGATTGATTTGCTGGGGGCTGAATGCTTTCAGATGTGACCTCCAGAGCCTTGTAGCCATTGTTAAATATCTGATTAAATGACTCTTGGAATCCTTCGACCCAAGGGAGTTTCTCGTTATCAGAATCTCTTTTAAACGTCATTCCAGGACATTTGAGCTGCAGAGGAATCTAAACTAAGCCAGCTCCATCAAGGGCACAGTCCTCCCGAGTTTCGAGGACATCTTCAAAAGATGACGAGCTAAAGAAGGCAGCATTCATCATTAAAGTCTCCCATCACAAGAACATGGCCTCTTCTCGTTACTACTGTCAGGGAGGTGGTACAGGAGCCTGAAGGCTCACACTCAATTTAGGAACAGCTTCTTGCCCTGATTTCTGAATGGACATGTTCTCCCCCTTTTGCACCATGTATTTATTTTTAGCCATTCAATGTCTTTACAGTGATTGCTGCCACAGAAGCCCCATATTTCCCATGTCCGTGATAATAAACCTGTTTCTGAGGCAGTAAAACAACTCGAGGTGTTTTATGTTCAAGGAGAAAAAAATAACAACTCATTTACTGAGCTCCAAAAACTGATCACGAAATGCAGAACAGAACTTCACTTAATTATGTCGTCATGTCAGACCAGCCTCTTAAAGTGAACCCCAACCCACCATCTGTGGTTGTGAATTATGTACGTTTCCACCAATTACATTGCCCTACACAGCCCCCCGCCCCCAGAATTCATGAAAACTGGCATTGTGGGCCTGTACGGAGCTCAGATGAGCCCTACTTTCCTGTATAGGCTCAGGCCATTATGTTCCATGGGTGGAGGAACAGAAGCGTCCTCTGGCTCGTCCAGAGATGTGTGGACACGCTCATGGTCATGTCGTGATGGTAGGGGCATGGCAGCAGAATCCTCCGAATCTTAGTGGGCTGGTTTAAGGCAACCCACAGAAACACATTCAGGTTTACCCCACCTACGTCTTTCCTCACTGTTCCAAAACGTGGAACAGACCATCGTAAGGGGGCCTAAGGCGATGTTGGTACACATCATGGCGACAAAACCAAGCAACCCAGGTGCTGATGAATGCCCGAGCCACGTCTGCGCCATCATCGATGCTAGAGGGACAACCTCTGGCCACCTGGTGGTACGGTCCACCATGGTAAGGAGGTGCATGAAACCACGGGAGGGGTTTAGCCAGGATGAAGTCCCATGTGTAACGTCGCCCACTGTGAAGCAGAGTGTCACCTGTCATGTCCTGTTGCCCCTGGCAGCCTCCAGCGAGGTTTCGTCGCTCCTTACCTTCTCATCAACAGGTGAAGCCGGCAGCACGCTCACTGGAGCCCCCGTGTCACACAGGAAACGTCGCCCTGAAAGGGTGTCCGTAATGAGCAGTAGACAACCCGGGCAGCTGGAACCCACGGTGTTCACAGACCTCTGATGTCCTGATGCACTGGCACTGTCGAAGCTGCAAGGCAGTCGGCACTTCGTTTGTACTAAAGCAAGCACGGTAAAAACACAGGCCCAGCACAGACTGTTCTGCACTATCAGTTAGCAAGTTCCCTATAGTCCTTCCAGGGTACATTAGCAAGAGCTAAGCGAACATGATCAGGCATTTGCTGCAGGAAGAGATCTTTTAAAAGCAAAACAAGCATGGTGATTTCCCAGAAGGTACAGCAGGTATCCCATTAGCCTGACGGCTTAGCATTGCCAGGACCGGGCAAGGAGGGGGACCGTTTGGCGCGCCCAGATTCCAGTAGTCCAAAGGCCTGTACAAGGTGAGTTTTCAGCGCTCGGTATTTATCTTGTCCAGGCGGGTGTTCTAATAGACTCACCGCTCTCACAGCCACGGAGTTGCTGAGTGACACCACCATATTAAAAAAGTTTGGTTTCCCCTGCAGAGACTTCTCACAGCGCGGCCTGGGCCTGGGTCTGCATGAACCAAGCAATGGCATTTTGCTCCCAGAACTCCGGCCATTTCAAAGCGACTGCATTGGCCCACGTGTTCAATAACCCTGGAATCACCCTGGAGTATCGGGGATACCAATGTAGCCCAATGTTCAAGGAAAACCATAACAAGTCATTTAATGAACTCCAAAACCTGAACACAAAGCATAGGAACAGAACTTCATCACACCAGACCAACCCCTTGCAGTGAACAACTCATTGTCAATGATTGTGGATTCTGCATACTTCCACCAATTACATGACCCTGCAGACTTGTGTGGATCCCTCGATGGTCAGACTCTGACCTGGGAACAGCTCCCTCTGCCAGGTCTGAGAGCAGACAGACAAGGAGGATTCCCTGACTCACTCATAGCACAGTACAGGCCTATGGCCCACGATGTTCTGCCAAGCTTTCAGCCTGCTCTCAGATCAATCAAACCCATGCTTCCCACATTGCCCCTCATTTTCCAATCATCCATGATTGACATTTAATCTGGCCCTGCATCAACCTCCACCCCCGGTAGCTCATTCCACGCACCCACCTCTCTCCGTGTACAGTGGGGACTTGTTCCACTCTGCACAAGCCTGAGCTCACGGCAGCAGATGTCGGCAACCAGAAGATGGGGTGTACTATGAGCTGATGCAAAATGTCACTACTTAAGCTGGAAGTGGTCGTAGGGAAACGGATTCTGGTCTGATACAGGAGACAGCCCTCACCCATCACAACCTTGGACCGTTTCATCAAGACCTGTGCTCCATCTGCTGTGTCAGCCAGGATCGCCCAGTGGGCAGCAGGAAGCATCACCGCTGAAATACATGGGGAGGGTTCATGCTGTGCTGCTGTTTGTGCGTGGGGGGGGGGGGTGGAGAGTGTGGCTTTGGGGTTCGAACATTTTTGTCGTTCACTCTTTGGGGTTCTTTGTCTGGGAAAAGTAAGAATTTCGGGTTGTGTACTGTATACATTCTCTGATATTAAACAGAACCATTGAACTGCCTGTTGATGGCCTCTACTACAGCCAGGCTGAGACCATGGAAATCAGAGCAACAACACCTCGTATTCCACACGAGCAGACTCCACACTGATGACATGATCACTGCATTCTCCGCTCCCCCTTTAGTTATCTTTTCCCTCTGATCCAACTGGCCCCCATCACATCTACCTCTTTTTCCATACCCACACACTCCTCACTGCAGCCCCCCATTTCCCTCCTTCCATTCCACACTCTACCATCCTACCGTATTCCGTCGTTCACAGCCCTTTGTTGCTTGCTAGCTCTTGCTCTAATCCTCCCCCCCCCACCCACTCTATAACTGGCCGTCTCCCCTCTTTCTGCCAGTCCTGATGAAGGGTCTCGACTTCAAACATCGACTGTTCATTTGTCTCCACATTGAAGCAGAATTAGGCCATTCAGCCCATCAAGTCTGCTCAACCATTCGCTCATATCTGATTCATTATCCCTTTCAACCTCATGCTCCTCCCTTTTCCCTATAACTTTTGATGCCCTTGCTTTGTATCTGCACCTGTGTCTTATCTCGTACCTCTGCCCTCTAGTTTTGAATTCCCCAATATTGGGGATATATGAAGATATTCCAGAATCAGATATAGGGAGAGGTTACCCACACCAGGACTTCATTCTTTACAGCACAGGAGACTGATGTGATCTTTTAAAGGTGTATAAAGTCATAAGGGGTGTAACGATGTCCTACACACAGCGCTGAAATAATGACACGCAGTGGGTAAGCCGCTTCGAGACGAGTTTATTCAAACTTCGCGGCACTGGCATTTAATCCCTAGCGCCCGCCCTCTCCGGGCAGAAATGACGTCAGAGGCGCATTACCGAAGTCTCCACCAGCACGCTGGCTATTTGTCAGCTGGTTCGCCTGCGCAGAAAGTGGGTCGCCACAGGGGCCCATATTTTCCCAGGGTTAGAGAATCAAGAAGTAGGGGGCATAGGTTTAAGGTGAGGGGGGTTTGAGAGGCATTTTCTTTTTGTTGAACACAGACGGTGGTATGCACGTGGACCGAGCTGCCAGAGGAAGTGGTTGAGACAGGTGCAAAAGCTTTTGGACAGTTGGACAGATGTAGGGATAGAAAGGCTAAGGGCCAAATGGGACTAGCTAGGATGGAGCATCTTGGCTGGCATGGACCAGTTGGGCCAAAGGGCCTGTTTCTGTGTGGCCTGATTGTATGACATGCAGTAAATGAAAGCTGGTCCCAGGACCAATAAAATGTAGAATATTACAGCAAAGGAACAGGCTTTTCAGCCCACAGTGTGAACTAGTCCCCACAGGATTGAGGATATCTATAAATATATATATATTTACTTTTGTACAATTTACGAGGGGTGATTGATAAGTTCATGGCCTAAGGTAGAAAGAGTCAATTTTAGAAAACCTAGCACATTTATTTTTCAATATAGTGCCCTCTGACATTTACACACTTAGTCCAGCGGTCGTGGGGCATACGGATCTTGGACCTCCAGAAAGTGTCCACAGATGGGTGATTGATAAGTTCGTGGCCGGTGTAGAAGGAGATATTAACTTCAAACTTTCCACATAATCACTCAAAAAGTTGACCTGCATGTGCATATAATGAGAGCTGTATAACTCACTTCCTTAGGCCATGAACTTATCAATCACCCCTGCTGTGGACTTCCTGGAAGTCCAAGATCTGTATGCTCCACGACCGCTGGACTAAGTGTGTAAATGTAGGAGGGGACTATGTTGAAAGACTCTGTCTACCTTAGGCCACGGACTTATCAATCACCCCTGGTATTTTCATGTACTGCACTGTACTGCTGCTGTAAAACAACACATTTCACAGCCTACGTAAGTGATGTTAAACCTGATTCTGATTCAATGTTGTGTCAAACTAATTAAAGTTAGCACCATCTAATTAAACCAATCACTTCTGCCTTTTTGTGGTTCACATCTCTCCATTCTCTGCAACATTCATGTGCCCTGGCACCCAAGAGTCTCTTAAACACCTGTTATCTCTCCCCCTGTTCCAAACACCTACCCCTCTCTCTGTAAAAGCAGCTTGCCTCACTCATCTTTCCTCCCCTCACTTTAAACACACGCCCTCTGGTATTAGAAATTTTGATCCTGGGGAAAAGATAGCAGCTGTCCACTCTATCTGGCTGGGAGAATGGGCTGCTTTTGATACAGGAAGTTCAGCCAGCTCCATCACGGGCACAACCCAACCCACCCCGTCAACGTGGACAACTCCAAAAGGCAATGCCACAGGAAGGCAGCACCTATCATGAAGGATCCTCACCATCCGGCACATGCTCATTCCCACCATCAGGGAGGAGCTACAGGAGCCTGATGACACAAACAACACATTTCACTGCGTGTTTCGATGTACCGTACGTGATAAACAAATCTGAATGTGTACAACAATCAATATCAGTTGAGAGAAAGGACAGATTTTGCTTACAACTAGTTAGCTAAAGTTAACTGGTCAGTTTTAAGAACCCACGCCACCCAGGACATGCCCTCTTCTCATTTCCATCAGGGAGGAGGTACATGAGCCCGAAGACAAACACTCAACATTTTAGGACCCACTTTCCCCCCTCTGCCATCAGATTTCTGGATGGATAATGAACCCAGGAAACAGTTGAGGCCGGTTCATTGGCTATACTTAAGAGGGAGTTAGATATGGCCCTTGTAGCTAAAGGGATCAGGGGGTATGGAGAGAAAGCAGGTACAGGGTTCTGAGTTGGATGATCAGCCATGATCATACTGAATGGCAGTGCAGGCTCAAAGGGCCGAATGGCCTACTCCTGCACCTATTTTCTATGTTTCTATGAACACTACTGCATTAATTTTTGCTCTCTTTTTGCACTACTTATTTAAATTCTGTTCATATATTTCTTATTATAATTTGTAGAATATTTTATGTATTGCACCATACTGATGATGCTAAACAACAAATTTGGTGACATAATGAACCCGATTCTGACACTCACCTCCCATCAAAGGGTTAACACTGCCGACTCAGCTCAGAACTTCCCATGACCCTGTGTTGGAGAGTATCCAAGCAAATTTCCTTTGAATTACAATGGACGGAGGCCTGTTGAGAAAAAAAGAACTAAGTCCAATTGTTTCTGGGGTTGGAATCAAGTTCAAACCAGCCACTGTCCTATTTCTGCACTGTACCTTGGTCATCTCCTACCCCTGATGTTTGTGGATTCTCCCCAACAACAGCCTTCCCCTTCAGCAGTTCACAGCTCATGTCAATGATAAGTATTCACTGTGACCCCCACCTCCCACTGTCACACTCAGCTCCAGTGACCACCCTTTCAACTCAGCCCCAACTAACAAACCACAAAGAGCTTATTGACAAACTCCTTGTGATCAAGCTTGGGTCATGAGAGAGGCTCTGGGACAGACAAAACCATCCTCTATCTGGGCCTACGCTCTGAAAAAAAATCCCCCGCAGTGTCAACTTTTGCTTAACTATGTCATTCAGCTTCTTCGGGATCTGTTTATCTACATCGGGATGTCTCTCTCATTTTTTTGTTTTCTTCTCTCACTCTCTCCCCCTCCTCCACTTCACTCCTTGTCCACCACCCTGCACAGTACATTTTCAGCCAAGTACAACAGATTAGAAACTACACAAAGAGACTGCCAGTCAAATTATTAACAACATTCAAAAGTCACTTGGACTAGTATATGGATGGAACATAGAACAGTACAGGCCCTTTGGCTCACAATGTTGTGCCAACCTTTTAACCTACAAGATCAATCTAACTCTTCCCTCCCACATAGTCCATTTCTGTTTCATCCACCTGCCTCTCTAATAATCTTGTAACTGTCCCTAATGTATCTGCCTCTACCACCACCTCTGGCAGCAAATTCCATGCACCCTCACTCTCTGTTAAAAAAAAACCTACCTCTGACATCCCCCTATACTCTCCTCCAACCACCTGAAAATTATTAGTCATTCCACCCCCCCCAGGAAAAAAATCTCTGGCTGCCCACTTGATCTATCATCTTGCATACCTCTGATAAGAAGCCTCTCATCCACTTTTGCTCCAGAGAGAAAACCCCTAGCTCATTCAACCTATCCTCATTAAACGTGCTGTCGAATCCAGGCAGCATCCTGGTGAATCTCCTCTGCACCCTGTCTAAAGCTTCCACATCCTTCCTGTAATAAGCTAACCGGAACCAAGCACAATACTTCACATGTGGTCTAAGCAGGGTTTCATAGACCAGCAACATCACACCTGTAACTCAATCCTCTCACTAATAAAGGCCAAAACACTATACGCTTTCTTAACTAGATTAAATTTTACATGAAAGAATATTCCTTTATTTGCTTAAGTGCAGGCAAATGTGAAAACAATCTCCCTGCTAGCCACAGCTGTTCCGGTGGTTGTGTTGGAGGGGGTGGTAGGAGGTCAGGGTGAGTTTACGGTACAGGTAACACCTCTGATTTACCCAACAGCAGACCAGTACTTACAAACAGTTCACAGGTTCACTTAAACACAAGGCAGCAGACAACCTTCTTAGGTGTATTACATGGTACAGGATGGCTTGGCAGGGTAGCATCCTGTAGTATTTTGCGCAAGCTCCTCACTGCCAGCTCTAAGATCAGGGTTCGATTCCCAGTGACTGCGAGGGCTTCCCCTGTGTGCTCCAGTTTCCTCCCACATTCCGCAAGCTCCTCACTGCCAGCTCTAAGATCAGGGTTCGATTCCCAGTGACTGCGAGGGCTTCCCCTGTGTGCTCCAGTTTCCTCCCACATTCCGCAACAGAGAGACTCTTACTCCCCATGTTGCGGGACAGATGCAAGAATTCAACAAATTCTAATTCAAAGACGCACAGGTTAGGGCGAGTGAGTTGAGGGCATGCTACGTTGGGCTGGAAGCGTGGTGACACTTGTGGGCTGCATGGCGTAATCCTTGCTAATTTGACTTGACACATTTTGAAGTACGGTACACGTGACAAGTAAAAGCTAATCTTTATGTTGTGCTGAACAAATTAAGCGGATGTCACCCAATCCCTTCTACTTCCACCATGTCCAGGTCCCTCCATTCTCAGCATATTCATGTGTCTTTCGAAGAGCCTCTCTGAACTGCCCCCATCATACCTGCCTGCACCACCACCCCTGGCAGTGCACTCCCAACACCCCCATACTCACCCACCCATCTCTTTCGAACCTCCCCCTCCCCTCCAATACTGGTCATTTTGATCCTGAGCAAAAGATATTGGCCATCTACTCTATTTAGGCCTCTCATAAACTTGCATCAAATCTCCTGCCCCCCCTCCGCTGCTGCAAAGAAAACAACCTTAGTTTGTCCAACTTTCCCTTTTCCCTCTAATCTAGACAGCATGTATTGCAAAAAACTACTTATGCAACACAGTACAGCCAACAGCCTACTCAAATTAGCATAATATCTAACAGACTACAGAGTTTAGTTTACAGGCCTCTGTTAGTCTCGATAGACCATGGATTTGCACCTTGGAGAGTTTCCAGGGCGCAAGCCTGGGCAGGGTTTTTTTAATGGAAGACCAGCAGTTGCCCAAGCTGCAAGTCTCCCCTCTCCACACCACCGATGTTGTCCAAGGGAAGGGCATTAGGACCCATACAGCTTGGCACCGGTGTCATTGCAGAGCAATGTGTGGTTAAGTGCCTTGCTCAAGGACACACACTCAGCCTCAGCCATTGGTGGGTCCTTAGGTGGCTGTAGAGGCCAGTCCGGATCCAGTGGGAGGGGTCTGTGGGTGATGAACAAAATGGAGTGGGAAAGAAACACAGTCACAAACACCGGAGATTGTACGGATGCTGTATATCCTGAGCAAAACACAAACACACACACACTCTCTGGAGGAACTCAGCAAGTTGGTCAGCATAAATAGAGAGAAAAACATAGTCAACGTTTCCGGCTGATATAGGAAGAACTAGGAGAACCAGGAGACAAAGGGGCAGAGGGAGCCGGTTGCTTGAAGTTGAAGAATTCAACGTTCATGCTGTCGGGTTGCTGACTATCCAAGCCGAATACAAAGCGTTGTCCCTCTAGTTTTCATTTGGCTTCACCCTGGCAGTGGAGATGGTCGAGGACAGACAGGTTGGTGTGGGTATGTGGTGGGAAATTAAAATGGCTATATCAAACAGTCTACAGAGTCTAGTTAAAAAGTAGATTACGGAAATGGACTCTACTTAAATAACATGCCCAGTCTATTTAAAACACTGCAAGCAGAACCAAAGACCATAAGAAAAGCAGGGTGAGCAGCCTCTTATGACTATCAACTGGTCGAACTCATATATACCATAATGAAGTGCTTCTAGAGGTTGGTCATGGCTAGAATCAACTCCTGCCTGAGTAAGGACCTGGTCTTCAGCAGATGCAATATCTCACTGGATCTATCCAGGGCCCAGCACACCGAGAAAATCATGAAGGTATGCCAAGAGCAATACTTTGTGAAGAGTTTGAGGAGATTTGGTGCAGTACGTCACCAAAGACACTTGTAAATTTCTATATAGAAACTTCAGAGAGGGTGCAGGGGACATTTACCAGGATGTTTGGATTAAAGAGCATGTCTTATGAGGATAATCTGATTGTGCTCAGGCTTTACTCTTTGAAGCAAAGGAGGATGAGAAATTACTTGATAGAAGTGTACAAGACAGGAGAAACAATAGAGTAGGCACACTTTTTTCCAAGAGGGCATAATTTTAAGGTGATTAGAGGAAATTATAGGGAGAATGTCAGAGGCAAGTTTCTTACTTTTTCTTCACAGAGAGTGCTGGGATTGTACAGCATGCTGCCAAGGGTGATTGTAGGAGAGATAGATTGAGGACATTGCAAAGACTCAGATATGCACATGGAAAGAAAAATTGATGGCTATGTGGGAGGGAAGAGTTAGTTTGATCTTAAAGTAGATTAAAAGGTCAGCACATCATTATGGTCTGAAGGCCTACATTCTATGTACAGTGGAAAGTGTTGTGACTGGTTGCAACAGCACCTGCTGTGGTGGTTCCAGTGCACAGGATCACAAGCGTCTGCAGTCATACATTCAGCCAGGCATGACCCCTCCTGCCATCCAGGCACCTCCAACAGGCAGTGCCTCAAGGTGGCCCCTCACCATTCAGAATATGCCCTTTCTCATTACTATCATTGAGTGGAGGTACAGGATCTTGAAGACCCACACTCAACAATTCAGAAACAGCTTCTACCCCTCCACCATCGTATTTCTGAACATCCATGAACACTACCTTGTTACTTTTTATTTAGTTTTTATAATTTATAGATCTTGTCTTCGCACTGTACTGCCGCAGAAAAACAAATTTCATGTCACACAAGTCCATTATAATAAATCAAATTCTGCCTGAAGAAAACTCCTGTAAATTTTTCCAATAAAAGTTGCATCTTCTGTGATATACAGTGAGCAGAAGATAGATAATGAAACATTTTTAATAGTCATGAAACATTTACTTAAGGGTTTCAAGTAAAATTGCCTCAGCGTCAGAGTTAGGGCTGTATATCAGTGATTGTATCACTGTCTGGTACAGAGGGGCCACTGCACAGATTTGGAAAATGCTGCAGAGGGTTGCAAACTAAGCCGCTCCATCATGAGTACTAGGTTCCCCAGCATTGAGGACATCTTCAAAAAGCAATGCCTCAAAAAGGCTGCATCCAATACCAAGGAGCCCAATCACCCAGGAACTGCCCTCTTCTCATTCCTACCATCAAGGTGGTTCACTGGAGCCTGAAGTCACACACTCAATGTTTTAGAAACAGCTTCTTCCCTCCACCGTCAGAGTTCTGAATGGAAAATGAAATGTACACTACTTCACACATGCTGGTGGACCACAGCAGGCCAGGCAGCATCTATAGGAAGAAGCACTATCGACTTTTCGGGCCAAGCCTAGTCCTGACGAAGGGTCTCGGCCCGAAACGTCAACAGTGCTTTTTCCTATAGATGCTGCCTGACCTGCTGTGTTCCACCAGCATTTTGTGTGTGTTGCTTGAATTTCAAGCATCTGCAGATTTCCTTGTGTACACTACCTCACTAGTTTTGCACTACTTATTTATTTTTAATATATTTCTTACTGCAATTTATAGCTCTTTTATCATGCACTGTATTGTACTGTACTGCAGACACTGAACAACAACTTTCATGGCATACGTCAGTGATAATAAACCTGATTCTGATCCTGATTTTGATCCAGAAATCAAAGATCAGCTCTGTGCAGACAGCTTGCGAAGTGAAACAGAAATTCTTTATTTCTTTTCCCTTCCTAGAGATCGGATCAGTTTTAAAGCTAATTATGCTGCCAAATGTGTGCAAGGTGCTGAGGAGAAATCCATTAGTGAGATTCAAATGTCAGTAGGATCTGATTTACTGGACAGATGGAGGGAAGGGGTGGGATGACGGTCCATGCACACATGCCGACAACATAAGGTTCGCAAATTTTCATGGAGGATTCCTGGAAACAGAGCTGGGCCAAAGGATAAAACGTCATGAACAAGGGGCTTGTTTTCCACACACTTTTGGATTGTGTCTGAGCTATTTCAACTAGGAGAGGGTAGGGGTGAGAGGCAGAGAGGGAGAGTGGAGCCGGGTGTGGGGAGGGGGTGAAGAGAGAGGGGATGAAGAGAGGGAGGGAGGGGTGGGAAGGGGGGACAAGATGGGCCATGTGTGGCCAGAGGGAGAGAGGGTGGGGGAGGGTGTAGCGAGAGAAAGAGAGTGTGGAGGGAGTGAGAGGGAGAGGCTGGGAAAAGGGGAGAAAGGGCATGGAGAGGGGAGAGAAAGGGGAAGTAGAGAAAGAGAAGTGAAAAATTACTTGTTTCTGTCAGAATCAGATTACCTCAGGCATGTGAAATTTGCTGTTGCGTCGCAGGTAAATCCAGAAGGTGAAGCTAGCAGACAGGGAGGTTGCACAATGTGGGAGCATTAGTCACTGTTTAGAAAGTCTTCTTCACTCTGTGGGTGTTATAATTCTGGAACTCTCCATAGAAAAAGGAGTTAAACAAAAATTCTCAGAAAAAAGTAGCTGTCGGCATTTGGCTCCAACTCTATTCCATTATTCACCAGTTCAATATTTGTATTTTGATGTAAACATCTCCATCCAGGCCAGCATTTAGCGTCCATCTCCACCCCTGGGGAGGGAGTGATGGCCAGATTTCCGGCTGACATAGAAGAAAACCATTCAGTCCACTGAATGTGTCAGCTCAAAGTGAAATCCCTTCCCCCGGCAATTTTCCCTCCAACCCATCCACTCCAACTGGCCAGCGATCCTTCCTAGATTCTATCCCTCAGCTGCACAACAGGGGGACAATTTACTGTGGCTGAATAAAGGCTAAAACAAGTGGGACTGCAATGAGAGGAAATGTCTTCACACACAGAACTTCAGAATTCTCTGCCCTGGAGACTTGTGCATTGAATTTATTCAAAATGGGTGGACAGACATCTGCACGTTAAGGAATTCATTGGTTAGTGTGGTCTAACCAGGGTTATAAAACTCTGGTTGGACCACACTTGCAGTATTGTGTTCAATTATAATTGAATTATACATAATTATGTTTGACTCATTACAGGAAGAAAGTGAAAGGTTTTGACAGGGTGCAGAGGAGAGTTAGCAGGACTGAGGTGTGGGAGGAAACCAGAGCACTAAGGCAAAACCTACATGGTCACAAGGAGAACGTGCGAACTCCACATGGACAGTGCCTGAGGTCTCTGGCACTGAACTGTGTCACTATGCTGTTCTTTTACTTACTTTACCTCATTCTCCTCTCATTTCTTACCCTCCTTTTCATAAACAAACCCTCCAAAAGTTCAAAGTATATTTATTATCAAAGTACATACTTGTCACCATTTCCTATCCTGAAATTAATTTTCTTGCAGGCATTCACTTTAAATACAAAGAAACACAATATGAGGGGTGATTGATAAGTTTGTGGCCTAAGTTAGGAAGAGTCAATTTTAGAAAACCTAGCACATTTATTCTTCAACATAGTCCTCTCCTACATTTATGCACTTAGTCTAGCAGTCTTGGAGCATACGGATCTTGGACCTCCAGAAGGAGATGAGTTATACAGCCTCTCATTACATTCAAAAGCAGGTCAACTCAGTGATTATGCAGAAAGTTTGAAGTTAATAACTCATCTCCTTCTACCTTAGTCCACGAACTTATCAATCACCACGATGAGTTATTAACTTCAAACTTTCTGCATAATCACTGAAAGAGTTGAACTTAATGTGCATGTAACGAGAGCTGTATAACTCATCACCTTCTACCTAGGCCACAAGCTTATCAATCAACCCTGCTGTGGACATTTTCTGGAGATCCAAGATCTGCATGCTCCACGATTGCTGGACCAAGTGTGTAAATATAGGAGGGGACTATGTTGAAGAATAACTGTGCTAGGTTTTCTAAAATTGACTCCTTCTGCCTTTGGCCACAAACTTATCAATCACCCCTCGTAGAGTGAATGAAACAAAACTACAAAGATGGACAAACACGCAATGAGCAAAAGATAACCAATAATGCAAATACAAAAAAAAGAACAAAATAACATTAATGGATTAATAATACTGAGAACAAGAGTTGCAGAGTATTTGAAAATGAGTCCATAGATTGTGGAACCTGCTCCATAATTTTGAATGCCCCAATTAAGAGTAGGTTACTTGGTCTCTCAAGTCTATCCCACTGCTCAATGTGATCATGGTTGATCTACCTCAAGTCAGCTCCTTCTCTCTGCCAGATCCCCAAATCCCTCAATTCCCTGATCATTCAAATAGTTATCTAGCTCCACTTTAAATATTCCAATGACCGAACCTCTACATCTCTGGAACTTCACTGGAAATTCAATCTTCTCTGGTTTAAGGGTGTCCCTCACTACTAGTTTCAGGAACTGCTACCCTCCAACAACCATCAGGTTCTTAAACCAACTTGCACAACCCTAGCCCTACCTCAACAACAGGAACATAAAGAGCTTAATTTGTCACACGTACATCAAAACATACAATAAAATGTGTCAAGTCAAATCAGCAAAGGATTGTTTTGGGTGGCCTGCAAGAGCTGCCATCATAGCATGATCACAACTCTTTACCTTAACTCACGCGTATTTAAAATATGGGAAGAAAACTGGGGCACCCGAAGGAAACCCATGTAGTCATGGGGAGAACATAAAAACTCCGTAACAACAGTGGTAGGAATTGAACCCTCATCGGTGATCGCTGGCACTATTAAGCGATTGTGCCAACCGTGACTGTGTTGTGCCACCCAATGGAACACTATGGAGCACCTCTTGCACTACCATGGACTTTGATTGTGTCTTTGATTTTTTTTTTACACTAAGATCTTGCACAGTCTATTTTTGCTCTCTAAGGTATAATTTTTTTTTAGGTACAGTTTATGTTCTGTGTGACACGTGAACCTATGTGCCAGTGATACTGCTATAAGCCAGTTTTTCATTATAGCTGTACAAACAACAACTAACTCAATGGACTGCATTTGACACTACCTGCCCCAGCCTCAAGTCCCATATTCATGCTCCCAGACTTGTGAACAACTCTCCCCAAAATCAGTATCGTTCCTTTGAATATTCAAACATTTAATTCTTACCAAGTGCCTCCATTAACCAATGTCAATGATCTTCTCGGTCCCCTCCTTTAGACAGATGATGTCGCAGGGCTTGTCAGTGGCTTGGGCCAATCACATTTCTGTATACAATGCATGATGGGCAATAATTTTATTCACTTAAAATCTGCAAAACAAAAAATAATAAATGGATTACTACATTTATAAAAATGTACATTCTTAGAACACAGAACAGTCCAGCACACCTACAGTTTCTTCAGCTCACAATGTGTTACTAACAAATTAAATTAGTAGACAAATGGCCAACTAAAATAATCCCTTCTGCCCATACATCCATGGCCATGAACACATTTCCTCTTAACCTTCCTTGATCAGAAGATACAAAAGCCTGAAAGCACAGACCACCAGACAGCAGGACACTTCCTATCACACTGTTATCAGACTTCCAAACAGACCTCTCACATGACTAACTGCATTCTTGACCTCACAATCTACCTTGTTATGATTGTGTACTTTTATAGTTTGCCTGCACTGCACATTTCTATTAGTTTTTATACTTTATTCCGCATTCTGGTATTACTTTAATTTATTCTAGATCTCCCTCCTGGCACTTATTCCCACAAGCAGAAGAGATGCTACACCTGCCCATTCACCTCTTTGTTGATGAAGGGTCTTGGCCTGAAATGTCGACTGTTTATTTATTTCTATAGATGCTGCCTGACCTGCTGAGTTCCTCTAGTGTGTTGTGAGCATTTCAATGCACCATTTAATAATTTAATCTGTATAAAAAGAAAAACACAAGAAAACTATATTTGTCATATGTACATCTAAGCATACAGCGAAATGTGTGGTTTGCATCAAATCAAATCAACGAGGATTGTACTTGTGGCACCAACATGGGATTAGTGAGTTTTGGCCACACTAACTGATATGTCTTTGGAATATAGGAGGAAACCCCTGCAAACAAAGGGAGAATGCACACACTCCTTACAGACAGCAACAGGAATTGAATCCTGGTTGGTGGTTGCTGGCCCTGTAATGAATGCATTAATCACAATGCTACCGTATCTCCCCAACTGTGCACCATAATGAATATCAGTGCATGTGACAATAAAACAAACACTCATACCATTTCTTAACCTTCACATCTCCCTAACGTTTCACTGATCTTCAGCTCTAACTTCCTCCATCGTCCCTACCCCTCTGTAACTTCCTCCAGTCCCACAGTACTGTGTTCCTCTAATTCTGACACCGTTCCCCCATCGTCCTCACCCCTCCCCATCTCTGTAACCTCCTCGTCCCACAGTACTGTTCCCCCATCGTCCTCACCCCTCCCCATCTCTGTAACCTCCTCGTCCCACAGTACTGTTCCCCCATCGTCCTCACCCCTCCCCATCTCTGTAACCTCCTCGTCCCACAGTACTGTTCCCCCATCGTCCTCACCCCTCCCCATCTCTGTAACTCCTCCAGTCCCACAGTACTGTTCCCCCATCGTCCTCACCCCTCCCCATCTCTGTAACCTCCTCGTCCCACAGTACTGTTCCCCCATCGTCCTCACCCCTCCCCATCTCTGTAACCTCCTCGTCCCACAGTACTGTTCCCCCATCGTCCTCACCCCTCCCCATCTCTGTAACCTCCTCGTCCCACAGTACTGTTCCCCCATCGTCCTCACCCCTCCCCATCTCTGTAACCTCCTCGTCCCACAGTACTGTTCCCCCATCGTCCTCACCCCTCCCCATCTCTGTAACCTCCTCGTCCCACAGTACTGTTCCCCCATCGTCCTTACCCCTCCCCATCTCTGTAACTTCCTCCAGTCCCACAGTACTGTTCCCCCATCGTCCTCACCCCTCCCCATCTCTGTAACTCCTCCAGTCCCACAGTACTGTTCCCCCATCGTCCTCACCCCTCCCCATCTCTGTAACCTCCTCGTCCCACAGTACTGTTCCCCCATCGTCCTCACCCCTCCCCATCTCTGTAACCTCCTTGTCCCACAGTACTGTTCCCCCATCGTCCTCACCCCTCCCCATCTCTGTAACCTCCTCGTCCCACAGTACTGTTCCCCCATCGTCCTCACCCCTCCCCATCTCTGTAACTCCTCCAGTCCCACAGTACTGTTCCCCCATCGTCCTCACCCCTCCCCATCTCTGTAACTCCTCCAGTCCCACAGTACTGTTCCCCCATCGTCCTCACCCCTCCCCATCTCTGTAACTCCTCCAGTCCCACAGTACTGTTCCCCCATCGTCCTCACCCCTCCCCATCTCTGTAACCTCCTCGTCCCACAGTACTGTTCCCCCATCGTCCTCACCCCTCCCCATCTCTGTAACCTCCTTGTCCCACAGTACTGTTCCCCCATCGTCCTCACCCCTCCCCATCTCTGTAACCTCCTCGTCCCACAGTACTGTTCCCCCATCGTCCTCACCCCTCCCCATCTCTGTAACCTCCTCGTCCCACAGTACTGTTCCCCCATCGTCCTCACCCCTCCCCATCTCTGTAACCTCCTCGTCCCACAGTACTGTTCCCCCATCGTCCTCACCCCTCCCCATCTCTGTAACCTCCTCGTCCCACAGTACTGTTCCCCCATCGTCCTCACCCCTCCCCATCTCTGTAACCTCCTCGTCCCACAGTACTGTTCCCCCATCGTCCTCACCCCTCCCCATCTCTGTAACCTCCAGTCCCACAGTACTGTTCCCCCATCGTCCTCACCCCTCCCCATCTCTGTAACTCCTCCAGTCCCACAGTACTGTTCCCCCATCGTCCTCACCCCTCCCCATCTCTGTAACTCCTCCAGTCCCACAGTACTGTTCCCCCATCGTCCTCACACCTCCCCATCTCTGTAACCTCCTCGTCCCACAGTACTGTTCCCCCATCGTCCTTACCCCTCCCCATCTCTGTAACTTCCTCCAGTCCCACAGTACTGTTCCCCCATCGTCCTCACCCCTCCCCATCTCTGTAACTCCTCCAGTCCCACAGTACTGTTCCCCCATCGTCCTCACCCCTCCCCATCTCTGTAACTTCCTCCAGTCCCACAGTACTGTTCCCCCATCGTACTCACCCCTCCCCATCTCTGTAACTTCCTCCAGTCCCACAGTACTGTTCCCCCATCGTCCTCACCCCTCCCCATCTCTGTAACTTCCTCCAGTCCCACAGTACTGTTCCCCCATCGTCCTCACCCCTCCACATCTCTGTAACTCCTCCAGTCCCACAGTACTGTTCCCCCATCGTCCTCACCCCTCCCCATCTCTGTAACTCCTCCAGTCCCACAGTACTGTTCCCCCATCGTCCTCACCCCTCCCCATCTCTGTAACTCCTCCAGTCCCACAGTACTGTTCCCCCATCGTCCTCACCCCTCCCCATCTCTGTAACCTCCTCGTCCCACAGTACTGTTCCCCCATCGTCCTCACCCCTCCCCATCTCTGTAACCTCCTTGTCCCACAGTACTGTTCCCCCATCGTCCTCACCCCTCCCCATCTCTGTAACCTCCTCGTCCCACAGTACTGTTCCCCCATCGTCCTCACCCCTCCCCATCTCTGTAACCTCCTCGTCCCACAGTACTGTTCCCCCATCGTCCTCACCCCTCCCCATCTCTGTAACCTCCAGTCCCACAGTACTGTTCCCCCATCGTCCTCACCCCTCCCCATCTCTGTAACTCCTCCAGTCCCACAGTAATGTTTCGGAGCCTCAGTGCCCCCCAATTCGGTTGGGGTTTGAGGAGCAGATGGGGAAGTGTGAGGATGGTGGGGAGAGCAGCTCAGCTCAGTAATTCAGCAGATTACTCGTCTGACATCGCTTTGAACAGGACGCGGTTGATTATTGTCACATGTACTGAGGACAAACCTGCCTTGTGTACTGTTCACACAGATCAAATCATTACTCGGTGCACTGAGGTAGGGCCCAGGAGATAAACAATAAGGTGTACCAGCTACAGAGAAAGTGCAGTGCAGGCAGCAGTAAGATCATAATGAGGTAGGTTTGAGGTCAAGAATCTAATTTATCGTACTAGGGATCTGTGGTCTTACAATAGTGGGGTAGAAGCTGTCCTTAAGTCTGGTGGTGTGTTGTTTCAGGCTTTTGTATCTTCTGCCTGACTGGGGGCGGGGGTGGGGGGAGAAGAGAAAATATTCGGGGTGGGTGTGATCTTTACCGAGGCAGCAAGAAGTATAGACAGAGTCCATGGAGGAGGCGGCTGGTTCCCGTGACGTTCTGAGCTGTGGCCGCAACACTGCAGTTTCTTGCAGTCACATGCAGAAGCAATTGCCATACCAAGCCATCTAGATAGAATGCTTTCTATACTGCACTGATAAGGGTCAACAGGGACAGGGCAGATTTTTTTAGCCTTTGAAGTAAAGGCGTTCTTGGCCATGACATCTACAGTACGTGACTGGACCAGGATAAGCTATTGGTGATGTTCACTCCCAGGAACTTGAAGCTCTCAACCTCAGCTCTGTCACTGTTGATGTAAATAGAAGCCTATGTACCATAACTCCCCTCCCCACTTCCACATGCACAAGATGGTTTACAGGCTGCCTGGAACCTATTATTTAAACCTCCCTGCCGCTTGCTCGGTGGGATTAATCTGCTTGCAGGCAGAGATTAGCAGGTCACATCTGTGTTAATTTTGTGTCTGGGGAGCAGAGACTAGAAACTGGATCGCACACATCAAATGGTTTGACCATTAAATTATGTCATTTGTATCAAGGCCAAACCAGGAGGAGGCAACTTGAAACAAAAATTTTAGAGACACAGCATGGAACAGGCATTTCCAGCCCAATGAGCCTCACTGCCCAGCAACCCACCTACTTATCACCAGCCTAATCACAGGACAATTTACCATGACCAACTAACCTGCTAACCAATATGTCTTTATACTGCAGGAGAAAACAGAAACGTGAAAAGAATCCAACGTAGCCACGGGGAGATCGTACACGCTGAAAAAGGATCCTGTGCTTTCCCGGCATATACGAGGAATAAACTCTTCTCAGGGTCCCAGCCAGGACAAGGAGGTCATCGTACAAACTCCTGCGGAGAGCACCAGAATTGAACTCTGAACTCCAGAGTGCCTCGAGCTATAATGATGTTGCACCAACCATGGTCCACCATTGTGCCCCAAAATCAAATCAGTGAGGATTATGCTCAGCAAGTGTCGTGGCACTGCTGGCACGACGTAGCAAGCCCATTACTCACCTACCCTAATCCGTTCGTCTATGAAAGGTGGGAGGAAATATAACACCCAAAGGAAACCCATGTGGTCACTGGGACAGCGTGCAAACTCCTTACAAACAGCAACAGGGATTGTCCCAGTAAAGTGATTGCACAAACTGCTACGCTACTGTGTCATCTGGATGAATTGTAGAGTTGATTATCTTCTATACTCAGTTATAAATGGCAAGCTCATAGCTTTCATAGGTAGAACTTCACAGTGAACTGTTGGGCCCCAGGGGGTGTTGTACAAAAGAGGGACTTTGGAGTTCAGGTAATAATGGTTCCCTGAAAGTGGTTTCATAGGTCGACAGGCTGAAGGAGGAATTCAGCAAGCTGGTCTTCATTAGTTAGGGCACTGGGCATTAAAACTGGGAGGTCACAGTGCAGTTGTACAGGGCAAACTTGGAGTATTTTGTTCCACTTTGGTTACCCTGCTACAGGAAGGATGCCATTGGAACAGAATGTCACAGTATGGACCTTCTGCCCACGATGACCTTTTAACTGCACACAAAACTCCAAAACAGGCCTCAACAACGTCTTGTTCAACTTCAGTGTAACATCCCAAATCCTGTACTCAATTCTTTGGTTTATGAAGCTCAACGTGCTTTCTTTACAACTATCTTTCATGGAATTATGGATCTGTATTCTCAGATCCCTCTGTTTGTTGCCTACGTTTCTGGAATATGCAATCTATTGTGTCGCACTCTAGTTTTTGAATTCCTTTCCCAGAGGAGAAAAACAGCACATTCACCCTAGCCGTGCCTCTCATGATTTTAAGTTCTTCTGTAAGATCATCCCTTAGTCCCCTTGCAGCACAGGCACTCGAGGCCTGGTAACATTCTCGTAAATCTTCTTTGCACTTTTAAAAGTCTCAGGTTAGGACATTGGGGAGTCGTGTCTAAGGTCAGATCAGCAACAGTTTTGGTTAAAGATTAGCTTTATTTGTCACATGTCCATCAAAACCATAGTGAAATGCATTGTTTGCGTCAATCCACACAGTCTGAGGATGTACTAGGGGAAGTCTATGCTTCCAGTGTCACCATTGCTCACGGACCCTAACCAGTAGAGTACCTGGAGGAAAGCCACATGCTTACAAGTGGAACGTACAAACTCCTTACAGACAGCGGTGAAATTGAATTCTGTAAAGTGGCTTGCTAACCGGTATGCTAGCATGCTAAAGGCCACTGACCCGAAACTCCAGTTGTTACTTCTAGAGCATCAGAGACTGAGTGGAGCCCAAAGAGGTTTTTAATTAGGAGATGGATGAAATTATAAAGGTGCTAAACAGTCAGAGTCTTTTCCCCAGGACAGAAATGTCAAATCCCAGAGGATCTATGTTTTGAAGGAAGTTAAAGGCGAATGGGGTACTGGTGAGGCAAGTAATTTAGAGGAGTTCAAGAGGCTTTCAGACAGACACATGGAAATGGAGGGATATGGGTGATAGGAGTGAGGAGGACAGTAGAACTAGGCATCAAGATTGGGTTCAGTTCTGGTCATATCATTGTAAAGGGGGTTTCTTCTTTTTCTTTGTTACTGCGTTTGTTAATCAAAATGGCTTCTTTGTTTTGTTAAAAGCAGGAATGCTTCTTTGTTGCGAGAGAGTGCTGGAAGCTTGTTTGGGTTAAAATTTACTGATAACAAGAATTGTATTCCTTTGTAAACCAATTGGGATTAATGTTTTTCTTTCTTCTGAGTCTGTAAGGTATTGTTGGCGGGCTTTTGGGGAGATCAGCGTGAGGGGGTGAGAGAGAGAGGACGCGTTGCTGTAAGCTGGGCGAGGAACGGACCCCAAGCAGGGGTCCGAGGCCAGGAGGTTCCCCGAGGAGAGGAGACGAAGATAAATGTGCTTATCTGACCACTTCAGGTGGTCCTGAGCTGCGAGTCGAGGAATTCGGAGGGAATCAAATGGTGGCCAGAAGACTTCAGTAATTGAGCTCCAACGGTTGTGCACGAAGTGGTTTGGACTTTGATAAGTTTGGCACCTTTTCTTTATTTTCTTTTCCTTCATGTATACTGTATCATTATTAATCATTTAGTTATAGTAACCTTTATAAATTGTACTCATTTAATCGCTTATGGTGTACTGTCTGTTTTTGGGCGAGGCGGGGACATCACACAGCATCGACACCAGCTGATTACCCAGTTTGGCAGGGCCGAAGGCTGCTCCCCCTAGACGAGAACAAGCTGAGCGAGCCTGAGGCAACCCAGGGGGGTTACATCAATATAGGGAGGATGTGGAAGCTTTGGAGATGGTGCAGAGATTTACCAGGATCCTGCCAGAGAGCACGTCTTTTGAGGATAGACTGAGAGAGATAGGGTTTTTCCTCTTTGGAACGGAGGATGGGAGGGATACAAGATAAGATCATAGACCAAATGGACAGCCAGAGACTTTATCCCAGGGCAGAGATGGCAACATAAGAGGGGGCATAATTTTAAGGTGATTAGAAAAAAGTATAGATGAAATATCAAAAGTAGTGTTTTTTTAAAAACAAAGAGTGGTGGGTGTGTGGAAAGCAGTACCAGGGCTGGGTTACATTAGGGACATTTAAGAGACTCTGATAGTACATGAATGAAAGAAAACAAATGGAAGGCTATGTAGGAGGGAAGCACTAGAGTGGGTTAAGGATCAGCTGAAGGGTCTGTAATGTTCTGAACTGTTCTATATGAATGCACAAACCAGGAGCAGGAGTAGGTCACTTGGTCCCACTATTCCTGATTCACCATTCAACAAGAGGGAAGTATTAAATTGATCTTAGAGTACGTTAAAACATTAGCACACATTGTGGGCTGAAGGGCCTGTAATGGACTGTCCTGTCCTATGTTCAGGCAGTTTGGAGGAGTTTAAGAGGCTGTTAGGTAGACACATGAATATGAAGGGAATGGAAGGATATGGATTACAGACAGAGGACATTTAGCAGAAATAGGGATCCATTTGGGCCAAATGGCCTGTCCATTACTGTATTGCTCTGCTAATTCCTGTTAGTCTCGTCACAGACGCTGCCTGGCGTGCTGAGTATTTCCAGCGTTCGCCAATTCCTTTCCATTACCAGATGTTATTGCCAATCTTCCTTGGAGATCCTATGGGATGTTCTACATCAATAAAGTGCCCCCTATAAATGCAAGCTGTTAGTTTTCTGATGTACCATTAGGGAAAAGAAAAAAACGTGCATTTAATCCATGACACTGTTGACCTCTGGCTACTCCAAAGCACTTTACAGCTAATGAAGAAAGCCTGAATTGCAGTTATACCAAAGTAAAGAGCTGCCAATTTAGCTAGCAGGCACCAATACGCAGAACTGAGATAATGACTAGATTCGCCATTCCCCTTCAGCGAAGAACAGTTACGCTGGTTGTTATCTCACTAGCGTCTATCTGCACTTGCTGAGAACAAATTGGCTGCTGTGTCTCATAATTCAACAAGATTCAAGTTTATTTATGAATATAAGTTATCTAATTTATGGACAACTCCTTAAGAGAATATCATACTCAACTCGAGTGAAAGGAGACATAGACAGAAAGGTTTTGGGAAAATGCCAGTAACATCATGAAGGATCCCACCTGGCTCATGAACTATTTGTCCCACTCCCGTGAGAGCAGAGGCTATGTAGTATCCACATCAAGACCACCAGAGGTAAAAACCATTACTTTCCCCCAAGCAGTAAGACTAATCAACACCTCCACCCATTATTCCACCCTCCACACCCCCAACCACCGCCACTTTACCATTTCCTGTCAATCACCTTAAATACAGACACTCCCATGCCTAGAGTCACTTTATGAACATACAATTAATGTCTGCAGACTATCTCATGTATTCATATTTATTGTGGTTATTTTATTATTGTGTTCTTTATCTTATTGTGGATTTTTTGTGCAGCTTTAGATCCAGAGTATCAGTTACTTTGTTCTCCTTTACAATTATATTCTGGATATGACATTGAACAATCTTGAATTTCAATTTGAAATGTCACGTCTGCACCAAAACATACAGTGAAGTGCGTCGTCTGCGTTAACAACCAGCACAACCCAAGCATGTGCTGGGGGCAGCCCGCAAGTGTCCCACACATTCTGACACCAGCATAGTGTGCCCAGCAGAGCAACTCAGGACACAACAAGCAACGAAACAACAACAGCAAAACAACCCCCTTTCCTCCCTCCCAGTCCTCTGACCCCAGGCCAATCTGTAGTCTTTGGTCTCCAGTGAACCCGGATTCAGATTTGGACACGTAGACATTAGGTCTTCAACTAACAACTCTGAAACAGGCCCTTCACCTAGTATGCTCATGCTGTCTTTAGAGCACAGCAACACACAGAAAGTGTAGCAGGAACTCAGGTCAGGAGGTATCTATGGAGGGGAAGAAACCGTTGACATTTTGAGCCAAAACTCTTCACCAGTTCCCACTGCTATCCATTCCAGACACTTGCCCCCCCCCCCCCCCCCATGTCACCTATAGTCCACCCTTCTCTCACCTCAAAGTATATCCTTTGGTTTTTGACAATTCTACCCTGGGGAGAAGATTCTGACCATCTCCCTCATCTATAATGTTATCTATCTCAGAATTTTAAAACCCTGTATTAGGTTACCCCCTACCCCTCAGCCTTTGACGCTCAAGGGAGAACAATCCAAGTGTCAGTTCGCTAACCTTCCATCAGAACTGATATTCTACATCTACAGTGGAGATGCTGCCTGACCTGCTGAGTTCCTCCAGCATTTTGTGTGTGTTACTCTAGATTTCCAGCATCTGCAGACCCTCTCGTGTTTACCTAGTGCCAACTAGCTCATTAGGAGCCGGAGGAGATTCAGAGTGTGACCAAAGGACATGCACGTTTGTATAGAAGTTTGGTGGAGAGCATTCTGACAGGCTGCATCACAGCCTGATATGGAAGCTTCAATGCACAAGATGGCGAAAGGCCGCAGAAGATTATAGACTAGGGCAGATCCATCACTAGCACAACCCACCCCACCACAGAGAACATCTTCAAGGGGTGGTGCCTCAGGAAGGGAGAATCCATCACTAAAGACTCTCACCTTTCAGAACTTGCCCTCTACTCATGACTATCATCAGGGAGGAAGAAAAGGATTCTGAAGATCCACACAATGATTCAGGAACAGCCTCTTCCCCTCCACCATCAGATTTGTGAATGGTTCTGAACCCATGATCACCATCTGTTTTTGTACCATTTATTTTATTTTGTAATTTATAGTAATTTTAGGTCTTTGCACTTGTGCTAACACAAAACAATAAATTTTACAATATACAAATCAGTGACTTATAAGTTGTGTACCCTAACAAACCTGATTCTCGTTCTGAATTATCCAACTATTCTAATCCCAGTAACCATAAAACCATAAGACAGAGGAACTGAATTAGGCCATTCGGCCCATTGAGTCTGCTCTGCTATTCTATCATGGTTGATTTATTCCTCCCTTTCCTGCCTTCTCCCCATAACCACTGACATTTTCAGCACTTTATCCCTAGCTCTCTATTCCCTGGTGATTCAAGAGTTCATTCAGGTGCAGTCTAGGTTGTTTACTCTGGAGTGCCGAGACTGATAGGCCTTCCTATAGAGGCACAGATGGCCAGAGTCATATACTAATGAAGATGGATTGAGGGAGGAAGGTGGGAGGTTTAATGGAGATGTGTGGGTCAGGTGTATGTTTCCACAGAGAGTGGTGGGTGCCTGCTGGTGGCGGAAGCAGAGGTATTGAAGAGGCACATGGATGAAAGAAAAATGCAGGGCTTTGTGGGTGGGAAGAGTTGGTGCGATTGTGGAGAAGGTTAAAATGTTGGGAGAACATCATGGGCCAAAGGCAGAGTACTAATCGATGTTCTTTAAGCGGTGATTGATTAGGAAACATTGTTTGGAATTGGTATTGGTTTATTATTGTCACATAGGGAAATGAAGTCTCTTCCATACTGCTCCTGCAGATCAAAGTTCATTACACAGTGCACCAAGGCAGTAAAGGGTAAAACAATAACGGTATGCAGAATAGACTGAACCCTGGCCCTTCAGCCCATTGAGTCTGTTCTGACATTCCATCATGGCTGATTTATTATCCCCTTCAACTCCATTCTCCTGCCTTCTCCCCATAAACTTTGATACCCTGACTAATCAAGAACCTATCAAACTCCGTTTTAAATTTACCCGATGACTTGGCCTCCACAGCTGTCTGTGGTAATGAATACCCAGATTAACCACCCCTACAAGGGTTGATCAAAACTGTCCAGTGCATCACTGGCACCAGCCTTTCCACCATCAAGGACATGTATACAGAAAGGTGCCAGAAAAGGCCAGTAACATCATGAAGGATTCATAGATTGTTTGTCCCATTCCCATCAGGGAGGTGGCTTCAGAGCACCCACACTAGAACCACTCGACTCAAAAACAGCTATTTCCCCCAGACAGCACGGCTGATCAACACTTCCACCCACTGACCCACCTCTCCTTTATCACTTCCTGTCAGAGCCACCCTATGTACAGACGCTCCTGTGCCTAGTGTCACTTTATGGACATATAATCAATGTATATAAGCTATTTTATGTATTTATACTTATTGTGTTCTTCATCTTATTTTATGTTGTTTTTTACTACATCAAATCCAGAGTAACATTATTTTGTTCCTCTTTACACTTGTGTACTGGAAATGCTATTAAATAATCCTGAAACTGATATGTTTGGCTGAAGAAATTTCTCTCCCCCCCCCCCCCTTGTGTTCTGAAGGGACATCCTTGCATTCTGAGGCTATGCTAAAGAGGCAGTGAGGAGCAAGGTGAAAATGAGGTAGATGTGAAGCCAGGAGTCCATCTTCTGATTCTATTTAACAGTAATAACACTGGGATGGAGTGGTCCTTGAGCCTGGTGGTCCATACCTTCAGGACTGTATCTTCTGCCCAATGTGGAAAGGGGAAGAGCCGAGAGAATGTCCTCAGGGTGGGGTGGGGAGGGTGGTTGGAGAATGGAGAGATGTAGATAAGGTAGACAGACAGAATCCTTTTACCCGAGGTAAAAGTGCCAAATAATAGAGTACGTAATTTTAAGGTGGGAGTAGTTTAAAGGAGATGTGCAGGACATTTCTTTTGAATATATATATATATTTTTTTTAAGCTCACAAAGTGTTAGGTGCCAAGAGTTGGAATTGGAAACAGGCTGCCGGGGCAGTGATGGAAAGAGATATAAAATGGTGCCGTTTAGATAGACATACGGACATGCAGGGAATGAAGGGCATGTTTCCCGTGCAGGCAGAAGGGGTTGACTTTGATTGGGTATGATGTTCGGCCTAGACCTTGTGGACCGAAGGGCCTGTTCCTGTGTTGTACTGTTCTGCTTTCAATGTTCTAAATACATCCAACATCCAGAGAGCCATCGAACACTGCAGTACAAAAACAGGCTCTTTAGCCCATCTACTCCATGCTCAACTATTACTCTGCCTAGTCCCATCAACCTGCACCAATACCCATCTCATTTGTACACCTATCCTGTGTTGAAATGTTGATAGGTCATTGAGATCTATTGAATATTGAAAGACCTAGATTGAGTGAGTGTGGAGAAGATGTTTCCTATAATGGGGGAGTCAAGGACCAAGTGCACAGCCTCAGAGTATGAGCATGTCCCTTTGGAACAGAGATGGGGAGGAATTTCTTTAGCTGGAGGGTGGTGAATCTGTGGAATTCATTGCCACAGATCACCGTGGAGGCCAAGTCATTGGGTATATTTAAAGCAGAGATTTATAAGTTCATGATTAGTATGGACATCAAAGGCTACAGGGAGAAGGCAGGAGAATGGGATTGAAAGGGAAAATAAATCAGGCATTCAAAGGATGCAGCAGACGCGATGGGCCAAATGGCCCAATTCTGCATCTTTGACTTATTTTCTGAAAGGAAGTATCCTTTGCTAGTTGCATCACAGTCTGGTATGGTAATTCATGTGTGTGGGAGCTGCAGAGAGAATTGGAATCAATACCACCACTGGAGTAGCTACAAGAGGCACTGCCTCAAAAAGGTAACATCCATCAAAGATCCTCACCATCTGGCCCATGCCACCTCCTCAAGGCCATCACTGGACAGGAGGTACAGAAGCCTTGTGTCTCACACCACCAGGTTCAGTAACAGCTGCTTCCCTTCAGCCATTCAGTTTTTGAGCCAACTGGCTCAACACTCATCATAACAAAAGCATGATAACACTGACCCCCCCCCTTGGAGTCCTGGTGAAGGGTCTCAGCCCAAAACATCGATTGTTTATTCCTCTCCACAGATACTGCCTGGCCTGCTGAATTCCTCCAGCACTTTGTGCATGTTTCTCTGTGACCACTGTACTCAATTTGCATTGAAATAAACATTTCTTTGTTTTAATTAGGTTCTTGTAAAATGTGTGCATAATTTATGCCTAATTTGTCTTCTTGTGAATGCTGATGGTGTGATGCTATTTGCCTGTGATGCTGTTGCTATAAGTATGTTTTCCCATTAACGCAAGAGATTCTGCAAATGCTGGGAATTCAGGACACCACAAAATGCTGGTGGGGCTCAGCAGGTCAGGCAGTATCAATGGAGAGGAACAAACAGTTGGTGTTTCATGCTGAGGCCCTTCATTGGGACAATTCGGATTTATCATCGCACCTGTACCTACATGCACTCGTGCAAATGACAACAAACTTGACTTTGACAGTCAAAAGAAACACGATGGGCTGAAGGGCCTGTATCAAAACTCTATGATTCTGTGAATTTGGGGACAGTTGTTAAGCCAAGCATGGTGACAGAGCAAGCTTTTGATGGATATCAAATGGGAACCGAGAGAGACGTTAAGCATTGGCTAGTGTGAAGCAAGCCCCCCCCCCACCCCCTCATTAGGGGTAAACTCCAGTCTGCTGCAACACCATCTCTCATGGAAGCCTCCAGGGCTTGAAGAGGAATTGTTTGTGGATTTCAGGGAGGGGAAGTCAGGGGGACACATGGCAGTCCTCATCGAGAGATCAGCAGTGGAAAGGGCGAGCAGCTTTAAATTCCTGATGTCAACATCTCTGGTGATCTATCCTGGGCCCAACATATTGATGCAATTACAAAAAAGGCATGTCAGGTGCAATATATCCGGAGGAGGTTGCAGAGATTTGGTATATCACCAGAGACGCTTGCAAATTTCTGCAGATGGAGAGAATTCTGACTAGTTGCATCAGAGTCTGGTATGGAGAGGCACTGCACAGGATCAAAGGGGGTTATAAACTCAGCCAGTTCTATCATGGTGACTAGCCTCCCCAGCATGAAGGACATCTTCAAAGGCAATGCCTCAAAAAGGCAGCAACCAATCTTTAAGAAACCCCTTCATCCAGCACATGTCTTTTTCTCATTCCTACCATCAGAGTGGAAGTAAAGGAGCCTGAAGACACACATTCATCATTTCAGAAACAGCTTCTTCCCCTCCGCCATCAGATTTCTGAATGGGCAATGAATCCATGAACTCTACCCCACTGCTTTATTTGCTCTTTTTACACCACTAATTTAAGAGACAACTCTTAAAGAACAAAAACAAAATGGTTAAAGTAGCTGGGATTCCCTCTGTTTATTTGGGACACTATGCTGCTTAATTGGGACAGGAGACTGTGGCTGAACTAGCATCAGTCTCATGCACTTGCATGGCCATCAGACTCCACACTGTGCTTAGAGCCATCAGTTTTTAAAGTAGCGTCAGTCGCATCTGTTTGTGTTCAAAATGCGGTGATTTTTGTCGCTGATAGTTGGCAAGAAATAAGCAGTAAGATGATTTGGACCTGTTTTGCTCATCACAGTTTCATGCATTCAGGTTTGGAAATGCCAGAAACAGTCAGAAAATGAAACGATTTCACTACTTCAACAAGTTAGGTACTATGAGGAATTTGAAGCTATCGGCAATAATCTTGAATGTTACAATGAAAGTGAAGAATTGGAGGCTGCAATTGTGTCAACCATTGTATGGAGGCAGTCCATTATCTGCAGTTAAGTGAGGGTGCTGATTTTGTTCATTTACAGTCAATCAAAATAACAGACAAATTCAATAACTATTAGGACCTAATATTGTTTTATACTACTGTACAGGTATTGGTAGTGTTCTTATTGTCCTGCATTTCACTTAACTATATTAAATTGTTACTCAGTTAAACAGTAGTTAGTCTTTTTTTTTAAATATACTTTTTAACTTTTTCCTTGAAACATCAGCTAAATTCAAGCAGCAGCTTAATTAGGCCAAAATGTACTAATTCCAATGTGTCCGCAGTAACTGGAATCCACTGTATTGTTTACTTTAACTTATAGATTTTGTTTTTATATTGCTCGGCACTGCTGCTGCAAAACAACAAACTTCAGTGATAGTGAAACGATTTTGACTAGTTAGCATGAAGACAGAGGTAAACACCAGTCCAGCAGACTGAAGAGGATCCTGATGAAAGGTCTCGGTCCGAGGCTCAAAGAGGATTGAATGAATGGATCCATTTGAGTGATGTTAAATGAAGGGAGAATATTGCCCCAGGCAGCAATGACAGAAAGCAGAGAAAGAGCGCACTCAATGGACTACATCACAAGAGCCAGGATCAATAATAAGCAGAGAATTAGCTCAGCAAATACATCTCCAATTACTTTACGCAACACACACAAAATGCAGGAGGAACTCAGCAGGTCAGGCAGCATCTATGGAAAAGTCTAAACAGTCAACATTTTGGGCAGAGACCCTTCATCAGGACTGGAAAACAAGATGAGGTCAGGTTAAGAAGCTGGGGAGAAAGTAGTACAAGGTGGAGCTGAAACCAGGAAGGGGGAGGGGAGTGAAGTAAAGAGCTAGGAAGTTGATTGGTGAAATAGATGAAGGACTGGAGAAGGGGGAAATCTCACTGGAGAGGGTAGAAGACCAGGGAAGTTGGGGGAGCACCAGAGGGAGGTGATGGGCAGGTAAGGTAAAAGAGGGAAATAGCAATGAAGAATAGGGAGAGGGGGCAATTACCAGAAGTTCAAGACTTTGATGTTCGTTCATGCCATCAGTTTGGAGGCTACCCAAGCAGAATATTGCTAGAGAAGGCTGTGGACTGACATGTTGGATTGGGAAGGGCAAGTAGAATTGGATTGGGTGGCCACTGGGAGATCCTGCTTTTTCTGGTAGGTGCTTGGCAAAGCGGTCTCCCAATCTATGTTGGTTTCACCAGTACATTGAAGGTCATTTTGGGAGCACCAGATATGGTAGATGAGCCCAACAGACTCAGAGGTGAAGTGACGCCTCACCTGGAAGGACTCTATGGGGTCATGAACGGTAGTGAGGGAGGTGGTGTAGGGGTACATACAGCACTGGTTCTGCTTGTAAGGATGAGTACCAGGAGAGTGGGGAGAGACGAATGGACAAGGGGGTCCTGCAGAAAGTGTAAAGTGGGGGGAGAGAAATGTGCTTGGTGGTGGCAGAAGTTACGGGAGATTATGTGCAGGGTGGTAGCTGAGGGCTAGGAACCCTATCCCTGGTGGTGTGGCTGGGGATGGGGGCGAGGGCAGATATTCATGAAATGGAAGAGATGCAGGTGAGGGCAGAGTTAATAGTGAAGGAAGGAAAGTTCTTTTTTTTGAAGAAGGACAACACTTAGTTCTGGAATGAGAATCATTCTGAGAGCAGACGCAGCAGGGTGGAAGACAAACTCAGCATGGGTGCAGGAAGCAGCACCAATGCAGTCATCGATGTAGCATATGAGAGTGATCCTGATGTAGGCTTGGAAAATCAAAAAGGAAGACATAACTGGGACCCATGTGAATGCGCATTAGAAAGTCCTGTTCAGACTGTTTGAATTACTTCATGTGCAGCTGTCACATCGAGGGACCACTAATATTCTATAGCCAACACTTCCCACCCAGAAATACGAAAGATTCTACAGATTCTGGAAATCTAGAGCAACTAACACACAATGCTGGAAGATCTCAGCTGGTCAGGCAGCACCTATGGAGAGCAATAATCAGTTGGCTCCTTGGCAGAGACCCTTCATTAGGGCCCTCTAGAGAAGACCATAAACTATAGGCCATGGGAGCAGAATTGGACCACTCTTGTTCATCAGGACTTGAAACGTTGACTGTTTATTCCTCTCCGTAGATGCTGCCTGATCTGCCTAGTTCCTCTGGCATTGTGTGTGCATTACTTCCTACCCTTACCAGAACCTATGCATGAAAAGAACTGAAATTGGTTTATTGTCACACGCACAAAACATGTATCACTTGTGCCAACGATCAATATAGTTCGAGGATGTGCTGGGGGCTGCTTGCAAGTGTCGCCATGCTTCAGACGCCAATATAACATGCCCACAACTTACTAACCCTAACCAGTACTTTGAAATGCGCAAGGAAACTGGAACACCCTTACCTATAGCAGCAGGAATTGAACCCAGATCAATTGATGGGAGTGTGGGAAGATTAGGTTACAGGGAAAATTACAGGTGGAAAAAAGTTATTGCTTTATGAGCTATCATAGATTCACTGAGCCGAATGGCTTTTTTTTCTCTGTGTCAAATGGAAATATTTTGACAACATTCTGAGGGGCAATTAGGAATGTGCTCCAAATGCAGGGTTGGATGTAGAGAGTTACATCAAAAGACTGGATAATGAAACTAAATTGTTGAACTTTTGAATAGTGGAATAGATTCTAGGGCCAAATACCGACAGCATTTATTTCTGAGAATTTTCTTTTTATTTAACGCCCTTTTCCGTGGTGAGTTCCAGAATTATAACACTCAGTGTGAAGACGACTTTCTGAACAGTGAGTAATGCTCCCATATTGTGCACACTTCTTGTTTGTTAGCTTTACCTTTCAAAGGAAAATTTCTTTCACTCCTCCCCTTCACTCTCTGCCTTTCTATCTTTGTCATCCTCTTTCCTTTCTCCCTTACTACCTGTTTCTCTCCCTCTTTCTCCATCCTTTCTCTCATTATTTCTTACCCTCTTCCTTTTTTCTTTCTAATTTTCACACTCTCACCATCTCTCCCCCCCTCCTTTCTCTCACCATCTTGATATCATCTTTTGCCACTTCCAGGGAACCACATACACACTTCGAAGCTTCTCTGTTCTACAATGATGTTCAGTACGCTGGCACTTACTGTGCCAGTCTGCCCTGGTTTAGCTCACCAAAATACATCAATTCACACCAGTGAGATAAATTCCAATTGCCTTCTCTTAGCCCGTGTTCCCAATTGTACGATGCTGTTGCAACCTTAGCCAATCTTTATCACTGGAAACTCAATAACCTCAAGCAGATCAGTATTACCAATTTTTATGGATGTATCGTAGAAAGTGTTTCAACTGGATGCCCAGTGGCTTGCTGTCTGTGAGCACAGGAAACAGCAGAGAGTTGAGGACACCGCTCTACACATCAGAGGACCCAGCTTCCCCTCTACGGATTCTGTCTCTACGAGAAACCCTCTACGGTTTCTTGCTGCCTCAGTAAAGCAGCCAGCATAACTAACTCACCCCAAACAAAAAGCTTCTGTACATACACATCATCAGACTCAAGACAACTTTTATCCTGTTATAAGACTACTAAACAATAAGATGGACTCTTGACTTCACAATCTACCTCATTATGATCATGAGCTTGCACTGTACTTTATCTGTAGCTGCTACATTCTATTCTGCATTCTGTTGTCACTTACCATATTGTACATCAATTCACTGTTGTAATGAATTGATCCAGACGACAGTACAAATGATGAGGATTTCACTGTAGCCCACACAAAATGCTGGTGGAACTCAGCAGGTCAGGCCTTTCATCAGGACCTGGCCCGAAATGTCGACTGTTTATTCCCCTCCATAGATGCTACTTGGCCTGCTGAGTTAGTCCAGCATTCTGTGTGTGTTGCTCTGGATTTCCAGCACCTGCAGAGACTCATGTTCAAGCTATACACTTTATTTTGGTAAATGTGACAATAATAAACATACCACTAACCACACGGGACCAAGCACCATTCCTTGCAGCACACCATTCGTCAGGAACCGCCGGACAACACTCCACCAACACCTCCCGACTCATTCCATTAGCTCACACTGGATTATATGGACCAGTCTACATGTGGGGCCTTTCTAAGTCCACATAGACAACATCTATTGCCCTGCCTCAATGCTCTTGGTCACCTTTTCCAAAAAAAATATATCAAATGTGAAAGACAGGATTATCCACACAACGCCATGCTGACCATCCCTGAACAGACCAATGAAGACCTGTTTGGTTTGATTCATTACTGACAGAGACATGGAGCACCTCAGCACAGAAATAGGCCTTTCAACCCATCAGGTCCTTTCCAGACTATTACCTTGTCTTGTCCCTGTGGTGAACTACATATACCTGTCTGGACATGCCGCCCCCCCCCCCCCCCCGCTGACTGCTCTTGTGGCTCCTCCCACAGACCCCTGTATAAAAGGCGATTGGATACACCGCCCCGGCCTCAGTCTCCAGGATGCAGTGTGGTGGTCAATTACTGCTTGTTCTTTCTTCCAGCCAATAAAAGCCTATATCTCGCCTCACGTCTCTGAGAGTTATTGATGGTGCATCAGTCCCATCGACCTGCACCTGGACCACAGGCCTCCAGGTCCCTCCCATGCACGTACTCATTCAAACTTCTCTTAAATGTTGAAATCCAGCCTGCATTCTCCACTTCCGTTGGCTTCTTGTTCCACACTCGCAAAACTTTGAATAAAGTACTTCCCCATGACATTCCTCCAAAATATTTCATCTTTCACCCTTAAAATCATAAGCTTTAGTTCTTGTCTCATTCTACCTCAGTGGAAAATGTCTGCTTGCAGTTACCCAAATTATACCCCTCATAATTTACTGTACTTCTATCACATCTCCCCTTGTTCTCCTGCACCCCAGGGGAATAAAGTCCTAACCTATTTAACCTTTCCCTACAACTCAACTCCTGGCAATATCCTTGTAAATTTTCTCTGTACTCTTTCAATCTCATTGATATCTTTCCTGTAGGCAAGTGACCAAAACTGCACACGATACTCCAAAATAAGCCTCACAAACATCTTAAACAACTTCAACATAACATCCCAACTCCTGTATTTAGTACTCTGATTTATGAAGGCCAATGTGCCAAAAGTTCTCTGCCTGATCCCATCTACCTGTGACGACACTTTCAAGGAATTATGGATCTGTATTCCAGACCCTATTGTTCTACTGCACTTTTCAGTGCCCTACCGCTAACTGCAAGAGCAACTCTGGTTTGTCTCCCAAGTGTAATACCTCATACTTGGCTGCATTAAATTCCATCTAACATTTTTCAGACCTTTTTTCTAGCTGGTCCAGATCCCACTGCAAGCTTTGACAGTTTTCCTTGCTGTCCACTGCATGCACGAAGACAGTGAAAATGCCTGTCTTGCGTACAAATCGGATCATTATGTACTATACATCTCTAATTTTCTAATTACACAGTGCACAGAGCTAGAGTAACAGAAAAAAAGCAATAACAATGCAGAATAAAGTGTCAGTGATGAAATTTCTCCTCATCTCAGTGTAATACATCATATCCTCAGACACCTGGTTCTCCAGTCCTCGCTAGGGCAAAACAACAGCTGTATTTAGCACCTTCACTCCATCCGCAAAAACCAAGTTTTCCTGCTGGCCAACTATTTCAATTCGTAGATGTGTTTAATATTTCTACAATTTATGTTTCTCTTATGAGTGTTGTGTATCTGATGTTAAGTGCTAGTGATATTGCTGCAAGTTTTATACCTGTGCACACATGGACTTGTGCGTATGACAATAAACTCAACTTTGACAGTCAAATTTTTATTACAGTGAGGCACTATTCAATGATGATTTCTTCCAGATTTATTTAATTAACAGAATACAAACTCCCAGCTGGCATGGAGGGAACTGAACTTGCATCTTCAAACCCATAAAAGGACGCCTTGACATATTTGGCCCAAGTCACAACCACTTCTCCCCCATCCTAGAGTCTCACTCCCTAATGCAGCTGTGGTATTCCTAATTAGGAAATCATTCCTCTCTTTCCCTTACGGGATTCTAGGCAATATTGAGTACTTTCTGGAAATTCTTGTGCAACATATACACAAAAAAATGCTGGAGAAACTCAGCAAATTAGGCAGCATCTACAGAGAGGAATAAACAGCCAAGACCTTTACAGTTCTGATGAAAGGTCTCTGCCTGAAACATCGACTGTTTATTCCCCTCCACTGACTTATTGAGTAGCCCCACTATTTTGTGTGTGTTGCTCCAACTCAGAGGGAGATTTGATGAGATCAAAAAGACCCAATGCACTTCACCCAGAGATGGAGCACTGCAAAAAAAAAAGTGCTTTATGTAGGAAGTGCTGCTGCCAATTTCAGCTTCATTTATTGATCTGATATACACCGAAACCACCAATGAAATGCATCATTTGTGTTCACCCAAGGATTCACGATACAGGTTTATTTATCACATCTACATTGAAGCATGCAGTGAACTGCGTGGTTTGTGTTATCAATCAGCACATCCAAAGGGTGCTGGGGGCAGCCCGCAAGTGTTGCATTCTGGCAGAATCATCATACATTATGAAATTTCGTTGTTTTGCAGCAGCAGTACAGTGCAATATATAGTAATAAAAACTGTATATATACACACAGTTCCTGAAATGACGAGCGTCTCTTCAGGCTCTTCTATCTCCTTGTCAATGGTGGTAATAAGGGGGCATGGGGGGGGGGGGGGGGGGGGGAGTCCCTCAGTGATGCAAGCCCCCTTTTTTGAGGCGTCACCTTTTGAAGGTGGCGAGACCATGATAGAGCTGGCTGAGTTTACAACTTCCTGCAGCTTTTTTCCAGCCCTGCGTAGTGGCCCCTCCTTACTAGAAGGCGATGCAACCAGTTGGAATGCTCTCCGTGGTACTGACCAATTCCACTCAAACTCCGAATGAAATATTGCCACTGTCATCCCTGCTTTGTAATTGCACCAGTAGGTTGGGCCCAGGATCGATCTTCAGAGATGTTGAGACCCAGGAACTTGAAACTGCTCACCCTTTCCGCTCGATCCCTCGTTGAGAAACAGTGTGCCTTCAACTTCCCCTTCCTGAAGTCCACAGTCAATTCCTTTGACTTACTGACGTTGTTGTGACACCACTCAACCAGCTGATCCATCTCACTCCTGTACACCTCCCCATCACCATCTGAAATTCTGACAACGATAGCTGTGTCATCGGCAAATTTATAGATGGCATTTGAGCTGAGCGCATCCACACGGTCGTGAGCGTAGAGAGAGTAGAGCACCCTCGAGGTGCGTGATCTGCAGACAGCAGGCTTCCAGGTGAGGGAGTCAAGGATCCAGATGCAGAGAGATGAAGACAGGCTCAGGCTTTGATTAGAATTGAGCACTGAGCTAACAGGCTGATGCAAGTATTCAGTGATCCAAGGCCAGTGAGACTGCATCTGTGTAAACCAACACAGCATGCCCACAATGCTTGGTGAAACAGCGAAACAAGCCTCTTTCTGCACACACACCAACTCCTCCTATCCCAGGACAGGCTGCCAGCAGACTTCTCTGGTGGACTTTCAGACTTGTAGGATCCAGGACTTCGACCATCCAGGGAAGGGAAATGTGTAGTGGCATGGCCCTGAAGCTGGTGGACCTGCCGCCCCACAACCCCAACAGTGTGGTTCGATCCTGATCCACTATGGTGTCTGGGTGGAACTTACACCTCTTTACCCCTGCCACCCCCACCCCCCATTCCACCGGTGCTCCGCCCTCATACCAAAGCCATGCAGCTCAGTGGAATAATAGTGCACTGGAATTTGCCCCTGGAGTCTGGGTAAGGGGTAGAACCTGGGGGCAGTTGATGGGAATGGGGGGGATGAAATGGGACCGTTGTATATGGGAGACTAGAGGACAGCACGTGGGTTACGCATATGGTTAAACTGCTTCATTTTTGTTCACGTTTAGTCATTCAGCCATACGCACATATACAGTAAACCAAACCAGGGTCATACAGCCAGACACAGCACATCCAGGCACAAAATAATATTAACACAAGTGTATGCCCTGAAGATTAACAGGTTTATTTATTTAAGACAGTATAATATTACTGGCACTATTATTATAAAACAAGCAGTCATATGAATACGTAAATCAGCAGCAATAAAAGATGGAAAGTGACTAGTGCAGAATGAGTGTGTGAGTTGGTGAGGAGGAGGAGATTGGCAGGGCATTCAGATTGGGTGTACATGTGTGCTGCGTGGGAGCAGGATGTTACAAAAGTCAGGGGTAAAAGAAGCATTACCCAACCTCATAGAAACACACACACACACACAATGCTGGAGGGACTCAGCAGGCCAGGCAGCATCTATGGAAAAGGACACGTCACTCTGAGACCCTTCCACAGGACTGGAGGCAAAAGGATGAGGAGTCAGAGCTCAGGAACCTGACAGTTCTGGTTCTTATGCTGCAGTGCCTTCTATCTGATGGCAGCAGCTCAAAGAGTTTGTGCAAAGGATAGGAGGGGTAACAGCCCACCATATAGATCAGATCATTACACAGTGAACTGGTAGAACAAGGGACAACAATAACAATGTACTGTAGATTAAGATGCAACAGTTACAGAGAAAGTGCAGTGCAGGCCACAATGAGAATTCATCTTTATCTTTTTAAAAGGTCCATTCAGGAGTCTCATAAGATCATTTCATTACACAGTGCAGAGAGGTAGTACAAGGGAAAACAATAACAGAATGAAGTTCAAAAGCGACAGAGAAAGTGCAGTGCAGGCAGGCCAAAAGGTGCAAGGCCATAATGAGGTAGGTAGATTGTGAGGTCAACAGTCCATCTGGTACCAGGGAACCATTCAGTTGTCTTTTAATAGAGGGGCAGAAGCTGTCCTTGAGCCTGGTCATATGTGCATTCAGGCCTTTATATCTTCTGCTCGGCGGGAGAGAAAGGAAGTCAGGAATGGGTGTGGTCTGCTGGGACATCAAGTAGTATATACACAGACAATACAGCAGACACTAAGATGCAAGGCCATAGATTGAGAGGCCAAGACTCCATCTTATCATAGTAGGGGACCATTTAATAACAGTGGGACAGAACCTATCCTCAAGCCTTGTGGTACATGATTTCAGGTTCTTGGCCTCGATAGTGTGAATGCACTTTTCAAGAACTACAGGGCACAAATTTAAGGTGAGAGGGGAAAAGACAGAAACTAGGTGCAGGAGTAGGCTATTCAGCCCTTCGAGCCTGCACCGCCATTCAGTGTGATCATGGCTGATCATCCAACGCAGAACCCTGTACCTGCTTTCTCTCCATACCCCCTGATCCCTTTAGCCACAAGGGCCATATCTAACTTCCTCTTAAATATAGCCAATGAGCCGGCCTCAACTGTTTCCTGTGGCAGAGAATTCCACAGATTCACCACTCTCTGTGTGAAGAAGTTTTTCCTCATCTCGGTCCTAAAAGGCTTCCCCTTTATCCTTAAACTGTGACCCCTCGTTCTGGACTTCCCCAACATCGGAAACAATCTGCCTGCATCTAGCCTGTCCAATCCCTTTAGAATTTTATACGTTTCAATAAGATCCCACCTCAATCTTCTAAATTCCAGTGAGTATAAGCCTAGTTGATCCAGTCTTTCTTCATATGAAAGTCCTGCCATCCCAGGAATCAATGTGGTGAACCTTCTCTGTATGGCAAGAATGTCTTTCCTCAGATTAGGGGACCAAAACTGCACACAATATTCTAGGTGCGGTCTCACCAAGACCTTGTACAACTGCAGCAGAACCTCCCTGCTCCTGTACTCAAATCCTTTTGCTATGAATGCCAACATACCATTTGCCTTTTTCACTGCCTGCTGTACCTGCATGCCCACCTCCAATGACTGGTGTACAATGACACCCAGGTCTCATTGCATCTCCCTTTTTCCTAATCGGCCACTGTTCAGATAATAATCTGTTTTCCTGTTCTTGCAACCGAAGTGGATAACCTCACATTTATCCACATTAAATTGCATCTGCCATGAATTTGTCCACTCACCTAACCTATCCAAGTCACCCTGCATCCTCTTAGCATCCTCCTCACAGCTAACACTGCCACCCAGCTTCATGTCATCCACAAACTTGGAGATGCTGCATTTAATTCCCTCGTCTAAACCATTAATATATATTGTAAACAACTGGGGTCCCAGCACTGAGCCTTGCGGTACCCCACTAGTCACTGCCTGCCATTCTGAAAAGGTCCCGTTTACTCCCACTCTTTGCTTCCTGTCTGCCAACCAATTCTCCATCCACATCAATACCATACCCCCAATACCGTGTGCTTTAAGTTTACACACTAATCTCCTGTGTGGGACCTTGTCAAAAGCCTTTTGAAAATCTAAATATACCACATCCACTGGCTCTCCCCTATCCACTCTACTAGTTACATCTTCAAAAAATTCTATAAGATTCGTCAGACATGATTTTCCTTTCACAAATCCATGCTGACTTTGTCCAATGATTTAATCTCTTTCCAAATGTGCTGTTATCACATCTTTGATAACCGACTCTAGCATTTTCCCCACCACTGATGTCAGACTCACTGGTCTATAGTTCCCCGGTTTCTCTCTCCCTTTTTTTAAAAAGTGGGGTTACATTAGCCACCCTCCAATCCTCAGGAACTAATCCAGAATCTAAGGAGTTTTGAAAAATTATCACTAATGCATCCACTATTTCTTGGGCTACTTCCTTAAGCACTCTAGGATGCATACCATCTGGCCCTGGGGATTTATCTGCCTTTAATCCAATTTACCTAACACCACTTCCCTACTAACATGTATTTCCCTCAGTTCCTCCATCTCACCAGACCCTCGGTTTCCTACTATTTCCAGAAGATTATTTATGTTCTCCTTCGTGAAGACAGAACTATAGTAGTTATTCAAGTGGTCTGCCATGTCCTTGTTCCATATGATCAATTCACATGTTTCTGACTATAAGGGACCTACATTTGTCTTGACCAATCTTTTTCTTTTCATATATCTATAAAAGCTTTTACAGTCAGTTTTTATGTTCCTTGCCAGCTTTCTCTCATAATCTTTTTTCCCTTTCCTAATTAAGCCCTTTTTCCTCCTCTGCTGGTCTCTGAATTTCTCCCAGTCCTCAGGTGTGCCTTTTTTTTTGCTAATTTATATGTTTCTTCTTTGGACTTGGTACTATCCCTAATTTCCCTTGTCAGCTACGGGTGCACTACCTTCCCTGGTTTATTCTTTTGCCAAACTGGGATGAACAATTGTTGTAGTTCAGCCATGCGATCATTAAATGCTTGCCATTGCAGATCTGATAGGAACTTGTGGGGTAACACAAGCATGGTCAGTACATGGAAGTGGTTAAGGCAGGTACATTAACAACATTTAAATATATATTCTGCACCCCGTTTTTCTTATAGTGGTACAGGTTAGGTACATCCCAAAGTTGAAGAGTTCCAAAGGGAGGATGCAACTATGGCTAACAAGGGAAGTCAAAGACAGCATAAAATGAAAAGTGAGGGCATATATTGTAGCAAAAATTAGTGGGAAGTTTGGGAGGCTTCTAAAACCAACATAAAAGAAAAAGCAAAGTAAGTAGAGAAAAGATGAAATACGAAGGTAAGCTAGCCAATGATATAAAAGAGGATACCAAAGTTTTTTCAGATATATAGATGCTACCAAAAAAAAATTTCTGATATACAAAATATAAAAGAAAGGCAAGAGTGGATATTGAACCACTGGAGAGGTAGCAATGAGAGACAAAAAAAATGGCAGGCAAACTTTAGTATTTTGTTTCAGTCGTAACAGTGGAAGACACTAGCAGTATGCCCGAAAGCTGAGAGTGCAAGGGGGCAGAAGTGAGTGTCATTGCTATTACTCAGGAGAAGATACTCGGGAAGCCGAAAGGTCTGAAGGTTGGTGAGTCGCCTGGACCAGATGGTGTACACCCCAGTCTTCTGAAAGAGGTAGCTGAAGAGATTGTGGAGAATCTCCAGATTCTGGAATGGTTCCAGGGGACTGGAAACTTGCAAAGGTCACTCCACTCCCTGAGAAGGGAGGGAGGCAGAAAAATAAAGGAAATTTAGGCTGACTTCAGTGGTTGGGAAAATGCTGGAGACACAAGATAAAAAGGGTTGAAGTCAGCATGGTTTCCTTAAGAGGTCATCTTGCCTGACAAATCTGTTAGAATTTATTGAGGAAATAACAGTCACGATAGACAAAGGAGAGTCAGTGGATTTTTTTTTAAACTTACAATTTCAGAAGGCCCATGACAAGGTGCTTAACAAAATAAGAACCCATATTATAGGAAAGATGTGAGAATGGACAGAAGACTGGCTGACTAGCAGGAGGAAATGAGGGGGAACAAAGGGAGTCTATTTTGGTTGGCTGCTGGTCACAACTGGTGTTCCACTGGGGTCACTTCTTTTCACATTATAAGTCAATGATTTGGTTGACAGAATTGATGGTTTTGTGGCCAAGTTTGCTGACAATACAAAAATAGGTAGAGGGGAAGACAGTGTCGTAGAGGCAGGGATTCTGCTGAAGGACAGATTGGAAGAAAGAGCAAAGACATGGCAGATAGAATATAGTGCAGGAAAGTGTACGGTCATGCACTTTGGTAGAAGGAATAAAGGCGTAGACAATTTTCTAAATGGGGAGAAAATTCAAAAATCAGAGATGCAAAGGGACCTGGGAATCTTTGCACAGGATTCCTTAAAGGTTAACTTGCAAGCTGAGTTGCCAGTGCAGGAAGTAAATGCATTGTTAACATTCATTTTGAGAGGACTGGAATACAAAAGCTAGAATATGTCACCAAGGCTTTATAAGACATTAGTTAGACCATACTTGGGGTATTGTGAGCAATTTTAGACCCATTATCTAAGAAAAGATGTGCTGCCATTGGAGAGGGTATAGAGGAAGTTCACAAGAATGATTCCAGGAATGAAAGGGTTAATGTGTGAGGCACACTCGATAGCTCTAGGCTTGTACTCACTGGAGTTTAGAGGAATAAGGGTGGGGGGGGGGGAAAACAGGATCTCATTGAAATCTATTGAAAGGTCTGGAGAGGGTGGATATAAAGAGGATGTTTCCTACAGTGGGTGAGGCGAGGACCAGGGTGCAGAGCATCAGTATAGAGGCTCGTCCACTTAGAAGAGAAATGAGGAGGAATTTCTTTAACCAAGGGGTGGTAAATCTATGGAATTCATTGCCACAGACAGCAATGGAGGCCAAGTCATTGAGTATATTTAAAGTGGAGGTTAATATGTTCTTGAGTAGTCAGGGTGTCAAAGGTTATGGGAAGAAGGCAGAAGAATAGGGTTGAGAGGGATAATAAGTCAGCCATGATGGAATGGTGGAGCAGATTTGATGGGCTGAATGGCCTAATTCTGCTCCTATGTCTTAAGGTCATGGATGGGAAAAATTGAGAGGGATTGAGCAAATGGGCAAATGGGACTAGCTTCAACAGGAATCTTGGTTAGCATGGAGCAGTTGGGCCAAGGGGCCTAGTTTTATTTTGTATTATTCTATATCCTGGTTAGTTTTTAGCCAGTGTAAAGTGGAGAACTCCCCTGCTTTACTGGGAACTTTCTTTATGGTGGATTATGTTCCAGTTTCACACCTCACCAGATAGACACCTTCTGCAACAGTGCATCACTCCTGATAGTTAGAGAGGACAGAAAGAGGCCCTTCAGCCCAACCCATCCATGCCAACCCTTTTACCCATCTGTAGCAATCCAATTTGCCTATATTATGACCCCGTCTTTATTTGCGTATTTAATGCCTGCCTAAACATCTTTTAAACATGGTAATTGTTTCTTATTTTTACCCTTCATTGACTCTGTCAACACTTCCCGCTACCTTGGGAAAGCAGCCAACATACTCAAGGACCCCTCCCACCCTGTTCATTGTCTCTTCATCCCCCCTCCCATCAGGCAGAAGAGAAAAAAGCCTGAAAGCATGTACCACCAGGCTTAAGGACAGCTTCTACCCTGCTGTTATAAAACTACTGAATGGTCCCCGGTATGATAAGATGGACCCTTGATCTCACAATCAATCATGACCCTGCACCTTATTGTCTGCCTGCACTGCTCTCTCTTTATTCCACATTCTGCTTTCCTTTTGTTCTACCTCGATGTACATGTGCAAGGAATAAACTGTAGTTAGGCACGAAAACAAAAGCTTTTCACAGTACTTTAGCACATGACAATAATGAACCAATCCTACCACCTCCTCTGACAGTACATTCCAGATTTCAAACCCCTGAAATTCCCTTTACACCTCCTTCCGCTCACCTTAGATCTCTGCCCTTCTATGTTTGACACCCATACTTCAGGAAAGAGAGTCCAACTATCTCCCCTCTCTCAACCTTAACTATCCACCCAACCCTCACAAAAAGTGCCTGTGGTAGAAAGAGTCATTTAGCACAATTATACACAAGACAGAGGAGCAGGATTAGGTTATTCCTTGGACCTGCTATGCCTTTCAATCATGGCTGATTTCTTTCCCCCCTCATCCCTATTCTCCTGCCTTCTCCCCATAACTTTTGACACTCTGACTCATCAGCCTCCGCTTTAAATATCTCCAATGACTTGGCCTCTATTGTCTGTGGCAATGAATTCCACAGATTCACCACCCTCTGGCTGAAGAAATTCCTCTTCATCTCTGTTCTAAAAGGATGTCCTTGTATTCTGAGGCTGTTACCTCTGGTCCTAGACTCTCCCAATATAGGAAACAGCCTCTCCAAGTCCAACAATACTTCTACTTCCAGTGATTAGTCAGAGACTAAAGACTGCAGCACCAGTAGTGGGGACAAAGAAGGTATGGTTCCTGGATGTCAACATCTCTGAGGATCTATACTGGGCCCAACATACTGATGCAGTTACAAAGAAAGCACAACAGTGGCGATATTTGATGGAATTTGGAGAGAATTGTTACGTCACCAAGACGCCAGCAAATTTCTACAATTGCACAGCCAAGAGCATTCTAATTGTTTGCATCACTGTCTACCATGGAGAGGCCACTGCACAGGACTGGAAAAAGTTGCAGAATGTTGTAGCTCCATCACGGGCACTAGCCTCCCCAGCATCAAGGACACCTTCAAAAGGCAATGCCTCAAAAAGGTGGTGTCCATAACGAGCCCAATTCATCCAGGACATGCCCTCTTAGAAACATAGAAAACTTACAGCACAATACAGGCCCTTCGGCCCACAAAACTGAGCTGTTCATGTCCTTAATATAGAAATTACCTAGTCTTACCCATAGCCCTCTATTTTTCTAAGCTCCATTTACCTGATCCAGGAGTCTCTTAAAAGACTATCGTTTCTGCCTCCACCTCTACTGCTGGCAGCCCATTCCACACACTCACCACTCTCTGGGTAAAAAACTTACCCCTGACATCTCATCTGTACCTACTTCTGAGCACCTTAAAACTATACCTTCTCGTGCTAGCCATTTCAGCCCTGGGAAAAAGCCTCTGACTATCCAAATGATCAATGCCTCTCATCATTTTGTACACCTCTATCAGGTCACCTCTCATCCTCCATCGCTCCAAGGAGAAAAGGCCAAGTTCACTCAACCTATTCTCATAAGGCATGCTCCACAATCCAGGCAACATCCTTGTAAATCTCCTCTGCACCCTTTCTATGGTTTCCACGTCCTTCCTGTAGTGAGGCGATCAGAATTGAGCGCAGTACTGCAAGTGGGGTCTGACCAGGTCCTATATTGTTACAACATTACCTCTCGGCTCTAAAACTCAATCCCACGATTGATGAAGGCCAATGCACCATGTGCCTTCTTAACCACAGAGTCAACCTGCGCAGCTGCTTTGAGTGTCCTATGGACTCAGACACCAAGATCCCTCTGATCCTCCACACTGCCAAGAGATTTACCATTAATACTATATTCTGCCATATTTGACCTACCAAAATTAACCACCTCAAACTTACCTGGGTTGAACTCCATCTGCCACTTCTCAGCCCAGTTTTGCATCCTATCAATGTCCCACTGTAACCTCTGACAGCCCTCCACACTATCCACAACACTCCCAACCTTTGTGTCATCAGAAAATTTACTAATCCATCCCTCCACTTCCTCATCCAGGTCATTTATAAAAATCATGAAGGGGGGGTTCCAGAACAGATCCCTGAGGCACACCACTGGTCACCGATTTCCATGCAGAATATGACCCGTCTACAACCACTCTTTGCCTTCTGTGGACAAGCCAGTTCTGGATCCACAAAGCAATGTCCCCTTGGATCCCACACCTCCTTACTTTCTCAATAAACCTTGCATGGGGTACCTTGTCAAAAGCCTTGCTGAAATCCATATACACTACAACTACTGCTCTACCTTCATCAATGTGTTTAGTCACATCCTCAAAAAATGCAACCAGTCTCGTAAAGCATGACCTGCCTTTGACAAAGCCATGCTGACTATTCCTAATCATATTATACCTCTCCAAATGTTCATAAATCCTGCCTCTCAGGATCTTCTCCATCAACATATCAACCACTGAAGTAAGACTTACTGATCTACAATTTCCTGGGCAATCTCTACTCCCTTTCTTGAATAAGGGAACAACACCCACAACCCTCCAATCCTCCAGAACCTCTCCCATCCTCATTGATGATGCAAAGATAATCGCCAGAGGCTTGGCAATCTCCTCCCTCGCTTCCCACAGTAGCCTGGGGTACATCCCATCCAGTCCCAGCAACTTATCCAACTTGATGCTTTCCAAAAGCTCCAGCACATCCTCTTTCTTAATGTCTATATGCTCAAGCTTTTCAGTCTGCTGCAAGTCATTCCTACAACCGCCAAGATCCTTTTCTGCAGTGAATACTGAAGCAAAATATTCATTAAGTACCTCTGCTATCTCCTCCTGTTCCATACACACTTTTCCACTGTCACACTTGATTGGTCCTATTCTCTCACGTTCTTGTTCTTCACACACTTGTAGAATGCCTTGGGGTTTTTCTTAACCTTGTCCGCCAAGGCCTTCTCTTAGCCCCTTCTGGCTCTCCTAATTTCATTCTTAAACTCCTTCCTGCTAGCCTTATAATCTTCTAGATCTCTATCATTACTTAGCCTTTTGAAACTTTGGTAAGCTCTTCTTTCGTTTTTGACTAGATTTACAACAGCCTTTGTACACCACGGTTCCTGTACCCTACCATGCTTTCCGTCTGATTGGAATGTACCTACGCAGAACCCCACGCAAAAATATCGCCTGAACATTTGCCACATTTGTTCCGTACATTTCCCTGAGAACATCTGTTTCCAATTTATGCTTCCAAGTTCCTGCCTGATAGCCTCATATTTCCCCTTACTCCAATTAAACATTTTCCTAACTTGTCTGTTCCTATTCCTCTCCAATGCTATGGTAAAGGAGATAGAATTGTGATCACTATCACCAAAATGCTCTCCCACTGAGAGAGCTGACACCTGACCAGGTTCATTTCCCAATACCAGATCAAGTACAGCCTCCTCTCTTGTAGGCTTATCTACAAATTGTGTCAAGAAACCTTCCTGAACACATCTAACAAACTCCACCCCATCTAAACCCCTCACTCTAGGGAGATGCCAATCAATATTTGGGAAATTAAAATCTCCCACCACAACAATCCTGTTATTATTACTCCTTTCCAGAATCTGTCTCCCTGTTTGCTCCTTGATGTCCCTGTTACTATTGGGTGGTCAATAAAAAGCATCCAGTAGTTATTGACCCCTTCCTATTCATAACTTCCACCCAGAGACTCCAGACAACCCCTCCATGACTTCCTCCTTTTCTGCAGCTGTGACACAATCTCTGATCAACAATCCCACGCTCCCAACTCTTTTGCCTCCCTCCCTGTCCTTCCTGAAACATCTAAATCCTGGCACTCCCAGTAGCCATCACTCCCCAGCACCATCCAAGCCTTTGTAATGTCCACAATGTCATAGCTGCAAGTTCTGATCCACGCTCTAAGCTCATCCACTTTGTTCATAATACTCCTTGCATTAAAATAGACACATCTCAAACCATCAGTCTGAGCGCGTCCCTTCTCTATCACCTGCCTATCCTCCCTTTCACACCGTCTCCAAGTTTTCTCTATTTGTGAGCCAGCCGCCTCTTCTTCCATCACTTCAGTTCGGTTTCCACGCCCCAGCAATTCTAGTTTAAACTCTCCCCAATAGCCTTTGCAAACCTCCCTGCCAGGATATTGGTCCCCCTGGGATTCAAGTGCAACATGTCCTTTTTGTACAGGTCCCACCTGTCCCAAAAGAGGTCCCAGTGATCCAGAAATCTGAATCCCTGCTCCAATCCCTCAGCCATGCATTTATCCTCCACCTCACTCATTCTATTCTTATACTCACTGTTGCGTGGCACAGGCAGCAATCCTGAGATTACTACCTTTGAAGTTCTGCTTCTTAACTTCCTTCCTAACTCCCTGGAGTCTGTTTTCAGGATCTCCTCCCTTTTCCTACCCACATCGTTGGTACCAATATGTACCACAACCTCTCACTGTTCTCCTTCCCACTTCAGGATATCGTGGACACGATTAGAAACATCCTGGACCCTGGCATCTGGGAGGCAAACTACCATTCACGTTTTTTTCCCGCATCCACAGAATCACCTGTCTAACCCCCTAACTATAGAGTCCCCTATCACTGCTGCCATCCTCTTCCTTTCCCTACCCTTTGGAGCCACAGGGCCAGACTCTGTGTCAGAGGCCATTTCCCCCAGGTAGGCCGTCTCCCCCAACAGTACTCAAACAGGAGTACTTATTGTTAAGGGGAACAGCCACAGGGGTACTCTCCAACATCTGCTTCTTGCTCTTCCCTCTCCTGACTATTACCCACTTACCTGTCTCTCCAGGCCCCGGAGTGACTACCTGCCTATAGCACCTCTCTATCACCTCCTCACTCTCCCTGACCAGACGAAGATCTTCTCATCGTTACCACCAAGGTGGTGGTACTGGAACCTGAAGACATATATTCAACATTTCAGGAACTGCTCCTTCCCTCTACCATCAGATTTCTGAATGGACGATGAAACCATGAATCATACCTCAGTAATTTTCCCCTCTCTGTGATAGTTCTGATTATGTATTACTGGTGCCACAAAACAACAAATTTCATGACGTATGCTGATGATACTAAAGCTGATTCTGACATCCACTCTATGTCTTTCAATATTTATGTTACAACAAAATCTCTCTCCTTCCTTTAAACACCAGTAGGTACAGGCTCAGAACTGGCAAGCATTAACTCTTTCATTCCTGGAATAATTCTTGTGAACCTCCTCTGGACCCTCTCCAATATCAGCATATTAAGCCCCGAGCTGCTCACAGTATTACAAGTGTGGTCTGGACCAATACCTCAGCTTTACATCCTTGCTTGTATCAGCTGGCCCTCTTGAAATGCATGCAAACATTACATTTGCCTTCCTTCCTACTGATATCCATGGCTAGTCAAGAGCTTTGTACTGAGCTGTGTATCATCAAGAACACTGCAGAAATATTGAACTGGAAACTCCTGCAATAGTAGAAACAGTTATATCCACAAGGGAATAGCAGACTGAGAAACAAAAAGCCAAAAAAAAAATGAAACGGTTGCCAGAAGTCTAAAACCAAAGCAGAAAATGTTGGAAACACTCAGCATGTCTGACAAGTGTGGTTTTGCAAAATTTGACCCAAGACCTTAACTGTTTCCCTGTCCCTACAGACACTGCCCGACCTGTTGAGTGTTTCCAGTGATTCTTTTGCAAACCTTGCTGCAGTGACTTAATCTAAAAACAGTATGGTTTACATCAAGCCCAGCAGTTCAAGCTACATGGTAATGTAATACCACAGCACGGGGCTCGCAATCAAAGTCAAAGCAGAGTTTACTGTCAGATGCTCAAGTCCATGTATCCATGGGTGCAATGAAAAAAAAAATTATTCGCAGCAGCATCACAGGTACATAGCATCAGATTAGCAGCATTCACATATATTAAACATAAACTTTACACAATCTTTACAAGAAAAAAACAGAATTAGAAAAACAAATAAAGCTCACGTCAGTGCAATGTTGCTGACTGTAAGTGATCAGGATGGTGCTGGTTGGTTCAGGAACTGAACGGTTGAAGAGAAGTAGTTCAACCCTTCATCCTGCTTCAGGAAAATAACCAACATAATTAAAAATCCCTCCCAGCCCGGACACTCTCTTTCCTCCTCTGCCCCCTCCTCAATCAAGCAGAAGATACAAAAGCCTGGGAGTATGTGACAACAGGGTCAAGGACGCCTTCTACCCCACTGTTAACAGACTCGAATGCACTTCTTATTAAATAAAGATGAACTCTTAATCTGCCAAACTATCCATTTCTGGGCCTTGCATTTTATTTGTCTATCTGCACTGGATTTTCTCTGCAAGAGCAACATTATGTTCTGTATTTGTTCTCATTCTTACTACCTCGAATTTCTCATGTACGGAATGATCTATCTGGATTGTACACAAACAAAAGCTTTTCACCATAAAAGGCAAAAGCAGCATTGCAGCACCAGTTTTAAGATCGGGCTTTAATTCAAGCCGCTGTCCGTGAGGAGTTTGTACGTTCTCCCCGCCACCGCGCGTGCTTCCTCCAGTTTCCTCCAACATTCCAAAGACGTACAGGCTAGGGTCAGTAAATTGTGGGAATGCAAGGAGCACGCTGGCATTTGTGGGCTTCCCCCAGCACAATCCTCGCTGATCTGATTTGACACAAACAACACATTTCCCTGTAGGTTTCGATTTAGTGTGAAATAGTATCAGGGCCGACAGGTTGACATCCAGAGCGGAGATAAAGGCTTGGTCAGCTGAAGGTGAAGGCACGGTGGTGTTGCAGTTAGCCTAACCTCTCACAGCACCAACTGCAAGACTGAGTTCAATTCCCGCCACTGTCTGTATGGAGTTTGTAGATTCTCCCCTTGACTGTGCAGGATTCCTCTGGGGGCTTCAGTTTTCTCCCACATTCCAAAGACGTACAGGTTAGGGTTAATTAGTTATAGGTATACTACATTGGTATCAAAAGTGTTGTGACACTCGTGGGCTAACCCCAGCACATCCTTGCACAATGCTAGTGATTAACGCAAACAATGCATTTCACTGTGTTTCAATGTACATGTGACAAATAAAGCTAACCTTTAAAAATCCCTTTAAAATCTAGTGGGAAGAGACAGAACAGAGTACGCCTACCTCCATTCTATACTTAGCCCTCCAAAATCAGACATGAACATGTAACCTTCTGACTCACAGCCCAGGGTGCAACCCCCACAGCCACGACTAAACCAGCACCTTTGGGCATTGGTTCTGTGGCCTTTTCTCCCCATACTCTATGTTGTACCTCACGATGCCACAGAAGCCCACACCTCTCTGCCACACTTAGAACAAAAAAAAAGTTCAATCATACTCACAAATGCAATATGCCAGCAGCTCTATTAGGTGTTTGAGAAGATTTGCTATGTCACCAAGGACTATCTACAAATTTGCACAGAAGTACAACATTCTCACCGATTAACGCACCTGGTATGGAGTCTGCAATGCACAGGATTGCAGGAGGATTTCAAGGTGGCAGCATTCACCATTAAGAAACCTCACCATGCCCTCTTCTCAATGCTACTATTAAAGAGGTGGTACAGGAACTACAAGGTCTCACCTTGTCAAGCAGCCTCAAGTGTGGCACCTGGTCAAAGGCCTTCTGAAAGTCCAAGTAAAACAACATCCACTGACTTTCCTTTGTTACTTCCTCAAAGAAATCCAATACGTTTATCAGGCAAGATTCTCCCACGAGGAAAACAGGCTGACTTCATGCTATTTTATAATGTACCGCCAAGTACTCAAAAATTTCATCCTTAATAGATTCTCGCCAACCACTGACGTCAGGCTAATTGTCTTCCACTTTCTTCTTTTGCCTCCCTCGCTTCTTAAGGAGTGACGCACGCCTGCACCGCATTTTCCATGCGCTGTCACTGATTCTTCTTGTACATGGAAATAAATTGATCTCGACTCAGCTATTAGCGCACCTGCTAGATAATTTGAATATATAATCAGCCAACCATGTGGCAGCAACTCAATGGGTACAAGCATGCTGACATGAAGTTCAGATGTCGTTCAGACCAAACAGCAGAATGGGGAAGAAATGTGATCCAAGTGACTTTGACCATGGAATGACTGTTGGTGCCAGTTGAGGTGATTTGAGTTTCCCAGAAACTGGTGATTTCCTGGGATTTTCACACACAACAATCTCTAGAGTTCACAGAGAATGGGGAGGAAAAACAAAACAAAAAATCCAGTGAGTGGCCATTCTGTGGGTGAAACACCTTGTTTGTGAGGGATATCAGAGGAGAATAACCAGACTGATTCAAGCTGGCAGGAAGGCAACAGTGACTCAAATAACCACGTGTTACAACAGTGGTTTGCAGAAGAGCATCTGTAAGCACACAACACATTGAACCTTGCAGTTGAAGACCACGGGCATTCACTCAATGCCCTCTTGATGAGGTACAGGAGGCATTTAACAAAGTGGCCACTGAGTGTATATCTATTTTTTTGACATACAACATGGAGTAGGCATTCTGGCCCTTCGAGCCCTACTGCTTAACAATCCCCCAATTTAATCTTAGCCTCATCATGAGACAAATTACAGTGACCAATTGACCTACCAACCAGTATGTCTTTGGACTGTGGGAGGAAACCGGAGCACCCGGAGGAAACCCACAGAGTCTCAGGGAGAACGTGCAAACTCCTTCCAGGCAGCGGTGAGACCGTATGCAGGACAAGTTTCTCCATGTGCCTTTTGACGTGACAATAATAAGCCAAGGACGACAGGCTGAACCAGTCACTCTGGCTTTCCACACAGAGTGTCCAAATCTCTCAGTCCAACACCACCTCCCAACCACCCTGGAGACCAAAACCAGGAAAATCAGTTTTTCCTCAGCCCTTTAACTTCCCCACTGATCACCTCCGAGATTCTTTCTTCATCCCCCCCCCACCTGACTTTACCTATCACCTTCCAGCTTGTACTCCTTCCCCCCTCCCCATCTCCTTCCCCCTGCCTTTTTCGTCCTGACAAAGAGTTTCAACCTGGAACATCAGCTGTTTTTTTTCCCCATTTCCATAGATGCTGCCTGAGTTCCTCCATCAGTTTGTCTGTTTTCCTCCGGGAGCATCAGTGATGCCCTCCCAACAGTCCAATGCCCAGAGACAGAGACAGGTACCGTTGGGTGAGAGGGAGCACGCGGTTCACAGGAGAAGGTCGTGGGATGGAGAGTGTTCGAACCCAGCCTGTGTCACGTAACTCCAGGGAATAACACATCCAAATGACAGACAGAGTAGTGACAACAAACAGCTCAGCACCAAAGAATAACAGGGTATTCCCCTCTCTCTCCTCCTCCCAATCCCCATCTCAAATACCCTTCTCTCCCACACATATTCTTTCCAATATCTTTCCTGTTGTTTTAATCTCTTTCTCGCACTTTCAGCTTCACGATTATTTTAATCTCCCTTCAGTCTCATCCCCTCTCCTCGATACCCCTCTGCAATGCTCCCCTTCATCCATTCTTCTTATGCTTCTCTCTCCATCCCCTTCTACCCCTCCCTTATTCTCTCTTTCCCTCCTTCCACAATTGCCCATCTTCTTCATTTCCTTTCTCACCCTCTGACTCCCTCTCCTCAGCCTCTCCAACATCTCCCTCATTCCTGTCTTTCACCTAACTTCCTCCTCCTCTCCCTTCCCTCCCTCTTTCAACCCTTTACTTTCTCATTCTCTCTTCCCTACCCTCCTCTCCTATACCTCTCCCTCCCTGAATCCCCCACCTCCCATCTCCATCTCCCTCTCCTACACCACTTCCTCCTCACTATCCACATCTCACAGTTCTGTCCTCCCATACCTCCTCTCTCCCCCACCACCCCATTTTCTCTCTTCCCTACACCTCTCCCTCTTGCCCCCTCTCCTACACCCTATCTCTGAGCAGGATGGCGTTGCTCAATACACATCCCAGCAAAGCTGACACCCGTGGCGTGCTCGGCCCCTAGGGTTACAGGGGAATCTGCCTCTCCCCCCATAGTCCTCTTTGTCGGTACCTCCCGCCTCCTCACTGATCCCAACCTTTCACCACCCCCCCACCCCGTTGCAGACTTCATTGGAGAATCCCCCATCCCCAGCCACCCTCTGCACCCCCGCACTCGCCTCACTCACTCCCCCCACCCCTCCTCTCACAACACCGGCTGTAGACAAAGGATACCGAACGGTCCCGAATCACAGCCGGACCCACATCCCACCCCTCGCCGGCACAACGGGACCCGGGGAAGCGTGGGAGGGAGTCAGTTCGCCCAACACCCCCAAAACAGAAACAGACAGTCGAGCCCCTAACCTCCCATTCAAAGAAAGACATCGCACCCTCCCCCCCGTGTATTGCTTTGAAGGCAGAAGGAAGGGTACCCACCTCGGGTTCAGCGAGCGGACCGTCCCCGTCGCCTCCGGAGTCTTTAGCCGTCTCTATTGTTTTGCTTCCATCCAGGGGCAAGTTGTTCCGAGCCTCTCGACACGGAGAGTTCCTGTATCCCTAGCCCACCCGGACCCTGGTCTCTCTCACACAGACTCTGGCAGTCCCCCACCCCCCAGCGCCAGCTGGGTACAAGCCCTCCCACCCTACCTCCCCTCCCTTCAGGGCTCACCTCCACCTCAGCTCCGAACCTCCATGGCAGCAACCACAATAAACACCCCCGCCTCCCGGCTCTGCTAAGTGTTGGGACATTACCTCACTGACAGAGCCTACCAACTCGCCGGCAGGCGGAGAGGGGCAGCCCCATCCTAATCTTAACCCCTCACATACCCTCTGCTTCTTCCCACGCCTTTGGAAAGGGGCTTCCAGGGAGGAAGGTGGGGTGGAGAGGACCGGGAACCCTTCACTTGCGGAGAAAACGGAGCCTATTATTTCACAGTTTGCCGCCCTGCGCGTTATGCAATCCAATGAACCTCTTTCTTTTTCTCTCTCTTTAAATGGATCACTCCACAACAGACACACCGGGAGACACAAGTTATTAACCATTTCCGTGCCGCTCTGTTTACACGCCAGATCCCCATCTACAGAACCAATCAACAAGCATCGATGTATTTGAACTATCTTATGTATTTATATTTACTCTTGTTTGTTTTTAATTGCTCATGTTCTTTATCTTAGTGTCTTTGTTCAATTCTCCACCGAATTCGGATTAACAATTGTTTCGTTCTCCTTTACGCTGCGCACTGGAAATGAGATTAAACAATGTAGAATCTTCAATCTTCGGCCCACAGAACTGAAACTGTCCGACAGTCACACAGAACTGAAACAGATTTGCTTTCAGATTCATTTAAGGACCCCCCCCCCCCCCCACCGCCCAGGACAGGCCCTCTTCCCATTGCTACCATCAGGAAGGAGGTACAGGAGCCTGAAGACACACACTGGGTGATTCAGAGACAGCTTCTTCCCCTCTGCCATCAGATTTCTGAACAGTCCATCAACACGACCTCACTGTTATTTTGCTCCCTTTTTGCACTACTATTTTAATTTATATATATTTTCTAGTATGTTTAGCAGCGTACAGCTGCCGCAAAACAACAAATTTCACGATGCATGTCAGTGACATGGAACCTACTTCTGATTCTGCTTTATTTATTGGTCACATCCTACTTCGAAGCATGCAGTGAGATTGCGCCAACAACCAACACAACCGAACGAAGCGCTGGGGGCAGCCTGCAAATGTCGCCACACTTTCCAGCGCCAACATAGCACGTCCACCACGTTCAGCAGAACGACGACAGCGACATGATCAGGGTTCAATTCCCAGTGCTGCCTGTAAGGAGTTTGTATGTTCTCCCCGCTGACTTCATAGGTTTCCTCCAGGAGCTCGGGTCTCCTCCTACGTTCCAGAGAAGCGCAGGTCAGGTCCCACCCCCCCCCCCCCCATCACATCCTCAGAATGCGTTGGCTGTTGGCACAAACAATACATTTCACCGTATGTTTCAATGCACATGTGAGAAGTTCAATGTAAATGGATTGTCAAAGTGCATCTCTGTCACCAGATACTCATTTGAGATTCATTTTCTTACAGGCACTCTCAATAAAACAGAAAATGCAACAGACTCCACGAAAAACTGCACACAGCAAAGACCGACAAGCAAACAAGTTGCAGATAAAAAAAGTAATTAAATATTTCTGAGAACATGAGTTGCAGAGTCCTTGAAAGTGAGTCTGTGGGTTGTGGAATCAGTTCAGAGTTGAGATGAGTGAAGTTATCCACACTGGTTCAGGAGCCTGTTGGCTGAAGGGTAGTAACTATTCATGAACCTGGTAGTGTAGGACCTAAGGCTCCTGTACCTCCTTCTTGGAGAGCATGGCCTGGAAGGTGGGGTCCTTGATGATGGATGTGCTGAGTGGTGGGGAGGGCTTTGCCTGTGATGGGCTCCCCACCATTGGGTATATCTACAAGGAGCTCTGCCACAAGACTGTAGCAGCCAACATCAAGAACCCCCATCATCCAAGCCATGTTCTCTTCTCGCTGCTGCCACCAGAAAGGAGGTACAGGAAAGGTGGTCCCACAGATAAAGCTACTCTTTATCTTTTATTTGTATGGCAATCTGAAATAAAGTGCTAGAAAATGCTGAAGTGATAATTACAGAAGAGGTAGCATTAAGGGTCAGAGAAGGTGGCACAATCACTGTGAAGGGAATGTGAATGAGGTGACTGCTTCTGAAGTTTGATAACAATGGGGGGAGAACCTGTTCTTGAGTCCGGTCATCCAGGCAACTGACCGCTCTCATTTCTCAGGTGACTCCTCCAATCAAGCCCTGGACTACAGCTCCTCTCCACTTGAGAGCCGAAGGAACAGAAGCCAGAACAGGCCACTCAGACGATTGTGCCTGCAGCCCCAACTCATCAGGTTCATTCCAGATTCACAGTACAAGATTGCTTATTGTCGTTCCTCAAGACCCAGGTGCAAAGGGGATCAAATTGATTCTTACTCTGAATATGATTCCGCTTAAAAAAGACAATAAGCACAAAGAAGACAATAAAAGCAAAAAAAACAGTATAAAAATAAGACCTTTAAAACATAATGGACAAGTAACAATTCTAGACATAGAGTGATTGTATCTACTTAAAGTGATGCTAGGTGATGGATTAATGGGTGGAGATGTTGATCAGCCTGGTGGCTTGGGGGAAGACCATAGGTGGTCTTTTACCTCAACGCCCCTGAACTGAAACCACACTAGTTACCAAACTGGGAGATGTGGGTTCAAAAATACCAGCGGGCAGATGGGGAATTTAAAACCAAGCCGTGGATTAATGGTGGAATAAATTTATATTCTCATCATGAAAATATTGATTGCTGTAAAATAAATTTGATTTATTAATCTCTCCCTTGGGGTAGAGGGAGGAGGAAGGGACAATTTAGTTCCTTTGGAGTGTGGCAGATGGAGGATTAAGAGCTTTCATGTCCATCATGGGCACAGCCCTCTCCACCACATCGACAGGAGCTGCTGACTCAAGACGGCAGCAGCTATCATCGAGGATCCTTGACTTCTCAGAGCTCCCATCGGGTAGGAGGTACACAAGCCTGAAGTCCCACACATCCCAGGTTCAAGTTGTGCTATTTCCCTTCAACCGTTCAGTTCTCGAACTGACACCTCAAGAAGGCAGCAACCATCGTTAAGTACCCTTACCATCTGTGACTTGCTCTCTTTTCATTACTACCATTGCGGAGGATTCACACACAAGGACTTAGGAACAGCTTCTTCCCCTCCACCGTCAGATTCTTGAACAGTCCATGTTCAATGACACAACATCATTATTTTTCACACTACGCATTCATTTTGTAACTGATAGTAATGTTACACCTGTATTACACTGTACTGCTGCCACAAAATGACACATTACATGATAATAAATCCAATTCTGAACTCTGAAATAGCCGAGCGGTTTTGACCCACAATGTTGACTGTCCATTTCCCTCCGCAGATGCTGCCTGACCTGCTGAGTTCCTCCAACGCTTCCCTTGTTTTTGCTCCGGATTCCAGCATTTTGCGGTCTCTTGTGGCTTCACTCAACTCTGTCCGCTCTCAGGCATCCAGTTACCTTGTCCATGTCGGGTGGCATTTATTGTCACGGCCTCCTCCTGAGCTGCAGTTGCTCTGTGAATGCACGTACGTGGACAGGAAAGGTCTAGAGGGAAATGGGACAGATGGTGGCACTAGCTCAGGAAGGCAACTTGGTTGGCGTGGATGAGTTGACCTGAAGGGCCTGTCTCTGGTCTATTTAGTGTTTGGCTCTCTGATCCTTATCAGCCTCTTAGGGCTGGCATTGTCAGTGACCCACATCCTGTGGATAAATAAACACGCATGTAGACTGGGACTGGAGAGAGTCGATCAGCAGACACAGTGGAATGAAATACGACCACGAAATGCTGCAGAGAATTGTGGACACATCACGGAAACCAGCCTCCCCTTCCTGGACTCTGTCTACACCTCTCACTGGCTGATCAGCATCATCAAACATCCACCCACCCCTGCCATTGTCTCTTCTCCCCTTTCTGACTGGGCAGGAGATACAAAAGCCTGAAAGCACACAGCACCAGGCTCAAGGCAGCTTCTAACCCATGGTTTTCAGACTCCTGAATGGATCTCTTGTACAGTAAGATGGACTCTTGATCTCACAGTCTACTTTGTTATGATCTTATGGTTCACCCCCCACTTCACTTCCCCTGTAGCTGTTCCACTTTATTCTGCATTGTCACTGTTTTACCTTGTTCTACCTCAATACACCATGTAATGATTGGATCTGTATGAACAGTAGTCAAGACAGGCTTTTCACTGTATCTCAGTACATGTGACAATAATAAAGCAATTCCAATTCCTTAAAAAGGCTCGTAAACAAGCCAGAATTTTATGTAGCTGAAAGCCATCTCATCTCAGGGTTAGTGGGCCATGGGGAGTTTCATAGCAGGACACAAGGCTGGTTTTGGATGTGTAAAACACATTGCTGACATCATTGACAACGCTCATATAGCTTTTAATGAAATCCGTTGGATCGTAGACCGAATAAGGACCAAAGTTTGCAGACTGGCCATCTCTGGGGACCATTGCAGATACTGAATTTGTTCATTCGTAAGCATATGCAAACACGGACCAGAATCGGCGTTAGATATCTTGATCCCTTGAGCCCTGACTCACTACTCCACAAGCCCATGGCTGTGTCCGTCTACCCTCAGTAACCAGTTCACCCCCAGACCCATCTAGAACCTATCTCCATCTGTCTTAACACAAACAAGAGAAAATCTGCAGATGCTAACAATCCAAGCAACACACACAAAATGCTGGAGGAACTCAGCAGGCCAAGCAGCATCTATGGAAAAGAGTACAGTTGACATTTCGGGCTGAGATCCTTCAACAGGACAGGAGAAAAAAAGATGAGGAGTAGGAGTTAGAAGGTGGGAGGAGGGGAGGGAGGTGATCTGAGAAACCAGGAAGGGGAGGGGTGAAGTAAAGAGCTGGGAAATTGATTGATGAAAGAGGCTGGAGAAGGGGGAATCTAACAGGAGAGGACAGAAGGCCATGGAAGAAAGAAAAGGGGGGAGGAGCACCAGAGGGAGGTGATGGGCAGGTAAGGAGACAAGGTGAGAGAGGGAAAAGGGGATAGGAAATAGTGAAGGGGGGGGTCTATTATTGAAAGTGCAAGAAATTGGTTTTCCTGCCATCAGGTTGGAAGCTACCCAGTTGGAACATAAAGTGTTATTCATCCAACCTAAGTGTGGCCTCATCACAAGAGTATAGGAGACCATGGGATTGACATATTGGAACAGGAGTGGGAAGTGGAATTAAAATGGGTGGCCACTGGGAGATCCAGCTTTTTCTGGCAGACAGAGCATAGGTGCTTGATGAAATGATCTCCCAATCTACATCAGGTCTCACCGATATACAGGAGGCCACACCAGGAGCACCGGACATCATTTTAAGGTGATTGGAGGAAAGTAAAGGGAGGAGGTCAGAGGTCGGTTTTATACAGAGAATGATGAGGGTGTGGAATGCGTTGCCCATGGTGGTGTTTGAAGAGTTTCTGTGGGGCATTTAAGAAACTCTTAAATAGGCACTTAGCTGAAAGAAAAACTGGGTATGTGGGAGAGAGGGTTTAGATTGATCTTAGAGTAGATTAAAACATTGGCACAATACCGTGGGTCGAAGGGCCCGTACTGTGCTGTACTGTTCTATGTACTATATGTACGCACGTACTGTATGTCTGATCACCATTCCACCAGGCTGAAGGACAGCTTTAACCCTGCAATTATAAGACTATTGAATTGTCCCCTAGCACAATAAGATGGACTCTTAGCCTCACCATCTACCTCGTAAAAGCCTTGCACCTGTCTTCCTGCCTTACACTTCCTCTGTGTGTAACACTTTATTCTACATTCTCTTATTGCTTTCCCTCCTACTACCTCAGTGCAATGAAGAGTCTCGACTCTAAACACTGACTGTTTATTCTTCTTCACACATGCCGCCTGACCTGCTGAGTTCCTCCAGTATTTTATGTGTGCTACTCTGGATTTCCAGTATCTGCAGAACCTCTTGCGTTTATCTTATAGTAATGCAAGGTAAAGTTTACTCCGTCCCTCAGTGCATAACACAGTAAAAAAAAACAACTTACCAATTCTATTTGCCATCCTTTTGGGCAGCAGAACCCAGATCATAGCACTTCACCGTACAAAAACAGATCCCCTCCAATGCTCCCACCTCTGGGTTTTTCACCAATTACCTTCTATTATTTAAAATTGAACTTTATTTCCAGATATAGCGCAGTAACTGGTCCTCCTGACAGTTACACACATAAGTTACTGGCCTGTATGTTCTTGGAATGTGGGAGGAAATCCATGCGTTCATAGGAGAACAGACGAACTCCTTACAGGATGTGACGGGAATTGAACCTAGGTTACTGGTGCTGTAACAAGGGTTACGCTATCCACTATGCTACTGGGCCACTCCCAGTTTTTTAAAGAGGAAAAACACATTTGGTGCTTTGAAGTTGAAAAATTGGGGAAATGGCTCACCATTGTGATAAAACTCATCTCTCCCTCCAACTAAAGAAATTGTATAGTGGTATATAAGCCGTATGGCATGCATCCCTTCATTGGTCAGGAAGTCACGAGGCAGCTGTATACCCAGACATGACAGAAAGGATGTGGAGGCTTCGGTGAGGGTGCAGGAAAACTTCAACAGGACTGGAGGTTATGAGCTGTAATGAGAGGTTGAAGAAATCTGTGTTATTTTCTCTGGAGAGTCGAAGGCTGAGAGGAGACATGACAAGCTTATAAAATTATGAACGATATAAATAGGGTAGAATCCTTTCAAAGATAGAAGCTACAGAAAGTTATAGAGTTAGTCAGCTCCATCATGGGTCCCAGCCTCCATAGTATCCAAGACATCTTCAAGAAGCAGTGTCTCAGAAAGGCAGTGTCCATCATTAAGGACCCCCATCACCCAGGACATGCCCTCCTCTCATGGTTACTGTCAGGAAGGAGGTACAGAAGCCTGAAGGAACACACTCAGTGATTCAGGAACAACTTCTTCCCCTCTGCCATTTGATTCCTAAATGGACATTGAAGACATGAACAATATCTCAATTTTTTTATTATTTTCTGTGGTTGCACTATTTTTAATTTAACTTATTTATACACACACACACACACAATATACACCATTTATTTTTTTCTATATTTATTGTGTGTCGCAATATACTGTTGTCACTAAATTATCAAATTTCACGAGACGTGCCCCCGGTGAAAATAAACCTGATTCTATGTCAAGTGCGAGCAGACATGCATTTAAGGTGAGAGGGGAAAGTGATGCGGGGAAAGGAGTTGAGGGAAAGGTGAAGAGTGATTGCAATGTTAGCATTCATTTTGAGAGGACTAGAGTATAAAAGCAAGGATGTGATGTTGAGGCTTTATAAGGCATTGGTCAGACCACACAGAATATTGTGAGCAGTTTTGGGCCCCTTATCTAGGAAAGATGTCAGGGTCGAGAGGAGGTTCACAAGAATGATTCCAGAAATGAAAGGGTTAACGAATGAGGAGTGTTTGATGGCTCTGGACTTGTACTCGCTGGAGTTTAGAAGAATGAGGGGGGACCTCATTGAAACCCATCCAATATTGAAAAGCTTGGATTGTGCAGGGGGTGTTTCCAATAGTTGGAGAGTCTAGGACCAAAGGGCACAGCTTCAAAGGTGCTCCTTTAGACAAGAGATGAGGAGGGATTTATTTAGCCAGAAGCTGGTGAATCTGTCCAATTGATTGCCACGGACGGCTGTGGAGGCCAAGTCATTGGGTATATTTAAAGTGGAGGTTGATAGGTTCTTGATTAGTAAAGGTGTTAAAGGTTACAGGGAGAAGACAGAAAATGAGGTTGAGAGGAATAATTTGGCCATAATGAAATGGCAGCACATACTCAATAGGCCAAATGGCCTAATTCTATTCCCATGTCTAATGGTTGAATAGTCCTAAAGAAGATGTGCAGGTGGGTTTGACACAAAGAGTGGCAGGAGCCCGAAATGTTGGGAGCTGACACAGGAGATTCCGCAGATGCTGCAAAGCTTGAGTAAAACACGGAACTCAGCAGGTCATTCAGCATCTATGGAGAGGAACAAACAGTGGACATTTTGAAACCGAGACCTTTCACCAGAACTCAGTAAGTGGTTTTAAAAAGTCATTAGATAACCATCGCAGATACAAGCGAGAAGAACCCTGCGTGAAGCACGTGGAGAGTGAGTGGGGCCCACGAGGAACGAGGAGCGCCTGGCCAGTAAATTCCTCCGCCCGGCTAATTAATACCTTTGCTATTCTTTGACTGTCCAGGAGAGTCAGGGGTACTCTGCAGGTGTGCACACAAGGTATTCCGTGTATGAATTCACGTATTAGTTAGTTTGAACAATAAAGGTAATTGTCAGTAAATACCGATCTCTCGGTCGGACGAGGTAGAAGCGGTATCTGTCTCTCTCTCTCTCCTCTCCTCTCCAACAGGACTGGCGTCCCCGGGCGGACTCGGGGTTCAATCTCTCGAGGCTCGAGCCGGGCCACGTGGGTGAGAAATCGGGGCGGGGTAACTGGTTGGTCGTTGCCCAGGATGAAGAATTTAGGGAAATAGTTTTGATTGGAGGGAATTCCTCCAGAAGTACGTATTGGGGAAATGGCCACAATACGGGGAGTGTGCTGGACACACCAGGGGTAAAGGCGGCGAAGTGTTGTTTAGAATTGCCCGAGGGAAATTGTCGGGCAAAGAATTTAAGCGACTACTGAAGCCAGTAGCAGTAGCCTGGCTTATTGAGGGATTAATAGGAAATCGGCAAAAAGCCGACGCTGAGAGAGATAAGTTAGCATGTGAAAACAAAAGAATCCGAGAGGAGTTAGAAAACGAAAACAGAATGCTCAGAAAGGAGTTACAAATCCTCAAGGGAAATTTTACAGATCTACAAGGACAAAGAAGTATGGATCAGTTTCAGCTGAAAAGCGAGAAACTCGTTAAAGAACAGAGTAAACTGGAAAAGGAAGCTAATTTAGCGAAGAGCCAAGCAGAAGAATTAAAGAAACAGTGCAGTGATTTAAAAACAACTATAAATGTGATGCAGAAATCAGTTTCCGAAAAGAGATGTAATAGTAGTGACCATACAAAGTGTTTAAAGCAGATACAAAAGCTGCAGGATCAACTCTCTGCACAGAGGGGAATAATATTCGCTGTTGGATCTGAAAGAGGGGAAGAGAGTGAGTATGTAGATATCGATTGGAACGGTTTAGTCGATGATGCGACTAGATATGGTCTTGATAATGATGAAGCGCTTTTTCCTGAGGATCCCCCGCCCGCGTACAATACTAAGGAATCGCCAGTGCAACGGCACCACTAGCCCCCGTAGTTACTATTTGAGAGGGGGCAGGAAATCAAAACCAGCATATAACATACACTACTCCGTTTGGAATATAGCAGCTCGGAGATATTGCCAAAGATATCGGAATTTGTGGGTTCGGAGATGATCCTCGGGAACTGTTTCAAGCCACTAATCATCAGAGAATAGTACACGGTCTGGATGACGCCGAGGAAAGGCAATTGATTATAATGTGTTTACATCCAAATATACACTCGGCTTTGCCAAACATACAACAACAAGGTGGGGGCACAGATGAGGAATATTGACGTTTATGGGTATTAACAGGGGCGATACTGTAGAGGCGCCAGCCGAGGTGACCATCCCACGGCGTTTGCGTCCCGTTTGTGGACGGTGTTCCAAGGAGTATATGGGACAACGGTAGATCGAGACCAGTTCGGACCAGAGCCCTTAAATAGATGGTTAAGGACATTGGTGGCTCACTCTACCGATGAATCTAAAAAGGTATTAGACATGTTTGATCCCACTGACCCTACACATAATGAGGCATGGATACTGAGGAAAATGAGTAGAACATGGGAAAAGGAGACACAAAGGCCAAATAAACCCGCTAATGGGACATTGCTGTCCGTTGGAGGTAAGGCAACTGCCTGGACAAATGAGGGTAGGGGACCCACTCCAAATATCACCCCACCACACTATCAAGTGGCTAGGAGAGCCAGAGGAAATGAAACAGTGTCCAGAACAGGGAGACTTGGAGGTGGAGTGTTTAAATGCTATAATTGTGGCCAAGAGGGACACATCAAGAGAGAATGTCCAAACCTGAGAAGTGGGAGACTAGGGCAAGGAGGTGTGACCTTGGAGGGGCCAGACAGAACAAGCCCACAAAACAATGTGGTGGAGACATTGCCATCTGGGGGATTGTTCCCCGAGCTTCAATGACGGTGTCAGGCCTCACCAACATGGGTGTGTGACACAAGGTGGGACGAAACTGGAAGACCTCTAGGAAATGGTTGGGTCAGAGGCCACCCTGTTACCTTTTTATGGGACACTGGAGGATCCCGAACCACCGTCAACACCACTAACGTAACTAACGCAAACTGGGAAATACAAGGTAAAATTATCTTGTGGATTTACAGGTCATTCACAAGTGGAACACGTGAGTGCACCCTCAGAAGTTAGAATAGGAGACGTAGCATTAGAACATTCCACAGTGCTGGTTGAATTACCCCGGGAGCAGGAACATACACTGGGGAGTGATTACATGGCCAAAGCTGGACTTTGTTTTGATCCAGTTAACTGTGTGATTTGGCGAATGCCAACTGGTATGAATGATACATGTCACAGACAAATTCCAGTAGGTGAATATCAGGATATTACCATGGGGGAAATGTGGATAAAACCAGAGGAGATGAGCAGTGACCACATGGTACAGCAAATCATTACACAAAACTCAGGGGCATTTGCACGGTACAAGCATGACTGTGGAAAGATGGCTGGCAGTGTGTGCATACAAGGTCCAGACCCCAAACCACAGAAGCAATATGGGTTTCCAAAGAAAGCTGAGGAAGATGTGGGTAAGGTAATACAGAGTTTGGTACAACAAGGGGTACTGAGACCCGTAGCATCAACTAATAACTCACCCATATGGCCCGTGAGGAAACCAGATGGTAGTTGGAGATTGACAGTAGACTATCGAGAGCTGAATAAAGTAACCCCTTTAACAGCCCCAACTGTAGCAACTAACTCAGAAACAGTAGTCAAACAGAATGAAAAAGCGCAATGGTTTACAGTTTTAGATATAAACAATGGATTTTGGTCTCTCCCATTAGAAAGAGAGTGTCAATACAAGTTTGCATTTGCCTTTCAGGGACAGCGGTATACATGGACTGCCCTCCCACAGGGGTTCCATAATTCCCCATCTATATTTCACCAGCATTTAAAGGCAGGCTTAAAGAGGTTATCAAAGCCTGATTGCTTGGTCCAATATGTAGATGATTTACTCCTGCAGACGTAAACTAAGCAGGAACATTATCAGCTATTGACAGAACTGTTGCAATTATTGCATGCATTGAGACTAAAGGTAAATCCCAAAAAAGCACAGATGATGAAACAAGAAGTTAGTTATTTGGGAATGACCTTGACACTGGGGAAAAGAGAAATTGATAAATGAAGAGTAGAGTCGGTTATGAAACTGCCTATTCCTCACGATGTGAAAGGGCTGAGGTCCTTTCTGGGGCTAATAGGCTACTGTAGGGATCACATTGATGGATTTTCCACTAAGGCAGCTCCTTTAATGGAGTTACTGAAAAAGAACATGGCGTGGGGATGGAAATCAGAACACACCCGCCCATCACAGATCTGAAGCAAGCGTTGGCCACTGCGCCTGCTCTAAAAACCCCAAATCCAAATGAGCCATTCTCATTGGAGGTGGCTACAGCTGATAGCACCCTCTCAGCAGTGCTGTTACAGGAGACACTTGGGAAGTTAAGACCAGTAGCGTATGCATCATGCACGCTCTCACCAGTAGAACAGGGTATGCTGTATGTGAAAAAACACTTGTTAGCAGTTTTCTGGGCAGGACAACATTTCAACTACATAGTGGGACTTAATCCACTTACGATATTGACAGAACATACACCCATACAATTAGATGGAAGGATTAAAGATGGCTCAGTGAGCCAAAACAGAATTGCCAGGTGGACATTGCTGTTGCAAGGGAGAAATGTAACTGTGAAACGAGTAAGTGCAACCACTTTGTTAGCTGACAACCTGGTGTACCAAGGTGGTGAACATGAGTGTCAGGTTCTGTAGCTAATGATCCCAAGGGACCATTTGTATCAAAACAACAGGAGGGGGTAGAGACAAATCAGACAAAATAATGCTTGAGACCAAAGACACAAAGGAGAAGGGAAAACCTGACTTTAAAATTTTTGTGGATGGCTCCTCATCAGTACAGGATGGTGAGAGCAGAACTGGGTGTGTGTGGCATTTACGTAGAGGATGAACAAGGACAGGAAAGGTATAGTATAGCTTTAAAGCTACCCAAAACCATGAGTGCACAAGCAGCAGAATTGGCAGCTGTAGCATACGTGGTTAGCCACCCAGAATATTTTCCACCTGGATCAGTCATACACTCTGATAGTATGTATGTTTGTAACAGCCTTACAGAACATTTGCCTCTGTGGGAAGCAAGAGGGTTTGTTTCAGCTGACAAAAAGCCCCTTCCATCTGCTGCTCTGTTGCAATATATATTTGAAGAAGCAAAGGGGAAAGAAGATGGAGTTGTAAAGGTGAAAGCTCACTCCAAATTGTCCCCTGAGGGGAATAAGAAGGCTGATGAGTGAGCAAAGCAAGGTGCTTTAAATGGGCAGGAATGGCAACCACAGATTGGGGAGATGGGAAGGCAGGAGGAAAGCAGATTAAGGTTATGGATTTATCTGAGGAGCAGAAGAAGGATAAAGAATTTTAAAAAATAATAGAAGAAGTAAGGTCAGAAATGTATGAAGAATACAAGGGTGTGCATGTTAAAGATGGAGTAGTCCTATATGAAGGAAAGTTTGTGGTTCCAGAGTCAGGAAGAAATCAGATGATCCACTGGTACCATCATTTATGGGGACACCTGGGAGCTGAAAGAACCCTGGAAAAAAATCAAGGAGGTGCGTTGGTGGCCTAGGATGAAGGAGGATGTGGAACACTATGTCAAGAATTGTTTGATTTGTGCACAATATAATCCTGATGGAAATGTAAAGAAAGGAGCCCTCCGACATACCAGACCAGTGGAAGGACCTGGGACTAATTTACAGATAGATTATGTTGGACCCTTGCCACCAACCACAGGAGGGTACAAATATATCCTTGTAGTGGTAGACACTCTCACCAAATGGGTGGAAGCTTTCCCAACTAAGACTAACACAGCCAAAGCTACTGCAAAAATCTTATTGGAAAGGGTTTTTACTCGTTGGGGATTACCTCAGAGTATAGAGTCAGATAGAGGCACACATTTTACAGCCCAGATAATGCAAGATGCCATGGCACTTTTAGGAATTAAGCAGAGATTTCATATACCCTATAGACCACAGTCTAGTGAAATTGTGGAAAGAATGAACTGAACTTTAAAAAAATGATGGCCAAAATGGTACAACAACATCGAACAACATGGCAAGCAGTTCTGCCTTATGTGTTGATGGTAATAAGGAATACAGTGGCATCTTCAACAGGTTACACCCCTTATAAACTCATGACTGGAAGAAACATGAAAGGGTTAGAGGAGTTGTTAGGGTTAGATTTGTCAGAACCTGAAATAGATGGGATTGTGTCAGAAAAGTGGGTACAACAGTTGGTAGAGACAGTGAAAGAGGTCAATTATATGGCAGCTCATCAAATAGGAAAGAAGAAGCAGCAGAGTAAAGCCTACTTTGACTCAAAAGTCTGTCCCATAGAATTAAGCCCAGGACAAAGAGTGATGATTAGAATACACCAACCCACTTCATTTTTAAATCCAATGTTTGCAGAGCCCTATGAAATCATAGACAAAACAAGTCCATCAGTATACAGGGTGCTAACTTCTCCAGATAAAAATGGATGGTACCATAACCAGTTGAAATTGAGGGCGAGAAACAGGAAAATTATCATCATCGACATGTAACAATTGATGTACATGATAGTCCCAATTTTGGAGACTTGACAATTGATGTACACAATAGTTCTGATTTGGAAGATCTGAATTTGGAATAGTTATTCCAAGAAGATGGCAACAGATCTGACCAAGGAGGAGTTTTTCCATTTTTTCAGTTTGAAAAACAGGGGAGATGTGTAAATAAAATAAGAAGGAGAAATACATTGGTTGCTGCCTCCCCTGTCTTGAAATGAAATTGGGTGAGAAAAGATAGACGACTTGAGTCCAAAGATGATTGGGAGCCTAGATTGCATGGGTTGGAATACCAGATAGAAAACATGGATTTAAAGTAATTCAAGATTGAAACTGGAAATAAGAGCAGATATTACCCTTTGTGTATTTACAGATTTAATTCAATATGAAGAGAATAATGCATTTTATGGTGATGGAATTGACCATGATTGGGTCATGAATGATCATGCTTCTGAAACATTACTGCCGATGAACTTGTCAACAACAACGTCATTATGAAGACTATTCGGTGATCAAAAGAAACTTTTCTCAATGGATACGGGTAATACGGGCACATGTGGAAGAAATGGAAGACTCGAATTTGTATTATGCTGGGGTAGATGGTTTGATGTGTGTGGATAAAACATTAAATATTCCATAGGGTACTGGGTACTTGTGATGATGATAAAGAGAGGTTTTATGTGGGTGCAGTATTCCACATTCCCCATCATGGAAATAATTTAACTTACTCTTTGAAAAGGGTTCAGAATGTAGGTAAATATCATGAGAATACTTGGATATCCTCAAGCAACCCACCAAAACATGCTATTGTTATGAATGGTATCAGAAAAGGAATAGATTTATCAAAATGTCGTGAGGGGGGAACCACTGGGCTTGTCCAAAAGAGATGACTAGACAAAAACTTGTGGATTGTGGATTTAATACTTATGAAAATTGCTCATTGTCTGTTTTGCCTGTGGGTAATGATTCTTTTCTGCAGTATGCACTGGTGGGACAAACATCAGCTATGAGTTATACCAAGGGATGGAAAGAGTGTCCTTTGGAAAGTCACAATGTTGCAACTGAGGATGTGACTTTAAATTTGACTATTGGAGGACAAACTTTGCCTAAACCAGCAGTGGAGAAGGTAGTGGAGGAAAGTCTTTCAATCCAACGAACTGATACAGATCGATATTTGTGGGACTATGTTGTCACTGAGTTGCCACCGATTCCTCATTTGACTGCAGACTGGACACAAGTGGTGGAGGAGGCAAAGGAAATAATTCATCAGTGGTCTGAACATTCAAAAGTTATTAAGACACATACTGAGAAGGCAAATGAAATGTTGAGTGACTTGGACTTTTGGGATAAATTCTGGAATCGGGGATCAAATGTTCAAATACATCCATGGGTGAGGATAATCTCACATGCTGCAGTAATATTCATTTTTTGTACACTGATGATTGTACTTAATGTGTATCAACTCAGAAGATGGAAGGCTGAAATTATGCAAAAGGTAGAGGGGAATGATTTTGCACTACTGAAAAAAGATGGCCAGTATAAAAATTCCTTGAATGTAGTAAGTAAAAGTTATAATGTAAGTGCAGCACACCTGCAGGGGTCAATAGAACAGAGGAGGATAATGATCCTAAGATAAATCTTTGGATCAAGAGGAGGGAGATGTTGGCCAGAAAGAATGACAATCTTCAAATCAGTGAATTCAAATGAATCAAGGACAGTGGAAACGGTCTTTGTTCTTGCCATGTGCTTGGGGGATGGAGGCTGCCATTTTGTGAAGACACTCGATTCTCCATTTTGTGAGCTTGACATGCTGGACTTGATTAGTGTTTTAAAGAAGGCACAAAGACTCTTCAGGTGATCTGCTGGACTGGAGGTCATTTCCAAATAAGGAGTTGTTTGTGAGGTGTTCTTTGGTTGGCTATAACATGCAGACTTGTGAATGCCTGAGGCGATTCGAGCTCATTGCTGACTGAGAACAAAGAGCCATGAGTCAGCAACTGTCCCTTGATGAGGAGAAGACAATAGACAATAGGCTGCTTTGGACCAGAGCCAATTACACCTGACCTGTGGCCAATGACACGGGAATGCGACGTTTGAATTGATAAGCAATGGATATAAAAGTGGATGCTTTGTGTGTTCCGGTGGCGGTAACTTTGAAGAATAACCATCGCAGACACAAGCGAGAAGAACCCTGCGTGAAGAGAGGCACATGGAGAGTGAGTGGGGACCACGAGGAACGAGGGGCGCCTGGCCAGGGTAAATTCCTCCGCCCGGGTAATACCTTTGCTATACTTTGACTATCCAGGAGAGTCAGGGATACTTAGCAGGTGTACGCACAAGGTATTTAGTGTATGAATTCTCGTATTTGTTAGTTTGAACAATAAAGGTAATTGTCAGTAAATACCGATCTCTCTGAGCCTCACTCAGAATCATTGGAAGAGGTAGAAGCGGTATCTCTCTATCTCTCTCTTTTTCCAACAACAGACATACGAATATGCAAGGAATGGGGGGGTTAAGATTGTGTACAGACAGAAGAGATTTAGTTTAATCTGCCATCATGGTGAGCACTGACTCAGTGGGCCGAGTGGCCTGTTCTACAGTGCGTTCTATTTCTCTTTTGCTTAGTTATACACTTCGGACTAGTTGCCAGGTACTTAGCAGGAGATCTAATCAGGAACTGGCCAGAAGGGTAATAAATTACGAAGGACTTGGCTCAATATTGACTGCTCGTGAGCAAGAATTATTCAGTTATTGAGCTACTCAGGAAATAATCATAGCTCAGTCTTCAGTGAATGAAAGGCATAATGTCTTTTCCTATTGAAAAGCTTTATCCATTGGCACCGAGCCATGCAGGTGGCATATGGAAGGGAAGAGAGTAAATAAGATCCAGTATTTATAACAGAACCTGCAAGATGTCAATAAGATTGAAAGAGTGCAAAGACAATTTACAATTATGTTGCCCGGATCTGAGGACCTGAGTAATAGGGAAAGGTTGAATAGGTTTGGACTTTATTCCCTGGAGCGTAGGAGAATGAGGGGAGATTTGATTGGTATACAAATTTATGAGAGGTATAGATAGGGTGAAAGCAGACCTTTTCTACTGAGGTTGGTTGAGACTAGAACTAAAGGTCATGGGTTAAGGGTGAAATTTGAAATGTTTAAGGGAAATCTATTCACAGTGCAAGAGTGGGATGAATTGCTGGAGGTGCTGGATGAGGGTTCATTTTCAACGTTTAAGAGAAGTTTGTATAAGTACATGGATGGGAGGGGTATGGAGGGCTATGGGACAAGGCAGTGTAGTAGTTTGGCAAGGACTAGATTGGTCAAAGGGCCTATTTTTGTGCTGTTGTGTTCTATAATTCTCGACAACTTTGTGGTAATGCTTGTTGCACTTTTGGTTTCCAGAATTTAATCAGTGGATAATTAAGCTGTCAACTTGTGCGCAGAAACGCCTCACATTTCTGTCCAAGATCATAATCGATTTTTATTTAAGGGACACATATTGTTCAAAATTAATGGGGATAAAAGTCTTTTTCCCAGGCCAGAAATGGCTAATAGGAGGGGGCATAATTTTAAGGTGATTGAAGGAAAGTAGAGGGGGGATGTCAGAGGCAGGTTTTTTACACAGAGAGTGGTGGGTGTGTGGAACCCCCTGCCAGAGGTGGTGGGAGAGACAGATATATTAGGGACATTTATAAAACTGTTAGATAGGCATATGCAAGATAGAAAAATGGAGGACTATGTAGGAGGGAAGAGTTAGATTAATCTTTGAGGAGGTTATAGGGTTGGCACAACATTGTGGGCTGAAAGGCCTGTACTATGCTGTAGTGTTCTGTGTTGTAAATTTTGTTATTGTAGTGTTATAGAATGGCTTCCAGTGATAATGGGATGGCTTGAGGAGATTTCTGAAGTGTTCTCCTCAGGATTGCTGGAGACACAGACCAAATGCCAAGATGGCGCTGAGACGCAGCTTGCACTGGCCACTCAGGAGCCGATTATCTGTTATTTGTGATGTGGGGTGCCGTGCACAATCAGAATCGGTTGAAAACGGATGTGGGAGCACGGAGGAACATTGGGAAATCTCCAGGAAGACCTTCTTCGTTGCCGCTGATGTTGTGAGGTCTGGGTCTCTGCTGGGAAGAACAGGTCCCCAGTCCTCGGGGTCGCGTTGCCGGTGGCCAGCAGCAGGGGTGATGTAGTGCACTCGGCAGAGGATGGTGCTCGGAGAGGCTGTGCCGGAGGGGATGGTCGGAGGTTAGATGGACTCGGAATCCACTGTGGTCAGGTCGCTTTCACTGTGTGCTGTGTCTGTGAGGCTGGTTTCGACAGAGCTTCCATTGTGTGCTGCGTCTGTGAGGCTGAGTCAGGCAGCACCGTGGAAGTCCATAGCGGGGGTATTCCCTTCTGCCGCTGGCATGGGATGATGAGTCTATCGGGACCCTGAGGACTTGTGAAAACTGTGTGATGGTTTCTTTCGAACTTATAGTCTTTTAACATCTTTGGACTATTTTTACTGTGCCTATGGTCTGTTTTTTTTTAATCAATTATGCTATTGTTTGCACTGTTGTAACTATGTGGTTTTGTGCAGGTCTTGTAGCTTTAGTTTTTGGTTTTGTTTTGTCAGCAGCCTCTCCGGACTCTGGATTGGGGATTGCCAAACGTTATGTGGATTTTCTGGTGTAGTCTGTTTTGTCATGTGCTTTGTTGATATCATTCTGGGGAAAGTTGTTTCATTTTTTAACTGCATGTGGTTTCTAAATGACAATAAACTGAATCTGAAATGTGTGACAACCGAGTTCCTCCAGCATTTTGTGTGTGTTGCTCTGGATTTCCAGCTTCTGCAGAGTTATGTATAAATTAAATGAGTAGTGCAGAAAGACGGATAAAGTAGTGAGATAGTGTTGATGGATTGTATCTTTGTCCGTTCTGGAATCTGACCGTGGAGGGGAGGACTGGGTGGGTGCTCAGGACTGGGGTAAGGCCATGCTGAGGTTAGGACATGAGCTCTGAAATGCTGCTGAAGGAGCTGGGACTACCACATGCTAGTCAGAGTAGAAATAGGAGGATATTTCAGATGAATACGTGGCTTGAAAAATGGTGTAAGGGGGAGGGGTATTGGAACCAGTTCTGGGGGCAGTGGGACCGGTATAAACAGGACAGTCTGCACCTGGGCTGGACTGGAACCAATGTCCTAGGGGGAGCGTTTGCTACTGCTGTTCAGGAGGCTTTAAACTAATGTGGCAGGGGGATGGGAACAAGTGCAGAGAGACAGAGGGGTGTAAAATGAGGGTATTAGCAAAAAGTAGTAAGGTGAAAAGTAAAAGTGGCAGGCAGGCAAATCCAGGGCAAAAAGCAAAAAGAGCCACTTTTCAACATAATTGTATAAGGGCTAAGAGTGTTGTAAAAACAAGCCTGAAGGCTTTGTGTGTCAATGCAAGGAGCATTCATAACAAAGTGGATGAATTGAATGTGCAGATAGTTATTATTGAATATGATATAGTTGGGATCACAGAGACATGGCTCCAGGGTGACCAAGGATGGGAGTTCAAAATCCAGGGATATTCAATATTCAGGAGGGATAGACAGGAAAGAAAAGGAGGTGGGGTAGCATTGCTGGTTAGAGAGGAGATTAACACAAAAGAAAGGAAGGACATTAGCCTGGAGGATGTGGAATCGATATGGGTAGAGCTGCATAACACTAAGGGGCAGAAAACGCTGGTGGGAATTGTGTACAGGCCACCTAACAATAGTAGTGAGATTGGGGATGGCATTAAACAGGAAATTAGAAATGCGTGCAATAAAGGAACAGTAGTTATAATGGGTGACTTCAATCTACATATAGATTGGGTGAACCAAATTGGTAAGGGAAGAGGATTTCTTGGAATGTATACGGGATGGTTTTCTGAACCAACATGTCGAGGAACCAACTATAGAGCAGGCCATTCTAGATTGGGTATTGAGCAATGAGGAAGGGTTAGTTAGCAATCTTGTCATGCGAGGCCCCTTTGGTAAGAGTGACCATAATATGGTGGAATTCTCCATTAAGATGGAGAGTGACATAGTTAATTCAGAAACAAAGGTTCTGAACTTAAAGAAGGGTAACTTTGAAGGTATGAGGCGTGAATTAGCTAAGATAGACTGGCAAATGATACTTAAAGGGTTGATGGTGGACATGCAATGGCAAGCATTTAAAGATCGCATGGATGAACTACAACAATTGTTCATCCCAGTTTGGCAAAAGAATAAACCAGGGAAGGTAGTGCACCTGTGGCTGACAAGGGAAATTAGGGATAGTATCAAGTCCAAAGAAGAAACATATAAATTAGCAAAAAAAGTGGCACACCTGAGGACTGGGAGCAATTCAGAGACCAGCAGAGGAGGACAAAGGGCTTAATTAGGAAAATGAAAAAAATTATGAGAGAAAGCTGGCAGGGAACATAAAAACTGACTGTAAAAGCTTTTATAGATATATGAAAAGAAAAAGATTGGTCAAGACAAATGTAGGTCCCTTATAGTCAGAAACATGTGAATTGATCATGGGGAACAAGGACATGGCAGACCACTTGAATAACTACTATAGTTCTGTCTTCACTAAGGAGGACATAAATAATCTTCTGGAAATAGTAGGAAACCGAGGGTCTGGTGAGATGGAGGAACTGAGGGAAATACATGTTAGTAGGGAAGTGGTGTTAGGTAAATTGAAGGGATTAAAGGCAGATAAATCTCCAGGGCCAGATGGTCTGTATCCCAGAGTGCTTAAGGAAGTTGCCCAAGAAATAGTGGATGCATTAGTGATAATTTTTCAAAACTCCTTAGATTCTGGATTAGTTCCTGAGGATTGGAGGGTGGCTAATGTAACTCCACTTTTTAAAAAAGGAGGGAGAGAAAAACCAGTGAATTATAGACCAGTGAGTCTGACATCGGTGGTGGGGAAAATGCTAGAGTTGGTTATCAAAGATGTGATAACAGCACATTTAGAAAGAGGTGAAATCATCAGACCAAGTCAGCATGGATTTGTGAAAGGAAAATCATGTCTGATGAATCTTATAGCATTTTTTGAAGATGTAACTAGTAGAGTGGATAGGGGAGAGCCAGTAGATGTGGTATATTTAGATTTTCAAAAGGCTTTTGACAAGGTCCCACACAGGAGATTCGTGTGCAAACTTAAAGCACACGGTATTGGGGGTATGGTATTGATGTGGATAGAGAATTGGTTGGCAGACAGGAAGCAAAGAGTGGGAGTAAGCGGGACCTTTTCAGAATGGCAGGCAGTGACTAGTGGGGTACCGCAAGGCTCAGTGCTGGGACCCCAGTTGTTTACAATATATATTAATGATTTAAACGAGGGAATTAAATGCAGCATCTCCAAGTTTGCAGATGACACAAAGCTGGGTGGAGGTGTTAGCTGTGAGGAGGATGCTAAGAGGATGCAGGGTGACTTGGATAGGTTAGGTGAGTGGGCAAATTCATGGCAGATGCAATTTAATGTGGATAAATATGAGGTTATCCACTTTGGTTGCAAGAACAAGAAAACAGATTATTATCTGAACGGTGGCTGATTAGGAAAAGGGGAGGTGCAATGAGACCTGGGTGTCATTGTACACCAGTCATTGAAGGTGGGCATGCAGGTACAGCAGGCGGTGAAAAAGGCAAATGGTATGTTGGCATTCATAGCAAAAGGATTTGAGTACAGGAGCAGGGAGGTTCTACTGCAGTTGTACAAGGCCTTGGTGAGACTGCACCTGGAGTATTGTGTGCAGTTTTGGTCCCCTAATCTGAGGAAAGACATTGTTGCCATAGAGGGAGTACAGAGAAGGTTCACCAGATTGATTCCTGGGATGGCAGGACTTTCATATGAAGAAAGACTGGATCGACTAGGCTTATACTCACTGGAATTTAGAAGATTGAAGGGGGATCTTATTGAAACGTATAAAATTCTAAAGGGATTGGACAGGCTAGATGCAGGAAGATTGTTCCCGCTCCAGAACGAGGGGTCACAGTTTAAGGATAAAGGGGAAGCCTTTTAGGACCGAGATGAGGAAAAACTTCACACAGAGAGTGGTGAATCCATGGAATTCTCTGCCACAGGAAACAGTTGAGGCCAATTCCTTGGCTATATTTAAGAGGAAGTTAGATATGGCCCTTGTGGCTAAAGGGATCAGGGGGTATGGAGAGAAAGCAGGTACAGGGTTCTGAGTTGGATGATCAGCCATGATCACACTGAATGGCGGTGCAGGCTCGAAGGGCCGAATGGCTTACTCCTGCACCTATTTTCTATGTTTCTATATTTCTACCACTGCCAAAGCTAGGCTGGTGTGGTAACGTAGCAGTTGACATAACATTTTACACTCCCAGCAATCTGGGTTCGATTCCTGTAAGAAGTTTGTATGTTCTCGCTGTGACCGCATGGGTTTCCTCCAGGTGCTCAAGTTTCCTCCCACATCCCAAAGACAGGGTGAGTGAATAGTAAGCATGCCATGTTGGCACTGGAAGCTTGGTGATACTTACCGGCTGCCCTCAACACGCCTCCAGACTGTGTTGCTCATTGACATAAAATAACACATTTCACTGTATGTTTTGATACGTTTTGACAGATTAAGTTTATCTTTAAATTACTGGTGGGTTCACAGTTCATACTGCTGGGTGCCACCTCCCTCTAGTGGCAAAGACTAGAACTGTACCACAATTAGCCCTTGACACCCATCAGGTAAGCAACACGCAAAATGCTGGAGGGACTCCGCAGATCAGGCAGCAATTGAGGAGGAGAATAAATAGTCAGCATTATGAACTGACACTCTTCATCAGAACCGAGGATGTGGAAATTCAGTCCACTGGGTCTCTGCCTGTATGATGTTTATAATCAGAATCAGCTTTATTATCACTGACAGATTCTGAAATCAGTTTTGCAACAGCAGTGCAGTACAAGACATAAGGATATTACTATAAGTTAGAATTAGAAAAATACAAAAATCAATATATAGTGGGAAAAGAGCAAAATAGTGTGGTAGTGTTCATGGACTGTTCAGAAATCAGATGGCAGAGGGGAAGAAGCTGTTCCTAAAACAGTGTGTGTCTTCAGGTTTCTGTAACCATTCCCCCCTCCCCAGCAAGTCTCCTGCTGCCCCCTCACAACCATCTTTTTCTCCTTGTTCTGGCCTCTAGAGGCGCAATTCATTTTGTGTGAACATTACTTCCTGTATACGAGTTGGCTTTCATACTATTTCCTGGATGGATTAGTTTTGATTTGATTTGAAGCATGTGGTAGAAAATAACACACCACCATTCACTCATTATTTGCCCTTGAAACAGCAATATCTGTGAGTTTTAAGTTTCTGTTAATGTTGGTAAAGAGTTAGCCGATAGATTTTGAAGGAAGTATTGTTTATTGTTTACTTTTAGCAAGATATTGTTGCCCCACTCTTGCTTACATGGCTTAGTTACAGAATATTGTGTATGTGTATTACCTTGGTTAACACCAGTTGTGAGAATAATCAATAGGTGCACAATGATTCTGTATTAAATTTAATACATATTTTACTTAACTTTCTGCAGGTTCACAAGGAATAGACCTCATTAAAACACTGAAGAAAGGTTCCATCTCAGGTGAATTTTGAGAAGTGGTTTAACTCATTACATAGTTGTGTACATATGCACTGTGAGGGCAGTGAACTACTTCATTCCAGTACAGAAAAACACATGGGAATGCAAGAGGCCGCAGAGAGTAGTGGACACATCACAAGCACACCCCCCATCAATGACAGCATCTACAGGAGGTACCACATCCGGGCCATACCATCTCCTTGCAGTGACCATCAGGCAAGAAGTCCCACACCAACAGGTCCAAAGGACATTTACTTCCCCTTATTTATTCAGCTCTCAAACCAACTGCTCAACCCCAATCCCTACAGTTCAGCAACACCACTTTGACCATTTTGCATTGAAGTGGATTTCCTTCTTGTTCTTGCTTGTAAATATTATATTTCTGTTTTTCTCATGAATCCTGTTTGTGTAGCGCCATGTGCCAGTGACACTGCAGCAAGCAGGTACTTCATTGTACCTGTGCACACATCCATTCCGAACTGATTTCACAACCTACAGACTCACTTTCAAGGACTCTACAACTGCTCTCAGTATTATTTTTTTTATCTGCACAGTTTATTTTCTTTTAACAGTCTCAGTCTGCTTATGTAAAGCTTTTCATAAACTAGACCTTGAGTAGAATTGGGCCATGTGGCCCATCGGGTCCACTCTACCATGGCTTAAGTATTATCCCTCTCAAATCCATTCTCCTACCTTCTTCCCATAACCTTTAATGCTTCTAATAAATTTATCGTATTTCTTTATTTTCCTGTAAATAACTGCCAGTAAATGAATATCAGGGAAGTGTATAGAGCCATTTACCATATACACTTTGAAAATACTTGACTTTGAAAAGTACATGGGTGGGAAAGATTCAGACGGATGTGGCTAAATGCAGGCTGGTACCTCAGTCAGCATGTACGAGTTGGGCTGAAGGGCCTGTTTCTGTGCTGTATGACTCGATTTATCAGTAAATGTCAGACATGGAGCAGGTACATTGTGAACAGCAACACAGGGTTTTGTGATCATGTTGACTTGTGATCCGACTCGGTTTGTTCAATTTCTTAGCATTCTAGAAGGTACAGAAGTTACTCTCCTACAGGCATTATGTTCTTGAATGGACCTGCACAACCCTCACAATGGAACTGCAGACCACCTCCATGGACTACATCTTTAGAATCAGAATCAAGTTTATTTTCACTGACAAACCTCATCAAATTTGTTGTTTTGTGGCAGCAATAAAATATGCTATAAACTAAATTAAGAAATTATAAATTATAAAAAAGTAGTGCAAAAATAGTGAACATAAACACACGAGATTCTGCAGATGCTGGAAATCCAGAGCAAATCACACCAAGATGCTGGAGGAACTCAGCCGGTCAGGCAGCGTCCATGGAGAGGAATAAGCAGTTGACATTTCGGGCTGAGACCCTTCGTTAGGAAAATAGTTCATGGACTTTCAGAAGTATGAAGAAGCTGTTCCTAAAATGATGTGTGTGTGTCTTCAGGCTCCTAAACCTCCTCCCTCATGGTTGTAATAAGAGGGCACGTACTGGGTGATGGGGGTCCTTAATGATGGATACTGCCTTTTGGAAGATGGCTAGTGCCTGTGATGGAGCTGGCTGAGTTTACAACTCTCTGCAGCTTTATCCGAGCCTGTGCATTGGAGCCTCCTTATGAGACGGTGACGTAACCAGTCAAAGTGCTCTCCATGTTGCACCTGTAGAAATTTGTCAGAATCTTGTTCTGCACAGCCTTTTTCTCTTTTTTTTTAAACCGAGTGGTATAATTTATATTCTATGTGTATTGCCTGTGATGCTGCTGCAAGTTTTTCATTTAACCTGTACCTCACCGTACTTGACAATAAACTCGATTTGAGTGGACTCCACCCAGCCTGGACATTCCCTCATTGGGAAGATGATACAAGAGCTTGAAAAGATGTACCGCCAGGCTCAAGGACAGCTTCTACCCTGCTGTTATAAGACCATTGAGTGATAAGATGGACTCTTAACTTCACAGTCTACCTTGTTAAGACCTTGCACTTCTTCAATAACTTTTATACTTTATTCTGCATTATTGTTAGTTTGCTTTATTCTGATTCGATGCATCATGTAAAGATTTGATCTGTATGAACAGAATACAAGTTATTGACTGTATCTGGATACATACTGTGTGAAAATAATAAACTAATTTACCAATCTCAATCTACAGCATCCTGACCTTGTATCTTATCGTCTCCCTGCTCTGCACTTTCTCTGCAACTGTGACACTTTATTCAGCATCCCGTTACAGCTTTTCCTTTCCACCACCGGTCATCCCAAGGCTTTACAGCACCAGCTGCAAGAGCAGGGGTTCAATTCCCACCACAGCCTGGAAGCAGTTTGGACATTTTCCTTGTGACTGTGTTGTCCCACGTTCCAGACACATAGGGGTCAGGGTTAGGGATGTGGGCGTGCTACATTGGTGCCAGAAGCAAGGCCACGGTGGTAGGCTGTTCCCAGCACATCATTGCTGCAAATGACGCATTTTACTGTACGCTTCGATGAACTTATGAAAAAAAGCTAATCACATCAGTATAATGAACTGTATGGATAACTTGCAAAACCAGGTTTATCACTATAGTTCAGTACGTATGGAATAATAAACCTATACCCTCATGCTCTACCACCAATGTGTTAACAGTATACACAGACATACAGGAAAAAGCAGAGGCAGCAGGTGGAAGTGGAGGTTTAATACAAGTGTTCACATCTACAAAAGAGAAATGGTTGTCAGAGACAGGAGGGTCACCAGGGCCGAGAGGCTGCCACAGGACCAGGTGAGTGACGGGAACCCGATTTTACCCACTGCGGCATCGCAGCCTGGAAGAATATACAGTAACAGCATAGAAGAAGAAAGAAAAGGAGGCCACTTTGTCTCTTGCAAGGGACAATCATTCAATAAAATGACTGCCCTTTCACCTGTGTCTCTTTCCGCATCTCCTAAATCCCACAACATCCAAACATTTTTTTTGACATCTGTGATTGAGGCTCCACCATTCTTCTGCACTAAGTATACAAAAGACTCACTGTACTCCAGATGAAGAAACTCCATCCATTTCTGTCTGAATTTTGAGTCAGTGGCCCGTTACTGTTGACGACCAGGTCATTAGCTCCACCTCTAACCCCTCAGGCTCTGTCAGAATTCATTTCAATGGGATCACAATATGTTCATCTGAAGTCAGAGTATAGACCCCATCTCTCTCGTCCTGGAACAGACAGAAGGGTCACCAGGACAGAGAGACCACTGAGTTAAAATACGACGCAACAAAAATCCATCCAGTGAAACTCCATTTCAAGGAGCCAAATTGGGATGGCACCAAGATTAGCATAACATTATTACAGCGTCGTGACCCAGGTTCAATTCCTGTCACTGCCCCCGGACCATGTAGGTTTCCTCCCACATCCCAAAGACAGGCAGGTTAGTAGATCAATTGGCCATGTGTGTAATTGGGTGGCATGTTTGGATAGAAGGGCCTGATAATGTGCTGTGTCTCTAAATAAAATAAAAATCCAAGAGGAACTTCAACAGGACCTTGTTAAGAGACCAAACTTTCATAGATGAGAAGAAAGATCTTAGAGCAGACAAAGAGGCCATCTCTTTCAAACAGACTTGATGGGCTGGAAAAGACTTCTGCATTAAATGCTCACCTTTTCTACTAAAATAACTATACAAAGTTTTTATACACCTGCTCTACCCTGAAACCACTGCCTATAAATGGTAAGAAAATGTAATTTTCCAAGAAATTTTATTCAGATACTTTTAACTCCTTGAATTTTGGTGCAATGATATAGTTGGCTGGTGTACCATCACACCCTGAATGGAGGTAGTACAGAAGGGATTTACCAAGTTGCTGCCTGGATTAGAGAGCATGTCTTATGAGGGCGAGTCAAGTGAGGTTAGACATTTCCCTTTGGGGTGAAGGAGGGTGAGAGGTGGCTTGACAAGGGCGCACAAGATAATAAGAGGCATGGATAGAGTGGCAACTTTTACCCAGGGCAGAAACAGCAGATAGGAGGGGGCTTACTTTTAATGTGTTTGGAGAAAAGCATAGGAGGGGTGATGTTAGGGGTTTTTAAACACAGAGTGGTAGGTATGTGGAACACCCTGCCAGGTGTGGTGGTTGAGGCAAATACATCTGAGGCATTTAAAAGACTCCGAGATACACACATGGGATGATAGAAAAATACTGATTATGTGTTAGATTGATCTTAGAATAGGTTTAATGGTCAGCACAACACTGTGGGCTGAACGGCCTGTATTGTTCTATGTTCTAATAAATGATGGAAAATGACCCTTCTCCAGGCCTGGTGAAGGGTAATAGGTGTGGGTGTGCAGAGGTGACTCAAGACAAATGGAACCAGTAACCCACCAACTCAGTTCATGGTTGGTGCTTGGTCTGGGGTCAGGGGGGAGGGGGTTTCTTGATCAAGGTATTTTGATTAGTTGGCTTGTCTATTGGCAGGTTGGTGTTGATGGTACTGCAGGAGTAGACCTCGGGGGGGGGGGAATAGACCAGCACTCACCTCCCCCAAACCCCCAGTGTCCCAGCCCACATCAAGTCCTGTTCGCCCACCCCCTACTCCTGACCCGCACCGATCCTTGGTCTCGCCCTCCTTTGCTGTCCATGCCCCTCCCTTCCTCTGTAGCCTCCTCTTGCCCCTACAACCCTTCACAGTTCCTACTCTCCTCCAATCCAGGGCAGCATAGCAGCCTAGATGCTTTACAGTGTCAGAGTTCAGGGTTCAATTCAGTTGATCTTTAAAGAGTTTGTGCGTTTTCCCCAAATCTGCGCGAGTTTCCTCCCACATTCCACTGAGGTACAAGTTAGGGTTAGTGAGGTTGGGCATGCTATGTTGGTGCTGGTAGCTTGGCGACACTAGAACATCTTCAGACTGTGTTGGCCATTGAAGCAAAACACCGCATTTCACTGTAGGTTTCCATGTACATGTGACAATGTATAATGTACCTCTACCCTGGACAGGCTGATTTCTACAACTCTTCCACTATCTCCCTTCGCGATCTTTACTCCCATCGAGTCCTGGCCTTTGGCTCTTCCCCGGGTTCGGTCACTGTCCTTTGGTGGCTGCATCTCCGGCTGACAGAGCCTCGAACCCCGGCATTCCCTTGTTTCTCCATCCCCTTAAAGCCCACCCTGCTTCAGCTATTCCCCTGAGGGAGCCAGACGCGGGCCGATGACTGAAAGAGTTAAAGGGAACCTTCTTCACTCAGGTGGTGCAAGAGTGGAGCAAGCTGCCGGCTAAAAGCAGATGCAGGTTCAACTGCAGCATTTAGGAGAAGTTTGGATGAGTACATTGATGGTGGGTGGGGGGGTGGGGGGAGGGATAGGATACAGTCTCGTTTTTTTAGTAGAGAGAGAGCGGTGCTGAAAACAGTTGGTGTTTCGGGCCGAGACGTTTCATCAGGACTGGAAAAAATATGGCTGAAGGCAGAATAGGAACACAAGATATTCTGCAGGTGCTGGAAATCTTGAGGCAGAATAAGAAAGTAGGAGTTAGGGGGAGGATTACAAGCTGGCAGGTGGTAGGTGAGACCAAGTGAGGAAGGAAGATGGATAGGTGGGGGAGGAGTGACAAAGTGAGAAGCTGGGAGGGGATAGGGTGATAGAGGTACAGAGCTGAAGGAGGAATCTGATATCAGAGCACCTTGGACCACGGAGTAAAGAGGAGAAGGAGATGTGATGGGCAGGTAAAAAGAGAGGGGTGAGAAGGGGACCAGAATGTGTGATGGAAAAAGAGAGAAGGAGGGAGGGGTAGAGATTGCCAGAAGTTGGAGAAATCAATTTGCAGTTTGGAGGCTACCTAGATAGAATATGAAGTGATGCGTATGAACAATATTTGAGACTAGCCTTTAACTCTACCTCAGTACATGTAATAATAAATCAATTCCAATGCCGATAGCAGTGGAATGGGAATCAATGATGGCTTCTTTAGGCAAAGGGTGGTGAATCTAATTGCTGCAGAATGCTGTGGAAGCCATGTCAATGGGCATATTTAAAGCAGAGGCTGACAGACTCTTATTAGTAATAGTGTCAAAGGTTACAGGGAGAAGGCAGGCAAATGGGGTTGAGAGGGGTAATAAGTCACCCATGATGGAATGTCAGAGCAGATGATTGGCCTAATTTGGCTTCTATATTTTATGGTCTTATGGCAGGATGATCGGAGTCTTCCTCTGGTCCATCCCGATTTCCCCTTGGGAAATCCAGGAATGGCTTCTGTGCTGAGGAAGAAATGGGGGTCCATCAGATGCTGTTGGGTGTTTCCCCACCAATCCTCACACTGTCCCATACCCCTGCACACTCTCGTCCAATTCTTGATACGTTATCGACATGGGAGGGGCTGCTTGATTGGGTGCGGTGGAGCCTCCATCACTGAGGGCGTTTAAGGCAGACAGGTGGATAAATGTAAAAATCCGGAACCTCGAGTTCGGGCAGACCTGGGGGCAGACAAGGCCTTCCTGAAAGAGTCTCTCATTGCTGAGATGGTCAAGTCCTCTATACCTCTGCTCTTAGACAGGTGTTGTGAAATCGGACCGTCTCTTTCCCTTGGTCTTCGAAGCCACACAACGTGTGACTCTCCACTAACGTTGGCCGACAGCTCCCTTCGGCTGGGTTCTAAGGCATGTTGTCGCTGTCCCGTCCTGTGCTCGCGTGTGTGTGTGTTGTTGCTGTTAACCTGGTAGATGGCTGGTGGTGGGATGAGGTAGGGGTGTGGGAAGGTGTGGCAGGGAATCCAAGGTCAGGTGACACATCTGGTACATCTCTCGCTCTGGGGTTTAAGACAGCTCCTGTTGCTGCTGTGACGACTCACTGATCAGCTGGTGGGGTGAGAAAGGGAGAGAACAACACATTAGTGGTTGGAACAGGGTGGAGTGGGGAGGGGTGGAGAGAGTTGTACATGTGACAAATAAAACTAATTTAATATAATCTAGTCTCTTCTGTCCATATCCCTTCATTCTCTACATATTCATGTGCCTATCCAAGAATATTAAACTCCTCCATTGGATTACCCTCCAGCACTACTGTCAGCAAATGCCACACACCCACCCACTGTGTTTAAACATTCTTTCCCTTCATATCTCCTTTTCAGCTGCTCCCTCCCTTACCTTAAATGCACATCCCCTAATATTTGACATTTTGACCGTGGGATCATAGGTACCAGCTCTCTAGTCTATCTATGCCTCTCATGATTTTCTAATCCTCTTATCAGGTCTCCCCTCAGCTTCAGACACTCCATAGAAGGTAACTCAATTTTATCCACATGGTCCAAAACATCTAGGACTCCCTGTAGTAACAAGAGGGTCATACAATTTCAAGCTCTTTTAAAAAAAAATCTGTATTTTTGACTGTTTTGTCTTCCTCTCTGCTTCTTTCTTCTGCCTCTCACTTCTTTCCCTCTCACACTTTCCATCTTTCTCTCCCCCTCCCTTTCTCTCACTTGCTTCCTCTTTCCTTCCTCTATTGCTTATTTTCTCTATTCCCTCTCCCCATTTCCCTCACTTTCTCCCTCCATCCCTCTCTCACTTTCTCTCTTTTCTTCCCCGTCCTGCTCTTCTTTTTCTCTCTCCCTCCAAACACACCATGATGCTCACCTCTCCGTCTCTGGTCTCGTAAGTCTTGATGGTCACTGTCTTTTTGGTGTGGAGCTCCGCATGGCGAGGCTGCTCAGGACTGGTCTCTGGAACGGAATGAATCTCAGGTTTACTGCCACATCCCTGACTTGTTGACAGTAACAGCCATAGGAATGAAGCTCATACCGTTAGGACCGGGAGATTAACATACCTCTGAAACTCAGACTTGAAAACGACTGGATAGGCATCACGATCCTAAAATAAAATCCAATAACAAGAGATCACAAAGACTACCAGGCCAGGGAACTGACACACTGTCAGAGGAACTGAACTGAGGGAAGGGCTGGACTTGTGCATTTAATATTTCAGTAATATTGTAAACATATTGTTTGACCAAGCATTCTTTGTTTACATAACTCATTACAGGTTACACGTAAAAATACGAGAATGGCATACGTCATTACGTCACCAAGTCATAAGTGTGCACCTCACTAAAGTAAAAACTGAGTTACCCCCGGCTTCATGTTTTTCTTTCAATTAGTTTTAAGTTTTTGATTAACAGAACATAACAGTACTGGAGGGGCAGGGGGAGGAGGTGGTCACAATATGGGACGGGCAGGGGAGGAGGAGATCACAATATGGGAGGGGCAGTACTGAGGGAGCGTCACACTGTGCAAGGGGTGGTACTGAATGTCCTGGTAGGCTTGCTGCTGGGCCTGGCCAAGATGGCCGTTCATGGGTCGAGACAGCGGGCTGTCAAGGGCACTGCCCAAACCAACTGCCTGCCCCCCTTCAGGGGCTACAATTGTGCTAGGGTATCCTTAGAGAGGGAGCATGCGAGGATGGGGTATATCCTTGAACAGTGGGCCTCCCAGAGAAATGAGTTTGTTATAGATGGCAATAACTCAATTTTAATTTGAATTCCTTAACTGTATTGTAACCCATAATATTTGTATGAGATTCATATTTGAATAAAGTTTTATATATTTGTAAACAAAAAGGGACAGTATGAGGGAGGGTCACACTACGGAGGGACAGGAATGCCAACACCATGGACCCACCTGCTCTCTTCTCCCTCCAGCAGCTTCCTGTAGGTAGCAATCTCCACATCCAGCGCCATCTTGACATTGAGGAGGTCCTGGTACTCTCGAAGATGCCTGGCCATCTCGTCCTTCAGATGACGGATCTCCTCCTCCAGCCGCGCGATCGTGTCTGTGTAGCCTGCTGCCTCATTAGCAAACCTGTCCTCCATCTCCCTCAACTGGCGCATCAGCGATTCGTTCTGCAGGGAAGAGGTCGGAATCAGAAACAGAACTAGCAGGAGAATCAAAATCAAAATCAGAAACACAAAGACATTCTGCAGATGCTGGGAATCCAGACCAACACACACACACACACGGGCACACACTCAATGCTGGAGGAACTCAGCAGGACAGGCTGCATCTATGGAGAGGAATAAACAGTTGGTAAGTACATGGATGGGAGCAGTATAGAGGGTTATGGTCCAGGTCAGATAGGTGGGACAGAGTAATAGCTTGGCATGGACTAGATGGACAGAAGGACCCGTTTCTGTGCTGTATGTTGGACCAGCGTAAATAGGTGGCAATGGTCAGTAATGAGGCTGTAGGCCAAAGGTTCATTCCCATGCTGTATCTCTCCGTGGCTCAAGATGATTGAGTGACACTTGGCTTGGAACTGTGAATGAATTAAAAATAACTCATCTATTTGCAGAGAGTTTGCCAAGTAACTATAAACATAAGAGGTTCTACAGTTGCCGGAAATCCAGAGTAACACACACACAAGATGCTGGAGGAAGCCAGCAGGTCAGGGAGCGTCTACAGGGAGGAATAAAGAGGCAACGTTTTAGGCCAAGACCCTTCCTCAGGATCAGTTACCAGGTAATTACTTCCCAGAAACTGAGTGGTGCCACAGACTGCTTCAACCTTCATCTTGTGGCCTTTGAATTGTGAAATTCTAAGGTAGTGAAAAGTTTAGATAGTGAAAAAAAGGGCAGGACAGAGCAACAGAAGCTCCAAAGACATTCTTGGGAGAGGAAGGATCTAGGAGAAAGGGCTGCATCTGGGGATGACCTGAAAGTCTGGCCCAGGACAGAGGGCTCTGTCCAGTTGCTGTTGGTGGTCCATGCCCCAGTAGGGGTGATGGGGTTAAGTAAGCGAGCAAGTGTGGGATGTCCCTATGTGCCTACAGGTTGCCACCGTTTCTCTGAAATGCCGACTTTACTCAGTGTCGCAGCTCGGATCTCTCACCAGCTGGTGAAGTGTGGTGTGGAGGTGCATGGGTTTGTGGTAGAGCACTCGGTGACGGGAGGGAGAAACCAGCAGATACTCACGGATCCCTTGAGGGAGTCGATCTCACAGGTGTAGGTCTGGATCTGGTGACGGAACTCCATCGCCTCCTGCTTTGCCTGGCGCAAGGCATCATTGTTCTTGGCCGCACTCTGATTCAGATCTGCTACCTGCGACCAGAGACGAGGGAGGGCAGGCAGTGAATCATGGTGGTCCGCCTCAAACTCTGACCCTCTTCTCCCATCATACAGCAGCCCCTCCTTATGGAAGTAGCACCCTCCTATCACCACCCACACTCTGACACTGTATTGAATCCAGCCATGATCGGAAGCTTATTTTGATGTACATACACCGATGGACCCCCTTACCCAGGCCAGGCTGCCATCAGGAAGAAGGTGTGGAAACCTCAGGACTCTCACCAGCAGGTTCAGGGACAGTTATTCCCCTCAACCATCAGACTCTTGAAGCAACTGGGATAACTTCACTCAGCTTCACTCGCCCCATCACAGCACTGTTCCCACAATCTATGGGCTCACTTTCAGCAACTCTTCATCTCATGTTCTCGATAATTATAATCTCCTTTTTTCATTTGTATTTGCACAGCTCATTGTCTTTTGCCCATGGGTTGTTTGTCCATCCTTTTGGGTGTGGTCTTTCATTGCTTCTGTGGATTTACTTGGTATGAGCACAATAAGTGAATGTCAGGGTTGTATATGGTCATATATTTCTACTTTGACCATGTGACAAATAAATTAATTTTTTAAAAACCTGCATTGCTCGTTTTCTGACTGTAGCACTATATTCTGCATTCTATGTTTCTTGTTACTCTTGGTGGATGTATATGGAATGATGTGTCTGGATGGCACACAGACAAAAGCATTTAGACCACAAGACCAAGGAGGAGAGTCCGGCCATTCAGCCCAACATGTCTGCTCTATCATTCCATCATGGCCCATCATCCCTCTCAACCCCATTCTCCTGCCTCCTCTTCGTAACATCTGACACTCATACTAATCAAGAATCTATTAACCTCCACTTTAAATATACCCAGTAACTTCAGCCTCAGACTAAATAATCTCCCCCTTATATCTGTTCTAAAGAGCCATCCTTCTTTTCTAAGGCTATGCCCTCTGGTCCTAGGCTTTCACACTACAGGAAACATCCTTCCCACATCCACTAGCTAGGCCTTCCAAAACTGCTCACAATAATCCAAGAGCAGCCTGACCAGTGATTTATAAAGCCACACATCACACCTTTGCTTTTACAAGGGATGATTGATAAGTTTGTGGCCTAAGGTAGAAGGAGCCAATTTTAGAAAACCTAGCACATTTATTTTTCAACATAGTCCCCACCTACATTTACACACTTAGTCCAGCAGTTGTGGAGCATACGGATCTTGGACCTCCAGAAAGTGTCCACAGCAGGGGTGATTGATAAGTTTGTGGCCTAAGGTAGAAGATGAGTTATACAGCTCTTGCTACATGCACGTGAAGTTCAATTCTTTGAGTGATTATGCAGAAAGTTTGAAGTTGATAACTCATCTCCTTCTACCTTAAGCCACAAACTTATCAATCACCCCTGATGAGAGCAGGCCCACAGCCTGAGCGTCAGTGCAGCAAAGAGCAGAATAAACATCACAAAGCAGCAAGCAGAACCATCCCAATCCCGACACGCAGCCTTTTCAATCCACCTAGGCCCATACCATTCCTCTCTCTAGGAATAAGAAATATATGTATATCATTAAATTAAACTAGTGCAAAAAGAGAGCCAGAGAAAAGATCCGATTAGAATGCCTTCTCTGGCACAACTACAGAACTTAGCGAGATCATGAAACTGCGAATAAAGGATCTGTATATGGCCCTTTCACTTCAATATGTTTTGGGCCCGGACCCAGCCACCACGTTTTGGTCCATACAGACATTTCCAAATCAGCCGGACACTTAGATCAATCAAACCTTGCTTCCAGTTCAGGTGGATAGGCTCCAAAACTACTCCAATCTGCTCACTCCAGCTCAGACACCATCCTGAACATGCCTCAGCCTCACTCCCATGCACGTTGTGACCCTCAACCAGCTTTTACTCACCTCTTTATTGTTCGCAATGAACATTGACCATAATTATTTACAGAAAAAAGTTTTAAAGTACTTAGTTGGATATCTTGCTTTGAAAACCACCAGTAAGTTGTCACTCATCCTCAGTAGCGCCATCTTAAACCGGAACTATATTTGCCATATACGGATCCTTTATTCGCAGTTTCATGATCTCGCTAAGTTCTGCAGTTGTGCCAGAGAAGACATTCTAATCGGATCTTTTTTGTGGCTCTCTTTTTGCACTACTTGTTTAATTTAATTATATTGTTACGAAGGATGAACAACTCTGATGGGCAGAAGGGTGCAGAGTTGCCCATGTCCCCACCCCGGGAGAATCACAAACTGTTACTGTTTCGATGCTGCCAACTTTTACTAAGACAAAAGGAAACAGGCCAGGACATCTGTTACTGATAACTCTCTCTCAGGCTTATCCACCATGTTATGACTCCCGAAAGACTTATGGCTGCGGGGAGGGCTGTTTACGTGGTACCATCCTGCTCATTGAAATCCCTCAGTGGACAGCCAGAGTGGGCCGGTTTGATGGGTTAAGCCATTCAAAACTGATTGACACCGGAGACCCCGTGAGTGGGGATAAAAGTGAGGTCTGGGGTGACGCACCAGGAGACACACTAGTGAGCATCAGAAACCCACGAGAAGGTGTGGGGCATCGGGGACTGAACAAAGGATCGGTCAGTTTAACCCAGTGTTATAGCAGGGCCGGAGGGAGCTTGTGTGTGTGTGTCCACCCTTGCCTGGGTGACGAGTCCACCACGGAAGAACGGTCTAGCTAAAGGACAGAGGGGTCATACCTGAATGGCCACAACAACACATCGACGGATCAAGATCGTAAAGGAATGTTTGCAAGACAATAGCTGTCACTGTTTGATCGCCCTCTCTCTCTCTCCAACAATTACAACACATCGACCAACAACTACCTCAACCTGCATGAACTGACCTTTATATTTCCATATGACAATTCATTATCCCCTAGACAATGATAGAGCTTGTTTATTATTAATTATTATTATACCCACACTTTTAGGTTTAGTATTGCTAACGTGTATTATCTGTATATTTGCATTGATATTGTTTTGTATATTTTTACTAATAAACACTGTTGAAAATAGTACCACCAGACTCCAACGGATTCTTCTTTCTCTGCTGGTTAGACACCCAGTTACGAGGTACGTAACAATATACATGTATTTCTTATTGTAGTTTACGGCTTTTTATTATTATGTATTGCAATGTGATGGTTGTCCGTCGAATCCGATGACAGGAGACCGGTGCAGGAGGGTTGTTAAAATGGAAAAGCTGTTTTGACCTTGGAAATTTGCATCCAGTTGTACGAGCAGTTACCACAGACTGGGGAGTTCTTTGGTGACTAGGATGACCATCACATCTTCTGTGCCTTGTCATGCCCTTCACTCCCCAGGAAGTGTTGCAGAACGGCCTTCCTGGCCGTTGGATCTCACAGCTATCTCATTCACCCAGTCCACCGTGGCTGACTTCACACGCTAGGACAGGCATATCTCCATCTCACTGGGGTATGAGGCCCGCCGGCTGCGCTCGCCTGGTTTAGCCCGCCTGTTGGAGTGACGTACCGGGGTGTGGCCGCTGTCGCATGCCAACAGGCCACAGGCGAGAGCTGGGAGCTGTACTGGTGGGGCTCAAAGGTGAATGAGCTGCCCCAGAATGGACACAAGCCCCTTCACCAGAGATGTTACCCCTCCCTGGTCACCTCAGGCACCCGCAAAACAACCAGTTTCGCAACACAGTGCCAGTGATATTAAACCGGGTTCTCATTCAGTTGAAGGAAGGTCAGAGAAACCTTGGTAGGCAAAGGAAATGTTTCAAAGATAACTTCAGAAATTGGCCTGATGGAACTCGACGTTACATCTAAAAACTGGGAAGACATTCAATTGATACACCCAGAGGAAATCTGTTCTGGGGGAACTGTGCTACTTGAGAACGACCTTTGCTGTATTGCAGAGAACAAGTGGCAGCTGTGAGAGACTGAGCAACCAAAAGACCCAACCAGTAATCACTGCCCCACTTTGCACCAGAATACGTGGATCCCACATTGGCCTCTGCAGCCCCCGAGCAAGTGCCAATAGATAATCCATCACACTCAACTCCGGTGATTGCCTATTATTAGGAGTTTGCTGTGCTGTTGGGCATTACATGCAACAAAAACAGCAATCAACAACTATAAAGATTAAGGAATTGTATAAAGAACAAAGGAATGAATTGTATACAAATAAAAACGCTCAAAAAAGTTAAAAGTTAAAGGACTGATGTTGAATAAAATTTGCATGAGTACATCAATACCAGGAAGTATTTACAATGAAAACAGCATTATAAAAAGTGGTTTAGAGCATTTACAGTACTGTGACTGAGGTAATAGAGGGGGGTGGGGAGGGCCAACTAGAATGGTTGATCAGATTAAGTGTCCAGGGGAAGAAACTCAAGATGGTGTGAAGGTTTTGTTTTAAGAGACCTATAGCGCTTTTCAGAAGGGAGTTTTTAGGAGAGTCACTTTACAGTGCGAGTTGTGACTGTAATAATTTCCCTGCCTGCTTCTGGACACACACAAGTCCTGCAGTGACGCTGAACTGCAGCCAATTACCTTCTCTGCTGACCTGACCGTTCACTGCAGTTTTCAAGTATTGTGAGAGGATGCGGCACCAAACCAGACAGTAATGGCTGTCAGTAATTGATTCAGACAGAAGGAAACCATTCAACCCATCAGTTGGCATCATCCACCAATAATCCAACACAACAGGTGGAGAGTTGCAACCTTGACCCCACACCCCCTCACTGGCAAACTGACCACCACCCTCCCACCCATTCCATCATTGGAGCTCCTCCCCCACCGAATGACACAGCGAGCCCACCCCAACCCCTCCTTCTCACCCTGCTACCTTCCGCCACACCAACCTTGGACTTGTACCACTCCTCGGCCTCCTGGACATTTTTGGCTGAGATGGACTCGTACTGTGCACGGATATCACGCAGGGCGGCTGTGAGGTCTGGTTTGGCCATGTCGATGTCCACTTGGACCTGCTGCTCCTGGAGCTGAGCCTGAAGTTCCCGCAGTTCCTGCAGGAAGGAGGAAGGAGGGGGAAGAGATGGTTAGAGAGCAAATCCCCAACCCTTTTCTTGGAGCTCCCTCACTCTCAACTCAAGGTTGAGTCAAGAACTGTAGGTCATGGGTGAAGGGTGAAAGGTGAAATATTTAAGGGGAAAATCTTCACTCAGAGGCTGGTGCAAGTATGGAATGAGCTGCCAGTGGAGTTGGAGGATGTGGGTTCAGATTATGATTCATTTATTTATAATACGCACTTCAAAACATACACTGAACAATGTCAATAGGGTTGAAAGAGTACAGAGAAAATTTACAAGGGTGTTGTCAGGAAGGGAGAGAGTGACAAATAGCAAAGCCTCAGACTCACCTCCTCATGCACCTTTTTGAGGAATGCGATCTCCTCATTGAGGGACTCGATCTTCCGCTCAAGTTCCAAACGGGCCAGTGTGGCTGCATCCACATCCTGTGAGAAGGAGAGGCAGCTGCCTTGATTAACTCTGTTGCTCAGTAAGTTGACACCAACTGCCAGCTGTCTTAAGCACATTCAAAAATAACATAGCCAGCATCCATATACTGACCCTGGGAAAACAAGGCCACCCAGGGACACATTTCAGTGCCATTACACCACAAGATAGGAGCAGAATTGGGCTATTTGTCCCATTGAGTCTGCTCTGTCATTCCATAATAGCTGATTTATTATCTCGCTCAACCCCCTTCCCTTGCCTTCTTCCCATAACCTGTGACTCCTTTACGAATCAAGAATCTATCGACTTCCGCTTTAAATATACCCAATGATATGGCCACCACAGGTGTCTGTGGCCATGAATTCCACAGATTCATCATCATCTGGCTAAAGAAATTCCTCCTCAACTCTGTTCTGAAAGGAAGTCCTTTGCTCTGAGGGTGTGCCCCCAGTAATAGACTCCACCACTATTGGAAACATCCTCTCCACATGCACTCTATCCTTTCAATATTCAATAAATTTCAATCAGATCCGTCCACCATCTCATTCTTCTAAACTCCAGCAAGTGGAGGTCCAGAGCCATCAAACATTAACTTTTTCATTCCTGGAAATGTTCTCCTGAACCTCCCCTGGACCCTCTCCATCACCAGACATCCTTTCTTAAATAGGGGGCCCAGAACTGTTCACAATGCTCAAGTGCAGTCTGACCATTGCTTCAGCCATTGGCAGGACAAGCCTCATTTCCTGTTGACCCATTTCACACCAGCATCTCCGTAGCAGTGAAGGACTTTATTTTAAGAAATTTAATACATAAAATTGATTAAAATTCATACAAGAAATAATTTCATGGTGATTGGAGGAGAGTATCGGGGAGATGGCAGAGCAGTAGGTGCATGAATCACCCTGCCAGGAGTGGTGGTAGAGGCAGGTACATTAGGAACAGTTAAAAGAACAACATCGAAAGGTACAGCACAGGAACAGGCCCTCTGGCCCACAATGTTGTGCCAAATCAATTAGATCAGTAATCAAATGGTCAATTAAACTAATCTCTTTTGCCAACACAATGTCCAGATCCCTCCACTTTCCTGGCATTCAGGTGCCTATTTAAACGTCTCGTAAAAGGAATCTACCTCCACCACCACACAGGCAATGCATTCCTGGGGTGAAACTCATGTACGAAAGAAAAATTAAGGGCAATGTAGGAGAGAAGGGTTAGGTTGATATTAAAGTAGGTTAAAGGTAAGAACATTGAGCCAAAAGGCCTGGACTGTTCTAAGTTCTATATTCTAAATTGAAAACGAGTTCACTTCCAGTTGCCACATTTTAGGAAGGATGTAGAGGCTTTGAAGAGGGTTTAAAGGCTTTGGAACAGGTGCAGGATGTTGGAGAGCAGATGCTGGAAGTCTGGAGCAACACAAAGGATCTCGGCTGAAACATCGGCGGTATACTCCTCTCCACAGAAGCCGCCAGACCTGCCAAGTTCCTCCAGCATTTTTCATGTGCTGTTCTGGATTTCCAGCATCTGCAGAATTTCTTGTGTTTACATGGAGGTGTAGGAGATTTCAGTCCAGATGAAGGGCCTCAACCTGAAACACAGACTGTTCGTTTCCCTCCATAGATGCTGCTTGATCTGCTGAGTTCCTCCAGAGTCCTTGTGTGCTGTTACTAGGATACCACCTGAACTAGAGGGCATGTGTTACAAGCAGAGTCTGAACAAAGTTGTCTGGTTTTCTCTGGAGCATTGGTGGCCAAGAAAAGCTCATAAAATTATATGAGGCATAGGTCATAAGGGACAGGAGCAGAATTAGGCCTTTCAACCCATTAAATCTGCTCTGCCATCATGGCTGACTTATTATCCCTCCCAACCCCATTCTCCTGCCTTCTCCCTGTAACTACTAATTGGCATAAATAATCAAAAACCTATCAACCTCCTCTTTAAATATTCACACTGATTAACCTCCATGCCTGACTGGCAATGAATTCGACAGTTTCACCACTTCCCAGCTAAAGAAATTCATGCTCATTTCTGTTCTAAAGGGACATCCTTCTATTCAGAGGCCCTGGCCTCTGGTCCTAGACTCCCCCACTAATAAAGATATATAGGGTAGACAGCAGGTACCTTTATCCCAGAGATGAAATGTCTTATTTCAGAGGCCATTCATTTAACAGGAGAGAGGGAAAGTTCAGATGAGATACGTGCGGGACAAGTTTTCTTTTTCTATAGAGAGTGTGGTGGGTGCCTGGAATCCAGTGCCAGTGGCGGTGATGGAGGTGTTCAACAGGCCTCTCAAGTAGGCCCATGGAAATGGGGGGGGGGGGGGTATGGACATTTTGAAGGCAGAGGGATTAGTTTAATTAGGATTCATTAGCTTGTTTAGCACCACACAGCATTGTGGGCTGAAGGGCCTGTTTTGATGAATGGCTTTCTTTACTTTCAGTGCTGTTCTGTACCCTCACAGGGCAATCAGTTCTGTGTGCTTGCAGTGTTAGCACCTTTAGAGTACCACAAACATCTGCTACTCATGTGCCCTCCTCGGACAATACAAACTTGTAGGCTTTCAGAGGCTTCTACACGGGCTTGGCCTCTCAATGTCTGAAGGTGGAAGGACATGATCTCTTCTCCCCTCTCCCCCTGGGCAGAAGATAGACAAATCTGAAAGCACGTACCACCAGGCCAAGGACAGCTTCCACCCCCCCCCCCCCAAGCTGGTATAAGGCTTTTGAACAGACCTCTTGTCTGATAAAGCTGACCTCACAAACTACCTGGCATGACCTTTGCACCCTGTTATTTACCATTGGACTTTCTCTGTAACAATGCACACAGTGCCAACTTTATTAGGTACACCAGTACACCTGCTCATTAATGCAAATATTGAATCAGCCAATCATGTGGCAGCAACTCAATTCATAAAGGCACGCAGACATGGCCAAGGGGTTCATTTGTGGTTCAGACTAAACACCTGAATGGGGAAGAAATGTGATCTGAGTGGCTTTGACCGTGGAATGATTACTGGTGTCAGGCAGGATGGTTTGAGTATCTCAAAAACTGCTGATCGCCTGGAATTTTCACACACAACAGTCCCAAGAGTTTATTGAGAATGGTGTAAAAATCAAAATAAAACATCCAGTGAGCAGAAGTTCTCTGCACAAAAATGCCTTGTTAGTGAGAGCAGTCAGAAGAGAATGGGCAGAATGGTTCAAGCTGACAGGAAGCTGAATGCAGCTCAGGTAACCACTCCTGACAACAGTGATGTGCAGGAGGGCATCTATGAATGCATCACACACCGAACCTTGAAGCAGATGGGCTGCAGGAGCAGAAGACAACGAGCATACACTCAATGGCCACTTCATAGGGATACTTAAAGTATAGGGATACAGTGAAAGTATATTCTGCATTCTGTCATTGCTTTTCCCTTTGAACCACCTCAATGAATGTGCTGAGGTATGGCATGCAAAATGAAGGTTCTCACTGTTATATTGGTAGATGTGACAATAAATCAATAATAATATTATATCAGTTATAAATCAACACTAATGTCCTTCCCCATAAAGCTTTAGCTTTGGCTGCAACACCATTCAGCACGTACTCCTGCAGCCTGGAACGTACCAGTTGTCAGCCCTCCCTTGTGGACATCTCACTGTGCTGGGAGACCAACAAGATTCGTCCACAAACTTGACTTTGTGGCCAAGTTTGTGGAAGATACAGAAATCAGTTGAGGGGCAGGTGACATTGAGGAAACGGAGTCTGCGGAAGGACTTAAACAGAATAGGAGGATGGGCAAAGAAGTGGCAGACGCAGTAGAGTAGTAGGGAGGTATATGGTCATGCACTTTGGTAGACGAAGTAAAGATCAAGTTTTTCTAAACAGGGAGCAGTCAGAAATCAGAAGTGCAGAGGGACCAGAAAGTCCTCGTTCAGGATTCCCTAAAGGTTGAGTCAGTGGTGAGGAAGGCAAATGCAATGTCAGCATTCATTTCGAGAGGAATATAAAAGTAAGGATGTGATGCTGTGGCACATAAAGCATTGGTCAACCACACTTAGAGTATTGAGCAGCTCCGAGAGCCTTATCTAAGAAAAGACGTGTTGGCATTGGAGAGAGTCCAGAGGAGGCTCATGAGAGTGATCCAGGAATGAAAAGGTTAACATACAAGGAGTGTTTGATGGCTCTAGACCTGTACTCACTGGAGTTTAGAAGAATTGGGGGGGGGGGGTGGAGTGGAAATCTCATTGAAATCTATCAAATCTTAAAAGGCTTTGATAGGTTGAACATGGAGAGGATGTTTCCTATAGCAGGAAGTCTCGGTCCAGTAGACACAGCCTTCCATGACTTATGGTCTAAGTTTCAGGCAAAGTGAAATGTACCCTGGGAATCAGTAAGCAGTGACAGTGTGGACACCTTTCAGGGAACAGGTTGTGGGAGAGGCAGCCAGCAAAGTGAAAGAGCTTCCTCACACTGGACCACTACAGGCTCATGGTGAGAGGTGGAGGGAAAAGATCTCCAAGAGTCTATCCAAACCCAACCACTAAACACTGAACACCCTCGAGCTGGTGCCTGGAGCACTTCATTGCATTGCTCTTCCAAGATGCCCACTGATCCCATGCCCTTCCATTAGCCAATCAAAGCAGCAGTTGCTAGAAGAGCATAATAGGTCATTTGACCCAATGAGTCTGCTCTGCCATTCAGTCATGGCTTGTGTCAGGAGATGAATGATTATCGTAGGATCACCAGTTTCTGTCCTGTTCTGGTTGCCATGGTATTCACCCAACAACCAAGTTAACCAGCTTCCTCTCCATTTCTGCAACGGTTCCTATAACAAAAAAGCTATGAGGTTCAGGGGCACGATCAGATGCAGGACTTACATGTCGGAAAGCAGCCAGGTTATGCTCTGCCTCCTCCTTGAGTTGAATCTCCTCCTGTAATCTGCAAGAGAAGAAAAAGTCCAGGTCATTACCACCCGAGATAGTCTCTGTCTGCCCCCTCTAGCCTGACAAAATGTTCAGTAAATTATGTAGGGCACTGATAGGGTAGACAAACTCTCCTTCGCGAGGTAGAAATGTCAGGTACAGAAGACACGGTAATTCAGGTGAGGGGGAAATTTTGAAGGAAGCGTGTGAGCAAAGATTATTTATATAGAGAATGTTGGGACTCTGGAAAGTGCTGGAAAGAACAGCATTGACTGTTAGATAGACACATGAATACACTGGGAATGAGGGATTTTGATCTTGAGTAGGCTAAAGAGAATTAGTCTAATTCAGCATCACATCAAGTGCAGACTTTGTGGACTGAAGGGCTGCCGTCTGTTTTGTACGGTTTTTAAAAAAATATTTTTACTTAGAGATGCAGGAAGGTAACCGCTCCCCTCTGGCCCACAGTGCTCAATTACACCCATGCGACCAATCAGCTTCAGAGATGGGAGCACAATTAGCCCATTCAGCCCACAGAGTCTGCTCCAGGATTCTGAATGGGTTTGGGACGTGGGAGGACCCTGGAACACTTAGAGGAAATACACATGGTCACTGTGAGAATGTACATGCTGCTTTCAGACAGTGGTGGAACGGAATGGGAGTCGCTGGTGTTTTAGTAGTGTTACACTAATTGCTACACTCTCATGCCACCCTATATTCTGTTTATGTTCTGATCCTCATTATGCTGATCTGAAAGACTCACTGGGTCAATTCGGACAGCAGTTAAGGGTCAGTCATACAGTGCACCTGGAGTCATAGAAGCAGGTTATTTGGTAGTTAGCCTGGAGCCAAACACCAGTGTACAAACACCCGAGTTATGGACACTGCTACTTACCAACAAGCTCCTGCAAGGTAATTCATTTTAAAGACAAACATATGAATGTATATACACCTGTCCACCCCTCTCTCCCCTCCCACCTTCTCCCTTTCCCTCCCACCTTCTCCCTTTCCCTCCCTCTCCATTACTTGCTTTTGATGCTGTTTATTATGATACCGATGAGATACTAGTAATTACAGACAGTGGAATCTGGAGCCACAAACAGACTGCTGAAGGAACTCAACAAGTTGAGCAGCATCTATGGGGAGGGGTGAAGGTGTTGTTGACATTTTTGGGTTGAAACCCTGCATCAGGACTTAATTCCAAACTGTGTACAACTCCTACCCCCGCCCCCACCCCACTTCAGAACCTGAGTAAAAAGGGAAAAGTAGTTTAGATTAGGACTTCATTTCCTGGAGCAAAGGAGAATAGAGGAGAGATCTTATCGGCATGTACAAAATTATGAGGGGCATAGATTGGGTAAATGATTGCAGGATTTTTCCTCTCGGGTTGGGTCAGACTAGAACCAGAGGGCATAAGTTAAGGTTGATAGGTGAAATATTTAAGGGAAACCTGAGGGGGAACTTCTCGATTCAAAGGGTGGTGAGAGTGTGGAACAAGTTGCCAGCGGAAGTAGTGGATGCAGGTTCAATTAGACCACAAGACCTTAAAATATCAGAGCAGGACTAGGTCATCCAGAAACTTTGCTGCCCTGACTAATCAAGAGCCTATCAACCGCTGCTTTAAATATACCCAATGACTTGGCCTCCACAGCCACATGTGACAATGAATTCCACAGATTCACCACCCTTTGGTTAAAGGAATTCCTCCTCATCTCTGTTCTAAAGGGGCACCCCTCTATTCCTAGGCTGTGCCCTCTAGATTCCCCCACTATAGGATACACCTCCATGTCCACTCTATCTAGACCTTTCAATATTCGATAGGTTTCGATGAGATCCCCCCCCCCCATTCTTCCAAGCTCCAGCAAGTACAATCCCAGTCCCATCAAATGCTCCTCATGCATTAAACCTTTTCATTTCCCTAACATACAAGTGAAGTTTGGAAAGGCACATGGATGAGAGGGATACAGATAGACAGATACTTTATTGATCCCAAAGGAAATTACGGTGTCACAGTAGCATTACAAGTGCACAGGTACAAATATTAGAAGAGAAGAAAGAAGAAAGAATAAAAATAAGTTACCTTAAAAATAAGATGTACAAGATTTACAAGTCTAAGATTACAAGGTCATTTCCTCGGCTGTAGGTTGACTCATTATAAAGCCTGAAGGATGAGGGCAAGAATGGCCTCAGAGCACTCGGAGCAGCACAGTTGTCCTAGTCCGTTACTGAAAGGGCTCCTCTGTTCAGCCAAGGTGGTGTACAGGAGGTGAGGAGAGTGCAGTTAGGTAGAAATAGGCGGAATATCAGGCCAGCATGGATTAGATAGACCCAAGGGCTAGTTTCTGTGGTGCTTTATGATTCTATGTCTCTACAAACTCCAAAAGCTCATTAAAAGTACAAGGTCCTGTCCTGGAATTCTACCCTCTCTCTTCTTTTAAGATCTCAATAACTGGATTCCAGGCCTCTTGACAGATGGGCAGGTCCAGTTATTTTTGATCACCACTTGCTAATTCATTCAGTTGCAACATTCCCCTGGCATTCCTGATGGAATTAGTTCGTGAGCCCTTGCTGGCGCCCTGGAAACTGGCCCTATTTTTGCCCTTGCTCCCACCAGTCCTTGTCTCAGCTGTCCACAGCCTTGGGTCCTCGCTATCTTATCTTCTCTGTCAGTCACTCTTTGTGCAACTGTCTCTTTTTATGTCCTTCTTAATGCACCATGGTGCCCAGTAACTAAGTCTCCAGCTCCTGTCTGTGTAGATTCAGGTGCCCAGTGCATGGGCTGGTGTATTATTTCTTTATTTGGAGAGAGAGAGAGGCCCTTCTGGCCCAACGAACTGCACCATTCGAACCCACTGACTTCAGTCTAATCACAGAACATTTTACAATGAAAAACTTACCAGCATGATTTTGGACTGTGGGAGGAAACCTCCTGGGTTCACAGGGAGAACATGCAACCTTGCTTATAGAAGACACCTGAATTGAATTCCATACTCTTGGCGCCCTGAGCTGTGCTAGTGTTGTACACTAGTGTACCATGTGTACCAAGTCATACACAGAATGCAGAGCTGTGCTGAAAAGTGGCAGATGGATTCCAAAAAAAGTGTGAAGTGATTCACTTTGGAAGATCCAATTAGAAGAGAATGGGCATGAGAGGGAAAATAAATCAGCCATGTCCAAACAGCAGAGGAGACGCTTAATTGAATGGCCTAATTCTTCTCCTTTGTCTTATGGTTGTAATGGCAGGATTCTTAGCAGGTGGAGGAATAAATAAATCTTGGGGTCCACGCCCATAGATTCCTCAAAGTTGTCACGCAAGTTGATGTGTTGGTTAAGAAGGCATATGGAGTGTGGGCCTTCATTAGTCAGGGGACTGAGTTCAAAAGCCATGAGGTAACGTTCAAAGTTAATTTATTATCAAAGTACATATACATCACCATCTACAACCCTGAGATTCATTTTCTCGAGGCATACTCAATAAATACAAAATAGAATAATAATAGTAATAGAATCAATGAAAGACCACACAAATTTGGGTTTTCAACCAGAGTGTAAAAGACAACAGAGTGTGAAAGTACCAAAAGAAAGACTTATTGAGAACATGATAAGAATAGTCCTTGAAAGTGAGTTCATAGATTATGGAAACATTTCAAGTGAAGTTGTCTCCTTCGGTTCAGGAGCCTGATGGTTGAGTGATAACTGATCCTGAACCTTGTGGTGTGAGTTGTGAGCCTCCTGTACCTTCTTCCTGATGACAGCAGCGAGAAGAGAGCATGACCTAGGTGCTGGGGGTCTGTGATGTTGGATGCTGTTTTCCTGTGACAACGTTTTTATAGATATGCTGGATGGTGGGGAAGGCTTGACTTGTGATGGACTAGGCTGATCTACTACTTTTCGTAGGATTTTCCATTCAAGTGCTTTGGTAGTTTCCATACCAGGCTGTGATGTGGCCAGTCAATATACTGTCCACCACATATCAAGATTGTCAAAGTTTTAGATGTCATGTTGAATCTTTACAATCTCCGCCCCCTTTGTGCTATTTCAAGGGAGGTGACTGGTAGTATGCCTCAGGGGTGGTGTTAGAACCTTTGTTATTCATTATTTATACAAATAACAGACGGAAATACACAAGGCTTGATCAGCAAGTTTGCAATTGACACAAAATTATGAGGGATTGTTGACAGTCAAACGTTATTGTGGATTTGCAGGGAGATCATGATCAGTTAGGGAAGTGGAATGAAGAGTGGAAAATAGATTTCAATGCAGGTGCATGCAAGGTGATGAATTTTGGAAAGTCAATCCGCTGTAGGATTTATACTGTGAATGGAAGGGCACCAGGGAGTGTAACGGAACAGAGCGACCAAGAAGTACAAGTTCATAGTTCTTCAAAAACAAGTGGACAGGGTGGTGAAAAGGGCTTTTAGCATGCTGGCCCTCAGTCAGGCCATTGAGTAAACTAGTTTGGGACATTATGCTGCAGTTGTACAGGTCATGATGGGGAGAAGGTAGGACATTTGGAGTGAAAAATGGATCAGCCATGATGAAAAGGCAGAACAGTCTCGTTGGGCCAAATGGCCTAATTTTGCTCCCATATCTCCTGGTCTTAAAGCCATTGGTGAGGCTGCACCTGGAGTACCGTGTACCATATGGCCATATGGTCACCCTGCTATGTGGCTAAACAGGAGAGACTGCAGAAAAGATCTATGAGGATATTGCCAGATCTAGAGGGCCTGAGTTACAGGGAAGGGATGGCCAAACCAGGTCTTTTATTCCTTGAAATGTTGGAGAACGAGAGGCTACCTTACAGAAATTCTTGAAGTTATGAGCGGCATCGATGAGGAGGATGGCAAGATGCTTTCCCTAGGGTAGGGGAGTCCAAAACTAGGGGCAGAGGGGAAATTTTAAAAAAAAAAGGACCTGAGGGACAACTTTTCATCCAGAGAGTGGTGTGAGTATGAACCAAGATGCTGGAGAAAGTGGCTGTGGCAGGTACAAGAGCATCTTTGTGGGAGAGGTGGAGCTTAGAGGCAAATGGCCCGAACACATGAGATTGGGGTTAGCTGGGTGGATAATGTGGTCAGTACAGACTGACTGTGCCAGAGGGCCTGTACGTGGAACATTATACTGCAGTATAGGCTCTTCAGACCTTGATGTTGTTCCAACCTCTTAATTCACTCAAAGATCAATCTAGCCCTTCCTTCTGCATGGCCTTCCATTTTTCTTTCATCCATGTGGCTATCAAAGAGTCTCTTAAGTACCCCTAATGTACCTGCCTCTACTGCCACCCCAGCAGGGGTTCCACAAACCTCCACTCTCTGTGCAAGAAGTCTACCTCTACACCCCACCCCCCCTATACTTCCCTCCAATCAGCCTGAAATGATGCTTCCATGAATTAGCCATTTCCACCATGGGAAAAAGTCTCCAGCTGTCCACTCCTTCTATGCCCCTTATCATCCTGTACACCTCTGTCCGGTCACCTCTCATCCTCCTTCACTCCAAAGAGGAAAGCCCTAGCTCACTCCACCTATTCTCATAGGACATGCTTTCCAATCCAGGCATCATCTTTGTAAAACTCCTCTGCACCCTCTCTGAAGCTTTCACATCTGTCCTATAATGAGGCGACCAGAATTGGGCACAATACTCCAAGTGTGGTCTAACCAGGGCTTTAAAAGAGTTATAACATTACTTTGCAGCTCCTGAACTTAATCCCCGACTAAAGTGTTGCAGGTCACCCCGGCACGCCACCAAACTCTCTGCGAAGAACTTGCCTCTGACATCTCCCCTATACATTTCTCTAATCACCTTAAAAGGCTGAGACCTTTCAAGGCTGCATGAAATTTTGTGTATGATTAAATAGAAGATTAGCTTTATTGGTCACATGTAACAATGAAACATACAGTGAAATACGTCATTTGTCAAATCAGCAAGGATGTGCTGGGGGCATCCCACAATTGCCACCATGCTTCTGGTGTCAACGTAGCATGCCCACAACTCACAAAAGCCTGACCTATACCTCTTTGGAATGTGGAAGGAGACCAGAACACTCCGAGAAACCCCACATGGTTATAGCGGTGAGAAGGCATCGGGAATGTTTTATTATTAAGCAGGGGCTGGTGGATCAAGACAGAATTGGACAAGTTTTCAAATAAGCCAGAGTCACAGTGCATGGACTGACACAGTGCAGCCTATCAGACAGGCTCATGTAACTTTATCGCAGACACTATTGTAAGCAGACAGGCAGGAGGCAAGAGGAGAACAACAGACGGTTGTTCCAGCTATCCCTGCAGCACTTGTCCTAGAGAGGAAATGTCAGGTTATTTCTGACGAGCCATATAAAGCCCTCCAGTCAGTCTGGTTTACCATATATAGGGAACTGGCTGGAGGAGAAGAGGGAGGAAGGAGAGAAGAGAGATTCCATCAGATAACAGAGGCTCAGAAAATAAAACCACTCAAATGAATCAGAGTCTGAAGTTGTATCGCAACCAGAGATCTGAAACTTAGAACAAAGAAAAGTGCAGTACAGGATCAGGTCCATCAGAAAACAGCATTGATGACTAATCCCATTTTGGGATTAAAATCTCAGATCTTAAAATAAGGGAATTTAATCCCAAAAGCTAGTAATAATCCCTAAACAAGATACAAGGGATAAATTTTATCAGAGTACGTTAACAGGCATCGACCAAGTGGACAGCCAGATACTTCTCACCCAGGGTGGAAGTAGATAATTCTAGGGGCGTAATTTTAAGGAGATTGGGGGAAGAAAAGGGGAGGTTAGAGTTTGGTTTTAAAAAAATATACACAGAGAGTGGTGAGCACATGGAACACGCTGGCAGGAGTGATGGTAGAGTTAGATACATTGGGGACATTTAAGAAATTCTATGCACATGGATGATTGAAAAATGGAGGGCTATGGGGGAGGGAAGGGTTAGATTGATCTTAGGGTAGATTAAATGGTTGGCACAATATCCTGGGTCGAAGGACCTGTACTGCGCAGTACAGTTCCAGCTTCTAGCTTGGGTTTGAGGATCTGCTAATTTATAATTCAGAGATGCGAGAGGCTGCAGAAGCCGGAATCTGGAGCAAAGAAAAGATCTGCTGCAGGAACTCAGAGTCAAGCAACATCTGTGGGAAGAAGAATGGTCAATGTTCAGGTGGAAAAATGCATAGGAACCATCATGCAGCCTCCACAGATGCTGCCTCAGCCAGAGTCCCTGCAGCAGATCGTATTTTATTCCAGAATTCAAAGGAGTTTGGTGTGAGATACATCTGCTGCCTCTTCCTGCTTACATTCATTTACAGCAGGCCATGAGATCTCTCCTCCATACCACCCAAACAGATCCTTGGGATTAGAACCAGTGTTGCATGGCACAGAAACAGGTCCTCCAGCCCACCTGTCCAGGCTGTCCTCTCGAGCTGGTCCTACTTCCCCAAATTTGGCACATATCCCCCATATCCTTCTAAACCTTTCCAATCCATGTACCTGTCCAAGGGTATTTTTAAACATCGTAATTTTACCTGTCTCTACCACTTCCTCTGGCAGCTCTTTCTGTATCCCAATACCCTCTTATGAAAATAACTCTTATCAAAAATTAGTTTTATTCATCAGGTGTACATCAAAACATACAGTTAAATGTCTCGTTTGCATTAACAACCATCATTATCCTAGGGTGTGCTAGGATACACTTCCAGCACCAACACAGCAAGCCCACAACTTACTAACCCTGACCTGTATGCGTTTGGAAAGTGGGAGGACGCCCACACAGTCATGGGGAGAATGTACGAACCCCTCACAAACAGTGGCAGGAATTGAACCCCGATTGTTGACCATTGGTGCTGTAAAGCATGATGCTAGCCACTATTGTGTGTGTCTTGTCAGTGTGCCTTGAAGAAGTCTCACAGTGGAGATGTACGAGGGAGACAAAAGAGACCACAGATGTTGGAATCTGGAGTAAGAAACAATCTACTGAATGAGTTCAGTGGGTTGAGCCACATCTGTGGACAGGGAAGGGTTTGGGCTGAAACAGTCTGGATGAAGGCCTTGTCCATTTCCCTCTACAGATTCTGCCCGACCCATTGAATTGGTCCAGCATCTTGTTTGTTGCTCCAGATTCCAGCATCTGCAGTCTCTTGGGAATGGACAGCAGACTGCCTTCACTTACCATACATTAGTTGTCCAGGTGGGTTCATACAACCATCTAGTACAGGCATTTCCAACCTGGGGTCCACAGACCCCTCAGTTAATGGTAGGGGTTCATGACATAAAACCCTGATCGAGTACTTTCACGATCTAATTCCTGATTTATTCAATGCCAGGGAGCCCAGATCAGTATACTGAATCTTGTCTGTTGGTGCAGTAACATAACCAGCTACATCTTCCTGGGGCAATGTATGAACAGAATGAAGAGAGAGCACAGAAGGCCAGTCCCCAGCAGAAAAGGTTCACTATAATATTTACTGATGGATAAACAACCTTCGGGCCTAGACTCAACACTAACCCTGAACTGAGTAAAAATGTACCACAGAACAGTAGTGCAGCCCAACACCGTACAGAAACAGCGATCTACGACTGGGGTTCAATTTCCCCTGCTGTCTGTACGTTCTTCCCGTGACCATACGGGTTTCCTCCAGTTGCTCTGGTTTCCTCCCACAGTCCAAAGGCCTACACATTAGGGTCTGTGTGTTGGCGCTGGAAGAATGGTGACACTTGCAGGCTGCCCCCAGTGCAGACTGTGTACGTCATTGACACAAATGATGCATTTCGCTGTACGTCTTGATATATATAGGACAGATGAATCTAACCTTTATGGGCTTGTATGTCTTGGCTGAGCCAATAACTACAGAGCACTGTTGCTGCCAACGTTCACTCTAGAGAAGAGCTGTGCCGACCAACCATTCCTCTGAGCAAGAATTATTTATTTATTTTAAAAACTGCATGGCACTTTAATTTTTTGGTAATATTTAGAAAGAAAATTGAAAATCACATACTTTTGATTTGAGTTATTAATTGAATGGCATAATGAAATACAGTACAAAGAAACTTTCACATTTCATAGCTTTTACTTGCCCGTCTTTTTTTACAAATCCATTGTCTACACTGTCCAGATTAATTTTGCGGCTTGATGAAAGAAACATCTTAATCCTCACTGGATCATCCAAATGTTCCACTTCTGGTTTGTTTCTGGATTTACAGTTGATGCAATTCATAATAGTAAATCCACATTTGCAGTCAGCACTAGAAGCTTGATCATTACAGTTCTATAGAAACATAGAAAGTAGGTGCAGGAGTAGGTCATTTGGCCCTTCGAGCCTGCACTGCCATTCAGTATGATCATGGCTGATCATCCAATGCAGAACCCTGTAGCTGCTTTCTCTCCATACCCCCGATCCCTTTAGCCCCCAGGGCCGTATCTAACTCCCTCTGTTCTAATGATGTCCACAAGTTTCTTTGTTTCTGAGCAATAGTTCAGCATATCATTGAATGTCTTAACTGAACCAGTCTCAACTTCTTCAGAAATGACAAATTTGAAATCACAGTATTGCTGCAATTTTCTTAAGATTATATTAACATTATAAAAGGAAAATGCCAGCTGCATGCCAAGGAAGGCTATGTGCTCAGGGCATTTCGGTTACTGTGTGGCTGCAGCTTAGTGACTGCTGCAAGAAATGCTGACCCTCCCTCTGCCTCCACGGATGCTGCCCAACCCACTGCGTTCCGCAAGCAGTTGATAGAGTAAAGTCACCGAGGACTACAGCCCTTCAATCCACCTGATCGAAGCCAATTTGACCTTTTGCCTAGTCCCATCTACCTGTACCACACCACAGTCATGGAATCAGAGCAGTCATTTGGCCCATCTAGTTTATGCTGAACTGTTATTCTGCCCAGTCTCACTGACTCGATGGGCCGAAGGGGCTGTGTCTGTGCTGTAGTGTCGATCACTCCATCTGCTTGCAAAGCAGAGCTGAGGACAAGATGAAACAGTTTTGATGGAATTGGACCTTTGCTGTACGTGTGAGTGAGTCAGACACCTATTATATCAACGTAATCGTATCAGGTGTACAGTGAGACGTGTCCATTCCAGATGTACAACACATCACCTTCCAAGAATGAGACCAGCTCACTAGAGACACCCGGAGACCTTTTGATGGCGGCATGGTCTCACAAGAGTTCCTGTTCTTCCGCCATTACTTGTTGTCTGATATGAGAGGCAGAGGGGCCGGGGGCGGCAGTAGAGGCAGAGGCATTAGGGCCATTTAGATAGGCAGATGAAAGAGAAATGGAGGGCTATGTGGGAGAGAAGGATCCGATTGATCTTGGAGCAGGTTAAAGGGTCAGCACAACCCAGTGAGCTGTAGGGCCTGTACTGTGCTGCATTAACGATAGTCACAGTGACTTTGAGAGGGGTTCCCGGAGCTAAGTTCCTGTATAACCAGATGCAGGGGTGGTACAGTGATACAGCGGGAAGAGCCACTCCCTCTGTTCTGGAGACCTGGGCTTGTTCCTGACCTTGGCCGCTGTCTGTGTGGAGTGTGTATGTTCTCCCAGTCGCTGTGTAGGTTTCCCCGGAACGTTCTCGTTTCCTCCCATATTCCAGAGGCTTGCTAATGGATAGGTCACTTGCCTCCGAGTGTGCAGGTGAGGGATAGGATCTTGGGAAGGGGGCAGCTGAGGGAATGTGGATAGTATAAAATGTGCAGGATCAATTTGACGCCCATTGCTGAACAGAACAGAAACAGGCCCTTCAGCCCTACTCTGTTGCTGATTTAAAGATTAGCTTTTTGTCACGTGTACATTGAACTTTGCCCCTTTTGCATCATTTACCAACACAGCCCGCAAGTGATATCTTGCTTCTGGTCCCGACGTAGCATGTCCGCGTCTGTAACCTGTACATCTTTGGAGTGTGGGAGGAAACCGAGCAGAAAAGGGCAGAATCCTTACACACAGCGACGGGAACCGGAGCCTGATGGCAGACACCGTAAAGCGTTACACTCACTGCTAGGCTACCGAGCCAAGCTGGAGGGGGGGACAGGTATCGTCTCGCATTAGGGTAACGTCCTGTTGCCCGCAGTGTGCGCTATGTTCTATGGCTGTGGTCCGTACGCGGTGCTCCAAGCTCAATCATAACTTACTTATAGCGCACTTTTCATACACACTATGTAGTTCAAAGTGCAAAATTCAACATGCAAAAAAACATGAAAATAAAAGACGTACAGGCATTAGTTAAGAGCAAGGTAAAATAAATAGCTTTTGAGCTGGAGTTGAAAAGTGTTAACGGAGTCTGCGTGTCGTTTATAGTTTTAAGTATTAAGTTCCTCAGTTTAGTACTGTAGTTAAAAAAAATGATCTGCCAAATACCTTTTGAGGGAGATTATTTTAATTTAAGAGACTTGCGAAAGAAGACCCGCGAGCGGAAGCAGGATTATAAAACGAAAATAACTTGTGATGCTTTCTGGTCCCAGACCATGAACAGAACCGAGTGTCCAGTGGGGACCAAAGGCGAGTGAGCCGCCCCAGACAAGTGAAGATTAGAATCAATGCCCCCTTACCTCTGCTTGAGTTTCTCCAAGTCGTCCGCCAGGTTGTCCCTCTCCACCTCCACCCGCACCTTCTCGTTGGTCAGGGCGTCGATCTGGCGGCGAAGCTCCCTCATCTCCTGCTCGAAGAGATCATTGACCCTGCCGGGCTCCTGCCCCTTGAGCCGGTTCATCTCGGCGACCAGCACCTTGTTCTGCTGCTCGAGGAAGCGCACCTTCTCGATGTAGCTGGCGAAGCGGTCGTTCAGATGCTGCATCTCCGCCTTCTCGTTGGTGCGCGTCTGGATGAACTCCTGGTTCAGGGCATCCGCCAGGTTGAAGTCTACCACCTCATAGCCGCGGTTTGGCGCCTTGACCCGGTAGATGCCGCCGTAGGAGGGCATGGAGCTGGTCTTGGAGATGTGAACCCTGGAGCTCAGGTTCCCTCCGCTGAAGCGCCCGCTGGAGTAGGAAGCCCGGCTTAGCTGCGGGGACCCCAGGACATTCCCACCGAAGGCCCTCCTGTAGGAGCTAGTACTAGTGGACGAGAAAGCCATGGTGCCTAGCTTCTACCCCCTGCACTCTCTCCCCTCTCCCTACCGCTCCTTCAGCAGTCGCTCCAAGGATCTGACCAGGTTCCCCAGCGAGCCTCCACTTTTAATAGGCGGCTGAGCGAACGCCGCAGGCAACTCCTGGGTCCTAGTGCTCCTCGGCTCTAGACATGCCCCCCGACATCGCTATAAACAAATGGTTCGGTCATTGTCACACGGTGGTGGGAGGGAGTAACGCGGAGAGGAGAGAGGGAAGGGAGGGGGAGCAGAGGGGTTGGCTGCTGTATTTCCAGAAGCCCATAAGAGATAGGAGCAGAATTGGGCCGTTCATTCATGGAGTCTGCCCCAACATTCCATCATGGATAATTTTTTTATCCCTCTCAACTCCAGTCTCCTGCCTTCTCCGCATAACCTTTGACACCCTTACTTCTCAACTTCCGTTTTAATTATACCCAAAGACTTAACCTCCACAGCCATCGGTAGTAATGAATTCCACAGATTCGCCACTAAAGAAATTCCTCATCTCTGTTCTAAAGGAGCGTCCTTGTATTCTGAGGCTGTGCCCTCTGGTCCGAGACTGCCCCACTATAGGAAACATCCTCTCCACATCCACCCTATCTGTGCCCTCTGGTCCGAGACTGCCCCACTATAGGAAACATCCTCTCCACATCCACCCTATCTGTGCCCTCTGGTCCGAGACTGCCCCACTATAGGAAACATCCTCTCCACATCCACCCTATCTGTGCCCTCTGGTCCGAGACTGCCCCACTATAGGAAACATCCTCTCCACATCCACCCTATCTGTGCCCTCTGGTCCGAGACTGCCCCACTGTAGGAAACATCCTCCCCATGTCCACTCTAGCTGTGTCCTCTGGTCCGAGACTGCCCCACTATAGGAAACATCCTCTCCACATCCACTCTATCTATGCCGTCTGGTCCAAGACTGCACACTACAGGAAACATCCTCCCCATGTCCACTCTAGCTGTGTCCTCTGGTCTGAGACTGCCCACTATAGGAAACATCCTCTCTATCATAGCCTTTCAATGTTCAATAGGTTTCAATGAGATTCACCTGGGGGGTGGGGGGGGGGGTAAAACTCCAGCCAGGAGCTACTGCACTATCAGGCAACACTTCATTATTCTGGCTCCTTCCCCCTTCGGTTTCCAGTCCCATACTTGAACCAAACGGCAGAACCAGAATCACTACAAATTAGACCTGTCCAAGATCTTACACAACTTCAACATAACATTCCAGCTCCTCAGTATTTTGATTTATGAAGGCAAATGTGCCAAGAGTTCTGTTTACAAACCATCCACTGTACCTGTGACGCCACTTTCATGGAATTTTGGATCTGTATTTCCAGATTCCTTTGTTCCGCTGCACTCTCCAGTGCCCCTAATGTTCTTCGTGTAAGTTCTACCTTGGTTTGTCCTCCCCAAGTCACACTTGTCTGCATTAAATTCCACCTGCCATTTTTCAGCCCATTTTTCCAGCTGGTCCAGATCCTGCTGCAAGCTTTGATAGTCTTCCTCAATGTCCACTGCACTCCCAATCTTGTCATCTGCAAATTTGGTGATCCAGTTTAACACATTATCATCCAGACCATTGATATGGATGACAAACATCAACCGACCCAGCACCAATCCCTGTGTCACACCACTAACTACAGGCCTCCAGTCAGAGAGACAACCACTCTCTGGCTTCTCCTGTGAAGCTAATGTCTAATCCAATTTACTACCTCATCCCGAGCGTCAAGCAATTTATTATATTATCCTACGTATGAAACTCCAAATGCCTTTACTTGAGCCATTTCTGTTTACATTTTAGAGTCATTCTCTCACATGTAGTTTGTCACTTTAGAATAAATTAATTTCTAATCCACTGAGTAGTGAAACTAAATATTTTTGCAGAATCTTGGCCAGCACCCTGGCACAGTGGGTAGAGCCACTGCCTCACAGCTGCAGAGAGACAGGTTCGATCCCAGCCTCCGGGGCTGTCAGTGTGCGGAGTTTGCACGTTCCCCCTGAGACCACGTGGGTTACCCCCAAGTGTTCCTGTTTCCTCCCACGTCCAAAAGCCAAGAGGTTGGAGGTTAATCGGCCGTAGTAAATTCACCCTCAGTGTGTGGGTGAGGGGTGGAATCTGAGGGAAGTGGATGAGAATGGAGGGAAAATAAAATGGGTTTAGTGTAAATGGGTGGTTGATGGTCAGCTGAAGGGCCTGTTTCTGTGCTAATTCTTAGACTTTCTCTTCATTCCCATCCACTGATTGGTGGCCTCTGGTTGATGTGAGAAGGTGTTCAGGAACACAGAGCTTGCTTTTGGAGGTGGCGCAGCTCCAGCGATAAGGAGTTTTCAATAAGGAGTTCATACCTGCTCCCTGTGACCGCATGGGTTTCCTCCAGGTGCTCCAGTTCCTCCCCGCATTTCAAAGTAGGCCAATTGCTTACATGGGTGTAATTGGTCAGCGTGGGCTCAGAGGGCCAGAAGGGCCTGTTACCTTGCTGGATCCCTAAATAAATTGTATTTCTAAATTCACTTCAGGCTGGGATAGGGAAAGTTTAAAGGAGGTGTGTGGGACAAGCTTTTACATGGGGGTGGTGGGTGCCACGAGGAGTAATGGGCACAGATATGACAATGGTACTTCAGAGGCATTTAGACAGGCACATGAATGTGCAGGGTTAGAGAGATCAGGGTCTTGTGCAAGCAGAAGGGATTTGGTTTCATCTGGCATTGTGTTCAGCACAGATATTGTGGGCTGAAGGACCTGTTTCTGTGCCGTCCTGTCCCACTCACTGAGTGCTTTATCACTTACCTCCTTTCATAATACATTGCCGTTTACATTCCAGAGTCACTCTGTCTCATGTAGTTTGTTATCTGAGTATAAATTAATTTATAATCCTCTGATTGTAGAACTAAATATTTACGTAGAATCTTGGCTGGCACAGTGGCACAGTGAGTAGCACACCATCGTACCAGTCCGGACTGGAGAGCAGCGGGTCTGTCTTGGGTTTACTATCCCTGTCTCAAATTCCCCGGGGCTCCCTGTGCTGTCAGGTAGTGACTGAGGAACTGTCATGGACCCTGCAGCTTTGTGCTCCTGTATTTGTTAATCATTATGAGTGAATCTGCAGAGTGCTCTGCCACAGACTGCGGTGGAGGCCATGGGTGTATTTAAGGCAGAAGTTGATAGTTTCCTGGTCGATCAGGGCATCAAAGGATATGGTGAGAAGGCAGGTGTATGGATCAACCATGATGGAATGGTGGAGCAGACTCGATGGGCTGAATGGCCTGATTCTGTTCCTACGTTTTATGCTGTTATGGTTGTCTTATCTGGAGTCGTTAAGCCCTTGTGCTTTCTGCTTAACCTTGCCAAGTTTATCTTAAGGGGCATGAGTTTTCTGCATTCTGTGACTAGTCAAATCGGACTCACTATTAGCGCTTATTGTGGGGTCCTTGTGTTTCAAGAATGGTTCATCTCGTGGTGACACTCGGTCAAGTTCTGGTGGAATTTCTAAGAATAAACTCGTGTTGCTGTCTGTACAAAGGAGTCTGTCGTTTCTCCACACCTGGATTCAGTCATCTGTCAGCGTACACCATGACACTGAACTGCATCAGAATCAGAATCACTGACGAACGTCATGAAATCTGTTGTTTTGTGGCAGCATTGCAGTGCAGTACATTAAAAATTATGACTATAGGTTACAATATGAAATATAAAAATCAATAAACATTATGGAAGGAGAGCAAACTAGTGAAGTAGTGATCATGGGTTTATGGACTGTTCATAAAGAGTCATAAAGCATTATAGCATAAATAGGCCCATGCTGAACTGTAATTCTGTCCAGTCCCATTGCCCCGCACCTAGACCACAGCCCTCCATACCACTGGCTATCCATGTACTTATCACATTTCTCTTAAATATCGCAATCAAAGCCACATCCACCACTCCATCTTGTTCCACACTCGCACCTTCCTCTGAGTGAAGAATTTCTCCCTCAAAATTCAAGATTCAATGTAAACTTATTATCAAAATTCATACATTCCTCCATAAACAACCCCGAGATTCATTTTCTTGTGGGCATTCACAGTAAATTGAAAGGAGCACAACAATGAAAAACTCACACAACAGAGATGGGCAAATAACAAATGTACAAAAGACAACGGACTGCAAATACAAAAAGGAAATAAAATATAATAATTAATAATAAAGAAATAAATAGATGGATAAATATCAAGAACACAAATTGGAGAGTCCTTTAATGTATTCCACTGGCAGTGGAATCAGTGGAGTGTTGGTGAGTGCAGTTGTCCCTCAGATTCCACTTAAATATTTTACTGTTCACCCTTAACCCATGACCTCTGGTTCTAAACTCACCCAACCTCAGTGGAAAAGGTCCACTTGCATTTACCCTCTCCATACGCTTTGTAATTTTGTATACCTCCATCAAATCTCCCCTCATTCTACAATGCTTTAGGGAATAAAGTCCTAATCTGTTCAGCCATTCTCTATAACTCAGGACTTCAAGTCCTGTCAATGTCCTTTTAAATTTCCTCTGTATTCTTTCAATCTTAGTGACATGGAGCTAGGTGACCATAACTTCACACAATACTCCAAATTTGGCCTCATCTAAGGTCTTATACAACTTCAACATAACATCTCAACTCCTGTTATCAATACATTGATTTATGAAGGCTAATGTGCCAAAAGCTTTCTTTACAACCCTACCTTCTTGTGATGCCACTTTCAAGGAATTATGGACCTGTATTCCCAGATCCCTCAGTTCTTCGGCACTCCTCAGTGCCCTACCATTCACTGTGTAAGTCCTACCCCTGTTTGTCCTTTCTCCAATTTAGAATCACAACCCAAGGACCAGACCTATCCTTCTCCATAATTGTGTTGAAATATATGGCATTATGATCACTAGATGCAAAGGGCTCCCCTACACAAATTTCTGTCACCTGTCCTGTCTGATCCGCTAACAGGAGATCTAGTATCACACTCCTGCTAGTTGAGAACTCTATGTACTGATTAAGCAAACTTTCCTGAACACATTTGACAAACCTCTATCCTGTCCAACCTTTTTGCTGTATGGGAGTTCCAGTCAATATGTGAAAGATTAAAATCACATACTATCACAACCTTATGTTTCTTGCAATAGTCTGCAATCTCTCTACAAATTTGCTCCTCTAAATCCTGTGGAGTTTGTGGTCTATAATATAATCCCATTAACATGTTCATCCCTTTCTTATTCCTCAGCGCCACCCATAAAGCCTCCAGTCTGTCCTGACTGAGCACTTGTGACATTTTCCCTGACTAGTAATATCACCCCTCCCCCTTTAACCCCTCCCATTCTCTTACGTCTACATCAATGGAACCCTGGAACATTAATCTGCCAGTCCTGCCCCTCTGCAACCAAAGTTTACTAATGGCTACAATGTCATAATTCCACGTGCAGATCTATGCCTTAAACTCAGTAACCTTTCCTACAATACTCCTAGGGGTTAAGCATAACTTAACTGTTGTAACTTTGTAGGTCACATCTGGAGTGTTGTGTACATTTCTACTCGCTCCACTGTAGGAAGGATGATAAGGGTTTGGAGTGGTTGCAGAAGAGGTTTACCACTGTGCTGCCTGATTTAGGGAGCATGTGCTATAACGAGAGGTTGGATAAACTGACGAAGGGTCTTGGCCCGAAACGTCGACAGTGCTTCTCCTTATAGACGCTGCCTGGCCTGCTGTGTTCCACCAGCATTTTGTGTGTGTTGCTTGTATTTCCTGCATCTGCAGATTTCCTCGTGTTTGCTGGATAAACTTGGGTTGTTTTCTCCGTAGCGCTGGAGGCTGAAGGGAGAGCTGATGGTGGTTTACAAGATTATGAGAGGCATAGATAGAGTGGACAGGGAGTATCTGTTTCCCAGGGTCGAAATGCCTAATACCAGAGGACATGCATTGAAGGTGAGGGGGTAGGTTCAAGAGGGTTAAATATTTCACTCAGAGAGTTGTGGACGCCTGTGGTGGTGATAAAGACAAATACAACAGAGGCTTTTGAGAGTCGTTTGGATAGAAACATGGATGTAAAGAAGGCGGAGGGATATGGACGTGATGTAGGTAGGAGGGATTAGTGTTTGGGTGTTTTTGATTTGCTTTTCAGCTGGTTCGGCACAACATTGTGGGCCGAATGGTCTATTCCTGTGCTGAACTGTTCTATGTACAATACTTGTTGAAGGACTGTTCTGACCTCAAAGACACCTACAGAGTCAACATGATATGTTGCACAGGGAACACTGGTGCCAGAATGAATGGAATCAGTTTGAAAAATTAATGGGATTGATTCAGAAAGTGTCTTGGATAAAATGCCAGCCCTTGTAAAAGCCTTTGAAATCTACTGCTTATATGTCTCTACACACAGACATATAAACTAGGAACAGCGATGGGCCACTTACTTTCCCATGTCTGATCTAACTGTAACCCCAGTTCTACATTCCTGTCTGCCCAAGTAACCTTTCAACCCATTGTTTATCAATAATTGAACCCCCCCCGCCTTAAAAATATTCAAAATCTCTGCTTCTCTTTTCTTTGAGGAAGAAAATTCCAAAAACTCACAACCCTCTGAGAGAGATAAAAATATAATTTCATCTCTGCCTTAAATAGGCAATCCCACAGTTTTAAACAGTGACTCCTAGCTCTGAAGCAACACACAATCTGCTGGAGGAAACAGAAGGTCAGACAGCATTGGAATGTTCGATGAGATTTACCAGACTAGAAGGCATGCCTTATGAGGACACGTTGAGTAAGATAAGGGATTTTCTTTTTGGAGCGAAAGAGAATGTGAGGTGACTTGATAGAGGTGTACAAGATGATAAGAGGCGTAGGTAGAGAGGACAACCAGAGATTTTTTTTCCCAGGGTGGAAATGGCTAATATGAGAGAGCACGATTTTAAGGTGGCTGGAGGGAAGTATAGGGGAGATGTCAGAGGTAGGTTTTTATTACAGAGTGGGTGCGTGGAATGTGCTGCTAGGGATTGTGGTAGAAGCAGATACATTAGGGGTATTTTAGAGGCTCCTAGGCATATACAGTAGGTGAAGGAATGCTAGAGCACTATGTGGGAGGGAAGGATTAGATTCATCATTGGATAGGTTATACGGTTGGCACAACATTGTGGGCCAAAGGGTCTGTACTGTGCTGTACTCTTCTATGTTCTTTATTTTATTTACTTAGTTATTTTGCTTAGAGTTACAGCTCAGACAGGCCCTTCCAGCCCAATGAGCCAGACCACCCAGCAACCCAACTATTTAACACTCGTCTAATCACAGGACAACTTACAATGGCCAACTAACCTACAAGCTGGTACGTCTTTGGACTGTGGGAGGAAACTGGAGCACCCAGAGGAAACCCACACAGTTCATGCGGAGAACGTACAAACTCCTTATAGGTGGTGCCAGAATTGAACTCCAAACTCCAACTCCAACAGCCTGAGCTGTAATAGTGTCGTACTGAGCACTACACCACCGCGGTGCCCAGCACATGAACATATGGACACTCTAGCAGAGAGCAAACCTGCTAACCACAGTCCCCACGTATTCTTGCCCACAGTGCGCCAGAATGTGTGGATCCCGGATCAGTCTCGACAACGTCCTGAGGACCCATCGGTAGACAACCTATCAGGGGAGCATCGTACTCAGTTCAAGTGATCACACTAGTACAACTATGTTCTGTAAACTGAAATGTTCACTATCCTTCCCTCCCCACATACGCTGCTCAACCTGTTGAGTTATACCAGCAGATTTTTTGTTACTCCAGACTCCAATAGCAGTCTCTGATGTCTCCTCACTCTGGTTCCCACAATCCCTGCTGAGGTACAGATCCCCAATAACAACTGACCAGAGTCCTCTGTCTTGGGCCAATAAAAGCTTGATCAGTCTTGTACCTTACGACTTCATATGCCTTCTAGGCAAAGATCCTTTCTCTCCCAGGAATGAGGTCTTTAGAGTTTGTGCTGGTGTTTCTGTAGCTCCAGGCTTCTACGGGATGAGGTTGCAAGCCCCGTGCCAAACTCTCCTCCTTTCACAGACAGGCTTGGGATCGCCCATGGAAAAGGTCAGACTGGTTCTCCCACAGGAGAAAACATCTGCTCCACACCCACTGCTCAGGATCTTGTGTCTCAACCTTCCAAACCCCGTCTGAGCAACATACACGCAATACCGAAGGAAGTCAGCAGGTCAAGCAAAATCAATCAAGGGAATAAACAGTTGATGATAGTACAATACAATTTTTTTACGACAAAAAATAAATAGATTAAACCCAAATTTATCTGACCAATGTTTCCGATGTAATCAAGAAATTGGTACTTTTTTACACTCTACTTGGTCTTGTTTTAAAATTCAACCTTTTTGGATAAATCTAAGACTTTTACTGGAACAAATTATTGGAATACAACTCCCACATAGTCCAATATTATTTTTATTAGGCGATATTGAAGGGATAATACCAAAACCTGAATTGAAAATAAATATCAGAAAAAATTTATAAAAATTGCATTAGCAGTAGCCAAAAAAGCTACTGCAGTTACTTGGAAATCAGATTCATATTTAACTATGGACCATTGGAATAATGAAATATATAGCTGCGTTCCACTTGAAAAAATTACTTATTATTTAAGAAATGAATATGATATATTTTTGAAAATTTGGCACCCCATCTACAAAAGATATGATTAAATATATAGGTCCTGTGAAGATAAAATTATTAGTTATTTGGGGAAAAAATAAAGATATGTACTAAAGTTATTTTGAACTCCATGGAGCATGTGGGGATCCTCCGATATCCAGGCAATCTTACTTTCGTCTTTCTTCCTTTTTTTTCTTTTTTCTTTTTTTTTAGACAGGGATGTTAAGGGGGAAGGGTTAAGGGGAGGGGGAGGGCTAATATTAATTTTCATTACTCTATTATTCTATTCATTTTATGTAACTCTCTTAAAATTGACGGTTCGGGCCGAGACCCTTTGTCAGGACTGGAAGGGAAGGGGAAAGAAGCCAGAATAAGAAGTTGGGTGAAGGGAGAAGGAGTACAAGCTGGCAAGTGATAGGTGAGACCAGGTAAGGGGAAAGGTGTGTGGGTGGGCAAGGGAGGATGAAGTAAGAAGCTGGATGGTGACAGGTGGAAGAGGTAAAGAGCTAAAGAAGAAGAAATCTGATATGAGAGGCAGTGGACCATGGGACAGTGACCATTTTCCAGGAGATAGCCAACCATGGATCTCTGATTTACAGTATATAACAGAAATAGAGACACAAGAGATTCTGCAGATGCTGGAAATCCAGAGCAACCCATACAAAATGTTGGAGGAACTCAGCAGGTCAGGCAGCATCTATGGAGAGGAATAAAGAGTTGACGTTTCAGGCTGAAACCCTGCATGGAATCATAGAACACTACAGTACAGAAACAGGCCAGACTTATTCTGCCTACTCTCATCAACCTGCACCTGGATCACAGCCCTCCATATCCCTCCCATCCATGTACTTATCCAAATGAAGCTCACATCCACCACCTCCGCTAGCAACTCGTTCCACATCCTCACCACCCACTGAGTGAAGAAGTTCCTCCTCAGGTTCCCGATAACATTTCACCCTTCACTTTAATCTATGACCTCTAGTTCTCCTCAGGATGCAAGCCTTATCTGTTCAACATTTTACCATAATTTTCCCATCCAATCAAGGTATCAACTTAGGAAACAGTCTCTGAAATGCTTCCAATGATTTAGCAACATTTCAGATTCAGATTTAGACTCCGATTTCGATTCAGGTTCAGATTTGTTTATCACACTTTCATCAAAACATGCAGTGAAATGTGTCAATTACATTAACAACCCGATGCTGTGCTGGCAGAAGCCCGCAAATGTTGCCACACATTTAGGCACCAATATAGCATGCACACAGTGATCAGCAAAGCAACACAGAACAGAACAAGCAACAAAACAACCCCCATTGCTCCTCCCACCGCCCACCACACACACAAATGGACAGTCCTCCAGGCTCCAGTCCCCAGTCCCCAGTCCCCAGTCTCCAGTCTCCAGTCTCCAGTTCCCCAGTCCCCAGTCTCCAGTCTCCAGTTCCCCAGTCCCCAGTCTCCAGTCCCCAGTCCCCATTCCCCAGTCCCCAGTCCACAGTCCCCAGTCTCCAGTTCCCCAGTCCCCAGTCTCCAGTCCCCATTCCCCATTCCCCAGTCTCCAGTCTCCAGTCCCCAGTCCCCAGTCTCCAGTCTCCAGTCCCCAGTCCCCAGTCTCCAGTCTCCAGTTCCCCAGTCCCCAGTCTCCAGTCCCCAGTCCCCAGTCTCCAGTTCCCCAGTCCCCAGTCTCCAGTCCCCAGTCCCCAGTCTCCAGTCTCCAGTCCCCAGTCCCCAGTCCCCAGTCCCCAGTCCCCAGTCTCCAGTCTCCAGTCTCCAGTCTCCAATCACCAGTCTCCATTCTCCAGTCTCCAGTCTCCAGTCTCCAGTCTCCAGTCCCCAGTCTCCAGTCTCCAGTCTCCAGTCTCCATTCTCCAGTCCCCAGTCCCCAGTCTCCAGTCTCCAGTCTCCAATCACCAGTCTCCAGTCTCCAGTCTCCATTCCCCAGTCCCCAGTCTCCAGTCTCCAGTCTCCAATCACCAGTCTCCATTCTCCAGTCTCCAGTCTCCAGTCTCCAGTCTCCAGTTCCCCAGTCCCCAGTCTCCAGTCTCCAGTTCCCCAGTCCCCAGTCTCCAGTCCCCAGTCCCCATTCCCCAGTCCTCAGTCCCCAGTCCCCAGTCTCCAGTTCCCCAGTCCCCAGTCTCCAGTCCCCAGTCCCCATTCCCCAGTCTCCAGTCTCCAGTCCCCAGTCCCCAGTCTCCAGTCTCCAGTCCCCAGTCCCCAGTCTCCAGTCTCCAGTTCCCCAGTCCCCAGTCTCCAGTCCCCAGTCCCCAGTCTCCAGTTCCCCAGTCCCCAGTCTCCAGTCCCCAGTCCCCAGTCTCCAGTCTCCAGTCCCCAGTCCCCAGTCCCCAGTCCCCAGTCCCCAGTCCCCAGTCTCCAGTCTCCAGTCTCCAGTCTCCATTCTCCAGTCCCCAGTCCCCAGTCTCCAGTCTCCAGTCTCCAATCACCAGTCTCCAGTCTCCAGTCTCCATTCCCCAGTCCCCAGTCTCCAGGCTCCAGTCTCCAGTCTCCAATCACCAGTCTCCATTCTCCAGTCTCCAGTCTCCAGTCTCCAGTCTCCAGTCCCCAGTCCCCAGTCCCCAGTCCCCAGTCCCCAGTCCCCAGTCCCCAGTCTCCAGTCTCCAGTCTCCAATCACCAGTCTCCATTCTCCAGTCTCCAGTCTCCAGTCTCCAGTCTCCAGTCCCCAGTCTCCAGTCTCCAGTCCCCAGTCCCCAGTCCCCAGTCCCCAGTCTCCAGTCTCCAGTCTCCAATCACCAGTCCCATCTCCAGTCTCCAGTCCCCAGTCTCCAGTCTCCAGTCTCCAGTCTCCATTCTCCAGTCCCCAGTCCCCAGTCCCCAGTCCCCAGTCTCCAGTCTCCAGTCTCCAATCACCAGTCCCATCTCCAGTCTCCAGTCCCCAGTCTCCAGTCTCCAGTCTCCAGTCTCCAATCACCAGTCCCATCTCCAGTCTCCAGTCTCCAGTCTCCAGTCTCCAGTCCCCAGTCTCCAGTCCCCAGTCTCCAGTCTCCAGTCCCCAGTCTCCAGTCTCCAGTCTCCAGTCTCCAGTCCCCAGTCTCCAGTCTCCAGTCTCCAGTCTCCAGTCCCCTGTCTCCAGTCCCATATCCAGGCTCCAGATTCCAGTCCCATCTCCAGTCTCCATTCTCCAGTCCCCAGTCCCCAGTCCCCAGTCCCCATTCCCCTGTCTCCAGTCCCCTGTCTCCAGTCTCCAGTCCCCAGTCCCCAGTCTCCAGTGTCCAGTCTCCAGTCCCCATTCCACAGTCTTCAATCCCCATTCCCCTGTCTCCAGTCCCCTGTCTCCAGTCTCCAGTCCCCAGTCTCCAGTCCCCAGTCTCCAGTCTCCAGTCCCCAGTCTCCAGTCCCCAGTCCCATCTCCAGTCTCCAGTCCCCAGTCCCCATTCCCCAGTCTCCAGTCTCCAGTCCCCATTCCACAGTCTTCAATCCCCATTCCCCTGTCTCCAGTCCCCTGTCTCCAGTCTCCAGTCCCCAGTCTCCAGTCCCCAGTCTCCAGTCTCCAGTCCCCAGTCTCCAGTCCCCAGTCCCATCTCCAGTCTCCAGTCTCCAGTCCCCAGTCTCCAGTCTCCAGTCTCCAGTCCCATCTCCAGTCTCCAGTCTCCAGTCTCCAGTCCCATCTCCAGTCTCCAGTCCCATCTCCAGTCTCCAGTCTCTATTCCCCATAGTCTAATCCCCAGTCTCCAGTCTCCAGTCTCCAGTTCCATCTCCAGTCCCATCTCCAATCTCCAGTCTCCATTCCCCAGTCCCCAGTCTCCAGTCTCCAGTTCCATCCCCAGTCCCATCTCCAATCTCCAGTCTCCATTCCCCAGTCCCCAGTCTCCAGTCTCCAGTCTCCATTCCCCAGTCCCATCTCCAATCTCCAGTCTCCATTCCGCAGTCCCCAGTCTCCAGTCTCCAGTTCCATCTCCAGTCCCACCTCCAGTCTCCAGTCTCCATTCCCCAGTCCCCAGTCTCCAGTCTCCAGTCTCCATTCCCTAGTCCCAACTCCAGTCTCTGGTCTCCAGTTTCTATCCCTAGTCCCCAGTAACAAATCTCCAGTCTCTAATTTCCAGTTCCGTCTCCAGTCTTTATTCCCCAGATCTAATCTCGAGTCCCGTCTCCACTCTATTCCCCACTTTCCAGTTTCCAACTCCAGTCTCCAGTCTCTATTCCCCAGAGTCTAATCCCCAGTCTCCAGTTCTCAGTCTCCAGTCCCCTGTCTCCAATCCCAACTCCAGTCTCCAGTCTCCAGTCTCCAGTCGCCAGTCCCCAGTCCCCAGTCCCCATTCCCCTGTCTCCAGTCCCCTGTCTCCAGTCTCCAGTCCCCAGTCCCCAGTTTCCAGTGTCCAGTCTCCAGTCCCCATTCCACAGTCTTCAATCCCCATTCCCCTGTCTCCAGTCCCCTGTCTCCAGTCTCCAGTCCCCAGTCTCCAGTCCCCAGTCTCCAGTCTCCAGTCCCCAGTCTCCAGTCCCCAGTCCCATCTCCATTCTCCAGTCCACAGTCCCCATTCCCCAGTCTCCAGTCTCCAGTCCCCATTCCACAGTCTTCAATCCCCATTCCCCAATCTCCAGTCTCCAGTCTCCATTCTCCAGTCCCCAGTCCCCAGTCTCCAGTCTCCAGTCTCCAATCACCAGTCTCCAGTCTCCAGTCTCCATTCCCCAGTCCCCAGTCTCCAGTCTCCAGTCTCCAATCACCAGTCTCCATTCTCCAGTCTCCAGTCTCCAGTCTCCAGTCTCCAGTTCCCCAGTCCCCAGTCTCCAGTCTCCAGTTCCCCAGTCCCCAGTCTCCAGTCCCCAGTCCCCATTCCCCAGTCCTCAGTCCCCAGTCCCCAGTCTCCAGTTCCCCAGTCCCCAGTCTCCAGTCCCCAGTCCCCATTCCCCAGTCTCCAGTCTCCAGTCCCCAGTCCCCAGTCTCCAGTCTCCAGTCCCCAGTCCCCAGTCTCCAGTCTCCAGTTCCCCAGTCCCCAGTCTCCAGTCCCCAGTCCCCAGTCTCCAGTTCCCCAGTCCCCAGTCTCCAGTCCCCAGTCCCCAGTCTCCAGTCTCCAGTCCCCAGTCCCCAGTCCCCAGTCCCCAGTCCCCAGTCTCCAGTCTCCAGTCTCCAGTCTCCATTCTCCAGTCCCCAGTCCCCAGTCTCCAGTCTCCAGTCTCCAATCACCAGTCTCCAGTCTCCAGTCTCCATTCCCCAGTCCCCAGTCTCCAGTCTCCAGTCTCCAGTCTCCAATCACCAGTCTCCATTCTCCAGTCTCCAGTCTCCAGTCTCCAGTCTCCAGTCCCCAGTCCCCAGTCCCCAGTCCCCAGTCCCCAGTCTCCAGTCTCCAGTCTCCAATCACCAGTCTCCATTCTCCAGTCTCCAGTCTCCAGTCTCCAGTCTCCAGTCCCCAGTCTCCAGTCTCCAGTCCCCAGTCCCCAGTCCCCAGTCCCCAGTCTCCAGTCTCCAGTCTCCAATCACCAGTCCCATCTCCAGTCTCCAGTCCCCAGTCTCCAGTCTCCAGTCTCCAGTCTCCATTCTCCAGTCCCCAGTCCCCAGTCCCCAGTCCCCAGTCTCCAGTCTCCAGTCTCCAATCACCAGTCCCATCTCCAGTCTCCAGTCCCCAGTCTCCAGTCTCCAGTCTCCAGTCTCCAATCACCAGTCCCATCTCCAGTCTCCAGTCTCCAGTCTCCAGTCTCCAGTCCCCAGTCTCCAGTCCCCAGTCTCCAGTCTCCAGTCCCCAGTCTCCAGTCTCCAGTCTCCAGTCTCCAGTCCCCAGTCTCCAGTCTCCAGTCTCCAGTCCCCTGTCTCCAGTCCCATATCCAGGCTCCAGATTCCAGTCCCATCTCCAGTCTCCATTCTCCAGTCCCCAGTCCCCAGTCCCCAGTCCCCAGTCTCCAGTCTCCAGTCTCCAATCACCAGTCCCATCTCCAATCTCCAGTCCCCAGTCTCCAGTCTCCAGTCTCCAGTCTCCAATCACCAGTCCCATCTCCAGTCTCCAGTCTCCAGTCTCCAGTCTCCAGTCCCCAGTCCCCTGTCTCCAGTCTCCAGTTTCTAGTCTCCAATCACCAGTCTCCATTCTCCAGTCTCCAGTCTCCAGTCTCCAGTCTCCAGTCTCCATTCTCCAGTCCCCAGTCCCCAGTCCCCAGTCCCCAGTCTCCAGTCTCCAGTCTCCAATCACCAGTCCCATCTCCAGTCTCCAGTCCCCAATCTCCAGTCTCCAGTCTCCAGTCTCCAATCACCAGTCCCATCTCCAGTCTCCAGTCTCCAGTCTCCAGTCTCCAGTCCCCAGTCTCCAGTCCCCAGTCTCCAGTCTCCAGTCCCCAGTCTCCAGTCTCCAGTCTCCAGTCTCCAGTCCCCAGTCTCCAGTCTCCAGTCTCCAGTCTCCAGTCCCCTGTCTCCAGTCCCATATCCAGGCTCCAGATTCCAGTCCCATCTCCAGTCTCCAGTCTCCAACCCCATTCTCCAGTCTCCAGTCTCCAGTCGCCAGTCCCCAGTCCCCAGTCCCCATTCCCCTGTCTCCAGTCCCCTGTCTCCAGTCTCCAGTCCCCAGTCCCCAGTCTCCAGTGTCCAGTCTCCAGTCCCCATTCCACAGTCTTCAATCCCCATTCCCCTGTCTCCAGTCCCCTGTCTCCAGTCTCCAGTCCCCAGTCCCATCTCCAGTCTCCAGTCCCCAGTCCCCATTCCCCAGTCTCCAGTCTCCAGTCCCCATTCCACAGTCTTCAATCCCCATTCCCCTGTCTCCAGTCCCCTGTCTCCAGTCTCCAGTCCCCAGTCTCCAGTCCCCAGTCTCCAGTCTCCAGTCCCCAGTCTCCAGTCGCCAGTCCCATCTCCAGTCTCCAGTCTCCAGTCCCCAGTCTCCAGTCTCCAGTCTCCAGTCCCATCTCCAGTCTCCAGTCTCCAGTCTCCAGTCCCATCTCCAGTCTCCAGTCCCATCTCCAGTCTCCAGTCTCTATTCCCCATAGTCTAATCCCCAGTCTCCAGTTCCATCCCCAGTCCCATCTCCAATCTCCAGTCTCCATTCCCCAGTCCCCAGTCTCCAGTCTCCAGTGTCCATTCCCCAGTCCCATCTCCAATCTCCAGTCTCCATTCCGCAGTCCCCAGTCTCCAGTCTCCAGTTCCATCTCCAGTCCCACCTCCAATCTCCAGTCTCCATTCCCCAGTCCCCAGTCTCCAGTCTCCAGTCTCCATTCCCTAGTCCCATCTCCAATCTCCAGTCTCCAGTCTCCAGTTCCATCTCCAGTCCCAACTCCAGTCTCCAGTCTCCAGTCTCCAGTCTCCAGTTCCATCTCCAGTCCCATCTCCAGTCTCCAGTCTCCAGACCCCAGTCTCCAGTCCCCAGTCTCCAGTCTCCAGTCCCCTGTCTCCAGTCCCCAGTCCCATCTCCAGTCTCCAGTCTCCAGTCCCCAGTCTCCAGTCTCCAGTCTCCAGTCCCATCTCCAGTCTCCAGTCTCCAGTCTCCAGTCCCATCTCCAGTCTCCAGTCCCATCTCCAGTCTCCAGTCTCTATTCCCCATAGTCTAATCCCCAGTCTCCAGTCTCCAGTCTCCAGTTCCATCCCCAGTCCCATCTCCAATCTCCAGTCTCCATTCCCCAGTCCCCAGTCTCCAGTCTCCAGTCTCCATTCCCCAGTCCCATCTCCAATCTCCAGTCTCCATTCCGCAGTCCCCAGTCTCCAGTCTCCAGTTCCATCTCCAGTCCCACCTCCAATCTCCAGTCTCCATTCCCCAGTCCCCAGTCTCCAGTCTCCAGTCTCCATTCCCTAGTCCCATCTCCAATCTCCAGACTCCATTCCCCAGTCCCCAGTCTCCAGTCCCAACTCCAGTCTCTGGTCTCCAGTTTCTATCCCTAGTCCCCAGTAACAAATCTCCAGTCTCTAATTTCCAGTTCCGTCTCCAGTCTTTATTCCCCAGATCTAATCTCGAGTCCCGTCTCCACTCTATTCCCCACTTTCCAGTTTCCAACTCCAGTCTCCAGTCTCTATTCCCCAGAGTCTAATCCCCAGTCTCCAGTTCTCAGTCTCCAGTCCCCTGTCTCCAATCCCAACTCCAGTCTCCAGTCTCCAGTCTCCAGTCTCCAGTTCCATCTCCAGTCCCATCTCCAGTCTCCAGTCTCCAGACCCCAATCACATCTCCAGTCTCCAGTCCCCAGTCCCAACTCCAGTCTCCAGTCTCTATTCCCCAGAGTCTTATCCCCAGTCTCCAGTTCTCAGTCTCCAGTCCCCTGTCTCCAATCCCAACTCCAGTCTCCAGTCTCCAGTCTCCAGTTCCATCTCCAGTCCCATCTCCAGTCTCCAGTCTCCAGACCCCAATCATCTCCAGTCTCCATTCTCCAGTCTCCATTCCCCAGTCTCCATTCACCAGTCTCCAGTTCCCCATCTCCTATCCCGTCTCCAGTTTTCAGTCTCCAATCTGCAGTCACTGGTTTCCAGTCTCCAATCTCCAGATTCCAGTTTCAGTCTCCAGTCTCTAGTCCCCAGTCTCCTTGTCCCCAGTCTCCAGTCTCCAGTCTCCAGTCTCCAGTCTCCTTGTCCCCAGTCTCAAGTCTCCAGTCTCCAGTCTCCAATCACCAGTCCCATCTCCAGTCTCCAGTCCCCAGTCTCCAGTCTCCAGTCTCCAGTCTCCATTCTCCAGTCCCCAGTCCCCAGTCCCCAGTCCCCAGTCTCCAGTCTCCAGTCTCCAATCACCAGTCCCATCTCCAGTCTCCAGTCTCCAATCTCCAGTCTCCAGTCTCCAGTCTCCAATCACCAGTCCCATCTCCAGTCTCCAGTCTCCAGTCTCCAGTCTCCAGTCCCCAGTCTCCAGTCCCCAGTCTCCAGTCTCCAGTCCCCAGTCTCCAGTCTCCAGTCTCCAGTCTCCAGTCCCCTGTCTCCAGTCCCATATCCAGGCTCCAGATTCCAGTCCCATCTCCAGTCTCCAGTCTCCAGTCCCCATTCTCCAGTCTCCAGTCTCCAGTCGCCAGTCCCCAGTCCCCAGTCCCCATTCCCCTGTCTCCAGTCCCCTGTCTCCAGTCTCCAGTCCCCAGTCCCCAGTCTCCAGTGTCCAGTCTCCAGTCCCCATTCCACAGTCTTCAATCCCCATTCCCCTGTCTCCAGTCCCCTGTCTCCAGTCTCCAGTCCCCAGTCCCATCTCCAGTCTCCAGTCCCCAGTCCCCATTCCCCAGTCTCCAGTCTCCAGTCCCCATTCCACAGTCTTCAATCCCCATTCCCCTGTCTCCAGTCCCCTGTCTCCAGTCTCCAGTCCCCAGTCTCCAGTCCCCAGTCTCCAGTCTCCAGTCCCCAGTCTCCAGTCCCCAGTCCCATCTCCAGTCTCCAGTCTCCAGTCCCCAGTCTCCAGTCTCCAGTCTCCAGTCCCATCTCCAGTCTCCAGTCTCCAAGCTCCAGTCCCATCTCCAGTCTCCAGTCCCATCTCCAGTCTCCAGTCTCTATTCCCCATAGTCTAATCCCCAGTCTCCAGTCTCCAGTCTCCAGTTCCATCCCCAGTCCCATCTCCAATCTCCAGTCTCCATTCCCCAGTCCCCAGTCTCCAGTCTCCAGTCTCCATTCCCCAGTCCCATCTCCAATCTCCAGTCTCCATTCCGCAGTCCCCAGTCTCCAGTCTCCAGTTCCATCTCCAGTCCCACCTCCAATCTCCAGTCTCCATTCCCCAGTCCCCAGTCTCCAGTCTCCAGTCTCCATTCCCTAGTCCCATCTCCAATCTCCAGTCTCCATTCCCCAGTCCCCAGTCTCCAGTCCCAACTCCAGTCTCTGGTCTCCAGTTTCTATCCCTAGTCCCCAGTAACAAATCTCCAGTCTCTAATTTCCAGTTCCGTCTCCAGTCTTTATTCCCCAGATCTAATCTCGAGTCCCGTCTCCACTCTATTCCCCACTTTCCAGTTTCCAACTCCAGTCTCCAGTCTCTATTCCCCAGAGTCTAATCCCCAGTCTCCAGTTCTCAGTCTCCAGTCCCCTGTCTCCAATCCCAACTCCAGTCTCCAGTCTCCAGTCTCCAGTTCCATCTCCAGTCCCATCTCCAGTCTCCAGTCTCCAGACCCCAATCACATCTCCAGTCTCCAGTCCCCAGTCCCAACTCCAGTCTCCAGTCTCTATTCCCCAGAGTCTTATCCCCAGTCTCCAGTTCTCAGTCTCCAGTCCCCTGTCTCCAATCCCAACTCCAGTCTCCAGTCTCCAGTCTCCAGTTCCATCTCCAGTCCCATCTCCAGTCTCCAGTCTCCAGACCCCAATCATCTCCAGTCTCCATTCTCCAGTCTCCATTCCCCAGTCTCCATTCACCAGTCTCCAGTTCCCCATCTCCTATCCCGTCTCCAGTTTTCAGTCTCCAATCTGCAGTCACTGGTTTCCAGTCTCCAATCTCCAGATTCCAGTTTCAGTCTCCAGTCTCTAGTCCCCAGTCTCCTTGTCCCCAGTCTCCAGTCTCCAGTCTCCAGTCTCCAGTCTCCTTGTCCCCAGTCTCAAGTCTCCAGTCTCCAATCCCCGGTCACTGGTCTCCAGTCTCCAGTTCCGTCTCCAGCCTCTAGTCACCAGTCTGCAGTGCACATCTCCAGTCTCCAGTCCTCAGTCTCTATTCCCTAGAGTCCAGTCCCCTGTCTCCAATCTCCAGTCCCCAGTCTCCAGTCTCCAGTCTCCAGTCTCCAATCACCAGTCCCATCTCCAGTCTCCAGTCTCCAGTCTCCAGTCTCCAGTCCCCAGTCCCCTGTCTCCAGTCTCCAGTTTCTAGTCTCCAATCACCAGTCTCCATTCTCCAGTCTCCAGTCTCCAGTCTCCAGTCCCCAGTCTCCAGTCTCCAGTCCCCAGTCCCCAGTCCCCAGTCCCCAGTCTCCAGTCTCCAGTCTCCAATCACCAGTCCCATCTCCAGTCTCCAGTCCCCAGTCTCCAGTCTCCAGTCTCCAGTCTCCATTCTCCAGTCCCCAGTCCCCAGTCCCCAGTCCCCAGTCTCCAGTCTCCAGTCTCCAATCACCAGTCCCATCTCCAGTCTCCAGTCCCCAGTCTCCAGTCTCCAGTCTCCAGTCTCCAGTCTCCAGTCTCCAGTCCCCAGTCTCCAGTCCCCAGTCTCCAGTCTCCAGTCCCCAGTCTCCAGTCTCCAGTCTCCAGTCTCCAGTCCCCAGTCTCCAGTCTCCAGTCTCCAGTCTCCAGTCCCCTGTCTCCAGTCCCATATCCAGGCTCCAGATTCCAGTCCCATCTCCAGTCTCCAGTCTCCAGTCCCCATTCTCCAGTCTCCAGTCTCCAGTCGCCAGTCCCCAGTCCCCAGTCCCCATTCCCCTGTCTCCAGTCCCCTGTCTCCAGTCTCCAGTCCCCAGTCCCCAGTCTCCAGTGTCCAGTCTCCAGTCCCCATTCCACAGTCTTCAATCCCCATTCCCCTGTCTCCAGTCCCCTGTCTCCAGTCTCCAGTCCCCAGTCTCCAGTCCCCAGTCTCCAGTCTCCAGTCCCCAGTCTCCAGTCCCCAGTCCCATCTCCAGTCTCCAGTCCCCAGTCCCCATTCCCCAGTCTCCAGTCTCCAGTCCCCATTCCACAGTCTTCAATCCCCATTCCCCTGTCTCCAGTCCCCTGTCTCCAGTCTCCAGTCCCCAGTCTCCAGTCCCCAGTCTCCAGTCTCCAGTCCCCAGTCTCCAGTCCCCAGTCCCATCTCCAGTCTCCAGTCTCCAGTCCCCAGTCTCCAGTCTCCAGTCTCCAGTCCCATCTCCAGTCTCCAGTCTCCAGTCTCCAGTCCCATCTCCAGTCTCCAGTCCCATCTCCAGTCTCCAGTCTCTATTCCCCATAGTCTAATCCCCAGTCTCCAGTCTCCAGTCTCCAGTTCCATCTCCAGTCCCATCTCCAATCTCCAGTCTCCATTCCCCAGTCCCCAGTCTCCAGTCTCCAGTTCCATCCCCAGTCCCATCTCCAATCTCCAGTCTCCATTCCCCAGTCCCCAGTCTCCAGTCTCCAGTCTCCATTCCCCAGTCCCATCTCCAATCTCCAGTCTCCATTCCGCAGTCCCCAGTCTCCAGTCTCCAGTTCCATCTCCAGTCCCACCTCCAGTCTCCAGTCTCCATTCCCCAGTCCCCAGTCTCCAGTCTCCAGTCTCCATTCCCTAGTCCCATCTCCAATCTCCAGTCTCCATTCCCCAGTCCCCAGTCTCCAGTCCCAACTCCAGTCTCTGGTCTCCAGTTTCTATCCCTAGTCCCCAGTAACAAATCTCCAGTCTCTAATTTCCAGTTCCGTCTCCAGTCTTTATTCCCCAGATCTAATCTCGAGTCCCGTCTCCACTCTATTCCCCACTTTCCAGTTTCCAACTCCAGTCTCCAGTCTCTATTCCCCAGAGTCTAATCCCCAGTCTCCAGTTCTCAGTCTCCAGTCCCCTGTCTCCAATCCCAACTCCAGTCTCCAGTCTCCAGTCTCCAGTCTCCAGTTCCATCTCCAGTCCCATCTCCAATCTCCAGTCTCCATTCCCTAGTCCCATCTCCAATCTCCAGTCTCCATTCCCCAGTCCCCAGTCTCCAGTCCCAACTCCAGTCTCTGGTCTCCAGTTTCTATCCCTAGTCCCCAGTAACAAATCTCCAGTCTCTAATTTCCAGTTCCGTCTCCAGTCTTTATTCCCCAGATCTAATCTCGAGTCCCGTCTCCACTCTATTCCCCACTTTCCAGTTTCCAACTCCAGTCTCCAGTCTCTATTCCCCAGAGTCCAAACCCTAGTCTTCAGTTCCCAGTCTCCAATCCCTAGTCTCTAATCTACAGTTTCCAACTCCAGTCTCCAGTCTCTATTCCCCAGAGTCTTATCCCCAGTCTCCAGTTCTCAGTCTCCAGTCCCCTGTCTCCAATCCCAACTCCAGTCTCCAGTCTCCAGTCTCCAGTTCCATCTCCAGTCCCATCTCCAGTTCCATCTCCAGTCCCATCTCCAGTCTCCAGACCCCAATCATCTCCAGTCTCCATTCTCCAGTCTCCATTCCCCAGTCTCCATTCACCAGTCTCCAGTTCCCCATCTCCTATCCCGTCTCCAGTTTTCAGTCTCCAATCTGCAGTCACTGGTTTCCAGTCTCCAATCTCCAGATTCCAGTTTCAGTCTCCAGTCTCTAGTCCCCAGTCTCCTTGTCCCCAGTCTCCAGTCTCCAGTCTCCAGTCTCCAGTCTCCTTGTCCCCAGTCTCAAGTCTCCAGTCTCCAATCCCCGGTCACTGGTCTCCAGTCTCCAGTTCCGTCTCCAGCCTCTAGTCTCCAGTCTGCAGTGCACATCTCCAGTCTCCAGTCCTCAGTCTCTATTCCCTAGAGTCCAGTCCCCTGTCTCCAGTTTGCAGTCCCCAGTCTCCATTCCCCACTCTACAATCCCCAATCTCCAGTCCCCAGTCTCCGGTTTCCAGTCTCCACTCCCCAGTCTCCAGTCTCCAATCTCTGGTCACTGGTTTTCAGTCTGCAGTCTCCAGTTTCAGTCTCCACTCTACATTCCCCAGTCTCCAGTCTCCAGTCTCCAGTCTCCAGTCTCCGGTTTTAAGTCTGCAGTGTCCAGTGTCCAGCCCCCAAATTCCAGTTTCAGTCTCTACTCCCCAGTCTCCAGTCCCCAGTCCTCATTCCCCAGTCTCCAGTCCCAGTCCCCAGTCCCCAGTCCTCATTCCCCAGTCTCCAGTCCTAGTCCCAGTCCCCAATCTCCAGTCTCCAGTTTCCATCTCCAGTCTCCAGTCCCCAGTCTCCAGATTCCAGTTTCGGTCTCCATTCTCCAGTTTCCAGTTTCAGTCTCCATTCTGTAGTCCACAGTCCCCTTGTCCCCAATCTCCCGTCTCCAGTCCCATCTCCAGTCTCCAGTCCCCAGTCTCCAATCTCCAGTCTCCAGATTCCAATTTCGGTCTCCATTCTCCAGTTTCCAGTTTCAGTCTCCATTCTGTAGCCCCCAGTCCCCTAGTCCCCAATCTCCAGTCTTCAGTCTCCAATCTCCAGTCACTGGTCTCCAGTCTCGAGTCTCCAATCTCCGGTCACTGGTCTCCAGTCTCCAGTCCCATCTCCAGTCTCCAGTCTCTATTCCCCAGAGTCCAATCCCCCTATTTTCAAACCCCAGTCTCTAATCTCCAGTATCCTGTCCTGTCTCCAGTCTCTAGTCTCCGGTCTCCAGTCCCATCTCCTGTCTCCAGACCCCAGTCTCCAGTTCCATCTCTAGTCCCATCTCCAGTCTCCAGTCCCCAGTCTCCAGTTCCATCTCTAGTCCCATCTCCAGTCTCCAGTCCTCAGTCTCTATTCCCTAGAGTCCAGTCCCCTGTCTCCAGTTTGCAGTCCCCAGTCTCCATTCCCCACTCTACAATCCCCAATCTCCAGTCCCCAGTCTCCAGTCTCCAGATTCCAGTTTCAGCCTCCAGTCTCCAGTCCACATTCTCCATTCCTCAGTGTCCAATCCCTAGTCTCCTGATTCCAGTTTCAGAATCCAGTCTCCGGTTTCCAGTCTCCGGTTTTAAGTCAGCAGTCTGCAGTCTCCAGTCTCCGGTTTTAAGTCTGCAGTCTGCAGTCTCCAGTGTCCAGCCCCCAAATTCCAGTTTCAGTCTCTACTCCCCAGTCTCCAGTCCCCAGTCCTCATTCCCCAATCTCTGGTCACTGGTTTTCAGTCTGCAGTCTCCAGTTTCAGGCTCCAGTCTCCAGTCTCCAGTCTCCGGTTTTAAGTCTGCAGTCTGCAGTCTCCAGTGTCCAGCCCCCAAATTCCAGTTTCAGTCTCTACTCCCCAGTCTCCAGTCCCCAGTCCTCATTCCCCAGTCTCCAGTCCCAGTCCCCAGTCCCCAGTCCTCATTCCCCAGTCTCCAGTCCCAGTCCCCAGTCCCCAGTCCTCATTCCCCAGTCTCCAGTCTCCAATCTCCGGTCACTGGTTTTCAGTCTGCAGTCTCCAGTTTCAGGCTCCAGTCCCCAGTCCTCATTCCCCAGTCTCCAGTCCCAGTCCCCAGTCCCCAGTCCTCATTCCCCAGTCTCCAATCCCAGTCCCAATCTCCAGTTTCCATCTCCAGTCTCCAATCCCCAGACTCCAATCCCCAGTCACCAGATTCCAGTTTCAGTCTCCATTCTGTAGTCCCCAGTCCCCTAGTCCCCAATCTCCAGTCTCCAGTCTCCAATCTCCAGTCACTGGTCTCCAGTCTCCAGTCTCCAATCTCCGGTCACTGGTCTCCAGTCTCCAGTCTCTATTCCCCATTCCCCAGTCTCCAGTCTCCAGTCCCCAGTCTCCAGTCTCCAGTCTCCAATTCCCATTCTCCAGTCCCCTGTCTCCACTCTCCAGTTTCTAGTCTCCAGTGTACAGTCTCCAGTCCCCATTCCCCAGTCTCCAGTCCCCTGTCTTCAGTCTCCAGTCCTCATTCCCCAGTCCCCTTGTCCCCAATCTCCAGTCTCCAGTCCCATCTCCAGTCTCCAGTCCCCAGTCTCCAATCTCCAGTCTCCAGATTCCAGTTTCGGTCTCCATTCTCCAGTTTCCAGTTTCAGTCTCCATTCTGTAGTCTCCAGTCCCCTTGTCCCCAATCTCCAGTCTCCAGTCTCCAATCTCCGGTCACTGGTCTCCAGTCTCGAGTCTCCAATCTCCGGTCACTGGTCTCCAGTCTCCAGTCCCATCTCCAGTCTCCAGTCTCTATTCCCCAGAGTCCAATCCCCCTATTTACAAACCCCAGTCTCTAATCTCCAGTATCCTGTCCTGTCTCCAGTCTCTAGTCTCCGGTCTCCGGTCTCCGGACTCCATTCTCCAGTCTCCAGTCCCCAGTCTCCAGTCTCCAGTCTCCAGTCCCCAGTCTCCAGTTCCATCTCCAGTCCCATCTCCTGTCTCTAGTCTCCAGTCTCCAGTCCCCAGTCTCCAGTCTCCAGTCCCATCTCCAGTCTCCAGTCCCATCTCCAGTCCCATCTCCTGTCTCCAGTCTCCAGTCTCCAGTCCCCAGTCTCCAGTCCTATCTCCTGTCTCCAGTCTCCAGTCTCCAGTCCCAACTCCAGTCTCCAGTATCCAGTCCCATCTCCAGTCTCCAGTCCCCAGTCCCCAGTCTCCAGTCTCCAGTCTCCAGTCCCATCTCCAGTCTCCAATCTCCAGTCTCCAGTCCCATCTCCAGTCTCCAGTCCCCAGTCTCTAATCTCCAGTCTCCAGATTCCAGTCCTCATTCCCCAGTCTCCAGTCCTAGTCCCAGTCCCCAGTCTCCAGTCTCCAGTCCCCAGTCTCCATTCCCAATCTCCAATCCCCAGACTCCAATCCCCAGTCTTCAGATTCCAGTTTCGGTCTCCATTCTCCAGTTTCCAGTTTCAGTCTCCATTCTGTAGTCTCCAGTCCCCTTGTCCCCAATCTCCAGTCTCCAGTCTCCAATCTCCGGTCACTGGTCTCCAGTCTCCAGTCTCCAGTCTCCAGTCCCATCTCCAGTCTCCAGTCCCCAGTCTCCAGTCCCATCTCCAGTCTCCAGTCTCTATTCCCCATAGTCTAATCCCCAGTCTCCAGTCTCCAGTTCCATCTCCAGTCCCATCTCCAATCTCCAGTCTCCATTCCCCAATCCCCAGTCTCCAGTCTCCAGTCTCCATTCCCCAGTCCCATCTCCAATCTCCAGTCTCCATTCCGCAGTCCCCAGTCTCCAGTCTCCAGTTCCATCTCCAGTCCCACCTCCAATCTCCAGTCTCCATTCCCCAGTCCCCCGTCTCCAGTCTCCAGTCTCCATTCCCTAGTCCCATCTCCAATCTCCAGTCTCCATTCCCCGGTCCCCAGTCTCCAGTTTCCAGTCTCCATTCCCCAGTCCCCAGTCTCCAGTCCCATCTCCAATCTCCAGTCTCCATTCCGCAGTCCCCAGTCTCCAGTCTCCAGTTCCATCTCCAGTCCCACCTCCAATCTCCAGTCTCCATTCCCCAGTCCCCAGTCCTCATTCCCCAGTCTCCAGTCCTAGTCCAGGTCCCCAGTCTCCAGTCTCCAGTTTCCATCTCCAGTCTCCAGTCCCCAGTCTCCAGTCTCCAGTTTCCATCTCCAGTCTCCAGTTCCCAGTCTCCATTCCCAATCTCCAATCCCCAGACTCCAATCCCCAGTCTCCAGATTCCAGTTTCGGTCTTCATTCTCCAGTTTCCAGTTTCAGTCTCCATTCTGTAGTCCCCAGTCCCCTTGTCCCCAATCTCCAGTCTCCAGTCCCATCTCCAGTCTCCAGTCCCCAGTCTCCAGTCTCCAGTCTCCAGTCTCCAGTCTCCAATCCCCAGTCTCCAATCTCCATTCTCCAGTTTCCAGTTTCGGTCTCCATTCTGTAGTCCCCAGTCCCCTAGTCCCCAGTCTCCAGTCTCCAGTCTCCAATCTCCGGTCACTGGTCTCCAGTCTCGAGTCTCCAATCTCCGGTCACTGGTCTCCAGTCTCCAGTCTCCAATCTCCGGTCACTGGTCTCCAGTCTCCAGTCCCATCTCCAGTCTCCAGTCTCTATTCCCCAGAGTCCAATCCCCCTATTTTCAAACCCCAGTCTCTAATCTCCAGTATCCTGTCCTGTCTCCAGTCTCTAGTCTCCGGTCTCCAGTCTCCAGTCCCATCTCCTGTCTCCAGTTCCATCTCTAGTCCCATCTCCAGTCTCCAGTCCCCAGTCTCCAGTTCCATCTCCAGTCCCATCTCCAGTCTCCAGTCCCATATCTAGTCTCCAGTCCCCAGTCTCCATTCTCCAGTCTCCAGTCCCCAGTCTCCAGTCTCCAGTCTTCAGTCCCATCTCCAGTCTCCAGTCCCCAGTCTCCAGTTCCATCTCCAGTCCCATCTCCAGTCTCCAGTTCCATCTCCAGTCTCCAGTCCCATCTCCAGTCTCCAGTCTCTATTCCCCAGAGTCCAATCCCCCTATTTTCAAACCCCAGTCTCTAATCTCCAGTATCCTGTCCTGTCTCCAGTCTCTAGTCTCCGGTCTCCAGTCTCCGGACTCCATTCTCCAGTCTCCAGTCTCCAGTCCCATCTCCTGTCTCCAGACCCCAGTCTCCAGTTCCATCTCTAGTCCCATCTCCAGTCTCCAGTCCCCAGTCTCCAGTTCCATCTCTAGTCCCATCTCCAGTCTCCAGTCCTAAGTCTCTATTCCCTAGAGTCCAGTCCCCTGTCTCCAGTTTGCAGTCCCCAGTCTCCATTCCCACTCTACAATCCCCAATCTCCAGTCCCCAGTCTCCAGTCTCCAGATTCCAGTTTCAGCCTCCAGTCTCCAGTCCACATTCTCCATTCCTCAGTGTCCAATCCCTAGTCTCCTGATTCCAGTTTTAGAATCCAGTCTCCGGTTTCCAGTCTCCACTCCCCAGTCTCCAGTCTCCAATCTCTGATCATTGGTTTTCAGTCTGCAGTCTCCAGTTTCAGGCTCCAGTCTCCAGTCTCCAGTCTCCGGTTTTAAGTCTGCAGTCTGCAGTGTCCAGTGTCCAGCCCCCAAATTCCAGTTTCAGTCTCTACTCCCCAGTCTCCAGTCCCCAGTCCTCATTCCCCAGTCTCCAGTCCCAGTCCCCAGTCCCCAGTCTCCAGTCTCCAATCTCCGGTCACTGGTTTTCAGTCTGCAGTCTCCAGTTTCAGGCTCCAGTCCCCAGTCCTCATTCCCCATCCAGTCCCAGTCCCCAGTCCCCAGTCCTCATTCCCCAGTCTCCAATCCCAGTCCCAGTCTCCAGTTTCCATCTCCAGTCTCCAGTCCCCAGTCTCCATTCCCAATCTCCAATCCCCAGACTCCAATCCCCAGACTCCAATCCCCAGTCACCAGATTCCAGTTTCAGTCTCCATTCTCCAGTTTCCAGTTTCAGTCTCCATTCTGTAGTCTCCAGTCCCCTTGTCCCCAATCTCCAGTCTCCAGTCTCCAATCTCCGGTCACTGGTCTCCAGTCTCCAGTCTCCAATCTCCGGTCACTGGTCTCCAGTCTCCAGTCCCATCTCCAGTCTCCAGTCTCTATTCCCCAGAGTCCAATCCCCCTATTTTCAAACCCCAGTCTCTAATCTCCAGTATCCTGTCCTGTCTCCAGTCTCTAGTCTCCGGTCTCCGGTCTCCGGACTCCATTCTCCAGTCTCCAGTCCCCAGTCTCCTGTCTCCAGTCTCCAGTCCCCAGTCTCCAGTTCCATCTCCAGTCCCATCTCCTGTCTCCAGTCTCCAGTCTCCAGTCCCCAGTCTCCAGTCTCCAGTCCCATCTCCAGTCCCATCTCCTGTCTCCAGTCTCCAGTCTCCAGTCCCAACTCCAGTCTCCAGTCTCCAGTCCCATCTCCAGTCTCCAGTCCCCAGTCCCCAGTCTCCAGTCTCCAGTCTCCAGTCCCATCTCCAGTCTCCAGTCTCCAGTCTCCAGTCCCATCTCCAGTCTCCAGTCCCCAGTCCCCAGTCTCCAGTCTCCAGTCTCCAGTCCCATCTCCAGTCTCCAGTCTCCAGTCTCCAGTCCCATCTCCAGTCTCCAGTCCCCAGTCTCCAGTCCCATCTCCAGTCTCCAGTCTCTATTCCCCATTCCCCAGTCTCCAGTCTCCAGTCCCATCTCCAGTCTCCAGTCTCTATTCCCCAGAGTCTAATCCCCAGTCTCCAGTTCCCAGTCCCCAGTCTCCAGTCCCAACTCCAGTCTCTGGTCTCCAGTTTCTATTCCTAGTCCCCAGTAACAAATCTCCAGTCTCTAATTTCCAGTTCCGTCTCCAGTCTTTATTCCCCAGATCTAATCTCGAGTCCCGTCTCCACTCTATTCCCCACTTTCCAGTTTCCAACTCCAGTCTCCAGTCTCTATTCCCCAGAGTCTAATCCCCAGTCTCCAGTTCTCAGTCTCCAGTCCCCTGTCTCCAATCCCAACTCCAGTCTCCAGTCTCCAGTCTCCAGTCTCCAGTTCCATCTCCAGTCCCATCTCCAGTCTCCAGTCTCCAGACCCCAATCCCATCTCCAGTCTCCAGTCCCCAGTCCCAACTCCAGTCTCCAGTCTCTATTCCCCAGAGTCTAATCCCCAGTCTCCAGTTCTCAGTCTCCAGTCCCCTGTCTCCAATCCCAACTCCAGTCTCCAGTCTCCAGTCCGCAGTCTCCAGTTCCATCTCCAGTCTCCAGACCCCAATCCCATCTCCAGTCTCCAGTCTCCAGTCTCCAGTCTCCAGTTCCATCTCCAGTCCCATCTCCAGTCTCCAGTCTCCAGACCCCAATCCCATCTCCAGTCTCCAGTCTCCAGACTCCAGTCTCCAGACCCCAATCCCATCTCCAGTCTCCAGTCTCCAGTCCCCAGTCCCATCTCCAGTCCCCAGTCTCCAGTCTCCAGATTCCAGTTTCAGCCTCCAGTCTCCAGTCCACATTCTCCATTCCCCAGTGTCCAATCCCTAGTCTCCTGATTCCAGTTTCAGAATCCAGTCTCCGGTTTCCAGTCTCCACTCCCCAGTCTCCAGTCTCCAATCTCCAGTCACTGGTTTTCAGTCTGCAGTCTCCAGTTTCAGGCTCCAGTCTCCAGTCTCCAGTCTACATTCCCCAGTCTCCAGTCTCCGGTTTTAAGTCTGCAGTCTGCAGATTCCAGTTTCCATCTCCAGTCTCCAGATTCCAGTTTCAATCTCCAGTCTCCACTCCCCAGTCTCCAGTCTCCAATCTCTGGTCACCGGTTTTCAGTCTGCAGTCTCCAGTCTCCAGATTCCAGTTTCAGGCTCCAGTCTCCAGTCTCCAGACTCCAGTCACCACTCTACATTCCGCAGTCTCCAGTCTCCAGTCTCCACTCTACATTCCCCAGTCTCCAGTCTCCAGTCTCCAGTCTCCGGTTTTAAGTCTGCAGTCTGCAGTATCCAGTGTCCAGCCCCCAAATTCCAGTTTCAGTCTCTACTCCCCAGTCTCCAATCCCCAGTCCTCATTCCCCAGTCTCCAGTCCTAGTCCCAGTCCCCAGTCTCCAGTCTCCAGTCCCCAGTCTCCATTCCCAATCTCCAATCCCCAGACTCCAATCCCCAGTCTTCAGATTCCAGTTTCGGTCTCCATTCTCCAGTTTCCAGTTTCAGTCTCCATTCTGTAGTCCCCAGTCCCCTTGTCCCCAATCTCCAGTCTCCAGTCCCATCTCCAGTCTCCAGTCCCCAGTCTCCAGTCTCCAGTCTCCAGTCTCCAAACCCCAGTCTCCAATCTCCAGTCTCCAGATTCCAGTTTCGGTCTCCATTCTCCAGTTTACAGTTTCAGTCTCCTTTCTGTAGTCCCCAGTCCCCTAGTCCCCAATCTCCAGTCTCCAGTCTCCAATCTCCGGTCACTGGTCTCCAGTCTCAAGTCTCCAATCTCTGGTCACTGGTCTCCAGTCTCCAGTCTCCAATCTCCGGTCACTGGTCTCCAGTCGCGAGTCTCCAATTTCCGGTCACTGGTCTCCAGTCTCCAGTCCCATCTCCGGTCTCCAGTCTCTATTCCCCAGAGTCCAATCCCCCTATTTTCAAACCCCAGTCTCTAATCTCCAGTATCCTGTCCTGTCTCCAGTCTCTAGTCTCCGGTCTCCAGTCTCCAGTCCCATCTCCTGTCTCCAGTTCCATCTCTAGTCCCATCTCCAGTCTCCAGTCCCCAGTCTCCAGTTCCATCTCCAGTCCCATCTCCAGTCTCCAGTCCCATATCTAGTCTCCAGTCCCCAGTCTCCATTCTCCAGTCTCCAGTCCCCAGTCTCCAGTCTCCAGTCTTCAGTCCCATCTCCAGTCTCCAGTCCCCAGTCTCCAGTTCCATCTCCAGTCCCATCTCCAGTCTCCAGTTCCATCTCCAGTCTCCAGTCCCATCTCCAGTCTCCAGTCTCTATTCCCCAGAGTCCAATCCCCCTATTTTCAAACCCCAGTCTCTAATCTCCAGTATCCTGTCCTGTCTCCAGTCTCTAGTCTCCGGTCTCCAGTCTCCGGACTCCATTCTCCAGTCTCCAGTCTCCAGTCCCATCTCCTGTCTCCAGACCCCAGTCTCCAGTTCCATCTCTAATCCCATCTCCAGTCTCCAGTCCCCAGTCTCCAGTTCCATCTCTAGTCCCATCTCCAGTCTCCAGTCCTAAGTCTCTATTCCCTAGAGTCCAGTCCCCTGTCTCCAGTTTGCAGTCCCCAGTCTCCATTCCCACTCTACAATCCCCAATCTCCAGTCCCCAGTCTCCAGTCTCCAGATTCCAGTTTCAGCCTCCAGTCTCCAGTCCACATTCTCCATTCCTCAGTGTCCAATCCCTAGTCTCCTGATTCCAGTTTTAGAATCCAGTCTCCGGTTTCCAGTCTCCACTCCCCAGTCTCCAGTCTCCAATCTCTGATCATTGGTTTTCAGTCTGCAGTCTCCAGTTTCAGGCTCCAGTCTCCAGTCTCCAGTCTCCGGTTTTAAGTCTGCAGTCTGCAGTGTCCAGTGTCCAGCCCCCAAATTCCAGTTTCAGTCTCTACTCCCCAGTCTCCAGTCCCCAGTCCTCATTCCCCAGTCTCCAGTCCCAGTCCCCAGTCCCCAGTCCTCATTCCCCAGTCTCCAGTCCTAGTCCCAGTCCCCAGTCTCCAGTCTCCAATCTCCGGTCACTGGTTTTCAGTCTGCAGTCTCCAGTTTCAGGCTCCAGTCCCCAGTCCTCATTCCCCATCCAGTCCCAGTCCCCAGTCCCCAGTCCTCATTCCCCAGTCTCCAATCCCAGTCCCAGTCTCCAGTTTCCATCTCCAGTCTCCAGTCCCCAGTCTCCATTCCCAATCTCCAATCCCCAGACTCCAATCCCCAGACTCCAATCCCCAGTCACCAGATTCCAGTTTCAGTCTCCATTCTCCAGTTTCCAGTTTCAGTCTCCATTCTGTAGTCTCCAGTCCCCTTGTCCCCAATCTCCAGTCTCCAGTCTCCAATCTCCGGTCACTGGTCTCCAGTCTCCAGTCTCCAATCTCCGGTCACTGGTCTCCAGTCTCCAGTCCCATCTCCAGTCTCCAGTCTCTATTCCCCAGAGTCCAATCCCCCTATTTTCAAACCCCAGTCTCTAATCTCCAGTATCCTGTCCTGTCTCCAGTCTCTAGTCACCGGTCTCCGGTCTCCGGACTCCATTCTCCAGTCTCCAGTCCCCAGTCTCCTGTCTCCAGTCTCCAGTCCCCAGTCTCCAGTTCCATCTCCAGTCCCATCTCCTGTCTCCAGTCTCCAGTCTCCAGTCCCCAGTCTCCAGTCTCCAGTCCCATCTCCAGTCCCATCTCCTGTCTCCAGTCTCCAGTCTCCAGTCCCAACTCCAGTCTCCAGTCTCCAGTCCCATCTCCAGTCTCCAGTCCCCAGTCCCCAGTCTCCAGTCTCCAGTCTCCAGTCCCATCTCCAGTCTCCAGTCCCCAGTCTCCAGTTCCATCCCCAGTCCCATCTCCAGTCTCCAGTCCCCAATCTCCAGTCCCCAGTCTCCACTTCCATCTCCAGTCTCCAGTCCCCAGTCTCCAGTTCCATCCCCAGTCTCCAGTCCCCAGTCTCCAGTTCCATCCCCAGTCCCATCTCCAGTCTCCAGTCCCATCTCCAGTTCCATCCCCAGTCTCCAGTTCCATCTCCAGTCTCCAGTCCCATCTCCAGTCTCCAGTCCCCAGTCTCCAGTCCCCAGTCTCCAGTTCCATCTCCAGTCTCCAGTCCCCAGTCTCCAGTTCCATCCCCAGTCCCATCTCCAGTCTCCAGTCCCCAGTCCCATCTCCAGTCTCCAGTCCCCAGTATCCAGTTCCATCCCCAGTCTCCAGTCCCATCTCCAGTCTCCAGTCTCCATTCCCATCTCCAGTCCCCAGTCTCCAGTTCCATCTCCAGTCTCTAGTCCCCAGTCTCCAGTTCCATCCCCAGTCTCCAGTCCCCAGTCTCCAGTCCCCAGTCTCCAGTTCCATCCCCAGTCCCCAGTCTCCAGTTCCATCTCCAGTCTCCAGTCCCCAGTCTCCAGTTCCATCCCCAGTCCCATCTCCAGTCTCCAGTCCCCAGTCTCCAGTTCCATCCCCAGTCCCATCTCCAGTCTCCAGTCCCCAATCTCCAGTCCCCAGTCTCCAGTTCCATCCCCAGTCTCCAGTCCCCAGTCTCCAGTTTCATCCCCAGTCCCATCTCCAGTCTCCAGTCCCCAGTCTCCAGTTCCATCTCCAGTCTCCAGTCCCATCTCCAGTTCCATCCCCAGTCTCCAGTCCCCAGTCTCCAGTCCCCAGTCTCCAGTTCCATCCCCAGTCCCCAGTCTCCAGTTCCATCTCCAGTCTCCAGTCCCCAGTCTCCAGTTCCATCCCCAGTCCCATCTCCAGTCTCCAGTCCCCAGTCTCCAGTTCCATCCCCAGTCCCATCTCCAGTCTCCAGTCCCCAGTCTCCAGTTCCATCCCCAGTTTCCAGTCCCCAGTCTCCAGTCCCCAGTCTCCAGTCCCATCTCCAGTCTCCAGTCTCCAGTCCCATCTCCAGTCCCCAGTCTCCAGTTCCATCTCCAGTCTCCAGTCCCCAGTCTCCAGTTCCATCCGCAGTCCCATCTCCAGTCTCCAGTCCCCAGTCTCCAGTTCCATCCCCAGTCCCATCTCCAGTCTCCAGTCCCCAATCTCCAGTCCCCAGTCTCCACTTCCATCTCCAGTCTCCAGTCCCCAGTCTCCAGTTCCATCCCCAGTCTCCAGTCCCCAGTCTCCAGTTCCATCCCCAGTCCCATCTCCAGTCTCCAGTCCCATCTCCAGTTCCATCCCCAGTCTCCAGTTCCATCTCCAGTCTCCAGTTCCATCTCCAGTCTCCAGTCCCCAGTCTCCAGTTCCATCTCCAGTCACCTCTCCAGTCTCCAGTTCCATCTCCAGTCCCATCTCCAGTCTCCAGTCCCATCTCCAGTCTCCAGTCCCCAGTCTCCATTCTCCAGTCTCCAGTCCCCAGTCTCCAGTCTCCAGTCTTCAGACCCATCTCCAGTCTCCAGACCCCAGTCTCCAGTCCCATCTCCAGTCTCCAGTCCCCAGTCACCATTCTCCAGTCTCCAGTCTCCAGTCCCCAGTCTCCAGTCTCCAGTCTCCAGTCTCCAGTCTCCATTCTCCAATCCCCAGACTCCAATCCCCAGACTCCAATCCCCAGTCTCCAATCCCCAGACTCCAGATTCCAGTTTCGGTCCCCATTCTCCAGTTTCCAGTTTCAGTCTCCATTCTGTAGTCCCCAGTCACCTAGTCCCCAATGTCCAGTCTCCAGTCCCCAATCTCCAGTCACTGGTCTCCAGTCTCGAGTCTCCAATCTCCGGTCACTGGTCTCCAGTCTCCAGTCCCATCTCCAGTCTCCAGTCTCTATTCCCCAGAGTCCAATCCCCCTATTTTCAAACCCCAGTCTCTAACCTCCAGTATCCTGTCCTGTCTCCAGTCTCTAGTCTCCGGTCTCCAGTCTCCGGACTCCATTCTCCAGTCTCCAGTCTCCAGTCTCCAGTCCCCAGTCTCCCGTCCCCAGTCCCCAGTCTCCGGTCACTGGTCTCCAGTCTCCAGTCCCATCTCCAGTCTCCAGTCTCTATTCCCCAGAGTCCAATCGCCCTATTTTCAAACCCCAGTCTCTAATCTCCAGTATCCTGTCCTGTCTCCAGTCTCCGGTCTCCGGTCTCCAGTCTCCGGACTCCATTCTCCAGTCTCCAGTCTCCAGTCCCATCTCCTGTCTCCAGTCCCCAGTCTCCAGTTCCATCTCTAGTCCCATCTCCAGTCTCCAGTCCTCAGTCTCTATTCCCTAGAGTCCAGTCCCCTGTCTCCAGTTTGCAGTCCCCAGTCTGCAGTTCCATCTCTAGTCTGATCTCCAGTCTCCAGTCCTCAGTCTCTATTCCCTAGAGTCCAGTCCCCTGTCTCCAGTTTGCAGTCCCCAGTCTCCATTCCCCAGTCTCCATTCCCCACTCTACAATCCCCAATCTCCAGTCCCCAGTCTCCATTCCCCACTCTACAATACCCAATCTCCAGTCCCCAGTCTCCAGTCTCCAGATTCCAGTTTCAGCCTCCAGTCTCCAGTCCACATTCTCCATTCCCCAGTGTCCAATCCCTAGTCTCCTGATTCCAGTTTCAGAATCCAGTCTCCGGTTTCCAGTCTCCACTCCCCAGTCTCCAGTCTCCAATCTCCGGTCACTGGTTTTCAGTCTGCAGTCTCCAGTTTCAGGCTCCAGTCTCCAGTCTCCAGTCTCCAGTCTCCAGTCTCCGGTTTTAAGTCTGCAGTCTGCAGTGTCCAGTGTCCAGCCCCCAAATTCCAGTTTCAGTCTCTACTCCCCAGTCTCCAGTCCCCAGTCCTCATTCTCCGGTCTCCAGTCCCAGTCCCCAGTCCCCAGTCCTCATTCCCCAGTCTCCAGTCCTAGTCCCAGTCCCCAGTCTCCAGTCTCCAGTTTCCATCTCCAGTCTCCAGTCCCCAGTCTCCATTCCCAATCTCCAATCCCCAGACTCCAATCCCCAGTCTCCAGATTCCAGTTTCGGTCTTCATTCTCCAGTTTCCAGTTTCAGTCTCCATTCTGTAGTCCCCAGTCCCCTTGTCCCCAATCTCCAGTCTCCAGTCCCATCTCCAGTCTCCAGTCCCCAGTCTCCAGTCTCCAGTCTCCAGTCTCCAGTCTCCAATCCCCAGTCTCCAATCCCCAGTCTCCAATCTCCATTCTCCAGTTTCCAGTTTCGGTCTCCATTCTGTAGTCCCCAGTCCCCTAGTCCCCAATCTCCTGTCTCCAGTCTCCAATCTCCGGTCACTGGTCTCCAGTCTCCAGTCTCCAATCTCCAGTCACTGGTCTCCAGTCTCCAGTCCCATCTCCAGTCTCCAGTCTCTATTCCCCAGAGTCCAATCCCCCTATTTTCAAACCCCAGTCTCTAATCTCCAGTATCCTGTCCTGTCTCCAGTCTCTAGTCTCTGGTCTCCAGTCTCCGGACTCCATTCTCCAGTCTCCAGTCTCCAGTCTCCATTCCCAATCTCCAATCCCCAGACTCCAATCCCCAGTCTCCAGATTCCAGTTTCGGTCTTCATTCTCCAGTTTCCAGTTTCAGTCTCCATTCTGTAGTCCCCAGTCCCCTTGTCCCCAATCTCCAGTCTCCAGTCCCATCTCCAGTCTCCAGTCCCCAGTCTCCAGTCTCCAGTCTCCAGTCTCCAGTCTCCAGTCTCCAGTCTCCAATCACCAGTCTCCAATCTCCATTCTCCAGTTTCCAGTTTCGGTCTCCATTCTGTAGTCCCCAGTCCCCTAGTCCCCAATCTCCAGTCTCCAGTCTCCAATCTCCGGTCACTGGTCTCCAGTCTCCAGTCTCCAATCTCCAGTCACTGGTCTCCAGTCTCCAGTCCCATCTCCAGTCTCCAGTCTCTATTCCCCAGAGTCCAATCCCCCTATTTTCAAACCCCAGTCTCTAATCTCCAGTATCCTGTCCTGTCTCCAGTCTCTAGTCTCTGGTCTCCAGTCTCCGGACTCCATTCTCCAGTCTCGTCTCCAGTCTCCAGTCCCATCTCCTGTCTCCAGTCCCCAGTCTCCAGTTCCATCTCTAGTCCCATCTCCAGTCTCCAGTCCCTAGTCTCCAGTTCCATCTCTAGTCCCATCTCCAGTCTCCAGTCCTCAGTCTCTATTCCCTAGAGTCCAGTCCCCTGTCTCCAGTCCCCAGTCCCCAGTCTCCATTCCCCACTCTACAATCCCCAATCTCCAGTCCCCAGTCTCCAGTCTCCAGATTCCAGTTTCAGCCTCCAGTCTCCAGTCCACATTCTCCATTCCCCATTGTCCAATCCCTAGTCTCCTGATTCCAGTTTCAGAATCCAGTCTCCAGTTTCCAGTCTCCACTCCCCAGTCTCCAGTCTCCGGTCACTGGTTTTCAGTCTGCAGTCTCCAGTTTCAGGCTCCAGTCTCCAGTCTCCAGTCTACATTCCCCAGTCTCCAGTCTCCAGTTTGCAGTCCCCAGTCTGCAGTTCCATCTCTAGTCCGATCTCCAGTCTCCAGTCCTCAGTCTCTATTCCCTAGAGTCCAGTCCCCTGTCTCCAGTTTGCAGTCCCCAGTCTCCATTCCCCAGTCTCCATTCCCCACTCTACAATCCCCAATCTCCAGTCCCCAGTCTCCATTCCCCACTCTACAATCCCCAATCTCCAGTCCCCAGTCTCCAGTCTCCAGATTCCAGTTTCAGCCTCCAGTCTCCATTCCCCACTCTACAATCCCCAATCTCCAGTCCCCAGTCTCCATTCCCCACTCTACAATCCCCAATCTCCAGTTCCCAGTCTCCAGTCTCCGGACTCCATTCTTCAGTCTCCAGTCCCCAGTCTCCAGTCTCCAGTCTCCAGTCCCCAGTCTCCAGTTCCATCTCCAGTCCCATCTCCTGTCTCCAGTCTCCAGTCTCCAGTCCCATCTCCAGTTTCCAGTCTCCAGTCTCCAATCTCCGGTCACTGGTTTTCAGTCTGCAGTCTCCAGTTTCAGGCTCCAGTCCCCAGTCCTCATTCCCCCGTCTCCAGTCCCAGTCCCCAGTCCCCAGTCCTCATTCCCCAGTCTCCAATCCCAGTCCCAGTCTCCAGTTTCCATCTCCAGTCTCCAGTCCCCAGTCTCCATTCCCAATCTCCAATCCCCAGACTCCAATCCCCAGTCACCAGATTCCAGTTTCAGTCTACATTCTCCAGTTTCCAGTTTCAGTCTCCATTATGTAGTCTCCAGTCCCCTTGTCCCCAATCTCCAGTCTCCAGTCTCCAATCTCCGGTCACTGGTCTCCAGTCTCCAGTCTCCAATCTCCGGTCACTGGTCTCCAGTCTCCAGTCCCATCTCCAGTCTCCAGTCTCTATTCCCCAGAGTCCAATCGCCCTATTTTCAAACCCCAGTCTCTAATCTCCAGTATCCTGTCCTGTCTCCAGTCTCTAGTCTCCGGTCTCCGGTCTCCGGACTCCATTCTCCAGTCTCCAGTCCCCAGTCTCCAGTATCCAGTCTCCAGTCCCCAGTCTCCAGTTCCATCTCCAGTCCCATCTCCTGTCTCCAGTCTCCAGTCTCCAGTCCCCAGTCTCCAGTCTCCAGTCCCATCCCCGTCCCATTTCCAGTCTCCAGTCCCATCTCCAGTCCCATCTCCTGTCTCCAGTCTCCAGTCTCCAGTCCACAGTCTCCAGTCCCATCTCCTGTCTCCAGTCTCCAGTCTCCAGTCCCAACTCCAGTCTCCAGTCTCCAGTCCCATCTCCAGTTTCCAGTCTCCAGTCTCCAATCTCCGGTCACTGGTTTTCAGTCTGCAGTCTCCAGTTTCAGGCTCCAGTCCCCAGTCCTCATTCCCCAGTCTCCAGTCCCAGTCCCCAGTCCCCAGTCCTCATTCCCCAGTCTCCAATCCCAGTCCCAGTCTCCCGTTTCCATCTCCAGTCTCCAGTCCCCCGTCTCCATTCCCAATCTCCAATCCCCAGACTCCAATCCCCAGACTCCAATCCCCAGTCACCAGATTCCATTTTCAGTCTCCATTCTCCAGTTTCCAGTTTCAGTCTCCATTATGTAGTCTCCAGTCCCCTTGTCCCCAATCTCCAGTCTCCAGTCTCCAATCTCCGGTCACTGGTCTCCAGTCTCCAGTCCCATCTCCAGTCTCCAGTCACTATTCCCCAGAGTCCAATCGCCCTATTTTCAAACCCCAGTCTCTAATCTCCAGTATCCTGTCCTGTCTCCAGTCTCTAGTCTCCGGTCTCCGGTCTCCGGACTCCATTCTCCAGTCTCCAGTCCCCAGTCTCCAGTCTCCAGTCTCCAGTCTCCAGTCCCCAGTCTCCAGTCTCCAGTCCCATCTCCAGTCCCATTTCCAGTCTCCAGTCCCATCTCCAGTCCCATCTCCTGTCTCCAGTCTCCAGTCTCCAGTCCCCAGTCTCCAGTCCCATCTCCTGTCTCCAGTCTCCAGTCTCCAGTCCCAACTCCAGTCTCCAGTCTCCAGTCCCATCTCCAGTCTCCAGTCCCCAGTCCCCAGTCTCCAGTCTCCAGTCTCCAGTCCCCAGTCTCCAGTCCCATCTCCAGTCTCCAGTCCCCAGTCTCCAGTCCCATCTCCAGTCTCCAGTCTCTATTCCCCATAGTCTAATCCCCAGTCTCCAGTCTCCAGTCTCCAGTTCCATCTCCAGTCCCATCTCCAATCTCCAGTCTCCATTCCCCAGTCCCCAGTCTCCAGTCTCCAGTTCCATCTCCAGTCCCATCTCCAATCTCCAGTCTCCATTCCCCAGTCCCCAGTCTCCAGTCTCCACTCTCCATTCCCCAGTCCCCAGTCTCCAATCTCCAGTCTCCATTCCCCAGTCCCCAGTCTCCAGTCTCCAGTCTCCATTCCCCAGTCCCATCTCCAATCTCCAGTCTCCATTCCGCAGTCCCCAGTCTCCAGTCTCCAGTCCCATCTCCTGTCTCCAGTCTCCAGTCTCCAGTCCCCAGTCTCCAGTCTCCAGTCCCATCTCCAGTCCCATTTCCAGTCTCCAGTCCCATCTCCAGTCCCATCTCCTGTCTCCAGTCTCCAGTCTCCAGTCCCCAGTCTCCAGTCCCATCTCCTGTCTCCAGTCTCCAGTCTCCAGTCCCAACTCCAGTCTCCAGTCTCCAGTCCCATCTCCAGTCTCCAGTCCCCAGTCCCCAGTCTCCAGTCTCCAGTCTCCAGTCCCCAGTCTCCAGTCCCATCTCCAGTCTCCAGTCCCCAGTCTCCAGTCCCATCTCCAGTCTCCAGTCTCTATTCCCCATAGTCTAATCCCCAGTCTCCAGTCTCCAGTCTCCAGTTCCATCTCCAGTCCCATCTCCAATCTCCAGTCTCCATTCCCCAGTCCCCAGTCTCCAGTCTCCAGTTCCATCTCCAGTCCCATCTCCAATCTCCAGTCTCCATTCCCCAGTCCCCAGTCTCCAGTCTCCACTCTCCATTCCCCAGTCCCCAGTCTCCAATCTCCAGTCTCCATTCCCCAGTCCCCAGTCTCCAGTCTCCAGTCTCCATTCCCCAGTCCCATCTCCAATCTCCAGTCTCCATTCCGCAGTCCCCAGTCTCCAGTCTCCAGTTCCATCTCCAGTCCCACCTCCAATCTCCAGTCTCCATTCCCCAGTCCCCAGTCTCCAGTCTCCAGTCTCCATTCCCTAGTCCCATTTCCAATCTCCAGTCTCCATTCCCCGGTCCCCAGTCTCCAGTTTCCAGTCTCCACTTTCCAGTCTCCATTCCCCAGTCCCCAGTCTCCAGTCCCAACTCCAGTCTCTGGTCTCCAGTTTCTATCCCTAGTCCCCAGTAACAAATCTCCAGTCTCTAATTTCCAGTTCCGTCTCCAGTCTTTATTCCCCAGATCTAATCTCGAGTCCCATCTCCACTCTATTCCCCACTTTCCAGTTTCCAACTCCAGTCTCCAGTCTCTATTCCCCAGAGTCTAATCCCCAGTCTCCAGTTCTCAGTCTCCAGTCCCCTGTCTCCAATCCCAACTCCAGTCTCCAGTCTCCAGTCTCCAGTCTCCAGTTCCATCTCCAGTCCCATCTCCAGTCTCCAGTCTCCAGACCCCAATCCCATCTCCAGTCTCCAGTCCCCAGTCCCAACTCCAGTCTCCAGTCTCTATTCCCCAGAGTCTAATCCCCAGTCTCCAGTTCTCAGTCTCCAGTCCCCTGTCTTCAATCCCAACTCCAGTCTCCAGTCTCCAGTCCGCAGTCTCCAGTTCCATCTGCAGTCTCCAGACCCCAATCCCATCTCCAGTCTCCAGTCTCCAGTCTCCAGTCTCCAGTTCCATCTCCAGTCCCATCTCCAGTCTCCAGTCTCCAGACCCCAATCCCATCTCCAGTCTCCAGTCTCCAGTCTCCAGTCTCCAGACCCCAATCCCATCTCCAGTCTCCAGTCTCCAGTCCCCAGTCTCCAGTTCCATCTCCAGTCCCATCTCCTGTCTCCAGTCTCCAGTCCCCAGTCTCCAGTCCCATCTCCAGTCCCATTTCCAGTCTCCAGTCCCATCTCCAGTCCCATCTCCTGTCTCCAGTCTCCAGTCTCCAGTCCCCAGTCTCCAGTCCCATCTCCTGTCTCCAGTCTCCAGTCTCCAGTCCCAACTCCAGTCTCCAGTCTCCAGTCCCATCTCCAGCCTCCAGTCCCCAGTCCCCAGTCTCCAGTCTCCAGTCTCCAGTCCCATCTCCAGTCTCCAGTCTCCAGTCCCATCTCCAGTCTCCAGTCCCCAGTCTCCAGTCCCATCTCGTCTCCAGTCTCTATTCCCCATAGTCTAAACCCCAGTCTCCAGTCTCCAGTCTCCAGTTCCATCTCCAGTCCCATCTCCAATCTCCAGTCTCCATTCCCCAGTCCCCAGTCTCCAGTCTCCAGTTCCATCTCCAGTCCCATCTCCAATCTCCAGTCCCCAGTCTCCATTCCCCACTCTACAATCCCCAATCTCCAGTCCCCAGTCTCCAGTCTCCAGATTCCAGTTTCAGCCTCCAGTCTCCAGTCCACATTCTCCATTCCCCAGTGTCCAATCCCTAGTCTCCTGATTCCAGTTTCAGAATCCAGTCTCCGGTTTCCAGTCTCCACTCCCCAGTCTCCAGTCTCCAATCTCCGGTCACTGGTTTTCAGTCTGCAGTCTCCAGTTTCAGGCTCCAGTCTCCAGTCTCCAGTCTCCAGTCTCCAGTCTCCGGTTTTAAGTCTGCAGTCTGCAGTGTCCAGTGTCCAGCCCCCAAATTCCAGTTTCAGTCTCTACTCCGCAGTCTCCAGTCCCCAGTCCTCATTCTCCGGTCTCCAGTCCCAGTCCCCAGTCCCCAGTCCTCATTCCCCAGTCTCCAGTCCTAGTCCCAGTCCCCAGTCTCCAGTCTCCAGTTTCCATCTCCAGTCTCCAGTCCCCAGTCTCCATTCCCAATCTCCAATCCCCAGACTCCAATCTCCAGTCTCCAGATTCCAGTTTCGGTCTTCATTCTCCAGTTTCCAGTTTCAGTCTCCATTCTGTAGTCCCCAGTCCCCTTGTCCCCAATCTCCAGTCTCCAGTCCCATCTCCAGTCTCCAGTCCCCAGTCTCCAGTCTCCAGTCTCCAGTCTCCAGTCTCCAATCCCCAGTCTCCAATCTCCATTCTCCAGTTTCCAGTTTCGGTCTCCATTCTGTAGTCCCCAGTCCCCTAGTCCCCAATCTCCAGTCTCCAGTCTCCAATCTCCGGTCACTGGTCTCCAGTCTCCAGTCTCCAATCTCCGGTCACTGGTCTCCAGTCTCCAGTCCCATCTCCGGTCTCCAGTCTCTATTCCCCAGAGTCCAATCCCCCTATTTTCAAACCCCAGTCTCTAATCTCCAGTATCCTGTCCTGTCTCCAGTCTCTAGTCTCTGGTCTCCAGTCTCCGGACTCCATTCTCCAGTCTCCAGTCTCCAGTCTCCAGTCCCATCTCCTGTCTCCAGTCCCCAGTCTCCAGTTCCATCTCTAGTCCCATCTCCAGTCTCCAGTCCCCAGTCTCCAGTTCCATCTCTAGTCCCATCCCCAGTCTCCAGTCCTCAGTCTCTATTCCCTAGAGTCCAGTCCCCTGTCTCCAGTTTGCAGTCCCCAGTCTCCATTCCCCACTCTACAATCCCCAATCTCCAGTCCCCAGTCTCCAGTCTCCAGATTCCAGTTTCAGCCTCCAGTCTCCAGTCCACATTCTCCATTCCCCAGTGTCCAATCCCTAGTCTCCTGATTCCAGTTTCAGAATCCAGTCTCTGGTTTCCAGTCTCCACTCCCCAGTCTCCAGTCTCCAATCTCTCATCACTGGTTTTCAGTCTGCAGTCTCCAGTTTCAGGCTCCAGTCTCCAGTCTCCAGTCTCCGGTTTTAAGTCTGCAGTCTGCAGTGTCCAGTGTCCAGCCCCCAAATTCCAGTTTCAGTCTCTACTCCCCAGTCTCCAGTCCCCAGTCCTCATTCCCCAGTCTCCAGTCCCAGTCCCCAGTCCCCAGTCCACATTCCCCAGTCTCCAGTCCTAGTCCCAGTCCCCAGTCTCCAGTCTCCAATCTCCGGTCACTGGTTTTCAGTCTGCAGTTTCCAGTTTCAGGCTCCAGTCCCCAGTCCTCATTCCCCAGTCTCCAGTCCCAGTCCCCAGTCCCCAGTCCTCATTCCCCAGTCTCCAAACCCAGTCCCAGTCTCCAGTTTCCATCTCCAGTCTCCAGTCCCCAGTCTCCATTCCCAATCTCCAATCCCCAGACTCCAATCCCCAGTCACCAGATTCCAGTTTCAGTCTCCATTCTCCAGTTTCCAGTTTCAGTCTCCATTCTGTAGTCTCCAGTCCCCTTGTCCCCAATCTCCAGTCTCCAGTCTCCAATCTCCGGTCACTGGTCTCCAGTCTGGAGTCTCCAATCTCCGGTCACTGGTCTCCAGTCTCCAGTCCCATCTCCAGTCTCCAGTCTCTATTCCCCAGAGTCCAATCCCCCTATTTTCAAACCCCAGTCTCTAATTTCCAGTATCCTGTCCTGTCTCCAGTCTCTAGTCTCCGGTCTCCGGTCTCCGGACTCCATTCTTCAGTCTCCAGTCCCTAGTCTCCAGTCTCCAGTCTCCAGTCCCCAGTCTCCAGTTCCATCTCCAGTCCCATCTCCTGTCTCCAGTCTCCAGTCTCCAGTCCCCAGTTTCCAGTCTCCAGTCCCATCCCCGTCCCATTTCCAGTCTCCAGTCCCATCTCCAGTCCCATCTCCTGTCTCCAGTCTCCAGTCTCCAGTCCCCAGTCTCCAGTCCCATCTCCTGTCTCCAGTCTCCAGTCTCCAGTCCCAACTCCAGTCTCCAGTCTCCAGTCCCATCTCCAGTCTCCAGTCTCCAGTCTCCAATCTCCGGTCACTGGTTTTCAGTCTGCAGTCTCCAGTTTCAGGCTCCAGTCCCCAGTCCTCATTCCCCAGTCTCCAGTCCCAGTCCCCAGTCCCCAGTCCTCATTCCCCAGTCTCCAATCCCAGTCCCAGTCTCCAGTTTCCATCTCCAGTCTCCAGTCCCCAGTCTCCATTCCCAATCTCCAATCCCCAGACTCCAATCCCCAGTCACCAGATTCCAGTTTCAGTCTCCATTCTCCAGTTTCCAGTTTCAGTCTCCATTATGTAGTCTCCAGTCCCCTTGTCCCCAATCTCCAGTCTCCAGTCTCCAATCTCCGGTCACTGGTCTCCAGTCTCGAGTCTCCAATCTCCGGTCACTGGTCTCCAGTCTCCAGTCCCATCTCCAGTCTCCAGTCTCTATTCCCCAGAGTCCAATTGCCCTATTTTCAAACCCCAGTCTCTAATCTCCAGTATCCTGTCCTGTCTCCAGTCTCTAGTCTCCGGTCTCCGGTCTCCGGACTCCATTCTCCAGTCTCCAGTCCCCAGTCTCCAGTCTCCAGTCTCCAGTCCCCAGTCTCCAGTTCCATCTCCAGTCCCATCTCCTGTCTCCAGTCTCCAGTCTCCAGTCCCCAGTCTCCAGTCTCCAGTCCCATCCCCGTCCCATTTCCAGTCTCCAGTCCCATCTCCAGTCCCATCTCCTGTCTCCAGTCTCCAGTCTCCAGTCCACAGTCTCCAGTCCCATCTCCTGTCTCCAGTCTCCAATCTCCAGTCCCAACTCCAGTCTCCAGTCTCCAGTCCCATCTGCAGTTTCCAGTCTCCAGTCTCCAATCTCCGGTCACTGGTTTTCAGTCTGCAGTCTCCAGTTTCAGGCTCCAGTCCCCAGTCCTCATTCCCCAGTCTCCAGTCCCAGTCCCCAGTCCCCAGTCCTCATTCCCCAGTCTCCAATCCCAGTCCCAGTCTCCAGTTTCCATCTCCAGTCTCCAGTCCCCAGTCTCCATTCCCAATCTCCAATCCCCAGACTCCAATCCCCAGACTCCAATCCCCAGTCACCAGATTCCAGTTTCAGTCTCCATTCTCCAGTTTCCAGTTTCTGTCTCCATTATGTAGTCTCCAGTCCCCTTGTCCCCAATCTCCAGTCTCCAGTCTCTAATCTCCGGTCACTGGTCTCCAGTCTCCAGTCTCCAATCTCCGGTCACTGGTCTAAAGTCTCCAGTCCCATCTCCAGTCTCCAGTCTCTATTCCCCAGAGTCCAATCGCCCTATTTTCAAACCGCAGTCTCTAATCTCCAGTATCCTGTCCTGTCTCCAGTCTCTAGTCTCCGGTCTCCGGTCTCCGGACTCCATTCTCCAGTCTCCAGTCCCCAGTCTCCAGTTCCATCTCCAGTCCCATCTCCTGTCTCCAGTCTCCAGTCTCCAGTCCCCAGTCTCCAGTCTCCAGTCCCATCTCCAGTCCCATTTCCAGTCTCCAGTCCCATCTCCAGTCCCATCTCCTGTCTCCAGTCTCCAGTCTCCAGTCCCCAGTCTCCAGTCCCATCTCCTGTCTCCAGTGTCCAGTCTCCAGTCCCAACTCAAGTCTCCAGTCTCCAGTCCCATCTCCAGTCTCCAGTCCCCAGTCCCCAGTCTCCAGTCTCCAGTCTCCAGTCCCCAGTCTCCAGTCCCATCTCCAGTCTCCAGTCCCCAGTCTCCAGTCCCATCTCCAGTCTCCAGTCTCTATTCCCCATAGTCTAATCCCCAGTCTCCAGTCTCCAGTCTCCAGTTCCATCTCCAGTCCCATCTCCAATCTCCAGTCTCCATTCCCCAGTCCCCAGTCTCCAGTCTCCAGTTCCATCTCCAGTCCCATCTCCAATCTCCAGTCTCCATTCCCCAGTCCCAGTCTCCAGTCTCCACGCTCCATTCCCCAGTCCCCAGTCTCCAATCTCCAGTCTCCATTCCCCAGTCCCCAGTCTCCAGTCTCCAGTCTCCATTCTCAGTCCCATCTCCAATCTCCAGTCTCCATTCCGCAGTCCCCAGTCTCCAGTCTCAGTTCCATCTCCAGTCCCACCTCCAATCTCCAGTCTCCATTCCCCAGTCCCCAGTCTCCAGTCTCCAGTCTCCATTCCCTAGTCCCATCTCCAATCTCCAGTCTCCATTCCCCGGTCCCCAGTCTCCAGTCTCCAATCTCCGGTCACCGGTTTTCAGTCTGCAGTCTCCAGTCTCCAGATTCCAGTTTCAGGCTCCAGTCTCCAGTCTCCAGTCTCCAGTCTCCAGTCTCCGCTTTTAAGTCTGCAGTCTGCAGTGTCCAGTGTCCAGCCCCCAAATTCCAGTTTCAGTCTCTACTCCCCAGTCTCCAGTCCCCAGTCCTCATTCTCCAGTCTCCAGTCCCAGTCCTCAGTCCCCAGTCCTCATTCCCCAGTCTCCAGTCCTAGTCCCAGTCCCCAGTCTCCAGTCTCCAGTTTCCATCTCCAGTCTCCAGTCCCCAGTCTCCATTCCCAATCTCCAATCCCCAGACTCCAATCCCCAGTCTCCAGATTCCAGTTTCGGTCTTCATTCTCCAGTTTCCGGTTTCAGTCTCCATTCTGTAGTCCCCAGTTCCCTTGTCCCCAATCTCCAGTCTCCAGTCCCATCTCCAGTCTCCAGTCTCCAGTCTCCAGTCTCCAGTCTCCAATCCCCAGTCTCCAATCTCCATTCTCCAGTTTCCAGTTTCGGTCTCCATTCTGTAGTCCCCAGTCCCCTAGTCCCCAATCTCCAGTCTCCAGTCTCCAATCTCCGGTCACTGGTCTCCAGTCTCCAGTCTCCAATCTCCGGTCACTGGTCTCCAGTCTCCAGTCCCATCTCCAGTCTCCAGTCTCTATTCCCCAGAGTCCAATCCCCCTATTATCAAACCCCAGTCTCTAATCTCCAGTATCCTGTCCTGTCTCCAGTCTCTAGTCTCTGGTCTCCAGTCACCGGACTCCATTCTCCAGTCTCCAGTCCCCAGTCTCCAGTTCCATCTCTAGTCCCATCTCCAGTCTCCAGTCCCCAGTCTCCAGTTCCATCTCTAGTCCCATCCCCAGTCTCCAGTCCTCAGTCTCTATTCCCTAGAGTCCAGTCCCCTGTCTCCAGTTTGCAGTCCCCAGTCTCCATTCCCCACTCTACAATCCCCAATCTCCAGTCCCCAGTCTCCAGTCTCCAGATTCCAGTTTCAGCCTCCAGTCTCCAGTCCACATTCTCCATTCCCCAGTGTCCAATCCCTAGTCTCCTGATTCCAGTTTCAGAATCCAGTCTCTGGTTTCCAGTCTCCACTCCCCAGTCTCCAGTCTCCAATCTCTCATCACTGGTTTTCAGTCTGCAGTCTCCAGTTTCAGGCTCCAGTCTCCAGGCTCCAGTCTCCAGTCTCCAGTCTCCGGTTTTAAGTCTGCAGTCTGCAGTGTCCAGTGTCCAGCCCCCAAATTCCAGTTTCAGTCTCTACTCCCCAGTCTCCAGTCCCCAGTCCTCATTCCCCAGTCTCCAGTCCCAGTCCCCAGTCCCCAGTCCACATTCCCCAGTCTCCAGTCCTAGTCCCAGTCCCCAGTCTCCAGTCTCCAATCTCCGGTCACTGGTTTTCAGCCTGCAGTTTCCAGTTTCAGGCTCCAGCCCCCAGTCCTCATTCCCCAGTCTCCAGTCCCAGTCCCCAGTCCCCAGTCCTCATTCCCCAGTCTCCAAACCCAGTCCCAGTCTCCAGTTTCCATCTCCAGTCTCCAGTCCCCAGTCTCCATTCCCAATCTCCAATCCCCAGTCACCAGATTCCAGTTTCAGTCTCCATTCTCCAGTTTCCAGTTTCAGTCTCCATTCTGTAGTCTCCAGTCCCCTTGTCCCCAATCTCCAGTCTCCAGTCCCCAGTCTCCAGTCTCCAGTCCCATCCCCGTCCCATTTCCAGTCTCCAGTCCCATCTCCAGTCCCATCTCCTGTCTCCAGTCTCCAGTCTCCAGTCCCCAGTCTCCAGTCCCATCTCCTGTCTCCAGTCTCCAGTCTCCAGTCCCAACTCCAGTCTCCAGTCTCCAGTCCCATCTCCAGTCTCCAGTCTCCAGTCTCCAATCTCCGGTCACCGGTTTTCAGTCTGCAGTCTCCAGTTTCAGGCTCCAGTCCCCAGTCCTCATTCCCCAGTCTCCAGTCCCAGTCCCCAGTCCCCAGTCCTCATTCCCCAGTCTCCAATCCCAGTCCCAGTCTCCAGTTTCCATCTCCAGTCTCCAGTCCCCAGTCTCCATTCCCAATCTCCAATCCCCAGACTCCAATCCCCAGACTCCAATCCCCAGTCACCAGATTCCAGTTTCAGTCTCCATTCTCCAGTTTCCAGTTTCTGTCTCCATTATGTAGTCTCCAGTCCCCTTGTCCCCAATCTCCAGTCTCCAGTCTCCAATCTCCGGTCACTGGTCTCCAGTCTCCAGTCTCCAATCTCCGGTCACTGGTCTCCAGTCTCCAGTCCCATCTCCAGTCTCCAGTCTCTATTCCCCAGAGTCCAATCGCCCTATTTTCAAACCCCAGTCTCTAAACTCCAGTATCCTGTCCTGTCTCCAGTCTCTAGTCTCCGGACTCCATTCTCCAGTCTCCAGTCCCCAGTCTCCAGTCTCCAGTCTCCAGTCCCCAGTCTCCAGTTCCATCTCCAGTCCCATCTCCTGTCTCCAGTCTCCAGTCTCCAGTCCCCAGTCTCCAGTCTCCAGTCCCATCTCCAGTCCCATTTCCAGTCTCCAGTCCAATCTCCAGTCCCATCTCCTGTCTCCAGTCTCCAGTCTCCAGTCCCCAGTCTCCAGTCTCCAGTCCCATCCCCGTCCCATTTCCAGTCTCCAGTCCCATCTCCAGTCCCATCTCCTGTCTCCAGTCTCCAGTCTCCAGTCCCCAGTCTCCAGTCCCATCTCCTGTCTCCAGTCTCCAGTCTCCAGTCCCAACTCCAGTCTCCAGTCTCCAGTCCCATCTCCAGTCTCCAGTCTCCAGTCTCCAATCTCCGGTCACTGGTTTTCAGTCTGCAGTCTCCAGTTTCAGGCTCCAGTCCCCAGTCCTCATTCCCCAGTCTCCAGTCCCAGTCCCCAGTCCCCAGTCCTCATTCCCCAGTCTCCAATCCCAGTCCCAGTCTCCAGTTTCCATCTCCAGTCTCCAGTCCCCAGTCTCCATTCCCAATCTCCAATCCCCAGACTCCAATCCCCAGTCACTAGATTCCAGTTTCAGTCTCCATTCTCCAGTTTCCAGTTTCAGTCTCCATTATGTAGTCTCCAGTCCCCTTGTCCCCAATCTCCAGTCTCCAGTCTCCAATCTCCGGTCACTGGTCTCCAGTCTCGAGTCTCCAATCTCCGGTCACTGGTCTCCAGTCTCCAGTCCCATCTCCAGTCTCCAGTCTCTATTCCCCAGAGTCCAATCGCCCTATTTTCAAACCCCAGTCTCTAATCTCCAGTATCCTGTCCTGTCTCCAGTCTCCAGTCCCCAGTCTCCAGTCTCCAGTCTCCAGTCCCCAGTCTCAAGTTCCATCTCCAGTCCCATCTCCTGTCTCCAGTCTCCAGTCTCCAGTCCCCAGTCTCCAGTCTCCAGTCCCATCCCCGTCCCATTTCCAGTCTCCAGTCCCATCTCCAGTCCCATCTCCAGTCCCATCTCCTGTCTCCAGTCTCCAGTCTCCAGTCCCAACTCCAGTCTCCATTCCCCAGTCCCCAGTCTCCAGTCTCCAGTCTCCATTCCCTAGTCCCATCTCCAATCTCCAGTCTCCATTCCCCGGTCCCCAGTCTCCAGTTTCCAGTCTCCAGTTTCCAGTCTCCAGTCTCCAGTCTCCAGTCTCCAGTTCCATCTCCAGTCCCATCTCCAGTCTCCAGTCTCCAGACCCCAATCCCATCTCCAGTCTCCAGTCCCCAGTCCCAACTCCAGTCTCCAGTCTCTATTCCCCAGAGTCTAATCCCCAGTCTCCAGTTCTCAGTCTCTAGTCCCCTGTCTTCAATCCCAACTCCAGTCTCCAGTCTCCAGTCCGCAGTCTCCAGTTCCATCTCCAGTCTCCAGACCCCAATCCCATCTCCAGTCTCCAGTCTCCAGTCTCCAGTCTCCAGTTCCATCTCCAGTCCCATCTCCAGTCTCCAGTCTCCAGACCCCAATCCCATCTCCAGTCTCCAGTCTCCAGTCTCCAGTCTCCAGACCCCAATCCCATCTCCAGTCTCCAGTCTCCAGTCCCCAGTCTCCAGTTCCATCTCCAGTCCCATCTCCTGTCTCCAGACTCCAGTCCCCAGTCTCCAGTCCCATCTCCAGTCCCATTTCCAGTCTCCAGTCCCATCTCCAGTCCCATCTCCAGTCTCCAGTCCCCAGTCTCCAGTCCCATCTCCTGTCTCCAGTCTCCAGTCTCCAGTCCCAACTCCAGTCTCCAGTCTCCAGTCCCATCTCCAGTCTCCAGTCCCCAGTCCCCAGTCTCCAGTCTCCAGTCTCCAGTCCCATCTCCAGTCTCCAGTCTCCAGTCCCATCTCCAGTCTCCAGTCCCCAGTCTCCAGTCCCATCTCCAGTCTCCAGTCTCTATTCCCCATAGTCTAATCCCCAGTCTCCAGTCTCCAGTCTCCAGTTCCATCTCCAGTCCCATCTCCAATCTCCAGTCTCCATTCCCCAGTCCCCTGTCTCCAGTCTCCAGTTCCATCTCCAGTCCCATCTCCAATCTCCAGTCTCCATTCCCCAGTCCCCAGTCTCCAGTCTCCACTCTCCATTCCCCAGTCCCCAGTCTCCAATCTCCAGTCTCCATTCCCCAGTCTCCAGTCTCCAGTCTCCAGTTCCATCTCCAGTCCCACCTCCAACCTCCAGTCTCCATTCCCCAGTCCCCAGTCTCCAGTCTCCAGTCTCCATTCCCTAGTCCCATCTCCAATCTCCAGTCTCCATTCCCCGGTCCCCAGTCTCCAGTTTCCAGTCTCCAGTTTCCAGTCTCCATTCCCCAGTCCCCAGTCTCCAGTCCCAACTCCAGTCTCTGGTCTCCAGTTTCTATCCCTAGTCCCCAGTAACAAATCTCCAGTCTCTAATTTCCAGTTCCGTCTCCAGTCTTTATTCCCCAGATCTAATCTCGAGTCTCGTCTCCACTCTATTCCCCACTTTCCAGTTTCCAACTCCAGTCTCCAGTCTCTATTCCCCAGAGTCTAATCCCCAGTCTCCAGTCCCCTGTCTCCAATCCCAACTCCAGTCTCCAGTCTCCAGTCTCCAGTCTCCAGTTCCATCTCCAGTCCCATCTCCAGTCTCCAGTCTCCAGACCCCAATCCCATCTCCAGTCTCTATTCCCCAGAGTCTAATCCCCAGTCTCCAGTTCTCAGTCTCCAGTCCCCTGTCTCCAATCCCAACTCCAGTCTCCAGTCTCCAGTCCGCAGTCTCCAGTTCCATCTCCAGTCTCCAGACCCCAATCCCATCTCCAGTCTCCAGTCTCCAGTCTCCAGTCTCCAGACCCCAATCCCATCTCCAGTCTCCAGTCTCCAGTCCACAGTCCCATCTCCAGTCTCCAGTCTCTATTCCCCAGAGTCTAATCCCCAGTCTCCAGTTCCCAGTCCCCAGTCTCCAGTCCCAACTCCAGTCTCTGGTCTCCAGTTTCTATTCCTAGTCCCCAGTAACAAATCTCCAGTCTCTAATTTCCAGTTCCGTCTCCAGTCTTTATTCCCCAGATCTAATCTCGAGTCCCGTCTCCACTCTATTCCCCACTTTCCAGTTTCCAACTCCAGTCTCCAGTCTCTATTCCCCAGAGTCTAATCCCCAGTCTCCAGTTCTCAGTCTCCAGTCCCCTGTCTCCAATCCCAACTCCAGTCTCCAGTCTCCAGTCTCCAGTCTCCAGTTCCATCTCCAGTCCCATCTCCAGTCTCCAGTCTCCAGACCCCAATCACATCTCCAGTCTCCAGTCCCCAGTCCTCATTCCCCAGTCTCCAGTCCCAGTCCCCAGTCCCCAGTCCTCATTCCCCAGTCTCCAATCCCAGTCCCAGTCTCCAGTTTCCATCTCCAGTCTCCAGTCCCCAGTCTCCATTCCCAATCTCCAATCCCCAGACTCCAATCCCCAGTCACTAGATTCCAGTTTCAGTCTCCATTCTCCAGTTTCCAGTTTCAGTCTCCATTATGTAGTCTCCAGTCCCCTTGTCCCCAATCTCCAGTCTCCAGTCTCCAATCTCCGGTCACTGGTCTCCAGTCTCGAGTCTCCAATCTCCGGTCACTGGTCTCCAGTCTCCAGTCCCATCTCCAGTCTCCAGTCTCTATTCCCCAGAGTCCAATCGCCCTATTTTCAAACCCCAGTCTCTAATCTCCAGTATCCTGTCCTGTCTCCAGTCTCCAGTCCCCAGTCTCCAGTCTCCAGTCTCCAGTCCCCAGTCTCAAGTTCCATCTCCAGTCCCATCTCCTGTCTCCAGTCTCCAGTCTCCAGTCCCCAGTCTCCAGTCTCCAGTCCCATCCCCGTCCCATTTCCAGTCTCCAGTCCCATCTCCAGTCCCATCTCCAGTCCCATCTCCTGTCTCCAGTCTCCAGTCTCCAGTCCCAACTCCAGTCTCCATTCCCCAGTCCCCAGTCTCCAGTCTCCAGTCTCCATTCCCTAGTCCCATCTCCAATCTCCAGTCTCCATTCCCCGGTCCCCAGTCTCCAGTTTCCAGTCTCCAGTTTCCAGTCTCCAGTCTCCAGTCTCCAGTCTCCAGTTCCATCTCCAGTCCCATCTCCAGTCTCCAGTCTCCAGACCCCAATCCCATCTCCAGTCTCCAGTCCCCAGTCCCAACTCCAGTCTCCAGTCTCTATTCCCCAGAGTCTAATCCCCAGTCTCCAGTTCTCAGTCTCTAGTCCCCTGTCTTCAATCCCAACTCCAGTCTCCAGTCTCCAGTCCGCAGTCTCCAGTTCCATCTCCAGTCTCCAGACCCCAATCCCATCTCCAGTCTCCAGTCTCCAGTCTCCAGTCTCCAGTTCCATCTCCAGTCCCATCTCCAGTCTCCAGTCTCCAGACCCCAATCCCATCTCCAGTCTCCAGTCTCCAGTCTCCAGTCTCCAGACCCCAATCCCATCTCCAGTCTCCAGTCTCCAGTCCCCAGTCTCCAGTTCCATCTCCAGTCCCATCTCCTGTCTCCAGACTCCAGTCCCCAGTCTCCAGTCCCATCTCCAGTCCCATTTCCAGTCTCCAGTCCCATCTCCAGTCCCATCTCCAGTCTCCAGTCCCCAGTCTCCAGTCCCATCTCCTGTCTCCAGTCTCCAGTCTCCAGTCCCAACTCCAGTCTCCAGTCTCCAGTCCCATCTCCAGTCTCCAGTCCCCAGTCCCCAGTCTCCAGTCTCCAGTCTCCAGTCCCATCTCCAGTCTCCAGTCTCCAGTCCCATCTCCAGTCTCCAGTCCCCAGTCTCCAGTCCCATCTCCAGTCTCCAGTCTCTATTCCCCATAGTCTAATCCCCAGTCTCCAGTCTCCAGTCTCCAGTTCCATCTCCAGTCCCATCTCCAATCTCCAGTCTCCATTCCCCAGTCCCCTGTCTCCAGTCTCCAGTTCCATCTCCAGTCCCATCTCCAATCTCCAGTCTCCATTCCCCAGTCCCCAGTCTCCAGTCTCCACTCTCCATTCCCCAGTCCCCAGTCTCCAATCTCCAGTCTCCATTCCCCAGTCTCCAGTCTCCAGTCTCCAGTTCCATCTCCAGTCCCACCTCCAACCTCCAGTCTCCATTCCCCAGTCCCCAGTCTCCAGTCTCCAGTCTCCATTCCCTAGTCCCATCTCCAATCTCCAGTCTCCATTCCCCGGTCCCCAGTCTCCAGTTTCCAGTCTCCAGTTTCCAGTCTCCATTCCCCAGTCCCCAGTCTCCAGTCCCAACTCCAGTCTCTGGTCTCCAGTTTCTATCCCTAGTCCCCAGTAACAAATCTCCAGTCTCTAATTTCCAGTTCCGTCTCCAGTCTTTATTCCCCAGATCTAATCTCGAGTCTCGTCTCCACTCTATTCCCCACTTTCCAGTTTCCAACTCCAGTCTCCAGTCTCTATTCCCCAGAGTCTAATCCCCAGTCTCCAGTCCCCTGTCTCCAATCCCAACTCCAGTCTCCAGTCTCCAGTCTCCAGTCTCCAGTTCCATCTCCAGTCCCATCTCCAGTCTCCAGTCTCCAGACCCCAATCCCATCTCCAGTCTCTATTCCCCAGAGTCTAATCCCCAGTCTCCAGTTCTCAGTCTCCAGTCCCCTGTCTCCAATCCCAACTCCAGTCTCCAGTCTCCAGTCCGCAGTCTCCAGTTCCATCTCCAGTCTCCAGACCCCAATCCCATCTCCAGTCTCCAGTCTCCAGTCTCCAGTCTCCAGACCCCAATCCCATCTCCAGTCTCCAGTCTCCAGTCCACAGTCCCATCTCCAGTCTCCAGTCTCTATTCCCCAGAGTCTAATCCCCAGTCTCCAGTTCCCAGTCCCCAGTCTCCAGTCCCAACTCCAGTCTCTGGTCTCCAGTTTCTATTCCTAGTCCCCAGTAACAAATCTCCAGTCTCTAATTTCCAGTTCCGTCTCCAGTCTTTATTCCCCAGATCTAATCTCGAGTCCCGTCTCCACTCTATTCCCCACTTTCCAGTTTCCAACTCCAGTCTCCAGTCTCTATTCCCCAGAGTCTAATCCCCAGTCTCCAGTTCTCAGTCTCCAGTCCCCTGTCTCCAATCCCAACTCCAGTCTCCAGTCTCCAGTCTCCAGTCTCCAGTTCCATCTCCAGTCCCATCTCCAGTCTCCAGTCTCCAGACCCCAATCACATCTCCAGTCTCCAGTCCCCAGTCCTCATTCCCCAGTCTCCAGTCCCAGTCCCCAGTCCCCAGTCCTCATTCCCCAGTCTCCAGTCCCAGTCCCCAGTCCCCAGTCCTCATTCCCCAGTCTCCAATCCCAGTCCCAGTCTCCAGTTTCCATCTCCAGTCTCCAGTCCCCAGTCTCCATTCCCAATCTCCAATCCCCAGACTCCAATCCCCAGTCACTAGATTCCAGTTTCAGTCTCCATTCTCCAGTTTCCAGTTTCAGTCTCCATTATGTAGTCTCCAGTCCCCTTGTCCCCAATCTCCAGTCTCCAGTCTCCAATCTCCGGTCACTGGTCTCCAGTCTCGAGTCTCCAATCTCCGGTCACTGGTCTCCAGTCTCCAGTCCCATCTCCAGTCTCCAGTCTCTATTCCCCAGAGTCCAATCGCCCTATTTTCAAACCCCAGTCTCTAATCTCCAGTATCCTGTCCTGTCTCCAGTCTCCAGTCCCCAGTCTCCAGTCTCCAGTCTCCAGTCCCCAGTCTCAAGTTCCATCTCCAGTCCCATCTCCTGTCTCCAGTCTCCAGTCTCCAGTCCCCAGTCTCCAGTCTCCAGTCCCATCCCCGTCCCATTTCCAGTCTCCAGTCCCATCTCCAGTCCCATCTCCAGTCCCATCTCCTGTCTCCAGTCTCCAGTCTCCAGTCCCAACTCCAGTCTCCATTCCCCAGTCCCCAGTCTCCAGTCTCCAGTCTCCATTCCCTAGTCCCATCTCCAATCTCCAGTCTCCATTCCCCGGTCCCCAGTCTCCAGTTTCCAGTCTCCAGTTTCCAGTCTCCAGTCTCCAGTCTCCAGTCTCCAGTTCCATCTCCAGTCCCATCTCCAGTCTCCAGTCTCCAGACCCCAATCCCATCTCCAGTCTCCAGTCCCCAGTCCCAACTCCAGTCTCCAGTCTCTATTCCCCAGAGTCTAATCCCCAGTCTCCAGTTCTCAGTCTCTAGTCCCCTGTCTTCAATCCCAACTCCAGTCTCCAGTCTCCAGTCCGCAGTCTCCAGTTCCATCTCCAGTCTCCAGACCCCAATCCCATCTCCAGTCTCCAGTCTCCAGTCTCCAGTCTCCAGTTCCATCTCCAGTCCCATCTCCAGTCTCCAGTCTCCAGACCCCAATCCCATCTCCAGTCTCCAGTCTCCAGTCTCCAGTCTCCAGACCCCAATCCCATCTCCAGTCTCCAGTCTCCAGTCCCCAGTCTCCAGTTCCATCTCCAGTCCCATCTCCTGTCTCCAGACTCCAGTCCCCAGTCTCCAGTCCCATCTCCAGTCCCATTTCCAGTCTCCAGTCCCATCTCCAGTCCCATCTCCAGTCTCCAGTCCCCAGTCTCCAGTCCCATCTCCTGTCTCCAGTCTCCAGTCTCCAGTCCCAACTCCAGTCTCCAGTCTCCAGTCCCATCTCCAGTCTCCAGTCCCCAGTCCCCAGTCTCCAGTCTCCAGTCTCCAGTCCCATCTCCAGTCTCCAGTCTCCAGTCCCATCTCCAGTCTCCAGTCCCCAGTCTCCAGTCCCATCTCCAGTCTCCAGTCTCTATTCCCCATAGTCTAATCCCCAGTCTCCAGTCTCCAGTCTCCAGTTCCATCTCCAGTCCCATCTCCAATCTCCAGTCTCCATTCCCCAGTCCCCTGTCTCCAGTCTCCAGTTCCATCTCCAGTCCCATCTCCAATCTCCAGTCTCCATTCCCCAGTCCCCAGTCTCCAGTCTCCACTCTCCATTCCCCAGTCCCCAGTCTCCAATCTCCAGTCTCCATTCCCCAGTCTCCAGTCTCCAGTCTCCAGTTCCATCTCCAGTCCCACCTCCAACCTCCAGTCTCCATTCCCCAGTCCCCAGTCTCCAGTCTCCAGTCTCCATTCCCTAGTCCCATCTCCAATCTCCAGTCTCCATTCCCCGGTCCCCAGTCTCCAGTTTCCAGTCTCCAGTTTCCAGTCTCCATTCCCCAGTCCCCAGTCTCCAGTCCCAACTCCAGTCTCTGGTCTCCAGTTTCTATCCCTAGTCCCCAGTAACAAATCTCCAGTCTCTAATTTCCAGTTCCGTCTCCAGTCTTTATTCCCCAGATCTAATCTCGAGTCTCGTCTCCACTCTATTCCCCACTTTCCAGTTTCCAACTCCAGTCTCCAGTCTCTATTCCCCAGAGTCTAATCCCCAGTCTCCAGTCCCCTGTCTCCAATCCCAACTCCAGTCTCCAGTCTCCAGTCTCCAGTCTCCAGTTCCATCTCCAGTCCCATCTCCAGTCTCCAGTCTCCAGACCCCAATCCCATCTCCAGTCTCTATTCCCCAGAGTCTAATCCCCAGTCTCCAGTTCTCAGTCTCCAGTCCCCTGTCTCCAATCCCAACTCCAGTCTCCAGTCTCCAGTCCGCAGTCTCCAGTTCCATCTCCAGTCTCCAGACCCCAATCCCATCTCCAGTCTCCAGTCTCCAGTCTCCAGTCTCCAGACCCCAATCCCATCTCCAGTCTCCAGTCTCCAGTCCACAGTCCCATCTCCAGTCTCCAGTCTCTATTCCCCAGAGTCTAATCCCCAGTCTCCAGTTCCCAGTCCCCTGTCTCCAATCCCAACTCCAGTCTCCAGTCTCCAGTCTCCAGTCTCCAGTTCCATCTCCAGTCCCATCTCCAGTCTCCAGTCTCCAGACCCCAATCCCATCTCCAGTCTCCAGTCCCAACTCCAGTCTCTGGTCTCCAGTTTCTATCCCTAGTCCCCAGTAACAAATCTCCAGTCTCTAATTTCCAGTTCCGTCTCCAGTCTTTATTCCCCAGATCTAATCTCGAGTCCCGTCTCCACTCTATTCCCCACTTTCCAGTTTCCAACTCCAGTCTCCAGTCTCTATTCCTCAGAGTCCAAACCCTAGTCTTCAGTTCCCAGTCTCCAATCCCTAGTCTCTAATCTACAGTTTCCATCTCCTTTCTCCAGTCTGCAGTCCCCAGATTCCAGTTTCAATCTCCAGTCTTTAAATCCTAGTCCTCAGTCCCCAATCCCCCGACTCCAGTCTCCAGTCTCCAATCTCTGGTCACTAGTCTCCAGTTTTCAGTCCTGTCTCCAATCTCTGGTCTCCAGACTGCAGTAACCATCTCCAGTCTTCAGTCTATATTCCATGGCAGCCAATTTCAGTCTCCAGTCTCAAGTTTCCAGTCTCCAGTTTCCATCTCCAGTCCCCAGTTCCCAGTCTCCAATCTCGTCTCCAATTGCCAGTCCCGACTCGAGTCACCAATCTCTATTCCACAGATCTAATCTCTACTCTCCAGTCACTGGGTTCCCGCCACCAGTCTCCATTCTCCAGTCTCCATTCACCAGACTCCAGTTCCTCATCTCCTATCCCATCTCCAGTTTCCAGTCTCCAATCTCCAGATTCCAGTTTTAATCTCCAGTCTCTAGTTCCCAGTCTCCTTGTCCCCAGTCTCCAGTCTCCAGTCCCCAATCCCCGGTCACTGGTCTCCAGTCCGCAGTGCACATCTCCAGTCTCCAGTCCTCAGTCTCTATTCCCTAGAGTCCAGTCCCCTGTCTCCAGTTTGCAGTCCCCAGTCTCCATTCCCCAGTCTCCATTCCCCACTCTACAATCCCCAATCTCCAGTCCCCAGTCTCCAGTCTCCAGTCCCATCTCCAGTCCCATTTCCAGTCTCCAGTCCCATCTCCAGTCCCATCTCCTGTCTCCAGTCTCCAGTCTCCAGTCCCCAGTCTCCAGTCCCATCTCCTGTCTCCAGTCTCCAGTCTCCAGTCCCAACTCCAGTCTCCAGTCTCCAGTCCCATCTCCAGTCTCCAGTCCCATCTCCAGTCTCCAGTCTCCAGTCCCATCTCCAGTCTCCAGTCCCCAGTCTCCAGTCCCATCTCCAGTCTCCAGTCTCTATTCCCCATAGTCTAATCCCCAGTCTCCAGTCTCCAGTCTCCAGTTCCATCTCCAGTCCCATCTCCAATCTCCAGTCTCCATTCCCCAGTCCCCAGTCTCCAGTCTCCAGTTCCATCTCCAGTCCCATCTCCAATCTCCAGTCTCCATTCCCCAGTCCCCTGTCTCCAGTCTCCACTCTCCATTCCCCAGTCCCCAGTCTCCAATCTCCAGTCTCCATTCCCCAGTCCCCAGTCTCCAGTCTCCAGTCTCCATTCCCCAGTCCCATCTCCAATCTCCAGTCTCCATTCCGCAGTCCCCAGTCTCCAGTCTCCAGTTCCATCTCCAGTCCTACCTCCAACCTCCAGTCTCCATTCCCCAGTCCCCAGTCTCCAGTCTCCAGTCTCCATTCCCTAGTCCCATCTCCAATCTCCAGTCTCCATTCCCCGGTCCCCAGTCTCCAGTTTCCAGTCTCCAGTTTCCAGTCTCCATTCCCCAGTCCCCAGTCTCCAGTCCCAACTCCAGTCTAAGGTCTCCAGTTTCTATCCCTAGTCCCCAGTAACAAATCTCCAGTCTCTAATTTCCAGTTCCGTCTCCAGTCTTTATTCCCCAGATCTAATCTCGAGTCCCGTCTCCACTCTATTCCCCACTTTCCAGTTTCCAACTCCAGTCTCCAGTCTCTATTCCCCAGAGTCTAATCCCCAGTCTCCAGTTCTCAGTCTCCAGTCCCCTGTCTCCAATCCCAACTCCAGTCTCCAGTCTCCAGTCTCCAGTCTCCAGTTCCATCTCCAGTCCCATCTCCAGTCTCCAGTCTCCAGACCCCAATCCCATCTCCAGTCTCCAGTCCCCAGTCCCAACTCCAGTCTCCAGTCTCTATTCCCCAGAGTCTAATCCCCAGTCTCCAGTTCTCAGTCTCCAGTCCCCTGTCTCCAATCCCAACTCCAGTCTCCAGTCTCCAGTCCGCAGTCTCCAGTTCCATCTCCAGTCTCCAGACCCCAATCCCATCTCCAGTCTCCAGTCTCCAGTCTCCAGTCTCCAGTTCCATCTCCAGTCCCATCTCCAGTCTCCAGTCTCCAGACCCCAATCCCATCTCCAGTCTCCAGTCTCCAGTCTCCAGTCTCCAGACCCCAATCCCATCTCCAGTCTCCAGTCTCCAGTCCCCAGTCCCATCTCCAGTCTCCAGTCTCTATTCCCCAGAGTCTAATCCCCAGTCTCCAGTTCCCAGTCCCCAGTCTCCAGTCCCAACTCCAGTCTCTGGTCTCCAGTTTCTATTCCTAGTCCCCAGTAACAAATCTCCAGTCTCTAATTTCCAGTTCCGTCTCCAGTCTTTATTCCCCAGATCTAATCTCGAGTCCCGTCTCCACTCTATTCCCCACTTTCCAGTTTCCAACTCCAGTCTCCAGTCTCTATTCTCCAGAGTCTAATCCCCAGTCTCCAGTTCTCAGTCTCCAGTCCCCTGTCTCCAATCCCAACTCCAGTCTCCAGTCTCCAGTCTCCAGTTCCATCTCCAGTCCCATCTCCAGTCTCCAGTCTCCAGACCCCAATCACATCTCCAGTCTCCAGTCCCAACTCCAGTCTCTGGTCTCCAGTTTCTATCCCTAGTCCCCAGTAACAAATCTCCAGTCTCTAATTTCCAGTTCCGTCTCCAGTCTTTATTCCCCAGATCTAATCTCGAGTCCCGTCTCCACTCTATTCCCCACTTTCCAGTTTCCAACTCCAGTCTCCAGTCTCTATTCCTCAGAGTCCAAACCCTAGTCTTCAGTTCCCAGTCTCCAATCCCTAGTCTCTAATCTACAGTTTCCATCTCCTTTCTCCAGTCTGCAGTCCCCAGATTCCAGTTTCAATCTCCAGTCTTTAAATCCTAGTCCTCAGTCCCCAATCCCCCGACTCCAGTCTCCAGTCTCCAATCTCTGGTCACTAGTCTCCAGTTTTCAGTCCTGTCTCCAATCTCTGGTCTCCAGACTGCAGTAACCATCTCCAGTCTTCAGTCTATATTCCATGGCAGCCAATTTCAGTCTCCAGTCTCAAGTTTCCAGTCTCCAGTTTCCATCTCCAGTCCCCAGTTCCCAGTCTCCAATCTCGTCTCCAATTGCCAGTCCCGACTCGAGTCACCAATCTCTATTCCACAGATCTAATCTCTACTCTCCAGTCACTGGGTTCCCGCCACCAGTCTCCATTCTCCAGTCTCCATTCACCAGACTCCAGTTCCTCATCTCCTATCCCATCTCCAGTTTCCAGTCTCCAATCTCCAGATTCCAGTTTTAATCTCCAGTCTCTAGTTCCCAGTCTCCTTGTCCCCAGTCTCCAGTCTCCAGTCTCCAATCCCCGGTCACTGGTCTCCAGTCCGCAGTGCACATCTCCAGTCTCCAGTCCTCAGTCTCTATTCCCTAGAGTCCAGTCCCCTGTCTCCAGTTTGCAGTCCCCAGTCTCCATTCCCCAGTCTCCATTCCCCACTCTACAATCCCCAATCTCCAGTCCCCAGTCTCCAGTCTCCAGTCCCATCTCCAGTCCCATTTCCAGTCTCCAGTCTCATCTCCAGTCCCATCTCCTGTCTCCAGTCTCCAGTCTCCAGTCCCCAGTCTCCAGTCCCATCTCCTGTCTCCAGTCCCCAGTCCCCAGTCTCCAGTCTCCAGTCTCCAGTCCCATCTCCAGTCTCCAGTCTCCAGTCCCATCTCCAGTCTCCAGTCCCCAGTCTCCAGTCCCATCTCCAGTCTCCAGTCTCTATTCCCCATAGTCTAATCCCCAGTCTCCAGTCTCCAGTCTCCAGTTCCATCTCCAGTCCCATCTCCAATCTCCAGTCTCCATTCCCCAGTCCCCAGTCTCCAGTCTCCAGTTCCATCTCCAGTCCCATCTCCAATCTCCAGTCTCCATTCCCCAGTCCCCTGTCTCCAGTCTCCACTCTCCATTCCCCAGTCCCCAGTCTCCAATCTCCAGTCTCCATTCCCCAGTCCCCAGTCTCCAGTCTCCAGTCTCCATTCCCCAGTCCCATCTCCAATCTCCAGTCTCCATTCCGCAGTCCCCAGTCTCCAGTCTCCAGTTCCATCTCCAGTCCTACCTCCAACCTCCAGTCTCCATTCCCCAGTCCCCAGTCTCCAGTCTCCAGTCTCCATTCCCTAGTCCCATCTCCAATCTCCAGTCTCCATTCCCCGGTCCCCAGTCTCCAGTTTCCAGTCTCCAGTTTCCAGTCTCCATTCCCCAGTCCCCAGTCTCCAGTCCCAACTCCAGTCTAAGGTCTCCAGTTTCTATCCCTAGTCCCCAGTAACAAATCTCCAGTCTCTAATTTCCAGTTCCGTCTCCAGTCTTTATTCCCCAGATCTAATCTCGAGTCCCGTCTCCACTCTATTCCCCACTTTCCAGTTTCCAACTCCAGTCTCCAGTCTCTATTCCCCAGAGTCTAATCCCCAGTCTCCAGTTCTCAGTCTCCAGTCCCCTGTCTCCAATCCCAACTCCAGTCTCCAGTCTCCAGTCTCCAGTCTCCAGTTCCATCTCCAGTCCCATCTCCAGTCTCCAGTCTCCAGACCCCAATCCCATCTCCAGTCTCCAGTCCCCAGTCCCAACTCCAGTCTCCAGTCTCTATTCCCCAGAGTCTAATCCCCAGTCTCCAGTTCTCAGTCTCCAGTCCCCTGTCTCCAATCCCAACTCCAGTCTCCAGTCTCCAGTCCGCAGTCTCCAGTTCCATCTCCAGTCTCCAGACCCCAATCCCATCTCCAGTCTCCAGTCTCCAGTCTCCAGTCTCCAGTTCCATCTCCAGTCCCATCTCCAGTCTCCAGTCTCCAGACCCCAATCCCATCTCCAGTCTCCAGTCTCCAGACCAGTCTCCAGACCCCAATCCCATCTCCAGTCTCCAGTCTCCAGTCCCCAGTCCCATCTCCAGTCTCCAGTCTCTATTCCCCAGAGTCTAATCCCCAGTCTCCAGTTCCCAGTCCCCTGTCTCCAATCCCAACTCCAGTCTCCAGTCTCCAGTCTCCAGTCTCCAGTTCCATCTCCAGTCCCATCTCCAGTCTCCAGTCTCCAGACCCCAATCCCATCTCCAGTCTCCAGTCCCAACTCCAGTCTCTGGTCTCCAGTTTCTATCCCTAGTCCCCAGTAACAAATCTCCAGTCTCTAATTTCCAGTTCCGTCTCCAGTCTTTATTCCCCAGATCTAATCTCGAGTCCCGTCTCCACTCTATTCCCCACTTTCCAGTTTCCAACTCCAGTCTCCAGTCTCTATTCCTCAGAGTCCAAACCCTAGTCTTCAGTTCCCAGTCTCCAATCCCTAGTCTCTAATCTACAGTTTCCATCTCCTTTCTCCAGTCTGCAGTCCCCAGATTCCAGTTTCAATCTCCAGTCTTTAAATCCTAGTCCTCAGTCCCCAATCCCCCGACTCCAGTCTCCAGTCTCCAATCTCTGGTCACTAGTCTCCAGTTTTCAGTCCTGTCTCCAATCTCTGGTCTCCAGACTGCAGTAACCATCTCCAGTCTTCAGTCTATATTCCATGGCAGCCAATTTCAGTCTCCAGTCTCAAGTTTCCAGTCTCCAGTTTCCATCTCCAGTCCCCAGTTCCCAGTCTCCAATCTCGTCTCCAATTGCCAGTCCCGACTCGAGTCACCAATCTCTATTCCACAGATCTAATCTCTACTCTCCAGTCACTGGGTTCCCGCCACCAGTCTCCATTCTCCAGTCTCCATTCACCAGACTCCAGTTCCTCATCTCCTATCCCATCTCCAGTTTCCAGTCTCCAATCTCCAGATTCCAGTTTTAATCTCCAGTCTCTAGTTCCCAGTCTCCTTGTCCCCAGTCTCCAGTCTCCAGTCTCCAATCCCCGGTCACTGGTCTCCAGTCCGCAGTGCACATCTCCAGTCTCCAGTCCTCAGTCTCTATTCCCTAGAGTCCAGTCCCCTGTCTCCAGTTTGCAGTCCCCAGTCTCCATTCCCCAGTCTCCATTCCCCACTCTACAATCCCCAATCTCCAGTCCCCAGTCTCCAGTCTCCAGATTCCAGTTTCAGCCTCCAGTCTCCAGTCCACATTCTCCATTCCCCAGTGTCCAATCCCTAGTCTCCTGATTCCAGTTTCAGAATCCAGTCTACGGTTTCCAGTCTCCACTCCCCAGTCTCCAGTCTCCAATCTCCGGTCACTGGTTTTCAGTCTGCAGCCTCCAGTTTCAGGCTCCATTCTCCAGTCTCCAGTCTCCAGTCTACATTCCCCAGTCTCCAGTCTCCAGTTTTAAGTCTGCAGTCTGCAGATTCCAGTTTCCATCTCCAGTCTCCAGATTCCAGTTTCAATCTCCAGTCTCCACTCCCCAGTCTCCAGTCTCCAATCTCCGGTCACCGGTTTTCAGTCTGCAGTCTCCAGTCTCCAGATTCCAGTTTCAGGCTCCAGTCTCCAGTCTCCAGTCTCCAGTCTCCAGTCTCCGCTTTTAAGTCTGCAGTCTGCAGTGTCCAGTGTCCAGCCCCCAAATTCCAGTTTCAGTCTCTACTCCCCAGTCTCCAGTCCCCAGTCCTCATTCTCCAGTCTCCAGTCCCAGTCCTCAGTCCCCAGTCCTCATTCCCCAGTCTCCAGTCCTAGTCCCAGTCCCCAGTCTCCAGTCTCCAGTTTCCATCTCCAGTCTCCAGTCCCCAGTCTCCATTCCCAATCTCCAATCCCCAGACTCCAATCCCCAGTCTCCAGATTCCAGTTTCGGTCTTCATTCTCCAGTTTCCGGTTTCAGTCTCCATTCTGTAGTCCCCAGTCCCCTTGTCCCCAATCTCCAGTCTCCAGTCCCATCTCCAGTCTCCAGTCCCCAGTCTCCAGTCTCCAGTCTCCAGTCTCCAGTCTCCAATCCCCAGTCTCCAATCTCCATTCTCCAGTTTCCAGTTTCGGTCTCCATTCTGTAGTCCCCAGTCCCCTAGTCCCCAATCTCCAGTCTCCAGTCTCCAATCTCCGGTCACTGGTCTCCAGTCTCGAGTCTCCAATCTCTGGTCACTGGTCTCCAGTCTCCAGTCTCCAATCTCCGGTCACTGGTCTCCAGTCTCCAGTCTCCAGTTCCATCTCCAGTCCCATCTCCAGTCTCCAGTCTCCAGACCCCAATCCCATCTCCAGTCTCCAGTCTCCAGACCAGTCTCCAGACCCCAATCCCATCTCCAGTCTCCAGTCTCCAGTCCCCAGTCCCATCTCCAGTCTCCAGTCTCTATTCCCCAGAGTCTAATCCCCAGTCTCCAGTTCCCAGTCCCCTGTCTCCAATCCCAACTCCAGTCTCCAGTCTCCAGTCTCCAGTCTCCAGTTCCATCTCCAGTCCCATCTCCAGTCTCCAGTCTCCAGACCCCAATCCCATCTCCAGTCTCCAGTCCCAACTCCAGTCTCTGGTCTCCAGTTTCTATCCCTAGTCCCCAGTAACAAATCTCCAGTCTCTAATTTCCAGTTCCGTCTCCAGTCTTTATTCCCCAGATCTAATCTCGAGTCCCGTCTCCACTCTATTCCCCACTTTCCAGTTTCCAACTCCAGTCTCCAGTCTCTATTCCTCAGAGTCCAAACCCTAGTCTTCAGTTCCCAGTCTCCAATCCCTAGTCTCTAATCTACAGTTTCCATCTCCTTTCTCCAGTCTGCAGTCCCCAGATTCCAGTTTCAATCTCCAGTCTTTAAATCCTAGTCCTCAGTCCCCAATCCCCCGACTCCAGTCTCCAGTCTCCAATCTCTGGTCACTAGTCTCCAGTTTTCAGTCCTGTCTCCAATCTCTGGTCTCCAGACTGCAGTAACCATCTCCAGTCTTCAGTCTATATTCCATGGCAGCCAATTTCAGTCTCCAGTCTCAAGTTTCCAGTCTCCAGTTTCCATCTCCAGTCCCCAGTTCCCAGTCTCCAATCTCGTCTCCAATTGCCAGTCCCGACTCGAGTCACCAATCTCTATTCCACAGATCTAATCTCTACTCTCCAGTCACTGGGTTCCCGCCACCAGTCTCCATTCTCCAGTCTCCATTCACCAGACTCCAGTTCCTCATCTCCTATCCCATCTCCAGTTTCCAGTCTCCAATCTCCAGATTCCAGTTTTAATCTCCAGTCTCTAGTTCCCAGTCTCCTTGTCCCCAGTCTCCAGTCTCCAGTCTCCAATCCCCGGTCACTGGTCTCCAGTCCGCAGTGCACATCTCCAGTCTCCAGTCCTCAGTCTCTATTCCCTAGAGTCCAGTCCCCTGTCTCCAGTTTGCAGTCCCCAGTCTCCATTCCCCAGTCTCCATTCCCCACTCTACAATCCCCAATCTCCAGTCCCCAGTCTCCAGTCTCCAGATTCCAGTTTCAGCCTCCAGTCTCCAGTCCACATTCTCCATTCCCCAGTGTCCAATCCCTAGTCTCCTGATTCCAGTTTCAGAATCCAGTCTCCGGTTTCCAGTCTCCACTCCCCAGTCTCCAGTCTCCAATCTCCGGTCACTGGTTTTCAGTCTGCAGCCTCCAGTTTCAGGCTCCATTCTCCAGTCTCCAGTCTCCAGTCTACATTCCCCAGTCTCCAGTCTCCGGTTTTAAGTCTGCAGTCTGCAGATTCCAGTTTCCATCTCCAGTCTCCACTCCCCAGTCTCCAGTCTCCAATCTCCGGTCACCGGTTTTCAGTCTGCAGTCTCCAGTCTCCAGATTCCAGTTTCAGGCTCCAGTCTCCAGTCTCCAGTCTCCAGTCTCCAGTCTCCAGTCTCCGCTTTTAAGTCTGCAGTCTGCAGTGTCCAGTGTCCAGCCCCCAAATTCCAGTTTCAGTCTCTACTCCCCAGTCTCCAGTCCCCAGTCCTCATTCTCCAGTCTCCAGTCCCAGTCCTCAGTCCCCAGTCCTCATTCCCCAGTCTCCAGTCCTAGTCCCAGTCCCCAGTCTCCAGTCTCCAGTTTCCATCTCCAGTCTCCAGTCCCCAGTCTCCATTCCCAATCTCCAATCCCCAGACTCCAATCCCCAGTCTCCAGATTCCAGTTTCGGTCTTCATTCTCCAGTTTCCGGTTTCAGTCTCCATTCTGTAGTCCCCAGTCCCCTTGTCCCCAATCTCCAGTCTCCAGTCCCATCTCCAGTCTCCAGTCCCCAGTCTCCAGTCTCCAGTCTCCAGTCTCCAGTCTCCAATCCCCAGTCTCCAATCTCCATTCTCCAGTTTCCAGTTTCGGTCTCCATTCTGTAGTCCCCAGTCCCCTAGTCCCCAATCTCCAGTCTCCAGTCTCCAATCTCCGGTCACTGGTCTCCAGTCTCGAGTCTCCAATCTCTGGTCACTGGTCTCCAGTCTCCAGTCTCCAATCTCCGGTCACTGGTCTCCAGTCTCCAGTCTCCAGTTCCATCTCCAGTCCCATCTCCAGTCTCCAGTCTCCAGACCCCAATCCCATCTCCAGTCTCCAGTCTCCAGACCAGTCTCCAGACCCCAATCCCATCTCCAGTCTCCAGTCTCCAGTCCCCAGTCCCATCTCCAGTCTCCAGTCTCTATTCCCCAGAGTCTAATCCCCAGTCTCCAGTTCCCAGTCCCCTGTCTCCAATCCCAACTCCAGTCTCCAGTCTCCAGTCTCCAGTCTCCAGTTCCATCTCCAGTCCCATCTCCAGTCTCCAGTCTCCAGACCCCAATCCCATCTCCAGTCTCCAGTCCCAACTCCAGTCTCTGGTCTCCAGTTTCTATCCCTAGTCCCCAGTAACAAATCTCCAGTCTCTAATTTCCAGTTCCGTCTCCAGTCTTTATTCCCCAGATCTAATCTCGAGTCCCATCTCCACTCTATTCCCCACTTTCCAGTTTCCAACTCCAGTCTCCAGTCTCTATTCCCCAGAGTCTAATCCCCAGTCTCCAGTCCCCTGTCTCCAATCCCAACTCCAGTCTCCAGTCTCCAGTCTCCAGTCTCCAGTTCCATCTCCAGTCCCATCTCCAGTCTCCAGTCTCCAGACCCCAATCCCATCTCCAGTCTCCAGTCCCCAGTCCCAACTCCAGTCTCCAGTCTCTATTCCCCAGAGTCTAATCCCCAGTCTCCAGTCCCCTGTCTCCAATCCCAACTCCAGTCTCCAGTCTCCAGTCTCCAGTTCCATCTCTAGTCCCATCTCCAGTCTCCAGTCCCCAGTCTCCAGTTCCATCTCTAGTCCCATCTCCAGTCTCCAGTCCTCAGTCTCTATTCCCTAGAGTCCAGTCCCCTGTCTCCAGTTTGCAGTCCCCAGTCTCCATTCCCCACTCTACAATCCCCAATCTCCAGTCCCCAGTCTCCAGTCTCCAGATTCCAGTTTCAGCCTCCAGTCTCCAGTCCACATTCTCCATTCCCCATTGTCCAATCCCTAGTCTCCTGATTCCAGTTTCAGAATCCAGTCTCCGGTTTCCAGTCTCCACTCCCCAGTCTCCAGTCTCCGGTCACTGGTTTTCAGTCTGCAGTCTCCAGTTTCAGGCTCCAGTCTCCAGTCTCCAGTCTACATTCCCCAGTCTCCAGTCTCCGGTTTTAAGTCTGCAGTCTGCAGATTCCAGTTTCCAGCTCCAGTCTCCAGATTCCAGTTTCAATCTCCAGTCTCCACTCCCCAGTCTCCAGTCTCCAATCTCTGGTCACCGGTTTTCAGTCTGCAGTCTCCAGTCTCCAGATTCTAGTTTCAGGCTCCAGTCTCCAGTCTCCAGTCTCCAGTCTCCAGTCTCCACTCTACATTCCCCAGTCTCCAGTCTCCAGTCTCCAGTCTCTGGTTTTAAGTCTGCAGTCTGCAGTGTCCAGTGTCCAGCCCCCAAATTCCAGTTTCAGTCTCTACTCCCCAGTCTCCAGTCCCCAGTCCTCATTCCCCAGTCTCCAGTCCCAGTCCCCAGTCCCCAGTCCTCATTCCCCAGTCTCCATTCCTAGTCCCAGTCCCCAGTCTCCAGTCTCCAGTTTCCATCTCCAGTCTCCAGTCCCCAGTCTCCATTCCCAATCTCCAATCCCCAGACTCCAATCCCCAGTCTCCAGATTCCAGTTTCGGTCTCCATTCTCCAGTTTCCAGTTTCAGTCTCCATTCTGTAGTCCCCAGTCCCCTTGTCCCCAATCTCCAGTCTCCAGTCCCATCTCCAGTCTCCAGTCCCCAGTCTCCAGTCTCCAGTCTCCAAACCCCAGTCTCCAATCTCCAGTCTCCAGATTCCAGTTTCGGTCTCCATTCTCCAGTTTCCAGTTTCAGTCTCCATTCTGTAGTCCCCAGTCCCCAAGTCCCCAATCTCCAGTCTCCAGTCTCCAATCTCCGGTCACTGGTCTCCAGTCTCGAGTCTCCAATCTCCGGTCACTGGTCTCCAGTCTCCAGTCTCCAATCTCCGGTCACTGGTCTCCAGTCTCCAGTCCCATCTCCAGTCTCTATTCCCTAGAGTCCAATCCCCCTATTTTCAAACCCCAATATCTAATCTCCAGTATCCTGTCCTGTCTCCAGTCTCTACTCTCCTGTCTCCAGTCTCCGGACTCCATTCTCCAGTCTCCAGTCTCCAGTCTCCAGTCCCATCTCCTGTCTCCGGTCCCCAGTCTCCAGTTCCATCTCTAGTCCCATTTTCAGTCTCCAGTTCCATCTCTAGTCCCATCTCCAGTCTCCAGTCCCCAGTCTCCAGTCCCCAGTCTCCAGTTCCATCTCCAGTCTCCAGTCCCCAGTCTCCAGTTCCATCTCCAGTCTCCAGTCCGCAGTCTCCAGTTCCATCCCCAGTCCCATCTCCAGTCTCCAGTCCCCAGTCTCCAGTTCCATCCCCAGTCCCATCTCCAGTCTCCAGTCCCCAGTCTCCAGTTCCATCCACAGTCTACAGTCCCCAGTCTCCAGTCCCATCTCCAGTCTCCAGTCTCCAGTCCCATCTCCAGTCCCCAGTCTCCAGTTCCATCTCCAGTCCCATCTCCAGTTCCATCCCCAGTCTCCAGTCCCCAGTCTCCAGTTCCATCTCCAGTCTCCAGTCCCCAGTCTCCAGTTCCATCTCCAGTCTCCAGTCCCCAGTCTCCAGTTCCATCTCCAGTCCCATCTCCAGTCTCCAGTTCCATCTCTAGTCCCATCTCCAGTCTCCAGTCCCATCCCCAGTCTCCATTCTCCAGTCTCCAGTCCCCAGTCTCCAGTCTCCAGTCTTCAGTCCCATCTCCAGTCTCCAGTCTCCAGTCTCCAGTCCCATCTCCAGTCTCCAGTCTCCAGTCCCCAGTCTCCAGTCTCCAGTCTCCAGTCTCCAGTCTCCAATCCCCAGACTCCAATCCCCAGACTCCAATCCCCAGTCTCCAATCCCCAATCTCCAGTCTCCAGTCTCCAATCTCCGGTCACTGGTCTCCAGTCTCGAGTCTCCAATCTCCGGTCACTGGTCTCCAGTCTCCAGTCTCCAATCTCCGGTCACTGGTCTCCAGTCTCCAGTCTCCAATCTCCGGTCACTGGTCTCCAGTCTCCAGTCCCATCTCTAGTCTCCAGTCTCTATTCCCCAGAGTCCAATCCCCCTATTTTCAAACCCCAGTCTCTAACCTCCAGTATCCTGTCCTGTCTCCAGTCTCTAGTCTCCGGTCTCCAGTCTCCGGACTCCATTCTCCAGTCTCCAGTCCCCAGTCTCCAGTCTCCAGTCTCCAGTCCCCAGTCTCCCGTCCCCAGTCCCCAGTCTCTGGTCACTGGTCTCCAGTCCCCAGTCCCATCTCCAGTCTCCAGTCTCTATTCCCCAGAGTCCAATCGCCCTATTTTCAAACCCCAGTCTCTAATCTCCAGTATCCTGTCCTGTCTCCAGTCTCTAGTCTCCGGTCTCCAGTCTCCGGACTCCATTCTCCAGTCTCCAGTCTCCAGTCCCATCTCCAGTCTCCAGTCCCCAGTTTCCCGTTCCATCTCTAGTCCCATCTCCAGTCTCCAGTCCTCAGTCTCTATTCCCTAGAGTCCAGTCCCCTGTCTCCAGTTTGCAGTCCCCAGTCTCCAGTTCCATCTCTAGTCCGATCTCCAGTCTCCAGTCCTCAGTCTCTATTCCCTAAAGTCCATTCCCCTGTCTCCAGTTTGCAGTCCCCAGTCTCCATTCCCCAGTCTCCAGTCCCCACTCTACAATCCCCAATCTCCAGTCCCCAGTCTCCATTCCCCACTCTACAATCCCCAATCTCCAGTCCCCAGTCTCCAGTCTCCAGGTTCCAGTTTCAGCCTCCAGTCTCCAGTCCACATTCTCCATTCCCCAGTGTCCAATCCCTAGTCTCCTGATTCCAGTTTCAGAATCCAGTCTCCGGTTTCCAGTCTCCACTCCCCAGTCTCCAGTCTCCAATCTCCGGTCACTGGTTTTCAGTCTGCAGTCTCCAGTTTCAGGCTCCAGTCTCCAGTCTCCAGTCTCCAGTCTCCAGTCTCCGGTTTTAAGTCTGCAGTCTGCAGTGTCCATTGTCCAGCCCCCAAATTCCAGTTTCAGTCTCTACTCCCCAGTCTCCAGTCTCCAGTCTTCATTCCCCAGTCTCCAGTCTCCGGTTTTAAGTCTGCAGTCTGCAGATTCCAGTTTCCATCTCCAGTCTCCAGATTCCAGTTTCAATCTCCAGTCTCCACTCCCCAGTCTCCAGTCTCCAATCTCCGGCAACGGTTTTCAGTCTGCAGTCTCCAGTCTCCAGATTCCAGTTTCAGGCTCCAGTCTCCAGTCTCCAGTCTCCAGTCTCCAGTCTCCGCTTTTAAGTCTGCAGTCTGCAGTGTCCAGTGTCCAGCCCCCAAATTCCAGTTTCAGTCTCTACTCCCCAGTCTCCAGTCCCCAGTCCTCATTCTCCAGTCTCCAGTCCCAGTCCTCAGTCCCCAGTCCTCATTCCCCAGTCTCCAGTCCTAGTCCCAGTCCCCAGTCTCCAGTCTCCAGTTTCCATCTCCAGTCTCCAGTCCCCAGTCTCCATTCCCAATCTCCAATCCCCAGACTCCAATCCCCAGTCTCCAGATTCCAGTTTCGGTCTTCATTCTCCAGTTTCCGGTTTCAGTCTCCATTCTGTAGTCCCCAGTCCCCTTGTCCCCAATCTCCAGTCTCCAGTCCCATCTCCAGTCTCCAGTCCCCAGTCTCCAGTCTCCAGTCTCCAGTCTCCAGTCTCCAATCCCCAGTCTCCAATCTCCATTCTCCAGTTTCCAGTTTCGGTCTCCATTCTGTAGTCCCCAGTCCCCTAGTCCCCAATCTCCAGTCTCCAGTCTCCAATCTCCGGTCACTGGTCTCCAGTCTCGAGTCTCCATTCTCTGGTCACTGGTCTCCAGTCTCCAGTCTCCAATCTCCGGTCACTGGTCTCCAGTCTCCAGTCCCATCTCCAGTCTCCAGTCTCTATTCCCCAGAGTCCAATCGCCCTATTTTCAAACCCCAGTCTCTAATCTCCAGTATCCTGTCCTGCCTCCAGTCTCTAGTCTCTGGTCTCCAGTCTCCGGACTCCATTCTCCAGTCTCCAGTCTCCAGTCTCCAGTCCCATCTCCTGTCTCCAGTCCCCAGTCTCCAGTTCCATCTCTAGTCCCATCTCCAGTCTCCAGTCCCCAGTCTCCAGTTCCATCTCTAGTCCCATCTCCAGTCTCCAGTCCTCAGTCTCTATTCCCTAGAGTCCAGTCCCCTGTCTCCAGTTTGCAGTCCCCAGTCTCCATTCCCCACTCTACAAACCCCAATCTCCAGTCCCCAGTCTCCAGTCTCCAGATTCCAGTTTCAGCCTCCAGTCTCCAGTCCACATTCTCCATTCCCCATTGTCCAATCCCTAGTCTCCTGATTCCAGTTTCAGAATCCAGTCTCCGGTTTCCAGTCTCCACTCCCCAGTCTCCAGTCTCCGGTCACTGGTTTTCAGTCTGCAGTCTCCAGTCTCCAGTCTACATTCCCCAGTCTCCAGTCTCCGGTTTTAAGTCTGCAGTCTGCAGATTCCAGTTTCCAGCTCCAGTCTCCAGATTCCAGTTTCAATCTCCAGTCTCCACTCCCCAGTCTCCAGTCTCCAATCTCTGGTCACCGGTTTTCAGTCTGCAGTCTCCAGTCTCCAGATTCTAGTTTCAGGCTCCAGTCTCCAGTCTCCAGTCTCCAGTCTCCACTCTACATTCCGCAGTCTCCAGTCTCTGGTTTTAAGTCTGCAGTCTGCAGTGTCCAGTGTCCAGCCCCCAAATTCCAGTTTCAGTCTCTACTCCCCAGTCTCCAGTCCCCAGTCCTCATTCCCCAGTCTCCAGTCCCAGTCCCCAGTCCCCAGTCCTCATTCCCCAGTCTCCATTCCTAGTCCCAGTCCCCAGTCTCCAGTCTCCAGTTTCCATCTCCAGTCTCCAGTCCCCAGTCTCCAGTCTCCAGATTCTAGTTTCAGCCTCCAGTCTCCAGTCCACATTCTCCATTCCCCAGTGTCCAATCCCTAGTCTCCTGATTCCAGTTTCAGAATCCAGTCTCCGGTTTCCAGTCTCCACTCCCCAGTCTCCAGTCTCCAATCTCCGGTCACTGGTTTTCAGTCTGCAGTCTCCAGTTTCAGGCTCCAGTCTCCAGTCTACAGTCTACATTCCCCAGTCTCCAGTCTCCGGTTTTAAGTCTGCAGTCTGCAGATTCCAGTTTCCATCTCCAGTCTCCAGATTCCAGTTTCAATCTCCAGTCTCCACTCCCCAGTCTCCAGTCTCCAATCTCCGGTCACCGGTTTTCAGTCTGCAGTCTCCAGTCTCCAGATTCCAGTTTCAGGCTCCAGTCTCCAGTCTCCAGTCTCCAGTCTCCAGTCTCCGCTTTTAAGTCTGCAGTCTGCAGTGTCCAGTGTCCAGCCCCCAAATTCCAGTTTCAGTCTCTACTCCCCAGTCTCCAGTCCCCAGTCCTCATTCTCCAGTCTCCAGTCCCAGTCCTCAGTCCCCAGTCCTCATTCCCCAGTCTCCAGTCCTAGTCCCAGTCCCCAGTCTCCAGTCTCCAGTTTCCATCTCCAGTCTCCAGTCCCCAGTCTCCATTCCCAATCTCCAATCCCCAGACTCCAATCCCCAGTCTCCAGATTCCAGTTTCGGTCTTCATTCTCCAGTTTCCGGTTTCAGTCTCCATTCTGTAGTCCCCAGTCCCCTTGTCCCCAATCTCCAGTCTCCAGTCCCATCTCCAGTCTCCAGTCCCCAGTCTCCAGTCTCCAGTCTCCAGTCTCCAGTCTCCAATCCCCAGTCTCCAATCTCCATTCTCCAGTTTCCAGTTTCGGTCTCCATTCTGTAGTCCCCAGTCCCCTAGTCCCCAATCTCCAGTCTCCAGTCTCCAATCTCCGGTCACTGGTCTCCAGTCTCGAGTCTCCAATCTCTGGTCACTGGTCTCCAGTCTCCAGTCTCCAATCTCCGGTCACTGGTCTCCAGTCTCCAGTCCCATCTCCAGTCTCCAGTCTCTATTCCCCAGAGTCCAATCGCCCTATTTTCAAACCCCAGTCTCTAATCACCAGTATCCTGTCCTGCCTCCAGTCTCTAGTCTCTGGTCTCCAGTCTCCGGACTCCATTCTCCAGTCTCCAGTCTCCAGTCTCCAGTCCCATCTCCTGTCTCCAGTCCCCAGTCTCCATTTCCATCTCTAGTCCCATCTCCAGTCTCCAGTCCCCAGTCTCCAGTTCCATCTCTAGTCCCATCTCCAGTCTCCAGTCCTCAGTCTCTATTCCCTAGAGTCCAGTCCCCTGTCTCCAGTTTGCAGTCCCCAGTCTCCATTCCCCACTCTACAATCCCCAATCTCCAGTCCCCAGTCTCCAGTCTCCAGATTCCAGTTTCAGCCTCCAGTCTCCAGTCCACATTCTCCATTCCCCATTGTCCAATCCCTAGTCTCCTGATTCCAGTTTCAGAATCCAGTCTCCGGTTTCCAGTCTCCACTCCCCAGTCTCCAGTCTCCGGTCACTGGTTTTCAGTCTGCAGTCTCCAGTTTCAGGCTCCAGTCTCCAGTCTCCAGTCTACATTCCCCAGTCTCCAGTCTCCGGTTTTAAGTCTGCAGTCTGCAGATTCCAGTTTCCAGCTCCAGTCTCCAGATTCCAGTTTCAATCTCCAGTCTCCACTCCCCAGTCTCCAGTCTCCAATCTCTGGTCACCGGTTTTCAGTCTGCAGTCTCCAGTCTCCAGATTCTAGTTTCAGGCTCCAGTCTCCAGTCTCCAGTCTCCAGTCTCCAGTCTCCACTCTACATTCCCCAGTCTCCAGTCTCCAGTCTCCAGTCTCTGGTTTTAAGTCTGCAGTCTGCAGTGTCCAGTGTCCAGCCCCCAAATTCCAGTTTCAGTCTCTACTCCCCAGTCTCCAGTCCCCAGTCCTCATTCCCCAGTCTCCAGTCCCAGTCCCCAGTCCCCAGTCCTCATTCCCCAGTCTCCATTCCTAGTCCCAGTCCCCAGTCTCCAGTCTCCAGTTTCCATCTCCAGTCTCCAGTCCCCAGTCTCCATTCCCAATCTCCAATCCCCAGACTCCAATCCCCAGTCTCCAGATTCCAGTTTCGGTCTCCATTCTCCAGTTTCCAGTTTCAGTCTCCATTCTGTAGTCCCCAGTCCCCTTGTCCCCAATCTCCAGTCTCCAGTCCCATCTCCAGTCTCCAGTCCCCAGTCTCCAGTCTCCAGTCTCCAAACCCCAGTCTCCAATCTCCAGTCTCCAGATTCCAGTTTCGGTCTCCATTCTCCAGTTTCCAGTTTCAGTCTCCATTCTGTAGTCCCCAGTCCCCAAGTCCCCAATCTCCAGTCTCCAGTCTCCAATCTCCGGTCACTGGTCTCCAGTCTCGAGTCTCCAATCTCCGGTCACTGGTCTCCAGTCTCCAGTCTCCAATCTCCGGTCACTGGTCTCCAGTCTCCAGTCCCATCTCCAGTCTCTATTCCCTAGAGTCCAATCCCCCTATTTTCAAACCCCAATATCTAATCTCCAGTATCCTGTCCTGTCTCCAGTCTCTACTCTCCTGTCTCCAGTCTCCGGACTCCATTCTCCAGTCTCCAGTCTCCAGTCTCCAGTCCCATCTCCTGTCTCCGGTCCCCAGTCTCCAGTTCCATCTCTAGTCCCATTTTCAGTCTCCAGTTCCATCTCTAGTCCCATCTCCAGTCTCCAGTCCCCAGTCTCCAGTCCCCAGTCTCCAGTTCCATCTCCAGTCTCCAGTCCCCAGTCTCCAGTTCCATCTCCAGTCTCCAGTCCGCAGTCTCCAGTTCCATCCCCAGTCCCATCTCCAGTCTCCAGTCCCCAGTCTCCAGTTCCATCCCCAGTCCCATCTCCAGTCTCCAGTCCCCAGTCTCCAGTTCCATCCACAGTCTACAGTCCCCAGTCTCCAGTCCCATCTCCAGTCTCCAGTCTCCAGTCCCATCTCCAGTCCCCAGTCTCCAGTTCCATCTCCAGTCTCCAGTCCCCAGTCTCCAGTTCCATCCCCAGTCCCATCTCCAGTCTCCAGTCCCATCTCCAGTTCCATCCCCAGTCTCCAGTCCCCAGTCTCCAGTTCCATCTCCAGTCTCCAGTCCCCAGTCTCCAGTTCCATCTGCAGTCTCCAGTCCCCAGTCTCCAGTTCCATCTCCAGTCCCATCTCCAGTCTCCAGTTCCATCTCTAGTCCCATCTCCAGTCTCCAGTCCCATCTCCAGTCTCCAGTCCCCAGTCTCCATTCTCCAGTCTCCAGTCCCCAGTCTCCAGTCTCCAGTCTTCAGTCCCATCTCCAGTCTCCAGTCTCCAGTCTCCAGTCCCATCTCCAGTCTCCAGTCTCCAGTCCCCAGTCTCCAGTCTCCAGTCTCCAGTCTCCAGTCTCCAATCCCCAGACTCCAATCCCCAGACTCCAATCCCCAGTCTCCAATCCCCAATCTCCAGTCTCCAGTCTCCAATCTCCGGTCACTGGTCTCCAGTCTCGAGTCTCCAATCTCCGGTCACTGGTCTCCAGTCTCCAGTCTCCAATCTCCGGTCACTGGTCTCCAGTCTCCAGTCTCCAATCTCCGGTCACTGGTCTCCAGTCTCCAGTCCCATCTCTAGTCTCCAGTCTCTATTCCCCAGAGTCCAATCCCCCTATTTTCAAACCCCAGTCTCTAACCTCCAGTATCCTGTCCTGTCTCCAGTCTCTAGTCTCCGGTCTCCAGTCTCCGGACTCCATTCTCCAGTCTCCAGTCCCCAGTCTCCAGTCTCCAGTCTCCAGTCCCCAGTCTCCCGTCCCCAGTCCCCAGTCTCTGGTCACTGGTCTCCAGTCCCCAGTCCCATCTCCAGTCTCCAGTCTCTATTCCCCAGAGTCCAATCGCCCTATTTTCAAACCCCAGTCTCTAATCTCCAGTATCCTGTCCTGTCTCCAGTCTCTAGTCTCCGGTCTCCAGTCTCCGGACTCCATTCTCCAGTCTCCAGTCTCCAGTCCCATCTCCAGTCTCCAGTCCCCAGTTTCCAGTCCCCAGTTTCCAGTTCCATCTCTAGTCCCATCTCCAGTCTCCAGTCCTCAGTCTCTATTCCCTAGAGTCCAGTCCCCTGTCTCCAGTTTGCAGTCCCCAGTCTCCAGTTCCATCTCTAGTCCGATCTCCAGTCTCCAGTCCTCAGTCTCTATTCCCTAAAGTCCATTCCCCTGTCTCCAGTTTGCAGTCCCCAGTCTCCATTCCCCAGTCTCCATTCCCCACTCTACAATCCCCAATCTCCAGTCCCCAGTCTCCATTCCCCACTCTACAATCCCCAATCTCCAGTCCCCAGTCTCCAGTCTCCAGGTTCCAGTTTCAGCCTCCAGTCTCCAGTCCACATTCTCCATTCCCCAGTGTCCAATCCCTAGTCTCCTGATTCCAGTTTCAGAATCCAGTCTCCGGTTTCCAGTCTCCACTCCCCAGTCTCCAGTCTCCAATCTCCGGTCACTGGTTTTCAGTCTGCAGTCTCCAGTTTCAGGCTCCAGTCTCCAGTCTCCAGTCTCCAGTCTCCAGTCTCCGGTTTTAAGTCTGCAGTCTGCAGTGTCCATTGTCCAGCCCCCAAATTCCAGTTTCAGTCTCTACTCCCCAGTCACCAGTCTCCAGTCTTCATTCCCCAGTCTCCAGTCTCCGGTTTTAAGTCTGCAGTCTGCAGATTCCAGTTTCCATCTCCAGTCTCCAGATTCCAGTTTCAATCTCCAGTCTCCACTCCCCAGTCTCCAGTCTCCAATCTCCGGTCACCGGTTTTCAGTCTGCAGTCTCCAGTCTCCAGATTCCAGTTTCAGGCTCCAGTCTCCAGTCTCCAGTCTCCAGTCTCCAGTCTCCGCTTTTAAGTCTGCAGTCTGCAGTGTCCAGTGTCCAGCCCCCAAATTCCAGTTTCAGTCTCTACTCCCCAGTCTCCAGTCCCCAGTCCTCATTCTCCAGTCTCCAGTCCCAGTCCTCAGTCCCCAGTCCTCATTCCCCAGTCTCCAGTCCTAGTCCCAGTCCCCAGTCTCCAGTCTCCAGTTTCCATCTCCAGTCTCCAGTCCCCAGTCTCCATTCCCAATCTCCAATCCCCAGACTCCAATCCCCAGTCTCCAGATTCCAGTTTCGGTCTTCATTCTCCAGTTTCCGGTTTCAGTCTCCATTCTGTAGTCCCCAGTTCCCTTGTCCCCAATCTCCAGTCTCCAGTCCCATCTCCAGTCTCCAGTCTCCAGTCTCCAGTCTCCAGTCTCCAATCCCCAGTCTCCAATCTCCATTCTCCAGTTTCCAGTTTCGGTCTCCATTCTGTAGTCCCCAGTCCCCTAGTCCCCAATCTCCAGTCTCCAGTCTCCAATCTCCGGTCACTGGTCTCCAGTCTCAAGTCTCCAATCTCTGGTCACTGGTCTCCAGTCTCCAGTCTCCAATCTCCGGTCACTGGTCTCCAGTCTCCAGTCCCATCTCCAGTCTCCAGTCTCTATTCCCCAGAGTCCAATCGCCCTATTTTCAAACCCCAGTCTCTAATCTCCAGTATCCTGTCCTGCCTCCAGTCTCTAGTCTCTGGTCTCCAGTCTCTGGACTCCATTCTCCAGTCTCCAGTCTCCAGTCTCCAGTCCCATCTCCTGTCTCCAGTCCCCAGTCTCCAGTTCCATCTCTAGTCCCATCTCCAGTCTCCAGTCCCCAGTCTCCAGTTCCATCTCTAGTCCCATCTCCAGTCTCCAGTCCTCAGTCTCTATTCCCTAGAGTCCAGTCCCCTGTCTCCAGTTTGCAGTCCCCAGTCTCCATTCCCCACTCTACAATCCCCAATCTCCAGTCCCCAGTCTCCAGTCTCCAGATTCCAGTTTCAGCCTCCAGTCTCCAGTCCACATTCTCCATTCCCCATTGTCGAATCCCTAGTCTCCTGATTCCAGTTTCAGAATCCAGTCTCCGGTTTCCAGTCTCCACTCCCCAGTCTCCAGTTCCATCCCCAGTCCCATCTCCAGTCTCCAGTCCCATCTCCAGTTCCATCCCCAGTCTCCAGTCCCCAGTCTCCAGTCCCCAGTCTCCAGTTCCATCCCCAGTCCCATCTCCAGTCTCCAGTCCCATCTCCAGTTCCATCCCCAGTCTCCAGTCCCCAGTCTCCAGTTCCATCTCCAGTCTCCAGTCCCCAGTCTCCAGTTCCATCTCCAGTCTCCAGTCCCCAGTCTCCAGTTCCATCTCCAGTCCCATCTCCAGTCTCCAGTTCCATCTCCAGTCCCATCTCCAGTCTCCAGTCCCATCTCCAGTCTCCAGTCCCCAGTCTCCATTCTCCAGTCTCCAGTCCCCAGTCTCCAGTCTCCAGTCTTCAGTCCCATCTCCAGTCTCCAGTCCCCAGTCTCCATTCTCCAGTCTACATTCCCCAGTCTCCAGTCTCCAGTCTTCAGTCCCATCTCCAGTCTCCAGACCCCAGTCTCCAGTCCCATCTCCAGTCTCCAGTCCCCAGTCTCCATTCTCCAGTCTCCAGTCTCCAGTCCCCAGTCTCCAGTCTCCAGTCTCCAGTCTCCAGTCTCCAATCCCCAGACTCCAATCCCCAGACTCCAATCCCCAGTCTCCAATCCCCAGACTCCAGATTCCAGTTTTGGTCCCCATTCTCCAGTTTCCAGTTTCAGTCTCCATTCTGTAGTCCCCAGTCACCTAGTCCCTAATCTCCAGTCTCCAGTCCCCAGTCTCCAGTTCCATCTCCAGTCCCATCTCCAGTCTCCAGTTCCATCTCCAGTCCCATCTCCAGTCTCCAGTCCCATCTCCAGTCTCCAGTCCCCAGTCTCCATTCTCCAGTCTCCAGTCCCCAGTCTCCAGTCTCCAGTCTTCAGTCCCATCTCCAGTCTCCAGTCCCCAGTCTCCATTCTCCAGTCTCCAGTCCCCAGTCTCCAGTCTCCAGTCTTCAGTCCCATCTCCAGTCTCCAGACCCCAGTCTCCAGTCCCATCTCCAGTCTCCAGTCCCCAGTCTCCATTCTCCAGTTTCCAGTCTCCAGTCCCCAGTCTCCAGTCTCCAGTCTCCAGTCTCCAGTCTCCAATCCCCAGACTCCAATCCCCAGACTCCAATCCCCAGTCTCCAATCCCCAGACTCCAGATTCCAGTTTTGGTCCCCATTCTCCAGTTTCCAGTTTCAGTCTCCATTCTGTAGTCCCCAGTCACCTAGTCCCCAATCTCCAGTCTCCAGTCCCCAATCTCCAGTCACTGGTCTCCAGTCTCGAGTCTCCAATCTCCGGTCACTGGTCTCCAGTCTCCAGTCCCATCTCCAGTCTCCAGTCTCTATTCCCCAGAGTCCAATCCCCCTATTTTCAAACCCCAGTCTCTAACCTCCAGTATCCTGTCCTGTCTCCAGTCTCTAGTCTCCGGTCTCCAGTCTCCAGACCCCAGTCTCCAGTCCCATCTCCAGTCTCCAGTCCCCAGTCTCCATTCTCCAGTCTCCAGTCTCCAGTCCCCAGTCTCCAGTCTCCAGTCTCCAGTCTCCAGTCTCCAATCCCCAGACTCCAATCCCCAAACTCCAATCCCCTGTCTCCAATCCCCATTCTCCAGTCTCCAGTCCCCAGTCTCCAGTCTCCAGTCTCCAGTCCCCAGTCTCCCGTCCCCAGTCCCCAGTCTCCGGTCACTGGTCTCCAGTCTCCAGTTCCATCTCCAGTCTCCAGTCCCCAGTCTCCAGTTCCATCTCCAGTCTCCAGTCCCCAGTCTCCAGTTCCATCTCCAGTCCCATCTCCAGTCTCCAGTTCCATCTCTAGTCCCATCTCCAGTCTCCAGTCCCATCTCCAGTCTCCAGTCCCCAGTCTCCATTCTCCAGTCTCCAGTCCCCAGTCTCCAGTCTCCAGTCTTCAGTCCCATCTCCAGTCTCCAGTCTCCAGTCTCCAGTCCCATCTCCAGTCTCCAGTCTCCAGTCCCCAGTCTCCAGTCTCCAGTCTCCAGTCCCATCTCCAGTCTCCAGTCCCCAATCTCCAGTCTCCAGTCCCCAATCTCCAGTCACTGGTCTCCAGTCTCGAGTCTCCAATCTCCGGTCACTGGTCTCCAGTCTCCAGTCCCATCTCCAGTCTCCAGTCTCTATTCCCCAGAGTCCAATCCCCCTATTTTCAAACCCCAGTCTCTAACCTCCAGTATCCTGTCCTGTCTCCAGTCTCTAGTCTCCGGTCTCCAGTCTCCAGACCCCAGTCTCCAGTCCCATCTCCAGTCTCCAGTCCCCAGTCTCCATTCTCCAGTCTCCAGTCTCCAGTCCCCAGTCTCCAGTCTCCAGTCTCCAGTCTCCAGTCTCCAATCCCCAGACTCCAATCCCCAGACTCCAATCCCCTGTCTCCAATCCCCATTCTCCAGTCTCCAGTCCCCAGTCTCCAGTCTCCAGTCTCCAGTCCCCAGTCTCCCGTCCCCAGTCCCCAGTCTCCGGTCACTGGTCTGCAGTCTCCAGTTCCATCTCCAGTCTCCAGTCCCCAGTCTCCAGTTCCATCTCCAGTCTCCAGTCCCCAGTCTCCAGTTCCATCTCCAGTCCCATCTCCAGTCTCCAGTTCCATCTCTAGTCCCATCTCCAGTCTCCAGTCCCATCTCCAGTCTCCAGTCCCCAGTCTCCATTCTCCAGTCTCCAGTCCCCAGTCTCCAGTCTCCAGTCTTCAGTCCCATCTCCAGTCTCCAGTCTCCAGTCTCCAGTCCCATCTCCAGTCTCCAGTCTCCAGTCCCCAGTCTCCAGTCTCCAGTCTCCAGTCTCCAGTCTCCAATCCCCAGACTCCAATCCCCAGACTCCAATCCCCAGTCTCCAATCCCCAATCTCCAGTCTCCAGTCTCCAATCTCCGGTCACTGGTCTCCAGTCTCGAGTCTCCAATCTCCGGTCACTGGTCTCCAGTCTCCAGTCTCCAATCTCCGGTCACTGGTCTCCAGTCTCCAGTCTCCAATCTCCGGTCACTGGTCTCCAGTCTCCAGTCCCATCTCTAGTCTCCAGTCTCTATTCCCCAGAGTCCAATCCCCCTATTTTCAAACCCCAGTCTCTAACCTCCAGTATCCTGTCCTGTCTCCAGTCTCTAGTCTCCGGTCTCCAGTCTCCGGACTCCATTCTCCAGTCTCCAGTCCCCAGTCTCCAGTCTCCAGTCTCCAGTCCCCAGTCTCCCGTCCCCAGTCCCCAGTCTCTGGTCACTGGTCTCCAGTCCCCAGTCCCATCTCCAGTCTCCAGTCTCTATTCCCCAGAGTCCAATCGCCCTATTTTCAAACCCCAGTCTCTAATCTCCAGTATCCTGTCCTGTCTCCAGTCTCTAGTCTCCGGTCTCCAGTCTCCGGACTCCATTCTCCAGTCTCCAGTCTCCAGTCCCATCTCCAGTCTCCAGTCCCCAGTTTCCAGTCCCCAGTTTCCAGTTCCATCTCTAGTCCCATCTCCAGTCTCCAGTCCTCAGTCTCTATTCCCTAGAGTCCAGTCCCCTGTCTCCAGTTTGCAGTCCCCAGTCTCCAGTTCCATCTCTAGTCCGATCTCCAGTCTCCAGTCCTCAGTCTCTATTCCCTAAAGTCCATTCCCCTGTCTCCAGTTTGCAGTCCCCAGTCTCCATTCCCCAGTCTCCATTCCCCACTCTACAATCCCCAATCTCCAGTCCCCAGTCTCCATTCCCCACTCTACAATCCCCAATCTCCAGTCCCCAGTCTCCAGTCTCCAGGTTCCAGTTTCAGCCTCCAGTCTCCAGTCCACATTCTCCATTCCCCAGTGTCCAATCCCTAGTCTCCTGATTCCAGTTTCAGAATCCAGTCTCCGGTTTCCAGTCTCCACTCCCCAGTCTCCAGTCTCCAATCTCCGGTCACTGGTTTTCAGTCTGCAGTCTCCAGTTTCAGGCTCCAGTCTCCAGTCTCCAGTCTCCAGTCTCCAGTCTCCGGTTTTAAGTCTGCAGTCTGCAGTGTCCATTGTCCAGCCCCCAAATTCCAGTTTCAGTCTCTACTCCCCAGTCACCAGTCTCCAGTCTTCATTCCCCAGTCTCCAGTCTCCGGTTTTAAGTCTGCAGTCTGCAGATTCCAGTTTCCATCTCCAGTCTCCAGATTCCAGTTTCAATCTCCAGTCTCCACTCCCCAGTCTCCAGTCTCCAATCTCCGGTCACCGGTTTTCAGTCTGCAGTCTCCAGTCTCCAGATTCCAGTTTCAGGCTCCAGTCTCCAGTCTCCAGTCTCCAGTCTCCAGTCTCCGCTTTTAAGTCTGCAGTCTGCAGTGTCCAGTGTCCAGCCCCCAAATTCCAGTTTCAGTCTCTACTCCCCAGTCTCCAGTCCCCAGTCCTCATTCTCCAGTCTCCAGTCCCAGTCCTCAGTCCCCAGTCCTCATTCCCCAGTCTCCAGTCCTAGTCCCAGTCCCCAGTCTCCAGTCTCCAGTTTCCAGATTCCAGTTTCGGTCTTCATTCTCCAGTTTCCGGTTTCAGTCTCCATTCTGTAGTCCCCAGTTCCCTTGTCCCAAATCTCCAGTCTCCAGTCCCATCTCCAGTCTCCAGTCTCCAGTCTCCAGTCTCCAGTCTCCAATCCCCAGTCTCCAATCTCCATTCTCCAGTTTCCAGTTTCGGTCTCCATTCTGTAGTCCCCAGTCCCCTAGTCCCCAATCTCCAGTCTCCAGTCTCCAATCTCCGGTCACTGGTCTCCAGTCTCAAGTCTCCAATCTCTGGTCACTGGTCTCCAGTCTCCAGTCTCCAATCTCCGGTCACTGGTCTCCAGTCTCCAGTCCCATCTCCAGTCTCCAGTCTCTATTCCCCAGAGTCCAATCGCCCTATTTTCAAACCCCAGTCTCTAATCTCCAGTATCCTGTCCTGCCTCCAGTCTCTAGTCTCTGGTCTCCAGTCTCCGGACTCCATTCTCCAGTCTCCAGTCTCCAGTCTCCAGTCCCATCTCCTGTCTCCAGTCCCCAGTCTCCAGTTCCATCTCTAGTCCCATCTCCAGTCTCCAGTCCCCAGTCTCCAGTTCCATCTCTAGTCCCATCTCCAGTCTCCAGTCCTCAGTCTCTATTCCCTAGAGTCCAGTCCCCTGTCTCCAGTTTGCAGTCCCCAGTCTCCATTCCCCACTCTACAATCCCCAATCTCCAGTCCCCAGTCTCCAGTCTCCAGATTCCAGTTTCAGCCTCCAGTCTCCAGTCCACATTCTCCATTCCCCATTGTCCAATCCCTAGTCTCCTGATTCCAGTTTCAGAATCCAGTCTCCGGTTTCCAGTCTCCACTCCCCAGTCTCCAGTTCCATCCCCAGTCCCATCTCCAGTCTCCAGTCCCATCTCCAGTTCCATCCCCAGTCTCCAGTCCCCAGTCTCCAGTCCCCAGTCTCCAGTTCCATCCCCAGTCCCATCTCCAGTCTCCAGTCCCATCTCCAGTTCCATCCCCAGTCTCCAGTCCCCAGTCTCCAGTTCCATCTCCAGTCTCCAGTCCCCAGTCTCCAGTCCCATCTCCAGTCTCCAGTTCCATCTCCAGTCCCATCTCCAGTCTCCAGTCCAATCTCCAGTCTCCAGTCCCCAGTCTCCATTCTCCAGTCTCCAGTCCCCAGTCTCCAGTCTCCAGTCTTCAGTCCCATCTCCAGTCTCCAGTCCCCAGTCTCCATTCTCCAGTCTACATTCCCCAGTCTCCAGTCTCCAGTCTTCAGTCCCATCTCCAGTCTCCAGACCCCAGTCTCCAGTCCCATCTCCAGTCTCCAGTCCCCAGTCTCCATTCTCCAGTCTCCAGTCTCCAGTCCCCAGTCTCCAGTCTCCAGTCTCCAGTCTCCAGTCTCCAATCCCCAGACTCCAATCCCCAGACTCCAATCCCCAGTCTCCAATCCCCAGACTCCAGATTCCAGTTTTGGTCCCCATTCTCCAGTTTCCAGTTTCAGTCTCCATTCTGTAGTCCCCAGTCACCTAGTCCCTAATCTCCAGTCTCCAGTCCCCAGTCTCCAGTTCCATCTCCAGTCCCATCTCCAGTCTCCAGTTCCATCTCCAGTCCCATCTCCAGTCTCCAGTCCCATCTCCAGTCTCCAGTCCCCAGTCTCCATTCTCCAGTCTCCAGTCCCCAGTCTCCAGTCTCCAGTCTTCAGTCCCATCTCCAGTCTCCAGTCCCCAGTCTCCATTCTCCAGTCTCCAGTCCCCAGTCTCCAGTCTCCAGTCTTCAGTCCCATCTCCAGTCTCCAGACCCCAGTCTCCAGTCCCATCTCCAGTCTCCAGTCCCCAGTCTCCATTCTCCAGTCTCCAGTCTCCAGTCCCCAGTCTCCAGTCTCCAGTCTCCAGTCTCCAGTCTCCAATCCCCAGACTCCAATCCCCAGACTCCAATCCCCAGTCTCCAATCCCCAGACTCCAGATTCCAGTTTTGGTCCCCATTCTCCAGTTTCCAGTTTCAGTCTCCATTCTGTAGTCCCCAGTCACCTAGTCCCCAATCTCCAGTCTCCAGTCCCCAATCTCCAGTCACTGGTCTCCAGTCTCGAGTCTCCAATCTCCGGTCACTGGTCTCCAGTCTCCAGTCCCATCTCCAGTCTCCAGTCTCTATTCCCCAGAGTCCAATCCCCCTATTTTCAAACCCCAGTCTCTAACCTCCAGTATCCTGTCCTGTCTCCAGTCTCTAGTCTCCGGTCTCCAGTCTCCAGACCCCAGTCTCCAGTCCCATCTCCAGTCTCCAGTCCCCAGTCTCCATTCTCCAGTCTCCAGTCTCCAGTCCCCAGTCTCCAGTCTCCAGTCTCCAGTCTCCAGTCTCCAATCCCCAGACTCCAATCCCCAGACTCCAATCCCCTGTCTCCAATCCCCATTCTCCAGTCTCCAGTCCCCAGTCTCCAGTCTCCAGTCTCCAGTCCCCAGTCTCCCGTCCCCAGTCCCCAGTCTCCGGTCACTGGTCTCCAGTCTCCAGTCCCATCTCCAGTCTCCAGTCTCTATTCCCCAGAGTCCAATCGCCCTATTTTCAAACCCCAGTCTCTAATCTCCAGTATCCTGTCCTGTCTCCAGTCTCTAGTCTCCGGTCTCCAGTCTCCGGACTCCATTCTCCAGTCTCCAGTCTCCAGTCCCATCTCCTGTCTCCAGTCCCCAGTCTCCAGTTCCATCTCTAGTCCCATCTCCAGTCTCCAGTCCTCAGTCTCTATTCCCTAGAGTCCATTCCCCTGTCTCCAGTTTGCAGTCCCCAGTCTCCATTCCCCACTCTACAATCCCCAATCTCCAGTCCCCAGTCTCCATTCCCCACTCTACAATCCCCAATCTCCAGTCCCCAGTCTCCAGTCTCCAGGTTCCAGTTTCAGCCTCCAGTCTCCAGTCCACATTCTCCATTCCCCAGTGTCCAATCCCTAGTCTCCTGATTCCAGTTTCAGAATCCAGTCTCCGGTTTCCAGTCTCCACTCCCCAGTCTCCAGTCTCCAATCTCCGGTCACTGGTTTTCAGTCTGCAGTCTCCAGTTTCAGGCTCCAGTCTCCAGTCTCCAGTCTCCAGTCTCCAGTCTCCGGTTTTAAGTCTGCAGTCTGCAGTGTCCATTGTCCAGCCCCCAAATTCCAGTTTCAGTCTCTACTCCCCAGTCTCCAGTCTCCAGTCTTCATTCCCCAGTCTCCAGTCTCCGGTTTTAAGTCTGCAGTCTGCAGATTCCAGTTTCCATCTCCAGTCTCCAGATTCCAGTTTCAATCTCCAGTCTCCACTCCCCAGTCTCCAGTCTCCAATCTCCGGTCACCGGTTTTCAGTCTGCAGTCTCCAGTCTCCAGATTCCAGTTTCAGGCTCCAGTCTCCAGTCTCCAGTCTCCAGTCTCCAGTCTCCGCTTTTAAGTCTGCAGTCTGCAGTGTCCAGTGTCCAGCCCCCAAATTCCAGTTTCAGTCTCTACTCCCCAGTCTCCAGTCCCCAGTCCTCATTCTCCAGTCTCCAGTCCCAGTCCTCAGTCCCCAGTCCTCATTCCCCAGTCTCCAGTCCTAGTCCCAGTCCCCAGTCTCCAGTCTCCAGTTTCCATCTCCAGTCTCCAGTCCCCAGTCTCCATTCCCAATCTCCAATCCCCAGACTCCAATCCCCAGTCTCCAGATTCCAGTTTCGGTCTTCATTCTCCAGTTTCCGGTTTCAGTCTCCATTCTGTAGTCCCCAGTCCCCTTGTCCCCAATCTCCAGTCTCCAGTCCCATCTCCAGTCTCCAGTCCCCAGTCTCCAGTCTCCAGTCTCCAGTCTCCAGTCTCCAATCCCCAGTCTCCAATCTCCATTCTCCAGTTTCCAGTTTCGGTCTCCATTCTGTAGTCCCCAGTCCCCTAGTCCCCAATCTCCAGTCTCCAGTCTCCAATCTCCGGTCACTGGTCTCCAGTCTTGAGTCTCCAATCTCTGGTCACTGGTCTCCAGTCTCCAGTCTCCAATCTCCGGTCACTGGTCTCCAGTCTCCAGTCCCATCTCCAGTCTCCAGTCTCTATTCCCCAGAGTCCAATCGCCCTATTTTCAAACCCCAGTCTCTAATCTCCAGTATCCTGTCCTGCCTCCAGTCTCTAGTCTCTGGTCTCCAGTCTCCGGACTCCATTCTCCAGTCTCCAGTCTCCAGTCTCCAGTCCCATCTCCTGTCTCCAGTCCCCAGTCTCCAGTTCCATCTCTAGTCCCATCTCCAGTCTCCAGTCCCCAGTCTCCAGTTCCATCTCTAGTCCCATCTCCAGTCTCCAGTCCTCAGTCTCTATTCCCTAGAGTCCAGTCCCCTGTCTCCAGTTTGCAGTCCCCAGTCTCCATTCCCCACTCTACAAACCCCAATCTCCAGTCCCCAGTCTCCAGTCTCCAGATTCCAGTTTCAGCCTCCAGTCTCCAGTCCACATTCTCCATTCCCCATTGTCCAATCCCTAGTCTCCTGATTCCAGTTTCAGAATCCAGTCTCCGGTTTCCAGTCTCCACTCCCCAGTCTCCAGTCTCCGGTCACTGGTTTTCAGTCTGCAGTCTCCAGTCTCCAGTCTACATTCCCCAGTCTCCAGTCTCCGGTTTTAAGTCTGCAGTCTGCAGATTCCAGTTTCCAGCTCCAGTCTCCAGATTCCAGTTTCAATCTCCAGTCTCCACTCCCCAGTCTCCAGTCTCCAATCTCTGGTCACCGGTTTTCAGTCTCCAGTCCCCAGTCTCCAGTTCCATCTCCAGTCTCCAGTCCCCAGTCTCCAGTTCCATCTCCAGTCCCATCTCCAGTCTCCAGTTCCATCTCTAGTCCCATCTCCAGTCTCCAGTCCCATCTCCAGTCTCCAGTCCCCAGTCTCCATTCTCCAGTCTCCAGTCCCCAGTCTCCAGTCTCCAGTCTTCAGTCCCATCTCCAGTCTCCAGTCTCCAGTCTCCAGTCCCATCTCCAGTCTCCAGTCTCCAGTCCCCAGTCTCCAGTCTCCAGTCTCCAGTCTCCAGTCTCCAATCCCCAGACTCCAATCCCCAGACTCCAATCCCCAGTCTCCAATCCCCAATCTCCAGTCTCCAGTCTCCAATCTCCGGTCACTGGTCTCCAGTCTCGAGTCTCCAATCTCCGGTCACTGGTCTCCAGTCTCCAGTCTCCAATCTCCGGTCACTGGTCTCCAGTCTCCAGTCTCCAATCTCCGGTCACTGGTCTCCAGTCTCCAGTCCCATCTCTAGTCTCCAGTCTCTATTCCCCAGAGTCCAATCCCCCTATTTTCAAACCCCAGTCTCTAACCTCCAGTATCCTGTCCTGTCTCCAGTCTCTAGTCTCCGGTCTCCAGTCTCCGGACTCCATTCTCCAGTCTCCAGTCCCCAGTCTCCAGTCTCCAGTCTCCAGTCCCCAGTCTCCCGTCCCCAGTCCCCAGTCTCTGGTCACTGGTCTCCAGTCCCCAGTCCCATCTCCAGTCTCCAGTCTCTATTCCCCAGAGTCCAATCGCCCTATTTTCAAACCCCAGTCTCTAATCTCCAGTATCCTGTCCTGTCTCCAGTCTCTAGTCTCCGGTCTCCAGTCTCCGGACTCCATTCTCCAGTCTCCAGTCTCCAGTCCCATCTCCAGTCTCCAGTCCCCAGTTTCCAGTCCCCAGTTTCCAGTTCCATCTCTAGTCCCATCTCCAGTCTCCAGTCCTCAGTCTCTATTCCCTAGAGTCCAGTCCCCTGTCTCCAGTTTGCAGTCCCCAGTCTCCAGTTCCATCTCTAGTCCGATCTCCAGTCTCCAGTCCTCAGTCTCTATTCCCTAAAGTCCATTCCCCTGTCTCCAGTTTGCAGTCCCCAGTCTCCATTCCCCAGTCTCCATTCCCCACTCTACAATCCCCAATCTCCAGTCCCCAGTCTCCATTCCCCACTCTACAATCCCCAATCTCCAGTCCCCAGTCTCCAGTCTCCAGGTTCCAGTTTCAGCCTCCAGTCTCCAGTCCACATTCTCCATTCCCCAGTGTCCAATCCCTAGTCTCCTGATTCCAGTTTCAGAATCCAGTCTCCGGTTTCCAGTCTCCACTCCCCAGTCTCCAGTCTCCAATCTCCGGTCACTGGTTTTCAGTCTGCAGTCTCCAGTTTCAGGCTCCAGTCTCCAGTCTCCAGTCTCCAGTCTCCAGTCTCCGGTTTTAAGTCTGCAGTCTGCAGTGTCCATTGTCCAGCCCCCAAATTCCAGTTTCAGTCTCTACTCCCCAGTCACCAGTCTCCAGTCTTCATTCCCCAGTCTCCAGTCTCCGGTTTTAAGTCTGCAGTCTGCAGATTCCAGTTTCCATCTCCAGTCTCCAGATTCCAGTTTCAATCTCCAGTCTCCACTCCCCAGTCTCCAGTCTCCAATCTCCGGTCACCGGTTTTCAGTCTGCAGTCTCCAGTCTCCAGATTCCAGTTTCAGGCTCCAGTCTCCAGTCTCCAGTCTCCAGTCTCCAGTCTCCGCTTTTAAGTCTGCAGTCTGCAGTGTCCAGTGTCCAGCCCCCAAATTCCAGTTTCAGTCTCTACTCCCCAGTCTCCAGTCCCCAGTCCTCATTCTCCAGTCTCCAGTCCCAGTCCTCAGTCCCCAGTCCTCATTCCCCAGTCTCCAGTCCTAGTCCCAGTCCCCAGTCTCCAGTCTCCAGTTTCCATCTCCAGTCTCCAGTCCCCAGTCTCCATTCCCAATCTCCAATCCCCAGACTCCAATCCCCAGTCTCCAGATTCCAGTTTCGGTCTTCATTCTCCAGTTTCCGGTTTCAGTCTCCATTCTGTAGTCCCCAGTTCCCTTGTCCCCAATCTCCAGTCTCCAGTCCCATCTCCAGTCTCCAGTCTCCAGTCTCCAGTCTCCAGTCTCCAATCCCCAGTCTCCAATCTCCATTCTCCAGTTTCCAGTTTCGGTCTCCATTCTGTAGTCCCCAGTCCCCTAGTCCCCAATCTCCAGTCTCCAGTCTCCAATCTCCGGTCACTGGTCTCCAGTCTCAAGTCTCCAATCTCTGGTCACTGGTCTCCAGTCTCCAGTCTCCAATCTCCGGTCACTGGTCTCCAGTCTCCAGTCCCATCTCCAGTCTCCAGTCTCTATTCCCCAGAGTCCAATCGCCCTATTTTCAAACCCCAGTCTCTAATCTCCAGTATCCTGTCCTGCCTCCAGTCTCTAGTCTCTGGTCTCCAGTCTCTGGACTCCATTCTCCAGTCTCCAGTCTCCAGTCTCCAGTCCCATCTCCTGTCTCCAGTCCCCAGTCTCCAGTTCCATCTCTAGTCCCATCTCCAGTCCCCAGTCTCCAGTTCCATCTCTAGTCCCATCTCCAGTCTCCAGTCCTCAGTCTCTATTCCCTAGAGTCCAGTCCCCTGTCTCCAGTTTGCAGTCCCCAGTCTCCATTCCCCACTCTACAATCCCCAATCTCCAGTCCCCAGTCTCCAGTCTCCAGATTCCAGTTTCAGCCTCCAGTCTCCAGTCCACATTCTCCATCCCCCATTGTCCAATCCCTAGTCTCCTGATTCCAGTTTCAGAATCCAGTCTCCGGTTTCCAGTCTCCACTCCCCAGTCTCCCGTTCCATCCCCAGTCCCATCTCCAGTCTCCAGTCCCATCTCCAGTTCCATCCCCAGTCTCCAGTCCCCAGTCTCAAGTCCCCAGTCTCCAGTTCCATCCCCAGTCCCATCTCCAGTCTCCAGTCCCATCTCCAGTTCCATCTCCAGTCTCCAGTCCCATCTCCAATCTCCAGTCCCCAGTCTCCATTCTCCAGTCTCCAGTCCCCAGTCTCCAGTCTCCAGTCTTCAGTCCCATCTCCAGTCTCCAGTCCCCAGTCTCCATTCTCCAGTCTACATTCCCCAGTCTCCAGTCTCCAGTCTTCAGTCCCATCTCCAGTCTCCAGACCCCAGTCTCCAGTCCCATCTCCAGTCTCCAGTCCCCAGTCTCCATTCTCCAGTCTCCAGTCTCCAGTCCCCAGTCTCCAGTCTCCAGTCTCCAGTCTCCAGTCTCCAATCCCCAGACTCCAATCCCCAGACTCCAATCCCCAGTCTCCAATCCCCAGACTCCAGATTCCAGTTTTGGTCCCCATTCTCCAGTTTCCAGTTTCAGTCTCCATTCTGTAGTCCCCAGTCACCTAGTCCCTAATCTCCAGTCTCCAGTCCCCAGTCTCCAGTTCCATCTCCAGTCCCATCTCCAGTCTCCAGTTCCATCTCCAGTCCCATCTCCAGTCTCCAGTCCCATCTCCAGTCTCCAGTCCCCAGTCTCCATTCTCCAGTCTCCAGTCCCCAGTCTCCAGTCTCCAGTCTTCAGTCCCATCTCCAGTCTCCAGTCCCCAGTCTCCATTCTCCAGTCTCCAGTCCCCAGTCTCCAGTCTCCAGTCTTCAGTCCCATCTCCAGTCTCCAGACCCCAGTCTCCAGTCCCATCTCCAGTCTCCAGTCCCCAGTCTCCATTCTCCAGTCTCCAGTCTCCAGTCCCCAGTCTCCAGTCTCCAGTCTCCAGTCTCCAGTCTCCAATCCCCAGACTCCAATCCCCAGACTCCAATCCCCAGTCTCCAATCCCCAGACTCCAGATTCCAGTTTTGGTCCCCATTCTCCAGTTTCCAGTTTCAGTCTCCATTCTGTAGTCCCCAGTCACCTAGTCCCCAATCTCCAGTCTCCAGTCCCCAATCTCCAGTCACTGGTCTCCAGTCTGGAGTCTCCAATCTCCGGTCACTGGTCTCCAGTCTCCAGTCCCATCTCCAGTCTCCAGTCTCTATTCCCCAGAGTCCAATCCCCCTATTTTCAAACCCCAGTCTCTAACCTCCAGTATCCTGTCCTGTCTCCAGTCTCTAGTCTCCGGTCTCCAGTCTCCAGACCCCAGTCTCCAGTCCCATCTCCAGTCTCCAGTCCCCAGTCTCCATTCTCCAGTCTCCAGTCTCCAGTCCCCAGTCTCCAGTCTCCAGTCTCCAGTCTCCAGTCTCCAATCCCCAGACTCCAATCCCCAGACTCCAATCCCCTGTCTCCAATCCCCATTCTCCAGTCTCCAGTCCCCAGTCTCCAGTCTCCAGTCTCCAGTCCCCAGTCTCCCGTCCCCAGTCCCCAGTCTCCGGTCACTGGTCTCCAGTCTCCAGTTCCATCTCCAGTCTCCAGTCCCCAGTCTCCAGTTCCATCTCCAGTCTCCAGTCCCCAGTCTCCAGTTCCATCTCCAGTCCCATCTCCAGTCTCCAGTTCCATCTCTAGTCCCATCTCCAGTCTCCAGTCCCATCTCCAGTCTCCAGTCCCCAGTCTCCATTCTCCAGTCTCCAGTCCCCAGTCTCCAGTCTCCAGTCTTCAGTCCCATCTCCAGTCTCCAGTCTCCAGTCTCCAGTCCCATCTCCAGTCTCCAGTCTCCAGTCCCCAGTCTCCAGTCTCCAGTCTCCAGTCTCCAGTCTCCAATCCCCAGACTCCAATCCCCAGACTCCAATCCCCAGTCTCCAATCCCCAATCTCCAGTCTCCAGTCTCCAATCTCCGGTCACTGGTCTCCAGTCTCGAGTCTCCAATCTCCGGTCACTGGTCTCCAGTCTCCAGTCTCCAATCTCCGGTCACTGGTCTCCAGTCTCCAGTCTCCAATCTCCGGTCACTGGTCTCCAGTCTCCAGTCCCATCTCTAGTCTCCAGTCTCTATTCCCCAGAGTCCAATCCCCCTATTTTCAAACCCCAGTCTCTAACCTCCAGTATCCTGTCCTGTCTCCAGTCTCTAGTCTCCGGTCTCCAGTCTCCGGACTCCATTCTCCAGTCTCCAGTCCCCAGTCTCCAGTCTCCAGTCTCCAGTCCCCAGTCTCCCGTCCCCAGTCCCCAGTCTCTGGTCACTGGTCTCCAGTCCCCAGTCCCATCTCCAGTCTCCAGTCTCTATTCCCCAGAGTCCAATCGCCCTATTTTCAAACCCCAGTCTCTAATCTCCAGTATCCTGTCCTGTCTCCAGTCTCTAGTCTCCGGTCTCCAGTCTCCGGACTCCATTCTCCAGTCTCCAGTCTCCAGTCCCATCTCCAGTCTCCAGTCCCCAGTTTCCAGTCCCCAGTTTCCAGTTCCATCTCTAGTCCCATCTCCAGTCTCCAGTCCTCAGTCTCTATTCCCTAGAGTCCAGTCCCCTGTCTCCAGTTTGCAGTCCCCAGTCTCCAGTTCCATCTCTAGTCCGATCTCCAGTCTCCAGTCCTCAGTCTCTATTCCCTAAAGTCCATTCCCCTGTCTCCAGTTTGCAGTCCCCAGTCTCCATTCCCCAGTCTCCATTCCCCACTCTACAATCCCCAATCTCCAGTCCCCAGTCTCCATTCCCCACTCTACAATCCCCAATCTCCAGTCCCCAGTCTCCAGTCTCCAGGTTCCAGTTTCAGCCTCCAGTCTCCAGTCCACATTCTCCATTCCCCAGTGTCCAATCCCTAGTCTCCTGATTCCAGTTTCAGAATCCAGTCTCCGGTTTCCAGTCTCCACTCCCCAGTCTCCAGTCTCCAATCTCCGGTCACTGGTTTTCAGTCTGCAGTCTCCAGTTTCAGGCTCCAGTCTCCAGTCTCCAGTCTCCAGTCTCCAGTCTCCGGTTTTAAGTCTGCAGTCTGCAGTGTCCATTGTCCAGCCCCCAAATTCCAGTTTCAGTCTCTACTCCCCAGTCACCAGTCTCCAGTCTTCATTCCCCAGTCTCCAGTCTCCGGTTTTAAGTCTGCAGTCTGCAGATTCCAGTTTCCATCTCCAGTCTCCAGATTCCAGTTTCAATCTCCAGTCTCCACTCCCCAGTCTCCAGTCTCCAATCTCCGGTCACCGGTTTTCAGTCTGCAGTCTCCAGTCTCCAGATTCCAGTTTCAGGCTCCAGTCTCCAGTCTCCAGTCTCCAGTCTCCAGTCTCCGCTTTTAAGTCTGCAGTCTGCAGTGTCCAGTGTCCAGCCCCCAAATTCCAGTTTCAGTCTCTACTCCCCAGTCTCCAGTCCCCAGTCCTCATTCTCCAGTCTCCAGTCCCAGTCCTCAGTCCCCAGTCCTCATTCCCCAGTCTCCAGTCCTAGTCCCAGTCCCCAGTCTCCAGTCTCCAGTTTCCATCTCCAGTCTCCAGTCCCCAGTCTCCATTCCCAATCTCCAATCCCCAGACTCCAATCCCCAGTCTCCAGATTCCAGTTTCGGTCTTCATTCTCCAGTTTCCGGTTTCAGTCTCCATTCTGTAGTCCCCAGTTCCCTTGTCCCCAATCTCCAGTCTCCAGTCCCATCTCCAGTCTCCAGTCTCCAGTCTCCAGTCTCCAGTCTCCAATCCCCAGTCTCCAATCTCCATTCTCCAGTTTCCAGTTTCGGTCTCCATTCTGTAGTCCCCAGTCCCCTAGTCCCCAATCTCCAGTCTCCAGTCTCCAATCTCCGGTCACTGGTCTCCAGTCTCAAGTCTCCAATCTCTGGTCACTGGTCTCCAGTCTCCAGTCTCCAATCTCCGGTCACTGGTCTCCAGTCTCCAGTCCCATCTCCAGTCTCCAGTCTCTATTCCCCAGAGTCCAATCGCCCTATTTTCAAACCCCAGTCTCTAATCTCCAGTATCCTGTCCTGCCTCCAGTCTCTAGTCTCTGGTCTCCAGTCTCTGGACTCCATTCTCCAGTCTCCAGTCTCCAGTCTCCAGTCCCATCTCCTGTCTCCAGTCCCCAGTCTCCAGTTCCATCTCTAGTCCCATCTCCAGTCCCCAGTCTCCAGTTCCATCTCTAGTCCCATCTCCAGTCTCCAGTCCTCAGTCTCTATTCCCTAGAGTCCAGTCCCCTGTCTCCAGTTTGCAGTCCCCAGTCTCCATTCCCCACTCTACAATCCCCAATCTCCAGTCCCCAGTCTCCAGTCTCCAGATTCCAGTTTCAGCCTCCAGTCTCCAGTCCACATTCTCCATCCCCCATTGTCCAATCCCTAGTCTCCTGATTCCAGTTTCAGAATCCAGTCTCCGGTTTCCAGTCTCCACTCCCCAGTCTCCCGTTCCATCCCCAGTCCCATCTCCAGTCTCCAGTCCCATCTCCAGTTCCATCCCCAGTCTCCAGTCCCCAGTCTCAAGTCCCCAGTCTCCAGTTCCATCCCCAGTCCCATCTCCAGTCTCCAGTCCCATCTCCAGTTCCATCTCCAGTCTCCAGTCCCATCTCCAATCTCCAGTCCCCAGTCTCCATTCTCCAGTCTCCAGTCCCCAGTCTCCAGTCTCCAGTCTTCAGTCCCATCTCCAGTCTCCAGTCCCCAGTCTCCATTCTCCAGTCTACATTCCCCAGTCTCCAGTCTCCAGTCTTCAGTCCCATCTCCAGTCTCCAGACCCCAGTCTCCAGTCCCATCTCCAGTCTCCAGTCCCCAGTCTCCATTCTCCAGTCTCCAGTCTCCAGTCCCCAGTCTCCAGTCTCCAGTCTCCAGTCTCCAGTCTCCAATCCCCAGACTCCAATCCCCAGACTCCAATCCCCAGTCTCCAATCCCCAGACTCCAGATTCCAGTTTTGGTCCCCATTCTCCAGTTTCCAGTTTCAGTCTCCATTCTGTAGTCCCCAGTCACCTAGTCCCTAATCTCCAGTCTCCAGTCCCCAGTCTCCAGTTCCATCTCCAGTCCCATCTCCAGTCTCCAGTTCCATCTCCAGTCCCATCTCCAGTCTCCAGTCCCATCTCCAGTCTCCAGTCCCCAGTCTCCATTCTCCAGTCTCCAGTCCCCAGTCTCCAGTCTCCAGTCTTCAGTCCCATCTCCAGTCTCCAGTCCCCAGTCTCCATTCTCCAGTCTCCAGTCCCCAGTCTCCAGTCTCCAGTCTTCAGTCCCATCTCCAGTCTCCAGACCCCAGTCTCCAGTCCCATCTCCAGTCTCCAGTCCCCAGTCTCCATTCTCCAGTCTCCAGTCTCCAGTCCCCAGTCTCCAGTCTCCAGTCTCCAGTCTCCAGTCTCCAATCCCCAGACTCCAATCCCCAGACTCCAATCCCCAGTCTCCAATCCCCAGACTCCAGATTCCAGTTTTGGTCCCCATTCTCCAGTTTCCAGTTTCAGTCTCCATTCTGTAGTCCCCAGTCACCTAGTCCCCAATCTCCAGTCTCCAGTCCCCAATCTCCAGTCACTGGTCTCCAGTCTCGAGTCTCCAATCTCCGGTCACTGGTCTCCAGTCTCCAGTCCCATCTCCAGTCTCCAGTCTCTATTCCCCAGAGTCCAATCCCCCTATTTTCAAACCCCAGTCTCTAACCTCCAGTATCCTGTCCTGTCTCCAGTCTCTAGTCTCCGGTCTCCAGTCTCCAGACCCCAGTCTCCAGTCCCATCTCCAGTCTCCAGTCCCCAGTCTCCATTCTCCAGTCTCCAGTCTCCAGTCCCCAGTCTCCAGTCTCCAGTCTCCAGTCTCCAGTCTCCAATCCCCAGACTCCAATCCCCAGACTCCAATCCCCTGTCTCCAATCCCCATTCTCCAGTCTCCAGTCCCCAGTCTCCAGTCTCCAGTCTCCAGTCCCCAGTCTCCCGTCCCCAGTCCCCAGTCTCCGGTCACTGGTCTCCAGTCTCCAGTTCCATCTCCAGTCTCCAGTCCCCAGTCTCCAGTTCCATCTCCAGTCTCCAGTCCCCAGTCTCCAGTTCCATCTCCAGTCCCATCTCCAGTCTCCAGTTCCATCTCTAGTCCCATCTCCAGTCTCCAGTCCCATCTCCAGTCTCCAGTCCCCAGTCTCCATTCTCCAGTCTCCAGTCCCCAGTCTCCAGTCTCCAGTCTTCAGTCCCATCTCCAGTCTCCAGTCTCCAGTCTCCAGTCCCATCTCCAGTCTCCAGTCTCCAGTCCCCAGTCTCCAGTCTCCAGTCTCCAGTCTCCAGTCTCCAATCCCCAGACTCCAATCCCCAGACTCCAATCCCCAGTCTCCAATCCCCAATCTCCAGTCTCCAGTCTCCAATCTCCGGTCACTGGTCTCCAGTCTCGAGTCTCCAATCTCCGGTCACTGGTCTCCAGTCTCCAGTCTCCAATCTCCGGTCACTGGTCTCCAGTCTCCAGTCTCCAATCTCCGGTCACTGGTCTCCAGTCTCCAGTCCCATCTCTAGTCTCCAGTCTCTATTCCCCAGAGTCCAATCCCCCTATTTTCAAACCCCAGTCTCTAACCTCCAGTATCCTGTCCTGTCTCCAGTCTCTAGTCTCCGGTCTCCAGTCTCCGGACTCCATTCTCCAGTCTCCAGTCCCCAGTCTCCAGTCTCCAGTCTCCAGTCCCCAGTCTCCCGTCCCCAGTCCCCAGTCTCTGGTCACTGGTCTCCAGTCCCCAGTCCCATCTCCAGTCTCCAGTCTCTATTCCCCAGAGTCCAATCGCCCTATTTTCAAACCCCAGTCTCTAATCTCCAGTATCCTGTCCTGTCTCCAGTCTCTAGTCTCCGGTCTCCAGTCTCCGGACTCCATTCTCCAGTCTCCAGTCTCCAGTCCCATCTCCAGTCTCCAGTCCCCAGTTTCCAGTCCCCAGTTTCCAGTTCCATCTCTAGTCCCATCTCCAGTCTCCAGTCCTCAGTCTCTATTCCCTAGAGTCCAGTCCCCTGTCTCCAGTTTGCAGTCCCCAGTCTCCAGTTCCATCTCTAGTCCGATCTCCAGTCTCCAGTCCTCAGTCTCTATTCCCTAAAGTCCATTCCCCTGTCTCCAGTTTGCAGTCCCCAGTCTCCATTCCCCAGTCTCCATTCCCCACTCTACAATCCCCAATCTCCAGTCCCCAGTCTCCATTCCCCACTCTACAATCCCCAATCTCCAGTCCCCAGTCTCCAGTCTCCAGGTTCCAGTTTCAGCCTCCAGTCTCCAGTCCACATTCTCCATTCCCCAGTGTCCAATCCCTAGTCTCCTGATTCCAGTTTCAGAATCCAGTCTCCGGTTTCCAGTCTCCACTCCCCAGTCTCCAGTCTCCAATCTCCGGTCACTGGTTTTCAGTCTGCAGTCTCCAGTTTCAGGCTCCAGTCTCCAGTCTCCAGTCTCCAGTCTCCAGTCTCCGGTTTTAAGTCTGCAGTCTGCAGTGTCCATTGTCCAGCCCCCAAATTCCAGTTTCAGTCTCTACTCCCCAGTCACCAGTCTCCAGTCTTCATTCCCCAGTCTCCAGTCTCCGGTTTTAAGTCTGCAGTCTGCAGATTCCAGTTTCCATCTCCAGTCTCCAGATTCCAGTTTCAATCTCCAGTCTCCACTCCCCAGTCTCCAGTCTCCAATCTCCGGTCACCGGTTTTCAGTCTGCAGTCTCCAATCTCCAGATTCCAGTTTCAGGCTCCAGTCTCCAGTCTCCAGTCTCCAGTCTCCAGTCTCCGCTTTTAAGTCTGCAGTCTGCAGTGTCCAGTGTCCAGCCCCCAAATTCCAGTTTCAGTCTCTACTCCCCAGTCTCCAGTCCCCAGTCCTCATTCTCCAGTCTCCAGTCCCAGTCCTCAGTCCCCAGTCCTCATTCCCCAGTCTCCAGTCCTAGTCCCAGTCCCCAGTCTCCAGTCTCCAGTTTCCATCTCCAGTCTCCAGTCCCCAGTCTCCATTCCCAATCTCCAATCCCCAGACTCCAATCCCCAGTCTCCAGATTCCAGTTTCGGTCTTCATTCTCCAGTTTCCGGTTTCAGTCTCCATTCTGTAGTCCCCAGTTCCCTTGTCCCCAATCTCCAGTCTCCAGTCCCATCTCCAGTCTCTAGTCTCCAGTCTCCAGTCTCCAGTCTCCAATCCCCAGTCTCCAATCTCCATTCTCCAGTTTCCAGTTTCGGTCTCCATTCTGTAGTCCCCAGTCCCCTAGTCCCCAATCTCCAGTCTCCAGTCTCCAATCTCCGGTCACTGGTCTCCAGTCTCAAGTCTCCAATCTCTGGTCACTGGTCTCCAGTCTCCAGTCTCCAATCTCCGGTCACTGGTCTCCAGTCTCCAGTCCCATCTCCAGTCTCCAGTCTCTATTCCCCAGAGTCCAATCGCCCTATTTTCAAACCCCAGTCTCTAATCTCCAGTATCCTGTCCTGCCTCCAGTCTCTAGTCTCTGGTCTCCAGTCTCCGGACTCCATTCTCCAGTCTCCAGTCTCCAGTCTCCAGTCCCATCTCCTGTCTCCAGTCCCCAGTCTCCAGTTCCATCTCTAGTCCCATCTCCAGTCTCCAGTCCCCAGTCTCCAGTTCCATCTCTAGTCCCATCTCCAGTCTCCAGTCCTCAGTCTCTATTCCCTAGAGTCCAGTCCCCTGTCTCCAGTTTGCAGTCCCCAGTCTCCATTCCCCACTCTACAATCCCCAATCTCCAGTCCCCAGTCTCCAGTCTCCAGATTCCAGTTTCAGCCTCCAGTCTCCAGTCCACATTCTCCATTCCCCATTGTCCAATCCCTAGTCTCCTGATTCCAGTTTCAGAATCCAGTCTCCGGTTTCCAGTCTCCACTCCCCAGTCTCCAGTTCCATCCCCAGTCCCATCTCCAGTCTCCAGTCCCATCTCCAGTTCCATCCCCAGTCTCCAGTCCCCAGTCTCCAGTCCCCAGTCTCCAGTTCCATCCCCAGTCCCATCTCCAGTCTCCAGTCCCATCTCCAGTTCCATCCCCAGTCTCCAGTCCCCAGTCTCCAGTTCCATCTCCAGTCTCCAGTCCCCAGTCTCCAGTTCCATCTCCAGTCTCCAGTCCCCAGTCTCCAGTTCCATCTCCAGTCCCATCTCCAGTCTCCAGTTCCATCTCCAGTCCCATCTCCAGTCTCCAGTCCCATCTCCAGTCTCCAGTCCCCAGTCTCCATTCTCCAGTCTCCAGTCCCCAGTCTCCAGTCTCCAGTCTTCAGTCCCATCTCCAGTCTCCAGTCCCCAGTCTCCATTCTCCAGTCTACATTCCCCAGTCTCCAGTCTCCAGTCTTCAGTCCCATCTCCAGTCTCCAGACCCCAGTCTCCAGTCCCATCTCCAGTCTCCAGTCCCCAGTCTCCATTCTCCAGTCTCCAGTCTCCAGTCCCCAGTCTCCAGTCTCCAGTCTCCAGTCTCCAGTCTCCAATCCCCAGACTCCAATCCCCAGACTCCAATCCCCAGTCTCCAATCCCCAGACTCCAGATTCCAGTTTTGGTCCCCATTCTCCAGTTTCCAGTTTCAGTCTCCATTCTGTAGTCCCCAGTCACCTAGTCCCTAATCTCCAGTCTCCAGTCCCCAGTCTCCAGTTCCATCTCCAGTCCCATCTCCAGTCTCCAGTTCCATCTCCAGTCCCATCTCCAGTCTCCAGTCCCATCTCCAGTCTCCAGTCCCCAGTCTCCATTCTCCAGTCTCCAGTCCCCAGTCTCCAGTCTCCAGTCTTCAGTCCCATCTCCAGTCTCCAGTCCCCAGTCTCCATTCTCCAGTCTCCAGTCCCCAGTCTCCAGTCTCCAGTCTTCAGTCCCATCTCCAGTCTCCAGACCCCAGTCTCCAGTCCCATCTCCAGTCTCCAGTCCCCAGTCTCCATTCTCCAGTCTCCAGTCTCCAGTCCCCAGTCTCCAGTCTCCAGTCTCCAGTCTCCAGTCTCCAATCCCCAGACTCCAATCCCCAGACTCCAATCCCCAGTCTCCAATCCCCAGACTCCAGATTCCAGTTTTGGTCCCCATTCTCCAGTTTCCAGTTTCAGTCTCCATTCTGTAGTCCCCAGTCACCTAGTCCCCATTCTCCAGTCTCCAGTCCCCAATCTCCAGTCACTGGTCTCCAGTCTCGAGTCTCCAATCTCCGGTCACTGGTCTCCAGTCTCCAGTCCCATCTCCAGTCTCCAGTCTCTATTCCCCAGTGTCCAATCCCCCTATTTTCAAACCCCAGTCTCTAACCTCCAGTATCCTGTCCTGTCTCCAGTCTCTAGTCTCCGGTCTCCAGTCTCCAGACCCCAGTCTCCAGTCCCATCTCCAGTCTCCAGTCCCCAGTCTCCATTCTCCAGTCTCCAGTCTCCAGTCCCCAGTCTCCAGTCTCCAGTCTCCAGTCTCCAGTCTCCAATCCCCAGACTCCAATCCCCAGACTCCAATCCCCTGTCTCCAATCCCCATTCTCCAGTCTCCAGTCCCCAGTCTCCAGTCTCCAGTCTCCAGTCCCCAGTCTCCCGTCCCCAGTCCCCAGTCTCCGGTCACTGGTCTCCAGTCTCCAGTCCCATCTCCAGTCTCCAGTCTCTATTCCCCAGAGTCCAATCGCCCTATTTTCAAACCCCAGTCTCTAATCTCCAGTATCCTGTCCTGTCTCCAGTCTCTAGTCTCCGGTCTCCAGTCTCCGGACTCCATTCTCCAGTCTCCAGTCTCCAGTCCCATCTCCTGTCTCCAGTCCCCAGTCTCCAGTTCCATCTCTAGTCCCATCTCCAGTCTCCAGTCCTCAGTCTCTATTCCCTAGAGTCCAGTCCCCTGTCTCCAGTTTGCAGTCCCCAGTCTCCAGTTCCATCTCTAGTCCGATCTCCAGTCTCCAGTCCTCAGTCTCTATTCCCTAGAGTCCATTCCCCTGTCTCCAGTTTGCAGTCCCCAGTCTCCATTCCCCACTCTACAATCCCCAATCTCCAGTCCCCAGTCTCCATTCCCCACTCTACAATCCCCAATCTCCAGTCCCCAGTCTCCATTCCCCACTCTACAATCCCCAATCTCCAGTCCCCAGTCTCCAGTCTCCAGGTTCCAGTTTCAGCCTCCAGTCTCCAGTCCACATTCTCCATTCCCCAGTGTCCAATCCCTAGTCTCCTGATTCCAGTTTCAGAATCCAGTCTCCGGTTTCCAGTCTCCACTCCCCAGTCTCCAGTCTCCAATCTCCGGTCACTGGTTTTCAGTCTGCAGTCTCCAGTTTCAGGCTCCAGTCTCCAGTCTCCAGTCTACAGTCTCCAGTCTCCAGTCTCCAGTCTCCAGTCTCCGGTTTTAAGTCTGCAGTCTGCAGTGTCCAGTGTCCAGCCCCCAAATTCCAGTTTCAGTCTCTACTCCCCAGTCTCCAGTCCCCAGTCCTCATTCTCCAGTCTCCAGTCCCAGTCCCCAGTCCCCAGTCCTCATTCCCCAGTCTCCAGTCCTAGTCCCAGTCCCCAGTCTCCAGTCTCCAGTTTCCATCTCCAGTCTCCAGTCCCCAGTCTCCATTCCCAATCTCCAATCCCCAGACTCCAATCCCCAGTCTCCAGATTCCAGTTTCGGTCTTCATTCTCCAGTTTCCAGTTTCAGTCTCCATTCTGTAGTCCCCAGTCCCCTTGTCCCCAATCTCCAGTCTCCAGTCCCATCTCCAGTCTCCAGTCCCCAGTCTCCAATCTCCATTCTCCAGTTTCCTGTTTCGGTCTCCATTCTGTAGTCCCCAGTCCCCTAGTCCCCAATCTCCAGTCTCCAGTCTCCAATCTCCGGTCACTGGTCTCCAGTCTCGAGTCTCCAATCTCCGGTCACTGGTCTCCAGTCTCCAGTCTCCAATCTCCGGTCACTGCTCTCCAGTCCCATCTCCAGTCTCTATTCCCCAGAGTCCTATCGCCCTATTTTCAAACCCCAGTCTCTAATCTCCAGTATCCTGTCCTGTCTCCAGTCTCTAGTCTCTGGTCTCCAGTCTCCGGACTCCATTCTCCAGTCTCCAGTCTCCAGTCTCCAGTCCCATCTCCTGTCTCCAGTCCCCAGTCTCCAGTTCCATCTCTAGTCCCATCTCCAGTCTCCAGTCCCCAGTCTCCAGTTCCATCTCTAGTCCCATCTCCAGTCTCCAGTCCTCAGTCTCTATTCCCTAGAGTCCAGTCCCCTGTCTCCAGTTTGCAGTCCCCAGTCTCCATTCCCCACTCTACAATCCCCAATCTCCAGTCCCCAGTCTCCAGTCTCCAGATTCCAGTTTCAGCCTCCAGTCTCCAGTCCACATTCTCCATTCCCAAGTGTCCAATCCCTAGTCTCCTGATTCCAGTTTCAGAATCCAGTCTCCGGTTTCCAGTCTCCACTCCCCAGTCTCCAGTCTCCAATCTCCGGTCACTGGTTTTCAGTCTGCAGCCTCCAGTTTCAGGCTCCAGTCTCCAGTCTCCAGTCTCCAGTCTCCAGGCTCCGGTTTTAAGTCTGCAGTCTGCAGTGTCCAGTGTCCAGCCCCCAAATTCCAGTTTCAGTCTCTACTCCCCAGTCTCCAGTCCCCAGTCCTCATTCCCCAGTCTCCAGTCCCAGTCCCCAGTCCCCAGTCCTCATTCCCCAGTCTCCAGTCCTAGTCCCAGTCCCCAGTCTCCAGTTTCCATCTCCTGTCTCCAGTCCCCAGTCTCCATTCCCAATCTCCAATCCCCAGACTCCAATCCCCAGTCACCAGATTCCAGTTTCAGTCTCCTTTCTCCAGTTTCCAGTTTCAGTCTCCATTCTGTAGTCCCCAGTCCCCAAGTCCCCAATCTCCAGTCTCCAGTCTCCAATCTCCGGTCACTGGTCTCCAGTCTGGAGTCTCCAATCTCCGGTCACTGGTCTCCAGTCTCCAGTCCCATCTCCAGTCTCCAGTCTCTATTCCCCAGAGTCCAATCCCCCTATTTTCAAACCCCAGTCTCTAATCTCCAGTATCCTGTCCTGTCTCCAGTCTCTAGTCTCCGGTCTCCAGTCTCCGGACTCCATTCTCCAGTCTCCAGTCTCCAGTCCCCAGTCCCATCTTCAGTCTCCAGTCTCCTGTCTCCAGTCTGCTGTCTCCATTCTCCAGTCTCCAGTCTCCAGTCTCCAGTCTCCAGTCCCATCTCCTGTCTCCAGTCCCCAGTCTCCAGTTCCATCTCCAGTCCCATCTCCAGTCCCATCTCCAGACTCCAGTTCTCAGTCTTCAGTCCCCAGTCCCCAGTCTCCAGTCGTCTGTCTCCTGTCTCCAGTCTCCAGACTTCAGTCTCTGTTCTCTAGCTCTAGCCTCATATTATTTAAATTTGGACAACAACGTGGTAGTCTGTGTGCCATGGGTATGATCTCACCAATGCCCGCAATAACTGTCTGTACCTTCACCTTCCGTTCAACTCTCAATCAACAATGACTAGGTAATTTCCTAATTGTTTGGTGTACCAGCATAACGTCTTCTGCAAATCTTGGATTATACAACTCAGATTACTCTTCCTTTCAAAGCTTCTCTTGTAAAAAATAGGCCAGGACATTAGTCAATGGAGGATAGGAAACCTTGTAGAGATTTATAAACTGTTAGGGTGACTGCACACATTCTTGTTCAAGATTTATGATGAGGGGGTATAGGTTTAAAACCATAAGACCATAAGGCCTAGGAGCAGAATTAGGCCATTCAGCCCATCAACTCAGCTCAGCCATTCTATTATGATTGGTTCATTGTCCCTCTGAACCCCATTCCCCTGCCAAGAACCTATCAACCTCCGCTTTAACTATACTCAAGGACTTGGCCAACACAGTTGTCTGTAGCAATGAGTTCCACAGGATCACCATCCCCTGGCTAAAGAAATTCTTCCTCATCTCTGTCCTTCTATTCTGAGGAGGTCCCTCTGCACCTAAACTCCTCCATGATAAGAAACATTCTTTCCACATCCACTCTATCTAGGTCTTTTAATTTTTGATATGTTTCAATGAGATCCTGTTTCATTCTTCTAAACTCCAGTGAGTACAGGCGCAGAGCCATCAAACATTCCTCATACATAAATCCTTCCATTCCTGGAATCATCCTCGTGAATCTCCTCTGGACCCTCTCCAATGCCAGCACATTCTTTCTTAGATAAGGGGCTCAGAACTGCTCACAATACTCCGTGTGGTTTGACCGATGCCTTATAAAGCTTCAGCATTGCATCCTTGCTTTCGTATATTCCGATTTAATAGAAATCTGAGAGACCACTTTTTCAGGCAGAGTGTGGTCTGTTTATGGAACAAGCAGCCAGAGGAAGTGGTACAAGAACAACATTTAAAAGATGCTTGGACAGGTGTGTGGATAAAAAAGGTTTAGAGGGATTTAGGCCAAACACGGCAAATGGGAGCAGCTTAAATGGGCAACTTGGCTGGCATGGGCAAGTTGAGGTGAATTGGAATTGGAATTGGTTTATTTTTGTCATAGTTTTGTAACATCTTGCCAACTGTTCATACAGATCAAATCATTACACAGTGCACTGGGGTAAAACAATGCTGAACAAAGGGTAACAGCACAGGAAAAGTACAGTGCGGGTAAACTATGGAGCCTGAATCAAGTTTATTATCACTGATATTTGTCTCGTAATGTGTTGCTTTGCAGCAGCAGAATATTGCAATGCATAAAAATACTGTAAGATACAATGAGAAAAATAAAAAATAAATTAGTGCAAAAAGAGCAAAATTAGTGAGGTAATGTTCATGAATTCATGGATCTTGCCAAAGTATGATTGCAGATGTGAAGAAGCTGTTCCTAAAATGTTGAGTCTGTGTCTTCAGGCTGAGCTCCCCCAGCATTCTGTTCCTGGATTTCTAGCATCTGCAGACTCCTCTATTTATGAAGAGCAAAGGAAACCCTCAGCTAGTTCTTGGGCCAGCATTTATCACTCATTAACACCAGAGTCATGTTGTTCTGCGTGTCTCCGTGTGAATTCATTGCTGTGTTGTAGCAAGAACCACACTAGATTATCACAGTTGTTAAATAGTTTGGAACATCGCGCAAGGTCCTCTAGAATTGCAGAATCTATTGGGTTCTATTTTTGATGATCAATGCCAGACCAGTGTCTTAGCTATGCACTCAGTGGCCAGTTTATTAGGTACCTCCTGTGCCTAATAAAGTGAGCACTGACTGTATGTTCATGGTTTTCTGCCATTGTAACCTATCCACTTCAAGGTTTGATGTACTTTGTATTCAGAGAAGCTCTTCCACATTCCGCGGTTGTAACACTTGGCTATCTGAGTTATTGTCGACTTCCTGTCTGCTTAAACCAATATGACCATTCTCCTCTGACCTATCTCATTAACAAGGTGATTTTGCCCACTGAACTGCCACCCACTGGATATATTTTGGTTTTCACATCATTCCCCGTGAACTTGAGAGACTGTTCTTGAAAATCCCAGGAGATCAACAGTTTCTCAGATACTCAAACCACCCTGTATGGCACCAACAATTATTCCATGGTCAAAGTCACACAGATCACATTCCTTCCCCATTCTGATGTTTGTTCTGAACAACAGCTGAACCACATTGGCATGCTTTTATGAACTGAGTTACTGCCACATGATTGGTTGATTAGGTATTTGCATTAATGAGCAAGTTTACCCATGTACCTAATAAAATGGTAATTGAGCGTAGTCACACAACACAGAAAAAACATTCAACCCTCTATCATGCCCCCACAAGCAGTAATCTGATTTATTCTCCCCTCATCCCCATGAACTCAGCCCAGACTCTACCACTCACCTACATTCGAGTGGGAATATAAGAACAATGATTAATGTAGCAACCTGTGGGTTGTGGGAGGAAACCAGAGCACCCAGAGGAAAGCTACAAGCCACAGGGAGAGTGTGTGAACTGCAGACAGACAGTGCTCGAGGTGGGGATTGAACCTGGGTTGTTGAAACTATAAGGCAGCATGACAGTCACTGACCCAACATTTCAGACCTTTATCTACAGTTGAGAAACTTGTCCCCAGTCTGTTTCTCCAGCTCTCTTCAGCCTCTTTGAAATTCTTCCAGCCTTTAATGGTGCCAGTTAAAGTAGTTTGCGGGAAAGACATCGTGTGAGGCTTTCTGGAGCTCAGTTCTGATGCAGAAGCACTACCCTGGAATGTGCAAAAGCACACGTGCATATTTTTTACATCTACACTCAGTGGCCACTTTATTAGGTACATCTCTACACATGGTTGTTAATGCAAACTTCTAATCAGCCACAGATGCCAGACAACGTTTTCGGAATCAGAATCAGGTTTTTTATCTCTGACACACAGTATGTTGTGACATTTATCGTCTTGCGGCAACAGTACAGTACATAGTGACAGAGAATTATAGAACACCACAGCACAGAAATGGGCCTTTCAGCCCATCCAGTCTGTGCCTAACTGTTAGTCTGCCTAGTCCCATCAACGTGCACCTGGACCATGACCCTCCATACTCCTCTCATCCATGTACTTATCCAAGCTTCCCTTAGATGTTGGAATTGAATAAAAATACTATAAGGTACAATAAGAAACATAAACATAAATTAAAAGTTGCAATTCTTAATAAAATACTATAAGTTACAATACAAATATATAAGTAAATAAATAGATAGATAAGTACTGATCCAGTTGCCTACAGTACTTTCTACAACCCTAGTTTGGCCAACCTCTCCTCATAGCTCATGGCCTCTAATCGAGGCAGCACCAAGGTGAACTTCTACTGCACCTCTCCACATCCTTCTTGTAATGGGGCGACCAGAACTGAATGAAATACGCCAAGTGAGACAGCAAGTGACTTCCCGACTTGGGTACTCAATGTCCTGACCAATGAAGCCAGGCACGTCTACACTGACCAGGATGCAAATCCTCATCCCTCTGAACATTTCCTATCTATGAACTTGTCCAAGTGTCTTTTCAATGTTCTATTTGTACCCACCTCTACCACTTCCTCTGGCAGCGCGTTCCCCCCTCGGTGTGAAAAACTTGCTCCTCAAATCTCTTTTCAATATTCCCTCCATAAAAGATCAGGAGCCACGAGGTAATGTTGAGGCTCTGTAAAACCCTGCTTAGACCCGAGGTCAGTTCGGGCCTTCAATAATCCGATAGCAGCGACTGACCCACTGAAGCAAACTGGTGCATAAATTAGGGTGGCACGGAAACGTAGCGGTTAGCCCAACACTTTACAGTGCCAACAGTTAGGGTTCAATTCCCACCGCCGCCTGTAAGCAGATTGTAATTCTACCCACAACTGCATGGGTTTCCTTTCCATACTCCGCTTTCCTTCCACCTTCCGAAGGCCAGGGTTAGTAAGTTGTGGGCCTATTGCTTTGGTGGCGGAAGTGTGGCGAATCTCGTGAGCTTCCCCCAGCACGTTCTCGGACCGGCCTGGCCGTAGGAGGAAATGATGCACTTCCTGATGAATCACTTCAATGATGGTTAGGCCACAATTAGACCCCCTCCAGTTCGCCTATCAGCCTCGACTAGGAGTTGAGGATGCCATCGTCTACCTGCTGAACCGTGTCTACGCCCACCTGGACAAGCCGGTGAGCACTGTGAGGGTCGTGTTTTTTGACTTCTCCAGTGCGTTCAACACCATCCACCCTGCTCTGCTGGGTAAGAAGCTGACAGTGATGCAGGTGGATGCTTCCCTGGTGTCATGGATTATTGATTACCTGACTGGCAGACCACAGTACGTGCGCTTGCAACACTGTGTGTCAGACAGAGTGGTCAGCAGCACTGGGGCTCCACAGGGGACTGTCCTGTCTCCCTTTCTCTTCACCATCTACACCTCGGACTTCAACTACAACACAGAGTCTTGCCATCTTCAGAAGTTTCCTGATGACTCTGCCATAGTTGGATTCATCAGCAAGGGAGAAGAGGCTGAGTACAGGGCTACGGTGGGAAACCTTGTCACATGGTGTGAGCAGAATCATCTGCAGCTTAACGTGAAAAAGACTAAGGAGCTGGTGGTGGACCTGAGGAGGGCTAAGGCACCGGTGACCACTGTTTCCATCCAAGGGGTCAGTGTGGACATAGTGGAGAATTACAAATACCTGGGGATACGAATTGACAATAAACTGGACTGGTCAAAGAACATTGAGGCTGTCTACAAGAAGGGTCAGAGCCGTCTCTACTTCCTGAGGAGACTGAGGTCCTTCAACATCTGCCAGACGATGCTGAGGATGTTCTCCGAGTCTGTGGTGTTGTGGGGGTGGGACTGGGCTCTCTGATGGTGGTGTCTGAAAAGAGAATGCCATCTTGGACAATGACTCCCATCCATTCCATAATGTACTGGTTAGGCACAGGAGTACGTTCAGCCAGAGACTCATTCCGCCGAGATGTAACACTGAGCGTCATAGGAAGTCATTCCTGCCTGTGGCCATCAAACTTTACAACTCCTCCCTCAGAGAGTCAGACACCCTTAGCCAATAGGCTGGTCCTGGACTAATTTCCACTTGGCATGATTAACATATAATTATTTAATTATTTATGGTTTTATATTGCTATATTTTTTCACTATTCTTGGTTGGTGCGGCTGTAATGAAACCCAATTTCCCTCGGGATCAATAAAGTATGTCCGTCCGTCTGTCTGTCTATTCACAGTGTGTTTCAATGTGTCGTACAGGTGGCAAATAAAACAAATCTTTCAAAGTACTCACTGGTAATCAGGAGGGCATTAGGACCCTGAGTGTCTCTACAGATCCTCTTCCCTCCCTTCCCCCAGCACAGCTGACCTGATATTTAATGACCAGTCAGGACATTCCAGCCCCTCGAGCCAAAATAAAGCTTTCAAACTTAACCTCGGAGGCCAGGCTGAGCTCTGGAATCTTCGTGTCAGGCTGTTATTTTGGGGCCATCGACATCAGTAGATCCAGATATATCTAGTCGCCCTCCCACACACACTACCGGGAAACAACCTCCCACGGGCTGTAATAGAGACACATGCCAGCCACTCCGTCCTTACTCAGTGCAACCACGCCCTGGAGTCGAGTTCCAGTGAGTCAGTAGCAGAGTACAACCAGCGAGGGACGTGAGCAGATACTCTGATAGACATGACGAAGACATAGGAATAGAGTGAAACCAATCAACCCATCGAGTCTGCTCCACTATTCCATCATGGCTGATTTATTTTACCTCTCAACCCCACTCTCTTGCCTTCTCTCTGTTATCTTTGATGTCCTTATTGAGCAAGACTCTGTCAACCTCTGCCTTAAATGTACCCAATGACCTGACCTCCATAGCCAACTGAAGCAATGAATTTCACAGATTCACCACTCTTGGTTAAAGAAATTCCTCCTCATCTCTATTCACAGCCCCTTTATTCTGATGCTGTCCCCTCTGGTCCTAGACCCCCCCACTATAGGAAACATCCTCTCCACATCCACTCTATCTGTATCCTCTGGTCCTAGACTTCCCACGATAGGAAACATCCTCTCCACATCCACTCTATCTGTATCCTCTGGTCCTAGACTTCCCACAATAGGAAACATCCTCTCCACATCCACTCTATCTGTATCCTCTGGTCCTAGACTTCCCACAATAGGAAACATCCTCTCCACGTCCACTCTATCTGTATCCTCTGGTCCTAGACTTCCCACAATAGGAAACATCCTCTCCATGTTCACTCTATCTGTATCCTCTGGTCCTAGACTCCCCCACTATGGGAAACATCCTCTCCATGTCCACTGAGTGTGAACCTTTCAGAGCTCCTCTATGGGGACTGGGAATCAGAATCAGAATCGGGTTATTTATCACTGATGTATGAACTGCAATCTGATGTTCAGTGACATAACTACAGTGCAAAGACCTAAAAATTACCATAATTTGCTAACTAAATAGTTCAATAGAAAAGCAATAATGAAGGTAGTGTTTGTGCTTTATGGACTGTTCAGAAATCTGATGGTGGAGGGAAAGAAGATGTTTCTGAATCATTGAATGTGGCTTCAGTCTCTTGTAACTTCTCTCTGATGGGAGCAATGAGAAGAGGGCATGTCCCAGATGGTGAGGGTCCTTAATGATGGATGCTGCCTTTTTGAGGCACTGCCTCTTGATGATGTCCTCAGTGGTGGGGAGGGTTGCGCCCGTAATGGAGCTGGCTGAATCTACAACCCCTCTGCAGCTTTTTTCTGATGCTGTGCATTGGAGCCTCCATCCTAAACAGTCAGAATGACTCCAGGGTACATCTGTATAAATTTCCGAGTCTTTAGTGACATACCAAGTGTCCACAGATTCCTAATGAAGTAGAGCCACTGGCAAGCCTTCTTCATGAACGTCTCGAAGTGCTGGGCCCAGGATAGCTCCTCTGAGATGTTGATGCCCAGGATCGTGAAGCTGCTCACCCTTTCCACCCCTGACCTCTCGATGACAACTGGGTGTGTGCTCCCCCAATTTTCCCTTCCTGAAGTCCACTATCAATTCCTTATCCTTATTGAGCGTGAGGACGTTGTTGCGACACCGCTCAACCAGACTGTCCTGTGTACCTCCTTGTCAGCATCTAAAACTCTACAGATAACAGTGATAGAGTTTATGGTTGGCATTTGAACTTGCTGCATAACAATCGACTAACTGAGTAAAGAAACATCTCATAGAGTCATGCAGTTATTCAACACAAATACAGTCCTTCAGCCAAGGGGCCTTCTGGAGCCTGTCACATTTCCCCACAATTGTTCTGCATCCCTCTAAACCTTTTCTGTACATGTACCTGTCTAAGCATCCTTGAAACGTTGTCATTGTACCCAGCTTCCTCCGGAACCGAGGAGCAGCTTTATTCACCATTATACATTTACATGTATTAGGAATTTGTTGGTCAGAGAGAGACATGCAACAAAAAAGAACAATTATAAAGAACAAAGAATTATATAAAAGTAATTACACATAAGAAAGGGCTAATAAGCTCAAATGTGCTAATATAGAATGAAACGTGCATGAATACATAAATGTCAGCATTTTCACAATGTAAACCGCATTATAAAAACTTGTTTAAGGTGTTTACAGTGCAGTGCAGGGGTAATAGATAGAGGAGGATGGAGAGGGGCTAACTGAAATGGTGGATCAGATTAACGGACTGAGGGCAGAAACTTTTAAGATGGTGTGGGTTTTTGTTTTAATAGCCCTATAGCACTTTCCAGAGGGAGTTTTTGGAAAAGGCAGTTTGCAGGGTGGCTAGAGTCCATATGGATTTTTCCTGCCTGTTTCCCTGTCCTGGACACAGACAAGTCCTGCAGTGATGGTGCGATGAGCATGTGGAATGAACACTGGCTGCTTCTTCCACCTACCCTTCACATACCCTTCAACTTTTGTGTGAAACACTTGTCCCTCAGGTCTTTTAGTCTTTCCCTTCTCACCTTAAACTTTGACTCCCCTACCCCAAGGAATAGACTGTGACCACTCATTTCATCTACAAATTCATCACTTTATCAACCTCTGCAAAGTCACCCCTCAGCTTCCTTCACCTCAGGGAAAGCAGTCCCAGCCTGTCCAGTCTCTCCTTATAGCTCAGGGGGAGGGAGGGGTTAAATTAATCAGTAGGTTCAGATTTATTTATCTGAACATCAAAACATACAGTAAAATGTGTTATTTGCATTAACAACCAACACACCCAAGCGCACACAAGTGTTGCCACAGATTCAGGCACCGACACACCATGCCCACAATGCTTGGCAGAACAACTCTGAACACTATGAAACAGAACGTGCCAAGCAGCAAAGTAAGACAAGCACGGTTCCTCCCTCCCAATCCTACTCCACACACAGAAAGTACTCCAGCTCTAGGGCAGGCCTGCAGTCCCCAGGCTTCGCTCATTGGGCTTTGACTTCCAGACTTCTGATTGGCCGTTGGGCTTCGACTTCCAGACTTCTGATTGGCTGTTGAGCTTTAACTTCCAGACTTCTGATTGACCATTGGGCTTTGACTTCCAAACTTCTGATTGGTCGTTGGGCTTTGATATCCAGACTTCTGATTGGTCATAGGGCTTTGATCTTCGGTATTGACTCCCAAACTCCAAGCACGCTGACTGACTAGCCCTCATGGCTCCTTGATCTTATCCCAGGATCCACTGCCCTGGGTTAAAGGGTTAACACAATATTGTGGGCCAAAGAGCCTCTACTGTGCTTTACTGTTCTATGTTTTAAGCACTCCAAACCCAGTAACATTCTTTGGGACACTGCAGTCCTTCAGGAGGCAAAATCTGATGTCCTTTACCAAGTTGGACCACAAGTGACTCCAGTCCCACCCAGTAATGTTGACATTTAACTGTCTCCTCAGTTTCGCAGAGGTTAGGAACGGACACCAAATGCAAATGCAGACAATCATCCTCTAATGCCACAGACAAAGAAAGAGACAGATGCATAGTGGTGTAGCAGGTTCAAAGTTCAAAGTTCAACTTTATTATCAAAGTATATATGAGTGAGGCCTTTGTTAGACAGGGTCAACTATGGATATTGCATCCCAGCTGTGTAGATATACAAGCCTGGGCAGTATGATACGTGCAGCAAGCTGTTGCCCATGGAGCAAGCTGCCACTCTCCTTATATCTGATGAACCCAAAGGAATGGCAGAAACCAACACAGTCTGGTACCAGCAGCGTTTCAGGAGTTGCCAGTCAGCATTGAACTCGATGTAGGACTGTCTTAGGAACTCCAGCTCTGGATCTTTCCCTTGGGGTCTACTCCCGAAGCCCTCCCCATGAGTGGGTACAGCTGTAAGGCTGCGGAGGTTTGTGATCAGAGTTTTCCTTGTCTTAGATGAGCTGCCGACTGCGGCTGACAAGCCCTATCTGTCAGAAGCGACTGGCCTTAAGGCACCAGTAACCCACCTTTGCCCCCTCTCCTGTCAGTAAAGATGGTTTTGCTGGGCTTAATAACTAAACCACACGTGGCCAGGAAGCGGACTTGGTTGTTAGAGGCTATTGGAGGCACACACCATTGGGAGCACTTACTAGGTAGTGGGAGCTTGTCCCCATTACCACCCCCTGGCTATAACAACCTTCAGGACCAAGGTATATATATGTTACCATACCCTGACATTCATTTTCTTGCAGGCATCCACATAGATACAAAGAATACAATGGAATCAATGAAAAACTGCAGACAAAGACCGACAAACAACTGATGTGCAAAAGAAGACAAGCTGGCTAATACAAATTAATTAATTAATAATAAATAGTATTGAGAATATGAGTTGTAGAGTCCTTGAAAGTGAGTCCTTCGGTTGTGGAATCAGTTCAGTTTTGAGGTGAGTGAAGTTATCCACGCTTGTTCAGGGGGCCTGAAGGTTGTAGGGTGATAACTATTCCTGAAGCTGGTGGTGAGGGATCTAGTACCTCCTTCCTGATGGTAACAGGGAGAAGAGAGCATGGTCTGGATGGAGGGGATCCTTGATGATGAATGCTGGTTTCTTGTGACAGCGTTCTATGTAAAGGTGCCAAATGGTGGGGAGGGGTTTTCATCTGATGGTCTGGGTTGCATCTACTACCTTTTGTAAGCTTTTCCTACAGGACAGGGTGATGGAAAAAGGCATTTAACACACAGGCCTTCATCAGTCAGGGCTCTGCGTACAGGAGAGTTGGGATGTCCTGTTGTGCTGCATTAGTTATTGGTGGGCCACACTCAGAGTACTGTGTACAGTTTTGGTCTGCACCATAACTCACTGTTCTGCACTCTAAACCCCACTGCAATACCGAATAAGGTGAATGTTGTTGAATCAACTCTATATGATGATGTCAGTTAATTCCTAAGTCAGCTACCAGTACAAGAAATCATTCCTAATAAGCTGATAATTTGCAAAGGAGAATGAGTTATCTACTTAATTTTGTGTCTCCTGTAATGTATACAGATTTAGAAGCATAAGAGTCATGGAATGACACAGCAGAGAGGGAAACATCTCAGCTCACTGAGCAAAGACTGGTTCTTTGATACATAGGCCAATTAATTCACCCCCTGCACTATCCACACAGTCAGATTCAGATTCGTTTATCAAATGTACGTTGAAACATACAGTGAAATGTGGCATTTGTCCCAAGGATGTGCTGGGGGCAGCCAGTAAATGTCACCACACATTCCGGCACCAACAGAGCAACCCAGAAAACAGTAAAACAGAACGCACAAAGCAACAATATGACAGCAATGAAACAAGGCCCGTTCCTCCCTCCCTCCCACCCACACACATGTACTCAGCTCCCTAACACCAGGCAGGCCGACTTCAGCCCCCGGCCCCCAGCAGACTCGTGGATTTGCAGACACCGGGCCCTCACTTCCCCAGTGCACTAGCAGAGATTCAGAGACTGTGGGGCTCTGGCCACTGGGCCCTGAATGGGCTTCTGATATACCTTCAGGCCTCGGCCTGGACCTCTGATTAGCCATTGGACTTTGATTCAGACCTGCAGACTCTGATCTTTGGTACTGATCCACGATTTGCAGCTGATGATGAACGAGTGCCCTGGACAAGAGCCCAAACTCCAGGCCTCGAACGCTGGATTTGCCAGTGACGGGACCCTGAAAACTATGCCTCAGACTCCAGTTAGCACACACTGCTGGCCTCCAAATGCAGAGTGGAGACTTAGGGTTAGACTTAGACTGCAGCCTGTTCTCTGGTTCCCCCACATCTCTCTCCCTAAACCCTACCTGACCCCTAACTCCACCTTCTGTCCCCAAAACCATCCCTATGAAGTGAAAAAAAATGTTCTGCAATCCTGAAAGTTTCCTCCAGGCCTTAACTAATACTCTTTCAGAAGTTCTTGTTGAATTAAATCCCAATCACAGCAACTCACTGTGTAGAAGGACGCTCTGATCTGGTGCTGGGGGGGGGGGGGTTGGCAACTGGGGTGGGGAAAGAAAGTGTTGTGATTTTGACATGGGTTGAAATTCAGCATCAGGACTCAAAACTCCACCTCACTGGAACCCATTCAGGGACATTTTTCTTATGATTGCAAGACCTTGTTGGATGTTGGTAATGTAGGTAACCGCACTGCAACCTACAGGGGGAGCTACAGTGATCAGGTCTCTGGCACTGAGTCTGGTGCTGTGGCTCAGAGAAGAGCATTGCAGTGGTGATAGCCAAGACTCAGTGGGTGGATAGAGACGTCCTGATGGTATGTTATCTCCTAGGTGCCTGGGTCAGGAATGTCCATGGCATTCTAAAGGGGGAGGGTGAGCAGCCAGATGTCTTGGTGGACATTGGCACCAATGACAGAGGTAGAAAAGGTGAGGAGGTCCTGAAGAGAGATTTTTAGGGAGCTATGAAGAAGGCTGAAAAGCAGGAGTTCCAGGGTAGTAATCTCTGTAGTAATCATTGCAATCGGTAGCACACACCAGTAAGGGCAAGAATAGGATGAATTGGCAGATGAATGTGTGGCTGAGCAACTGGTGCAGGGGGGTGGGTTTCAGATTTATGGATCATTGAGATCTCTTCTAGGGAATGTATGAACTGTACAAAAGGGACAGATTACACCTGAACCGGAGAAGGACCAACATCCTCGCGGGACGTTTTGCTAGAGCTGTTTAGGAGGGTTTAAACTAATTTGGCAGGAAGTTGGAAACTAGAGTGTTAGGGCTGAGGGTGGGGTAATTGGTTTACAAACAGAGGCAGTGTGTAGTGAAACTGTTAGCAAGGAGAGGGTGATGATAGGTCAAGATTGCAGTCAATGGGATGAGTTGTAATGCAAAAGGAAGATAAAGTTGAAAAGGATGGATACAGGACTGAAGGTGTTATACTTGAATGCGCACAGTATGCGGAATAAGGTAGATGAACTTGCAGCACAGTTACAGATTGGCATGTGTGACATTGTGGGCATGACTGAATCATGGCTGAAAGAAGATTATAGCTGGGAGTTTAATATCTAAGGATACACATTGTATTGAGAGGACAGGCAGGTAGGCAGAGAGGTTGGAGTTACTCTGCTGGTAAAAAGTAAAATCAAATAATTAGTAAGAGGGGACATAGGATCAGAAGGTATAGAATTGTTGTGGATAGAGCCAAGAAAATGCAAGGGTAAAAAGAACCTGATGGGGGTTATATACAGACCCCCAATCAGTAGTAAAAATATGGTCTACAAATTACAATAAGAGATAGAAAATTCATGTCAAAAGGGCAATGTTAATGATAGTCATGAGGGATTTGAATATGCAGGTAGATTGGGAAAATCAGGTTGGTGCTGAATCCCAAGTGGGGGGATTTCTAGAGTGCCTATGAGATGGCTTTTTAGAGCAGCTCATGGTTGAATGCACTAGGGGATCAATTATTCTGGATTGGGTGTTGTGTGATGAACCAGAAAGATAAGAGAACCCTTAGGGGCCAGTGATCATAATATGAAATAAATCACCCTGCAATCTGAAAAGGAGAAGCTAAGGTCAGATGTATCAGTATTACAGTGGAGAAAAGGGAATTACAGAGGCATGAGAGAGGCGATGGCCAAAATTGATTGGAAGGGAACACTAGCAGGGATGATGGCAGAGCAGCAATGGCTAGAATTTCTGGGAGCAATTCAAAAGGCACAGGATATATAGATCCCAAAGAAGAAGTTTTCTAAGGGCAGGATGACAAAATGGTGGATGACAAGCAAAGTCAAAGCCAACATAGAAACCAAAGAGAGGGCCTATAATAGAGCAAAAATTAGTGGGAAGTTAGAGGCTTTAGAAATCTTTAAACACCAACAGGAAGCAACTAAAAAAGTCAAAAACAGGAAAAGATAGAATATGAAGGTAAGTTAGTGAATAATATTAAAGAGGATACCAAAAATTTCTTCAAATATATAAAGTGTAAAAGAGAGTCAGAGTAGATATCAGACCACTGGAAAACGATGCTGGAGAGGTTGTAATGAGGGACAAAGAGGTAGTAATGGCAAATGAACTGAATAAGTATTTTGCATCAGTCTCCATTGTGGAAGATGCCAGAAGTTTAAGAGTGTCAGCGGCAGATGTGTGTGAAGTTGCCATTACTAGGGAGAAGGTTCCAGGGAAATTGAAATGTCTAAAGATAGAGAGGTCACCAAGCCCAGATGATCTACACTCCAGAGTTCTGAAAGAGGTAACTGAAGAAACTGTGGAGGTGTTAGTAATGACCTTTCAAGAATCAGTTGATTCTGCATGGTTCTGGAAGACTGAAAAATTGAAAATGTCACTCCACTCTTCAAGAATAGAGGCAAAAGAAAGGAAATCATAACTCAGTTAGTCCAAACTCAGTGGCTGGGAAGATGTTGGAGTTGATTAATAAGGATGTCATTTTGGTGTACAGGGAGGCACATGATAAAATAGGCTAACACGAGGAAATCTGCAGATGCTGGAAATTCAAGCAACACACACGACATGCTGGTGGAACACAGCAGGTCAGGCAGCACCTATAGGAAGAAGCACTGTCGCCTTCTCAGCCCGAAACGTCGACTGTGCTTCTTCCTATAGGTGATGCCTGGCCTGCTGTGTTCCACCAGCATTTTGTGTGTTGCTTGATAAAATAAGCTGTTGTCAGCATGGTTCCCTTAAGGGAAAACCTTGCCTGACAAAACTGTTGGAATTCTTTGAAGTAGTAACAAGCAAGATAGACAAAGGAGAACTGATGAATGTTGTGTACTTGGATTTTCAGAAGGTCTTTGATAAGGTGCTATACATGAAGCTACTTAACAAATTAAGAGCCCATGGTGTTACAGGAAAGATACGAGCATGGATAGAGCATTCTCTGATTGGCAGGAGGCAAAGAGTGAGAATAAAGGGAGCCTTCTCTGGTTGGCTGCCGGTGACCTGTAGTGTTCCACAGGGGTCTGTGTTGGGACCACTTCTTTTTGCATTATATGTCAATGATTTGAATGACTGAATTGATAGCATTGTTGTAAAGTTTGTGGATGGTACAAAAATAGGTGGAGTGGCAGGTAGTTTTGCAGAAGTAGAGAGGCTACAGAAGGTCTTAGACAGATTACGAGAAGGAGCAAAGACATGGCAGATGTGAAGAAAACTTCTCAGCCCAGTTTTGCATTCTATCAATGTCCCGCTGTAACCTCTGACAGACCTCCACACTATCCACAACACCTCCAACCTTTGTGTCATCAGCAAACTTACTAACCCAAACTTACTAACTTACTAACCCATCCCTCCACTTCGTCATTTCCTCCATTCCTCAGGCCATTTATAAAAATCACGAAGAGTAAGGGTTACATTTTGGTAGAAGAAATGAGTGTAGACTATTTTCCAAGTGGAGAGAAAGTTCAGAAGTCTGAGGTGCAAAGAGACTTGGGAGTCCTTGTGCAGGATTCCCTTAAGGTTAATTCACAGGTTGAGTCGGTGGTGAAGAAAGTAAATGCAATGTTAGCTTTCATTTCAAGAGAAGTAGAATATAAAAACAAGGATGTAATTTTGTGGCTTTATAAAGCACTGGTGAGGCCTCACTTGGAGTATTGTGAGCAGTTCTGGGCCCCATAATCTAGGAATGATGTGCTGACGTTGGAGAGAGTTCAAAGGAGGTTCAGAAATATGATTGAAAGGCTTGTCATACGAGGAGTGTTTTATGGCTCTGTGCCTATACTCACTGGAATTCAGAAAAATGAGGGGAAACCTCATTAAAACCTATCGAGTGGTTAATAGAGTGGATGTGGAGGAGATGTTTCCTGTGGTAGGGGAGTCTAAGACTAGAGGACAGCCTCAAAATAGAAACATAGAAAACCTACAGCACAATACAGGCCCTTTGGCCCACAAAGTTGTGCCGAACATGTCCCTACCTTAGAAATTACTAGGCTTACCTATAGCCCTCTATTTTACTAAGCTCAAAGTACCTATCCAAAAGCCTCTTAAAAGACGCTATTGTATCTGCCTCCACCATGCACGCACCACTCTCTGAGTGAAAAACTTACCCCTGTCATCTCTTCTGTACCTACTCCCCAGCACCTTAAACCTATGTCCACTTGTGGCAACCATCTCAGCCCTGGGAAAAAGCCTCTGACTATCCACACGATCAATGCCTTTCATCACCTTATACACCTCTATCAGGCCACCTCTCTCCGTCAGTCCAAGGAGAAAAGGCCGAGTTCACTCAACCTATTCTGATAGGGCATCAATCCAGGCAACAACCTTGTAAATCTCCTCTGCACTCTTTCTATGGCTTCCATATCCTTCCTGTAGTGAGGCGACCAGAACTGAGCACAGTACTCCAAGTAGGGTCTGACCAGGGTCCTATATAGCTGCAACATTACCTCTCAGCTCCTAAATTCAATTCCACAATTGATGAAGGCCAATACACAGAGTCTTAACCACAGAGTCAACCTGCGCGGCAGCTTTGAGTGTCCTATGGACTCAGACCCCAAGATCCCTCTGATCCTCCACACTGCCAAGAGTCTTACCATTAATACTATATTCTGCCATCATATTTGACGTACCAAAATTAACCACTTCACACTTATCTGGGTTGAACTCCATCTGCCACTTCTCAGCCCAGTTTTGCATTCTATCAATGTCCCGCTGTAACCTCTGACAGCCCTCCACACTATCCACAACACCTCCAACATTTGTGTCATCAGCAAACTTACTAACCCAAACTTACTAACTTACTAACCCATCCCTCCACTTCGTCATTTCCTCCATTCCTCAGGCCATTTATAAAAATCACGAAGAGTAAGGGTTACAGAACAGATCCCTGAGGCACTGCATTAGTGGCCAACCTCCATGCAGAATATGACCCATCTACAACCACTCTTTGACTTCTGTGGGCAAGCCAGTTCTGGACCCACAAAGCAATGTACCCTTGGATCCCATACCTCCTTACTTTCTCAATAAGACTTTGCATGGGGTAGCATCAAATGCCTTGCTGAAATCTATATACACTACATCTACTGCTCTTCCTTCATCAATGTGTTTAGTCACATCCTCAAAAAATTAAATCAGGCTTGTAAATCATGACCTGCCCTTGACAAAGCCATGCTGACTGTTCTTAATCATATTATACCTCTCCAAATGTACATAAATCCTGCCTCTCAGGATCTTCATCAACTTACCAACCACTGAGGTAAGACTCACTGATCTATAATTCCCTCCAATCCTCCGGAACCTCTCCGGTCCCCATTGATGATGCAAAGATCATTGCCAGAGGCTCAGCAATCTCCTCCCTCACCTCCCACAGTAGCCTGGGGTACATCCCGTCCGGTCCCGGTGACTTATCCAACTTGATGCTTTCCAAAAGCTCCAGCACATCCTCTTTCTTAATGTCTATATGTTCAAGCTTTTCAGTCTGCTGCAAGTCATCACTACAGTCACTACAGTCATTTTCCATAGTGAATACTGGTAAAGTATTCATTAAGTACCTCTGCTATTTCCTCCAGTTCCATACACACATACACACTTTCTCACTGTCACACTTGATAGGTCCTATTCATTCACATCTTATCCTCTTGCTCGTCACATACTTGTAGAATGCCTAGGGGCTTTCCTTGATTCTCTCTGCCAAGGCCCCTTCTGGCTCCCCTAATTTCTTTCTTAAACTCCTTCCTCATAGCCTTATCATCTTCTGGATCGCTAACATTACCTAGCTCTCTGAACCTTTTGTAAGCTTTTCTTTTCTTCTTGACTAGCTTTTGTACACCACAGTTCCTGTACCCTACCACAAATTCCCTGTCTCATTGGAACGTACATATACAGAACTCCACACAAGTATCCCCTGAATATTTGCCACATTTCTTCCGTACTTTTCCCTGAGAACATCTGTTTCCAGTTTAAGCCTCCAATTTCCTGCCTGACAGCCTCATAATTCCCCCTACTCCAATTAAACGCTTTTCTAACGTCTGTTCCTTTCTCTCTCCAATGCTATTGTAAAAGAGATAGTATTATGATCACTATCTCCAAAATTTCTCCCACTGAGAGATCTGACACCTGACCAGTTTCATTTCCCAATACCAGATCAAATACAGCCTCTCCTCTTGTAGACTTATCTACATATTGTGTCAGGAAACCTTCCTGAACACACCTAACAACCTCCACCCCATCTAAACCCCTCGTTCTAGGGAGATGCCAATCGATATTTGGGAAATTAAAATCTCCCATCATGACAACTCTGTTATTATTACAACTTTCCAGGATCTGTTTCCCTATCTGCTCCTCAATATCCCTGTTACTATTGGGCAGCCTATAAAAAACACTCAGTAAAGTTATTGACCCTTTCCTGTTCCTAACCTCCACCCACAGAGACTCCGTAGACAATCCCTCCATGATGTCCACCTTTTCTGCAGCCGTGACACTATCTCTGATCAACAGTGCCACGACCCCACCTCCTTTGCCTCCCTCCCTGTCCTTTCTGAAAAATCTAAAACCCAGCACGTGAAGTAACCATTCTTGTCTCTGAGCCATCCAAGTCTCTGTAATGGCCACTACATCATTTCTCCAAGTACTGATCCAAATAGAGAGATGTCCTTTTAGAATGGAGATGAAGAGGAATTTCTTCAGCCAAAGAGTGGTGAGACTGTGGAATTCATTGCCATAGGCAGCTGTATATGCCAAGTCTTTGGGTATTTTTAAGGCAGAGGTCAATAGGTTCTTGATAAAAGGGATATGGGGAGAGGCAGAGACTGGCGCTGAAAGGGAAAATGGCAGAGCAGACACCATGGGCTAAATGGACCAATTCTGCTCCCATGTCTTATGGTCTTAAAGAACACGGTCTTGAGGTGGTGAAACTTAAAGAGATGTCAGAAGGAACACCAAAAGGTGAAAACTTCAAAGGTCAAGGTAAGTACATGTCACCATAGATTACCATGAGATTCATTTAGTTGCAGGCAGTTACAGAAAAATAAAGAAATGCAATAGTATTTACAAAAAAAAAGCAATGCACAATGACTGACAACCAACCAATGTGCTAAAGATGACAAATTGTGCAAATAAAATATTACTGAGAACTTAATTTCTTGAAAGTGAGTCTGTAGGTCGTAGAATCATTCCAGATTTGTGGTGATTGCAATTATCTATATCCATTCAGGGGCCTGACAGACGAAGGGTAATTACTGTTCCTGAACCTGGTGGTGTGGAACCTAAGGCTCCTCCTGTACATCTTCCCAATTTACCTGCATTGAAATCCCCCATGACTATTGTAACATTGCCCCTTTGATTTGCTTTTTCTATCTCCCATGGTAATTTTTACCCTACTTCCTGGCAACTACCCATCCGGTTTCTTAAGTCTACCAGGAAGGATTCTATAACTTCCAACCCTATGCCACCCCTTTCTAAGGATTTCATTTCAATTTTTTACTGACAGAGCCACTCCACCTCCTCTGCCCATCTGCCTTTCCTTTCCCATATAATGTGTATGTATCCTTGGGTGTTGAGCTCCAAACTGTGATCAGCTTTCAGCCATGACTCTGTAACGTCCAAAACATTGCAGCTGCCGGTTTCTAGCCGCACTGTAAGTTCATCTATTTAGTCTTGTAAACTACATGCTTTCGAATATAACACCTTCAGCCTTTTCCTCCATCTGTTATTGGTCTGCCAAGGGGACGATAATAACCAGGTCTGGCCTATATGCAACTCCAGGCTTCAGAGTAGAGGATAAAGAGGGGAGAGGGAATGGTGAGGCAAGGGACAAGGGCAGCACAGTAGCATAGCAGTTAGTGTAATGTTTTACAACATCAGCGACAGGAAGGTCGGGTTGCAATTCTTGTCATTGTCTCTAAGGATCTTGTACTTTTGTCCTGTGTGATGCACCATCAATAACTCTGAGACGTGGGTTAGGGTAGGCTTTTATTGGTTGGAAGAAAGCACAAGCAGCAAGCGAGCACCAGACAACACCCTGGAGACTGAGAAAGGGTCTGTGCCTCTAATCGCCTTTATACAGGGGTCTGTGGGAGGAGCCACAGGAGCAGTCAGCGGGGGGGGGGGGGGGGGAAGTGTCCAGACAGGTATATGTAGTTCACCACACTGTGACCGTGAGGGCTTCCTCTGGGTGCTGTGGTTTCCTGCACATTCCAATGACGTACAGGTTTGTAAGGGTTAGTAAGTTGTGGGCATGCTATTTTGGCACTGAAAGGGTGGTGATACTTTGAACTGCCCCAGCACATCCTCACACTCTGTTGATCTTTGATGCAAATGACACATTTCACTGTATGTTTCAATGTTCTGGAGTACATGTGTCAAATGAAGCTTTTTTTTCTTAAAAAAATCCAGCCTCTGCCTCAACATCCATCTCAGCTCTTTGTACTGGCTCTCTTCCCTCCATACTCTGAGTCTAATGCAGGATCCAGACTCGAAATATCCACCATCTCTTGCCTGCGTAGGTGAATTAATTTGGTTTATGATTGTCACCTGTACCAAGGTAGGGTGACAAACTAGTCTTTCATAGCAATCAATTCACTATAACAGTACATTCAGGTAGTACAAAAAAAAGTAGGAAATGCTGAATAAAGTTTTGTAAAGCAGTTTGAACTACACTGTTCGTATGAAAAATCTCTATAAATAAGTGTTTATTATTATTGTATTTTTATTTTTTCTCAACTCAAGCTGGTAAACCTGAGGTACACACTCATTTCTCAATTGCTTATTATTATCATTAATCCTATCTGTAATAATGGATCATAATGTAATCTGTGGAACTCTGACTCTAAAACTGGATCAGGCTTGTATTTACAGTAAGATATGGTGTCTTTTATGAGCTTGTGTTTTAAAGCAAGATTTTGGTGAATGATATTTGTCATTTGATTGTGCCTGTGTAATTGATCAGATTGAGTGAAGCTGCTATGGGATCCTGGATTGATTCTGCATTTACCATCTTGATTATGTTGGTCTTTTATTATGTGTTTGTGATTTTTTTAGTGTTAACCACTTGGTCCTGTATTGCCAGAAATAACAACAATAACAACAACAACAATAACAATAATAATAATAACATAGTTGTTGTTGCTGTTATATTTATAAAAGGTAAGAAGTGGAAGAACTCCAGAGGTCAGGCAGGATCAATGGAGGAGAATAAACTGTTGACATTTTGGATGAAGTCCCTTCATCAGGGCTTAGGGCTGTATATGGTGACATATATGCACTTTGATAATAAATTGATTTTGAACTTTGAAGGACAGCGAAATCAGTCAGAGGGTGGTGAGAGTGTAGAATGATCTGCCACTGGAAGTGGTTGACGTGGTTAATATCTAAGGAATGCATGGATGGGAGGGGTAAGGAGGGATATCATCCGGGAGCTGGTAGATGGGACTAGATGGACTGAAGGGCCTATTTCTGTGCTGTAGTGCTCTATGATTCTGTGACTCGAGGAAGGACACAGTTCATACAAACATGCACCAACGCAACAGGAGTTTCGCCCATCATGTCCGCATTGACCATCAAGTATTCACCAAAACATAGGCTGTAGCCTCAATGATTCAAGTTCCTATCTAGACACCTGACGCTTATTGAAAGGCCTAGATAGAGTGGATGTGGAAAGGATGTTTCCTATAGTAGGAGAGTCTAGGACCAGAGGACACAGATAGAGTGGATGTGGAAAGGATGTTTCCTATAGTGGGAGAGTCTAGGACCAGAGGACACAGCCTCAGAATACAAGAACAGAGAACAGCTGTGGAGTCCAAGTCATCCTGTATATTTGAAGTGGAGGTTGATAGATTCTTAATTAGTGAAGGTATCAAAGGTTATGAGGGGAAGGCAGGAGACTGGGGTTGAGAGAGAAAATAATTCAGCCATGGTCGAATCACAAACAGGTGATCAGCTGAATAGCCTAATTCTGTTCCTACGTCTTATGAATTGATGATCTTCTGATTCATTGTAACTGTTTCTGCATCCATCAGTCTCTCAAATAGAATGTTCCAGATTCTATCCATCCCCTCTAATCCTTCAACCCCTTATCCTTAACCTAGCTCTCTGGTTCAGTCTGTTTTGTAATTCAGGGACATTTTTGCGCATTGTCTCCTGACCCCAGCACTGCCTTTGGTTGGGTATTGTGATGCATATATCCTTGGAGAGGCTACCAAGCAGAGGAGAGACCTCTCTGGCTTAACCATACATCTTAGGCAAGGCCAGAAGTAAGTTTGTTCTGAGATCAGAGCCCCAAAAGTTGAGCTTGTGTGTCCAGGTCAGGGATCACTGGTAGGCCACCTGATGTCTGTGACTCTGAGAGTCTAGGCCAAGGACTGGAGGCCTGGAGCTGGCCTGGCCGGGGGTGGGAAGCCTCTCTGTGTATGTGAGGGGGTGTGATGGCGGGGAACAGGGGTTTTGCTGCTGTTATTTTGTTGTTGTTGTTGCTGCTGCTTGTGTTTTGCTTCCACATCCTACATCCTGGTCCTGCAGTTTTCTCCCTCATTCAAAACAAAACTAGACTTATCAGTTAGGGTTACCAAGTTGCGGGCCTGTTATGTTGGTGCCAGAAGTGTGGTCACATTTGTGAGCTAGCCCCAGAATATCTTTACGTGTGTTCTGGTTGTTAACATAAACAATGCATTTCACTGTATGCTTCCATGTGTGTATGATAAATAAATCTGAATCTGAGACAGAATCTGTTGCCCACATCCCATCCTCCCCTTTCTCCTCAAAAGCCCAAATAAGAAAGGCAAAAAATTCCTCCTGGGAGATTCCTGAAGTGGTTTCTCTAGCATCAGGCAGCCTTGAAGCAACTGTTCATTTCAGGAATAATGACCTGTTCCAATGCCATCAGAGACTACTGCAGCGTTAACATTGGTAGATGGCCTCTTTATAGAGGGCAGACCCTCTGAGATGTTGATACCCAGGCACTTAGCGTAGTGTTTAGTGTTACACTCTACAATGCCTGTCAGTGGCATTCAATTGTCTGCAAAGAGTTTGTACAATCTCTCTGTGACTTCGTGGGTTTCCTCCACATTCCAAAGACATTCAGGTTCGGGCTAGTAAGCTGAGGGCATCTCGTGTTGGCACTGGAAGCACGTCGATACTTGCAGGCTGCCCTCAACGCATCTTCAGACTGCGATGAGATCGGATGCAAATGACACATTTCACTGTATGTTTCAATGTACATGCAACAGATAAAGATTATCTGTTAATCCCAAACACTAGGACTTCTGCAGATGCTAGAAAACTTGAGCAACACACTCATAATGCTGGAGGAGCTCAGCAGATCACGTCTATGGAGGGGAATAAAAAATTGATTTTTCAGGAGCTAAGGGATGGAAGTTATACTGCTTCAGGGCAAAGCTCGGGTTCATCGTCATCAGGAGAAAGCATCCCTCATTGTGGGTACACGTCCTCAGAAGAGATATTTGCTCCGGAAAGTTTCGGTTCACTGGAGTTAAGTTGTGGGTACAGTTTACAAAATGGCCTCATGTCTGTTCAGTGTAAAAATGAAGGGACAATCGTTTCCAGACTAAGGTTATTGTGTAGGGAAAGGGAAGCAGTGGCAGACAGGGTTAAAGGTGAAAAATTAGCTTTGTTGTTACATGTACATCGAAACATCAAAACATACAGTGAAATGTGTCACCTTGTGCCAACACTCCATGGATGGGCTGGGAGGCTGCAGTCTGCAAGTGTCACCACGCTTCCAGTGCCAACAGAGCATGCCCACAGCTCAATAACCTTACCCGAACGTCTTTGGAATGTGGGAGGAAATGGGAGCACTATGACGAAACCCACGTGATCATGGGAGAACATGGAAATTCCTTACAGACAGCAGTGGGAATTGAACGCTGACTGCTGATCACTAGTATTGTGAAGTGTTACACTAACCACTATGACATCTTTCTGCCCAGATGAGAACTTTAAGTTCCTGGGTGTCAACACAAGACCACAGAAACAGGAGCAGAATTAGGCCACTTGGCCCATCGAGTCTGCTCCACCGTTTCATTACAGCTGATTTATTATCTCTCAACCCCATTTTCCTACATTCTCCCCATAACTTCTAACACCCCGAATAACAGAGGACCTATCAATCTCCACTTTAAATATGCCCTTTAGAATACTTCCTCATCTTTCGGATATATCTGTCCTACACCTCCCGAAATGCCCCTAGAAATCCCAGTTATTGCTTTTTGCATCATCCCTGCTAGTGTCCCTTTCCAGTCAACTTCGGCCAGCTCCTCTTCTAGGTCTTTTCCCTAGTGGGCTCAACCATGAGCTGCTCTAAAGAAGCCATCTCATAGGCATTCTACAAATTCCCTCTCTTGGGATCCAGCACCAACCTGATTTTCTTAAACTGCCTGCATACTGAAATCCCCCATGACTACCGTAACATTGTCCTTATTACATGCAACACACACAAAATGTTGGTGGAACACAGCAGACCAGGCAGCATCTATAAGGAGAAGAACTGTCAACGTTTCAGGCCGAGACCCTTATTACATGCCTTTTCTCAGAGGATCTACACTGGGCCCAGCATATTGATGCAATCATGAAGAAGACACAACATAGTTTTACTTCATTAAGAGTTTGAGGGGATTTGATCTGTTGCCGATAACTGAGCCAGTCTCTACAGATGTATGGTGGAGAGCATTTGGACGGGTTGCATCACCACCTGCTATGGAGGCCCTAATGCACAGGATCATGAGAGGCTGCAGAACTTTGAACAGTAGGAGTGCAGTATGACAGAGGGATCTGGGATCAGAGATCCAAAATTCCTTGAAAGTAGAGTCACAGGTAGTGCTTTTGGCACATTGGCCTTCATTGATCATACTATTGAGTACAGGAATTGGGATGTTATGCTGAAGGTGAATAAGACTTTGGTGAGGCTTCATTTGGGTGTTGGTCACCCAGCTACAGGAAAGAAATCAATAAGATTAAAAGAGTACAGAGAAAATTTTACAAGGATGTTACCAAGATTTGAGGAGCTGAGTTATAGGGAAAGGTTGAATAGATTAGAACTTCATTCCCTGGAGCGAAGTAGAATGAGGGGAGATTTGATAGAGATATACAAAATTGGGAGGGGTATAGACAGGGTAAGTGCTCAAAACTGAAGCTGGGTGAGATTAATACGAGGTCATTGCTAAAAGGGAACATGAGGGGGACCATCTTCATTTGGAGGGTGGTGGGAGTGTGGAACGAGCTGTCAGTGGATGCAGGTTGTAATGCAGCATTTGGATGTGAGGGATATGGAGGGCTCTGGTCCGGCTGCGGGGGGTCAGTGGGACAAGGTAGAATAACAATCTGGCTCAGATTAGATCGGCCGAAGGCTCTGTTTCTGTGATGTAGTGCTCTATGACTCCATGACTCTATATTCAGGTCTCTGGGGCCAGACATAGCTTTCTCTGCCATCTTCTAAATAATGATTCCCCCTTGGAGCCCCTTTGTACTAATCAGCAGCTAAGCTGTGATGGTGACCTTGCTAAATCCTCCACGCTCTCCATTACGATACTCAGCAGAAGGATGTGTCACTAGGATATGAGAGATATTGAGGGGTGTTCTGGTAAGTGTCAAGTTGAAGCTGAATTCCTGAGGCTAATCCAATATCATCACTGTGACGATAAAAGTCCCAACTCACTGCCAGGCCAAATAAGAAGCACTTAACAGATCTTTCAGTCAAACAGCCTTGTGCGCAGTTGCATCCAACTCTGCAGTGGAGAAAGGAAGTCAGTACATTTGTAGATGATACAAAGGTTGGTGGTGGTGTGGTTTGTGTAGTGAGGTGTCGTAGGTTACAACGGGACATAGACAGGACGCAGGGCCGGGAGCAGAAGTGCCAGATGTAGTTCAATCTGGGGAAGTGTGAAGAGGTTCTCTTTGAAGGCAGAATACAGGCAGGATTCTTGACAGTGCAGAGGAACAGAGGAATCTTGGGGTCCACATTCATTGGTCCTCAAAGTTGTAGTGCAAATTGATATGGTTTTTAAGAAGAATCCTGGGGTCTTCATCTTCATTAGTAAGGGGATTGTTCACGATCTGCAAGGTAATGTTGTAGCTCTATAAAGCCCTGGTTAGACCACACCTGGAATGTTGTGTTCTGGTTACCTCATTATAGGAAGGATGTGGAAGCTTTAGAGAGGGTGCAGAGGAGATTCACCATGACTCTGCCTGGATCAGAGAGCCTTTCTTCGGAGGATAGTCCTCTCAAAATGAATACTAACATTGCATTTGCTTTCCTCACCACTGACTCAACCTGCATGTTAATCGATAGGGATCCTGCACGAGGACTCCCGAGTCCCCAGATGGTTAACAGTGGTTCAACAGGCAACTGGCCACCAACCTCTGAAGGTCAAATAGAGAAGGGCAATAGACTGGAATATAAAAGCAAAGATGAAATGCTGAGGCTTTATAAGTCATTGGTCAGACCACTTTTGGAGTATTTGTGAGTAGTTCTGGGCCTGTTATCTAAGAAACGATGCTCTGGCATTGGAGAGGGTCCAGCAGGCATTCACAAGATTTATCCCGGAAATGAAAGAGTTTAACATATGAGCTGTGTTTGATGACTCTGGGTCTGGACTCACTTCAAGTCAAGTCAAGTCAACTTTTATTGTAATTTCGAACATAACTGCTGGTACAGTGCATAGTAAAAATGAGACAATGTTTTTCAGGACCATGGTTTACATGACACAGTACAAAAAACCAGACTGAACTATGTAATAAAAAAACAACACAGAGAAAACTACACGAGACTACAGACTGCATAAAGTGCACAAGAACAGTTCAGGCATTACAATAAATAATAAACAGGACAGTAGGACAGTAAGGTGTCAGTCCAGTCTTCAGGTATTGAGGAGTCTGAGAGCTTGGGGGAAGAAACTGTTACATAGTTTGGTCGTGAGAGCCCGAATGCTTCGGAGCCTTTTCCCAGACGGCAGGAGGGAGAAGAGATTGTATGAGGGGTGCATGGGGTCCTTCATAGTGCTGTTTCCTTTGCAGATGCAGCGTGTAGTGTAAATGTCCGTGATGGCGGGAAGAGAGACCCCGATGATCTTCTCAGCTGACCTCAATATCCACTGCATGGTCTTGCGATCCGAGATGGTGCAATTTCTGAACCAGCAGAGATGCAGTTGCTCAGGATGCTCTTGAGGGTGATCTCACTGAAACCTATTGAATATTGAAAGAGCGAGCTAGAGTGAAAACAAAAAGGATGTCTCCTACAGCTATATAAAACCTTGGTCAGACCCCACTTGGAGTACTGTGTTTGATTCTGGTCATCTCACTACAGGAGGATGTGGATACTATGGAGAGAGTACAGAGGAGATTTACAAGGATGTTGCCTGGATTGGAGGGCGTATCTTATGAGAATAGGTTGAGTGAACTTGGCCTTGACGGAGGATGAGAGGTGACCAGATAGAGGTGTATAAGATGATGAGGGGCATTGATCGTGTGGATAGCCAGAGGCTTTTTCCCAGGGCTGAAATGGCTAACATGAGGGGGCATAGTTTTAAGGTGCGTGGAAATAGGTAGCAAGGGAATGTCAGGGTTAAGTTTTTCACACAGAGAGTGGTGGGTGTGTGGAATGCACTGCCAGTAGTGGTGGTGGAAGTGGATACAATAGGATCTTTTAAGAGCCCCTTTGATGGAGCTTAGAAAAATAGAGTGCTATGCACTAGGGAAATTCTAGGCAGTTTTGAGAGTAGGTTATATGGTCGGCAATGCACTGTAGATTTCTATGTTCTATTGTGGGAGAGTCTAGGACCAGATGAATGCAAGGACATCTCTTTACAACAGAGATACGAAGGAATTTCTTTAGCCAGAAGGTGGTGAATCTGTGGAATTCATTGCCACAGACGGCTGTGGAGGCCAAATCATTGGGTATATTTAAGGTGGAGGTTGATAGGTTCTTGATTAGTAAAGGTGTCAAAGGTTATGGGGAGAAAGCAAGAGAATGGGGTGGAAAGGGATAATAAATCAGCCATGGTGAAATGGTGCAACAGCCCCGCTTCATTTATTTTAGCGATACAGTGCAGACTGGACCCTTCCAGCCCTTTGAGATGCACCACCCCAACAATCCCACAACCCCGATTAACCTTAATCTAATCACAGGACGATGACTACTTAACCTACCTGGTGTTTCTTTGGACTGTGGGAGGACACTGGAACACTCAGGAAAACCCACACATTCTACGGGGAGAACGGAAAGAGACTCCCTACAGTATCGAACTCCGAACTCTGGAACGCCCCAAGCTGTAATAGCATCGTTGTAACTGCTACGCCACTCTGGCGCTCAATTAATTCCACTAATTCCAAATAATTCTTCTCCTGTGTCTTAATGGCTAATGGCTTTACGGCTCTCTCAGTGATGCCCACATTCTGATAAGCGATTACAAAAAGAACTGAGAACTACACATCAGGAAAGGTGTGAAAACTGCACAGAGGGGGCAGAGGAGGTTTCTTGGCTGGTCCCGGATTTGAGGAATGATAGTTCAGTGGGAAAGCTGGCTCAGGGAAGAGAAGGTGAAGAGAGGGTTTATTCTGGTGATCGATGTTGCTGAGGCAGGAGGAATAGAACCCAGAGTGCAGAGATTAAAGGAGATTATTTGAAGAATGAATGAATTATTTTCATTTTAGAGAGTGTGAGAAGTAGGGAGAGGGAGAGCTAGAGACAGAGAGGGATTGAGAGTGAGAGAGAGTGTGTGTGTGTGAGAGAGGGAAGGAATGAAAGGGAGACAGACAGAGAGCTGGCGAGTGTGTATATGTGACGAAACAGAGAGACAGAGAGAGTGAGTGACAGTGAGAGAGTGGGTGTGAGAGAGGGAGAGAGTAAGAGGCAGGGCGAGTGACATATTTTGAGAGACAGAGAGGGGTGAGACAGAATGAGAGAGAGAGAGAGAGAGAGAGAGGGAGGGAGAGAGAGTGACCCTAAGACATAGGAACAGAAATAGGCCATTTGGCCCATCAAGTCTGCTCTGTCATTCCATCAGGCTGACTTATTATCCCCCTCAACTCCATTCTCTCGCCTTCTCCTCGTAACCTTTGATTAATCAAGAACCCATCAATCTCTGCCTTAAGTATACCCAATGACTTGGCTTGCACAGTCACCTATGGCAATAAATTCCACAGATTCACCACCTTCTGGTAAAGAAACTTTTCCTCATCTCTCTTCAAAATGGCTGTGCCCTCTTGTCCCAGACTCCCCCACTATCGGAAGCATCCTCTCCACATCTACTGTATCTGGGCCTTTCAATATTTGAAAGGATTCAATGAGATCCCCTTCTCATTCTTCTAAACTTTAGCAATTACAGGCCCAGAGCCATCAAACGCCACTCACCTGTTAACCCTTTCATTCCCAGAATTATTCTCGTGAACCTCCTCTGGATCCTCTCCAAAGCCAACACATCTTTTCTTAGATAAGGAGCCCAAAACTGTTCACAACACTCCAAGTGTGGTCTGAGCAATGCTTTATAAAGCCTCAGCATTGCTCTTATATTCTCGACCTCTTGAAATGAATGCTGACATTGCATTTGCTTTCCTCACCACTGAATCAACCTGCAAGTTCACCTTCAGGGAATGGTCCATGAGAATTCCAAAGACCCTTTGAATTTTCTCCCCACTTAGAAAATAGTCACTGCCTTTATTCCTTCTAGCAAAGTGCATGACCATACACCTCCCTACACTATATCCCATCTGCCACTTCTTAGCCCATTCTCACAATTTGCCCAAGTCCTTCTGCAGACTCTCCGCTCCCTCAGCACTAGTTGCTCTTCTACCTATCTTTGTATCATCTGCAAACTTGGCCACAAAGCCATCAATATCTTCATCTAAATCATTGACATATAACATGAAAAGAAGTGTCCAAATACTAACCACTGGTCACCAGGGTAGGCCACCTTTATTCCCACTCTTTGCCACCTGCCGGTCAGAATATCTTCTATCCATGCTGGTATCTTTCCTGTCATACCATGGGCTCTTATCTTGCTAAGTAGCCTCATGTTTGCCACCTTGTCAAAGGCTTTCTGAAAATCCAAATCAACCACATCCACTGATGCTCCTTTGTCTATCCTGACCGCTGTTTCCTCAAGGAAACCATGCTGTCTTTGGTCTATTTTATCATGTGCCTCCAAGTACCCTGAAACCTCATCCTCAATAATGGACTTCAGCATCTCCCCAACCACTGACATCAGGCTAACTGGCCTATAATTTCCTTTCTTCTGCCTCCTTCCCTTCTTAAAGAGTGGAGTGTCATTTGCAAAGTTCCAGTCTTTTGGAACCATTCCAGAATCTAGTGATTCTTGAAAGATCATTACTGATGCCTTCACAATCTCTTCAACTACCTCTTCCAAACCCCTGGGGTGTAGTCCATCTGGTCCAGGTGACTTATCTACTTCAGACTTTCCCACTTCTCAAGCACTTTCTCAGGAATAGCAACGACACTCACTTCTGCCCCCTGACACTCACATTTCTGACATACTGCTGACATCTTCCACAGCGAAGACTGACGCAAAATAGTTATTAAGTTCATCTGCCATCTTTTGTACCCAATTACTGCCTCTCCAGCATCATTTTCCAGTGGTTCTCATCTCTCTTTTACTCTTTACATATGTTGTGCCCTGGTTCACATCTTTACTGTTAAGCTGTAGGTATTTCATTTAGCAGTTCTGTTCTGCTTTCAGACTGTTTGGGTTATTGTTGAAGATAAGGGATGATGTGGAACGTGTGCCATCCAATTAGCGGGAGGTTTCTCTTGGTGAGGGACAATAAGGTTGGTCCTGGACATTTGTTCGAGGGGAGATGAAGAGAGAAGATACTGAGGAGAACTGGTTGTCGCATGTGATCTGGAGAGAATCCCGTTTGTTGGGGATGGATTGCGAGCGACGTTCAGAAGATGGTGTATGCCTTCATGTTGACCGAGGGCCCAGTGCGTGAGTGACAGAGAAGTTCAAGATGAGCTCCAACTTGTGCACGTTTGACTGCTTAACTAGAATAGGCCTTTTTCTTTTTGTTATTTACTAACCCTTTAGCTAAGATTCATAAATATAATTCCTTTAATCATATGCTGTCTCTTATTTCATGGCATTGATTTGTAACAGGGTAGCAAATTACACAGCATCCACACAAACAGGGGGTTTGGGGGAGGGGGTTCCCACTTCAATCTCCCACGTCTGGTGGGCCGGAGATTGTCTTCTCTAGACTTATGCAGCCGAGGAAACCAGAGTGTTTCACATATCTGAAAAAAACTTCTTGTATTCCTTTTTAAATATTATTTGTTACTTTGTCTTTGTATTTCATCTTTTCTCTCTGTATGACTTTTCTCGTTGCCATCTGGTTTTAAGGGCTCCCTGATCCTCTACCTTCCCACTGCTTTTTTTTCTATATTTTATGCCCTTTTTTTGCTTTTATAATATCTTTGGCTTCCCTGGACAGCCGCAGTTGTGGCATCCTCCTTTTAGAATAATTCTTCATCTGTGGGATGTACCTATCCTGCACCTTCTGAATTGCCCCCAGAAACTCCAGCCATGAATAAAGAGAGAGAAAATGGGAGGGAGAAAGTCAGAGAGAGAGAGAGAGAATGTGAAACATAGGGAGACAATGCAGCGTTCCCTCTGTACTGCATCAGGCACTATTGCATGTCGTGACTCGGGAGAGCCGCTTGTTGCTGCTGGTAACCATGGACACAGGCACCAAACAGCAATAGTGGTGCCAGGTTTAAAGTAGAAACTCTCTCCACACTGTGTGGGTGCCCACAGATGTTGCAGTCAGTTATACCCTCAGATTCTGAGGCAGCTGTCCATTTCACTCCCACTATCACTCTCTCACTTGTTTCGAGGTGTGGGACTCTATTCCCCATTGCTGACAACATCTGCAAGAAACCGACCGGTGGAGACTAGATGTGACATTGTCGTGTTTGGGAGCAGACAAATTGACCTGCATGACATTGGCTCATTATGAATGGAGCTGGTGATAACTGCAGTTTTTACCAGCAATAAGGCCATTAATAGCATGGGATTGTAGTCACTATCAAGCACCAATGATCACCAATTGGGGTTCAGTTCCTGCCACTGTCTTTGAGGCATTTGTATTTTCACCCCGTGACCTCCGGGAGCTCTGGTTTCCTCCCACTTTCCAAAGACATACGGTTAGGGTTAGTGAGTTATGGCGTGTGGCATAGGTTTAAGGTGAGAACTTTAAGGTCAGATTTCAACAGGAACCTGACAGGTGACTTCTTCATGCACAGGGTGATCTGTATTTGGAAAGAGCTGCCAGAGGTAGCGGCTGAGGCAGGTACGTCAACGTTTGGATATGGGCCAAACACAGGCAAGTGGGACAGCTTAGACGTCCTGACGAAGGGTCTTCGCCCAAAACGACGACTCTTCCTCCATTTCCGTAGATGTTACCTGACCGGCTGAATCCCTTCAGCGTTTTGTGTGCATTGCTCTGGATTTCTAGCATCTGCAGAATCTCTTTTTGAGTTTAGGTGTGCATCTTGTCGAACGGCCTGTTTTTGGGCTGTATGACACTATAATGTCCTTTGATCTTAATCACTATTAATCTACTTGCTCTTATTTTGAGGAGTGCAGTCCTTGAATCAATATTAATTTCAGGATGTGTCAGTATTTAGACCAAAGGAAGGAAATCACTACACAAATTGTATCTTTATATTCCAACTGCTCTGTCTTCACAAGACAATATTTCAGGCATTTATTCCAGAAGACTAGAATACAGTAAATGCTGAGGCTTTATAATGTTCTAAAGCATATGGGTTAGTGGGTTCTGACATACTCTCTGCCCCCAGCACACCCTTAGACCATGGTGGATGCAAATGTCGTATTTCACTGTATGTTTCAACGTTTCGATGCACATGTGACAGGTAACGCTGATCTTTAATCTTTAAGGTCGGATGAGCCATGATCTTACCGAATAACAGTTCGAGTTATAAAGGCCAGGAGCTAACTCAAGCTCCAGATCATACTTCTTCTGTTAGAAAGCAGCAAATACAACTCCTTTATCCAAAAAAAGGAGGGAGGCAGAACACTTTCAACTAGCAGCCAGTTGGCTTGACATCTGTCATTATTGAACTCACTATATCATAGTCACAGAGTCATAGAGCACTACAGCAAAGAAATAGGCTATTCGGCCCATTTAGTCGATGCTGAACTATTCTGCCAAGTCCCATGGACCTGAACCTGGACCATAACCCTTTATACCCTACCCAAAATGCACCTATCCAAACTTCTCTTAACTGTTGCAGTTGAACCCACATCCAGTACTCCCGCTGGCAGCTTATTCCACCCTCACACCACACTCCGAGTGAATTAGTTTCCCTCTCATGTTCCCCTTAACCTATCACCTCGAGCTCTAGTCTCACCCAACCTCAGTGGAAAAAGCCTGCTTGAATTAGCCCTAACCATACCCCTCATAATTTTGTACAACTCTACCAAATCTCCCATCATTCTCATCTGCTCCAGAGAATAAAGTCCTAACCTATTCAGCTTTTCCCTGTAGCTCAGGTCTTCAAGTACCAGGAACTTACTTGTAAATTTTCTCTGCATTACTTTGAGCTTATTGATAGCTTTCCTGTAGATGATGACCAGAACTGCACAAATACTCCAAATTAGGCTCACCAATGTCTTATACAACTTCAACCTAACATCTCATCTCCTGTTCTCAGCACTTTGATTTATGAAGCCAAAAGCTCTCTTTACTATCCTACCACCCTGTGACACCACATTTGGTGCGATAAATGTCATCAGTTTCAATGTAATCAGGCAACTTCAGCATGTTTTAGTGAAAAGGAGATCAGACCTGACCAATTCTTTGGAGTTCTCTGAAGAAGCTACATATGCACACAGAGAAACAGGTGGAAGTATTATACTTAGCTTTCCAGAAGATGTTTGATAAACTGCCACACCAAAGGTTATTATGGAAAATAGGAGCTCATAGTGTAAGAGGCAGTAAATTGATGTGGAAGCAATATTGGCTAGCTAACAATAGAGAGTAAGTGGCCATAAATAGGCTTCTCTTTTGGCTCTGAAGGTGTAACCAAGGGTACATCTTATGGACTATTGCCAGGATCTCAACTTTAGACAATTAATATCAACAACTTGAATGAAAGCACCAAAGGTTTGGTTGCTTTATTCTGCATTATGTTACTGCTTTCCCTTGTACCACCCCTGCGCAATGTGCAATGATCTATATAGACAGAATGCAAGTCAAGCTTCCCATTGTACTTCAGTTCACATGACAATAGTACACCAATTTACCACATTACTAAAGACAGAAAAATATAAAGTTGTCTATTTTGGTAGGACAAATAACATGAAGTAAAATGTCAGCACCTCAGTAGAAAATCTGATGAACTCCTCAGAGGGCTGTGAATCTCTGGATTTTTCTTCCTCAAGAAAAGAGTGGAAGCAGAGACTTTGTATATTTTTAAGGCAATGATGGATGGATTCTTGAGAGGGGTGTATTGTTAAAGATTTAAAGATTAGTGTTACTTCTTACACGTACAGTGGAATGTGTTGTTTGCATCAAATCAAAGAAGCAAGGATTGTAATAGGTACAGCCCACAAGGATAACCAGACTTCAGGGCCCAACATCGCATGCCCACACTGAACATTTGGTTAGGAAACACTAACCATATGTCTTTTCTTTGGCATTTGGGAGGAAACCAGAGCACAGGTAGGAAACCCGAGCACAGGTAGGAAACCCATGTGGTCGCAGGGAGAATGTACAAGCTCCTTACAGACATTAGTGGGAATTGAACTCTGATCTTATAGCTGGCTGCCGTAAAACGTACTGACTGCTATTCTGCCATGACACCCATAGATATACCGCAGGAAGACAGGAATACAGAGTTAAGATTACTATCAGACTAATCATGACCTTTATGGATAGAACAAAATCAATAGGCCATGCTTCCCTTAGTTTACATGTGTAAAGGATGGACCCTCACATGGTTTGTCAGCTTGCGTGTGTCAATGATGCTGAGAGATAAGTAGTTCATCTCCCATGATGGACAGGACCCTGCTGAGGTGTCAGACTAAGACAAACCACCCACCCAGGCAGCAGCAGTGTCTGTGTGGAAGAAAGGCCTGGCAATCTGCTCCCGTATCTTGCCATGACAACCCTATGGACAACTACAGAGAAACAAAAACAAAATATGATATTGTGCTGGAAGATAAGATCCCCCCAGGTTGGACAACACTCAACAAACTGCTGGGGAAGAGCTGGTGACCCTTCTGAATAAGACAGACAGACAGACATACTTTATTGGTCCCGAGGGAAATTGGGTTTCATTACAGCCGCACCAACCAAGAATAGTGTAGAAATATAGCAAAATAAAACCATAAATAATTAAATAATAATAAGTTAATCATGCCAAGTGGAAATAAGTCCAGGACCAGCCTATTGGCTCAGGGTGTCTGACACTCTGAGGGAGGAGTTGTAAAGTTTGATGGCCACAGGCAGGAATGACTTCCTATGACGCTCAGTGTTACATCTCGGTGGAATGAGTCTCTGGCTGAATGTACTCCTGTGCCTAACCAGTACATTATGGAGTGGATGGGAAACATTGTCCAAGATGGCATGCATCACTGGCCTTACAAATGAGTTTGTTGATTCTGCTACCCTCAACCTGCTGCCCCAGCACACAACAGCAAACATGATAGCACTGGCCACCACAGCCTTGTAGAACATCCTCAGTATCATCTGGCAGATGTTAAAGGACCTCAGTCTCCTCAGGAAATAGAGGCAGCTCTGACCCTTCTTGTAGACAGCCTCAGTGTTCTTTGACCAGTCCAGTTTATTGTCCATTCGTATCCCCAGGTATTTGTAATCCTCCACTATGTCCACACTGACCCCTTGATGGAAACAAGGGTCACTGGTGCCTTAGCCCTCCTCAGGTCCACCACCAGCTCTTTAATCTTTTTCACATTAAGCTGCAGATGATTCTGCTCGCACCATGTGACAAAGACCAAGGTTTTAGATGCGGTTGGAGTAAAGCCTTCGGGACCTTCAATTGCTGATGTTCTTGGGCACGAACAGAGGGTCAGAGGCTGACTTTGATTGATTTTAGTTACATGGGACGTATGCAGTGTGAATCAGGGAAAGCTGGAGATGGTGAAAGATGAAATGGAATGCTTGCAAATTGACCTATTGGAATCAGGGAGCTGAAGTGGACTGGTATGGGACACTTCCAATCTGATCAACACTGGATAAACTATGCCAGGAATAACAAGTGCAGGAGAAACAGGGAGAAATAGTGCCACATTCATACTCAAGATGAAACTGGCTGGAGCTGTACTGAAATACAATGCAGTGTGCGATCGCCTAATCTCAATTCGTCTATGAGGAAGGCCTATCAACATTACCATTGTACAAACATATGCACCAACAACAGACACAGAGAAAGATGAAGTAGATCAGTTCGATGAGCAAGTGCAGGCTGATCTTGATGGAACATGAAAACAAGAAATACTGTTAGTTATGGAGATTGGCACGAAAAAGTTGGGCATGGAAAGGATAGTCAAGAAGTCAATAAATATGGACTGGGTACCAGAAATAATGCTGGACAATGTTTAGTCGACTTCAGCAAATCCAACAACTTGTTCATCTCAAGCCCTTTTTTCCAACGACAAAAGCGCAGACTGTGTACACTTGGACCTCTCCCAACGGATTACACAGAAATCAAATAGATTATATCTGCGGAGGTTAGTGATGGAAAAGTTCTATGATATTGACAAAAACAAAACTTGGAGCTGACTGTGGCTCAGAACACCAACTACTAATATACAAGCTCAAAGTAAAGTTGAGGAAGCACAAGCCTTTCACCAGACTGCCAAAATATGATCTTCAAAATATTCCACCAGAACTCAAAGATGGCCCAAACAATCATTTTGCTGCTCTAAACACAACCAATAGGACACCAGATGGATCGTGGGAAAGTATCAAGAATGCTGTAAATGAGGAGTGTGGAAAGACTCTGCATACAGCGAAAACACAGAATGGACCAAAACGGATGAGTGAAGCAACTCTGAAAATCGCACAGGAAAGAAGGGAAGTTAAAGTTAAGGGGAAAGAGGTAGCAATTGCAGTAATCAATTAAGCTTTCTAACATTCTGCTAGGTGAGACAAAGAAAGCTATCACAATAGCATGTGTGAAGAAGTAGAAACGGAAAATAAGAAAGGAATGACAAGATCAGTCTTCTTAAAGCTACTGAAGAGAAAATTCCAGCCTCGCATGGGAATGCTGAAAGAGGCGCAAGGTGCCATGCTGAATGAATCTGGGATGATCAAACAATGATGGAAAGAATACTGAGAGTCTTACAGCAGAAAGATCTACTGGATCAGGAGTACCATCCTTCATCTTACAATGAGGAGCCGGAGGTAAGGAAGGAAGAAGTTGAAGCAGTATTGAAAGCCCTACCAAAGAACAAAGCCCCTGGCGTTGATGCAATTCCAATCGGAATACCACAGCGATCAGATGCAGCTGTTGTGGTACTGACAACACTCCATCAGCTGATCTGGAAGACGACATCATGGCCAAGCAAACGGACAAAATCAGTGTTTTTACCAATACTGGTGAGTGTACAATTGCCCTCATTCCTCACACCAGCAAAATTTCACTAAATCATTCAGAAAAGACTTCAACTTTATTTAGAGTTCCTGAAGTGCAAACTGTTGTGGTCCGGTCCGGAGCCCGCATTCCAGTTCTTGATCTGGTCCACGGACTCCAGACTCCGGGTCTAGTAGCCATCCCTCCTTTCACCCTTGAGCCCAACTAGTCACACCTGTGGATCATCGTGGCTTGTTTGGACTCAGGGAGGCACACCTGATGCCCGTCGGCTGGCGGTGTATATAGGGGGCTCTGGGACTGAGTGGAGTTGGGGGGGTTGTCCTGTTTATCCTGCCCATCTCGGGTGGCTTACTTACCCTGTTCCTCTGGTTGCCCTGGCTTGGAGTTCCCCTTGTTAAAGATGAGTCCTTCGAGTAAGTCTGGCAGTCACCCTGGACCTAGTTCCCTTCCTATTGCTTGCCTCTGTTGGGCAAGTCTGGCTGGACTGCTGTTGTCTGGTGGGTGGACTCTGCCCCTTTCCATCCCTCACTGCTGATGGGTTGTGCCCCACAACCTACCCAGGTGCCCTGCGACCTGCTCAGGCCCCCGTGTTCCTGCCTGGGAGGTCCAGGCCCTGCCTAGGAGTTATGCGGCCTGTCCAGTGAACTAGGCCCTGTCTGAACTCCAGGATCTTGCCTTGCCTGAGCTCTGGGACCCTTCTGTCTGCCTGAACTCTAAGACTCTCTTGGAACCCCAGCATCACCTTGAACCTCACGTCCCTCACGCACACCACGGTCTCCACATCTTGTGTCTCATTTAGTTGTTCCCGTCCTGCCCCTAGTACTTCAGTGCCTGCATCCTGCACCTGGGTCCAGCCTCCTGTCCCCTTATGACACAAACAGGTTTCAGGAAAGGGAGGGGAACAAGAGACATCATTGCAGATGTGAGATGGATTCTTGAGAAGACAAAAGAACACCCAAATGACATCTATATGTGTTTTATTGACTACAGCAAGGCTTTTGACTGAGTTGATCATGCCAAACTATGGATCAGATTAGCACACATGGTTGTACCAGAACATTTGAACGTCCTTATGTGCAATCTTTATACATGTCAGGAAGCAGCAGTTTGAAAGGAACAAGGAGAAACAGAATGGTCAGCATCTGCAAAGGGGTTTGTCAAGGCTGCATTCTCTCTCCCTGCCTGTCTAATCTGTATGCCGAACAAATCTTCAGAGAAGCAGAAGTGTATGAGAACAATTGAGGGGTGAGAATTGGTGACGGAATCATCAGTAACCTTTGTTATGCTGATGACATGACAATATTGGCTGAAAACGAAGAAGATCTGAAGCAACTGCTCACCAGCATCAGGGAACCTGGCCTTAAGTTGGGTCTGCACCTTAACCTGAAGAAGACTAAGATTATGACAAATGGCAGCACAACCAATTTCAATCTTGCTGGAGAGGAAATTGAAGTGGTTGACAGTTTCAACTGACTTAGATCGATGGTTAACACCAAAGCGGAAAGCAGTCAAGAAATCCAACAAAGAATCACCCTTGGCAGAGCAGCCATGAAGAATTTAGAGAAGATCTTTGGAACAGGAATCTATCTCTACATACAAAAATCTGATTCGTGTAGGTGATGGTGTTCTCAACAACATTATATAGATGCAATAGTTGGATGGTGAAGGAGGAGGACAGGAAGCACATCAATGCCTTTGAACCGTGGTGCTGGAGAAGAATACTACTCATCTCATGGACCTCTCACAGAATCTGTCCTCAACAAGATTAGAAGAAGTCTCTCCCTGGAGGCTCATGTGACAAGACTGCCCCTATCAGTCTTTGGGCACATCATGTGAAGAAACAGCCCCCTGGAAAAGGACGTCATGCTTGGTGAGGTGAAAGCACCACGGAAGGCCACCAATCAGAAGAACGGACACATTTAGGATAGCTATGAACTCAACACTATCAACAATGAGCTGCCTTTGTGAGGATCAAAACTCGTTTAGGGGATCTATCCATAGGGTCACCATGAGTCAATGAAGACTCGTTGGCACGTAACAAGGATGGACTGAGATGTAGATAAGGTGGTACAGAAATGTAAGCCATTTTGTTTAAACAGCCTAAGCTAACTTGCAGGAACGCAATTGGAGACTATTTGCCAAAGGAAGCTTCCAGACAGAGGTTGTTCAAATTGTTGGATAGAAAACATAGGACATATACTAGAACATAGAACAGTACAGGCCCTTCAGCCCACAATGTTGTGCTGATCCTTTAACCTTCTCTAAGCTCAACCTAACCCTTCCCTCCCACATGGCACTCCATCCATTTGCCTATCTAACAGTCTCTTTAATGTCCCTAATGTACCTGCCTCCACAACCTACCCAGCAGTGCACATACCACAACTCTGTAAAAATTCTGCCAGAATTTGCCCCTGTGCTTTCCCGAATGGGTCATCGCTTTAGGCCGTCCTGGAAAAGAAGGTGCTGTATATCCATTCAGTGTATGCCTCATATCATCTTGTACACCCCAGTAAAGTCTCCTCTCATTCTCCTTCACCTGAAAGAGTAAAGCCCTGGCTCACTCTCCCTGTCTTCATTAGACATGCTCTCCAATCCAGGCAGCATCCTGGTAAATCTAAGGAACATGAGAAGTGAGGGCTGGGAAGGTTTAAGAGGTAGGATTCCAGCGTCTAGGGTCTAGGCAGCTGAAGAGACAATGCTATAAATAGTGCATGGGTTTTAACCGCTGTGCACTCCATCTTCCACGCCAGCCCACACAAATTCATCACCTCATTGTAGAGGGCACTTCGGAACAGCTCTTGGGTGACACCAGAAATATGTGGAAAAATTCCAGGATAGTTTTGCTGTTGTCAATTATCCTCCACATGGTTCAGTGCTCTCTTTTCATCCAGATAACTTGAAATCTTCCTTTCGTTCTTTCCCTCTTAGCTTCCAGACAAGAACTACTCCTTACAGCACAGTAGCAAAGACTGTAAGATACAGGAGCAGATTTAGGCCATTCGGCCCATTCCATCATGGCTGATTTATTATCCCCCCTCAACCTCACTCTCCTGCCTTCTCCATGTAACCTTTGACACCTCTACGAATGAAGAACAGATCAACATTTGCTTTAAATATGTCCAAAGTCTCGGCTTCCACAGCCATCTGTGGCAAAGAATTCCACAGATTCACCACCATTTAACGAAAGAAATTCCTCCTTAACTCTGTTCCCTAGGGATGTCCTTCGATTCTGAGTCTGTGCCCTCTGGTCCAGGACACCCATCATAAGGAACATCCTCTTTATACCCTCTCTATCTTTGCCTCTCAGTACTGGATAGGTTTCAATGAGATCCCCCCTCCCCCTTTCTTCTAAACTCCAGTGAGTACAGGCCCAGAGACATCAAAAGCTTCTCATATGTTAATCGATTCATTCCTCGAATCATTCTTGTAAACTTCCTCTGGACACTCTTCAATGCCATCACATCCTTTTCTTAGATAAGCAGCCCAATCTGCTCACAATGCTCCAAGTGCAGTCTGACCAATGCCTTATAAAGCCTCAGCATTACATCCTTGCTCTTATATTCTGGTCCTCTCGAAATGAATGTTAACATTTGCCTTCCTTCCCACCAACTCAACCTGCGAGTTAACCTTTAGGGAATCCTGCACACTAGGAATGTGGGAAGAATCCAGAGCACCCAGAGGAAACTCGCACAGTTCTGAGGAGAGGAGAATATATAAATGCCTTACAGACAGAGGCAGGATTGAACCTGTGTCACTGGCACTGTAAAGCATTACAATAGAATTTAGAATTTATTTAAATCTTACACCCAGCCCACAATGTGAGGGAGTTCAGCTGTGAGTCTGTCACAATGTACAGACATGTGTATTTAAAAGTCTAATGGCTTGTCGAAAGAAGCTGCCCCGTAGCCTGTTAACTCTGGCTTTATTTAATGCTGCAGTACCATTTCCCAGACAGAAGCAGCTGAAACAGTTCATGGTTGGGGTGACTGGTGTCCCTGATGATCTTCCAGGCCTTCTTAACCCACCTGCTGCTGTAAATGCCCTCAATGGAGGGAAGTTCACATCCACAGATGTGCTGAGCTGTCTGTACCCCCCTCCGCAGTGCCCAGCGATCAAGGTTGGTGCAGTTCCCGCACCAGGCGGTGATACAGCCAGTCAGGATGCTCTCAATGGTGCCCCTATAGAAGGTCCTGAGGATTTGTGGGCTCATGCCGAACTTCTTCAGTCGGCTGAGGTGGAAGAGAAACTGTTTTGCTTTTTTTGCCTCAAAGCCGGTGTGTACAGTCCAGCTGAGATCATCGGTGATGTGTATACTGAGGAACTTGAAACTACTCACCCTCTCAACTGCTGTCCCACTGATGTTGATCGGGCCGAGCCCCTCTCCGTTCCTCCTGTAATCCACAATCAGCTCTTTTGTTTTTTGAACTTTGATAGAGAGGTTGTTATCCTGGCACCACTGTGTCAGGGTGTCAACCTCCCCTCTGTGGGCTGAATCGTCACTGCTAGAAATAAGGCCGATCAGAGTCATGCCATCTGTGAATTTGATTGGCGGATTGGAGCTGTGCGTGGCAGCGCAGTCATAGCTGTAGAGGAGGAAAGCCAGGACACAATACTGGGGGCACTTGTGTTGAGGGTCAGAGGGCAGAGGTGAGGGTGCCCACTCTTCCCACCTGCTGGTAATCTGACAGGAAGTCCAGGATCCAGCTGCACAAGGCGGGGTGCAGGCCGAGGTCTCTGAGCTTCCTGTCAAGTCTGGTGGGAATTATGGTGTTGAATGCTGAACTGTAGTCCAGGAACAGCATTCTCACATAAACATGCCTCTTCTCCAGGTGAGTGAGGACGGTGTGTAGTGCTGTGGCTATGGCGTCATCGGTAGACCAGTTCCGTCAGTAGGCGAATTGTAGGGGGTCCAGTGTGGGTGGTAGCATGCTGCAGATGTAATCTTTAATCAGCCTCTCAAAGCATTTGCTTATAATTGAGGTGAGTGCGACAGGACGGCAATCATTCAGGCATGTTACCTTGGAAACCACCACACCACTGTGCCACAGATTTAACCTGTGACTGTAATGGCTACTCAGTATAGTATCCTCACTTTCAGTGCAAAGGATATTTGACGGGCAGTAAATGAAACACAAATAGATGCTAGTTTATGTAGGAAACTCCAGAAAGAACAGGAGCAAGCCATTTAGCCCTTCATGCCTGCTCCATCATTCAGAAGGTCACAGCCAACCTTTTACCTCAGTGACAGCCTGGTATAGAGGGTCCAATACACACGATCACAGGAGGGTGAAGAGGGCTTTAAACCCATCCAGCTCCATCATGGGCATAACCCTGCCCACCATCAAGGACATTGACTGGCTGCATCACTGCCTGGTATGGAAACTACTTCCCTCAATCGCAGCACTCTGCAGAGAGTGATGCGAACAGCTCAGCGCACCTGTGGATGTGAACTTCCCACTATTCAGGATATTTACAGAGACAGGTGTGTAAAAAGGGCCCGAAGGATCATTGGGAACCCGAATCACCCCAACCACAAAGTGTTCCAGCTGTTACCATCGGAGAAACGGTACCACAGCATAAAAGCCTTGACCAACAGGCTCTGGGACAGCTTCTTCCAGCAGGCCATCAGACTGATTAATTCACACTGATACAACTGTATTTCTGATATATTGACTGTCCTGTTATACATACCATTTATTACAAATTACTATAAATTGCACATTGCACATTTAGACAGAGACGTAACCTAAAAAAATTACTCCTCATGCATATGAAGGATGTAAGAATTAAGATCAATTCAATTCAATTCTTGAAAAGGCCAGCTGGAGTAGTGGAGAAGTGACAGAAACAGGTTGTGGGTCAGGGCGAATGGATTATGCAGCTCAAGTGCCGGGCTGTCTTTGAAAGACGTGACACATCTAAACCACAAGACCTTTGTGGTGTTCAAAATGTGCCAGAGTGGAGGGGGGTTATAAAATTAACCTCTGTTTGAGGAACATTTCAAGGGCAAGAATGAGGTGACAGAGCTTGTTTCACAAGGCGGGTATGAGCGGGTCATTGGATTCCTGGTTCCTATTTATGGATCTATCAGTGGTGACATAAATCAAGGTGACAGCCTCCACAGCTGCCCCAGAGCGGACAGAAAGAGAGAAGTCCTGCCAAGTGATTTATGTCCTGTCCCAGAAGAGACCATCTTCCAATTAACAGGAATGTAGAGGAGCTGCACGTCTGACTTTCGGTTCTGGAGACCACTAATGTCACAGGAAAAATCAGACACAGTATGGGTGACTGCTTGATGCACTTGGAGTACCATGCCTTCTTTTGGTTGCCTGCTGTAGGAAAGATCTTATTAAGCAAGAAAGAGTGGAGAAAAAATTAATCAATATGTTGCCTGGACTTAGGAGCCTGAGATACAAGGAGAGGTTGTGTAGACTAGGGCCTTATTCCCTAATGCACAGGAGACTGAGAGTGAGTTGATAGGCTCAGGCTCATTGTCATTCAACAGTGCACAGGTACACCGTCAAACAAATCAACGTTCCCCCGGATCAAGGCACACATCATGGTACACAACTCACACACAACACAAAGGTAAAATATCAGCACAGATAAATCGATCAATAAGTTACATTTATGACACAAATCAAAAAGTGAAGAGTATACACAACTGTCTCTTCATACGTGATGAGACCTGGATGGTGGCAGGAAGTTCAGTCGCCTCCTGACCCGGGGAAGAAGCTGTTTTCTACCCTGATAATGCTCCTGCCTGATTAGAGGGACACATTAGATCATGAGGAGTATAGACAGGATGAAAACACATAGTCTTTTTACCCAGGGAGGGGATGCTAACAACAAGAAGGCATGGGTTTAAGATCAGAGGCAAATGATTTAAAAGGAACATCAGAGACAACTTCTTTTCACAAAGGGTGGTGTGTATTTGGAATGAGCTACCACAAACATTGGTTGAGGGGGTCAAATGAGGTACATTATTAAAAAAAACTAGTTGCCCTTTGGGCTGGCCAGTGGCATCAACACCGGACCTGGATCCAACAGGATACTAGCAGGACTGGACGGGCTGGAACTGTTTTCCCAGGAGTGAAGGGGTCTTAGGGGTGACCTTATAGAAGTTTATAAAACCATTATGGACATAGAAAGGTTAGATAGTCACTGTCTTTTTTTCCCAGGGTAGGGGAATCAAAATATAGATGACAGGGGAAATATTTAGAAAAAGATCCGAGGGGCAAATATTTCCTCACGGAGGGAGGTGCATAAATGGAACGAGATACCAGAGGAAGTGGTAGAGGCAGGTGCAATTATACTGGGGTGGCATGGTATGTAACGGATGGCATAATGCTTGACAGCACCCTTCATTGCTGTCTGTGAGGAGTCTGCACGTTCTCCCCGTGACCATGTGGGTTTCCTCTAGGTATTCCGGTTTCCTCCCACATCACAAACAGTTATAGGTTAGGGTTTGTGAGTTGTGGCATGTTATGTTGGCACCAGAAGTGTGGGACATATGTGGGCTGCCCCCAGCAAAATCCTCGCGATGGTTATTGTTGCAATCAAAGCATTTCACTCCAGGCTTCAATGTTTCAATGCACATGTGGCAAATAAAGCAAGTCTTTAGACAGTCCTTTCCCCAGGGCAGGGGACTCCAAAACCAGAGGGAATTTAAAGATTTAAAGGAAGAGTGGGAAGATTTAAAGGGGATCTGAGGGGCAACATTTTCACACAGTGGCTGGTGGGTGTATGGAACGAGCTGTCAGAGGAAGTGGCAGAAGTGGGACTAATTATGACATTTAAAAGACATTAGGATGGGTATGTGGAGAAGAAGGCATTAGCAGGATATGGGCCACATATAGGCTCAGGTTGGCACTTCGGTCAGTATGGATGATCTGGACTGAAGGGCTTGTTTCTTTGCTGTATAGCTCTACAATACTATCCCAATTAAGCTTAATTTGAGATTGAGGATTAGCACCTTACCTTGGGACTGGGCATGTACAATCCTCAGGATTCAACACTCCATTCAACAATTTCATATTAACAACTGACCAATTCTGGTGAAAGGTAGAGCATAGTACAGAGAATATGGAACAGCACAGCACCCTATGGCCCAATATGTTGTGCCAACCTTTTAACCTACTCCGAGATCAATCTAACATCTCCCTCCCAAATAGCCATAAACACAAAATGCTGAAGGAACTCAGCAGGCCAGGCAGCATCTATGGAAAACAGTACAGACAATGTTTCAGGCTGAGACCCTTCATCAGGACTGAGAAGAACGATGAAAAGTCTGGGTGAGGAAGTGGGGAAGAGGGGAGGAAGAACCACAAGATGATAGGTGAAGCCGGGAGGCGGAGCGGTGAAGTTAAGAGCTGATTGGTGAGAGAGATCCAGGGCTGGAGATAGAAGGCCATGGACGAAAGGAGAAGGGGAGGAGATAAGGTGAGCGACAAATAGGAGTGGGGGTTAGTGAAGGAGATGGTGGGTGGAACATTATCAGAAGCTTAAGAAATCAATGTTCGTGCCATCAGGTTGGAGCTACCCAGAGGGAATATAAGGTGTTGTTCCTCCAACCTCAGTGTGGCCTCATTGTGACAGTAGGGAGGGTCATGGATAGATATGTTGGAATGGGAATGGGGAGTGGAATTAAAGTGGGTGGCCATTGGGAGATCCCACATTTTCTGCCGGATGGAGCATAGGTGATCAACAATTCCCAATCTACGTCAGGTCTCACCGATATACAAGAGGCCACACCAGGAGCACCAGAGTGATCCCTAGAGACTCACAGGTGAAGAGTTGCCTCACCTGGAAGGACTGTTTGGGACCCTGAATGGGAGTGAGGGAGGAGGTGTAGGGGTAAGTGTTGCACTTGTTCCGCTTACAAAATTAAGTGCCAGGAGGGAGATCAGTGGGGAGGGACACATGGACAAGGGATTTGCATTGGGAGCAATCTCTGCAGAAAGCAGAAAGTGGGGAGGGAAAGATGTGCTTGGTAGTGGGATGCCATTGGAGATGGCGGAAGTTACAGAGAATTATATGCTGGATGTGGAGACTGGTGGAGTGGTAGGTGAGGACAAACATAGAAACATAGAAAACCTACAGCACAATACAGGCCCGTTGGCCCACAAAGCTGTGCCGAACATGTCCCAACCTCAGAAATTACTAGGCTTACCTATAGCCCTCTATTTTACTAAGCCCCATGTACCTATCTAAAAGCCTCTTAAAAGACCCTATCGTATCCACCTCCTCTACCGTCACCGGCAGCCCATTCCACACACTCACCACTCTCTGTGTAAAAAAACTTACCCGTGACATCTCCTCTGTACCTACTTCCAAGCACCTTAAAACTGTGCCCTCTCGTGCTAGTCATCTCAGCCCTGGGAAAAAGCCTCTGACTATCCACACGATTAATGCCTCTCATCATCTTGTACACCTCTATCAGGTCACCTCTCATTCTCCTTCAGTCCAAGGAGAAAAGGCCAATTTCACTCAACCTATTCTCATAAGGCATGCTCTCCAATTCAGGCAACATCCTTGTAAATCTCCTCTGCACCCTTTCTATGGTTTCCACATCCTTCCTGTAGTGAGGCGACCAGAGCTGAGCCCAGTACTTCAAGTGGGGTCTGACCAGGGTCCTATATAGCTGCAACATTACCTCTCGGCTCTTAAACTCAATCCCACAATTAATAAAGGCCAATACACCGTTTGCCTTCTTAACCACAGAGTCAACCTGCGCGGCTGCTTTGAGCATCCGATGGACTCAGACCCCAAGATCCCTCTGATCTTCCACATTGCCAGGAGCCTTACCATTAATACTATATTCTGCCATCATATTTGACGTACCAAAATGAACCACCTCACACTTATCTGTGTTGAACTCCATCTGCCACTTCTCAGCCCAGTTTTCCATCTTATCACTGTCCCGCTGTAACCTCTGACAGCCCTCCACACCATCCACAACACCTCCAACATTTGTGTCATCAGTAAACTTACTAACCCATCCCTCCACTTCCTCATCCAGGTCATTTATAAAAATCATGAAGAATAAGGGTCCCAGAACAGATCCCTGAGGCACCCCACTGGTGACCGACCTCCATGCAGAATATGACCCATCTATAACCACTCTTTGCCTTCTGTGGGCAAGCCAGTTCTGGATCCACAAAGCAATGTCCCCTTGGATCCCATGCCTCCTTACTTTCGCAATAAGCCTTGCATGGGGTACCTTATCAAATGCCTTGCTGAAATCCATATACACTACATCAACTGCTCTTCCTTGCTCATCAATGTGTTTAGTCACATCCTCAAAAAATTCAAGAGGAACCCTACCCCTGGTGGGGTGGCGGGAGGATGGGTGAACGAAGATGTGCATGAAATGGAAGAGAAGCAGTTGAGGGCAGTGTTGATGCTGAAGGAAGGGATGCCCTCTCCTTTAAACAAGGAAGACATCACCTATGTTCAGGAACAGAAAGCATTACCCTGAGAGCGGATGTGGTGGAGAGGGAGGAATTGAGAGAAGGGGATGGTGTTCTTACAGTTAACAGGGTGGGAAGAGGTATAGTCAAAGTGGCTGTGAGAGACAGTGGGTTTATAAGAGACATCAGTAGATGTACTGTCTCCAGAGACAGGCAGAGTTTAAAACCTCCCATATAGTCCTCCATTTTTCTTTTATCCATGTGCCAGTCTAAGAGTTGCTCCATTGTCTCTAAGATTTCTGTCCCTACCACCAGCCCTGACAGGGTGTTCCACACACCCTCCACTCTGCAAAAATAAACCAACCCCGTGTACTTTCCTGAAATGACTTTTAAATTATGCTCTCTCGTATTAGCCATTTCAGCCCTGGGATAAATGCTCTGGCTGTCCACTCTAACTCTGCCTCTTATCAACTTATACATCTTTGTCATGTCACCTCCCATCCTCTTCACTCGAGAGAGGAAAGAACCAGCTTGTTCAACCTTCTGTTATAAGAAATGTTCACTAATCCAGGTAAATCCCCTCTGCATCTTCTCTCAAGCCTCCACATCCTTCCTATTAGTTATCTTTTCCACATTTTTCACGATATTCAAACATTCTAATGTCTCTCCCTAATTTATTATGGTCAATTTCCAGTGTCCAATTAAACCTAATGGAGCACCAAGAGGAAATCCATACAATCACAGGGAGAACATGCAAACTCCACACAGACAGCGGCTGAAGTCATGCTTGTACCTGGATGTCTTGTACTGTGAGGCAGAAGCTTTACAGACTGTGTCACTGTGAGGGAGCAAGTCTACGGGACAGTGTAATCACTTAAAGAGTTGAACTGCATGTGCATGTAACGAGAGCTGTATAGCTCATTTCCTTCTTCCTTAGGCCACAAACGTATCAATCACCCCTGCTGTGGACTCTTTCTGGAGGTCCAAGATCTGCATGCTGCACGACTGCTGGAATAAGTGTGTAAATGTAGGAGGGGACTATGTTGAAAAATAAATGTGCTAGGTTTTCTAAAATTGACTCCTTCTACCTTAGTACACAAATTTATCAATCACCCCCTGTACTTATAAGTAGACAAAGTGCAAGAGGAACTCCACTGGTCACCTATGAAGGACATTGGACACATTTTGGGCTGAGACGCTTCATCAGGAACAAAATAACGACCTATGGCTCCCTATGGCTGCGTGGGTTTCCTCCGGGTGCTCTGGTTTTCTCCCACATTCCAAAGACACACTGGTTAGTAGGTTAATTGACTGCATGGGTGTAATTAGACGGTGTGGGCTCTTTGGGTTGTATCTCTAAATAAATAAAGTAGAATAAAATTAAAATATTCCTGCTACCAAACCAGATAAATTCAATGGAGAGAACACTTCTGATATATTCCATCTGGAATATGCATCATTTCAAAATTGGGCACCATGGTAACACAGCATTTAGTTCAAGGCAATTCAAGCTTGGGGCGTCGGACTCCGGAGTTTAATTCCGGTGCCGTCTGTAAGGAGTCTGTCTGTTCTCCCCGTGACCACGCGGTGCCGTCTGTAAGGAGTCTGTCTGTTCTCCCCGTGACCACGCGGTGTCGTCTGTAAGGAGTCTGTCTGTTCTCCCCGTGACCACGCGGTGTCGTCTGTAAGGAGTCTGTCTGTTCTCCCTGTGACCATGCGATGCCGTCTGTAAGGAGTCTGTCTGTTCTCCCCGTTACCACGCAGTGCCATCTGTAAGGAGTCTGTCTGTTCTCCCCGTGACCATGCGGTGCCGTCTGTAAGGAGTCTGTCTGTTCTTCCCGTGACCCTGCGATGCCGTCTGTAAGGAGTCTGTCAGATCTCCCCGTGACCATGTGGTGCCGTCTGTAAGGAGTCTGTCTGTTCTCCCCGTGACCACGTGGTGCCAACTGTAAGGAGTCTGTCTATTCTCTCTTTGACCATGCGGTGCCGTCTGTAAGGAGTCTGTCTGTTCTCCCCGCTACCACGCGGTGCCGTCTGTAAGGAGTCTGTCTGTTCTCCCATTGACCATGCGGTGCCGTCTGTAAGGAGTCTGTCTGTTCTCCCCGTGACCCTGCGATGCCATCTGTAAGGAGTCTGTCTGTTCTCCCCGCTACCACGCGGTGCCGTCTGTAAGGAGTCTGCCTATTATCTCTTTGACCATGCGGTGCCGTCTGTAAGGAGTCTGTCTGTTCTCCCCGCTACCACGCGGTGCCGTCTGTAAGGAGTCTGTCTGTTCTCCCATTGACCATGCGGTGCCGTCTGTAAGGAGTCTGTCTGTTCTCCCCGCTACCACGCGGTGCCGTCTGTAAGGAGTCTGTCTATTATCTCTTTGACCATGCGGTGCCGTCTGTAAGGAGTCTGTCTGTTCTCCCCGCTACCACGCGGTGCCGTCTGTAAGGAGTCTGTCTGTTCTCCCATTGACCATGCGGTGCCGTCTGTAAGGAGTCTGTCTGTTCTCCCATTGACCATGCGGTGCCGTCTGTAAGGAGTCTGTCTGTTCTCCCCGTGACCACGCGGTGTCGTCTGTAAGGAGTCTGTCTGTTCTCCCTGTGACCATGCGATGCCGTCTGTAAGGAGTCTGTCTGTTCTCCCCGTTACCACGCAGTGCCATCTGTAAGGAGTCTGTCTGTTCTCCCCGTGACCATGCGGTGCCGTCTGTAAGGAGTCTGTCTGTTCTTCCCGTGACCCTGCGATGCCGTCTGTAAGGAGTCTGTCTGTTCTCCCCGCTACCACGCGGTGCCGTCTGTAAGGAGTCTGTCTGTTCTCCCATTGACCATGCGGTGCCGTCTGTAAGGAGTCTGTCTGTTCTCCCCGTGACCCTGCGATGCCATCTGTAAGGAGTCTGTCTGTTCTCCCCGCTACCACGCGGTGCCGTCTGTAAGGAGTCTGCCTATTATCTCTTTGACCATGCGGTGCCGTCTGTAAGGAGTCTGTCTGTTCTCCCCGCTACCACGCGGTGCCGTCTGTAAGGAGTCTGTCTGTTCTCCCATTGACCATGCGGTGCCGTCTGTAAGGAGTCTGTCTGTTCTCCCCGCTACCACGCGGTGCCGTCTGTAAGGAGTCTGTCTATTATCTCTTTGACCATGCGGTGCCGTCTGTAAGGAGTCTGTCTGTTCTCCCCGCTACCACGCGGTGCCGTCTGTAAGGAGTCTGTCTGTTCTCCCATTGACCATGCGGTGCCGTCTGTAAGGAGTCTGTCTGTTCTCCCATTGACCATGCGGTGCCGTCTGTAAGGAGTCTGTCTGTTCTCCCCGTGACCACGCGGTGTCGTCTGTAAGGAGTCTGTCTGTTCTCCCTGTGACCATGCGATGCCGTCTGTAAGGAGTCTGTCTGTTCTCCCCGTTACCACGCAGTGCCATCTGTAAGGAGTCTGTCTGTTCTCCCCGTGACCATGCGGTGCCGTCTGTAAGGAGTCTGTCTGTTCTTCCCGTGACCCTGCGATGCCGTCTGTAAGGAGTCTGTCAGATCTCCCCGTGACCACGTGGTGCCAACTGTAAGGAGTCTGTCTATTCTCTCTTTGACCATGCGGTGCCGTCTGTAAGGAGTCTGTCTGTTCTCCCCGCTACCACGCGGTGCCGTCTGTAAGGAGTCTGTCTGTTCTCCCATTGACCATGCGGTGCCGTCTGTAAGGAGTCTGTCTGTTCTCCCCGTGACCCTGCGATGCCATCTGTAAGGAGTCTGTCTGTTCTCCCCGCTACCACGCGGTGCCGTCTGTAAGGAGTCTGTCTATTATCTCTTTGACCATGCGGTGCCGTCTGTAAGGAGTCTGTCTGTTCTCCCCGCTACCACGCGGTGCCGTCTGTAAGGAGTCTGTCTGTTCTCCCATTGACCATGCGGTGCCGTCTGTAAGGAGTCTGTCTGTTCTCCCCGCTACCACGCGGTGCCGTCTGTAAGGAGTCTGTCTGTTCTCCCATTGACCATGCGGTGCCGTCTGTAAGGAGTCTGTCTGTTCTCCCCGTGACCCTGCGATGCCGTCTGTAAGGAGTCTGTCTGTTCTCCCCGTGACCCTGCGATGCCGTCTGTAAGGAGTCTGTCTGTTCTCCCATTGACCATGCGGTGCCGTCTGTAAGGAGTCTGTCTGTTCTCCCCGTGACCCTGCGGTGTCGTCTGTAAGGAGTCTGTCTGTTCTCCCTGTGACCATGTGGTGCCGTCTGTAAGGAGTCTGTCTGTTCTCCCTGTGACCATGTGGTGCCGTCTGTAAGGAGTCTATCTCTTCTTCCCTGTGCACACGTGGTGCCATCTGTAAGGAGTCTGTCTGTTCTCCCCTTGACCATGCGGTGCCGTCTGTAAGGAGTCTGTCTGTTCTCCCCGTGACCCTGCGGTGTCGTCTGTAAGGAGTCTGTCTGTTCTCCCCGTGACCATGTGGTGCCATCTGTAAGGAGTCTGTCTGTTCTCCCCTTGACCATGCGGTGCCGTCTGTAAGGAGTCTGTCTGTTCTCCCCGTGACCCTGCGGTGTCGTCTGTAAGGAGTCTGTCTGTTCTCCCCGTGACCATGTGGTGCCGTCTGTAAGGAGTCTGTCTGTTCTCCCCGTGACCATGCGGTGCCGTCTGTAACGAGTCTGTCTGTTCTCCCCGTGACCCTGCGGTGTCGTCTGTAAGAAGTCTGTCTGTTCTCCCCGTGACCCTGTGGTGCCGTCTGTAAGGAGTCTGTCTGTTCTCCCCGTGACCCTGCGGTGTCATCTGTAAGGAGTCTGTCTGTTCTCCCCGTGACAATGTGGTGCCGTCTGTAACGAGTCTGTCTGTTCTCCCCGTGACCCTGCGGTGTCGTCTGTAAGAAGTCTGTCTGTTCTCCCCGTGACCCTGTGGTGCCGTCTGTAAGGAGTCTGTCTGTTCTCCCCGTGACCCTGCGGTGTCATCTGTAAGGAGTCTGTCTGTTCTCCCCGTGACAATGTGGTGCCGTCTATAAGGAGTCTGTCTGTTCTCCCCGTGACCCTGCGGTGCCGTCTGTAAGGAGTCTGTCTGTTCTCCCCTTGACCATGTGGTGCTGTCTGTAAGGAGTCTGTCTGTTCTCCCCGTTACCCTGCGGTATCGTCTGTAAGGAGTCTGTCTGTTCTCCCCATGACAATGCGGTGCTGTCTGTAAGGAGTCTGTCTGTTCTCCCCTTGACAATGTGGTGCCGTCTGTAAGGAGTCTGTCTGTTCTCCCCTTGACAATGCGGTGCCGCCTGTAAGGAGTCTGTCTGTTCTCCCCGTGACCATGCGGGGCTGTCTGTAAGGAGTCTGTCTGTTCTCCCCGTTACCACGCGGTGCCGTCTGTAAGGAGTCTGTCTGTTCTCCCCGTTACCATGCGGTGCCGTCTGTAAGGAGTCTGTCTGTTCTCCCCTTGACAATGTGGTGCCGTCTGTAAGGAGTCTGTCTGATCTGCCTGTGACCATGTGGTGCCGTCTGTAAGGAGTCTGTCTGTTCTCCCCTTGACAATGTGGTGCCGTCTGTAAGGAGTCTGTCTGTTCTCCCCGTGACCACGTGGGGCTGTCTGTAAGGAGTCTGTCTGTTCTCCCCTTGACAATGTGGTGCCGTCTGTAAGGAGTCTGTCTGTTCTCCCCTTGACAATGTGGTGCCGTCTGTAAGGAGTCTGTCTGTTCTCCCCGTGACCATGTGGGGCTGTCTGTAAGGAGTCTGTCTGTTCTCCCCGTGACCATGTGGGGCTGTCTGTAAGGAGTCTGTCTGTTCTCCCCGTGACCATGTGGTGCCGTCTGTAAGGAGTCTGTCTGTTCTCCCCGTGACCATGCGGGGCTGTCTGTAAGGAGTCTGTCTGTTCTCCCCTTGACAATGTGGTGCCGCCTGTAAGGAGTCTGTCTGTTCTCCCCGTGACCATGTGGTGCTGTCTGTATGGAGTATGTCTGTTCTCCCCGTGACCATGCGGTGCCGTCTGTAACGAGTCTGTCTGTTCTCCCCTTGTCAATTCGTTGCTGTCTGTAAGGAGTCTGTCTGTTCTCCCCGTGACCACGCAGTGTCGTCTGTAAGGAGTCTGTCTGTTCTCCCCTTGACAATGTGGTGCCGTCTGTAAGGAGTCTGTCTGTTCTCCCCGTGACCATGTGGTGCCGTCTGTAAGGAGTCTGTCTGTTCTCCCCGTGACCATGTGGTGCCGTCTGTAAGGAGTCTGTCTGTTCTCCCCGTGACCACGCAGTGTCATCTGTAAGGAGTCTGTCTGTTCTCGCCTTGACCATGCGGTGCCGTCTGTAAGGAGTCTGTCTGTTCTCCCCTTGACCATGCGGTGCCGTCTGTAAGGAGTCTATCTGTTCTCCCCGTGACCGTGCAGTGCCATCTGTACATTCTCCCCGTGACCATGTGGGGTTCACCTCGGTGCTCCAGATTCCTCCCACCATCCGGTTAGTAGAATGTTTATTCATTGTAAATCGTCCTGTAATCAGTTTAGCGTTAAATCTGTGGGTTGCTGGAGGGTGCAGGTTCTTGGACTGGAAGAGCCTGTTCTACACTGTATCCCTAAATGAAATAAGTAAAAAGACTGGAGCATTTGAACAGATATTTTGATAGGTGCAAGGACAGGAGTCCCACAGGATATGGGCCAAACACAGGCAAGTGGGACTGGGAGCCTTGGTTGGCATGGATTTGTTGGGCAGAAAAGCCTGTCACCCTGCTGTATTTCTCTACGACTCTATCACTCTAAGTTTTTTTAAAATTTAACTTTAACATGGCATAGTTTGTTTTCGACTTCTTTAGTTTCTGAAAGAATCCACCGCAGACCCATCGCACATTTTACACTTTAGTTCTAGAACTCAAAGTGACTTTAATTGCAACAATTACTGGCAAGGACAGAACCCTCTTCCTGTCATCTTGACCCAGCACTGCATAGCTCGGAGGACTTGATGTCGATGACAGCTGCCTCATGCAGCCAAACTTCTCAATGACCTATTCTTAGATTGCAAGCACCAGATCCCCACTGTGACTGACACTCCTAAGAGACGTGCTCTTGGGCTGTATCAGTTAGCTATTCTACTGCATAAGCAGTAAAAGGCCCAGACGACCACGGTTATCATAGCAACTGTTTCGATACAGCCTGGCACAGTATCGTAGCGGTTAGCGCAACGTTTTACAGCGCCAACTATCACCGATTGGGGTTCCATTCCTGCTGCTGTCTGGAAGGAGTTTGCATGCTCTCCCCATAACCATATATAAAATAAATAAAAGTACTGGAAATGCAGCAGATCAGGTAGCTTCTGACTTCTTTTCCATTAATGCTGCCTGGCTTGCTGAGTTCCTCCAGCATTCTGTGGGTGTTGCTCGAAACTGGAATTGATTTACTATTGCCACATATACCACGACACAGTGAAAAACTTGTCTTGTATGCCGTTCATCAATTCATTACATGGTACTTTGAGGTAGAAGGTAAAACAATAAAAGAATGCAGAATAAAGTGTAACAGATTTAAAGCAGTGCACACAGACAATGAAGTGCAATATCTTAATGTGGTTATGCTCTGAGGCCAAGAATCCATCTTGTCATACTAGGGAACAATTTTATAATATTATCTAGCAGGGAAGAAGCTGTCTTTGAGCCTGGTGATATGTGCTTTCAGGATTTGTACCTTCTGCCTGATGGGAAGGGCAAGAAGAGAGAAGGTCTGGGGTGGGGTGTGGTCTTTAATCATGCTAGCTGCTTTACTGAGGAACAGACAGGACCAGAATTAGGCCATTCAGCCCATCGAGTCTGCTCTGCCATTTCAATATGGCTGATTTATTATCCCTCTCAACCCCATTCACCTGCCTTCTGCCATAACCTTTGACACCCTTACTAATCAAGAACCTATCAACCTTTGCTTTAAATATACCCAATGAAAATACTCAATATACTCATGAGCCCATGGAGGAGAGGTTTGTTTCCGTGATGTGTCCACAGTTCTCTGTGGTCACTGTACAAAGCAGTTGCCATTCCAAACCGTGATGCCTCCAGACAGAGTGCTTTCTACGGTGCTTCAATTAAAAACTGGAGAGGATCATAGCAATTTCTCAAGCCTCTCGAGGAATCAGAGGCACTGGTGTGTTTTCTGGAGCATAACGTCAACATAATTGGACTGGGCATTGTCTTTTCTTGTAAAATTCTGTATTCTTTATTCTTAATTTATATGTAATGCCCTGGGTAAGATTTCTACTGCTATGCTGTGAGGTGTTTTATTTTAGTAGTTTTCTGCGTCCTGCTGGTAAAAGTTTTTGGCTCTGGCTAAAGGTAAGGAGCCATGTTGTCTACCATAGGAAAGTTGTGTCAGCCAATAAGGAGTGGGACGGTGGGAAGTTTTTATGGAGGACAGTAGTCCGGTTTGAGCTCTTTTTGGTGGGAGGTTTGGGGAGAAGAGCACCAGGGAAGACGCCTGGAGGATCCCATCTAAAGGGGAGACCCTTCTGAAGGAGTGCTTCACAAGGCAGAGGATTCCAAGAAGGGAAGTTTTACCTGTGGTTGGTGAGAATAATTCAGCACCATGAGTAAAGCTACTCCCAGCTACTACAGAAATGTCTATGTGCACTTTTAGACTATTTTAGCTGTAATGGACTCAATTATCTTTCTGTTTCTTCCTCTGTTAACTGTTCGATCAAGTTGAAAGTCGGTAAATATATTTTCTTTATAATTTCATGCTGGTGTACGATCTGTCATTTCTGGGCTACCGAGAACTGTGTACGGGCAGTATTTAAACAACATTTGCTCATATCGAGGTTCCTTTAATTGAAACATCCAGTCGTTCCTGTTTGGTTGAACCTCAAATCACAGTGACCCTGGACATGCATTGCTTATGAAAGGTGACCTTCTCACCACTGAGTCACGTGGCTGTTAGCAGAGTTAGTGTGAGAGGGTTGCATATGTTTTTCTTGCAATGCTGCTGCAATTAAGTGTTTCATTGCACCTGTGCATACGTGTACTGGTGCGCGTGACAATAAACTCAACTTTGAAATCTCTGGAATTCTCCTCCCCAGAGTGTCAGGTGTGGAGTACATTTGGGGAGTGTACGGAAAGAGTTAAATTTAATTCCTCCTTGGTACATGCTAAAATAAAATGGAAACTTGTAAGACAAAATGGAGTTAGCCGAGAATGTTGGAATGTGTTGAGAAAGTGAAAAGAATATCGAAGGAATACGAGCCTCACCAGTAGACAATGATGAATATATCTTTGTGTGGGCAGGGTGAGGTCATTGTGAAGCTGCAGGTATAATAAGTGGCAATTTCTTCCTGCATGTGGGAATCTCCTCAGGCTGGGATGTGCGTGATTACTGCTAAGAGTTGAGTACAGAGACAATGTCATAGAGAGAGAGAGAGAGAGACAGCAACTTTAAACTCCTTGGTGTTATCATATCAGAGGATCTGTACTGGGACTAGCACATACTGTAAGTGCCATCACAAAGAAGGCACAACAGCGCCTACTACTTTCTTCATAGTTTATGCCCATTTGCATCACAGCCCGGTATGGAACACCAATTCCCAGGAATGGAAAAGTCTACAGGAAGTGGTGGATACAATCTAGTCTATCCCACCATTGAACACATAAGAAAGCAGCATCCATCATCAAGGACCCTCACCATCCAGACCATGCTCTCTTCTCATTGTTGCCATTGAGAAGAAGTTCCAAGGGCCTTAGGTCCCGCACCACCAGGTTCAGAAATAGTTATTACCCCTCAACCATCAGGCTCTTGAACTATCTAGGATAACAGCACTCACCTCAACGCTGAACTGATTCCACAACCTATGGCCTCACTTTCAAGGACTCTACAACTCATGTTCTCAGTATTATTTATTATCTGTATTTGCGCAGTTTGTCTTCTTTAGGATATTAGTTACTGGTCAGTCTTTGTGTGTCGTTTTTCATTGATTCTATTGTATTTCTTTGTTCTACTGTGAATACCTGCAAGAAAATGAGCTTCAGGGTTGTATATGGTGACATATAAATATTTTGATAAAAAATTTACTTTGAACTTTGGAAGTTTGTCGAATCTGTGGTTCCCTCTGGCATTGTACAGATCTGCTCCATTAAGTGGGATGGTAAGTATTATTTTGTTTTCTGACAATAATCATCTGTTTTTCTTTCTGTATCGTTTGCTTTATATAACCCTAATAAAGTGGTTTCTTGCAGCTTGTACAGTAACATGTGTATAGTGCCTCCTCTGTCTGAAAATGCCCCATTGCTGAATCAGGGCAGAACGTAGAACAAATTTTGAAATATTTTCATTGCAGAGTCATACAGTTATACAGCACTGGTACAGGCCCTTCAGCCCAACAGGTCTGTGCTGACCAAATGCTTACTAATGCTTGCATTTTGTCCATATCCCTATTCGTGTAGCAGTGGACTATGGGAGAAAGGGAAGGTGATAGAGGGAGGGAATGCCCAGGTGTGGTGAAGAGAAGGGGTGAATGGGAAACCAGAATGAGAAATGGAGATGGAGAGAATGGGGAATGAGATAGATGTTATCAGAAGTTAGAGAAATCAATGTTCCTGTGCAGGTTGTGGCTACAAAACTTACTTCATCTCCCCTTCCCCACCCACCCATCTTCCCTTTCACCTGGTCTCACCTATCACCTGTCTGCCAGCTTGTACTCCTCCCCTCCTATCTTCAAATTCAGGATTCTGCCTCCTTCCTTCCCAGTCCTTAAAAAGGGTCTCGGTCTGAAACATCGACTCTCTTTTTTTCATTTCCATACATGCTGCCTGACCTGCTGAGTTCCTACAGCATTTTGTATGTCTTATGTACAAACGTCTGTAAATGTTAACAGACACTTTAAACCTCCTTCCTCTAACCTCAAACCTATGCCGTTCTGTTTCTGATACTCCAACCATGGGAAAAGGATTCTGTTTCTCTTTGAGACACTGGATGAATCACTGGCACACACACCCTCCATTTTGTTGATTCTGGGGAGGCTTCTGATTAAAATTGTTGGCAGTGGCTGCAGAGATTTTGATGTGTTGATGCAAAGCTGGAACTGGAATTGACTTTCACCAAGACGTCAGGCTTCTGAGATCTTGGCCATTTTAGGAATACCTTGTCTTGTTTTCCTGGTCCTTCCTTATCTTCCCTTCTTGGGCTGATGGAGTTGTTTTAACAACATCAGACTTTATTTGATGAAGGCCTTTGGCATGCACACTGATGTCATGCAGTTCTGGTGAACAGCTGTCCAGAGGCTGGAGTCCTGCTCATCACCATGTGGGCTGCTGGGATTGTCGACACGCAGAACATAGGAGAATCTGAATGGAATCCCCAGAATGCTCCAAGGCAGAGATCTAAAGGCCATAGAAAGCCAGAAGACCATGAGACATAGGAGCAGATTTAGGCCATTCAGTCCATCAAGTTTGCTCTATCATTCCATCATGGCTGATTTACTATCCCTTTCAACCCCATTCTCCTGCCTTCGCTACATAACCTTTGACACCCTGCCAAACCAAGAACATATCATAAACCAGAGAAAATCTGCAGATTCTGGAAATCCAGAGTAACACACACAAAATGCTGGAGAAACTCAGCAGGTCAGGCAGCATCCATGGAAAGGCAAAAAAAGAGTTGACGTTTCAGGCAGAGACTCTTCATCAGAGTTAGTAAGCTGTGTGGATGCTCCATTAGCGCCGGATGCCTGGTGGTATTTGTGGGCTCCCCTTAGCGCAATCCTCAGACCGTGCTGGTCGTTGTGCAAGACAAGTCATTTCACTGTATGTTCTGATGTACGTGTGATAAATAATCTTTATTGGAGCTAAGTTGATCAGAGGTATTTGGTGACTGAGCTGGGATTAAGGCACAAATAGAGCCTGCCAATATTCTCCTGCCCCCGCATCCTTGTGACTGGAAAGTCATATGTTTTAATCTGATTTATGTTCTCTGAGCAAACAGATGCCTCAAAAGCAAAGCTCTGCTTTCATTACGGAATTACACGGGCTGCACTCCCTGGTGGTCTGTCGGAGTATTGCATAGACAGTCCCCAAATGAACTTTCCCACTATCAACCCAAAAACAGTCTCCACCAGCCCACCCCACAACTCTGTTTTTCCCTCATCTACGTGCTATCAGGTAGGAGTGACAAAACCTGAACACAAGAGATTCTGCAGATGTGAAAATCCATCTGGGTATCCTTCACCCTGATGACATGAACATTGTTTTCTCTAATTTCCGGTAATTTCTCCCCCCTTTCTTTTCCATTCCCCATTTGGGATCCTCTCTAACCCTGCTCCTTTCCTCTCTTGCCCATCACCTCCTACTGGAGCACCTCCTTTTTTCCCTTTCTCCCATGGTCCACGTTCTTTTTACTTTGAGCTCTCCTCTCAAATCAGATTCCTTCTTCTTCAGCCCTTTACCTATTCCACCTATCTCTTCCCAGCTGCTCACTTCATCACCTCTTCCCCCACCCACCCAGCTTCACCCTCATCTGGTCTCACCTGTCACCTCGTACTCCTTCCTCCACCACCTTCTTTTGTCTTCTTTCCCTATCCTTTCTTGTGTTTGTCTCAGCCAGAAACACCAACTGTTTATTCCCCTCCGTAGTTGCCACCTTATCTGCTGAGTTCCTCCAGCATCTTGTGTGTGTTTCACAGGAACTTGAAGGCCCACACTGAATGTTTTAGGAATAGCTCCTTCTCGTCCACCATCAGATGTCTGAACAGTCTATGAAGCCAAGAGTACAGACAGACAGACAGACAGACAGACAGACAGACATGCTTTATTGATCCCGAGGGAAATTGGGTTTTGTTACAGTCACACCAACCAAGAATAGTGTAGAAATATAGCAATATAAAACCATAAATAATTAAATAATAATAAGCTAATCATGCCAAGTGGAAATGTCCATTCAATGTCCATTTAGGAATCGGATGGCAGAGGGGAAGAAGCTGTTCCTGAATCGCTGAGTGTGTGTCTTCAGGCTTCTGTACTTCCTTCCTGATGGTAACAGTGAGAAAAGGGTGCCCTGGGTGCTGGAGGTCCTTCATAATGGATACTGCCTTTCTGAGACACCGCTCCCTAAAGATGTCCTGGGTACTTTGTAGGCTAGTGTCTAAGATGGAAATGACTAGATTTACAACCCTCTGCAGCTTCTTTTGGTCCTGTGCAGTAGCCCCTTCATACCAGACAGTGATGCAGCCTGTCAGAATGCTCTCCCCAGTACATCTATAGAAGTTTTTGAGTGTATTTGTTGACGCGTCAAATCTCTTCAAACTCCTGATGAAGTATAGTCGCTGTCTTGCCAAGCTATCAGACTCCTCAATCCCCGGAGCCTGGACTGACACCTTTTACTTTTTACGTAGTTCAATCTAGTTTTTGTACTGTGTCATGTAACACCATAGTCCTGAAAAAGTTTCTTATTTTTAATGTGTACTGTACATAGCAGTTATGGTCAAAATGACAATAAAAGTGAGTTGACTTGACTTGACTTTATAGCTGCATCGATATGTTAGGACCACATTAGATCCTCAGAGATCTTGACATCCAGGAACTTGAAACTGTTCACTCTCTCCACTTCTGATCCCTCTACGGGGATTGATATGTGTTCCTACGTCTTTTCCTTCAGGAAGTCCACAATCAGCTCTTTTGTCTTACTGACATTGAGTGCCAGGTTGTTGCTGTAACACCACTCCAGTAGCTGGCATATCTCACTCCTGTATGCTCTCTTGTCACCACCTGAGATTCTACCAACAATGTTTGTATTGTCAGCAAATTTATAGATGGCATTTGAGCTATGCCTAGCTACACAGTCATGGTTATAGAGAGAGTAGAGCAATGGGCTAAGCACACACCCCTGAGGTGCACCAGTATTGATAGTCAGCGAGGAGGAGATATTATCATCATAAATTATGGTCTTCCAGTTAGGAAGTTGAGGATCCAATTGCAGAAGGAGCTACAGAGGTCCAGGTTCTGCAACTTTTCAGTCAGAACTGTGGGAACGATGGTATTAAGTGCTGCTGAGCTATAGTGGTAGAAACTTTGGGGGATATGCAATGGTATTTGGTGCAGGGACACAGCAAAATGGATGCTCAGCAGTCAGGATGGCTCCAATGGGCTGAACTGCCTGATCATTTGTCTTCTGTTTGATTATTATTACCATTTAGAGATTTAAAGATTACCTTTATTGTCACACGTACATTGAAGCTTCAAAACATACAGTGAAATGGGTTTTTTGTGTCAACGATCATCACAGTCTAACAAGGTGCTGGGGGCAGCCCACAAGGGTTGCCATGTTTCAATATAGCACGCCCTCAACTTACTAATCTGTCTGTCTTTGGAATGTGGGAGGAAACACAAATGATCACAGGGAGAATGTACAAACTCTTCACAGACAGCGGCGGATCTGAACCCAGCTCACTGGCACTGTAATGGTGGTAACTCTGTGACATTACTGATTTCCCTTGGACTATCTCAATACACTGATGTGATGAAATTATCCCTATTAATGGCACTGACGATAATAAACTAAATTATCTGTTAGTTGTTTTCCTTTTGTATTACCTCAATATAGTATGTGTGAAATGTTCTGTCTGGATGGCACACAAATGTTACGATATGCATCCGGCAACCATGAATATAGAATTGAGTTGGGGTTTTATAAACAAATTAGTATTTATTAAACTCTGCTAAACAAAAATGGAAAGTAAACAAATGACTAACTTAACCGGAAGTTAACTGCTATATGGCAACTCTGGAACAGTTCTTAAAGTGGTAAATGTAAACACAGTCTTAAATGGGGTAAATACAAAAGTCCAAATGATTTATACAGTCGATTAGGAGAGACTTTCCTGAAATAACGAATTCCTCGACAACATGATGTTACTGCTGATCCCAGCCGAAATATGCCTTGGCCTAAGGATTCGCGATAAAGGAAGTAAAAACAGCTTAAAGGAACTGACCTTTTCCTTGGCAAATAAACCCTTGACAACCCTTTCTACTCTTACAGGTAGGGGTTATCTCACATGCAGGTATTCTTGAACAAAGATTCAATAAGGTCGATTCTGTACTAAACCGCTAAACAACACCAACTTTACTCAATCCTTCGGGTTCCCATATTTCAGTAAAGTCTTCACTCTCCAATACTTTGACTTTAAAATTAAATCAAAGATACATCAAACAAACTGGCAGCGATTAGCGAAACTGCTGGCACAACAATTCTGTACCTTACAGTAGAAAGCAAAACTCCACTTTAAAACGAAACTGCGTCATGAGACTAAATACGCAGCATAACGGAGAAACTGACAAGTTAAACGACGACTCAACACAAAAACTCTTGCGTCACAGCAGGCTTTCCGGTTTTATACCTGTTGAAACATGTCATTACGTGACCTCACACTGGCCGGAAATTACATCACCCCACCAACACAAGACCATTACATCCTGCTCACAAGATACTCAATTTCATCATGGTCATAAGACAGTCACAAGATACCCACGAGGTATGTAACACAAAACAAACAGTTTTCACTGTATCTCAGTATGTGACAGTAATTAACAAACTTCACTCATTTCAAACTAGCAAGACCAGCTCAGCTATGTTTATCTATCTGAGAAAATGGGTGGGGAACTGTATCACTCGTACTCTGTTCCTCCGGCAATGTTGCATTTCAACATCCCGCTCCCACGCACCCTGCAAAATCTGTTATTGCTTTTAACTTGTATTACTGATGTGATGAAATTATCTGTGCGGACAGCAGGCAGAACAAAGCTTTCCACTGTACCTCAGTGCATGTCAACAGTAATAAATGAATTTACAAACATTATTTATTAAACTAATCATCCATCATTAATGAATCTCGCCATCAGGACATGACAATTTCTCATTACTTCAATGGAATCATCTTGACTCTGAACTGAATACACAACCTATAGGCTCACTTTCACAATTCTACAATTCAAGTTTTTAGTATTTATTTATAATTATATTTTTTGTATTTACAGTTTGTTTTCTTTTCTACATTGGTTGTTTGTCAGTCCTTCTGTGAAGTTTCTCAATAATAATGAAGCAGCCTACAGAGAAGAAGGCATCACCCTGACACAGTGGTGTCAAGAAAACAACCTCTCCCTCAATGTTGCAAAAACAAAGGAGCTGGTTGTGGACTACAGGAGGAATGGAGACGGGCTAACCCCTATTGACATCAATGGATCTAGGGTTGAGAGGGTGAACAGCTTTAAGTTCCTCGGCATAAACATCACTGAGGATCTCACGTGGTCTGTACACACCAGCTGGGTGGTGAAAAAGGCACAACAGCGCCTCTTTCACCTCAGACGATTGAAGAAGTTTGGTATGGGACCCCAAATCATAAGAACTTTCTATAGGGGCACAACTGAGAGCATCCTGACTGGCTGCATCACTGCCTGGTATGGGGACTGTACCTCCCTCAATCACTGGACTCTGCAGAGTGGTGTGGACAGCCCAGTGCATCTGTAAATGTGAACTTCCCGTTATTCAGGACATTTACAAAGACAGGTGAGTAAAAATAGGCCCAAAGGATCACTGGGGACCCAAGTCACCCCAACCACAACCTGCTCCAGCTGCTACCTCTGTGAAATGGTACCGCAACATAAAAGCCAGGACCAATAGGCTCCGGGCAGCTTCTCCCACCAGGCCATCAGACTGATTAACTCATGTTGACACAACTGTATTTCTATGTTATATGTGTTATCATGTTGTACATACTATTTATTATAAATTACTGTAAATTGCACATTTAGATAGAGACATAACATATTTACTCCTCATGTATATGAGGGATGAAAGTAATAAAGTCAATTCAATTCAATCCAATCATTCTATTGTATTTCTTTGTTCTACTGTAAATACCTGCAAGAAAATGAACCTCAAGGTTTATATAACCATAGAAAATGGTTCTATATATCTACTTTGATAATAAATTCACTTTTAACTTAACTTTGATCAGGCACAAGGTTCAAAAGGCTGAAGACACACACAACATTTTTGGAAAAGATTCTTCCCCTCCTCTATCAGATTTCTGAATGGACCACAAACCCATGAATACTACCTCACTATTTCGCTTTTTTTCTGCACTACTTATTTTTTATATTTCTTATTGTAATTTGTAGTAATTTAATGCATTTCATTACCTCTGTAATACAACTTCATGACATGTCAGTATTAATAAATGATTCTGGTTTTGAACCATGTCGAAATGCAAGTACAATCAGCCCTCGGACACCAAAAAGTGTGGATGCTCAAGTCCCTTAATTAACCTGTCTCAGTGCAGTGGTCTTTAGGACCCAGTGGAACCCTGGACCTTATTTAACCTGTCTCAGTGTGGTGGACATTAGGACCTGGTGGTACAGCTCTGAATCTGCAGTGTTTATGTTCATGAAAGTAATGACGATCACGATTGAAAATAAAGTGGAAGTAATCAAGCGATCGGAAAGAGGTGAAACGCCATCGGTCATTGGAAAAGCATTAGGCTACAGTCAGTCAATGATCGGCCCAATTTTAATGGAGCATGTGAAAGGCCCTGCCCTGATGAAAGCTACAATTATTACTAAGCAACGCAGTAGTTTAATTATTGAAATACATATGTTTCTTAACTGTTTTATATGCATAGAAAGGTAAACTATATACTATACTGTATAAACTATATACACTAAGACAAACATTTGACTAACTGACACTAAATAATACCGGATGTACCTGTTCCAACTTCAAATCCGACTTAAAGACAGACTCAGTAAAGGTACTCGTTCATAACCCGGGGACTATTTGTATTTTAAAATCATCTCTAGATTACTTATAATACCCAATACGATGAAAATGCTATGCAAATAGTTGGTATACTGTATTGTTTTGGGAATAGTGACAAGAAAAAATAGTCTGTCCATGCTCAAATGACGAGTGCGGAAGAGAGAACTTCCGGGTTTTCCCGATCCGCGGTTGGTTGAATCTGCGTATGCGGAATCCGCGGATAAGGAGGGCGGACAGTACGTAATTTTCATATGATCTTGCAGCTTACTGATCACCTGCACTGCACTTTCTATGTTATTTATTCTGCATGGTTATTGTTTTACCTTGTTCTACCCCAATGTACAGATCCTGAACCAGAGTGGAACACTGAACACAACCACTGGACTCACTTTCAAGGACTCTACAACTCATGTTCTTAGTTGAGGCCCTCCGTTGGTCAGGGTCAATCATGGAATTTGCCTCCCGTCTACATGTTACACATGCCAAGGCAGTACAGTATGGAGAGCAAGCTGTTGCCCAAAGGGCAGGCTGCCCCTCTCCACGCAGCTGACTAATCAGACGGCAGAGACTGATACAGTTTGGCACCAGCAGTGTCACAGGAGTTGCCAGTCAACATTGAACTCAAGGTAGGACTGTCTTAGGGAATGTCTTAGAGCATTTAATAGGTATTGGGAGTGTTCTAGCCTTTAGAGGTACTGTTTGTTTTGTATGCATTTCATTTTGTTGGAACAACACTTCCAGTCCATAAACTTTTTTTTAAAAAACATCATTTCAGGAGTGGGTCAATTTGGATTTCGACATTACATTAGACAGGAAAGACATTAGAAAGACACCCATCTCTGTCCACTCTTTATTTGCCCTTGAAACAGCAACATTCTTGAGTCTTAAGCTTTCTTAATATTGGTAAACATTTAGCAGGTGGACTTTGAAGGAAGTATTATGTTTATCATTTAGCGCTATTAAGCTACTGGTGCAGCACAAGTCAGTCTGGACTATACAGCACGGGTGTCCACGCTGACCAGGAACACCAAGAGGAAGGTTTACCAGGACTGTGTGTCCAAGGCAGCGAAGCATGGACAAGCTACTCTCACCAAGAGCGCAGCCTAAACACGCCCCACCTTCGCTGCCTCACAGGGCAGGATCACGTCCCACACAAGGATGCCCTAAAACGAGCAGGCATCACAAGAACCTGCTCACCGTCCTCACTCAGAATGGCCCAGCCCCGCGTTATACAGACGTCTGTAAGCAGGAGACTTTGGCCAAACTACCTGGAAAGTCGTGTCAGGCCGCCAGGGCAGGGGAAAGAAAAACAGCGAGAAAGAAGCAAAGAGATCAACATCCACTCCTCTACAGCCGAGCACAACACTCAGCGCAGCAAGGCCAGCCGCTCCACAATCCGACCGCCCGCACTGGGCACTCCGTTGTCCATCATCATAACTGACATCCCCTCGCTCGAATGGTTGATTAACATCTTGTTCACGCCTCCCGGCGGATTGGTTAATTGGCAGAACGTCAAGCGCAGTTGCAGGATTGGATAAGTAGTCCTTTCGTTCTCGCCCCCGTAGTGTGATAAATGATTGACATTCTAACTTTCGAATAGTTGATCGGAATACAGCTCCGACCCCGCAGGATTGGTTTAATTAACGTCAGTCCTCTCGATGGCCCGGTCACGCCGGCAGAGTGACTGCCGGATTGGGCGATTGAACTTTGGTTCACGCCTTCCACCTGCGATTGGTCAATCGTTGTTACGTCTGCCTCTTGCGTGATTGGTTGAGTAGTAGTCCAGGCCCGGCCCTGTTTCTGAGCCGGGACACGGAGCTGGTAACGGCGATGCAGGTGAGTGGCGTTGAGATTTCGGGCTGGCATCCCCGCTGCGATGGGGGGAGTAGTCTCCTCACTTTTGCGAAGGGAACTGATGACTTGAGACCGGCGGCGGGGTCGGCAGGCTGATACTGGGCCGAATAGCCGCAGGCCTGGTCGCCGGGTGACTGCTGACAGAGTCAGCACAGTCTGTCTCAGGTTAATTTATTGCCGAATGCATCATAGTGTAATGAAATCTATAGTTTGTATGAAGTAATCAGTGTACATAGTAATGATAACTACAATGACAAGGGAACGAGTACAGAATAGTGCAAAGTCTAGTATATTCAGCAAAAAAATTCTAATTTGATAGTAACTGTGTAAATTGTTCTATTACTGTCACGTGTATCGAGGTACAATGAAAGACTTTGACCCATACAGATTATTTCATGACAACCAGGTGTTGGAGGCAGTGCAAGGGAAAACTACAGCACAATGCAGAAAATCAGAATCAGTTAGATAATACAGTGCAAAGGTCACGAAGTCAAGAGTCCATCTTATTTTACTAGGAAACTAATAAAGAGTCTGATAACAGCAGGATAGACGCTGTCCATTAGTCTGGTGTTAGGTGCTTTCAGGCTTTTGCATCTTAAGAGAAGATGTTCAGGGTGGGTAGGACTTTGACAATGTTGGTTGCTTTACTTGCTGAGGCAGCAAGAAGTGTAGAATAATAGGGAGAAGGAGAATTCGGAGTATTGGAATGTAACTAGTCTGTCGGGTTTGCAAGCTTTCCAGTGTTTGTTTTCATTTCAGGGTGTGTATTCTTTTTGAGAGGGCTTGAGATGCTCAAAGGACAGGCAGTACCTGTGAGGAAAGAATCAGAATTACTGTTAGCACAGACACATGCCATCAAATGTGTTGTTTTGAGGCAGCAGCACAGTGCAATATATAAAAAATACTAGCGGCCACACATCAGAGTAAGGGGGCAGCGGCATGGAATGCAAGATGACTGGGGACCCTTTATTGCTGCAGCCTTCCTCCTGTGGTTGCATGCAGGGAGAATGTCATTGTAATCCACCATCTTTTGTCACCTCAAGTGTTGAGTTCTTGGTTGGATTGCCCTTTTGCTGGAACCTTCCCCTTGACTTTGCTACCGTGGGTGACCCTACTAAGGAGCTATGCTCCAGGTGATATCAATCAGAAACTCCAAGCCTCTCCACCGCAACAAGGTGACGATCCTCGGAGAGGTGGCCCTGGGGAACGCTGCTTTATTAGCTGTATACATGTTTGTGATAGAGTGACAATTGAACTTGAGGTGGGCCTAATGGCCTGTTTCCATACTGTAAAACTCTCAGCTCAAAATGAATTTCCATGTTCTGCTTTAAACTGTTTTTATTCCTCAATGATGCAAGTATCTGTAAAGGGGCTGGCATTGAGTGCTCATCCTGAGTAGATGTCAATGAGCAGTTTTGACTGTCTGTTGCAGTCCATGCTGGGCGGGTGAGTGAGTTTGTCAGATTCAGATTAGCTTTATTTATTACATGTACGTTGGAGTATAGAGTAAAATGCATTTGTTTTGTGTCAATGACCAACACAGTCCGAGGACGTGCTTGGGGCAGGCCACAAATGTGGCCATGCTTCTGAAACAAACACAACATGCAAAAAACCTAACCCTAGCCTGTACACCTTTGAAGCATGGGAAGAACCCTACGGGGTCACATTGTCCTTGCAAACAACGGCAAGAATTGAACAGTGCTGGTGCTGTAAAGTGTTATGCTAACCACTATGCTACTGCCTGCCCTAGTTCTAGCCTCACCTATCAAATGGAAGCAACCATTGGGCGTGGCAAGTTCACCATGCTTTTGGTGTCAACGCAGTTTGTCTGCAACTTGCCAACTAACCTATACAACTTTGGAATGTTTGAGGAAAGCAGAGCACCAGGAGGAAACTGGGTCTGAGTGTCCCATCCAATCGTAGGGGATTCCAGACCCGGAGGGGGCAGCCTCAAAATGGTAGGATGTCCCTTTGGAACAGAGATGAGCAATTTCTTTAAGCAGAGGCGAGTGAATCAGTGGAATTCATCGCAACAGAACTCATATTCGAAGCAGAGATTGATAGGTTGCTGATCAGGACATCAAAGGTTACAGGAAGGAGGCAGAAGAATGGGTTGAGAAGGAAAATAAATTAGGGCTGATTGAAAGGTAGAGCAGACTCATTGGACAAAGAAACTAATCCTGTTCCTTTGTCTTATGGGTAGTGTTCCGGTACACTTGCTATCATCATCTAACCTGGTAGAAATGTTCACAGGTTTGAGGGAGCGGGTGACTGTTCATGATTATTCAGCAGCCATGACATTACATGAATATAGTAGATATTAGTTCAATTGAGAACCAATCTTCTGGAAATATCTGCTCACAATTTGCTTTCCAGTGATACTTCTTGGCTGGAGAAGCCAACCATTGGGGGAGGGACATTCTGATTCTGTCTTGTTGAAAGTACACAGGTGAAGATGATATATGCAAAAATAATTTTGTGGGTGACTTCAACTTCCCTAATATTGATTGGCACCCTCCTCAATGCAAAAGGTTTAGATGAGATGGAATTTTTTAGGTGTGTCTAGGAAGGATTCCTAACTTCTGTATGTAAAACAGGCCAATTAGGATCAGATTCTAGGCACTGAACTTGGTCAGGCGACAGATCTCTTTGGTGGGTGAGCATTTCAGAGACAGTGACCACAATTCCCTGACCTTTACCTCCATCTTGGACAGGAATAGCAGCAGATGGTATGGGGAAAGAATTTAATTTGGGGAAGGCAAATTCTGATGCTATTCGGCAGGAAATTGTGAGCATAAATTGAGGACAGATGTACTCAGACATGGAGCTTGTTTTAGGAGTATTTGCATGGGGTTCTTGCTTTCTTTTTCAATCTTTTTATTATTATCAATATATATTGGGATTACAAACTTACAAATTTATACTGAACATGAAAGGATACACAAGCAATAGTTACAATATAATTAAGTCTTCCCAAATCATGAATGATACAAATAACATATAAACAAAGCAAAACTAGGTTATATCATAATATATATTAAAAAAAACAAAAAAGAAAAAGAAAAAAAATTATGCTAGAAAAAACTAATCTAACAACCTAATAACTAATAAAGAGAAAAAAAGAAGAAAAAAAGAGAAAAAAATGGGCTGTTTATAATATCTATAAAAAAAAATACAAAATCATCAGTGTCGCTAACTACAATCCTCTCAACATATGTATAATCAAAACTGGAAAAACGAATAGGTTTGGAACAGGGTCTCATTACATCATATGAAAATATTGAACAAATGGTCTCCATGTCTTTTCAAATGTAATAGAAGGGTCAAATACAACACTTCTAATTTTCTCCAAATTTAGACATAACATAGTTTGAGAAAGCCAATAAAATACGGTAGGGGGATTAATTTCTTTCCAATTCAACAAAATAGATGTTCTAGCCATTAATGTAAGAAATGCAATCATTCGACAAGCAGAAGAGGATAAATGGAGTGAGTCCATCATTGAGTAAACCAAAAATTGCAGTAATAGGATGAGGTTGTAAATCAATGTTCAATACCGTGGAAATAATATCAAAAATGTCTTTCCAATATTTTTTCAAAAGCGGATATGACCAAAACATATGAGTTAAAGACGCTATCTCAGAATGACATCTGTCACAAATAGGATTTATATAGGAATAAAAATGAGCCAATTTATCCTTAGACATATGAGCCCTATGCACAACTTTAAACTGTATTAATGAATGTTTAGCACATATAGATGATAAATTGACTAATTGAAGAATTTTATCCCAATTCTCAATAGGGATAGTAAAGTTAAGTTCTCTTTCCCAATCATTTTTAATCTTACAGAAGGGCTCTGAATGTATTTTCATAATTATATTGTAGAGTTTTGATATTATACCTTTCTGAGAGGGATTTAGTTCTAACAAATTCTCCAAAATACCCGAAGACTCAAGATTTGGAAAGGTAGGAAGTACAGTATTTAAGAAATTCCTAATCTGTAAATATCTAAAAAAAATGAAACCTAGGCAAATTATATTTATTAGATAATTGTTCAAAAGACATAAAACAATTATCCAAAAATAAATCAGAAAATCATAGTAATCGTTTAGTCTTCCAAGCTGAGTAAGCTTGGTCTATAATAGAAGGATAAAAAAAGAAATTGGATACAATAGGAATAGTTAAAACAAACTGATTCAACCCAAAAAATTTCCGAAATTGAAACCATATACGTAAAGTATGTTTAACTATCGGATTGTCAATTTGTTTCTGCAATTTAGAAAGTGCAAAGAGAAGAGAAGACCCTAAAATAGAACCCAATGAAAATCCTTGTACAGAGATAAATCCCAATCCTTTAACCAACATATCAAATATCAGATATTAACTGCCCAATAATAATATCTAAAATTAGGCAATGCCAATCCACCTTCCTTCCTTGCCTTCTGTAAATATTTTTTTACCTAATCTAGGATTTTTATTCTGCCATATATATGAAGAAATTTTTGAATCAACATTAGCAAAAAAGATTTTGGAATAAAAATTGGTATCGCTTGAAATATATATAAAAACTTGGGTAAAATAATCATCTTAATAGCATTAATCCGACCTATCAGAGATAAAGATAATGGTGACCATTTAGTGAACAAACATTTAATCTGATCAATTAAGGGTAAAAAATTAACCTTAAATAACTCCTTATAATTTTTAGTAATTTTAATCCCCAAGTATGTAGAAGAGTCATTAACTAATTTAAAAGGTAAATTTCCATAAATTGGAACCTGTCTATTTAAAGGAAACAATTCACTCTTATTAAGATTTAATTTATACCTGGAAAAATTACTAAATTGAACCAACAATGATATAACTGCAGGAATGGATTTCTCAGGATCAGAAATAAATAATAATAAATCATCTGTGTATAATGATAACTTATGTATTTCCATCCCACAAGTAATGCCAAAAATGTTCGGTGATTCTCTAATAGCAATTGCCAAAGGTTCTAAAGCAATATTAAATAATAATGGACTAAGAGGACAGCCTTGTCTAGTACCCCGAAATAAACGAAAAAAGGGAGATCTTTGATTGTTAGTAAAAACCGAGGCTACTGGAGTATGATATATCAGTTTAATCCAGGAAATGAATGTCGGACTAAAATTAAACTTCTCAAGCACAGTAAATAAGTATGGCCATTCAACTCTATCAAATGCTTTCTCCGCATCTAATGAAATGACACATTCTGAGGTGCTATGTGAAGGAGTATAAACAATATTCAATAATCTAATATTGAAAAAAGAATAATGATTTTTAATAAAACCAGTTTGATCTTCTGAGATAATTTGAGGTAATACCTTCTCCAGTCTGGACGCCAGTAACTTGGAAAAGATCTTGGAATCTACATTCAATAAGGATATTGGTCTATAGGATGCACAGTCAGTAGGGTCTTTATCTTTTTTAAATATTAAAGAAATGGAAGCTCTATAAAAAGGTTGTGGCAGTTTACCCAATCTAATCGCTTCTTCAAAAACCCTGCATAACCAAGGAGAAAGAGTAGAGGAAAAGCACTTAAAAAATTCCACTGTATACCTATCTGGACCTGGTGCTTTCCCAGAATTCATAGAGGAAATAACCCCTTTAATTTCTGCATCCGTAATAGGAGTTTCTAATATTGAAAGATCATCTGATGATAATTTTGGAAAATTCAATTTCCCAAAAAAATCATACATGGTATTATGATCATGAGGGAATTCAGAATGATACAGGGAGGTATAAAAATCTTGAAAAGATTTATCTCATCATGGTTAACCGTCAATTCACCGTTCTGTTGACGAATCTTAATAATTTGACGTTTAACCAAAGCATTCTTCAATTGATTAGCTAACAGTTTACCCGATTTATCATTATGTATATAAAAATCAGATCTGGTTTTCATTAATTGATTTTCAATCGAAGATGTAAGTAATAAACTGTGTTCCATTTGAAGTTCAACCCTTTGTTTGTAAAGCTCCTTACCAGGAGCAGTCGAATATTTCTTGTCAATTTCTTTAATTTTATCAACCAATAAAAGAGCTTCCTTCTTAATACGTTTTCTCAAACCAACAGAATAGGAGATAATCTGTCCACATATATATGCTTTAAAAGTGTACCAAAGTGTTCCGCAAGAAATATCATCCGTGGAATTAGTTGAAAAGAAGAAATCGATCTGTTCCTTCATAAATTTAATGAAATCCGGATCTTGCAGTAAGGTAGAATCAAATCGCCATTGCCTAACACTAGAAGCTGTATCCATAAATTTAATAGAAAGTTTCAATGGAGCATGATCTGAGATGGCTATAATATCATAATTACAACCAATTACAGATGGAATAAAATGAGTCAATAAAAAAATAATCAATTCTCGAGTAAGAATGATAAACATGTGAGAAAATGAAAACTCTTTGTCCTTAGAATGCCGAAATCTCCAAATATCAAAAATTCCATTATCAGTCAAATAAGAATTAATGTAAGTGGCTGACTTATTTGGTAAAGTCTGAGTGGATATAGATCTGTCCAGCAAAGGATTTAAACAACAATTAAAGTCACCACCCATTAACAACATATATTCATTCAGATTAGGTAGAGAAGTAAATAAGGACTTTAAAAAATCAGGATAATCCACATTTGGAGCATAAACATTAACCATAGAAGCCTTTTTGTTAAAAAGTAACCCAGTAATTAACAAAAATCTACCATTTGGATCCGAAATAATATCGCGTTGGATAAATGTAATAGAGGAGTCAATAAAAATTGAAACTCCCTTTACTTTGGCATGGGCATTCGAATTCGAATGGTACTGTTAACCCCTCCAAAACCTAAAAAAAAAACGTTGATTGTCCTCTTTCTTCACATGAGTTTCTTGTTCAAAAATAATATGTGCATTCAGTCTTTGGAATACTTTGAAAATCTTTTTCCATTTAATCGGATGGTTTAAGCCATTAGTATTCCAAGAGACAAAATTAATGGTCTGAGCCATATTTCCAAAATCAACCCTTTGGTATATAAAGAGTTAACCAAATTATGAACTGGAACTATGAACTGGAATTATGAACTGGAAGAGGAACAAAAATAAGATGCGGTCCCGGAAGTGACAACATAGCGGACATTTTAGTAGTTTAAAATCAGCCCAAAAGAAAAAAACTAAAAAAAACTGGTAAAAAGAACAATAGATTTAGAAAAGAGACCCCCACCCCCCCACCCACGAAGAAAAAGCCCAACCCAAACCTGGAGAAGGCTGGGGGAAAAAAGGAATGATACTAAATCTACCCCAATGTCAGCAGAAGGCAACTCCAAATATATAAATGAGAGAAAAAAAGATCCACCCAAACTCCAAAAAAGTAATTATCACTATACTAAAGCAAACTTCTTAATATAGTTGCTAGTAAAAAACAAAAAGAATATAAACACTAGTAACTTATAAATGGGTTAAAACTCAAACAAAAAGTTAAAATGTGATAAGAAATGCATTATAGGAAGAAGACGAGAGAAAAAAAGACGAAATAAAAAAAAGCAAGAAATATTTTAGAGAAGAAACCGCCATCTTAGTCACACAAAAAATGAAAAGGATATATATCAAACCGTTAAAAAAATTCACCTTCAAAGGGTTAATAATAATGACCAAAAATAAAGTACAGTGATTAAAGTAAGTAAAATAAGATTAGTACATCGAAAAAAAAACTATAATTAAAATATAGAATAAACCTACACCAATAGCCAGAAACAATATCTGGTTTTGGAAACAAAAACTATCTTGTAACGTTCAAAATCACTCATTTATTAGAGTCGAGAATCCGAAGCAGTAGGGTAGTTCTCAACCAGAAAGCTTTGAGCTTCAGATGTGGAGAGAAAAACACGCCGTGGTGCATTCGGCGGCGAGATTCTAAGCTTCGCAGGGTATAAAAGCGCTGGTTTTAGATTTTTCTCATAACATTTGGACATCAGAGGTTTAAAAAGAAGCCTTGCCTTCATTACTTCTGGGCTAAAATCCTCCACTAATCTAAACTCGAAATCTTTGAATTTAACCATCCCTAAATGCCGAGCCACACGAATAAGTTGCTCTTTGACATGCACATAATGAAATCGGACAATTACAACAGGTGGTTTAGATGAAGAACTTAATGATCGGCGCATAATTCTGTGAGCGTGATCAAGTAACGGAGGACTGTCTGGGAATACAGAAGGGAACGCATCCTTTAAAAGTTGAGCAAAATACTTCTAGAGGTCCCCTTGTTCGATACCTTCCGGGAGACCAAGTATGCATAAGTTCTGTCTTCTGGACCGATTTTCAAAGTCGACACTCTTGGCTTTGTGTTTCCACCTGTTTAATCGTTGAAGATAATTTCTGCTCCAGTTTTTCAATTTATCAAGTCTCGCTTCCGAGCGTCCTCTTGCAAAGTTGTGATTAGAGCTTGCTGCTGGTTAACTACTGAATCAGTCTTATCCATATAATCCTGAAAAGCCTTTATACCTTGTTTGAAAATTTGTCGTTGTTTTTCAAATTTTTCATTTAAAAGCTCCAATAACATTTCATAAGTCAATTCAGTGCTCTTAGGATCAGACTTTTTTTCTTTCCTTTGCGGTTAGAATCTTTCCCAGGGTCTTGCCCTTTAGATCTCAAAGCCATTTCTGTACTAATTTCTTCAAAATTCACAGTACACTCTTAAAGATAAGTCCAAAAAAAGTAGCAAGAATCGTTTGGTGTAGGTAAAAGTAAGTTAAATAAGGGTGATCATAGGTTAAGAAAAGTAAAGGTTATGGAGCGAATTTGAAACAGTACTCACTCCATGAGCGTCTCCTGGTGACCTCCGCATGGGGTTCTGGAAAGGGATATCCTATTGAGACAGGGAAAGGATGAGGAATTATGGTTGACAAGAGAAGTGAAGCATCTGGTCAAGAGGAAGAAAGAAGTTAAGGTTTGGGAAACAAGGATTAGACAAGGCTTTAGAGAGTTGCAAGGTAGCCAGGAAGAAGCTTAAGAATTAACTTGGCTAGAAGAGGGCATGAGAAGGCCTTGGGCCAACTGTTTATTCCTTTCCTTGGATGCAGCCTGACCTGCTAAGTTCCCCCAGCATTTTGTGTGTGTTACTCTGATTATCCAGCACCTGCAGAATTTCTTGTTTGTATTTCAGAGTTCAAAGTAAATTTATTATCAAAATGCTTGAATGTCACCATATACAACCCTGAGATTCATTTTCCTGAGGGCTTCACAGCTTCTGTGGCTCAGTTTTGTTGTTCACCACAGTGACGTGGTGAAGGCATGTTGCAGCTCATTCGACAGTTGAGGTGCTCACTTTATTATGCTCTCCAACTTTCAGACCGCAGCTAAAAAAGGTTTGAAGGCTGCAGTGCAGACTGCTGCTGAGGAGTTCCTGGCCTTTGTGGATGAAGGGGTGTCCCCTTATCATGGTATGTAATCTGGTTGTTTTACTTTTACCTGGGGCTGTGGATATGTGGGGCACCTGCTCTTGTCTGACACTGTGACATTGGAATTTTCACTCAATGGCCACTTTATTAGGTACCTCCTACACATAATAAAGTGGCCACTGTGTGTATGTTTGTGGTCTGAACCCTTGACTTTGGAACATGTGCTCAGTAGTCAATTTGTTTGATACCTCTGAAACATAATAAAGTGCACTGAGTGTATGTTTGTTGTCTTCAGCCGCTGTAGCCCACCCACTGCATGATTTAACATGGTGTGTGCAACTTCTCCCAATTAATAAAGAAGCACAAGAACTAACATTTCGTGATCTCCCTTTTAAAGTAGTCCATAATCAATTTACTTATCTTGGAATTACAGTCACAAGGAAGTTTAAAGATCTCTTTCCTGAAAACTTTGCCAATCTTTCATATGCTATAAACCAGAGTCTGGTACAATGGTCACCTCTATCTATGTCTTTGGTAGGTCATATTAACGTTGTTAAAATGTATGTTCTCCCCAAATTTTTATACCTATTTCAATCTATCCCAAGTTTTATTCCAAAATCTTTTTTTGATTCCTTAGACTCTATTATTTTGTCATATCTGTGGCAGAATAAGCGCTCTAGAATTAATAAAATCCATCTCCAAAAATCTAAAAAAAGAGGGTGGCATGGCTTTACCAAACTTTCGTTTATATTATTGGGCAGCTAATATACGTTGTGCTACCTTTTGGTCTTTCTTCCATGGCCAACCCGAGTGCCCTAACTGGGTGGCGATGGAGTTGAGCTCCACTAAAGAATTATCTATCTCTGCACTTCATGGCTCTGCACTCCCTAGTAGTCTGCCCAGATCAATAGCTAATCCTCTTGTTAGACACACTTTGCGTCTATGGGCTCAGATCAGGAAATGCTATGGTTTCCAGGGGTTTTCTGTTTCCAGCCCTGTTGCTCATAATCACCTTTTTTTTACCTACTACATAGATTCAGCATTCCAGGTTTGGTATAGGAAGGGCATTAGACATTTTGAAGATCTTTTCATTGATAATCGCTTCGCCTCTTTTCAGCAGCTCTCTGTTAAGTTCAATCTGCCCAATGCTCATTTTTTCAGATATCTCCAAATCCGACACTTTCTTGCTCCTAACTTTCCTGAAATGCCTGCGAAAAATGCTATGGACCTATTTCTTTCCATGAATCCACTAGGTAGAGGCTTAATATCAATCATCCGAGATAAACTAGCAGCCTTATGACGGGCCCCCATGGATAAAATCAAGATGGCCTGGGAGCAGGATTTAAATATCTCCTTATCTGAGGAGAGCTGGGATTCAGTTCTCAAATCGGTTAACTCAACCTCTCTTTGTGCTCGCCACTGCCTTTTACAGTTTAAGATTGTTCATAGAGCCCATATGTCTAAATCTAAACTATCAAGACTCTACCCTAGCGTTAGTCCGCTCTGTGATAAATGCAAGAGGGGCGTGGCCTCTCTCATCCATATGTACTGGTTCTGTCCTAGCTTGGAGAAATTCTGGAAAGATGTCTTCACTACGTTATCATGTATTCTGAATCAGCACCTAGAACCAAACCCCTTAATTGCTCTGTTCGGTTTTTGGGGTGAGACAGATTTATGTCTGGGTCCGACCAAATGCCGAATATTATCCTTTGCCTCTCTCCTGGCTAGACGCTTGATCCTCCTCAGATGGAGAGATGTTGCCCCACCCACTCATGCTCAATGGCTTAACGACATCGTGGCCTGCTTGGACCTCGAAAAAATTCATTATTCAATTCTCAATTCGGATCTAAAGTTCCATAAGGTCTGGGGTCCTTTTATCGAGTACTTTCATAACCTTCCTCTTGACTAGGGTTTTTTTTTTCTTTTTGGTCCCTTGCTTTCAGCTCCTTTTTTTTTCTCTGGTAGAAGGCATTATTATCCTCTGTTGCTGAGTGTATTCACAGTCCGGGAGTTTGGCTGTCCTGACTTATACTCTCTATATTGTGTTGTGGTTGGTCTGGAGTTGCTGTTGTTTTTTTCTTGTGTTGTGGGGCTTGGGGAGGACACTAAGCTTACTTGTCTTTAATTTAGGTGCTTTTTTTTGTTAAATTCTCTTCCTTTGTAGCATATTGTTATTGTATGCTTAATTTTGCACTGTTTTAATGTTCCTCATTGGGATTTTGGGTTTTTAATTTGTAAAATGTTTTGAAAAACTAATAAAAAATTAAAAAAAAAACATAGTGTGTGTTCAGAGATGCTCTTCTGTACACCACATGTTATTTGAGTTACCAGTCTGGCCATCCTCTAATCTCTCTCATTAACAGTGTATAAGATGAGAGGGACTGATCGTGTGGATAGTCAGAGGCTTTTTCCAGGGTTAAAATGGCTAGCTTGAGAAGGCACAGTTTTAAGGTGTTTGGAAGTAGGTACAGAGGAGATGTCAGGATTTAAGTTTTTTTACGCAGAGAGTGGTGGGTGCATGGAATGTGGTGAAGGTGGATACGATAGGGTTTTTTAAGAGACTTTTGGATAGGTACATGGAGCTCAGAAAAATAGAGGGTTGTGGGTAACCCTAGGTAATTCTAAAGTAAGGACATGTTCAGCACAGCTTTGTGGGCTGAAAGGCCTGTATTGTCCTGTAGGTTTTCTGTGTTTAACAAAGTGCTTCCACCTACAGAACTGCTGCTCGCTGGGTGTTTTTTGCATGGTACTCCATAAACTCTAGAGATTATACATGAAAATCCAAGGAGATCAGCAGTATGAGATACTCAAACCCCCTCAACACCAACACTCATTCCATAGTAAAGTCACTTGCAATTTCATCAGACTATAAAAACCTTCTAGCTGATTTCAGAGTCTCCCACATGCCTTCTGGCAAACTCTAGCTGAGATTTCGTGTGTTTTTCAACAGTGGCTTTCTCTTTGCTACTTTCCCATAAAGCTGTTACTGGTGAAGCACCTGGGCAACAGTTGTTGTATGTGCAGTCTCTCCCACCTCAGCCGCTGAAGCTTGTAACTCCTCTAGAGTGGTCATGGGTCTCTTGGTGGCCTCCCTGACTAGTCCCCTTCATGCATGGTCACTCAGTTTTGGAAAACAGCCTTGTATTTGCATCTGTGCCATATTTTTTCCACTTCTTGTTGATTGACATAACTGTACTTAAAAGAATATTAAGTGACTTGGGTACAAGAAAATCTCCATATCCTGACTTGTGCTTTTCAATAGCCTTTTCGTGGAGATGCTTGGAGTGTTCTTTAGTCTTCATGGTGTAGTTTTTGCCAGGATACTGACTCACCAGCAGTTGGACCTTCCAGATACAGGTGTATTTTTACCACAATCATTTGAAAACCTGGACTGCACACAGGTCTCCAAAAAGCAGATCTCCATTTAACTAATTATGTGTCTTCTATAACCAATTGGCTGCACCAGTGATGATTTGATGTGTCATATTAAAGAGAGTGAATACTTGGGCAATTAATTATTGCAGTTTATATTTGTAATTAATTTAGATCATTTTGTAGAGATCTGTTTTAATTTTGGCATGAAAGTCTTTTCTGTTGATCAGTGTCATAAAAGCCAAATTAAATCCACTGTGATTCTAAAACAATAAAACACAAACTTCCAAGGGGGAGGGAGTGAATACTTAAGATAGACACTGTAGATTACATTTCTTTCCCATTCCGATGTTTAGTTTGAACAACAACTGAACCTCTTGACCATGTCTGCATGTGTTTGTCTTTTGAGTTACTGCCACATGATTGGTTAATTAGATAATTGCATTAACAAGCTAGTGTACCTAACGAAGTAACTATTGACTGTATAACTACAGATCTGTGTTCAAAATCAAAAGTGAAGTTTATTGTCACAAGTCCACGTGTGCACAGATGCAATGGAAAACTTGTAGCAGCATCACAGGCACAGAGCACCATATAAGCAGCATTCACAAGGAAAACGAAGTCTATTTTAGTGCATAATAATCAAAGTGGTCACAGTGTTGCTACTAATATATAAGAAGGCAATCAAGATGAAGTCTGTTTTAATGCAACAGAGTGTGGATGAACTGCAGTGATTTGGATTGTACTCCTTCCCCTTCCTACCGTCGTATTCTGGCTTCCATCCCCATCCTTTGCAGTCCTGAAGGGGCCTCTGCCCATTGACTGTTTATTCCCTCCACAGATGTGACCTGAATTTGAGTTCTTCCAGCATTTTTTGTGTTGCTTGGATTTCCAGCAACTGCAAAATTCTGTGTTCATAAAATTCTTTATTGGGCACAAGAATTCTGTCCTGATTTTCCAGCACCTGCAGAATCTTTTGTGTTTATGTTTGCTGCTCCATTGAAGTTTAATTCTTCTCTTCAATGGGAGTTCAGTGAGACCCTCTTTCACTAGTCCTCCTTTGTGATCCCTGTGATTCTGAGTCTTCAATCCATGTGCAGCTTGTACTCCTCCTTCCCCCACCCCCTTATTCTGGCTTCTGCCTCTTCCTTTCCTGTCCTGCTGAAGGGACTTGGCCTCAAAGGTCGACTGTTTATTCTCCTCTGTAGGTGCTGCCTGACCTGCTGAGTTCCTCTTGCATTTTGTGTGTGTTGCTCAAGATTTCTAGCATCTGCAGAGTTTTTTGTTTATGATTTGGGGTTGTGCTGGTTGGTTTGATCATTGAATGGTTGAAGGGAAGTAGATTGTGGTGTGGGACTTGAGGCTTCAGTTCTTCCTGCCTTGATCTCAGTTGAAAGAAGATGGCATGTCCTTGATGGTGGGCAAAGAGCACTGCAGCACAGTACAGGTCCTTTGCCCCATGATGTTGTGCTGACCTTTCAAGCTACTCTTGTGTCAATCTAACTGTTCTCAACCACATAGCCCTCCATTTTTCTAACATCCATGTGCCTACTTAAGAATCTCTTAAAAGCCCCTAAGGTGTCTGCTTTTACCACTCCTGGTACCTTTGATAATGTTTTCCTGAGGGGATGGTGAGCAGGGTTTGGAGCTGGCATCAGGGGAGGGTAGAGGCTTAAATCCTGCACTATTTCCACGATTGTAACAGTGTCCAGCATCCTATCATACTGTCTCAAATCTACAGAATACACAATGGGATAGCTTTATAATGTAGGGGTGTACAACTGATAAATGCAATACAAAAGAGCTGAGTCCCGCCTGCTGTTGCTGGGATTATCCAACCATAGTACCAACGTGATTCGTATGACTCCACAAGTGGCTCCTTTGAAGGTTCAGGAGGTTTGGTTTGTCAATGAATGCACCAACAAACTTCTACAGAAATACCATTGAATGTATTGTGACTGGATGCATCACAGTCTGATGTAGCAATTCAAATGGACAGGAACATAAGACTATAGACATTAGAGAAGAATTAGGCCATTTGGCCCATTGAGTCTGCTCCCCCATTCCATTTATTTTTATTTTTAATTTGGAGATACAGCACGGAACAGACTTTCTGGCCCGGTGAGCTTTGCCACCCAGCAGCTCACCTATTTAACCCTGGCCTAATCACAGGATAGATTACAATGACCAATTGACCTACTAACCGGTACTTAATTGGAGTGTGGGAGGAAAGCAGACACACGGAGGACACCCACACATTCACAGGGAGGAACATACAAACCCCTTTTCCAGACAGCATTGGAATTGAACTCCAACACTCCAATCTGTAATAGTATCATGCTTATTGCTATGCTACCTTAGTGCCCCATGGCTGACTTATTATCTGTCAAACCCATTCTCCTGTCTTCTCCCTGTAACCTTTAACACATTTACTAATTGAAAACCTATCAACTTCCACCTCAACTATACCAGATGACTCAAAGAAGCTGAAGAGTGGACTCTGCCCAATACAGGCAGCCCTTGGGTTACGTACCAGTTCTGTTCCTGAGTCCGTCTTTAAGTCAGATTTGTACATAAGTCGGAACAAGTACATCCGGTATTATTCAGCGTCAGTTCGTCAAATGTTTGTTAGTATATATTTTACCTTTCTACGCATATAAAACACTTAAGAAAGGTATGTATTTCAATACTTAAACCACTACATTGCTTAGTAATAATTGTAGCTTTCATCAGGGCAGGGCCTTTCACAAGCTCCATTATCCTAACTTTATCCGTTATCCTTTAAAATTGTTTCGATCGTTGACTGACTGTAACCTAACGATTTTCCAATGACCGATGGCGTTTCACCTCTTTCCAAATGCTTTATTATTTCCACTTTATTTTCAATCGTGATCACTTCTCGTCAATGGAACAGAAACACTGTGGGTGGCGGGTCCCGAGCTTCCCCGGCTCCCGAGGTTTGTTGGGTCCTAAGGACCACCACACTGAGACAGGCTAAATAGGACAAGTGGGGCTGTGCTGGGTTTGGGTATTTGATCATCCACAATATTCCGTGTGGGAATTTAAACTGGAGGTGGCAGTGGTTTTTTTTTTTACGAGGTCAAGTTGCAAGCTTGACATCAACCTGGCACGGATGGTACGGGAGTCGCTGGATCAACATCAACCCGGCATGGGAGCGGTCTGTCTCTGGATCGAACTTGGGAACCTCTTCTCCAGCCCGGCGCTGATCTCACTGTGCCACCAGCCGAATGGAACTGGCGGGGTCAGGGTGAATCTTACTAAGAAAAATTTAAACCAAATTCAAAGTTAAACAGTCAATGCAGCGTCAATGGCAATGACTTAAAATGGTGGACAGCATTCTCCTTCCACGGTTGGTAAGTACAAGTTGTCCGTAATTCAGACGTTCAAAACTCGGGGACTATCTGTACATCAAAGATCCTCAGCATCTGGGCTTTGCTATGTTCTTGCATATACCATAAGGGAGAAGGTATAGAAGTCTGAAGTCTCTCACCACCAGGTTCACAAACAGTTTCTTCCATTCAACCATTCAGTTCCTGAACTAATTGGTCTCCCTGTGACTCTGTGGATTTCCTCCAGGTGCGCCAGTTTCCCTCCCACAGTTTAATTGGTTACATGGCTGTAATCGGGCAGTGTGGGCTCATTGGACCAGAAGGATCTGCTACTCCTAAATAAATAAATGGATAGATCGAGAGCAATGACAAAATTAAAAATGAGATTCTGCAGATGCTGGAAATGTAGGCCATCACACAAATGCTGGAGGAACTCAGCAGGAGCCATTCTAGTTACCACACTGTTGGAAGGTAGTGAGGGTGAAATGACAAACAAATTGCTAAAGGAACTCAGTGGATCTATCAGTATGTGTAGAAGAAAAAGGAATTGACAGTGTTGTATCAATCCTGAGAGTTCCTCCCTCCCTCCCTCTCACAGATGCCAGTTGACCCGCTGCATTTCTCCAGTAGAATGCGCTTGCTGCAGGTTACAGTATTTGCAGTCTCTTGTGTGCCTAGAATCACTTGGATGTTGTCTGGATGGAATGATTGTTATCAGGAGAGAGTGGATAGGCTAATGGGCTGGCTTAGGTATGGTAGGTGTCCCATTATCAATCAGTTGATTGACTCATGATCTCTGTACCTTTTTTGGTTCTTACAGTTGTGGAGGAATGCAAGCGACGTCTCCGATCAGCTGGCTTCAAAGAGCTCAAGGAGACTGACCACTGGGACGTTGAACCTGCCAGCAAGGTGAGGATCCGAATGGGGCAGATGGGGGTGCAACTGCATCGATGGGACCACCCTCAGGTTGGGGGAACAGCATCTTGTATTCTGTCTAGGTAGCCTCCAACCTGATAGTATGAACACAAGGTTCTCCAGCTTCCAGTAATAACTGCCCCCCCCACACCCTTGCCTTTGCCATCATCCATTCTGGCACCTGTCTACCCCTTCTCCTCACCTGGCCTTCTGATGCCCCTCCTCTTTCTCTTTCACCAATAGTCCGCTCATCTCTCCTATCAGATTGCTTCTCCCCAACCCACACCCCCAGCCATCCACTTTCCCCTTCACTTGGTTTCACCTATCATCTCCCAGTTTGTATTCATCCCCTTCCCCCCACCTTCTTATTCTGGCTTCTGCACCCTTCTTTTCCAGTCCTGATGAAGATCTCAGCCTAAAATATGTCGGCTGTTTTCGTTTGACGGTAAACAGCACAGAGTAGGTCCAACTGGCCCCTCAGGCCACACTGACCAGCAGCCCCCGATTTAAGTGTGGCCTCATCACTGTATTAGCTACTTCTGCCCTGGGAAAAACCTCCTGCTATCCACCCCATCTATGCCTCCCATCATCTTGTACACCTCTAAGTTGCCTCTCATCTACCTTCGCTCCAAAGAGAAAAGCCCTGGGTGGTCAACCTCTCTTGTTTAATTAGAGATACAGCACAGAACAGGTCCTGACCTGATGAGCCACGCTGCCCAGCAACTGTGGGGCAGTTTGCACTGACTAAGATGCTGAGTTCTTGCAGCATTTTGTGTGTAACTCTGAACAGAGAAAAAGCAGCTGCTCCCCTTGAGAGTTTCTGCCAAAAGCTGTCTATCCAGGAACACCCACAACTGTGTGGCTAGGTAAAGCTAAATTGCCATCTATAAATTTGCCAATGGCACAACTGTTAGCAGAACCTCAGATAGTGACAAGGAGATAGATCAGCTGGTTGAGTGTTGCCACAACAACAACCTTGCACTCGATGTCAGTAAGACCAAGGAATTGATTGTGGAATTCAGGACGGGGGGATCAGGATTATACACACCAGTCCTCAGAGGGATCAGCAGGGTGAGCATCTTCAAATTCCATGTGTCAACAACCTTGATGATCTATCTGGTCCCAATGTATTGATGCAATCACGAAAAGGGCATGCCAGCAGCTGCATTTTGTTAGAAGGTTAAAGAGATTTGATATGTCACCGAAGACTCTCTTGCAAATTTCTACATAAAGACCATTTTGACTAGTTGCATTGCTGTTTGGTATGGAGGCTCCAATGGATCAGAAAAACCTGCAGAGGGTTGTTAACTCATAGAACTCATTGTGCCCATTTGCCTCTCACCACAGAGTACATTGTCAAGAGGTGATGCCTTAAAGACGTAGCATCCATTATTGAGGACTCTCACCATCTGGACATGCCATCTTATTGCTACATCAGGGAGGAGGTGCAGGAGCCTGCAGACATACATTCATTGTTTTAGGAACAGCTTGTTCACGTCTCCTATCTGATTTCTGAACAGTCCAAGAACCCATGTTTTGATTCTCTATCTAAGTTATAATTTAGAGTAGTTCTTGTGTGCTGCTGCAGAACAGCAAATTTCTTGGCTTGTGTCAGTGATGATAAACCTGTTTCTCATTCTGAGCATGGGCTACCTACCAGTCCAGAGACACAAGCATGGTCCAGCAGCTTGAGTTCAAACCATATTCAAATCTTGGTTAGTTTGATTTAGGTTTGGTCTAGTTAATTGTCATATCCCTGATGTCCCGGATGTACCACCTGACATCAGTAGTGGGGAAAATGCTAGAGTCGGTTATCAAAGATGTGATAACAGCACATTTGGAAAGCGGTGAAAGTCAGCATGGATTTGTGAAAGGAAAATCATGTCTGAAGAATCTTATAGGATTTTTTTGAAGATGTAACTAGTAGAGTGGATAGGGGAGAGCCAGTGGATGTGGTATATTTGGATTTTCAAAAGGCTTTTGACAAGGTCCCACACAGGAGATTAGTGTGCAGACTTAAAGCACACGGTATTGGGGTTATGGTTTTGATGTGGATAGAGAATTGGTTGGCAGACAGGAAGCAAAGAGTGGGAGTAAACGGGACCTTTTCAGAATGGCAGGCAGTGTCTAGTGGGGTACCACAAGGCTCAGTGCTGGGATCCCAGTTGTTTACAATATATATTAATGGTTTAGACGAGGGAATTAAATGCAGCATCTCCAAGTTTGCGGATGACACGAAGCTGGGCGGAGGATGTGAGGAGGATGCTAAGAGGATGCAGGGTGACTTGGATAGGTTAGGTAAGTGGGCAATTTCATGGCAGATGTAATGTAATGTGGATAAATGTGAGGTTATCCACTTTGGTTGCAAGAACAGGAAAACAGATTATTATCTAAATGGTGGCCGATTAGGAAAAGGGGAAGTGCAACAAGACCTGGGTGTCATTGTACACCAGTCATTGAAAGTGGGCATGCAGGTACAGCAGGCGGTGAAAAAGGCAAATGGTATGTTGGCATTCATAGCAAAAGGAATTGAGTACAGGAGCAGGGAGGTTCTACTGCAGTTGTACAAGTCCTTGGTGAGACCGCACCTCGCGTATTGTGTGCAGTTTTGGTTCCCTAATCTGAGAAAAGACATTCTTGCTATAGAAGGAGTACAAAGAAGGTTCACCAGATTGATTCCTGGGATGGCAGGACTTTGATATGAAGAAAGACTGGATCGATTAGGCTTATGCTCGCTGGAATTTAGAAGATTAGGGGGGGATCTTATTGAAACATATAAAATTCTAAAGGGATTGGACAAGCTAGATGCAGGAAGATTGTTCCCGATGTTGGGGAAGTCCAGAATGAGGGGTCACAGTTTAAGGACAAAGGGGAAGTCTTTTAGGACTGAGATGAGGAAAAACTTCTTCACACAGAGAGGGGTGAATTTGTGGAATTCTCTGCCACAGGAAACAGTTGAGGCCTGTTCATTGGCTATATTTAAGAGGAAGTTAGATATGGCCCTTGTGGCTAAAGGGATCAGGGGTATGGAGAGAAAGCAGCTACAGGGTTTTGAGTTGGATGATCAACCATGATCATACTGAATGGCAGTGCTGGCTCGAAGGGCCAAATGGCCTACTCCTGCACCTATTTTCTATGTTTCTATATGCAGAAGTCTGTGTGTGCACAAGTACAATGAAAAGTTTACCTGGAGCAGCATCACAAGCACAGGAAGTCATAGAACATTACAGCACAGAAATGAATAAACAGTCCATGCTGAGACTTGTCCTCTGATTGGCTCCTTACCCTTGGCTAGGGATATTTAAATATCTCTTTTAGGGCTCCTGCAATGTCTGCATCAAATACATAATGCTCTCAGGAAATACATAAATAACACACAATTTTTGGAAGAAAGAACACAATTAGAGGAAAAGCCAAAGTGTTTTAGTGTTACTATACTGAGTAGTGATTAGAGTTGTGCCAGTTCATCAAGAACTGAATAGGTGAAGGGAAGTGTCCAAATCACTGCAGTTTAGCAATACTACAGCCTCTTGGATCACTTCAGTTTAGACTTTAGTTTCCCTTGTTCTAGTGTGGTGTTTCTTGTTTTTTTTTTAAAAATGTGTGTAGTTTAATCTTTTGTAGCTTGCATCAGCATGACAGGCACATAGCCTCCAGATGCTCGAGTTTCCTCCCACATTCCAAAGATGTACGGGTTAGGGCTAATGAGTTGTGGATATGCTATGTTGGTGCCAGAACCATGGTGACTCTTGTGGGCTGACCCAGCACAGTCATCACTGATTAGATTTGATGCAAACAACACGTTTCACTGTATCATTCAATGTACATATGACAAATAGGAGTTGAGGCTCTCCTCACCCCAAAGAGACTGGCCTTCTCGCGGAACCAGAGGCTGCATGCGGACAGTTGTGGCGACCGGACGTCTCCGGCCTCTGGAGGAACGGGGAGGGGACACGTGGGTGACGCTCGACCTTGAGGAAGGCTAATTGCTCTGATCTAAATTATGTATAAAATTTTGTATAATCTGTTTTCAACTTTTTATGTGAACGCTGCTAATCTGATGCCTGTTCTGCTGCTGCAGGCAAGTTTCGTATTACACCTGTACACACATGTACATGTACATATGACAGTAAACTTGACTTTGATTTTGCCTCCCTTTGAAAAGGTAGCTGTTCATCACCACTCTCTGCTCCTTGGCCCCTGTAGTATCTATGCTAAGTGAACCTTTAATCCCTCAGCCTTTACCTTTTGAGGGCTGTTGTGTGGTACTTTGGCATCCAAAAGGTTCCATCCTCATCAAAGCTGTTGTAGTCTTCCAAGGCACTCATGATAATGTAATTTTTTTTAAAGAAATGAATGTTGCACAGATTTACTTGCCAGCTGAGCTGTGTTAATCTATCTGTTTTAAATAGTACTACATGACAAGGAACTACTCATCGATCTTGGCTTTTGCTGTGGGAGCCAAGTACAAACCGGGAAATGGATTCAGCATGATCGGAGCACACACAGACAGTCCCTGCTTGCGGGTGAGTCACTGTCTGCAGGGAGTGTTTCTGAAAAGTCACTTGTGGGAGGGGTGAGGAGAATGAGGATTGAGATGATTGTGACACTCTCAACGCACTTTCTGTATCTAAGCATTTGAAGTTCATTGCTGCCATCTGGAGGCTGTAACATTAGGACAAAATGATTTCAGCCAACTAAGTAAGTATTGTGACATAAAAATTTACTTTGAACATTCAGGTTGTGCTTCTTGTTGGGTGTCTGGTAATACTCAGCCAGTGTTTTTGATGAATCTCAATCAGGAAAGTTTTAAAAAAAAACCCTAAACACAGAATATACTGCGAAAGCACAGAAAATGATGGAGGAACACTGCAGGTTAGGCAGCATCTGTGGAGGGGAATAAACAGTTGACATTAAGGGCTGAGACTCATCAGGGCTGGAAAGGAAAGGAGCAGAAGCCAGAATAAGGAGGTGGGTGGAGGGTAGGAAATACAAGCTGGCAGATGATGGGATGGGGGGGTGGGGAGGCAGATGAAATGAGACTGTGGAAGGTGATAGATGAAAAATATAACGGGCTGAAGAAGGAATCTGGTAGGAGAGGGAAGTTGACTATCTAAGAGGGGAGCTAGTTTGGGGAATGGAAATGAGAGAAGGGGGAGGAGGGCGAAATTACCAGAAGTTAGAGAAATAGAAATCAATGTTCATGCCATTAGTTTAGTGGCTACCTGGAAATATGAGGAGTTGCTCCTTCAACTTAAGTGTGGCAGGAGAGGAGGCCATGAGCTTATAATGTGGGATTGGGAATTAGAATTAGGTGGCCACTGGGAAATCCTGCCTGTTGTGACAGAGTGAAGGTGCTTGACTTTGTGCACTTTGAAGTCTTGCCAAGTTTGTAACAAAAAAAATGTTGCAGGCCTTTTGAGCACAGTGAGATCCCAGGCTCAGTAACATTATATAGCTACATAATTCTTTAAAAGTGGCAGCACAGAGAGGGTTGTTAAGAGAGCTTGTGGAATATTGGCCTTCATAAATCAGACTACTGAATACAGGAGTTAGGTTGTTATGTTGAATAAGTCATTTTGGAGTATTATGCACTGTTCTGGTCACCTACCTACAGGAAAATTACAACATTTAGTGTCAGAGTCACAGAAACAGGCCATTGAGCCCATCTAGTATGTGCCAAAATATTAATCTGCCTAGTCCCATTTACCTTCACCCGGACAATAGCCCTCCCATCCATGTACCTATCCACATTTCTCTTACATGCTGCAATGAAACCTGCATCCATCACTTCCACCGGCAGCTCGCTCCACTTTCTCACCACCCTGTGAGTGAAGAAGTTCCCCTTCAGGTTCTCCTTTATCATTTCACATTTCTCCCTTGACCTCGCATTCTCATCTCACCCAGCCTCCGTTGGGAAAAGCCTGCTTGCATTTACCCTATTTACCACTCATAACCTTGTATATCAACTCTCCCTGCATTCTATGCTTTAGAGAATAAAGTCTAAATCTATTCAACCTTTCCCTATAACTCAGGTCTTCAAGTTATGCATCATCCATTGCCATCTTTCCTATAGGTAGGTGACCAAAACTGCACACAATATTTCAAATTAGGCTTCACTGACATCTTGTACAATTTCAACATAACATCATAACTCCTGTACTCAATACTTTGATTTATGAAGGACAATGTGATAGAGATATTTAAAATTATGAGGGGGAAAGATAGATTTGATGTGGATAGGCTTTTTCCATTGAGAGTAGGGGAGATTCAAACAAGAGGACATGAATTGAGAGTTAAGGGGTAAAAGTTTAGGGGTAACACGAGGGAGAATTTCATTATTCAGAGAGTGGTAGTTGTGTTGAACGAGCTTCCAGTAGAAATGGTAGAGGCAGGTTCGATATTGTCATTTAAAGTAAAATTGGATAAGTATATGGACAGGAAAGGAATGCAATCACAACCCTGTGCTTACTACAAATATCTGCTATCTCCTTACAAATTTGCTCCTCCAATTCTTGCTCCCCATTGGGTGGTCTATAATATACCCCTATAAGTGTTAGTACAGCTTTCCCATTCCTCAATTCCACCCAAATAGCTTCCCTAAACAAGCCCTCTAATCTACCCTGCCAGAGCACCACTGTAATATTTTCTCTGACAAGCAATGCAACACCTCCCCCTCTTGCCCCTCTGATTCTATCACACTTGGAAATCCAGGAATATTTAGTTGCCAATCACACCCCTCCTGCAGCCATGTTTCACTAATAGCTACAACATCATATTTCCAAGTATCAATCTATGCTCTAAGCTCATCCACCTTTCTTACAATGCTCCTAGCATTGAAATAAATGCATTTAAGAAATTCTCCACCTCCTCCTCTCTATTTATCTCTAACAGTGCAAACAACTTGACTATATTTTTCTTCCTTCTCCCATACATCTGTTCCTACACCCTGGTTCCCCTCCCCCCTTGTATCTAGTTTACAAGATATTGGAGCCTCTCTAGCAAACCTACCTGCAAGAATATTTGTCCCCCTCCAGTTCAGATGTAAACCGTCCTTCTGGAACAGGTCCCATCTTCCCTGTAAAACTGCCCAATTATCTATAAATCTGAAGCCCTCCCTCCTGCACCATGTGTTCAGCCACGTGTTGATCTTGGGCTGAGTGTAGGTTGGTGGGACTAGGTGAGAGTAAGCATTCGGCACGGACTAGAAGGGCCAAGATGGCCTGTTTCCGTGCTGTAATTGATATATGGTTATATGTGCCAAAAGCTCTCTTTGTGAGCTTATCTACATGTGATGCCAAAGGGGAGAGAAGTTTGGATGTACATGATTGGGAGGGGTGTGTTGGTACGTTCTGCCAAACAATAGTTTGGCAATGATCAGATGTGCCGAAGCACCTGTTTCTGTGCTGCATAGTTCTTTAATTATGAACCACTGAGTTCCTTTGTGTAGTTCTGGTCTGGTGTCAATTGGACAAGGCAGAATGAGTTTGGCATGGACTGTGTGCAGTTTTAGGCTCCTTATTTAAGAATGGACATGCTGACGTTGGAGAGGGTTCAGAGAAGATTTACTAGAATGATAAATACAAGGAAATCTGCAGATGCTGGAAATTCAAGCAACACACACAAAATGCTGGTGGAACGCAGCAGGTCAGGCAGCATCTATAGGGACTGTCGACGTTAAGGGCTGAGACCTTTCGTCAGGACTAACTGAAAGGAAAGACAGTAAGATCTATAGTAAGTAAGACCCAGAGATCTCTAGATTGTAAGACCTCTTTCTATCTTTCCTTTCAATGAGTCCTGATGAAGGGTCTCGGGCCAAAACGTCGACAGCGCTTCTCCCTGTAGATGCTGCCTAACCTGCTGCATTCCACCAGCATTTTGTGTGTGTTGCTTTATTAGAATGATTCTGGGAATGAGAAGGTTAACATTTGAGTTAATGTTTGACTGCTCTTGGACTGTGCTCCTTGGAGTTTAGAAGAATGAGGAGGGACCTCAGAAGCATTTTGGATGTTGAAAGGCATGGACAGAGTGGATGTGGCAAAGTTGTTTCCCATGGTGGGGGTGTCTAGTACGAGAGGGCATGACTTAAGGATTGAAGGGCACCCATTCAGAACAGATGCGAAGAAATTTTTTTTAGCCAGAGGGTGGTGAATCTGTGGAATTTGTTGCCACAGGCGGCAGTGGAGGCCAAGTCATTGGGTGTATTTAAGGCAGAGATTAATAGGTATCTGAGTAGCCAGGGCATCAAAGGTTATAGTGAGAAGAAGGTGGGGGAGTGGGACTAAATGGGAGATTGGATCAGCTCATGATGAAATGGCGGAGCAGACTCGATGGGCCATATGGCTGATTTCTTCTCCTTTGTCTTATGGCCTTATAGGCTGTGATGATAAATAACTGGGTTTTTCTCCAGCCCTTGTGCTGTATAGCAACATATTCCAGTCGCTAATTCATTGCTTCCCTTTCATGAGGCTGAGGGGAGCTGCTACCAGCGTCTTGTTCACTGACACGGCATCTTTCATGTTTACAAAACAGAATACACAAAAACATTCTGAGTGTTGCTCTGGATTTGCAGAATCTCTTGTGTTTTAAAAAGTGTGGAATAAAGTATTGACTTGCAGTAAAAGTGCAGTACAGGCAAACAACAAGGTCATAACGTGATAGACTGTGAAGTCAAAGGTCCATCTTACTGTGTTAGAGAACTGTTTGATAGTATTATAACAGCGGGATGGAATCCTTTCTTGAGCCTGGTGGTTAAGTGCTTTCAGGCTTTTGTCTATTGCTCAATGGAGGAGGGGAGAAGATGGTGTAATCTGGTATGTGTGTGGATGCACTGCTTGAATGCTCAACTGCTAATGAAGGTCTTGACTTTGTCTTACCAGGTGAAGCTCCGGTCAAAGAAGACACAAGTGGGCTACCTGCAGGTGGGAGTAGAATGTTATGGTGGTGGAATTTGGAATACCTGGTTTGACCGTGACCTTACAGTGGCTGGCCGTGTTTTAGTGAAGGTAAGCTGGCTTCATTGGTTCCCGGTTAAGTTGTGCCCTGTGCATTTTTGTTGTCATCTTTGAATCTCTGTCCATTTTTATCTCTGCAAATGTCTCCAGTCCTGTACAACACACAAAATGCTAAAGGAACTCAGCAGGTCAGACAGCATTTATGGAGGGAATAAACAGTTGAAGTTATGGGCAGAAACTCATTAAGGATCTTTGCCTGAAATATTGACTGTTTATTCCCCTCCATAGATGCTGTCTGACCTACTGAGTTCCCCCAGCATTTTGTCTGTGTGGGTAAGTCTGTGTATGGTTCAGTGTGTATCTCTGTCAGTGTGTGTGAGAGTTTGTGTGGGTCAATGTGTGTGTGTGTGGGGGGGGGTCAGTGCATGTGTCACTGTCTTTGGGTTAGTGCATGTGGGTCTGTGTGTATATAGGTAAGTATGGTGGGTCAATTTGTGTGTGGGTCTGTGTGTCTGTAGATCAGTGTGTGTGGGTCAATGTATGTTGTGGGTAATGTGTGTGGGTCAGTTTTTCTGTCAGTCTTATGTTGGTCAGTGTTTGTGTGGGTCAGTGTGTCTGTAGATAAGTGTGTGTGAGGGTCAGTGTGACAGTAGGTCAGTGTGTGTGTGTGTGTGTGTGTGAGAGAGAGCCATCTCCTGCATTTCTAGTCCTATAATTCTCTGACTTCACTCCAGTACTAATCTCCAACACAGTCCCTACATTTAAATACCTCACTACTATCGTTGGTACATGCAGCTGCTGAAGCCTTAGTCTTTCGAATGCCCTGCAACTCTCTGCACCTTTGCCCCTCTGCTTTAACATGCTCTTCATAGACCGTCAGTTGGGTTTTGATCTAACGCTGTGTTCTTGTTCGATAATGCCTCTGTGCTCCATCATTGTGTAATTAGAAATTTCTCTATCTCCTGTGCATGGAATCTTGTGCTTTTAATTTCTCCACACTGTTGATGATTTTCTGCTTCTGTTCCCAGACAGGATACGGTGTGGAGCAGCGTCTGATCAATGTGCGTCGCCCAGTCCTTCGAATCCCCCACCTGGCTATCCATTTGCAGAGAGACATAAATGACAGCTTCGGACCCAACAAGGAGACTCATTTGTAGGTTTGCACAGAGGACAATGCACTCTTTCCCACCCCCCGCACCCCCAATCCTCTGCTCAACTGTCCAGTGGTTCAAGTTGGAGGCTGAGAGAAAACCTGATAGGAAGGAGTATATAAACTGCAGGGAGAATATAGGGTTCAATTGGCAAAATTCTTAGCACTGCAGAAGAACGGAAAGATCTTTGGGCCCACGTCCATAGATCCTTCAAAGTTGCCATGCAAGTTGATAGGACTGTTAAAAAAGTGTCTGGCATGTTGGCCTAAATTAGTCAGGGGATTGCATTCAAGAGTCACGAGGTAAAACAAGGGACTGTCGGAGTATTGTATAGGAGAATGAGGGAAGATTTGATAGAGGTATACAAAATTGAAGCATATAGATAGGATAAATACAAGCAGTTTTTTTCCATTGATGTTGGTGAGACTGGAACTAGAGGTCATAGGTTAAGGGTGAAAGATGAAATGTCTAAGGAAAATCCTGAGGGGAAATGTCTTCACTCAGAAGTGTGTGGAACAAGCTGTCAATGTAAGTGCTAGATGAGGGCTCAATTGCAACATTTAAGAGAATTTTAGATGTATACATGGATGGAATGGGTATGGAGGGCTATGGTCTGGGCGTGGGTAGGTGGGACAAGGCAGAAAAATAATTGATGTTTTTTCCCATCGGTCTACCCTTCTATTACTTGTTTCCTCATGCATTTGGTGTCAGTTCGGTACAGAACAGAAACGGGTCCTTTGGTCCATCTAGTCCATGTCAAAACCATTTAAATGCCTTGTCCCTTTGACCTGTACTGGGACAATAGCCCTCCATACCTGTGCCATCATGTCCCTTTCCAGATTCTTCTTAAATGTTGAAATTGAGCTTATATGCACCACTTGCACTGGCAACTCATTCCACACTCTCACGATCCTAACATAACATCCCAACTCCTGTGCTCAGTACTTTGATTTTTGAAGGCTAATGTGGCAAAAGCTTTCTTTACAATCCTATCTACCTGTGATGCCACTTTCAATGAATTATAGACCTGTATTCCCGGATCCATTTGTTCTACACACTCCTCAGTGCCCTACCGTTCACTGTGTAAGACCTACTCTGTTTAGTCCTACCAAAATGCAACATCGTGCACTTGTCTGCATTAAACTCCATCTCCTATTTTTCAGACCATTTTTCCAGCTGATTGTGGGTCCCTCTGCAAGCTCTGATGGTCTTCCTTGTTGTCTACTACATCCACAATTTTATTGTTGCTGTTAACTACATTCTCATCCAGATCATTGATGTACATGACAAACAATAACTGACCCAGCACCGATCTCTGCGGCATACCACTAATCAGAGGGCAATTATCTACCACCACTATCTGACTTCTCCCACAAAGCCAATGTCTAATACAATTTACTACCTCATCTTGAATGTCAAATGACTGAACCTTCTTCACCAACCTCCCATAGAGGACCTTATCAATACCTTGCTGAAATCCACATAGACAACATTCAATGTCTTGCCTTCAAGTTTCCTGGTAACTTCATAAAAAAAAATCTGTAAGATTGGTTAGACATGACATAATACTCAAAGCTATGCTGATATCCAACTATCCCCAATCAGTCCATAATATCCAAGTACTCGTATATAACCATATAAGAATTACAGCATGGAAACAGGCCATCTCGGCCCTTCTAGTCCGTGCTGAACGCGTACTCTCACCTAGTCCCACTGGCCTGCACTCAGCCCATAGCCCTCCATCCCTTTCCTGTCCATATACCTATCCAATTTTACTTTAAGTGACAATACCAAACCTGCCTGTACCACTTCTACCTGAAGCTTGTTCCACACAGCTACCACTCTCTGAGTAAAGAAATTCCCCCTCATATTACCCTTAAACTTTTGCCCCCAACTCTCAACTCATGTCCTCTTGTTTGAATCTCCCCAACTCTCAATGGAAAAAACCTATCCACATCAACTCTATCTATCCCCCTCATGATTTTAAATACTTCTATCAAGTCCCCCCTCACCATTCTATGCTCCAAAGAATAAAGACCTAACTTGTTCAACCTTTCCCTGTAACTTAGGTGCTGAAACCCAGGTAACATTCTAGTAAATCTTCTCTGTACTCTCCATTTTGTTGATATCTTTCCTATAATTTGGTGACCAGAACTGTACACAATACTCCAAATTCGGCCTTACCAATGCCTTGTACAATTTTAACGTTATATCCCAACTCCTATACTCAATGCTCTGAGTTATAAAGGCCAGCATACCGAAAGCTTTCTTCACCACCCTATCCACATGAGATTCCACCTTCAGGGAACTATGCACCATTATTCCTAGATCACTCTGTTCTACTGCATTCTTCAATGTCCTACTATTTACCATGTATGTCCTATTTGGATTATTCCTACCAAAATGTAGCACCTTACACTTATCAGCATTAAACTCCATCTGCCGTTGTTCAGCCCACTCTTCTGACTGGCCAAAATCTCTCTGCAAGCTTTGAAAACCTACTTCATTATCCACAACGCCACCTACCTTAGTATCATCTGCATACTTACTAATCCAATTTATCACCCCATCATCCAGATCATTAATGTAAATGACAAACAACATTGGACCCAGTATAGATCCCTGAGGCACACCACTAGTCACCGGCCTCCAACCTGACAAACAGTTATCCACCACTACTCCCTGGCATCTCCCATCCAGCCACTGTTGAATCCATTTTACTACTTCAATATTAATACCTGACGATTGAACCTTCCTAACTAACCTTCCGTGCGGAACCTTGGCAAAGAACCATCTGGTCCCTTGGAGTACCTTCCAATAGCTTTTCCACTCTTGGAATGAAGCTCACCAGCCTATGATTTCCTGGCATATTTTACAGCCTTTCTTAAACAGCAGAACAACATTGGCTATCCTCCAAACCTCTGGTCCCTCACCTTTTGCTAAGAATGTCTCAAATATCTCTGCTAGGACCCCTGAAATTGCTGCAATTGTCTTCCACAGGGTCTGAAGGAACACTAGGGATTTATCCACCCTAATTTGCCTATATAGGAGCAGAATTAGGCCATTTGGCCCACATCTAATCAGCCAGTTCATCATGACTGATCCATTTTCTCTCTCGGCCCCAGTTGGCCTTTACCCCATATCTCTTTATGCCCTTACTAATGAAGAATCTATCGACCTCTGCCTTAAATGTTCTCAATGACTTGGTCTTCACAGCTGCCTGTGGCAATAAATTCCACAGATTCACCACACTCTGGTTAAAGAAACTCCTCCTCTTCTCTGTTCTAAAAGGACACCTCTCTATTCTAAGGCTGTGTTCTGTGGTCTTAGACTCCCCCACTATCAGAAACATCCTTTTCCATCCATTCTATTGAGGCCATTCAACATTCGATATGTTTCAGTGAGGTCACCCCTCATTCTCAGAATTCCAGAGAGTGGAGACCCAGAACCATCGAATGCACCTCGTATGAGAAGCCTTTCAATCCCAGAATCATTTTTGTGAATGTCATTTGAACCACCTCCAATGTCAGCACATCCTTTCTTAGATATGAGGTCCAAAGTTGTTCAAAATAGTCCAAGTAAGGCCTCACCAGTGCTTTATAAATCCTCAACATTTACATCCTTGCTTTTATATCGTAATTCCCTGAAAATGAATGCTTAAGAGTAAGGCAAACACGAGGAAATCTGCAGATGCTGGAAATTCAAGCAACACACACAGAATGCTGGTGGAGCGCGGCAGGTCAGGCAGCATCTATAGGAAGAAGCGCTGTCGACGTTTCGGGCCAAGACAAAGGGTTCAAAGGAAATTCATGAAAATGATTCCAGGATTGAATGGCTTGTCATATGAAGAGTGTTTGATGGCTCTGGGCCTGTATTCACTAGAATTCAGAAGAATGGGGGTGACCTCATTGAAACCTATTGAATGATGAAAGGCCTTAATAGAATGGATGTAGAGAGAATATTTCCTATGGTGGGGGAGTCTAAGACCAGAGGGCACAGACTCAGAATAAAGGGGCATCCATTTAGAAGGGAGATGAGGAGGAATTTCTTTAGCCAGAGAGTGGTCTATTTATAGAATTCTTTGCCACAGGCAGCGGTGGAGGCCAAGTCTTTGTGTATATTTAAGGCAGAGGTTGATAAATTCTTGATTGGTCAGGGCATGAAGGAATACAGGGAGAAGGCAGGAGACTGGGCTGAGGAAAGTTGGATTATCCAAGATGAAGTGGTGAAGCAGACTCGATGGGCCTAACGGCTTAATTCTGCTCCTATATCTTATCGTTTTGCAGTCTTAACACTGGCTAAGGATTTGGTGTAGGAAGGAGGGCATAAGAACTTTGGATCATTCAACTCTCTTCCAGTGAGGGTGGGAGCTGTACAAAAGGGATGCTTTGTACCTGAATTGGAGAGGGACTAAAATCCTAGCAGGAAGGTTTGTTAATGCTGCATGGTGAGGTTTAAACTAGAGTTGCAGGGGTTGGGAACCAGGGTGCCTTAACAGTTAGTAGAGAGGTTGTGGAGACATGTTGGTGAGACCTCAGACAAAGTCAAGAATCAAAAGGTTGAGCATAGTGCAACTGGTGTCCTGAGTTGCATATATTTCAAGTATCATAGGAAAGGCAGATGAGCTTGGGGCATGGATCAAATCTGGAATTGATGTTGTAGCCATTCGTGAGACTTGTTTGCAGGAGTGGCAGCTCAATATCCTAGGGTTCTTTTGTTTTAGATGTGACAGAGCAGGAGGGATTAAAGAAAAGGGAAGTGGCATTACTAGTCATGGCTGTGCTCTGCTTGAACGGACTGGAGAACTTGACAAGTGAGGTATTATGAGTGGAATTGGGAAATAAGAAAGGTATGACCATGTTAATGGGATATTATTACAGACCACACAACAGTCCTTGGGATTTAGAGGAACAAATTTGTAGAGGGATCGCAGTCTGTTGCAAGAAACACAAGGCTGTAATAGTAGGTGATTTTAACTTTCCACGTTGACTGGGAATCCCAATCTGTGAAAGGACTAAATAGGATAGAGTTTGCCAAATGTTTGGGAAAACTTTCTTCATCAGAACATAGAAGTCCCTATATGAGAGCATGTGATAATGGATCTGCTATTAGGGAATCAGACAGGGCAGGTGTTAGAAATTTGTGTAGGGGAACACCTTGCATGCCGAGTTGACAATGCTATTAGTTTCAAAGTAAATATGCAAAAAGATAGGTTTGGTTCATAGGATGAGATTCCAAATTGGAGAAAGACCATTCTTGATGGTATCAACAGTGATCTGGCAAGTGTGGATTTGAACAGGCTATCTTCTGGCAAAGGTGCACTTGATAAGTAGGAGGCCTTCAAAAGGATATTTTGAGTACAAAACTTGTATGTGCCTATCAGAATAAAAGGTAAAGTTCACAGGTGTAGGGAACCTTTGTTTTCAGGAGACATTGAGGCCCTGGTTAAGAGAAAAAGGTGTGGATGGCAGGTATAGGCACGCAGGAACAAATGAGGTGCTTATGGAGTATATGAAATGCAAGAGAACATTTAAGAAAGAAATCAGGAAAACTAAAAGAAGGTATGAAGTTGTTCTAGCAGACAAGGTGAAGGAAGGGATTCTACAGATAATGTCAAGAGCAAAAGGATTTCGTCCTCTAGAAGACCAGATTGGTAATCCATGTGTGGAGATAAAACAGATGGGAGATCTTTGCATCTGTATTTACTCAGGAGATGAACACAGCCCACAGAAGTGAGGCAAAGTGGCATCAACTTCATGGACTCTGTACAGATTACAGGGGAGGATGTGTTTGTTACCCTGAGACAAATCTCAGTGGATAAATCCCCAGGGCCTTCCTAGGTGTTCCCTCAGACTTTGCAGAGGGGTAGGTGCAGACATTGCCAGGCCCTAGCAGAGATATTTAAATCTTCCATAGTGACAAGAGAGGAACAAGAGGATTGAAGGACAGCCAATGTTGTTCCACTCTTTAAAAAGAGTTGTAAACATAAACAAGGAAATTATAGGCCGGTGAGACTGACATCAGTTGTGGAAAAGTTATTGGAAGGTATTCTAAGGCTCAGGATAGATAAGTATTTGGAAAGACATGAACTGAATAGGGATAGTCAGCTTGGCTTCATGCATGGTAGGTCATGTCAAACCTGTCCTATAGAGTTTTTCCTTGAGGTTACCAGGAAGGCAGATGAAGACAAAGCAATGGATGTTGTCTACATGGACTTTAGTAAGGCTTTTGACAAAGTCCTGCATGGGAGGCTGATCAAGAAGGTTCAGTTGCTTGGCATTCAGGATGAGGTAGTGAATTGGATTAGACATTGGCTTTGTGGGAGAAACCAGTGAGTGGTAGTAGAGGGTTGCTTCTCTGACTGGAGGCCTGTGACTAGTGGTGTGCATCAGGGATTGGTGCTGGGATTTTTGTTGTTTTTCATCTGTATCAATGATCTGGATGATACCGTGGTTCACTGGATCAGCAACTTTGCAGATGACACCGAGATTGGGGGTGCAGTGGAGAGTGAGGAAGGCTTGTAGAGGGATCTGAATCAGCTGGGAAAATGGGCTGCAAATGTTAGGTGGAATTTAATGCAGACAAGTGTGAGGTCTTGTACTTAGGTACGACCAACCAGGTTGGTCTTGCACAGTGAATGGTAGGCACTGAAGAGTGTGATGGAACAAGGGGATCTGGGTATATGGGTCCATAATTCATTGAAAATGTCGTCACAGGTGGACAGGGTTGTAAAGGGAGCTTTTGGCATATTGGCTTTCATAAATCAAAGTATTGGGTACAGGAGATGGGATGTTGAAGTTGTATAAGACATCGGTGAGGCCTAATTTGGAGTGTTGTGTGCAGTTTTGGTCACCTACCTACAGGAAAAATGTAAACAGGTTAAGAGTACGGAGAAAATTTATGAGAATGTTGCCAGGTCTGGAGGACCTGAGTTAGTTATAAGGAAAGATTGAATAGGTTAGGCAATATTCCTTGGAACATAAGAAGATTTGGTGTACAAAGGTGAAGTAAGCATGATTTTTACAGGTGAGGTTGTGTGGGACTGCAGCCAGAGGTCGTGGGTTAAGGATGAATTGTGAGAAGAGTAAGTGAGGGGAAACCTCCTCACTAAGATGGTGATGAGTGTGGAATGAACTACCAGCAAGTGAGCTTGATTTCAATGTTTAAGAGAAGTTTGGATGGGTATATGGATGGTAGGGGTATGGAGGGCTGTGGTCCCAGTGCAAGTCAATGGGAGTAGGCTGTTTAAGTGGTTTTGGCATGGACTCATTGGGCTGAAGGGCCTGTTTCCGTGCTGCACTTCTCTATGATTCAATGACTCTTAACATCATATTTCCCTTCTTCACCACTGACTCAACCTACAAATTAACCTTCTGGGAATCCTGCACAAGGATAACCAAGTCCCTTTGTACCTGAGTTTTGAATATTCTCCCTATTTAGAAGAAATAAAATGTGTAGACTATTTTCTATCAAAATTATGACCATCTGTCATTTCTTTGACTATTCTCCTAATCTAAGTCCTTTGTAGCCACTTTACTTCCTCAAAACTATGAGCCCTTCCACCTATCTTTGTATCATCCACAAACTTGGCCCCAAAGCCATCAATTCCATCATCCAAATCATTGACCTATAATGAAAAATAAGCGGTCCCAACACAGATCCCTGTGGAACACCACTAGTAACTGGCAGCCAATCTGAAAGGGATCCTTTTATTCCCACTCTCTGTCTCTTGCAAATATGACAATGCTGACTTTGGACTATTTTATCATGTGCTTCCAGGTACCCCAAACCCACATTCTTAACAGTTGACTCCAATGTCTTCCCAACCACTGAGGTTAGGCTAACTGGCCTGTAGTTTCCTTCCTTCTGCCTCTCTCCCTTCTTGAAGAGTGGAGTGACATTTGCAGTTTTCCAGTCCTCCTCCTGTAATCTGTACAGGGTACATGACCTTGCTGCTGCTTTGCCTCAGTTCTGTAGAGTCTGTTCGTCTCCTGAATAGATACAGTTACAAAGGAGGAGCAATTCTGATTCTTCGAGAGGACCAGTTTTGTCCCTTGCAATCCTTTTGCTCTTAAATTTTCTCCATACTTTCAATCTTAGTCTTTTCTTTCCTGTAGGTCGGTAACCCGGGCTACGTAATATATAAATTTGTCCTCTTGTACAACTTCAACATAACATCCTCAGCTCCTGTACAGAAGAGTGGCTTCAGGTTAATTCGTACATACTGGGATCAGTACATTTTGGCCCAACTAAGCAGCTGCTGTAGTCCCATGGATATATATACAAAGGTATTTATATTTTAAAAAAAAGAGACCAACTATGTTTAACTGAGTAACAAATTGTGCATTTAAGTGAAATGCATGAACAAATTAGAACACGATCAATACTACTGTAGTACTATAAAACTTTGTTAGTTCCTATAAGTATCAATGGAGGAATTCATCCAGTATTTCTGCCATGTTCTTTTGATTGACTGTAAATGGACAAAATCGGTGCAGACACTTAATGCCTAATCCCTTTCAACAATTGCATCCCCCAAATCTTCATTTTCATTGTAACAGTCATTTTCATCAAAGATGACTGTTGATACTTTAAAATTCTTCCTAGTTCTTGCTGAATTATTTCATTTTCTCCACTGGCTGTTTCTAGCAATTCCAAGCCTGAATGCTTGAAACCACAGTGAGCAAAACTGTTCTGTGTTTTACAGCTTATTTTTCACCAACTGTCAATGACAAAAACACAAACACGTGCTACGGACAGTTTAAAAACTGTATTCTCTAAGCACAGTGTAGTGTCTAATGGATACACAGTACGCATGACTGAAGCTAATTAGAAACTAATCAGCAAGTCTCTTGTCCCAATTAAGCAGTATAGTGTCCCAAATAAACAAAAAGAATTCTGGCTATTCGCTGAATTCATTTTTGGTTTATGAAGGACAATGAAAGCTCTCGTTGTGCCCCTATTTAAGAGGGCCACTTTCAAAGGATTATGGATCTGCTTTCCCAGATCACTTTGTTCTTACACACGCATCAGAGCCCCACCATTCACCCAGGTTGTCTGAGAGTACGCACCTCACCCTTGTCTTCATGAATCACTTCTGTCATTTTTCCAGCTTCCCTGTAAATGCTTTGGTGCTGTTTGCCGCAGCTACCTTGTGTTGCAATGAGTTTCACATTCTTGGCCCTCCCCAGATAAAGAACTTGTTCGTGCAATCTCTTTTGGATTCATCAACATCTTACACTTGTGGTGCCCAGTTGTGATCTTGGTTGACTCATAAATACAAAAGGAATAGAAGGATATGAAGCCTGTGCAGGAGGAAGGCATTTGGTATAAATTGACAACGAGATTGTGGGCTGAATGGCCTGCCCCGTGCTGTACTGTACTATGTTCTATTAATCACACACAGATACATCTTTGTCAAGCATCACAAGATAGCCACACGCATGGTTGCGGTGGCCTCTCCGTCTCCAATTAATGTTGAAAATTTCCGTCCTGTTCATGTCTTCTGTGATCAATTACACTGCTGATCTTGTAATATTTTGTTTTATGTGCTGAGTGATATCTGTATTGTAGGTGCACTGTGGTCCAGAGGGATGTTTTGTTTAGTTGTATTAGCAAAACCATAAGATACAGGAGCAGAATTAGGCCATTTGGCCCATCAAGTCTGCTCTGCCAGCTCATTATGGCTGATTTAATTTTCCTCTTGGCCGTAATCTCCTGCCTTCCCCCTGACCAATCAAGAATCAACCTCTGCCTTAAATATACATAAAGACTTGGCTTTTACAGTTGCCCACGGCGAAGAATTCCACAGATCTGTCACTCTCTGGTTAAAGAAATTCCTTCTCATGTCCATATGTACAATCAGATGACAATAAACTTGAAGTTGGACTCTTTCACTCTCAAAAGAAAAGACCTTCATATTTTCAGTCTTTCTTGGTTATAGTGACTTAATTCAATTATCAACTTAATCGTTAATTATGCACCTATCCCAGTCCCTGTAAATCCTCTTTATGGCTTGAGTCTAGAACATTTTGTGATATTCCCAAATGAGATCGGGCGAGCAATTCAGTCGACTTGTAACATCATTCTGCTTTTCAATCCTATCCCTATGCACATTAACCCGAGTTATTTTTAATAGCTTTATTATTTTCAAATTAAGTTTATTGTCATATTTCTTGTGAATTCTGCTGATGTGATGCTGTGGGAAACAATATCCAAAAGAAGCCAAACTGTGCAGTTTAAAAAGTAAATAATACTGAGAGCATGAGTTGTGAAGTCCTTGAAAGGGAGTGTGTAGGTCATAGAATCCGTTTAGAGTTGTGCTGAGTGAGGTTGTCCACGATGGTACAAGAGCTGGATGGTTGTCGGGGCACCGTGGTAGCATAGCAGTTAGTGCAGCTCTACTACAGCTCGAAGATCGGAGTTCAGTGCCAACACTGTCTGTAAGGAGATAGTGCACGTCCCTGTGAACACAAGGGTTTCCTCCGGGTGCTCTGCTTTCCTCCTGCATTCTAAAGATGTACCAGTTAGTTGGTCAGTGTAAGTTATTCTGTGATTAGGCTTGGGCTAAATAGGTGGGTTGCTGGACAATGTTGCAGATTGGGCCCAAAGGGCCTGTTTGGCACTGTATCTCGAAATAAATAACTGTTCCTGAACCTGGTGCTGTGGGTTTAAAAGCTCCTGTACCTCCTGTCTGATGGCAGTAGCATGAAGATTCAGGATCAAGTTTACTTATCACATGTACTTTGAAACATAGTGAAATACATTCTGAGAGGAGGGCTTGGCATGGATGGTGGGGGTCTATAAATAAACCTGATTCTGAGTTCTGCCTGGTTGAGCTAAACACTTTACCTTGTTTCTGTTTTCAGGGTTCCAATCATTGCCACAGCTGTACAGGAGCAGCTGGAGATGGGAGGGAAGAGCAGTGGGAATGCCAGTGAAGTTACCCAACTGGTAAAGCAACTTTCTAAAGTGATCTTAAACTACAGGTTCATCGAGGTGGATGGTATCAGTCTTTTCCCTAGGGTTGAGTCCGGATCTAATGGGTATAGGTTTAGGGTGAGAGGGGGAAAGATTTAAATAGGACCTGAGGGACAACTTGTTTCCGAAGCTGGCACTGGATATATGGAATAGAGCATTGGACAGTACAGGCCCTTTGGCCCACTGTTGTGCTAGTCTTTTAACCTACTCTAAGATCAATCTAACCCTTCCCTCCCACATAACCCTTTTCTTTTTTCATTCATGTGTCTATCTAAAGGTCTGTTAAATGTCCCTATTGTATCTATCTCTACCAGTGCACCTGGCAGTTTGTTCCACACACTCACTTGCTCTTCGTGTATTTAAAAAAAAAACACATTTCTTTGACACCCCTTCCCCCTATACTTTCCTCCAATCACCTTAAAATTATGCCTCCTTGTATTAACCATTGCTGCCCTGGGGAAAAGTCTCTGGCTGTCTACCCTACATAAGCCTCTTACCATCTTGTACACCTTTATCAAGTCCTCTCTCATCTTCCTTTGCTCCAAAGAGAAAAGCCTTAGCTTGCTCAACTTTTCATCAGAAAACATACTCTCCAGTCCTGGCAGCATCCTGGTAAGTCTCCTCAGCAGCCTCTCTGAAGCTTCCACATTCTTCCTATATAATGAGGTGACCAGAAGTGAGCACAATACTCCATGTCTGCTGCCCTCTGAGGGGTGTCAGACTTTGCATATAACGATTTACATCATTTATCAATCTCAAAATATAAAAAAGGTTCACTGGTTTTTAAATGAGTATCAAAGATCAGAACGTGGCTCTTAGATGGACACATGGATGGTGGAAAAGTAGAGGGTCGTGTGAGATGGAAGGGTTAGATCAATCACAGAGTAGGTTAAAAGGTCGGCACAGCATCGTGGGTCAAAGGGCCTGTACTGTTGTAATGTTCTCTGCTCTACAGGGTTCCAGTACAGTACAGGTGCTGAACTAACTGAAAACAGAACTGAGCTAGTGGGTGACCGGGTAGCATAACAGCGTAACGCTTGATCATGTCAGTGACTCGGGTTCAGTTCCACTGCTGCCTTTAAGGAGTCTATGTTCTTTCCTTGACAATGTGGATTTCCTCAGGGTGCTCTGGTTCCCTCCCATTGCAAAGACATACAGGTTAGGTTGGTAAGTTATGGGCATGTTACGTTGGTGTTGGCAGCATAGTGACACTTGTAGGCTGTCCCCACCGCATCCTTGGAATCTGGTCATTGACATGAGCAATGTTTTTCACTGCACGTTTTGATGCTGCACTCCATATATGACAAATAAAGCTATCCTTTAATCTTTAAAGTTAATTCAATTTGTCTATCCATCCATTCTCAGCACATTCATGTGCCTATCTAAGAGCCTCTAAACATATAACCATATAACAATTACAGCATGAAAACAGGCCAACTTGGCCCTTCTAGTCCGTGCTGAACAGTTACTCTCACCTAGTCCCGTTGACCTGCACTCTGCCCAGAACCCTCCATTCCTTTTTTGTCCATAAACCTATCCAATTTTTTTTTTAAATGACAATATCAAAGCTGCCTCTACCACTTCTACTGGAAGCTCATTCCACACAGCTACTACTCTCTGAGTAAAGAAATTCCCCCTCGTGTTACCCCTAAACTTTTGCCCCCTAACTCTCAACTCATGTCCTCTTGTTTGAATCTCCCCTACTCTCAAAGGAAAAAGCCTATCCACGTCAACTCTATCTATCCCCCTCATAATCTTAAATACCTCTATCAAGTCCCCCCTCAACCTTCTACACTCCAAAGAATAAAGACCTAACTTGCTCAACCTTTCTCTGTAACTTAGGTGCTGAAACCCAGGTAACATTCTAGTAAATCTCTGTACTCTCTCTATTTTGTTGACATCTTTCCTATAATTCTGCTGTTTTGCCTCCACAACAATCACTGGCAGTATCGATGTCTTAAAGATTATCACATGTACATTGAAATACAGTGAAATGCACTGCTTGTGTTAGTGACCAGTACAGTCTGTGGAGGTAGCTACAGGGGCAATTGTTGCCACACTGCATGCTCACAGCTTACTAATCTGTACTTCTTTGGAATGTGGGTGGAAGCTGGAACACCCGGAAGAAACCTTTGCAGTTATGGGGAGAACTTGTGGGCGGCAGTAATTGGCACTGTCAGGTGATTGCACAAACTGTACTCCCGCCATAATAATATCTGCAATAAATGATATATTGACCACACTCATATTGGTCTGACTGGGCTCGTGATGTGGTTTATCTGCAGTGTGACAAGCACCATCCTGTCCTGCTGAATTTGATCTGCACAGAGCTGGGAGTGAATGCAGAAAATATCCTTGACTTCGAGCTGTGCCTGGCCGATACACAGCCCGCGGTGAGTACCCACCTGACATGCTGTGCACAGCTACCTGTTGGGGGTGCTGGAATGAATAGGCTGGGACCCTGTGTTGGGCTATCCATTCTCCAGAATGGGACATGGCCACAATATCTACAAAAGAAATGGATGTACTGCCAAAGATTGACTACAGAAAATATTTACCAGGATATTGCCAGAACAGGAGGTTCTGATCTACAGGGAGAGGTTGGCTAGGCTAGGGCTTTATTCCTTTGAAAGCTGGAGAATGGCGGGGGATGGACCTGAAAGAAATGTTCAAAATTATGAGAGGCATTGATAAGGTAGATGATAACAATTTTTTTCCCCAGGGTAGGGGAGTTCAAAACTAGGTGACATAGGTTTAGGTTGAGAGGGAAAAGATTTTTAAAGGATCTAAGAGGCAATTTTTTTATGCAGAGGTTGACGAGTATTTGGAACAGATTGCCAGTGACTGTGACAGGTACAGTAGTCCAAAGTCAATTTATTATCAAAGTATGCATATATTATCATAAACCACCTTGATATTCATTTACTTGTGACATTTACAAGAAAAAATACAATAGTTTTATGAAAAATTATACATAAACATGCAAAGTCTGACTAACAAACCAATGTGCAAAAGAACACAAACTGCAAATAAAAAATACTGAGCATGAGTTGTAATGAGTCATTGAATAGGACTCTGCAGGGCAGTGTCATAGAACAGGCCTTTTAGCCCATCTAATCTGTGCTGATCGATCTATTTGCATAGTCCCATCAATCTGCACCTGGACCAAGCCTCCATACCCCTCCCATCCATGTTCCTATCCAAAATTCTCTAAAATTTTGATATCAAACCTGCATCTACCACTTCCACTGGCAGCTCACTCCACATTCTCACAACCCTCTGAGTGAAGAAGTTCCCCTTCAGATTCTCCCTTGACATTTCCCCTTTTACCCTTGACCAATGATCTCTAGCTTTTGTCTAACCTAATCTCAGTAGAAAATGTCTGCTTATATTTACACTATACCCTTCATAATCTTGTATACCTGTATACAGTCACACCTCATTCTCCTGGGTATAAATTCAGAAACTATTCAACCTTCTGCTTAGAATTAGGATCCTCAAGCCCTGGCAAAATTCTTGGGGTTCATAGATCAATTCATTGTGATGAGTGAAGTTATCCACTCTGGTTCAGGAGCCTGATGGTTGTAGGGTAATAACTGTTCCTGAATCTGGTGGGGTGGGACCTAAGGCTCCTGCACCTCCTGCTCGATGGAAGTAGCACGGAGAGAGCAAGGCCTGTGTAGTGGGGTCTTTGATGGATGCTGCTTGTGGCAGAGCTCTATGTAAATGTGCTCAATGGTGATGTTGATGTGTGGAGGGGTGGGGCGTAGATGGATATGGGCCAGACACAAGAAATTGGGACTAGCTGGGTTGGCAGGGACGTTTGGGCCAAAGGGCCTGTATCTGTGCTGTATTACTTTCTGGCTCAGGATGTTTCAGATTACTTTACATTTTCTTTGTGCCGAAAGAGGTTGGTGCGGGTTTGAGCATTGCTCTTTTGTGAAGATCCCTATTCTTCTTCACAGGCCCTGGGTGGTGCTTTGAAGGAATTTATATTTGCTCCACGATTGGATAATCTCCACAGCTGCTACTGTGCCCTTCAGGTAATGACAGAGGTGTTGGAATTCGGCAACACCGCACACACGCACGGTCAAAGGAGCCAGGCAGGTCCGTCAGCATCTACAGAGAGGAATAAACAGGAATGTTTCAGGCTACGACCTGTTAACAGGACTGGAAAGGAAGAGGGCAAATAGTTGAATTTGATATCAGAGAATGTATTCAGTAGACAAACTGAAATCCATCCTCTTTGCAGACATACTCGAAACAGGAAAGAAACCAAAGAATGAATGACAAAAAACATTAGAAGCCCAAAGTTTTCCCTCCCCCCACGTACAAGCAGCAGCAAAAAAAAATCAACCTTCCCCCTACCCCTCTTGCTGCAGCAAAGCTTCAACCCCCACCCCCGAAAACCACCTCCACCCACCATGCTAGCAATAGCAACCCCCCCCCCCCCCCCCCCAAAGAGCCAGTGATCTAGAGTCCTTCAAAGACTACAGAGATCCCAACATTTTGACATGTGAGACAGGCTCTTTCACCAGTGAGGGAGAAATATTGCTCCTGCAACAAGAGGGGAGGCCAACAGCTCGCTGCTTCGATGTTAGTCTTCCACATCACTTCTCCAACCCCTCCCAACTCACTCACCATAGAGAGAGAGATCACTCAAGTACAGAGGCTTTCTGACAGCAGCGCACACCGCTTGATGTTTTAATCTCCTACAACGCTCTGTTGGCGACATCGACCCCAAAGGCAAACGTCTTCCAGGCCGCACCTGGAGATATCAAAATACCAGGCCATGTGGCGAGAACGATAATCCACCGGCCGTGTAGAACCGTAGTTTAAGCTGCAGCTTTAGATCAGACTCCAACAGGACCCCAGCCTTGAAAAGAAAAGAAGCCAGATCGGGGGGAGGGGGGAGGAGAAGGACAAGTTGATAGGTGAGGTGGGGAAGGTAGGTGAGAGGGGACGAAGTGAGGAGGTGGGAGGCGATGGGTGGAAGAGGTGAAAAGCTGAAGAAGGAATCTGTTAGGAGAGTAGACCATGGGAGGAAGAGGAAAAAGGAATGGAGCCAGAGAGGGGGTGATGGGCAGATGAGAAGAGAAAGGGTGAAACAGGAGCCAGAATGGGGAATGGAAAAAAGGCGAAAGGGGAGTGGGGAGAAATTACCAAGTTGGAGAAGGGCCAGAGCCCAAAAGGACAACTGTTTATTCTCCTCCACAGGAGGAGCATCGTGTGTATGTTGCTGAAGATGTCCAGCATCTGTAGAGTTTCTTGCGTTGGGATTCACTTACTTGTAGGAGGAGGCTGGGGTCATGAAACTGCTGCCTGCTAGAATCAGGAGCAACAAGTTGAGCAACACCTGCAGAGGACGTTTCAGGTTGAGGCATCGCACTGTGGACCTGAAACGTCGATCCCTTGCGTATTACCAGTTAGACTCAAACGCCCTTCAGCACATCTAGTCCATACTGAATTATTATACTGCCTAGTCCCATTGACCTGACCCAGACCATAGCCCTATAGACCCCTCCCATCCATGTACTTATCCAAACTTATCTTAAATGCTGCAATCAAACCTGACTTCACCACTACTGGCACTCATTACACACTCTCACAGTACATGAGTGAAGAAGCTCCCTCTCATATTCCTCTTAAACATTTTGCCTTTCACCAAAAACTTCTGGCATCTAGTTCTAGTCTCACACAACCTCAGTGGAAAAGTCCTGTTTGCATTTGGCCTATCTATACCCCCTCATGATTTTGTTTACCGCTATCAAATCTCCCCTCACTCTCTTGTGCTCCAGAGAATAAAGACCTAACCTATTCAACCTCTCCCTACAGCTCAGCAGCATCCTTGGATTCTTTTGATCTATTTGATGTTACCATTTCTTAGTGCTGGTTGTTGCAAAATGGAACTTCTCACACTTGTCTGCATGAAATTACAGCTTCTACCTCTATCTTTGAGCAAAACATAAATTGCTGGAGGAACTGAGGTCAGGGGGAAAAAAAATCAACATTTTGGGCCAAGAACCTTCAGGATTGGAAAGGAAATGTCAGAAGTCAGATAAGATGGGGGTGTGGGAGAAGTACAGGCTCTCAGATGGTAAGCAAGACTAGGTAAAAGGGGTCTTGTCTCATTCACTCTCCTCTCCCATGAGATTCCTCCTTCAGCTGTTTACCTCCCCCACCGCTCACTAAATCCCCTCTCCCCCACCACCTTCCTCTCGTCTGATCTCGTGTTGCATGTCCTGGACACCTCTACGAAGAAACTTCATTCTTGTTTCTCCGTAGGGCCTGATAGACTCATCCAAAGATGATGGGACGCTGTCAGAAGACACCAATATCCGAATGATTACGCTGTTTGACAATGAAGAGGTAGGTGCAGACGCAGGAAGGATGTTTCTGACTGGATTGAGGAACAAATGGTCTTGTGAACAGATGAGGAGGAACTGTTTTTCCCCAGAGAATAGCAAGTTTGTGGAATCCTCTGCCCAGAGAAGCAGTCGAGGCTACCTCATTAAATATATATAAGGCACAGTTAGATTTCCCACTGCTCCCTGTGACTGTGTGGCTTGCCTCTGGGTGCTCTGGTTTCCTCCCACAGTCGAAAGTAGTAGGTTAGTAAGTACCAGTTAGTAGGTTAATTGATCATTTTAAATTGTTCTGTGTTAACCACATAACAATCACAGCACGGAAACAGGCCATCTTGGCCCTCCTAGTCTGTGCCGAACCCTTAATCTCACCTAGTCCCACCTACCCGCACTCAGCCCATAACCCTCCACTCCTTTCCTGTCCATATACCTATCCAATTTTACCTTAAATGACACAACTGAACTGGCCTCTACTACTTCTACAGGAAGCTCATTCCATACAGCTATCACTCTTTGAGTAAAGAAATACCCCCTCGTGTTTCCCTTAAACTTCTGCCCCCTAACTCTCAAATCATGTCCTCTAGTTTGAATCTCCCCTACTCTCAATGGAAACAGCCTGTTCACGTCAACTCTATCTATCCCTCTCAAAATTTTAAATACCTCGATCAAATCCCCCCTCAACCTTCTACGCTCCAATGAATAGAGACCTAACTTGTTCAACCTTTCTCTGTAACTTAATTGCTGAAACCCAGGTAACATCCTAGTAAATCGCCTCTGCACTCTCTCTAATTTATTGATATCTTTCCTATAATTTGGTGACCAGAACTGCACACAATATTCCAAATTTGGCCTTACCAATGCCAAATTGTGGGTTTGGGGGGCACTGCTGGGCGGTGGGGCTTGAAGGGACAGAGGGTTCTATTCAATGCTGTATATCAAAAATTAAAAAAAATAGTTTTGCATAGCAAGTGAATTAAGGGTTATCTGGAAAATGAAGGTAGGTGGAGCTGAGTCAATGGTCTGATCAGCCATGATCTAAATGAAGCAGGCTCAATGGGCCAAATGGCCGACTCCTCCTATTTGTTATAGAGTCATAGAAAACTACAGCACAAAAACAGACTCTTCGTCCATTAGCCCATGCCAAATAATTTAAGCTGCCTCTTCCCATTGACCTTCACCCATACCGTAGCCCTCCTACCTCTCCAAACATTGAAATTGAAATCGCATTTACCACTAGTTCTGTTCTTTCTGCCCAGTGTGCATGCGTGTAGCTTCTCCGCACTACAGTAATTCAGTGGTCCCCAACCACCGGGCCGCAAAGAAACAATCTGAGTCAGCTGCACCTTTCCTCATTCCCTGTCACGCCGACTGTTGAACTTGCACCCACGCAAGGTTGTCAGTTGCCTAAGCGCAGTGATACCCTCGTGCCAGGGATTGTGCGGCCAGCGGGAAGTGCCGTTGCTGCTGGCCTGGAGCGCGGAAAGATGGGCGCCACCTCTGAACCCGTTCAGCACACTAAATGTTCATGGGGAACCCGGTGCTAAAATATTTGCAGATGATCTAATTCGGGTTTATAGTTCCGTAAGTATCAGAGCAGTTACCGTGCTGTGATCTACTGAAACAAACTTTTGTCAGTCGATAGATCCTGTAAAGGGTGCAGGCACCCTGTTGCACTCCTTGCTCAGTCGCTCTCTCCGGACGGCGACCCCCGCTGCCCCAGCACGGTGACCTCCGGCCCTAACCTTGTCCTCTCACCCCACCCACAACCAGCCACACCTGGCCAAGGCGGCGGGCGGGAGGCTGCAGTTCAGGCTGGGAGGCTGTCTAATGAGGGAATGAAGCCCTCAAAACTGCTTCGGTACCCTGAGTCGAAGCACCCTGCACTTAAAGACAAACACATTGAGATTTTTCAGTGGAAAAAATGTGAGCAAGCGAGACAGAAGCTAAGTGCCGAGAACGGTGAAAACTAAATTGTGGAATAGACTGGACATAAGGAACCTGCTTCGAGCATGGCTGTATCCCGGTCGAGTTTAACCAACTCGACTGGTTGGCTGGTCCGCAAGAATATTGTCAATATTAATCTGGTCCACGGTGTGTAAGAAGTGTGGGTACCCCTGGTATTTATACATTATTTCTACTTCTGGTCTTTTCTGTCCTGGTGTGCATGCGTGTAACTAATCGATCTGAGGTTGATCTCGACTTTCACTAAGGCTGAGGTAAATGATCTTGGGCTTAAAAAGATTGGTGACCACTATCCTATCCTATACCCCTCATAAGTGGAAGTGTGAACGTGTCTCGAATCTGTGCTAACTTTGCTCTTCCCTCTTCTCCCTGCCGGGTCCAGGTAGGTAGTGGCAGTGCTCAGGGTGCGGAGTCCTCCCTTACGGAGTTGGTTCTTCGTCGGCTGTCCAGCAGCACCAGCAACCTGACGGCATACGAGGAAGCCATTCCCAAGTCCTTCATGATCAGCTCTGACATGGCCCATGCTGTGCACCCCAACTACCAGTAAGTTTTCTAACTTCACACTCTTCCTGCACAGGAATCCTGATTATTTGGGCTTCTTCCTCCTTCCTTTCCTGCGTTCCTGAACTGTTTATTCCTTTCCATAAATGCTGCCTGACCTACTGAGTTCTTACAGCATTTTGTGTGTTACCCCTTTAAACACCCCCTAATACATGCCCTCTGGTATTAGGCATATCAGCAGTGGGAAATGCATGCTGGCCATCCACTCTATTTACAGTACATCTCATAAGTGCATAAACCTCTGTTGTGTCTCCTGTCAGCCTCTGCTACTCCAGAGCAAAGAACCCAAGGTTGGTCAATCTATTACAGAATATGTCCTCTGGAGAGGGTGCACTGGGATGCTGCCTGCATCGGAGTTGATGAGTTTGGTGATGGTGAGGGAGGCAAAAGCCTGATGTTTCTTAGAGGGGTGCTTTCCAAGGAACTGTCTGATAGTGGTCTCGGCAAGGTAGAGCTCAGTCTGTCGAACAATGAACTCCCCCCACCCCCCACACCTTCTGTGGGTTTGATGGTGCGGTTGGGATTGGTTCAGAGAGTGGAAGGTAGTGCATTTAGAGGGGCTGAGGTTTAATAGGAGGGAGTAGTACTGAAGACAAGATGGTTGATATCTTGTTGCTAGAGTTTGTATAAGTTCAAGAAAAGGAGGGAGTTTGAAGATGGAAGGAGAAGTCATCGGTGTGGGTAAGTAAACCTTGCCAAAGAAGTAGATGTGGACACAGGCAGCAAAATAAGAGTTCAGTGCAGGTGGGTGCAGAACTCTCTGATGTGTGGGTGCAGGGATAAAGGTAAGGACCTTGCTGAGGGCAGAACGTTCTGCTTCAAAGAAGTGAAGCTTGGAAGGGATCCCTTAACTAAAATGCTCCACTCCCTGTTGAATTTCCTTTGCACCCTCTCCAGAGCAGTCTCATTCTTACTGTTAGTGTGGAGACCATAAATGTGCATCCTCTGCATTCTCACGGTACAGCAGGGGGTGTGAACTCCAGACAAGAAGCAACAAGCCACAGACCTGATTGTAACTTACTGTTTTCAATCTTTCCAGAGACAAACATGAGGAGAATCTCAGACCAGCTCTGCACAAGGTGAAATTCCTGTATTACAATTAAATTCCACAGAGGTTTCCAAACGAATCTCTAAATCAACAAAAAACAGCAAGGAGTTGAGGGGAGGGAGGGATATGTGTGATTATTCTTCTAAGCAAATCTTTTCATAATTTTTTTAAAATATGAAATATTAGTGAGTCTTAGTGGGCTTGGAGTATGCTGGACTGCAAAATGATAATTTACAAAAATGCAAGCATTTTATATTTAAAATTATTGCACTATATTTATTAAGTACCTCCTGTACCTAATAAACTAGCTACTAAGTGCATGTTTGTGGTCATCCACTTCAAAATTGCACATGTTGTGCATTCAGAGATGCTCTTGTGCACAGCACCGTTGTAACGCATGATTATTCGAGTTACTGCCATGTTCTTGTCAGCTTGAACCATTCTGGCTATTCTCCTCTGACTTCTGATTAACGGAGTTTTTTGCTCCATTCTCTATTAACTCTAGAGACTCTTGTGCATGAAAATCCCAAGAGATCAGCAGATTTGATATTTGCATTAACGGGCAGGTGTATCTAATAAAATGGCCACTGATGACAAATTTACTTTGATTTTGGTTCTCTCTCTCTGATCTGCTAACAAAGCCTTTCGCTGTTCCTGTGCAGGGCCCGGTAATTAAGTTTAACAGTAACCAGCGCTACGCCTCCACTGCAGTAACGATGGCAATCATTCGAGAGATTGCCAGTCAAGTGGCAGTCTCACTACAGGTAAATTTGCTGCTCCTGTCAGGATATCGGAATGTTTGATGGCTTTGGGCCTGTACTCATTGGAGTTTAGGAAAATGAATGAATATTTCTTTGAAACATATGAAATATTGCAAGGCCTAGATGCAGTTGATGTGGAGAGGATGCTTTCTGTAGTGGAGGAGTCTAGGACTACAGGGTACACAGCCTCAGAATACATGGATATCCATTTAGAATAGAGATTAGGAGAATCTTTAGCCAGAGGGTGGTGAACCTGTGGAATTCATTGCCACAGAGGGCTGTGGAGGTCAGGTCATTGGGTATATTTAAAATGAAGGTTAATAGGTTTTTGATTATTTAATGGAATCAAAGGTTATGGGGAGAAGGCAGGAGAATGGGATTGAGAAGGATAATAAACATGATGGAATGGCAGAGCAGACTCAATGAGCTGAACAGCCTTATTCTGTTCTTTTGTCTTATTCTCTTCCCCGCCCCCATATATAGGAAAATGGGTTCATCTAGTGGGAATTTGTATAAATTCACCTCAATACTGTGTTAGATCCTCATGCTTTTGCAATCCAGTAGTCTTTCAGAAATCAAGAATGAGCCACAAAACTTGTTGCTTATGGCTGTTTAATTAAACGTTACAAGAACAAAGAAGAACAAGACGCAGCAGCATTAAGAAAACAAAGAACAGACCAGACTAAAAAGTAGCTATGGCCATCTCATACTCAGACTAGAGACTGAAGATTAAGAAGTTTCTAGAAAAATACAGAAACAAATGTACTGTAATTGTAGGAAAATTTATTGAACATGTATACACAGAAGATGATTATATAAAAGTGTGTGGGGAAGTAGTCCTGAGGATGAGTGTCGATTGTTTATTCCCCTCCAGCATTTTGTGTGCATTGCTCTGGATTTCCAGCATCAGCAAAATCTCTTGTGTGTACCAGAAATATAATAATTGTACACCCCAATCCACCAACCATGAGGATGCGCCCAAGAGCCACTTCCTCCTCTGCAGGGACCAGGGTTCAATCCTGACGTCAAGCTGTCTGAATGGGGTTTGTGACCATGTGGATTCCCTCCACATCCCAAACGTGCTGGTTGGTGGGTTAATTGGCCAGAGAAAAACCTGGATCAACTGGGGGAGAGTTGATGAATAAAATGGGATTCATACAAAACAGAAACATGGTTCTCAGTGTAGACCTGTTGGGCAAGAGGACAAGTTCTGTGCTGTGTGAGTCTCTCAACAGCAATGACCCAGGTTCAGTCCCAGCCTCCAGTGCCATCTACACGGTCTTCCCATGACCTTGTTAATGCTTCAGTTTCCTTCCACACTTTGAAGACGTGTGTATTAGTAGGTTAATTGGCTGCTGCAATTTGCCCCAAGTGTGTAAGTGAGGGGTAGAATCTAGTAATAATTAAGGAGTTTGTACATTCTCCCCATAAACCACATGGGATTCCTCTCGGTGCTCCAGTTTCCACCCATATTCCAAAGTACAGATTAGTAAGGGAGTTGTAGGCACTCTGTGTTGGTACCAGAAGCATGGCGATACTTGCCATCTGCCCCAGCACATCCTCCCAACTGTGTTTGCAAGTGATTCATTTCACTGTATGGCTTGATGTTTCAATGTGTCTGTGACAAATAAAGTTAATCTTTATAATTTAAGCTTTCTGACCTCTATTACATTCTCAATGCTCGATCTCATCGTTGACTGTTCACATCTCCCTCTGTAGATGCTGCCTGACTTGCTGAGTTCCCTCAGCTCCTGGAGGGTGCAGTGGAGATTTACCATGATGTTGCCTGGACTAGAGAGTCTGTCTTGTGAGGGAAGGTTGAGCAAGCTAGGGTTTTTCTCTTTGGAGCAAAGGAAGATGAGAGGGGTCTTGATAGAGATGTACAAGATGAGACTGAGTAGACAGCCAGAAACCTTTCCCAGAATGGAAATGGCCAATACAAGAGGGCTTAATGTTAAGGTGATTGGGGGGAAGGTATTGGATTGTCAGAGACGTTTTTATACAAGAGTAGGGGGTGCATGGAATACTCTGCCACAGTTGGTGGGAGAGGCAGATACATTAGAAATGCTTAAGAAACCCTTAGGTAGACACATGGATGAAAGAAAACTTGAGAGCGATGGGTGAAAAATGTTAGATTGATCTTGGACCAAGCTAAAAGATTGGCACAGCATCATGGTCCAAAGGGCCTGTAGTGTTCTGCCCTGTGTCCTTAATGTGTTCCTCCTGACCAGCTTCCAATTGTTTTCAGGATGTCATGGTGAGAAATGACAGCCCCTGCGGGTCTACGATCGGCCCAATTCTGGCTTCGGGTCTGGGGCTGAGAGTGGTGGACCTGGGCAGCCCCCAGCTGTCCATGCACTCCATCCGGGAGATGTGTTGCACCTCCAGCATTCTCCAGAGCATTACACTGTTCAAGGTGAGTGACCCACACTGCTATTGGCTCCCATGAGCTCTGACAGACCTCTCCATCCTGTGTTCATTGATCATTAATGGGCCCAGCTCACATGGGAACTTATTTGTAAAGTACTCATTTGATTGCCTCATGGCTTTGAGGTTTTGTAGGGCAGTGGTCAGACTGCACTTGGAATATTTGAGTGGTTTTTGGCCCCTTATCTAAGAAAAGGTGTGCTGGCATTGGAGGGGGTCCGGAGGATGTTCTTGAGAATCATCCTAAGAATGATAGGGTTAGTGTATGAGGAACGTTTGATGGCTCTGGGCCTGTACTTGCTGAAGTTTAGAAGAATGAGGAGAAATTCCATTGAAGCCTATCGAATATTGAAAGGCCTAGATGGAAACTATGTTTCCTATAGTAGGAGAGTTTTTAGGACCAGAGGACACATCCTCAGAATACAAGGACATCCCTCTAGAACAGAGATGAAGAAGAATTTCTTTAGTCAGAGTGTAAGTCTGTGCCACAGATTGCTGTGGAGCCTAAACCTTTGGGTGTATTTAAAGCAGAGGTGGTTAGGCTCTTTGTTAGTGAGGGTGTCAAAGATTACAGGGCTAATGAGGTTGAGAGGGAAAATAAAACAGCCAGAGTGGAATGGTAAAGCATACTGGATGGGTCAAATGTCCTCACTGTGATCCTATGTCTTATGACAATGTCTATGAAGAAACTCAGTCAGCAGGCTTTAGGGAGGAGAACCCAAAGCTTTGGGACCTTGATTTTAAATACTTCACCACTGGTAACAATGCCTCCAATTATCAAGTTTCAAATGCAGGTTTATTGACCTGGGCATGTAGACGTTGCAGCAAGGTACCAGTGAAGGTAACGTTCAGGCAGGGATAGTTTGCAGATAGTATGCAGTCAGTCAGGGGAAGAGAGCTCCCCTTTGCACAGCAGCCTAATGAAGCCATTTGGCATATCGAGGGAAGGATGTTATTGAAGGATTCAAGCCCCACACACCACCTAGAGAACAATACCTCTACTAACTTCAAAGTATCATCCATCGGTTGTTGTTTCTGTCAGCTTCTAACACCTGTGTTGTAGTGTGAATGAATCAGGTTTATTATCACAAATGTGTTGTTTTGCAGCAGCAGTACAACATGATACATAAAATATGCTATAAATCTTATAATATGAAATAAGTATTAAAAATAGTGAGGTAGTTCATTGTCCATTCAGAAATCTGATGGTGGCGGGGAAGAAGCTGTTCCTAAACTGTGTGTGTATGTGTGCGCGCCCTGTATCTCCTCCCTGAGGGTAATAATGATAAGAATTGAATTGACTTTATTACTGACTTCCTTCATATACATGAGGAATACAAATCCTTACGTTACACCTGTCTAAATGTGCAATTGCAATTTTTAGTAAATTCTAATAAATATTATGTACAACAAAACAATATAACAAAAGTACGGTTGTGCCATTATGAATTAATCAGTCTGGTGGCCTGGTGGAAGAAGCTGTCCCCGGCACCTGTTGGTCCTGGCTTTTATGCTGTGGTACTGTTTCCCGGGCGGTAGCCGCTGGAACACTGTGGTTGGGTGACTCGGGTCACCAGTGATCCTTTGGGTCTTTTTTACACACCTGTCCTTGTAAATATCCTGAATAGAGGGAACTTCACATCTGCAGATGTGCTGGGCTGTCCATACCACTCAGTTGCAGGGCTCCGCAGAGAGGGAAGTACATTTCCTATACTAGTCAAGATGTTCTCAATTGTGCCCCTATAGAAAGTTCCTGGGATATGGGGGCTCACACCAAACTTCAACTATCTGAGGTGAAAGGGGTGCTGTTGTGCTTTTTTCACTGCACAGCAAGTATGTACAGGCCACGTGAGATCCTCAGTGATGTGCATGCCAAAGAGCTTAAAGCTGTTCACCCTCTCAACCTCAGATCCGCTGATGTCAATAGGGGTTAGCCTGTCTCCATTCCACCTGTAGTCCACAACCAGCTCCTTTGTTTTTGTGACATTGAGGGAGAGGTTGTTTTCTTGACACCACTGTGTCAGGGTGATGATTTCTTCTCTGCAGGCTGCCTCATTATTATTTGAGATTAGGCCAATCAATGTATCATCAGCAAATTTAATTAGCAGATTGGAGGTGTGGGTGGCAACACAGTCATGGGTATACAGAGAGTAAAGGAGGGGGCTTAGGACACAGCCCTGAGGGGCACCTGTGAGGGTCAGAGGGGCAGAGGTGAGGGAGCCCACTCTTACCACCTGCTGGAGATCTGGCAGGAAGTTCAGGAGAGCATGTTCTATGCAGAGGGGCTCCTTAATGATGAATGCTGCTAATGCTCACAGTGGAGCTGGCTGTGTTTACAACCCTCAACAGTGATCCTGTGCAATGGCTCCTCCAGACCAAATGCAACTGGTTGGAATGCTCTTCACAGTACCTCTGTAGAAATTTGCTAAAGTCTTTAGTGATGTAGCATTAGAGCAGGCAGAGAAGAGATTTACCAGGATGCTTCCTGGACTAGAGAGCATGTGTTATGAGGATATACACATACAAAGGTTTTTATGAAGAGTAGTGGCTGCCTTGCCACGGGTGGTTATTTAACTCTTAGACAGTCACATGGATGATAGGAAAAATAGAGAGCTATGTAGGAGGGAAGGGTTAGATTGATCTTGGAGATGACTAAAAGGTCATTCTGTGCTGCAGTGTTGTGTCTATGTTCCCATTCCTACCATGGAGAGGAGGTATAGGAGCTTGTAGAGCCACACTCAAATACTCCAGAAATCTGACTGTAGAGGGGAGCAAGCTGTTTCTAAAGGGCTCATGAAACCATAGATGCTACCTCACTATTCCTCTTTTGCATTTTTTATTTTTTATATTGTAACTTAAAGCAATTTTTTCCATGAGGGGTTCAACTCCTGCTGCTGTCTGCAAGTGGTTTATACATTCCCTAGGTGACTGCATGGGTTTCCTCCAAGTGCTTTGCTTTCCTCCCACATTCCAAGGATGTGCAGGTTTGGGTTAGTAAGTTGTGGGCATGCCATGTTGGTGCCAGAAAGTGTGCCTCCAGCACATCCTTGGACTGTGTTGGTCGATGATGCAGAATAGCACATTTCTCTATGCTTTGACAAATAAAGTAAACCTAAGTTAAGACTAATCTTTAAATCTTTTATATTCATGTCACAAAACAACAGATTTCATGACATGATAATAAATTATTCCTATCATGTAAATGCCAAGGAAGATCAGCTTCCTACAGCAACACAGTACGTTACAAGTGCGACAAACATAAGTGAACATAAACTTAGATTAACGTTTATTATACTTCACTTGCATAACAAAATAAACATAATAAAACTATAGGGGGAAGGGTTAGATTGATCTCAGGATGGGTTGACACAACATTGTGGGCTGAAGGGCCTGTACTGTTATGTATCTTATTAAAACTAGTGCAAGTTGAGAGAGAGAGAGGAAAAGATATAGTCCAATGTTTTTCAGGTGGTTTCAAGTACCTATTGGTCATGGGGAAGAAGTTGTTGTTTAACTTGGTGTGGGTCTTCAGGCTCCTGTACCTCCTGCCTGATGGGAGCATTGAGTAGAGAACATAGTCCAGGTGCTGGTGTCCCTGATTGTGCCTGTCACATTCCTGAGACCCCGTCTCTGATAGATATTTGCAATGGTGGTGAGAACTCTACCCATGATAGAACAAGCTGAGTCCGCTTTTCTCTGTAGCCTCCATTTGTGTATTCGAGTATAGGGAGAGGGTCCAGAGGGGGCTCACAAGAATGATCCTGGGAATGAAGAGATTAATGTATGAAGAGCTGATGATGGCTCTGGGCCTGTACTTGCTGGAATTGGGAAGAATGAGAGAGTATCTCATTGAAACCTGTTACGTATCCCGTAACTGGATAACTCACCAGCAAAGATAGAGAGGTCCGTTGGAGTCTGATGGCACTATTTTCGAACGGTTTTATTCAGAAAGGGGGGCACAAAAGTAAGGTTAATACAAACATTCAGAACATATACATCGGCAAAACTCAATCTAAAGCGCGGGTATAGCAATAATCATCATTAAGAAATAATCTCGACTGTTGTCTAGGGGATAATATATTGTCCGTTGGAAATATAAAAGTCACTCAGAAGTCTGCAGGCTTCAGTCTTTTTGGGGAATCGCTGGGTTTCACGTGTTTCAGAGAGAGTGAGGAGAAACGACAAAACTTGCCCGGGTCTTTGACGAAGCAACTCCGTTGAATCAGGGGAGCGTTGTTTCCCTGTTATTAGTTCGAAGTCCTTCTCGGTATTATCAGTCACCCGCTCCCCAGGCAGAGAAGTTACGGAGCGCACATGGCTTTTGACTGGCTTCCAGCTATCACGGGAGCGTTGAGCGATCGAGTCCTTCTGGTGCGTCTCTCTCTGGGGTACCGCCTTCTGCAGTCCCCTTTCATCTTGACTTGCAGAGTTGTAGATGTCCATCAAAGTAGGGTGATGCAATCCCCACCCCCACATTGCCGAGGGTGTCCATATCCGTGGTAGTTGTTACATAGCAGGGTCATGCCCTGAGCACAGATGTCTCTAAGAGCCCTGGCCAAAACCATTACATTGTCTCTCATTTGCCTGGATCCGAGACCCGAATTAATAGTGCTCTTGCGATTCTCCGGAAGGAGGGGGCTGCTCCCGCCCCTTCGGCCCCTCAGAGCTGTGGTACATTCATAACAAACCTACCAAATATTGTAAGGCCTAGATGGAGTGGATGTGGAGAGGATGTTTCCTGTGGTGGGAGAGCCCAGCACAGCCTCGGAATACAAGGATATTGTTTTAGAACAGAGAAGAGGAAGAATTTCTTTAACTGGAGGGTGGTGAATTTGTGGAATTCATTGCCACAAATGGCTGTGGAGGCCAAGTCGTTGGATATATTTAAAGCAAAGGTAGATAAGTTCTTAAATAATTGGGGCATCAAAGGTTATGGGGAGAAAGCAGGGAAATGGGGTTGAGATGGAAAATAAATCAGCAATAATGGACTGGCGGAGCAGACAGGATGGGCCTAATTCTGCTCCTGTGACTTAGTCTTAGGGCAGACGGGTGCAGATGGAAAGGATATGAAGGGATACAAGGACAAGAATTGCACGGATTTATTTCCTTTGCGCGATCTGAGGTCAAGTGTCAGTAGCTTTGTTTGTAACTTAGTGTCATCTCCACCATGCCAGGAGGGGGCAGTGTTGGTCTGGCACGGTGATGGACTCCTCACGGTGCACTGGTCTGTGGCCTGTGATGCACCCACACACATCACAGCAGAAGCCCCACTCCAGCTGCACTCCAGGGCATCTACTTTGAGGCAGTGTGGTAGTGTAGCCCTAACAGCAGCAACAACCTGGGTTCATTTCTGCCTCTGTAAGGAGTTTGTACATTCACCCCATGACTGCATAGGCATTTTCCATATGCTCCGGCCTCCCCTCACGTTCCAAGGATGTACGGGTTAGTAGGTTAAATGCTCACAAGGGTGTAAATGGGCAGCGTGGGCTTATTTGGCTCCAAGGGCCTGTTAGAGTGTTATATGTCTAAACAAAATAAGGTTCAAACTTCAAAGTACCCTTGTTAACTACGTATATCATATACAACCCTGAGATTTGTCATTTTGCAGGCACTCACAAAACAAAAACACAGTAGAACCACTTACAACCCCCCCCCCCCACAACAAAGACCATTAAACACCCAACGTGCAAACAGAAAGAACAAGTTGTGCAAATAATAAAAAAGTAAATAAGCAACACAGAACATAAGCTGCAGAGTCTTTGAGAACGAGTCCAGTCACATAGACAGTTCTGCGCTGAGGCGAGTGCTAATGGCTGCAGGACACAGATCTAGACTCATAATAATAAATACTTCCTATAGGGAGTAAGTAATTCAGGATGTCTCCATCTCTGCACCACGCCCTCATAAGTAAATAATGCCACAATGAACGCATCATGGCGGAGTCATAGAACAATGCAGCACAGGTGCAAGTCCTTTGGACCAACCTGTCCATGCTGACTGCAGCACCCACCAATTTGCCATATCCTACAATCAGTAACCATTTCATTAGGTACCTCATTATTAATAAAATGACCACCATCGATTTCAGCGTTTGACCTTTTGTGTGTTCCTAGATGCTCTTCTGCACACTGTTGTAATGTGTGGTTATTTGAGTTACTGTCACCTTCCTGTCAGCTTAAACTAGTCTGGCCATTCTCCTCCGACCTCTCATTAACAAAGCATTTTTGCCCACAGAACTGCTGCTCACTGGATGTTTTTTGTTTGTTTATCGCACCATTCTCTGCAAACTCTAGATGCTGTAAAAATGCAGAGATCAGCAGTTTCTGAGATACTCAAACTACCTCTTCTGGCAGCAACAATCATTCCACAGTCAGTCGCTTAGATCACAGTTCTTCCCCATTCTGATGTTTGGTCTGAACAACAACTGAATCTCTTGACCAGGTCTGCATGCTTTTATGCATTGAGTTGCTGCCACAATTGATTGGCATTAATGGGCAGATGTACAGGTGTACCTAATAAAGTGGCAATTGAATGTATAGTTGTGTCTTTATCATATATTCTAATTTGACCCACTTCCCTCTAATCCCCAGCCCTTCGTGTACCTATCCAAGTGTTTCTTCAATGATACTATTGTTCCTTCCTCTTTGGTAGCTTGTTCCATATACTCAATACTGCTTATTTTTTTTAAAGTTGTCCCAAATACATGCAAGAGGGAATAGCCCAAGAAGTTACCTTGGTTGGTGTGAGCAAGTTCAGAATCAGGTTTATTATTTCTAAAATGTAGTGAAATTTGTTGATTTGCAGCAACACCAGTGAATACAATACATGAAAAGTGCTATGAATTACAATAAGAAATGTATTATAACGTTTAAAAATTTCGTACTTAAGGAGAGCAAAAATAGTGAGATAGTGTTCATGGACTATTTAGAAATCTGATGGCAGATGGAAAGAACCTGTTTGTAAAATGTTGAATGTGTGCCATTTTGAGGCATCATGGTTTGAAGATGTCTGATGCTGGTGAGGGTTGTTTTCATAATGGAGTTGGCTATGTTTACGACTCTGTGCATTGGGGCCTCCATACCAGTTGGTGTTGCAATAAGGTGCAAGATCATAGCGAGGTAGATTGTGAGGTCAAAGTCTGTGCAGTGCCCTCCCCCCACCATAAATAAATAGTGTGAAAATGGGAATGATGAGGGATGTTCAGAAATCTGATGATGGAGGGGAAGAAGCTGTTCCTGAAATGTTGATTGTGTGTTTTCCTGTAGCTCCTCTCTGATGGCAGTAATGATGGTAAAATCTCTTTGAGCCCTGAATGTTGTGATTAACCTCTTGTATTTCCCCCCCCCCCCCCCCCCAGGGATTCTTCGACTTGTTCCCATCTGTGAACAACAAGCTGATCGTTGACTGACGTCATTCTCTTCCTGTCTCTGGGACTGAAGCCTAACTGTCTGTCAGTGGTCAATGTCTCCACACTGGACACTCCAACTAATGTGGGATAAACCCTTGTGGCCACCATCCACCTTCCAAAGACATGCAACAACTCTGATTCAGCAAGGCCTGCAGATTGATCATAGTTACTGTATCACATACAAACTGTTGGAGGAGCACAGCAGGTCAGGCAGCATCTATTCAGGGAAATAAACAGGCAACAGTTTGGGCCGAGACCCTTCAACAGGACTGGAATGGAAGGGGGGTTGAAATGGGAAGCTGGGAGGGGAGAGGTGGAAGTGGTAAAGGGCTGGAAAAGAAGAAACTTGTTAGGAGAAGAAATGAACATGGAGGAAAGGGAAGGAGGAGGAAACCAGGTGGAGTGATGGGCAGCAAAGAGAAGGGGATGGGGTTGAAATTACCAGAAGTTGGAGAAATCCATGTTCATGTTGTCGGTTTGTAGAGCACCAAGGTGGAATAAGGTGTTGTTCCTCCATCCTGAGTGTGGCTTCATAGTGGCAGTACATGAGATTTTGTATCCGTAAAACTAGAAGACATGGGAGCAGAATTGAGCCATTTAGCCCATCAAGTCTGCTCCACCATTCCATCATGGCTGATCCCAGATCCCACTCAACTCCATACACCTGTCTAATTGCCATATCCTTTGATGCCCTGACCAATCAGGAAACTATCAACTTCCACCTTAAAGATACCCATGGACATGGTGTTCATCACAGTTTGTGGCAACAGAGTATTCCACGGGGTTGCTACTCTGGCTAAAAATATTCTTCCCTATCTCTGTTCTAAAAGATCGCCCCTCAATTTTGAGGCTGTGCCCTCCAATTCTGGATACTCCACCATAGGAAACATCCTCTCCCCATCTACCCTGTCTAGTCCTTCAGCATTCGGTAGGTTTCAATAGACAATAGGTGCAGAAGTAGACCATTCGGCCCTTCGAGCCTGCACTGCCATTTTGAGATCATGGCTGATCAACTACTATCAATACCTGGTTCCTGCCTTGTCTCCATATCCCTTGATTCCCCTATCCATAAGATACCTATCTAGCTCCTTCTTGAAAGCATCCAGAAAATTGGCCTCCACTACCTTCCAGGGCAGTGCATTCCAGACCCCCACAACTCTCTGGGAGAAGAAGTTCTTCCTTAACTCTGTCCTAAATGACCTACCCCTTATTCTCAAACCATGCCGTCTGGTACTGGACTCTCCCAGCAACTGGAACATATTTCCTGCCTCTATCTTGTCCAATCCCTTAATAATCTTATACGTTTCAATCAGATCCCCTCTCAATCTCCTTAATTCCAGCATATACAAGCCCAGTCTCTCTAACCTCTCTGCGTAAGACAGTCCAGACATCCCAGGAATTAACCTTGTGAATCTACGCTGCACTTCCTCTACAGCCAGGATGTCCTTCCTTAACCCTGGAGACCAAAACTGTACACAATACTCCAGGTGTGGTCTCACCAGGGCTCTGTACAAATGCAAGAGGATTTCCTTGCTCTTGTACTCAATTCCCTTTGTAATAAAGGCCAACATTCCATTAGCCTTCTTCACTGCCTGCTGCACTTGCTCATTCACCTTCAGTGACTGATGAACAAGGACTCCTAGATCTCTTTGTATTTATCCTTTACCTAACTCTACACCGTTCAGATAATAATCTGCCTTCCTGTTCTTACTCCCAGTGGATAACCTCACACTTATTCACATTAAACACCATCTGCCAAGTATCTGCCCATTTACCCAGCCTATCCAAGTCACCCTGAATTCTCCTAACATCCTCATCACATGTCACACTGCCACCCAGCTTAGTATCATCAGCAAATTTGCTGATGTTATTTTCAATGCCTTCATCCAAATTGTTGACGTAAATTGTAAACAGCTGTGGTCCCAATACCGAGCCCTGTGGCACCCCACTAGTCACCACCTGCCATTCCGAGAAACACCCATTCACTGCTACCCTTTGCTTTCTATCTGCCAACCAGTTTTCTATCCATGTCAATGTCTTCCCCCCGATGCCCTGAGCTTTGATTTTACCCACCAATCTCCTATGTGGGACCTTATCAAATGCCCCTGCATTCTTCAAAATTCCAAAGAGTACAGGCCCAAAGCTGCCAAACGCTTCTCGTATGTCAACTCCTTCATTTCCAGAATCATCTTCGTGAGCCTCCTCTGGACTCTCTCCAATGACAACACATCCTGTCTGAGATATGGGGCCCAAAACCATTGTCAGTACTCCAGGTGCGGCCTGACTAGTGCCTTATAAAGCCTCTGCATTATCTCCTTGCTTGTGTATTCTGTTCCCCTTGAAATACATGCCAAATTGCATTTGCCGCCTTTACCACAGGCTCAACCTGTAAATTAATCTTCTGGGAGTCTTGCACGAGGACTGCTAAGTCCCTCTGCACCTCTGATGTTTGAAACTTCTCCCATTTAGGTAAGTCTCTACTATTGTTCCTTTTACCAAAAAGCATTATCATACATTTCCCAATACTATACCATGTGCCACTTTTTTGCCCATTTCTTCCTGCTGCCCCACCATCTATCTTCATATCATCTGCAAACTTTGCCACAAAGCCATCAGTTACATGGTCCAGATCATTGACAAACAAGGTGAAACCCGAGGAACACCGCTGGTCACTGCCAGCCAAACAGAAAAGGCCCTCTTTATTCCCACTCACTGCCTATTCCCTGTCAGCCATTCCTCTATCCATGCCAGTATCTTTCCTGTAACACCATAGGATTTTATCTTGTTAAGCAGCCTCGTGTGGCGTCTTATCAGATGCCTTCTGAAAACATGTATCGACATGTTGGGATTTGAATTCAAATGGAATTACAATTGGAAGATCCTGTCTTTTGTGGCAAATGGAACAAAATCACTTGATGAAGCAGTCCCCCAATCTACAGTGCGTTGGTCTGAAATGTCGATTGTTTATTTCTCTCCATAGATACTGCCCAACTTGCTGAGCTCTTCCAGAGGTTTCTGTTTGTTGCCCTGGGTTTCCAACATCTGCATTGTTTATGATCTGTGGGGAGTGGAGGAATTACTGAAATTTCAGGGTCCTTGATGCAGGGATGTCAACCCAGAATGTGAATAATTTCTTTCATCCCATAAAGCTGCTTCATCCGTTGAGTTCCTTCAGCAGATTGTTTGTTGCTTTGAAAAAGCTTCCAATTTAATCTCCTCAACTAATCTCTCATAACTGCTGCACATTTTTTTTTATTTTCAACATTCTGAGGATTCAATGGTTGAGAAATTTCTCCACACTTCAGTTTCAAATGGCCAGCCCTTTATTTTGTAGCTGTCTCCCCTTGTTCGAGTCTCAACAAAACATTTTTAGACTATAAGATGTAGGAGCAGAATTAGGCCATTTGGCCCTTCGAGTCTACTCTGCCATTCCATTCAGGCTGATTTATTATCCCTCTCAACCTCTATTTAAAATGGAGGTTGACAGGTTCTTAATTTGTAAGGGTGGTAAAGGTTACAGGGAGAAGAAAAGAGATTCTTCTTTCTCCCCATATCCTTTAAACACCCTTACAAATTAAGAACATATCAACCTCCACTTTAAGCATACCCAATGGCCTCCACAGCCATCTGTGGCAAAGAATGCCAGATTCACTACCCTCCAGCTAAAGAAATACCACCTCCAACTCATCTCTTTTCTAAAGGGATGTCCTTGAATTTGGAGTCTGTGCCCTCTGGTCCTAGATTCTCCCACTATAGGAAACATCCTCTCCATGTCTACTCTGTCTAGGCCTTTCAATATTTGATTGGCTGCAATGAGATCCCCAATCATTCTTCTAAATTCCAGCTGGTATAAGCCCAGAACCATCAAATATTCTTCATACATTTTTTATACATTCATACTTTCCATTCCCAGGATAATTTTAGGCAGTAAAATTTTTGGACAAGTACTGTAGATGCTGGAACCCAGAACAACAAAGAGTGGATTGAGGAACATCTGTGGTGTAGGGGGAGGAATTTTTGTATTTTGAGTTGAAACCTCCTATCAGGACTGATGCATTGTTCCAACCTGAAATATTGAAAAATCCTTGTCTTCCTTCAGATGTCTCTCAACCCACTGAGTAGATGTTTGTTGCAGCTTTAGGATTTTTTATACATTTTAGTGAGATAACAGGATCATTTTTCTATTCTCTAGAGATAATAAGTCCAGTTGACTCAATCTCCTTCCACAGGACAAGTCTTACCTCCAAAGAATCAATCTGATGAACCAAAGTTACACTCTCAATAATCCTGTTCTTCCTCAGGCAAGGAGACAGAAGTTCCTCTCCATTCTAGCTGTGATCTCACCAGAGCTCCATGCTATCCTATTATGTCATCTGCATTTAACATTGAAGGCCAACATTGGCCTTCCTGACTCTTCAATGCACCAGGAGGTAATTGGTTTTCTGTCTTGTTAGAACAATGGATTTGTCTAGGAATGTCTGGAAGAGTGTGCTAGCTAGAGTCAAAACTGGTGAGGTAATCTCTCCTCGATTAGTGAGGCTGCTTCGTGGTTGGAAATGGGGTTGTTCAGAATTTAATGCTGCATCACTATGGTCCTCCTGACTGTAGGTGGTGCTGTATTGCAACTCAGATCCCATACCTAATCGATCAGTAACCTCTCTGTGGTGGAAAAGTCAACTGTAGTTACAAACCTGGTTTCTAAGTGACACAAATAATCTGTGTCCTAAAGATGAAAAACTATTTTTATCTTAATGTATTGCTTCTTAAACAATAACTTTGAAACTCAGTGTTCAATCCTGATTGGTTACTGCTTTGAGTTTATCCATTCTCTGGGTGTTTCAGTTACCTTGTACATCCAATGTTCAGCAGATTATTACATTAATTGTCCTTACTGTGTAGGGTAATGTACATAATCCACAACCACTGACATTGAGTTTTGATTTCACTTTAAGAGGCTGGTTGAATGTGATGACGTTTCAGCGCACTTTTGCGTTTAGGTTTTGGAGTTCAGTAAATGTGTTACAGGTTTCATTAAAAATAAAATGTCTCACTTGATTTTATTCATGAAAACCGACACTGGTGACCCCAATGTTCTAGGATAATTCCAGAGCTATTGAATAGGTCAGCCAACACAGTTGTTTTGAAACTGCCAGAGTTTTGGGAGCAAAATTCCACCACTTGGTTTGTACAAGCTGAAGCTCAATTTGCTCTGCAAGAAATCACCTCTGACAACACCAAATTCTACTACGTGGTAGTGTCGCTCAGCAATTCCACAACTGCGAGAGTGGTAAGTCTGCTTGAACACCTGCCTGAACACAAAAAATACCAATTACTGAGAACTCACTTTTTGCATACTTTTGGACTATCAGAGTCTGAGTGCCAAACAGTTGCTCTCCTTGCCCGGCCTTGATGATTCTAGGCCTTCAGGGCTAATGGACCATATGCTGCCTTTCCTGGGAAATGACCATACTTGTTTTATTTTTAAAGAACTCTTCATGCAACAAATGCCTGATCAAGTTCACATAGCCCTCATTAGTGGACCTGTGAAGGACTATAAGGAGCTTACTAAAATGCCTGATAGCTACACTCAACCAGGCAGTGATGCATCATTCTTCCACCTTTCTCTATCTGAATTAGCCCAGTCAGTAAGGCCCCCAATGTAAAGATGTCTGCTGCTGTGAAAAAGACAACACCAGTCCGGTGCTTTTACCATGTGCTCTTTGGTACAAATACCAGAAAGTGCTGACTGTCTTGCAGCTTTGACAGTGCCAGCTCATTGGGACATCAGAGGTCTGTGAATACCGTGGGTTCCAGCTGCCTGGGTTATCCAGTGATGAAAAGGCAGAGTACCAGAACCTCACTGGAGGGCAAGATACAGACCTGCAGGACATGACAGGTAATGTTCTGCTTACGTGAGCAACATTGCACATGGAGACTTCATCATGGCTGAAGTGGCCCAACCTCTGCTTGGTGCAGATTTCCTGTGTGCCCAAGGGCTTTGTGTCATTACCCAGCAAGTTCCCCATGACTTTGGCAAGCGCAAGCACCAGTGCATGCAAGTTTACTCGATTGCAGGGGGAATTCCTAGACCCCTCCTAGCCCACATTTCCCACTACAGTCACGAACCACATTCCCACAGAAGGTGCAAAAACCCCTCCTATTGAAAGTAACTGCTATTAGGGTTTTCCTCTGCCCCACACTACAAAAAGATACTACAGGAGTTCTTCGGTATGGTAAATTTGTCTCACCGCTTCGTTCTACAAGCTGCTGAACTTCTGCTCCCCCGAGTAGTATGCTGAAAGCCGATGCCCCTAATCAGGTGCTAGACTGGTCAGCAGACATGACCAGGGCAGCTGATGATACCAAATGAGCTGTTTCTAACGTGACCCTACTGGCGCACCCACAAGCATTACTGTTGCTTCAGACTATGCTATGGGTGCTGTTCATGAACAGTTCATCAGAGGCATGTGGCAGCCAGCAGCTCTTGACACCCGAAAGGAAGTACAGCACGTTTGACCGTGAGTTTCGAGGTCTCTGTTTGTCACCATTTTTGTTTTCTTCCAGATGGTCGGCATTTCACAATGTTCATTGACCACAAACCCCTCATGCACGCGATGGCCAAAATATCAGACCATTGGTCTGCACGGCAGCAATGTTAACTGGCCTTCCTATCAGAGTTCACAACTGATATACCATGTATCATAGGGAGATGTAATGCCAGTGCCCTAGCCAATGGCCTCTTGCAGCCAACCATTGAGGCCATACACATAGGGGTTGACTATGCCAGCATGGCAGCAAAACAACAGTCACGGGCCTGTGGCTGGCTGATATTAAGTTCGGGGAAGCTAGGGTTTCTCTCCTGTGCAATGTCTCAACCGGTCACCCTTGCCCCATCATACCCACATACTGGAGACGGACTGTTTTCGACTCCATAAATGATCTCGCATCCAGGCCAGAAGGCCTCAAGAAACTGGTTGCTCTAATGTTTGGCATGGCCTCAGAAAGGATGGGTGTAATTGGACTGCAGTTTGTGTGGAGCGCCTACAGGCAAAAATTAACTATCATGTTCAGGTGCCATTGGCACTTTTTGAGGTCCCTGACCAGGTCAATGTGGACTTTATTGGTTCTCTTTCTAAACCCCCCCCCCCCCCCCACAGTTTCACGCAACTCCTTACCATGGTGGACCATACCACCAGGTGGCCAGAGGTCATCCCTCTGGCATCGACGGCCACAGACGTGGCTCGGGTGTTCATCAGCACCTGGGTTGCTCAGTTTGGCACCCCATCTGATATTTCCTCTGACCATGCTCCCCAATGAATTTCAGACCTCTGGGCTGTGATGACCCAAAACCTCAGCGTAAGACTACATCACATCACAGTGTATCACACTCAATCCAACAGCCTATGAGAGCAGTTTAACCACTCCATAAAGGTTGCTCTGAGAGCTTCCCTGACCAATAAGTATTGGCATAATGATTTCCCATGGATTCTGGGGCTCAGAACTGCTCCAGAAGAGGACCTGCAGGCATCCACGGCTGAGTTGGTTTATGGGCAGCCGTTATGAGTGCTAGGTGATCTCATTCCTGATGCCATAACCACCTGGTCAGCCTCTCAACAGCGTTCCACCCTCCTCAGTAAATTCAATTCCTTTCTACCTATTCCTACCTCTCATCTTGGCGTACAACACTCTTGGGTTCCTGTTGACCCACATTCTGCCTCGTTTGTTTTCTTCTGCCATGACGCACATCAGCATACCCTTGGGGCCCTTTCTGCATTTCGGCATGGGGAGAAAAGATTTTTATGATGAGAGGGTAAGCCTTAATGTATTTTGGTTGATCACCTGAATACAGAACACCAAGATTTGAAGTACTCTACTGCCATGCCCCTGGCGTCACAACATGACCAAGAACGTGTCAATACAACTGTAGATGAGTCAGAGGCACCTGCTGCACCCATGGAACGCAGGAGCTGGGCCAGGCAACTTGTCCAAGCTCCGGGCAGGCTCACAATGATGGTTTTAGTGAATTCTGGGGATCCTATGTGGAGTAATACAGTTGGGGGGGGGGGGGGAAGTACATAATTCACAACCACTGACATTGAGTTGGGGTTTAGCTCGAAGAGGCTGGTCTGATGTGATTACATTGTTATGCACGGGTTTTCAGGTCATTTTTGTGTTTAGGTTTTGGAGTTCAGTAAAATATGTTGCAGGTTTTATTAAACATAAAATACCTCACTTTGTTTCATCTGCAAAAACTTACAAGCGCATTAGAATGGTAACTTCCATTGGGTGTATTTCAGCAGAGGTTGATAGGTTCTCGATTACTAAGAGTATCAAAGATTGTGGAGAGAAGGCAGGAAAATGGGGTGGCGGGGATGATAAATCAGCCATGATGGAATGGTAGAGCAGACTCAATGGGTCCACTATGTCTTATGGTCTAATATTTTACCTTTTAAAACAATTATTTAGAGATATAGCACTGTAATAGGTTCCTCAACCTAACTGCATGCATGACTAACTAACCTAGTAACCCATACATCTTTGAAATGTGGGAGGAAACTGGAGCACCCGGAGGAAACCCACATGGCCATGGGGAGAATGTAGAAACTCCTTACAGAGACCTATGGAACTGAACCCTGGTTGCTGGCACCGTAATAATGTTACATTAGCTGCTATGTTACTGCACCACCCACGAAGTTTTGATTTCCACCTTTGTAAAATGCAGGGTTGAAGAAGTGTTAACGTCAAGTCACATAGATGTTGACAACTATTCTCCAACTGAAGCCCTTGTTATTACTAATATATGGTGCTTCATAAAGCATGGCAGTTCAGGATGGACTGGATGGGCCAAGGGGCTTGTTTCTGTGCCGTAGTAGTGTAAACATTGAACATTACAGCACAGTACAGCTCTTTGGTCCGTGATGTTGTGCTGACCTTTAACCTACTCCAAGATCAACCTAACTCCTCCCTTCTACATAGCTCTCCATTGTTCTTTCATCCAGGTGCCTGTCTTTTTTTAACTTCTCCCTAATGTATCTATTTCTCCTACTATCCCTGGCACGGACTCACCACTCTCTGGGTAAAATAAAGTAAGTTGCCTCTGACATTTTCCCTCTCTACCTCCTTATTCTTTCAATCCCCCTGTACTTCAATTATCTTAAAATTATGCTCCCTTGTATTAGCCATTTTGACCCTGGGAAATATGTCTCTGGCTATGCACTTGAACTATTTTCCAATTATCCTGTAGATCTCTATCGAGTCACCTCTCATCCTCTTTCACTCTAAAGGGAAAAGTCCTAGCTCATACAACCTAAAGATAAACACAAAGTACACTGTAGATGCTGTGATCAAATCAACACGTACAAACAAGCTGGATGAACTCAGCAGGTTGGGCAGCGTCCGTTGAAAGAAGCAGTCAACGTTTCGGGTTGAGACCCTTCGTCAGGACTCAGATAAAGATTTCCAGAGGACAAGGTACCTGGTCCAGATGGGATACATGCTAGGTTCCTATAGAATGTAAGGAAGAGAATTAGAGATTGGCTGTAAACTTTTGAATATTTAAATATACCTGTGTTTTGGAAAATTGCAATATCTATCCCTTATTTAATATGCTGAATTAATCGATTTTTTTTTACCAGTTAGTTTGACATCTTGTGTATTAAAACCTAGACACAATCAGGACAGTTTTAATAGTTGCTTGAATGGGTATGTAACACACACAAAATGGGAGGAATTTCTTTAATCAGAGGGCGGTGAATCTGTAGAATTCATATCCCCAAATCATCAGGTACATTTAAAGTGATCTTTGATAGGGTCTTGCTTTGGAGAGGTAGGGCTCATCAGCCTTGGATGGCAGCCTGCCTAGAAGAAGCAAAACTCTGATTTTAGACCTCCACTGTCTTGCGGCCATAAACCACCCACAGGAAAGGTTCCGAGAGTAAACCCCGAGGAAGAAATCTGGAGCCAGGGTCCCTAAGGCGGTTTGATGTTGTTTACAACTTCACTCTGGCAACCTCTGCAACGACACTGGTGCCAAGCTGTACTGGCATTTGCCTTTCCCTTGGACTACATCAGTGACGTGGAGAGGGGGAACCCACTGCATGGGCAGCAGTCGGTTCTTCAAATCTTCCCGCCCAGGCTTGTGCCCTGGAGAGGACACAGTCCAGCAGAGGCGCAAACCCACGAACCCCTGCTATTGACGGCTGCTTACTACATGACAGGTTCTTGATTAAGAGTGTCAAAGGTTACGGGGAGAAGGCAGGAGATTAGGGTTGAAGGGATAATAAATCAGCCATGATGGAATGGTGGAGCTGACTCAATGGGGCAAATGGCCTAATTTAGCCCTATGCCTCATGGTCCTTTGGTCTAAAATGCTGGAGGAACTCAACAGGTCAGGCAGCACCTATGGATGGGAATAAACAGTTGAAGTTTCAGGCCCAAGTTCTTTATCAGGTCCCTGGCCCAAAATATTAACTGTTTATTCCCCTCCACAGATGCTACCCATCTTGTTGAGTTCCTCCAGCATTTTGTGTTGTTCCTTAAGATTTCCAGCGTCTCTTGTGATCTCAGACAGGTGTGGATTGTGTGAGAAAGCTACGGTCTGAGTACCATAGATTTGTCCAAAGGTAAATCATTAAATGTAAACTGAGCCAGATTAATAAGGCAATTACTTAATGAGGCAATGGAGGGAATCAATGAAGGAAACGTCACTGAAAGGGTATTCGATAAGCTGCCACATAATTGGTATCTTATTAAAATTGAAGGAACTGGAATGTAAGGGACTCTAACAGCAAGGATGGCAAATTAGCTCAGCAGTGGAAGAAACTAAGATTAGTCATGGAAGATAGATTTTCAGACCACAGAAGAGTACAGTGGAATTCTCTAGGGATCAGTAACTATATCATTTTACCTATAAAAGCAAGGATGTAATGCTGAAGCTTCCTATGATACTGGTCAGACTGCACTTGGAGTATAGTGAGCAGTTTGGTGCCCCTTGTCTAAGAAAGGCATTGGAGCTGGTCCAGAGAAGCTTTATGAAAGTGATCCCAGGGATGATAGGGTTAACATATGTGGAGTGTTTGATGGCTCTGGGCCTGTACTTGCTGGAGTTTAGAAGAATGAGGGGTCGTTCTCATTGAAGCCTATCAGATATTGAAAAGCCTAGTTAGAGTGAACATGGAGAGGGTGTTTCCTATAGTGGGGGAGTCTAGGACCAGAGGGCCCAGAAGAGAAGGGAACAGAGATGAGGAGGAATTTCTTTAGCCAGAAGGAGGTGAATCTGTGGAATTCATTGCCACAGATTGCTGTGGAGGCTGTCACTGAGTGTACTTAAGGCGGTGTTTGATAGGTCCTTAATTAGTAAGGGCATCAAAAATTACGAGGGAAGGAGGGAGAATGGGGTTGAGAGGGATAATAAATCAGCCATGATACAATAGTGGAGCTGACTCAATGGGGCATATGGCCTAATTTGCTTCTATGTCCATGTTCTATGTCCTAATGTAAACTGGGACCACCTTAGTGCAAGGGGTTTAGATGGGGCAAAAATTGTTCATTGTATCCAGGAAGGTTACATAAATCAATATGTGAATGGCCCAGAGAGAAGAGGGGCTGTACTGGACTTGGTGTTGGGTAATGAGCCTGGCCAGGTGCCTGATCTTTCAGTGGGTGAACCGTTAGGGAACAGTCACCTCACCTCCTTACCTTTCAAGATAGCTATAGCTAAGGACAGGTATGGTCCTTGTGGGGGAGTTTTAAATTGGAGTAGGGCAAGTTTTGAGATATTAGGCAGGTATCAAAATGGTTGTGTTGTGTCCAGTGTGGTGGTGTAGTGGGTCGTGCTTGTCACTCTCACTTTTGGCTTTCACCACTAGCTAGCAGTCTCGTGAAAAGGAGAGCTGAATGTGCGTCTCTCCCTGTCAGTGCAGAGCCCCTCCAACAGCAAGCCTCATGTAGTGCCTCCTCGCTGGTGACGCACAGAAACTGAACTCCTTTTGGACTCAAGCTGAACTACAGAGGATGGGGAGGAGGTCCGGTCCCTGCATACATAGCACACAGGCCCACCCAGAATGTGTGACACGCCCTGATGCTTGTGAATCAGATCCCCATCTATGTGTAAGTAACCCCACTGCCTTCTGGGCAGCCTCTGGAGAGACAAAGGCTATGGTAGTAAACCAACAGCAAATCTGGAGTGGAGCCCCTAAGGCGGCTGGGCATCATTGAACATTCTTCTGGCAGCCACTGCAGCCAAGCTGGTGCCAAACGTATTGCTTCATAAGCTTTCCTTTGGATTACACTGGTCAGGCTGAGAGGAGAATCTTTACGACTGGGCATCTCAGGATCTCCATCCCTTCTGTCAGGCTTGTGATGATGATCATCACCCATTGTCCTTCAAGACAAACGAGTGCCAACCAGGCAGGATTAAGAAGATTCATTTGGGAACATTTTTTTCTGGCAAGTCCACATCACACATGTGAACGGGGTTTCCAGATCAATTTCAGAGTACAGAAAGGGTATGGTCCTTTTAGAAGGAAGGACAGGGATGGAAAGGTAAGAGAACCTTGGATGTCCAAAGAGGTGATTAGTCATGATAAAGGAGAACGATGTAAAGTTTTTGAAATTAGGATCAAACAAAAGTATATGAGGAGTATAAAGAAGCCAGAAAGAACTAAAGAAGGGGGGGGGGGGGAGGCAAGAAAAGTCCTTGGCAAGTAGGGTTAAGGTGAATTCTATGGCATTCTATACATACACCAAGAATAAGAGGATAATGTGGGAGAGGCTGGGACCACTCAAGGATAAAGAAGGAGGCATTTGCTTGGATGTGGAAAATGTGAGTGAGGTAGTTAATGAGTACTTTGCTTCAATATTTACCTAGGAAAGGATATGGAGGACCAGGAGATTGGTGATGAGTTTATAAATACGTCGGGCATTTAGAGGTCAAGGAGGAGGAAGTGTTGGGCTCCTAATGAGTATTAAGGTGGATAAATCTCCAGGGCCTGGTGGGATTTACTCCAGGTTACTGAAGGAGGCAAGAGATGAGATTGCTAACAAAATATAGCAGCTGGTGTGCCTTCTTTGTAACTGCATCAGTATGTTCAGCCCAGGGTACGTCTTCAGAAATGTTGACACCTAGGAATTTGAAGCTGCTCAGTCACTTCAATTAAAACTACTGTGTGTTCCCTTGACTTCCTCTTCCTGAAGTCCACAATTTGGTCCTTTGTCCTGCTGATGTTCAGTGCAAGGTTGTTGTTGCAACACCACTTGACCAGCCAGTCAACTGTATCTCACTCCCGTATGCCTTCTTGCCTCCATCTGAGATACTGCTAACAACAATGTATTATCAGTGAATCTATAAATTCATGGGTAACTAAGCCATAATGATATTTTACAAAACACTGTGTGGAGAACTGTATTAATTTCTGGGTACCATGCTTTGGAGAGGGTGCAGAAGAATCTTACCAAAGTATTCTAGGGAGGAGAAAATTTGTCTTGGAACAGAGGAGTTGGTAAAGGAATTAAGCCCATGAAGAGTGTGGACAGTGAAGAGAGAGAGAGGGAGAAAAGTTATTCCTACAGAGGAGGCAGGAATCAGGGGACAGAGCATGAAGGTGAGAACTTCATGTGACATAAAGAAATATTTGTTTTCACTGAGTGGTTATTCATGTCCAGGGATGATATTAGAGTAACATGCACAAAATGTTGGAGGGACTCAGCATGTCGGGCAGTATGGAGGGGAATAGAAAAGTCAACATTTCAGGCCAAGAACCTTGGAAGATTTAATTGTAGGATTCAAAAGAAAGCTGGATGTATCTGAAGGGAAGGGATGGATGTGAATGTGCAGGGATGTGGGAGAGGGCAGCGGAGTGGAATTTTGCCCATGCAAAGGAAGAGTAAGGATGTGATGGCCCAATGGCCTCTTTAGGGTGGCCACTCAGTCATTCTGTGTCTGAAATCATTCACAGGATCTCCATGTTCTGATGATCTATACGATCATCAGAATATTCATTAGATGATCCATACAATCTTCTAGTTGGTGGTGAACTCCCACACAGTTGATATTGATGGATATCTCCCATTTGGTGATGGAGATGGAAACTTCCCAAAATATTGATGGAGATGGACGTCTCCCGGGTCATTGATGGTAATTGAACTGGTAATCTGACAGAATGTTGATGGTGATGGATACATCCCAGGGAGTTGACAGAGATAGAAAGAGAGGCCTTACAGAACTTACAGACATGCACTCAGTGGCCACATTATTCAGTACAGGAGGTAACTATTAGTCACCATTGAATGTTCAGTGGCTTGCAAAAGTTTGGGCACCCCGGTCAAAATTTCTGTTGGTGTGAATAGCTATGTGAATAAAAGATGACCTTATTTCCAAAAGGCATAAAGTTAAAGATACACATTTTTTAAATATTTTAAGTAAGATTACTTTTTTTATTCCCATCTTTTACAGTTACGAAATAACAAAAAAGGAAAAGGGCCCGAAGCAAAAGTTTGGGCAACTTGCATGGTCGGTACTTAGTAACACCCCCTTTGGCAGGTATCACAGTTTGTAAACACTTTCTGTAGCAAGCTAAGTCTTTCAATTACTGTTTGGGGGATTTTCACCCATTCTTCCTTGCAAAAGGCTTCTAGTTCTGTGAGATTCTTGGGCCATCTTGCATGTACTGCTCTTTTGAGGTCTATCCACAGATTTTCAATGATGTTTAGGTCGGGGGACTGTGAGGGCCATGGGAAAACTTTCAGCTTGCGCCTCTTGAGGTAGTCCATTGTGGATTTTGAGGTGTGTTTAGGATCATTATCCTGTTGTAGAAGCCATCCTCTTTTCATCTTCAGCTTTTTTACAGACTGTGCTTCCAAAATTTGCTGGTATTTAATTGAATTCATTCTTCCCTATACCAGTGAAATGTTCCCTGTGCCTCTGGCTGCAACATAAGCCCAAGGCATGATCGATCTTGCTTAACAGTTGGAGAGGTGTTCTTTTCATGAAATTCTGCACCTTTTCTCTCCAAACATACCTTTGCTCATTGCGGCCAGAAAGTTCTATTTTAACTTCATCAGTCCACAGGGCTTGTTTCCAAAATGCATCAGGCTTGTTTAGATGTTCCTTTGCAAACTTCTGTCGCTGAATTTTGTGGTGACGACGCAGGAAAGGTTTTCTTCTGATGACTCTTCCATGAAGGTCATATTTGATCAGGTGTCACTGCACAGTAGAACAGTACACCACCACTCCAGAGTCTGCTAAATCTTCCTGAAGGTCTTTTGCAGTCAAATGGGGGTTTTGATTTGCCTTTCTAGCAATCCTATAAGCAGTTCTCTCGGAAAGTTTTCTTGGTCCTCCAGACCTCAGCTTGACTTCCACCATTCCTGTTAACTGCCATTTCTTAATTATATTACAAATGGCTAGTTGGAAACACTTTGCTATCTTATAGCCTTCTCCTGCTTTGTGGGCATCATTTATTTCAATTTTCAGAATGTTAGGCAGCTGCTTAGAGGAACTGATGGCTACTGATTGTTGAGGCAAGGTTTGAGGAGTCCGGGTATTTATAAAGCTTTGAAATTTGCATCACCTGGCCTTTTCTGATGATGACTGTGAACAAGCCATAGCCCTAACAAGCTAATTAAGGTCTGACACCTCGATAAAAGTTATCTGAGAGCTCAACTCTCTTGGAGTGCCCAAACTTTTGCGTGGTGCTCCTTTCCTTTTTTCACTGTAAAATTGTACAAAACAAAAATAATACACTAATCTTGCTTAAAATGTTGAAAAGAATGTTTCATCTTTAACTTTATGACTTTTGCAGATCAGTTCATCTTCTACTCACTTAACTATTCACAGTAACAGAAATTTTGACTAGGGGTGCCCAAACTTTTGCCACTGTATATCACAATACATCCCATTGAAATTCATTTTCTTGCAGGCATTTACAGAAAAATAACAAAATACAAGAGTTAACGAAAAACTATACAGAAGTAAAGACAGACAATCAAAAGGAAGACAGACTGTGCAGATTATGCAGTTATTATGTTATTACATTCTTAGTATTATAAATTATACTGAGAATGTGAATTGTAGTGTTTTTGAAAGTGAATCTGTAGGTTATAGAATCAGATTCGGCATGCTATCTAAAACTTTGACAAATTTCTATAGATGTGTGGTGGAGAGTATATTGACTGGTTTCAATATACCTGGTAAGGAAACACCGATGTCCTTGCATGGAAAAGCCTACAGAAGTACTAGATACTCCCTGGTCCATCACAGGTAAAGCCCTCCCCGCCATTGAGCACACCTACATAGAGTGTTGTCACAGGAAAGTAACATTCAGCATTAAGGACCTCCTGCCATCTAGGCCATGCTCTCTTCTTGCTGCTGCCAGCATGAAGAAGGTAAGAGAGCCTCAGGACCTGCACCACCAGGTTCAGGAACATTTATTACCCTTCAACTGTCAAGCTCTTGAAGCAGAAGGGATAGCATCACTCAACTTCACTCGCCCCAACGCTGAATTGTTCCCACAACCTATGGACTCACTTTTAAGGACTCTTCATCTCATGTTCTCAGTATTTATTGCTTATTTTTTCTTACCTTTTGTATCAGCAAAGTTTGTTTTTTTTTTGCACATTGGTTGTCCAGCCTGTTGGGTGTAGACTTTCATGGATTCTCAAGTCAAGTCAAGTCAACTTTTATTGTCATTTCGAGCATAACTGCTGGTACAGTGCATAGTAAAAATGAGACAACGTTTTTCAGGACCGTGGTGTTACATGACACAGTACAAAAAACTAGACTGAACTACATAATTAAAAAAACACAGAGAAAGCTATACTAGACTACAGACCTACACTGGACTGCATAAAATGCACAAAAACAGTACCGGCATTACAATAAATAATAAACAGGACAGTAGGGCAAGATGTCAGTCCAGGCTTCGGGTATTGAGGAGTCTGATAGCTCGGGGGAAGAAACTGTTATATAGTCTGGTCGTAAGAGCCGGAATGCTTCGGAGCCTTTTCCCAGACGGCAGGAGGGAGAAGAGATTGTATGATGGGTGAATGAAGTCCTTCATAATGCTGTTTCCTTTGCGGATGCAGCATGTAGTGTAAATGTCCGTGATGGTGGGAAGAGAGACCCCGATGATCTTCTCAGCTGACCTCACTATCCACTGCAGGGTCTTGCGATCCGAGATGGTACAATTTCCAAACCAGGCAGTGATGCATTTGCTCAGGACGCTCTCAATACAACCCCTGTAGAATGTGATGAGGATGTGGGGTGGGAGATGGACTTTCCTCAGCCTTCGCAAAAAGTAGAGACGCAGCTGGGCTTTCTTTGCTATGGAGCTGGTGTTGATGGACCATGTGAGATTCTCTGTCAGGTGAACACCAAGAAATTTGGTGCTCTTTACGATGTCTACCGAGGAGCCGTCGATGTTCAATGGGGAGTGGTTGCTCCGTGCCCTCCTGAAGTCAACAACCATTTCTTTTGTTTTGTTCAACCTGTAAGAGACAGGTTGTTGGCTCTGCACCAGTCTGTTAGATGCTGCACCTCCTCTCTGTAAGCTGACTCGTCATTCTTGCTGATGAGACCCACCACGGTGGTGTCATCTGCGAACTTGATGATATGGTTCGAGCTGTGTGTTGCAGCACAGTCATGGGTCAGCAGAGTGAACAGCAGTGGACTGAGCACACAGCCCTGGGGAGCCCCCATGCACAGTGTGATGGGGTTGGAGATCCGGACTGACTAAGATCTCCCAGTCAAGAAGTCTAGGATCCAGTTGCAGAAGGAGGTGTTCATGCCCAATAGGCTCAGCTTTCCAATCGGTTTCTGAGGGATGATTGTGTTGAATGCTGAACTAAAGTCTATGAACAGCATCCAAACGTATGTGCCTTTTTTGTCCAGGTGGGTTAGGGCCAGGTGGAGGGTGGTGGCAATGGTGTCATCTGTTGAGCGGTTGGGACGGTACGCAAACTGCAGGGGGTCCAGTGGGGGGCAGCAGGGTCTTGATATGCCTCATGACGAGCCTCTCGAAAAACTTCATGATGATGGATGTAAGTGCAATGGGACGGTAGTCATTTAGGCAGGACACTGAAGACTACTTCGGCACGGGGACGATGGTAGCGGCCTTGAAGCACGTTGGAATGGTGGCGCTGCTCAGGGAGATGTTGAAGATGTCAGTGAGAACATCTGCTAGCTGGTCTGCACATCCTCTGAGCACTCTACCAGGGATGTTGTCTGGTCCAGCAGCCTTCCGTGGGTTGACCCTGCACAGGGTTCTTCTCACGTCGGCCACGGAGAGACACAGCACCTGGTCATTCGCAGGAGGTGTGGACTTCCTCGCCGCCACGTCATTTTCCGCCTCAAACCGGGTGTAGAAGTTATTCAGTGCATTTGGGAGGAAGGCATCACCTGCACAGTCAGGTGATGTTGTCCTGTAACTGGTGATGTCCTGGATGCCCTTCCACATGCATCGCGTATCACCGCTGTCCTGGAAGTAACTGTGGATTAGCTGGGCATGTGCACGCTTTGCCCCTCTGATGGCTCGGGACAGCTTGGGCCTTGCTGTTGTTAAAGCTGCCTTGTTGCCTGCTCTGAAGGCGGAGTCGCGGGACCACAGCAGCGCACGCACCTCTGCGGTCATCCATGGCTTCTGGTTGGCACGTATAGTGATGGTCTTGGACAGAGTAACATCATCAATGCACTTGCTGATGTAGCTGGTCACTGATGCTGTATACTCCTCTAAGTTGGTAGAGTCGCCATCGGTTGCAGCCTCCCTGAACATGTGCCGGTCAGTGTGCTCAAAGCAGTCTTGAAGAGCAGAGATGGCTCCGGCTGGCCAGGTTTTCACCTGCTTCTGAACTGGTCTAGAGCGCCTGACCAGCGGTCTTAATGCTGGGATTAGCATAACAGAGATGTGGTCTGATTATCCGAGGTGGGGGCGGGGTCTGCCCGGTACGCGTTGGGAATGTTTGTGTAAACCAGGTCCAATGCGTTCTCCCCCCTCGTTTCAAAGTCCACATACTGATGGAATTTGGGGAGCACTGACTTAAGGTTCACGTGGTTAAAATCACCGGCGACAATAAACAGACCATCAGGATGTGTGTTCTGCAGTTCGCTAATAGCCCCGTACAGTTTTCAGATCACCTCCTTAGCATTAATGCTGAGGGGAATGTAGACACCGAATATAAGGACAGAGGTGAATTCCCGTGACAAATAAAATGGTCTGCATCGAACTGCCACAAACTCCACTAACGATGAGCAGTGTCTGGAAACCAGCAGAGTTCTTACACCATTCCGCGTTGATGTAAACACAGACACCGCCACCGCAAGTCTTACCGGAGACAGCTGCATCTCTGCCCGAATGAAACAAAGCTAGCCCGTCTAGCTGGATGGCAGCGTCTGAAATCCCATCAGTGAGCCACGTCTCTGTACTCCCGCCGAGTATTACATTGGAGTCGGATGTAGAACATTTTATCGTCCAGGGAGCGGACATTGGAGAGCAGAATGGACGGGAGAGCCGGCCGGTTAGGGTTTGCTTTGAGTCTGGCACGGACCCCTGCCCGTTTGCCTCGCTTCTGCTTCCTCACACATCGCTTTCGACGTCTCCATCTCCATCTCCAGCTCCCAACATCAGGCAAGTCCGAGGATTGTAGGCCCGTTCCCTTCAGCAAGTCGACGTCGCGTAATTCAGCCAGCAGATCTTTGTGGAGGTTTGTTTTTGGGCGATTTCTGTATTGTAGTAGTATCTGGCGATGGTAGATAGCCGCTCTGTTATCTTTGTGCCCTAATCAAAAATTGTGTATCAAACTTAAAATAGAAAATTAAAGTAACACCAGGTCTGAAAGGCCGCTGCTGCCCTGCCGCGCCGTGCGCCTCATGTTTCTGTTGAGTTTACTGTAATCTACTGCAAGAACCCAATATCACAGGATGCTGGACGATTGGGGGATAGCTAACATTGTTCCATTGTTTAGGAGTGGCTCTAAGAATAAGCCAGGAAGTTATAGGCTGGGGAGCCTAAAGTCGGTAGTGGAGAAAATTATTGGAAGGTATTCTAAGGGATTGGATATATAAGTATTTGAATAGACAGTGACTGATTAGGGATAATCCGCAAGACCTTGTGCATAGTAAGTTGTGTCTAACCAATCTTGTAGAATTTTTCAAGGAAGTTACCAGGAAAATTGATGAAGGCAAGGCATCAAAGAAAACAGAAGGCAAGAATGTTGTCTACATGTATTTAGCAAGGCCTTTGACAGAGACCTGCATGGGAGATAAGTCAAGAAGATTTAGTCGCGTGGCATTCAAGATGATGTGGTAAATTAGATTAGACATTGGCTTCACGGAAGAATCCAGAGAGTGATTGTACATGGTTGCCTCTCTGACGGGAGGCTTGTGACGAGTGCAGTGCCACAGGGATCGGTGCTGGATGACGGATGTGGAAAAAGGATCATTGGGGACCCGAGTCACCCCAACCACAAACTGTTCCAGCTGCTACCATCCGGGAAACAGTCCCACAGCATAAAAGGTGGGACCGACAGGCTCCGGGACAGCTTCTTCCACCAGGCCACCAGACTGCTTAATTCATAATGGCACAACAGTATTTCTATGTTATATTGACTGTCCTGTTGTGCATACTATTTATTATAAATTGCTATATATTGCACATTTAGATGGAGATGTAATGTAAAGATTTTTACTCCTCATGCATGTGAAGGATGTAAGTAATAAAGTCAATTCATTCATTCATTCAATTCATCCATTGTTGTTTGTAATCTATATCAGCAATCTGGATGATAATGTAGCAAACTGGATCAGCAAATTTGAAGATAACAACAGGATTGGTGGTGTCGTGGACAGCGAAGAAGACTATCAAAGCTTGCAGTGGTATCTGCACAAGCTGGGAAAATGGACTGAAAAATGGCAGATGCAATTTAATGCAGACAAGTGTGACGTGTACTCTGTGAGGACCAATCAGTAGCTCTTGCACAGTGAGCAGTAGGGCACTGAAGAGTGTGGTAGAACAGAGAGATCTGGGAATACAGATCTATAATTCCTGGAGGGTGGCATCACAGATCGATAGGTTCATGAAGAAAGCTTTTGGTACATGGGCCTTCATAAATCAAAGTATTGAGTACAGGAGTTGGGATGTTACGTGAAATTGTACAAGGTATTGGTAAGACCTAATTTGGAGTGTTATGTCCAGTTTTGGTCACCTACCTGCAGGAAAGATGTAAATAAGATTGAAAGAGTGCAGAGAAAATATACAAGGATGTTGCTGAAACTTGAGGACCTGAGTTATAGGGAAAGGTTGAATAGGTTAGGACTTTATTCCCTAGGATGTAGAGGTATTCAAAATTATTGGGCGTGTACTGTAGATAGCATAACTGCAAGAAGTCTTCTTCCACTGAGGTTAGGTTAGACTACAACAAGAGGTCATAGGTTAAGGGTTGAAGGTGAAATGTTTAAGGAGAACATGAGGGGGAACTTCTTCACTCAGAGGGTGGTGAGAGTGTGGAATGAGCTGCTAGTGTAAGTAGTGAATGCGGGGTTGATTTCACCATTTAAGAGGAATTTGGATAGATACATGGATGGGAGAGGTAAGGAGGGCTGTGGCCATGCCTGGATTGTGGGGATCCTTGACAGATGCTGCCTTCTTGTGGCAGCAGTCCTTGTAGTGTGCTCAATGTTGGGGAGGGCTTTGCAAATGAGAGACTGTGCTTATCCGCCACTTTCTGTAGACTTTTCTGTTCCTGGGCATTGGTGTTTGCACACCAGGCCATGGTGCAACTGCTGAAGACACTCTTCAACTTAATAGATAGAAGTTTGTTCAAGGATGGGAGAAAGGCAGAGAATCCATCAAAGGTTCACAGGAATGATGCCTGTACTGGAAGGCCTGTGTTGTAAGGAGAGACTCTTTTCCCTGGAGCATAGGAGGATGAGGGGTGTAGAATCAGGAGGAACGTAGATAGGGTGGATGGCCACAGTCCATTCCCCAGCGTAAGGGAATCTAAAACAAAACACATAGATTTAAGAAGAGAGATTAAAGATTTTCTTTAATTGTCACATATACATCGAACCATGGAGGGAAATGTGTACAAGGCTGTGTACAAGGCTGTGCTGGGGGCAGCCCTCAAGTGCTGCCACACCGGATCACCCAGAGGAACTCCACTCAGACAGAGGGAGAATGTACAAAATCACGACTGACAGCAGTGGGAATTGAACCCCAATCAGCGATCACAGGCAATCACTGAAAAACATCGAACTAACCACTACAATGTCAAAGGTCACTGCAGTACAGAAACAGACTCTTCTGCCCATGTGGTTCATGCCAACCCGATCTTCTTCCGAGTCCTATCTACCTGAACCTGGACCATATCACTATGAACCCCGCCCGGACATGTACCTACCCAAACTTCTCTTAGCTGGAATCTTGTTCCGCATTCACAACACCCTCTGAGTGAAGAAGTTCCTCCTTAGATTATCCTTGAGTGTTTCACTCTAAGCTTATGACCTCTAGTTCTATTTTCACCCAAACTGAGGGGAAAAGACTCTGGGGAGCTGATGGGCAAGTTTTCCACACAGAGGATAGTGAGTACATTTCTCAGTTTGTTGAGGTGCAGAGGCTTGTGAGCTCCTGAGAGCAATGCCATTTGGAGTTTAACTCCTGGTACGGTCACCCATGGCAGTATGATGAAGGGGCAGGACCCGGACAAGACCTCAGAGTCGGAGCTGGCAGAGGATGACACATCACAATGGCTGTGAAAGTGGAGGAAGGCTGCAGCAGTGATGGGTCCCCAGTCATCTTGTATTCAGTGCCACTGGGCCCTGACCCAGACTGGTCATAGAACAAGTAGTGGCTGCCCATGCATCCGCCTCCCCACGTTAAAGAGAATCACACACAGGCATTCTCCATTTTGCTAATATCCTGTCAATAGAGCATCATACTCAACTGGAGTGGATTAGTGGATACTAAAGGTGTGTATATGGAAAGAGCCCCCAGAGAAAGTAGCAAAGATGGGTACAATTACAATGTTTAAAAACCATTTGGGCAGGTACATGTTTAAGAAAAGTATGTGGATAAAAAGAGGCAAATGGAATTAGTATAAGCAAGTAGGACCTGTTTACTTGCTGAAAAACTTTATGAATCTGTTATCTGGAGGTTGGATCAATTTCTGAGTTTAACTTGAAGTTGAGTTGATTAGATAGATGTGTACAGGATGATGAGGCATACTGTAGATTAAGCTGTTAGAGGCTTTTTCCCATAGCAGAAGTGGCTAATACAAGGGGGCATAATTTTAAAGAGATTGGAGGAAAGTGGGGGAATGATGTCAGAGATGGGGATTTGACACAAAGAATGGTTTTAAACATTGATGTACCATGGAGAGCATTCTAAATGGTTGCATCACCATCTGGTATGGAGGGGCCATTGCACAAGATTGGAAAAAGCTGCCGAAAGCTGAAAACTCAGCCAGCTCCATCGCGGGCTCCCCAGCATCCAGGATACCTTCAAAAGGTGCTATCTCAAAAAAGTTGGCATCCATCATAAAGGACCCCCATCACCCAGGACATGCCCTCTTCTCATTGTTACCATCAAGGAGGGGGTACAGGAGCCCGAAGACACACACTCAATGTTCCAGGAACAGCTTCTTCCCCTCCACCATCAGAATTATAAATGAACAATGGATCGACCAACACTACAGCACTAATTTTTCCCTCTCTTTGCAGTGCTTATTTAATTTATTTTTATGTGCTTACTGTAATTTATAGTTTTATGACTATGTATTGCAATGTTCAGCTGCCACAGAACAACAGATTTCATGACTTATGCTAGTGATATTGAATGTGGTTTTGATTCTGGGTCTGAGGAATGCTCTGCCATGGGCGCTGCCAGTGGTAGGTACATCAGGGACGTTTAAAAATAAAAGATTGGCTTTTTTTGTCACATGCACATCGAAACATACAGAGAAATATGTAGTTTGTATCAGTGACCAACAGCCTAAACATGAGCTGGTGGCAGCCCGCAAGTGTTGCCCTGCTTCTGGTGCCAATGTAGCATGCCCACAACCCTCTGACCCTAACGCAGATGTCTTTGGGATGTGGGAGGAAACCGGAGCAGATGGAGGAAACCACGTGGTCATAGGGAGCTGACAGACAACAGTGGGAACTGAACCCTGATTCCTGATGCTGTAAGGTGTTACACTACCCTGTCCGCCTCTACATACATAGCACATGGACAATAGGAAAATTGAGGGCAATGGGAGAGGGAAGAGTTGGATTAACCTTAAAGTAGGTTAAAAGGTCAGCACAACCTCATGGGCCGAATGGCCTGCACCATGCTATATTGTGCTATGTTCTTTTGCAGCTACGGGTGCATGCTATAGCATAATTAATCAGGGTTATGAGGTGTTAAGAGGGATGGATATAGCCAGACACCTTTTCTCTCTCAGGGCAGAAATAGCTACTAGCAGAGGGTATAACTTTAAGGTGATTGGAGGAAAGTATAGGGGTAAGGGGAAAGTCAGATGTAGGTTTTTTACACACGGGGAGTGGTGGGTGCGTGGAACACGCTTCCAGGGGTGGTGGTGGAGACAGATACATTAGGGACAGTTAAGGTACATGGGTGCTGGAGAAATAGAGGGTTGTGTGAGAGAGAAGGGTTAGGCTGATCTTAGAGTAGGTTAAAAGGTCGGCACAACGGTGTGGGCCGAAGGGCCTGTGCTGTGCCCTGGTGTTCTATGTTTAATCGCAGGTGTAGGAGAATTGAAATGAAATCAAAAGGAGCTGGCGCTAATTCAGGCGGAAGACCTTTATTCAGCAGCTCTTGTTCCTCAGCTTTTGCATAAATATGATTGTTTTTCTCTGTCGGGAGAACACGGAAGGTAATTCACGTACAAACGAAACAACGTTCCTCTGGACCAAGGCGCGCAACACAGTACATACAGCTCACACATAACACATTAAGTAATATTACAGCAAACAAATTAACAACTAATAAAATATATCCCCGAAGATTGACATTTAGCATAAGGTGCATTTATGACAAAAGTTCAAAAGTAAACTATAACAGTACTGGCGCTTCATAAGTGATGAGACCTGGGTGGTGCCAGGGAGTTGTTGTCTCACGGCCTGGGAGAGAAACCGTTTCCCATCCTAACAGTCCTTGCAGCGGTACCTCGTGCCTGATGGTAGGGGGTCAAAAAGATTTGCGTTCATGCAATTATATATAAATGCCATTTAAGCAAACATTTCAGTTTTGTAAATTGAATATATAGAATATGCACTATGATATATAATCAAATATGCATTCACTAAACGGTTCAATGCAGAGTTTGAGATTCAAGATCTTAATTCTGAATTCAAGGTCTGTTATTTTCACGTTTGCACTTTATCCCATTGTAAAGCATTTTGAACCACATTGCCTTTGAATGAAAAGTGCTCCATAAATGGGCGATTATTATTAAGATTGTTTATTGTCATTCTTCGGTACACGAGTGTAAAGGAGAACGAAATGATTGTTACTCTGGGTAAGATGCAGCATAAATATAAATATCACTCAATAATGCATCTCTGTAATGAATTAGGTGGTTATATAAATGCAGAAAAGGCGGCTTTTCGCAGCAAGCGAGGTTCGTCTGCGAAGGGGGTGTTGGTGTTTGATGTAATGCGCGCCCCCGGTTGACGTCAGGCCGCGTGCACGCGCGCCGCCGGTGGACCACTCGCTGCTGTTGTGGCAGCGGAGGGCGGCTGAGCGCAGCCGGGAGCGGGCCGGAGATGTGAGCGGCTGAAGGTCACCCCCGCGGTCCTGCCTGCCCGCCTGCCCTCCTTTCCTCACTCCGTCCCGCCCGTCAGACCGAGGATGAAGGCGCCGAGGAGCGAGCTCCGTGCCCTGCTCTCTCTGCACCTGCTGCTGCTCGCTCCGGGCATGGCCGAAGCCGCCGCCCGTAGCCACGGTAAGGCTGAAAGAGAGCCGCGGAGGGACAACACGCGTAGCTCCATGTCAGGGAGAGGGAACGGGGCTGGACTGAATATATATACGAGTATTGTGGTGGTGCGAGGTGGGGGGGGGCAGGTTAACTTCTATATTTATGGGAATGAATAGGGTTAATGTCTGTATCTACAGGAACTGAGGGGAGTTAATGTCTGTAGGGTGTGGGGGGGTTAACATCTATACAGTCATGGAGGGTTGGTATTGACTGTATCTACAAGAACTGAGGGGGGGGGTGTTAACATTCTTGCCAACAGGGAGTGAGGGGATTAACCTCTGTATCTGTAGTAACTGAGTGGGGGGGGGGGGGGTTTATGTCTGTACCTATGGGGAGGGTTAACATCCATATCAATGGGGACTGAGGGGGTTAATGTCTGTATCTATAGTCTGGGATAACATTATCTATAGGAGTGAGGAAGTTAACATCTCTATCTACTGGGAGTGAGGTGGGTTAACGTCTTTATCTGCAGAAGTGGGGTGGTTTAACATATGTATCTACTGGGTGTGAGGGGTTAATGTCTGCATCAACTGGAGTGAGGTGGGTTAATGTCTGCATCAACTGGAGTGAGGGGTTAATGTCTGTATCTACAGGAGTGAGGGGTTTAATGTCTATCAACTAAAGTGAGGGGGTTAATGTCTGTACTGGGAATGGGGGAGTTAACATCTGTATTTACTGGGAATGAAGGGGTTAATGCCTGTATCTACTGCGAGTGAGGGAGTTAATGTCCATATCTACTGGGAGTGAGGGAGTTAACGTCTATCTACTGGGAGTGAGGGAGTTGATATCTGCATCTACTGGGAGTGAGGGGGTTAATGCCTGTATCTACTGGGAGTGGGGGAAGTTAACGTCTGTATTTACTGGGAGTGAGGTGGGTTAATGTCTCTATCAACTGGAGTGAGGGGGTTAATGTCTGTATTTACTGGGAGTGAGGGAGTTAACATCTGTATCTACTGGGAATGAGGGGGCTAATGCCTGTATCTACTGGAGTGAGGGGGGTAGGTCTGTATCTACTGGAGTGAGGAGAGTTAATGTCTGTATCTACAGGAGCTGAGGCGGTATTTATGTCTGTGTCTATGGGGAGTGAGTCTGTGTTAACATTGGTATGCATAGGGATGAAGGGGGTTAATGTCTATATAGGGGTGAGGAGATGTTTACATCTGTATCTTCAGGGACTGAGTGAGTGGGGTCAAGGTTTGTATTTAAGGGTGTGAGGTGGTAATGTCTGAATCTTCAGGGCCTGTGGTGTAGTTTATTGTCTGTCCCTACAGGGATTGAGGGGGTTTGAAAGTCTGTATCTACTGGGACTGAGGCTGTGGTTATCGTATGTATCCACAGGAAGTGAGGCTGAGTTAATGTCTGTATCTACAGAGGATGGGGTCAGTTAATGAATATATCTGCAGGTGACGAGATATGTATTTACAGGGGATATGGGGTGGGTGGGCGTTTAATGTCCGCAGGGACAATCTGGGCTCGGGATGTCAGAAGGTTGCCAGCAATAATTTACTATTGGAAGTGAAATTGTGTTGAGAATTTTTCTGAATGTTTGCATGGAGTGGAATTGTTTGCCATGTCTTGCACTGGTCGAGGCATGAGAACGCTATTCTGGAGCGGTTTGGTCTATTGAATTTGACTCAGTTGTGAAGGGGAAAGATTAAATTTGTCGAGGAGATGGCTGGTCAGTAGAGTTTTGGTGTCCCTCAGCAGCTCTGAAGCTTAATGGTCAAGGGTGCTTCGGTAGTATAGCAGTTAGCGTAATGCTTTATAGCAATAGTGACTCCGGTTCAATTCCCGCTGTTGTCTGTAAGGGCAATGCTTTCCTCACAATGGGTGGGTTTCTTTTGGCGCTCCAGTTTCCTCTCATTTACTAAGGGTGTAATTGGGCAGTGTGGGCTGATCGGGCTGCAAGGGCTTGTTCCTGAGTTGCATCTTTAAATAAAAACAAATAAATATATAACTAATATTGTTTGAGCGAGCTAGGGCTTTTCTCTTCAGGCATACAGATGATAGAAAAATGGAGGACAATGTGCGAGGGAAGGGTGACATTAATCTTAAAGTAGAATAAAGAGTTGGCACAACATTGTGGGCCGAAAGGCCTGTACTGTGCTGTTTTTAAAGTTCTAAAGAAAGATGATGCAGCCACTTAGAAACATAGAAAATAGGTGCAGGAGTAGGCCATTCGGCCCTTCAAGCCTGCACTGCCATTCAGTATGATCATGGCTGATCATCCAACTCAGAATCCTGTACCTGCTTTCTCTCCATACCCCCTGATCCCTTTAGCCACAAGGGCCATATCTAACGTACTGTGTTGTTGGACAACAATACTTGCTGTGTTGTTGGAATGATTAAGAATAAATCTCTATGAAGTATACAAAATTATTGAAAGGTTGAATGTAGTACGTGTGGAGTTGTCTATAGGGTCTGTAGTGCAAAGGGTTAGCCAGTGCTATATAAATGTAATCCCTCTGAAATACACTCTGCTGCATTATACAAGAATTAGAAGTGGTGGGTGTTTATTGGGGCCCTTGGAACTACTGCTGGGAATAATTCAGGTTCATCTTTCGCCTACCCAGTCTTATTAGAACCAGGTTGGCACTGATAGGCACTGAGTGGCCAGATGATTAGGTACTCCCTATACCTAATAATGTGGCCACTGAGTGGATGTTATTGGTCTTCTGCTGCTACAGCACATCCACTTCTGGGTTTAATGTGTTTTGCATTCCGAGATGCTCTTCTACACGTTGCTGTTTTAACACGTGGTTATTTGAGTTACTGTCACCTTCTCTTCAACTTGAACCAGGCTGGCCATTCTCCTCTGACCTCTCTCATTAACAAGGCCATTCAGTAGATTTTTTTTTTGTTTATTGCACCATTCTTTGTATTTTCTACAGACTGGTGTGTGTGAAAATCCCAGAAGATCAGCAATTTCTGAGATACTCAAGCCACCCTGTCTGGCACCATCAATCCTTCCACGGTCAAAGTCACTTAGATCACATTTCTTCCGCATTCTGATGTTTGGTCTGGACAACAACTGAACCTCTTGACCATGTCTGCATGCATTGAGTTGCTGCCATGTGATTGGCTGATTAGATATTTGTGTAAACGAGCAGGTGTACCTAATAAAGTGGTGGATGTGTTGGGCCCAGAATGGGTCCTGAGAGATGTTGACATCGAAGAACTTGAAGCTGCCAGCCTTTCCTCTGCTGACCACTAATGGAATTTAGGATCAAGCTCGGACAGCTACATCTGTGTGGTAGTGACCCTGTGTTGCTCTGCTGTCCAGTGTTCATTTATTGGTGGTGCCATTATTCCTTGAGAAGACTCTCTTCATCCTTCTGTAGGTGGGTTGTTGTTGACAGTGGGTTAGGATGGGGTAAACCCTGGAGGTGTCAATGTGTCAATTGAGATGGGTGGTTTATATTGTGGTCGGACATCAGAACCATAACCTCTGTGAGAAAAGCCTGTGTACGTTCTCGCTGCCTAATCTCCCTGCTGATTTTCTACATGTCTACTATATAAGGTCACCCTTTTTGCTCCTATGTTCCATGGGATAAAGACCTATCCTGAATTGGAATCTGTTTTATTATCAGAATCAGATTTATTATCATTGATATATGTCATGAGATTTGTTGTTTTGCAGCAGCAGTACAGTACAATACAAAAAAAATTACTGTAAGTTACCATAAGAAATGTATAAAGTAGTGTAAGAAGAGAGCAAAATCATGAGGTAGTGTCCATGGGTTCATTGTCCATTCAGAAATCTGAAGTCCAAGAGGAAGAAGCTGTTCCTTAAACATTGTGAGTGTGTGCTTCAGGCTTGTGCACCTCCCTGATGGTAGCAATGAGAAGAGGGTGGATGGTTGGGGTTATTAATGATAATAAAGGAGCATCCCCTTTTGAAGCTGTTCTCGGCAGTGGTGTGGCTAGTGCCCAGAATGGAGTTAGCCGAGTTTACAATCCTCAGCATCGGATCTGTTATTGATCCTGTGCACTGGGTTATTCGTCCAATGTCTTGTGCGCCTGAGTCTCTGAGTATGTAACAATCCATACATCTTTGAAGTTAGGAATTTTTTTTCATCAGACTCTGCATGACATGTGGGGCACACTGTCTTGATCTCCCATTCTACCTCATCGTGCCCCTTGCATTTTGTCAGCCTGAACTACATTCTCTGTAGCTGCAGCTCTACATTCTCTTCACTGTTCTGTGGATGCTGCCTTGCCTGCTGAGTTCTTCCAGCATTTTGTTTTGGATTTCTAGCACCTGCAGAATTTCTTCCGATCCAGATCATGAGCATAAAACAGAATATAGCATGAGGGCTTTGTGGCCAAGTTTGTGGAAGATAAAAGGATAGGTGGAGGGGCAGGTAGTGTTGAGGTAGGAAGTCTGTAGAAGGATGTGGAATTAGTAGAATGGGTGACGAAGTGGCAGAAGGAATACAGTGTCAGGAAGTGTATGGTCATGCACTTTGGAAGAAGGAATAAAGGCGTGAACTATTTTCTAAATTGAAAGCAAACTTGGAAATCAGAGGAGCAGAGGGGCCTGGGAGTCCTTGTGCAGGATTCCAAAAAGGCTAACTCGCAGTTGAGTCAGTGGTAAGGAAGGTAAATGCAATGTCAGCATTGATTTCAGAAAGACTAAAATATAAAAGCAAGGATGTGATGCTGAGGCTATTCAGGGCACTGGTCAGATGATATTTGGAGCATTGTGAGCTGTTTTGGGCCCCTTTTCAAAGAAAGGAGGTACTAGTATTGGAGGAGGTCCAGAGGACATTGATGAGAATTAGCATATGAGGAGTGTGTGATGGCTCTGAATTTATTGTAGAAGAATAAGGGGAGATCTCATCGAAACCTATCGAATATTGACAAGAGTAGAAAGGGAAAATATATTTCCAGTAATGGGAGAGTTTAGGACTAGAGAGCACAACCTCATAATAGAGGACAACCCTTTAGAACAGAGATGAAAAGGAATTTATTTAGCCAGAGGGTAGTGAATCTATGGAATTCACTGCCAAGGTATCAGGAATATTTAAAGTGGAGGTTGATAGTTTCTGGATTTGTAAGGGTGTCAAAGGTTACAGGGCGAAGGCAGGAGAATGGGGTTGAGAGGGATAATAAATCAGCCATGATGGATGGTGGAACTGACTTGATGGGTTATGTGGCCTAATTCTGCTCAATATCTTGTAGCTTTATAATAAACCAATTAATGCTGGAATTACTAAATTATCAGGGTTACAGAAGGAGGACAGTTAGGCTGGGTAATAGCTTCTTCCCCCAGGCTCTGAGACTTCAGAATACCCTGGTACCACCCAGTATGCATTGTTTGTGACTGTGTCAACAGCATTATACAGTTACATACTCAACCATATGTCACATATGCACTTTATGTCAATTTGTACATCTACAAAATACTTTTTATCAGCTAATATTATTGTGTTGATATGATTTTATGTGCTGTATGAAATGTACATATATACACTGTGTTTTGCGCCTTGGACCCTGAGGGATGTTGTTCTGTTTAGCTGTATACACATATATGGTTGAATGAGAATTAACTTGAAGTGCTGGTGAACAGGATTGAAGTAGATAGGTATTTGAAGATTGGCATGTAAAAGGGACTGTCCCTTCTCCGTATGACTCTACGACTGTGAGCATACACAGTGTCTGAGCCCTTACAGACTTCTCCATCATTCAGTGAGTCACCTGCAGGTAAGGAAATCTCACTCTCAGAGCCGCATTGCTGACTCCCTATTCTGAGGCAGAACACTTCACAAGGATGTGACCAGCACTGGAGAGCTTGCCGCTGTCAGGGAATATTAAATATTCTGGATGTGGTAATCTTCTTCAGGTACCATCCTGCCAGTGCCACCTTCTCACAACTGCCACTGAGCAGGAAGCTCCACACCATCAGGTTCAAGAACAGCTACTTCCCTTCAACCGTTTGGGTTTTGAACCAACCTGCTTAGCACATTTAGTAGCACTATGACTACTTTTAACAATTTTGCACTATAATAGACGTTGTTTTCATTCTAAGTGTGTTCTTTCTTATAATTGTATGTACCCGCCAATTATGAATAAGGCATGCTAACAGTTATATTTCATTAGGAGTTTGAGATTTGGTATGTCACCTCCTCAGTATTTAAAGGCCTAGCTAGAGTGAACACGGAGATGATGTTTCCAACAGAGGGAAAGTCTCGGACCAGAGGGCTGAGCCTCAGAATAGAACAGAGATGATGAGGAATTTCTCTCGCCAGAGGATGATGAATCTGTGGAATTCATTACCACCGAGGCCAAATCATTGGATATATTTAAAGTGTAGATTGATAGGTTCTTGATTAGGCAACAAGGGCAGGAGAATGGGGATGAGAGGGATAATAAATCAGCCATGATGAAATGGCAGAGCAGACTTGATAGGCTGAACAGCTTAATCCTACTCCTATGTCTTATGGTCTCACCAAAGACTCTGGTGAATTTCTACAGATGTAGAAATTTGTGTACTGCACTGTACTGCTGCAAAACAACAAATTGCGTGACATATTTCAGAGATAATAAACCTGATTCTGATTCATCCGGGCCCTGCCATCTTCCCTCAGCTATCACTGGGCAGGAGGTACAGAAGCCTGAAGTCCCACACCACCAGTTTCAAGAACAGCGACTTTCCTTCAACCACTCAGTTCTTGAACCAACTGGCACAATCCTAATCTCTACAGTTTAGCAACATTGTGACTACTTTGACCTCTTTATACTAAAATTGACTTTTTTTGTTCTAATTGTGTCCTTTCTTGTAAAAAAATGTGTATAATTTATATTTAATTTATGTTTTTTCTCTTATGAATGCTAGTTATCTGATGCTTTGTGTGTCTGTGAAGCAAGTAAATTTTCATGGATGGAATCCCTGGCTGCCTTCTCTGTCATAGGAAAGCATTTATTAACACAAGAGATTTGCAGATGCGGGAAATCCAGAGCAACATACACACAAAATGCTTGAGGAACCCAGCAAGGCAGGCAGCATCTGTGGAGGGGAATAAATAGACAATGTTTTGGGCTGAGACGTTTCACCAGCATATTATTTATAAGCAGTTGTGGAGCTGATTTTTTTGAAGGGCAGATCATGATGTCATAGAGTGATAGCATAGTGATACGGGCCCCTTGGCCCATTTAGGCTGTGCCAACATGGTCTTCTATCTACCTACACCTGGACCATCCCCTCCCTCAGGTGTTGGGTGTCTCTAGGGAAAGGAGCAGGGCATGGGAAGGAAGAGTCAGACCAGTAGAGTACTGGTGTGGAATGCTGGCAGGCATTCTACATTCTCAAGTTAGTCGGGGGATCGAGTTCAAAGTTGCTGTGCAAATTGATAGGGTGATAGGTGTGTTGGGGATTGAGTTCAAAAGTCATTATGTAATGCTACAGCTTTATAAAACAGTGATTAGACCACACTTGGATTATTGTCTTCATTTCTGGTCTGCCTCATTATAGGAAGGATGTGGACATTTTAGGGTGCAGAGATGATTTACCAGGCTGCTGCCTGGATTAGAGAGCATGTCTTATGAGGGTTGGTTGAGTGAGCCAGGGCTTTTTGGAGTGAAGGAGAATGAGAGATGACCTGATAGAGGTGTAAAAATGATATGAGGCATTGATAGTGGACTGCCATTTTCCCAGGGTGGAAATGGCAAATATAATGGGGCACAATTTTAAATTGATTGGAGGGAAGTACAAGGGGGATGTCAGAGATTTTATTTTTACACAGAGTGGTGGGTGAGTGGATCACGTTGCCTGGGGTGGTGGTAGAAAGATACATTAAGAGACTCTTAGATAAGCACATGGATGAAAGCAAATTGCAGGACTAGGTAGGACAGAAGGGTTGAATTGATCTTGGAGTAGGCTAAAGGGTCGGCACAAAGTCGTGGACCCATACTCTGCTGTAGTGTTCTGTATTCTCTGTTGTAAGTGGGAAGGAGCCCAGGCTGTTCAAAGGGAATTGGAGTCATACAGTGTGACAGCACGGGAACAGGCCTTTCAAGCTGACCTCAATCGTGTTACCTACACCTGGACCACAGCCCTCCACCCCCCCCCCCCAACTTTGTACATATCCAAACTTCTCTTAAATCAAGGGCCTCTATGGTGTGGTAATGTTCTATGTCCGATGCAGTTGTTATCCACCACGAGGACTGGCAGCTTGTTCACTCTTGCATCACCCTTTGAGTGCAGAAGTTCCCCGTTAAATATTTCTCCTTTCATCCTAGCCGTCTGACTTCTACTTCTTGTTTCATGTAAACTGTGAATGAGGGTGAGACTCTTGTCTGGTGTTCTGTGCCACCGTGTGTCTGGGCAGGGGCGCTGCCTCCGAATCCATTCTGACCGCACCTCTGACTGTTCCTGATTTCCGTGCTTGGGAACACACTTAGCTGGATATTCCTCAGCCCATCACAGTAAAGTCCTCACCAGCAATTAGCAGATCTGCAAGGAACACTGCCACACTGTCCATCATCCAGGCCCTGCTCTCTTCTCACTACTACCATCAGACAAGAGTTACAGGAGCCTAGGGTCTCACACCTTCAGCTTTAGGAGCCATTATTACCCCTCAACCATCAGGTTCCAGAACCGGCATGGATAACTTCATTCAGTTCAGTTCTGAACTTCATTCCACAACCTATGGACTCGCTTTCAAGGACTCTTTACAACTCATGTTCTCAGTATTATTTATTTACTTTTTCATTTGCACACTTTGTCTTCTACATTTTTTTGTACGTTGGTTGTTTGCCAGTCTTTGTATGTATCCCTGCCAGAAAACGACTCTCAAGGTAATATCTGTTGACATGTGCGTTCTTTGATAATAAATTTACTTTGAACTGTGGATTCTATTTGGAAACCTGGCACCAGGCTGTAAGTTCGTAGGAGGGCACATCTGTCCCTTCTAGAAAGGGTCCTTGTCCATATCCAGCAACTTTAATCCATTATTAAATGGACCAGGGGCATTTTACTGAATCAGAAGCAGGTTCACTGGAATATGTCATGAAATTTGTTGATTTGTGGCAGCAGTACAGTGCAAGACATAAAGTTACAAGTTACAATAAAAAAGTAAATATTGCATTAGAGGAGTCCATTCAGAAATCTGATGGCAAAGGGAAAGAAATTGTTTCTAAAACATTGAGTGTGGCTCTTCAGGTTCCTGTACCACCTCCGCGATGGTGGTAGTGAGAAGGGGGCAAGGCTCCTTAAGGATGGATGCCATCTTGGGGCAATGCTTTTTGAAGGTGTTCTTGATGGTAGGGAGGGTTGTGCCCGTGATGGAGCTGGCTGAGTTTATGATGCTCTGCAGCCTGCTGTGATCCTGTGCATTGTGACCTCCTTGTCAAGCTGTGGTGCAAGCTGTCAGAATGGTCCACTGTACATCTAGAGAAATCTGCAGGAGTTCTTGGTGACCTACCAACTCCTCAGACTCCCAGTGGAGTTGATATATTGCCTTTTTCATGATTACATCAATGTGCTAGGCACAGGATTGATTCTTTAAAACCTTAGTCACACCACACTTGGAGTACTGGGTGCAGTTCTGGCTGCCCCATTATAGGAAGGATGTGGAAGCTTTGGGGTGCTGCCTGGATCAGACAATATGAGCTACAAGGAAAGGTTGCACAAATCTGAGTTGCCTCCTTGGGGTGTAAGAGGCTGAGGGAAGACCTGACAGAGTTTTTTTTTAATTATGAGAGGCATAGATCAACAGTAAAACCCCTTTACCCCAGGCTAAAAATGTCAAATACCAGAGGTCATATTTTTAAGGTTAGAGTGGTGTGAGAAGCAAGTTTTTTATGCAGAGTGGTAGGTGACTAAAATGGGTTACCAGGAGTAGCTGTGGAAGAAGGCCATTACTGCAGAGCTTGAGGTTCTAGAGGCGTGTAATATGGATGATGCACTGGAGGAGGATATTTCGTATAAATTGGCATCAAGATCAGTGCAACATTGTGGGTCAAATGGCTTGTCCAATACTGTGCTGCCCTATGATCTAAACAGAGTGCCGGGGGCCTGGTCAGGAAAGAGGTAACTTTGCAGATCAGAAAGAGAGAAAATATGGGGAGGTTTACCTGAAATCGATGAATTCAGTATTCCCTTTGTGGGGTTGGAGTGAACCCAGGTGGCACTGTTCACCAGCATGTTGTCTGAGTTTCATTTAGGAGGGGAGAGTGGGCTTGTTTTCTTTGAAGTGAGGGATATCCCGAGAGATATATACACCATCATGTGGGGCACGGTGGTGGTGGCTAGAAAGAAGTTTGGCTACCTACAACTGGTTAGTGCAGTTTTAAGCTCAGTCGGGAGGTTTGGAGCAAATCTGATGAAAATCTATTGTACCCAAGAGCACAGAATTCCGAATGCACTGATTGGGGGGGGGGGGTGGGGGTAGAGGCAGAGACTCCCATAACATTTCAGGGGCATCTTAAAGTTCAAAATAAGTTTATTTGCAAAGTACATAGATGTCACCGTATACCACCCTGAGATTTATTTTCTTGTAGGCATTTACAGGCAAAGAGAAATACAATAGAATTTTACTAAAAAAAATTATAGATAGGTGGGCAAAGGCTAACAGACAACCAATGTGAAAAAGAAGACAAATTGTGCAAATAAAATTAAATAACACTGAGATCATGAGTTGCAGAGTCCTTGAAAATGAGTCTTAGGTTGTGGAGTCAGTTCAGAGGTGAGGTGAGTGAAGTTATCCACACTGGTTCAGGAGCCTGGTTGCAGGGTAGTAACTGTTCCTGAACCTGGTGGTGTGAGACCCAGGGTTTCTGTAACCCCTGCCTAATGATAATGTTGTGAGGAGATCATGGTCTGGATGGTGGGGGAGCTTCCAGTAAGACGGCAGTACGATTGGTCACAGCAGCCACTCTGGCTCCGACAAATGGTCTTGAATGTTTGTTCTTGTGATCGCAAGACCCTGTTGGACATCGGTAACATGAAATACTGTGAGTTGGTTCATTGGCAAGACCAGTGGGTGGGGGAACTGTGTGGCCTCAGCTGTTGCACAGACTAGGCCCTCGTGCCACCCAGGGGAGCAGGCAGTGTGGGAGAGAGTAGAGGTGCAGAGGGCACCCAGGAATCCATGCTCGGCTGAGTGCTGACCCTGCAGGCCGGCTCTCGAGTGCTCGCTCCCTGGAAGGCAAGTTGGGTTGCCTTCATCTGTGGCTGACCCAGTGTGAGATGAGGAACTGCTGTGCGCTTGTTCTTGCAGAAATATGGCTTCAGGCCAACATCCCATGCACCCTCCATGCTCAGGCCATGCCACTCTGGAACTTACTGATTTTATTTTGTGACTATCATAATTATGTGCTGTGTGTGAATATATGTACTGTGTGTTTACACATTGGCTCCAGAGCAACACGGTTTCATTTAGCTGTATACATGATTATAGTTGAAAGACAACAATCTTGAACTTGAGTACTTGAAACACCAAGGCAGAAAGGGCTCTGGACCAAATGCTGGTCAGTGGGATTGGCTTAGTTGGTCAGCATGGACACATCGGGTCAAAGGGCATGCTTCCACACTGTGTGGCACCTACTCCAGGACAACAAAATTGCATTTCATTAGGTGAGTCTGTAGCTGGCATTGTTTCCAATCGCACACTGTATCAGGATGGTACTTAGTTGTGGTACTGTTCAGTCCCCTGTTGTGGGCAGCTAAAAATAGCTGAACAAGGATGGTGTTGACTGTAGTGGTAGGAGAGGAGGCTTCAGCTGGTAGATGTATCGGGCTTCATGTAAGAGGTGAATCTAAGACAAACCAGGGTCGGATTTACATGGTGAGTCGTGGGGCACTGAGAAGTGTGGTAGAACAGAGGCATCTGGGAATACAGGTCCATAATTACTTGAAAATGGCATCACAGGTAGATAGGACCTTAAAGAGAGCTTTTGGCACACTGGCCTTCATAAGTCAGAGTACTGAATACTGGAGTTGGGGGTGTTATGTTGAAGTTGTTTAAGATATTGACAAGGCATAATTTGGAGTATTGTGTGCAGTTTTGGTCACCTACCTACAGGAAAGATAAAAGGTTCATTATCAAAGTATGCATGCAGTATACAACTCTGAGATTCGTCTTCTCCAGAAAGCCATGAAACAAAGAAAACCATGAAAGTAATTCAAAGAAAAGCATCATCCCCCACACAAATCTTGCAAATGGCAACATGATCAATTCCCCACTTCACGCAGAAAAACTGACAGTTCGCATCAAATGGCAACCAGAATGTCAAAACCCTCCCTTGCAAAAAAACTTACAAATCACACCCAACGGCAGCAAGAACATCAAAACCCAAACCCCTCCCTTGCACAAAAACCGAACAGATTGCACCCAATGGCATCAAGAATATCAAACCCCAAATCCCCAACCCCTCCCTCACACAAAAAAGCTTACAAATTGTGGCAGACAGCAACAAGAAAGAACAGGCAAAACACAGAATCCAAAAAAAACTGAAAGTGATCACTTTGAACTGCCGTTAGTTTGAACTATAGTCCACAGAACTTCGCTAACAATCTCTAACAGCATCGAGGGAGATAGACCTTCTCAGATCATCCAGCAGCAGTGAAAAGTCCATCACAGTAGTGAGCACGAGGCAGGTAGTCAGTGCTAAACACTTGCTCATTTCCGCATTCACCTCGATATTTCAATCTTCCTAGTAAAAAGGGCAGAAAGAGTGCAGAGAAAATTTACAAGGATGTTGCTGGGACTTGAGGACCTGAGTTATAGGGAAAGGTTGAATAGGTTAGGATTTTATTCCCTGGAGCATGGAGAATGAGGGGAGATTGGATAGAGGTATACAAGATTTTGAGGGGTATAGATAAGGTAAGTACAAGCAGGCTCTTTCCACTGAGGTTGGGGGAGATGACAACTAGAGGTCATTGGTTAAGGGTGAAAGGTGAAATGTTTAAGGGAAACCTAAGGGGAAACTTTTTCATTCAGAGGATGGTGAGAGTGTGGAATGAGCTGCCAGCGGAAATGGTGCATGCAGGATTGATTTCAACATTTAAGAGAAGTTTGGATAAATACACGGACAGGAGGGGTATGGAGAGCTGTGGTTCAGGTGTGGGTCGATTGGACTAGACAGAATAACAGTTTCACACAGAAGGGCCTGATTCTATGCTGTAGTACTCTGTGATTCTAGATAAGTGCATGGACAGGAGAGTTTTAAAGGATATGGGCCAAATGCAAGCAGATGAGTCTAACTTGCTGGGTTAGCATAGAGGAGTTGGGCTGAGGTTTCCATGCTGTTTGTCTCTGTGATCCTATGGCCCTATAAACATTGACCTGTCCTGGGCCCTCCACATTGATGCAATCACAAGGAAGATGCACCAGCATTTTTACTTTCTTACAAGGTTAAGGAGATTGATCTTGTCACAAAAGACTCTAATAAGCTTCTACAGATGTACTGTTCAAAGTATCCTGACTGCATCATGGTCTGGTATGGGAATTCAAAGACACAGGAATATAAGAAGCTGAAGAGAGTAGTGGACTCAGCCCAAGATATTACGGACACACCCCTCCCCACCTCAAGAAGGCAACATACATCAATCACCGTGCCATCTTCTCGCAGCTGCCATTTGGCAGGAGGTACAGAAGCCTGAAGTCCTACACCACAAGGTTCTTGAGCCGACCTGTATGATCTCTACAGTGTACTATCACTGTGACCACTTTGAACACTTGGCACTAACATGGACTTTGTTTCTATTTTGTTTTAATTGTGTTTTTACTTGTAAAAATTTATGTTTTTTGCTATTGTTGTGAATAGTGCTCATATAATGTTGTACCTGCAGTACCTGTGTATACACATACATATAGACTCAGTTTCAAGGACTCTTCACTATTTTTATTTGCAAAGTTTGTCTTCTTTTTCACGTTGTTTTGCACATAGAAATCTATGGCATTTCTTGATTTTCCTGTACACGCCTGCAAGAAAATGTATCTTGAGGTAGTATACAGTGACATATACGGTAGGTACTTTGATAATGAATTTACTTTGAACTTTGTAGTAATCTTGACTTTGACATTAAGGGAATCATGGATACTGGGATAATGCCGGAAAATGATGCTGTGTAGAAAGTCGGCCATGATGCGGTACTGTACTGCGGTACAGTAGCATCGGGTCAGCAAGGTCGCGAAGCGGTTAGCACAGTGCTTTACAGCACCAGCAATCAGGGTTCAATTCCCACCGCTGTCTGTAAGGAGTTTGTATGTTCTTTCTGTGACCGTGCAACTTTCTCCTGTTGTGCTCCAATTTCCTCTCACATTCCAAAGATATATGGGCTCGGGTTAGTAAGTTGTGAGCATGCTGTGTTGGCGGCTCCCCCTCCCCAGCACAGCCTTCACATTTGATTTCACCCAAATGATGCACTTCCCCATACATTTTAATGTACATGTGACAAATAAAGCTAATCTTCAACCTTCCAACCTTTTATGTTCTTTGATCTTGAGAGTTCAGTTTTCATGTTTGTTGGTAAGATGGGGGAGAATTAGTGTTGTGTAGAGCAGAGAGGAGCCTCGTGCATGGGGAGGTACAGGTACAATGAAAATCTTGCTTGCAGCAGTATCACAGGCACGTAGGTACAGACAGTACACAGGATATAAATTAAACATAAATTGTGCAAAACCGTGAAGAGAGAATAAAACGACCATGCAAAACTAAGGCCTTAAAAAAAAGGTAACCTTATGGGGAAAAGGCAAAAGAGTAGGTTTGAGAGTGAGAATAAATTAGCCATGGTTGAATGGCGGACCAGACTTGAAGGCTAAATAGCCTAATTCCACTCCTATGCCTATAAGACCATAAGACATATGAGCACAATTAGGCCATTCAGCCCATCAAGTCTGCTCTGCCATTCCATTATGGCTGATTCCAGATCCCTCTCAACCCCATACACCTGCCTTCTCACCATATCCTTTGATGCCCTGACCAATTAGGAAACTATCAACTTCTGCATTAAATACACCCACAGACTTGGCCTCCATTACAGTCTGTAGCAGAGCATTTCACAGATTCACTATACTCTGGTTAAAGAATTTCTCCTTGCATCTGTTCTAAAAGCCCGCCACTCAATTTTGAGGCTGTGTCCTCTAATTCTGGATACCTCCACCACAGGAAACATCTCTCCACATCCACCTCATATAGTCCCCACCCCACATTCTTCTGAATTCCAGTGAGTACAGGCCCAAAGCTGCCAAATGCTCCTTATATGTTAACCCCTTCATTCTTGGAATCATCCTCATGAACCTCCTCTGGACTCTCTCCAATGACAACACATTCTTTCTGATATATAGGGCCCAAAACTGTTAACAATACTCCAAGTGCGGCCTGACTAGTGTCTTATAAAGCCTCGCATAATCCCTTGCTTGTGTATTCTATTCCCCTTGAAATAAGTGCCAAATTGCATTTGCCGCCTTTACCACAGACTCAACCTGTAAATTAACCTTCTGGGAGTCTTGCACGAGGATTCCTCACAAGACAAGATCACAAGATAAAGGAGCAGAAGTAAGCCATTTGGCCCATCGAGTCTGCTCTGCCACTCCACCATGAGCTAAACTATTCTCCCATCTAGTTCCAATTTCTGGCTTTTTTCCCATATCCCTTGATACCCTGACTAATTAGATACCTGTCAATCTCCTCCTTAAAAACCCTCAATGATTGGGCCTCCACAGCTGTATGCGGCAACGAATTCCATAAATCCACGACCCTCTGGCTGAAAAAATTTCTCCTCATCTCTGTTTTAAATGGGTACCCTCTAATTCTAAGACTGTGACCTCTTGTCCTGGACTCACCCACCAAGAGAAACAGCCTTTCCACATCTAGATTCCTCTGCATCTCTGATGTTTGAACCTTCTCCCCAATAGTCTGCACTATTGCCCCTTTTACCAAAATGCATTATTGTACATTTCCCAACACTGTGTTCTATCTGCCATATTTTTGCCCACTCATCCAGTTTGTCCAAGCCCTGATGCAATCGCGTTGTTTCCTCAGCACTGCCTATCCCGCCATCTATTTTCGTATCATCTGCAAACTTTGCCACAAAGCCATCAATTCCATTAAATAAATCAATTGAGAAACAATCTGAAAAGAAGTGGTCCCAATACTGAAGCGGTCTTGACGAAGGGTCTCGGCCCGAAACGTCCTACAGATGCTGCCTGGCCTGCTGCGTTCCACCAGCAAATTTGTGTGTGTTGCTTGAATTTCCAGTGTCTGCAGATTTCTTCGTGTTTGCAGTCCCAATTCTGACCCCTGAGACACACCACTAGTCACTGGCAGCCAACCAGAGAAGGCCCCCTTTATTCCCACTCATTGTCTCCTGCCTGTCCACTGTTCCTCTACCTATGCCAGTATCTTTCCTGTAACGCCATAGGATTTTATCTTGTTAAGCAGCCTCATGTGTGGCACCTTATCAAATGCCTTCTGAAAATCCAAGTGAATGACACCCAGTCATATCGTCTTAATGTTAGAAAGTGAAGGGCATGGTAGTGCAGGAGGAGATCTGCCCTGTTCCATTGTTAGGGTAGAGGGAGAGGGTTGTGCAGGTTGTTCCTGAACCTGTTGTTGTGGGAATTGCATTCTGAGATTTTAAGAAATGGAACAAAAGGGTTTGGGTCTCAGGTCAACATGATGGCACTGTACATTGTGGCAGAATATTGATTTTAATCTGCGAGATGTGCTCATCACTGTAAAGAAGGGCATAAAATCAGTCAGGTGTGATGCAGGTAGCGGTAAGAAACTGTGGCCTACTTTCTCTCTCTCTCTCTCTCACTCTCTGTCTCTGTGTGTCTCTCTATCTAGCTTTTTTTCTTTCTCTGTGTATGTCTCCCCCCTTTTCTCTCCTTCCTTGTCTCTCTCTCTCTCCCTCCCCTATGTCTCCCCATCTACCACACTCCCTTCTACCCCACCCACCTACGCCACCCTACATCCACTCCACCTCGCCCATCCACTCTACCCCACATCCACGCTACCCAACCCTCTCTTCCCCATGCACACAAACCCTCTCTGTCCTGACCCCCTCTTCCCCTCCCTCTCTCTGCTTCTTCCTCCCCTTCCCTTCTTCCTCCTCTCTTCCTCTCTTCTCTTCCCCTTCCCTCTTCCCCACACCCCTCTCCCCTTCTCCCCCTCTTCCTCAACCCCTCCCCCTCCTTTCTCCTCCCCAATCCCCCTCTCCCCCTTTCCTCTCCCCCTCTCTCTTCCACACACCCTGTCCGCCACACCCCCTCTCTTGCCCCTCCCCTCTTTCCCCTTTCTCCCCATCTTCCCCCTCCCCTTCCCTCTTTCTCCTTTCCCCCCGCTCTTTGACACCCGCCTCTCTTCCCCCTTCCTACTCCCTTCCCCCTTTTCCCCCTCCCTTCCATCCCTCTCTCTTCATCAATCCTCCATTCCCCTTCTCTACTCCTTCCACCCCACCTCTTTCTGCCCCCCCCCACTTCTTTCCATGTCCCTTTTCCCCTCATTGGGCTCTATAATGACTCAACTTATAGCTTGGGAAGTGATGAGGCCCTCCTGTTAGACCGTTAAGAAAAAAAAAATGTTACCTCAAACAGTGTCACAGTAGCGTTACAAGTGCACAAATATACAAATATTAGAAGAGAAGTAAGAAAGAATAAAAAGTAAGTTACCTCAACTTCTCTTCTGATTGTATGTCTGTGCACTAGTAATGCTACTGTGGCACTGTAATTTACTTTGGAGTCAATGAAGTATCTATCTCTATCTACAGTGGACAAGGAGAGGATGCTTCTAATAGTGGGGTAGTCTTGCACCAAAGGGCACAAACGCAGAACAGGACAGAGATGAGGAGACATTTCTTTAGCCAGACAGTGATAGATCTTGCGGAATTTGTTGCCACATATGGCTGTGGAAGCAAAGACATTGGGTATATTTGAAACGGAGGCTGATAGGTTGTTGATTAGTGAGGGCATCAAAGATTATGGGGGAAGACAGGAAGATGGGGTTGAGGATCAGCCATAATGGTATGGTGGAGCAGAATAAATGGGTTGCATGGCTTAATCCTGCTCCTATATTTAATGCCCTTATGGATCTCGACCTGAAATATCAGCTGTCCATTCCCCCTCCACCCCACTTCCCAATAGATGCTGCCTGAATCACTGAGTTCCTTCTGTCATTTGCATTTTGTTCCTTATATAGTACAACTCTGGGGACGCCCTAAAGTATGTCATAGCCTTGGAAGAGCCCGCTAGTTATAAAAGGCGCTGTAGAGATTAAAATTTCATACCAATATTCTGGTTGCTGGAGGAAGGACCAGTTAGTGGGTTAGTTACAAAACACTGCCCTGTGCTGAAAATAACTTCTGGCTGCTGGGAATGGGGAGGTTCCGTAGCAGAGCGATCCAGTGCTGGAGCTACCAAAAAGTCTTGCCGTGATCACGAAGCACACAGGAGGTGCTGAGGGATTTGAAAATGGGCAATACGATCACCTGCTTCAAAGTGGGGGGAAGCAGTGGGGTAAGAACATTTCTAGCAGAGGGCTAGATCATTTTAACCTGGTCAGGCAGCATCTGTGGAGAGGAATAAGCTGTTAATGTTGTAGCCAAGGTCTGTCATCAGGAATGGAAAAGAAAGGAGGAAGAAACATGGAGAAGATGAGAGGGGCAGGAGAAGGACACGCTGGCAGGTGATCGGTGAGAGGGAAGGTGGGTGGGGGAAGATGGTGAAGTTGGGACAGCAGATGTGGAAACGGCTGAAGAGGAATGAATCTGATAAGAAAGGAGAGTGGATAACGTGAGAACCTCAGTAAGGAGGGAAACCAGAGGGAGACGATGGGTATGCAATGTCCATGCGTAAATCTGTTCTTATCAATGATAACTCCCTCACCTAACCAGATTCAATTATTTTGTAGAATAAACAGAGAATTCCTCCCACCAGGGCCCTTACTTCCTCCTTCACATTTTCCAATGGCCCACTTACCATCCCCTCTCTTCTCACCTATCACTAACCAGACGGTCTCTTACCCTCCCTCATCCCCAGCTCCCCACCTCTGCCCCTCTCCCTCCCACACTTACACTTCACTCACCTCTGCCCCTCTCGTTTTCTTTTTGCCACCACCCAATCTAGTTTGTTTCCTATTCCATTCCTCCTTCCTTCCTCTCCACCTCCTTCACTTCCATTTCTTTGTTCCCCCCCACTTCCCCTACACAATTTCCAAATGCTCCCCACACCCTACCCTCCCCACCTCCTTTCCCCAACTCTTCCTTCTCCTTCCCCCTTCCTGACCCCCTCCCTCTCTACCCCCACTGACCCCTCTCTCTACCCCACCACACCTTCTGTCTACCCCACTGCCCCGTCTCTCTCGCACTCTGCCCCACCACCCTCCTTCGCTCCTAACACCTCTGTCTCCCTCCCACCCCACCTTGATCCTGGCCTTCTCCCTATCTCTCCTGGCCCTCCCTCGCTCTCAGACCTCTCACTCTCCCGGCTCCCACTTCTCTCTCCTGGCTCTCCCCCTCTCTCTCCCAGACCCCACTCTTTCTCCCATCCCCCTCTCTTTCAGCCAACCCGCCCTCTCTCCCAAGCACCTAGTCTGTACCAGCCCCCCTCTCTCAGCACCCCCCCATGTCTCTCTCCCAGCCCTCACTCTCAGCTCCACACCACCCCACTCTACCCTGCCCTCTCTCTCTCTATCCCAGCCACCTCTCTCTCGCAGCCCTCACTCACTCTCCCTGTTTATCTCCCAGCGGTTACTCTTTCACTCTCTCAGCCATCACTCTCTCTCTCTCTCTCCCAGCCCTCACTCGGTGCCCCACATTGCCCCGCTCTGCCTGCACCCCCCTGCCCCGTACCCCCTCTCCCTCTACCAGCCCGTCTCTCTTTCCCAGCCACCCTTCTCCCTCTCCCAGAACACCCACTCTCTCCCGGCCCTCCCTGTCTCTCCCCCTGCACTGCCCCTCTCTGCCCCCCAACCCCCTGAACCCCTCTCTCTGTCCCCCCTCCCTCTCAGCCCCTGCCTCTCCCAGGCACCCTCTCTCTATCCCAACCCCCTTCTCTATCAAAGCCCCCACTCTCTATCCCAGCCACTTCTCTCACTCCTAGCCATCATTCCCTCTCTCAGCCCTCACTCATTTTCTCGCAATCGTCACTGCTCTTCACTGCCCCACTCTGCCCCACACCCCCTCTCTCCCAACACCCCCTCTGTCTCCCAAACCCCCCTCTCTCAACACCCCCTCTCTCTCCCAACACCTTTTTGTTTCCCAGCCACCCCAATCTCTCTTCCAGTCACCCCTCTCTCTCTCGCAACCCCCACCTCTCTCCCAGCCCTCATTATCTCTCTCTTTCCCAGCACTTACTGTCTGCCCCACAGTGCCCAACTTTACCTCATCCAAATTTGCCCCGCACCCCTCTGTCCCCTCTCCCAGCCAGCCCCCTCTCTCCCAGACTGTCTCTCTATCCCAGCCCCCCTACCCCTGCCCCCTTTTTACCCCAGCCCCTCCTCTCTCTATTCTAGCCTTCCCTCTCTCTATCCCAGACCCCCTTCTCTATCTCCCAGCCCCCTTTTTCTCTCTCCCAGCCAACCCCCCTCTCTCCCAGCCAACCCTATTTGTCTCCCAGTCCTCACACTCACTCTCTCTCCAAGCCTTCACTCTCTCTCTCTTTTCCAGCTTTCACTCTCCGCCCCCTCTGCCCCTCCCCTCCCTTTCCCACACTGCTCCTCACCCCTTCCTCGCACCCCCCGCCCCGCACCCCCTCCCACCCTGCCCCCTCCTCTTCTCTCCTTACCCCCTCCTCCCCTTCCCTGTCTCCCTCTCTCTCCAAACATCTCACTCTCCCGCCCCCTTGCTCACATTTTTCCTACACCCTCCACCTCTCTCCAACTTGCCCTCCTCCTTCCCCTCGCTCTCCCAATCCCCCCTCCACCTGCCCCTTGCCCCCTCCCCCTCTGCCACTCGCACCCTTCCCCTCCCGTTCATTCTCTCTCTTCAAACCTCTCACCTTCCCACTCACCCTCTCTCCCTCTCCACTCTCCCACACCCACTCTCTCTCCCTCCTCCCCTTCCCTCCTCTCCTCCCTCTCTTCCTCCCCCTCTCTTTCCCTCCTCCCTCTCTTCCTCCCCCTCCCTCTCTCTTTCTCCCTCTCCCCACCTGTTTTTCCTCTGACACACCCTGCTCATTGGATGACTAGTTTGCATCTTTGCTATGTTTCATGCTTTTTCGTCATTGCATATGTGGGTGTAAATCATTTTTCCAGTTATTATTTCAAGCCAAAAATAAATCCTCCTTTTATAACAAGAGAAAGCTAAATCAATGTCACTTGTTAATTTAAGTTACTTCTGACCTGATAGTGCAATCGAAGGAAAAAAATCTAATTCTTAACCATTTGTGGCTCTCTCTGTGTTTTTCCTGAAGTAATTTCCTTTCTGCAGCATTGTGAATGTTGCGATTTCCAATCTCTCAGACAAGTTTTGGCACTGAGGCATATATAGGATAGATAAATATGATGTTATTCTCGGGAGCTGCTGAGAATAGAGAGAGTCGACAGAGGCGTTTAAAATTATGAGGGCTATAGATAGTGTAGATGCAAGCAGTCTTTTTCCATCGAGGTTGGGTGAGAGTAGACTAGAGGTGAAAATTGAACTATTTAAAGGGGGATCTGAGGGGGAGCTTCTTCACTCGGAGAGTGGTGAGAGTGTGGAATGAGCTGCCTGTAGAAGTGGTGGACATGTATTTCGTTGTAACTTTTCAGAGAAGTTTGGATCTGTAATGGGAGGGAGGAGTGTAGTCCACGTGCAGGTCAATGGGGTTAGGCAGAGTAACAGCTCAGCTTGGATTAGATGGGCTGAAAGCTATTTCTGTGCTGTCGTGTTTTAGAACTCTATAAACAAAGGCTTAGTTAGAGAGGAAACTTCTGAATCCTCATTAAGACTTACCAGTCACAAACAATTTGGAATTGGTAATTATTGTCCTGTGTACCAAGATAAATTTGCATGCGAGATCATGGTGTACATCGAGGCAGTAAAATGAAAACTGAATGCAGAATGAAGCGTTACCGTTATGGGGAAAGTGCAGTGCAGGTCAACAAATAAAGTGCAAGGGCAACAGTGAGATAGACCGGGAAGGGAAGAGTTTGTCTCTCCAAGTAGCAGAGATCTGTTCAAATGTTCAATAACAGTGGGATTGAAACTGTCCTTGAGCCGGGTGGTATGTGCTTTTACTTTTTGATATCTTCTGCTTGAAAGGGGAGGAGAGAAGGAGGATGTTTGGGATGGTCCAAGTCCTCGATTATGTTGGCTGCTTTACCGAGGCAGCGGGAAGTGTAGACAGTCGGTGGAGGAGAGGCCAGTGTGTGTGGAAGTCCAGGCTGTGTGCACAACTCTTGTTTCCTTGAGCTGAGCAGTTTCCATACCAAGCTGTGAAGCATTCTGTTACACTCTATTCTGCACTGTTAGTGGTTTAGCTTGTTCTACCTCAATGTACTGTGTAATGTATGAACAGTACACAAGACAAGATTATCACTGTATTTTGGGTTAATGTGACAATATTGAGCCAATTTCAGTTCCAGCCTGGATATAATGCTTTCTGAAATACCTGTAAATCTCAGTGAGGGCCGCTGGGAACATGCCAGATTTCCTTCGCCTTTGGAGGAAGAAGAGGCACGGGTGAGCTTTCTTGGCTGTGGAGTCCACGTGATTTAAAGAACAGCTGGAGGTTTTGAAAGATGCATGCGTGGTCATTCAAGAGAAATACAGAAGATGGAGATCAGGGGGCTTTAGTTCAGAGAGTGGGGAATCAGGGACATGCATATGAAAGAAATCACCCCCTTGGAAGTTTTCGTGGTTTATTGTTTTACAACATTGATGGATTTAATTTGGCTTTTTTGACAGTGATTAACAGGAAAAGACTTTTGTGTCAAAGTGAAAACAACTCTACAAAGTAATTTAAATTAATTACAAATATAGAACAAAATAATGGATTGCATAAGTATTTACCCCCTTCAAGCCAGTATTTCGTAGATGCACCTTTGGCAGCAATTACAACCTTGAGTCTGTGTGGATGGGTCTCGATCAGCTTTGCATGCCTGGACACTGAAGTTTTCCCCCATTCTTCTTTACAAAACTGCTCAAGATCTGTCAGGTTGCTTGGGGATCATGAGTGAACAGCTCTTTTCAAGTCCAGCCACAAATTCTTAATTGAATTGAGGTCTGGACTCTAACTTGGTCACTCCAGGACATTAACATTGTTGTTTTTAAGCCATTCCTATGTAGATTTGGCGTTATGCTTGGGGTTCATTGTCTTGCTGGAAAACAAATCTCCTCCCAAGTTGCTGTTCTTTTGCAGACTGCATCAAGTTTTCCTCCAGGATTTCCCTGTATTTTGCTGCACTCATTTTACCCTCTCACTTCACAAGCCTTCCAGGGCCTGCTGCAGTGAAGCATCCCCACAGCATGATGCAGCCACCACCATGCTTCACAAGTAGGGATGGTGTGTTTTTGATGATGTGCAGTGTTTGGCTTACACGAAATATAGCATTTAGTCTGGTGGCCAAGAAGTTTGATTCTGGTTTCATCAGACCATAGAATCTTCCAGCTGACTTCAGTCTCCCACATGCCTTCTGGCAAACTCTAGCTGAGATTTCATTAGGCTTTCTCTTTGCCACTCTCCCATAAAGCTGCAACTAGTGAAGCACCTGGGCAACAGTTGTTGTATGCACAGTCTCTCCCATCTCAGCCACTGAAGCTTGTAACTCCTCCACCCTCATTTCTTGCATGGTCACTTAGTTTTTGAGGATGGCCCACTCTAGGCAGAAATACAGCTGTAACCAAATTCTTTACATTTCTTGATGATTGATGTAACTGTACTCCAAGGGATATTCAGTGACTTGGAAATTTTCTTGTGTCCATCTCCTGACTTGTGCTTCTTAATTACCTTTTCGCAGAGTTGCTTGGAGTGTTTTCTTTTTGTCTTCATGGTGTAGTTTTTGCCAGGATACAGACTTACTAGCAGTTGGGCCTTCCATATATAGGTATATTGTTACTACTATCAAATGGAACACTATGACTGCACACAGGTAATCTCCATTGAACTAATTATGTGACTTCTGAAACAAATTGCCTGCACCAGTGATGATTTGGTGTGTCATATTAAAGGGGTGAATACTTACGCAATCAATTATTTTGTGCCTTCTATTTGTAATTAATTTAGATGATTTTGTAGCGATCTGTTTGCACTTTGACATGAAAGTCTTCTTCTGTTGATCAGTGTCAAAAAAGCCAATTTGAATCCACTGTGATTCAGTGTTGTAAAACAATAAAACGTGAAAACTTCCAGGAGGGGTGGGTGAATACTTGTTATAGGCTCTGTAAGAAGGAGTCAAGATACCAGCATCATCTTGCATGTGAAAATACATAAAACTACAGAAGCTGGAAACTTGGAACAAAAACGCAAAATGCTGGAAACACTCAGCATATTAGGCAGCATCTGTGTAGAGTGAAACAGTTAATGTTTCAGGGGCCTGGAATAATCTGCCTGGAGTGGTGGTGGAGGCAAGTACAATACAAGGCATTCAAGAGGCTTGTCACCAAAGGCTTCTGCAAATTCCCGTTTGTGTATGGTTCAGAGCATTCTGCCTGGCTGCATCACAGCCTGGTGTAGGCTCCAACATCGCTGCAGAGGATTGTAGGCTCAACCAGTTCCATCACAGGCACAGGACTCCCCACTACTGAGTACAACTTCAAGATGTAGTGCCTCAAGAAGGCAGTATCCATCATTAAGGACCTTCACCATCTGGGATTTGGTCTCTCCTCATTGCTACCATCAGGAAGGAGGTACCGAAGCCTCCATTCAATGATTCGGGGACAGCTTCTTCCCCACTGGTTTCTGAATGGTCCATAAACCACAAACACTATCTTGTTGTTCCTTTTAGCACTGTTCGTAATTTACAGTAGCTTTATGCCTTTGAGCTGTACCGCTGCCACAAAAGAACACATTTCATGCCTTATAAGATAGTGAAATTAAATCTGATTCTGATAATGTGCAGGAAATGGAAGGTATGGACATTATACAGGTAAAAGGGATTAGTTGAGTTGGGCATTTGATTAGTCTGGCACAGTATTGTTGTGTACCAGCCTCCCCTCTGTGAATTCAGTCTGTACTTCTCACCGCCTCAATAAAGCAACCAGCAAAATCAAACCCACCCAGCCCAGACATTCCCTCTTCTCCCCTCTCCCATCGGGCAGAAGATGCAAAGCCTGAAAGCACGTCCATCCAGGCTCAAGGACAGTTTCTATCTCAATGATCAAATTCTTCTACTGACCTCTAGTACAATAAGATCAAGAATGAAGAATCAATTTAATGTGTTTGCATTTATTTTACATTACATGTACGTCTACATGGAGTAAGAATTCACTGCGGTGTGTTGGTCAGGGTGCAAAATGCAACAACGTTCATCAACTATAAAGAATAAAGAATTATATATAAATAGAGGTTTAAGTACAGATATTGAATAAAATATGCATAAATACATAGATGTCAGCATATATTTACAATGTAAACAGCGTGATAAAAAAGTGGTTTAAATTATTTACAGTGGAATGCAGTGACTGAGGTAATAGATAGAGGGGGTGTGGAGGTTACTAACTAGAATGGTTAATCAGATTGTTTGTCTAGCAGAAGAAACTTTTAAGATGGAGTGATAGACTCTTCATCTCACAACCTACCTCATTCTGATATTGTACTTTACGGTTAACTGCACTGTAATTTTTAGTAGCTTTTACATGTTAGATACTGTTTCAGATTTATTTATCACATGTCCATTGAAACATACGGTGAAATGCGCCATTTGATTTAACCACTAAGGATGTGCTGGGGACAGCCCACAAGTGGCACCACACTTTCTGGAACCAACTCAGCTTGCCCACCAGGTTCAGCAGAGCTACACAGGGCACAGCAAACAGCAAAACAACCCCTCCTCCCATCCATCCCCCCACCCACTCACGTCCACAGTCTTCTAACCTGCTCCTTTCTCTTGTGGCAGTCTTGTTCACAGTCTTAGAATTAGAGGGTACCCATTTAAAACAGAGATGAGGAGAAATTTTTTTAGCCAGAGGCTCGTGGATTTGTGGAATTCGTTGCCACATTCAGCTGTGGAGGCCCAATCATTGAGGGTGTTTAAGGAAGAGATTGATAGGTATCTAATTAGTTGGGGTATCAAGGGATATGGGGAAAAAGCCGGAAATTGGAACTAGATGGGAGAATAGTTTAGCTCATGATGGAGTGGTGGAGCAGACTCGATGGGCAGAATGGCCTACTTCTGCTCCTTTGTCTTGTGATCTTGTGAACCCCAGGACAGGCTGCCTTCTTTGGCCTCTATCCTCCAGTGGACTCATGGATTTGAAGATATTAGGCCTACGACTTTATTCTGCCTTGTTATTGTTTTATCTTATTCTAACTCAATGTATTGTGTAACCATTTGATCTGTCTGAACAGTACTCAAGACAGGCTTTTCACTGTATCTTGGTACATGTGACAATTATAAACCAGTATCATTGTGGGCAGAAGACTCTGTTATTGTGCTGTATGTCTTAGGCCCAAGATTCCCTGTCAGAGAAGGGGAAAGGGTAGGGAGAGATTGCCTGTGGTGCCTGAACAGGACCAGAGTTGGTAGTTCTTCCTGTGAGAGAGGAATCGGGGCATTGCTACTTGCTGATTGAGTCGTCACAGGGGTGATGGGTGAATGCTTGAGCCTGGGTACACACTGGTCCACTGAAGGAGTTTGAGCTAAATGGTTGCTATGATCCTGTTGCTATGACACTGTTGCTAAGCTGCTGGAGGCCTTGAGGCCTATAGTGCACACAGTGGCTCAAAAGCTGGGCATATCTGAAAGGAAACCCAATATTCCTGCTGCCTTCCTCATTCCCTTTCCTTTTTTGAAACGAGAGGGCAGGAAAGGGTCAAAGTCAAATGTATTCAAAGTAAAATTTTCATCAATTTATCACCACATCCTACTCTGAGATTCATTTTCTTACAGGAAAATAAAGAAATACAATAGAATTTATGAAAAACTATACTTAAACACTGACAAATAGCCAATGTAGAAAAGAAGATAAATTGTGCAAATGAAAAGAATAAATATATAAATAACATGAATTGTAGAGAGTCTGTTAGGTTGAAGGAGTTAAAACTTATTGACGTACATGTGCAATGAAATACTTGCAGCAGCATCTTTGGCACATAGCTTTCACAAGTTGAATATAAATTAAAATAAATTTTGCAATCAACTATATATTATATGAGTTATAGAAAATATAATATATAAAGATATTGAAAATATAAATAGTTTATATTATAATTTTCTATATATAAATTATAGAATGCTATTAGTACAAAATGCTGCAATGTAGTGCAAAGTGGTCTTAGTGTTGCAATATTGAGGTAGTGATTAGGCTTCTGCTGGTTGATTCAAAAACAGAACGGTTGCAGGGAAGTAGCTGTTCTTGAGTCTGTTGGTGTGGGACTTCAAGCTTCTGTATCTCCTCCCAGATGGTGGCTGGGAGAAGAAGCCATTGCCTGGATGGTGGGGTCTTGCCTTATGTAGATACCTTGTGTAGATACTGCCAATGGTGAGGAGGGATCTGCCCTTGATGATTTGGGCTGAGTCCAGTCTCTCTGCAGCTCCTTGCATCCTCACGCATTCAGTTTGCTGTAGAAGACCGCAATAGAATCAGTAGGGATGCTTTCAACTGTACATTTCCAGAAGCTGGTCAGTATCAGAATTAGAATCACATTTATTATCACTGACATGTAATATGAAGTGAGTTGTTTTGCAGTATTACTGCAATGCAAAGACAAAGTTCTATCAATTGCAAAAATAGTGTTCAAAAAGAAAATAATGAACGTGTGTTAATCAGTTACATAATGTTACAATAAGAAACATATAAAACATAAACACTGCAAAAACAGAGTAAAAAAGTGAGGTAGTGTTCCTGGCTCCATGGATCATACAGAAATCTGATGGCAGAGGAGAAGAGCTGTTCCTAAAATGTTCAGTGTGCATCTTCAGGCTCCTCCACCTCTCCCCGATGGTGATAATAAGAAGAGGACATATCCCAGATAGATGCCACATCCTTAAGTCACTGCCTTCCAAATAAGTCTTGATGATGGGGAGAGCTATGCCCAAATCCCCTGCAATAGAGTCAACTGAAAGGTACTGGATGATGCCATTCCAGTGTTCAGGGATGGCATTGGAAAACTCAAACATATTAAGGGTAAAATAATGTTAAATGAAAATGCCACACCCAAGTTTTACAAAGCTTGTCCGGGTTCCTTATACCATCTGTGATAAAGTAGCCAGTGAGCTCGATCGCATGGAGGCTGAAGGAATTCTTTCCAAGGTTGAGTGGAGCTCATGGACAAGCCCAGTGGTCCCAGTAGCCAAGAAGAATGGATCTCTGTAAGTCAGGATCTCTGGTGATTTCAAGGTCACTATCAACCCAGGACTGAAAGTAGATCAAGACCCTCTGCCCAGGATAGAGGGTATCTTTGCAAACCTTTCTAGAGGGAATAACTTCATCAAAGTGGACTTAGCTGAGACTGATCTGGTGATGGAGATAGAAGAAGAGTCCAAAGTGTTTCTCACTATAATCACTCACAAAGGGTTTTATCACTATAATAGGCTTGTTTTGGAATAGTATCTGCCCCTGCACTCTGGCAGAAAGCTGTCACCGGGTGCTACAAGGCTGCCAAACACCCAGTGTTACCTGCATGACATCATTATTAATGGTGAGGATGACAAAGAAATCTCCCAAAGCTCAAGACAGTGTTAAAATGATTAGAAGATCATGGACTCAGAGCACAGATCACCAAGTGTGAATTCTTCAAACCAAGCATCACATCATTGATACACAAGAATTATACAAGTGTACTGGGAAAATTCAGGCTGTGGTGGATTCCCCAAGACCAAAGGACGTGTTGCAGTTGTGATCCTTTTTAGGATTTGTCAATTACAATAACAGGTTCCTGTCAGACAAGGCTACTGTGCTCCACCCCTTGAACTCAATACATCAGATCAGGAAGAAATTGTAATGGGTGAAGCAATGTGATGTAGTTTTCCAAAAAGGCAAAGGAAATGGTGATGCGGCACCTCGCTTTATGGTGTAGCTGCAGTCATGACACATGTTATGAGTCATGGAAGTGAACACCCCGTAGACTGTGAATCATGTTCCCTTATCATTGCTAGAAAAACTACACACAGTTTGGCAGAGAGGCCTTGAGTCTCGTTTGGGGTGTAAAACGTTTCAACCAGTACCTGTATGAGAGAGAGAGTTTACCTTTGTTACTGATCATCAACCACGGGTGTCCATTTGAATCCACCGAAGGGTGTTTAACTAACAGCAGCAGGACAAGTGCAGGGATGGGTTCTGATACTTGGAGGACACAGTTACAAGATGGAATTCAAGAGGACAATGAATCATGGAACTTCTAACGGATTGAAAAGGAAATACCAGAAAAATTTTCAAAATAGGTCACTCCTCTTGATGTATTCTCCCCGATGCAAATTGATAATCTCCCTATTACAGCGGAGATGATCCAAAGGGAAACCGGAAAAGACCTCACTTGTCAGGAAAGACATCCCACAAGAGTAAGAAATCCTCCAAAGGATTAAATCTTTAAGCCTAAATGGGACAACTGAAAAATTTACTATGTTGTGGATGTCTATGTAACTCCCTGGGTCGCCTCAGGCTCGCTCAGCTCGTTCTTGTCTAGGGGGAGCAGCCTTCAGCCCCGCCAAACTGGGTAATCAGCTGGTGTGGATGCTGTGTGATGTCCCCGCCTCACCCAAAAACAGACAGTACACCATATGCGATTAAATGAGTACAATTTATAAAGGTTACTATAACTAAGTGATTAATAACGATACAGTATATATGAAGAGAAAGTTAAAGAAAAGGCGCCAAACTTATCAAAGTCCAAACCACTTCGTGCACAGCCGTTGGAGCTCAATTTCTGAAGTCTTCTGACCACCATTCGATCCCCTCCGAACTCCTCGACTCGCAGCTCAGGACCCTCCAAACTCCTCGACTCTCCAAACAGCTCAGGACCCTCCGAGTGGTCAACCAAGCACAACTAGCTTCATCCCCCCCCCCTCGGAGAATCTCCCGGCCTCGGACCCCCCTTTGGGGTCCGATCCTCGCCCAGCTTAGAGCATTGCGTCCTCTCTCTCGACCCCCTCGCGCCGATCTGCCCAAAAGCCCGTCAACAAAAGCTTACAGACTCAGAAGAAAGAACATTAATCCCCATTTGGTTTACAAAGGAATACCATTCTCGTTTTCAGTAAATTAGCATTCCTGCTAGTTAACAAAAGGAAACCCTTTCCCAACAGTAACAAAGAAAAAAAAAGAAACCCCCTTTACATCTATATAGTAGTTGTATTATATAGTATTCTGGAGATATAGTATACGTTAAATATTCGAGTTGAGATGTATTCTACACTGAGCTGGAGTTTATAGCCAAGCAGGGATGAGTGTAGTATATACAATATTTCAATAAATATAGAAATTGGATTGGAACCAGAGTGATGGGGCTGAGGATGGGGTGGCTGGTTTACAAAAAGAGACTGTATAGTGAGACTGCTAGCAAGGAGAGGCTGATGAAAGGGTAAAATTGCAGTCAATAGGATGAGTTGCAGTGGTGGAGTTTGTCCAAAGGTGGACAGAATTGAAAAGGTGATGAATACAGGGCTGATGTTATTATATTTGAATGTATGCAGCATATGAAATAAGGTAGATGATCTTGTAGCACAGTCATAGATTGGCATGTATGATGTTGTAGGCACCACTGGATCATGACTGAAAGAAGACTATAGCTGGGAGCTTAATGTCCAAGGATATGCATTGTATCAGGCGGTTAGGCAGAGAGAGTGGTGTGGCTCTGTTGGTAAAAAATGAAATCAAATCATGAGAAAGAGGTTACATAGGATCAGAACGTGTACAATTGTTGTAGGTAGAGTAATGGACTGCAAGGGTAAAAAGACCCTGATGGGAGGTTCATACAGGTGCTCAAATAGTAATAAAGATATGGACTGCAAATTACCACAGAAGAGAGAAAATACAGTGCTACGATAGTCATGGGGGATTTCAATGTGCAGGTAGATTGGGAAAATCAGGTTGGTGCTGTACCCAAGAGGGGGACTTTCTAGAATGCCTATGAGATAGCTTTTCAGAGCAACTCATGGTTGAGCCCACTAGGGGATCAGCTATTCTGCATTAGGTGTTGTGCAATAAATTGGAATTGATTAGAGAGCTTAAGGTAAAGGAACCCTTAGGATCACTGTGATCATAATATGAAATAATTCACCCTCCAATTTGAGAAGGAGAAGCTAAAGTCAGATATATCAGTATTACAGTGGAGTAAAGGGAATTACAGAGGTGTAAGAGAGGAGCTGGCCAAAATTGACAGGAAAGGAACATCAGCAAGGATGTGGCAAAGCAGCAACGGTTGGAATTTCTAGGAGCAATTCAGAAGGCGCAGGATATATACACCTCAAAGAGGAAAAAGTATTCTAAAGGCAGGATGACACAACTGTGCCTGATAAGAGAAGTTAAAGCTGAGGTAAAAGTGAAAATCCTGAGAGGCAGGATTTATGAACATTTGGAGAGGCATAATATGATTAAGACTAGTGGTTGTAGACGGGTCATATTCTGCGTGGAGGTCAGTGACCAGTGGTGTGCCTCAGAGATCTGTTCTAGGACCCCTACTCTTTGTGATTTTTATAAAAGACCTGGATGAGGAAATGGAGGGATGGGTTAATAAGCTTGCTCTTGACACAAAGGTTGGGAGTGTTGTGGATAGTGTGGAGGACTGTCAGAGGTTACAGCGGGACGTTGATAGGATACAAAACTGGGCTGAGAAGTGGCAGATGGAATTCAACCCAGATAAGTATGAAGTGGTTCATTTTGGCAGGTTAAATATGATGGCAGAATATAGTATTAATGGTAAGATCCTTGGCAGTGTGGAGGATCAGAGGGATCTTGGGGTCTGAGTCCATAGGACACTCAAAGCTGCTGCACAGGTTGATTCTGTGGTTAAGAAGACATATGGTGCACTGGCCTTCATGAACCGTGGGATTGAGTTTAGGAGTCAAGAGGTAATGTTGCAGCTATCGTTACGTCCGTAGCCCCCTCCTTTGTGAGAATCGCAAGATCACTGTTGGGTTGGATCAAGGGGCCCAGGAAATGGGAGAAGAGACGTGCAGACTATCTCGTTTCCCCGGCGATGTAAAGCTACGGGACATGGCCATTGTCTTTTGGAGACCAATTTGTGGATTGAGGTACTATGCTACGTGAAGTGGGCTATGCAGGCAAAGTGGGCTGGTTGAGGGAGAGAGTGCACACCCCCAACCTGATTGACATCTACGACCCTGCAAGTCAGGATAACAGAGGGTCTGTAGGAACAGTCCCTCAGACGCACCAGAAGAAACGTTAAGCGACCATGTAACAGCAGGAAGTCATCTGAAGGAGGCCACGTGTGTTCAGTTCCATTGCTGGAATTGGTGGCTGGAACCACAGAAAATGACTTTTAGCTAACAACGGGAAACCCACTCCCCTGACTCAACGGATTGGCATCATAAAAGACCTGGGCAAGTTTAAACCGCCTCGCTCTCAAACCCAAAAACGCTGCAGCTTGAACGAGCTAACATTAACTGTTATCTTTCCATCGGACAATACAATATCCCCTAGACAACGATAGAGCTATTTCTTATTGGTTATTATTATACCCGCGCTTTAGATTTAGTATTGACAACGTATATTATCTGTATGTTTGCATTAATCTTATTTTTGTGCCCTTTATCAATAAATACTTTTAAAAATAGTACCATTAGACTTCAACGGACCTCTCTATCTTTGCTGGTAAGTGATCCAGTTTCGGGATTTCGTAACAAAATTGGGGTTCTCGTCTCGAGGTTTGACACCAAATTGGGAGGCCAGTGAATCAGGCTTGTAAGTCCACACTTGGATGTGGTTACGCCGGTAGCCAGACGGGGAACCAGCAAAGATGGATGTGGGTGAATTTATAGAAAACTCGACTCTGGAGGTGCTAAAGGCGGCCACCAAATCAGACTTAATAAGTTCGGCAAAGGAGTTAAACCTGGTAGGGGTGAGGTTGTCATTGAAAAAGTGGGAGGTGCGAAGGGCAATAACTCAGTATTATATTGGGAAGAATGTGTTTACAGACAAGGTATTGGAAAATATCCCTGAAGAGGTACTAGGTAGTGGGACAGCTCCGTTAGAGTTGGAGAAATTAAAGTTGGAACATGCAATTCAGTTAAAGCAGCTGGAGGAGAGAGAGAGAGAGAGAGAGAGAGAAAGAGAAATGCACTCCAGCTGAAGGAGTTAGAGGAGAAATGAGGTTAAAACAGCTGGAAGCAGCTGAGAAAGAGAAACAGAGGAAACATGACTTGGAGATGGAGAAGTTACGGCAGGAGCCACGAGTTCCGGGGTCAGACCGAGAGGAGCGGTTCAATGTTAGTCGTGAGTTGAGGCTAGTACCTCCGTTCGAGGAGACGGATGTTGATAGTTATTTCTTGCTTTTTGAAAAGGTGGCAGTGAATCAGAAGTGGCCCAGAGGTCAGTGGGTAGCGCTGTTACAGAGTGTGTTAAAGGGGAAGGCACAGTGGGCATATATGGCATTGGCCATGGAGGAGGGAGAGGAGGAGAGTTATGACAAAGTAAAGGCGGCCATTCTCCGGAGTTATGAGCTAGTACCTGAGGTGTATAACAAAAGTTTAGAAATTTAAGGAAAGGGTGGAATCAGATGTATACTGAGTTTGCCAATGAGAACAGGGTGCTCTTGGACCAGTGGTGCACCGCAGAGAGAGTGGAAGAGGATTATGGGCGTCTCAGGGAGTTAATTCTGATTGAGGAATTTAAAGGTTGTGTTTCGGAGGATATCCGGACGTATTTGAATGAGAAGCCGCATAAGTCCATCTCGGAATTTGCTAGGTTCGTAGATGAATATGCCCTAACCCACAAGGCAAAGTTTTCCTCGAATAAAGTTCCCAGAGGGACCATGGGAACGATCAAGAAAGTCCACTGGCTGAGGCAGAGGTCCCGCCGGCCGGTGAGTGCTGGTGCCCCGCCCCTAGATTCCAAGGTCTATCCCGCATGTGCGGTCACTTGCAGCCTGCCGGGAGAGGCAGCTGAGAACGACAGCAGTTTAAATCTGGCCAGTTTCGATTTGGGCGAGACATTTCTACCGACCCTGTACCACAAGGGTTTAGAGGGTGGTAAAACGAAGAGTGGTAAAGTGAAAGAGGGTAAGGGAGCGGAGCTAGATCTGCCCTTAGCGAGGAGAAAGGTCCTAGAGGCAGAAAATAAAGATGAGGAACCGATAGAGCGGTTAAGAGGTCCAGAGTTGGACAGGGATGATCTGTCTGGTTTGGCAGAACTGTTTGAGGAAGTTGAAAATTCTAAAGGTGTTCCCGACAATGAAATGAGGGCAGTCCTAGATGAAAAGGGTGCCCTTGCCTCGAAGAAGTCTGCTGGGTTGGCAGATGAGGTTGTCTCAGCCTGCGGGGTTGAGTTTACTCCGGAAGAGAGTTGCCCAGAGAGTAGCTGGGAGGATCGGGGGAACCTAGAATTTGAAAAAGGTACTGGTATTGAAAGCCTGGAAGAGGCCAATGTCCCGTTTGAGTGTGACCAAGATGGGGATGCACATGGTACTGAACCTAGTAACGGAGCTCAGAAAAAGTCTGAGATATTTGATTCAGTGGAACGAGACGGCCGTCCTTGTGGGTCAGATAGACTTGGTTCAGTGAAGAAAGGGTTAACCTTGTTAATAGTGGGAAGTGAGATTTCCCAGGTGTTTGTGCTCGAAGGAGTGTTGAAAGTTAATGCGGAGTTCAAAAATGGGGAGATAAATATTATCATTGAAAGAAACTGGAAATCTGTAGTTCCCAAATCGAATGAAGGAATTTTAAACCCTGCAGATCGCTTACTGATTAAGCTGGGAGATGACGGGGGTGGGGGGGGGGGCATGCTATTGTTATTCCAGAGTGTGGTGTGAAAAGGCAGAATTTGAAGTTCGAACTGAAAGCACATAGCCTGAAGGGTCCTGACGAGAGGGCTAGCCACATGTGTAAAATTAAAGAGTTGGGTGGAAATTCAGAAGATGGTGTAAGTTTGGGGACATGGTGTTGATAAAATAATTCCTATGGAAAAGGCGGGCGAGGGTTTATCTCGCCACATTACCCAAGCTCCCCACGTGGCACCTCACGGAAAAGAGGCGACGGTTAATGGGGACGCCATTTTTAAATAGCAAAGCCGGTTGTACTGGATTTCGACACAGCCTGTGAATAATAAAGACAAACCCCTGGAAGCCTGCCTGTTCAGTTTGAAAATGACTGAAAGATTAGTATTTACATAAACTTTTGTAGATGTACGTCAGCTAAGATCACACCTCCTTAGTTTTGTTGCTGAAGGAAAGAAAGAAAAAAAATAGGTGGTTATTAAATTGAAGTCTGATGCTACAAGACTTTAGTACGGTACATGATGTTAAGATATTAAAGAAAGTGACACTGTAATCGTTAACTGTTTAGATACTGAATCGAATGTATAACTGTATTACTCTGTAGAAAAAAAACTTTGGTGTTGTGTTAGATTCTAACACCCTGTAAAACTCTGTATTATTTCGTTTTTTCCCGATGGTAAAAAACGCGGTGAAGAAAGGTGGTGTTACGTCAGTAGCCCCCTCCTTTGTGAGAATCGCAAGATCACTGTTGGGTTGGGTCAAGGGGCCCAGGAAATGGGAGAAGAGACGTGAAGACTGTCTAGTTTCCCCGGCGATGTAAAGCTACGGGACATGGCCATTGTCTCTTGGAGACCAATTTGTGGATTGAGATACTGTGCTACGTGAAGTGGGCTATGCAGGCAAAGTGGGCTGGTTGAGGGAGAGAGTGCACACCCCCGACCTGATTGACATCTATGACCCTGCAAGTCAGGATAACAGAGGGTCTGTAGGAACAATCCCTCAGACGCACCAGAAGAAACGTGAAGCGACCATGTAACAGCAGGAAGTCATCTGAAGGAGGCCACGTGTGTTCAGTTCCATTGCTGGAATTGGTGGCTGGAACCACAGAAAATGACTCTTAGCTAACAACGGGGAAACCTACTCCCCTGACTCAACAGATTGGCATCATAAAAGACCTGGGCAAGTTTAAACTGCCTTGCTCTTAAACCCAAAAACGCTGCAGCTTGAACGAACTAACAGTGACGGTTATCTTTCCATCGGACAATACAATATCTCCTAGACAACGATAGAGCTACTTCTTATTGGTTATTATTATACTCACGCTTTAGATTTAGTATTGACAACGTATATTATCTGTATGTTTGCATTAATCTTATTTTTGTGCCCTTTATCAATAAATACTTTTAAAAATAGTACCATTAGACTTCAACGGACCTCTCTATCTTTGCTGGTAAGTGATCCAGTTATGGGATTTCGTAACACCATATAGGACCTTGGTCAGACCCCACTTGGAGTACTGTGCTCAGTTCCGGTTGCCTCACTACAGGAAAGATGTGGAAACCATAGAAAGGGTGCAGAGGAGATTTACAAGGATGTACCCTGGGTTGGGGGGCATGTCTTATGAGAATAGGTTGAGTGAACTCGGCCTTTTCTCCTTGGAGTGACAGAGGATGAGAAGTGACCTACCTAATAGAGATGTACAAGATGATGAGAGGCATTGATCATGTGGATAGTCAGAGGCTTTTTTCCAGGGCTGAAGTGGCTATCATGAGATGACACCATGTTAAGGTGCTTGGAAATAGGTACAGAGGAGATGTCAGGGGTAAGTTTTTTTTTATGCAGAGAGTGATAAGTGTGTGGAATGGGCTGCCGGTGACAGTGGTGGATACAGATATGATAGGAATATGATACGATACATATCCCGGATGGCTATGTGGAGCTCGGAAAAATAGAGGGCTATGGGTAACCCTAGGTAATTTCTAAGGTAAGGACATGTTCGGCACAGCTTTGTGGGCCAAAGGGCCTGTATTGTGCTGTAGATTTTCTATGTTTCTACGAAAAAGAGGGCATATAGTAGAGCAAGTGTAAGTGGGAAATTAGAGGATTGGGAAGCTTTTAAAAACCAACAGAAGTCAACTTAAAAATTCGTAAAGAAGGAAAAGATGGAATACAAAGGTAAGCTAGCCAATAATATTACAGAGGATACCAAAAGTTTCTTCAGATATATAAAAATGTAAAAGAGAAGCAAGAGTAGATATTGGACTGCTGGAAAATGATTCTAGAGAGGTAGAATTGGGGGACAAGGTGGAAAAATTGGATAAGTATTTTGTATCAGTCTTCACTGTGGAGCCACTAGCAGTATGCCAGATGTTCGTGAGTGTTAGAAGGCGTAAGTGTGTGAATTTGCCATTACTAGGGAGAAGGTTCTTGGGAAACCAAAAGGTCTGAAAGTAGATAAGTGGACCAGATGATGTACACCCCAAGATTCTGAAAGAGGTAATTGAAGTGAGTGTGGAGGCATTAGTAATAAACTTTCAAGAATCATGGCATTGTTCCAGAGGATGGAAGATTGAAAATGTCACTCTATTCTTTAAGAGAGGCAGAAGAAAGGAAACTAGAGCCCAGTTAGTCTGACCTCTGTTGTTGGAATGATGTTGGAGTCGATTATAAGGATGTGGTTTTCGGGTACTTGGAGGCACATGACAAAATAAGTTGTTGTCAGCATAGTTCCCTTAAGGGACATCTTACCTGACAAACCTGTTGGAATTCTTTGAAGAATGAACAAGCAAGATAGACAAAGGAGAATTATTAATACTGTGTACTTTGCAAGGTGACAAGGTGCCACACATGAGCTTAAGAGCCCATGGTATTACAGGAAAGATACTAGCATGGATAGAGCAGTGGCTGACTGGCAGGAGGCAAAGAGTGGGAATAAAGGGAGCCTTTCTGGATTGGCTGCAGGTGACTGGTGGTGTTCCAAAGGTCTGTGTTGGGACCGATTCTTTTTTACATTATATGTCAATGATTTGGACATTGAAATTGATTATGTTGAAAAGTTTGCAGACGAATTTAAGATAGGTGAAGAGGCAGGTAGTTTTGAGGAAGTAGAGAAGCTACAGAAGGACTTGAATAGATTAAGAGAATGGGCAAGGAAATGGCAGATGAAATACAGTGTCAAGAAATGTATGGTCATGCGCTTTGGTAGCAGAAATGAAAGGGGTGACTAAATAGAGAGAAAATACAAACAACTGGGTTGCAAAGGGACTTAGGGCTCCTTGTGTAGGATTCCCTAAAGGTTAATTTGCAGGTTGACTCTGGTGAGGAAGGCAAGTGCAATGTTAGCATTTAATTCAAGAGGACTAGAATATAAAAGCAAGGATGTAATGTTGAGACTTTATAAAGCACTGGTATGGCCTCATTTGGAGTATTGTGAGCAGGTTTGGGCCCCTAAGAAAGGATGAGCTGAAACTGGAGAGGGTTCAAAGGAGGTTCACAAATAAGATTCCAGGACTGAACGGCTTGTCACATGAAGAGCACTTGATGGCTTTGAGCCTGTATTCACTGGAATTCAGAAGATTGAAGGGTGACCTCATTAAAAAGCCTTGATAGCCTGGATGTGGAGAGGATGTTTCCTATGGTGGGAAAGTCTAAGATCAGAGGGCACAGCCTTAGAATAGAAGGGTGTCCTTTTAGAATGGAGATGAGGAGGAATTTCTTTAGCCAGAGAGTGGTGAATCTGTGAAATTCTTTACCACAGGCAGCTGTGGAGGCCAAGTCTTTACGTATATTTAAGGCAGAGGTTGATAGATTCTTGATTGGTCAGGGCACGAAGGGATACAGGGAGAAGATAGGAGATTGAGGCTGAGAGGGAAAATGGATCAGCCATGATGAAATGGTGGAGCTGACTTGATGGGTCAAATGGACTAATTCTGCTCTTATATCTGATGGTCTTATAATATTTGTGTAATATTGTTTAGTTGAGCGTAGTTTGTTTACGTAATTCACGATAGGTTTTATATCAGAAGTACGTGAATGTCATTACACCACCACACCGTATGTGAACATTTCTCTAAAGGAAAACAAAGAGGACAAGTTACGGTATCCTGGGCCCTTTTGTTTTTCTTTCGATTAGATTCTGGAGTTACAAAACCATCCTGTGTGTCTTTGAAATGTGGAAGGAAACCAAAGCACCATGTGGTTATAGGAAGAACGTACAAACTCTTTCAACTCAGGTTGCTGGCTGGGTGTTAGCATTATGCCAACTGCTATGCCAGAGTGCTGCCCAGAAGCAGGCATTGAATTGGCCATTCAGTCCCATTCTGTGGCTGGTCCTTGAACTCAGTCCCGTTTCCTGTGTTCACTCCCCATAGCAGTTCCTGAAGGACTCTTGTGTAAGACCAAAAGATATAGGAGCAGAATGAGGCCATTGAATCCATCAAGTCTGCTCTGCAATTCAATCATGGCTGATGTATTTTCCCCCTCTAATCAATTCTCCTGCCTTCTCCTCTTAAAATTTGACACATTGACTAATAAAGATCCTGTGAATATCTGCTTTAAATATACCCAGTGACTTGGCCTTCACAGCCATCTGTGACAGTGAATTCCATAGATATGCCACCCTCCGGTAATGACATTGTTCAGTCATTTTGATATTTTCCTCTCTTTTTTGCAGGGTGCCTGTTTGACGAGAGCCTCTGCTCACATCAGGAGCGCTGTGTGACTGGTCAGTTTTCTTCCTGTTCTGATACAACTAAAAATTGCTGTTGTTACTGTTTTAACGTTTTTATGTTAATAGGGCAATAGGGCAATCAGACATTCCTAAGTTCTTTGTATAAGCCCTTCTACACTTCCCAAAACGCACTCCAAGGGTCAGATGTCTCTACACCATCTTATCACATACTCTTAAGGTCACGCACAGATTGAAACTCCCACTAACTTGTCCCATCACACACTCCTGGGGTCAGACACAGAGTGAAGTTCCTTCCACACTGTCCCATCACACACTCCTGGGGTTAGACACAGAGTGAAGCTCCCTCTACACTCGGATCTGGAATAAAATGTGCATAAGTACATAAATTCCAGTTTTTTTTTGCACATTTATTCCATGTCGTGCTTTAACTCTAACTCACATTTCTTTATAATTGTTGAATATTGTTCTGTTGCTTGTTGTGCCCTGAACTACACACCACAGCAAATTCCTAATACATGTAAATGTATATAGTGAATAAAGTTGATCCTTGATCCCTTGTGTTGTGACCTCTGTTCAGTGGCCAGTGGTTCAAGCCTTGTCGTGATGCAGTTTACTGTGTGTGGGAGATATTCGTAGTGACTGACACACTCTGCTCCTATATGCCCTCCCAGTCAGAGCTTCTCAAGGCTCTGCGTGGGTCGCTGTGCTGTAAAGGCAGCCCCCACTGATTCCACTTTACTTCAATTAATTCGCTGTAATAGACTTTTAAAGTGCACATCTCCTGGGGAGTGATTTCAAAAGAACGTGAAGGACACAGCACATGGTGGCAGGTTGCTGAGATTTATAGCATAGCAAAAACATCAAACGTGGAACAGATAACACTGGGCAGGCTGCTCAGCCCAGAATGTTGTGCTGGTCTTGATCCCTATTAGTACTAAACTTCCTTCTCCTGTGTCCATATCCCTCCATTCCCTTCATATCCATAAGTCTACTTAAAAGCCTGTTAACCTCAGGCTTCCACTACTACCCCAGTAACTCACCACTCCAAGCAAAAAAAATGCCCCTCATGTTTCCTTTAAACTCCCTTGGGGCAGGGGCCTTCAACCTTAAAAGAATGTCCTTTGTTGTTTGATATTTCTATCAGGGGAGGAGATTCTACTCTATCTATGCCCCTCAGGGTTTTAAAAACCTCTGTTAGGTCTCTCCTCAGCCTCCAATGCTTTTGGGAGAAGAACCCAAGTTTATCCTACCTTTCATTTTGGCTCATGCCCTAATCCAGGCAGCATCCTCTTGACCCTCACCACAGTCTCCACATCCTCCACATCCTTCTTAAAATGTGGTGACCAGAACTGAGCACAATACTGCTCGTGAGGTCTGACTGAAATTTTGTACAGATTTCCTTGCTCTTATACTCAACACCATGACCCGTGGAGGCAAACATCCTGTACACCTACTTTCTTTACCAACTTATCTTCTTGCACAGCCACTTTCAGTGAACTATGGACCTGGACCCCAAGATCCCTCTGTACCTCAGTGTTATTAAGGGGTCTACAACCAATAGTATATCTTTTCAAAGGTCCATTTAATGTCAGAGAAATGTATACAATATACATCCTGAAATTCTTTTTCTTCGCAACCATCCACTAAAACAGAGGAGTGCCCCCAAAGAATGAATGACAGTTAAATGCTAGAACCCCAAAGTCCCCCCAGCTCCCCCTCCCATGCAGCAGCAAAGTGACATACCCCCCACCAGCAAATAAGCATTTGCACCCTCCACTGAGCACTCAAGCGTGCAGCAAAGCAAAAATAAAGACACAGACTTTATTGCAGTACCCCAAAGTCTACTCATTCACCCGGTAATTTGACATAACACAGGCTCTCTGCTCCCTAATAAGAGGAAAAGAGGTGTCTCTGTTTCACCTTTTCCTTTCATTTGATGTTTCAATGTGTAACATGTCACGTTTCCCCAGATTAAACTCCACCTTCCACTTCTCTGCATTCTGCTGTGTTCTTTGATGGTCCTTCGCAGTGGTTTGCAGCTCTACCAAACTTGGTGTCTTCCACAAACTGGCACACAGGCAGAGGCATCTCCAGAGACCCATAACATGAAGCTTGCATGATATACAAGGCAGAGGCACAGCTTATTGAGAAAAGGGGTCACATTGGAATAACTTTACCAAATCCTCTCCTGTTTATTCCTGGCATACAAACTTCCAAATACCTCCTCCCACTTACTCCTAATATACAGATCCCCATCCTATCCAATCTCAATGAACAGATTTTCAAAGGTGCTGTGTCTAACCTGTGTTGTCCATCTAAGCACAGAGTAGTGGGGACTTGTACTGCACTGATGGACATAGATACGATAGAGACATTTACCAGGCAGAGAACAGATGGATGTGGACCATGGGCAGGCAGAAGGGATTCGGTGTCATTAGTTTAAATGATGTGGCACAACAATGTGGGCTGAAAGGCCTGTTCAGTATCCTGTATTGTTCCATGTTCCTATTCTCCCTCAATATATTGCATCACAGTGGACCAAGCCCCATTCACGCCCAATGCTGAAACTCCAAAAATCACCTTTGCCATCTACTCTCAATGTACAGAATTTCAAGTGCTCTTTTCCATTCACTCCAAGTATAAAGAATAATTCATAAGTCATAGGAGCAGAATGAGGCCATTTGGCCCATTGTGTTTGCCTTGCCACTCTATGGCCGATTTATTGTATCTCTCAGCCCCATTCTTCTGTTTCTCCTTGTAACCTTTGACACTAATCAAGAACCTATCAACTTCTGCTTTGAATGTATCCAATGACTTGGCCTATGCAGCTGTCCTTGGCAATGAATTCCACAGATACACCACACTCTGGCTAAAGAAATTTCTGTTCTTAATGAACATCCCTCTATTCTGAGACTGTGCCTCTGGTCCTAAGTTCCCCCACTATAGTAAAACACCCTCTCCACATCCACTCTGTCTAGGCCTTTCAATATTTGATAGGTTTCAGTGAAATACGCCCCCCCCCCCCACTCATTCTTCTAAACTCTAGCATGTACAGGTCCAGAGACATCGAGTGCTCCTCAGATGTTAACTCTTTAATTCCTGGGATCATTCTCGTCAATCTAATATAAAAGAATGTCTCATGAATGTCAGTAGATTAAACCCCTGCCCATTGATTGGACGTCAAATAGACCAAACGTACTCATTAAGTCCCTACATCTGCTGTACACCTAATAATACTGACTGTGCTTTCCCACAATTCCTACTAAATGGAAGGTGTGGATCAATGTTCCCAATAACTTGTAATGAACAGTGTGCGCAAAAAATGTGTGCGCACTGAATAATTTCTTCAATAAAAACAGTATAACTAAGCCAATCACAAACAAGAGAAAACCTGCTGATACTGGAAATCCAAACAACACACACACAAAATGCTGGAGGAGCTCAGCAGGCCAGGCAGCATCCATGGAAAAGAGTAGAGTCGATGTTTCAGGCCAAAACCCTTTAGCAGTATGAGTAAGCCAATTTGAAAATGAGAAGACAAGTCATCACAAACTCCATGTTGTCATCACCGTCTGCATCAGAAACTGGAAAAGGAAATGTGATTGTCTACAATTGTGAAATATGCTTAACGTGCAATGAGGTAGAGGGTGACAACCTTTTGTGTGTGGTTTAAATTCCTTTGTGCACTAGTAGCAAAAGATACATGCGCTTGCGCAGCCCTTTTCAAAAAAGCTGGAATAGGCTCGATGGGTGGAATGGCCTTCTGAATCATGCCAACAGGTAATGTGAGAGGGGTGAATCGCTAGTGGAGGAGAGAGCTGTGTGTGATGAAAATCATCTCATACTGGAGCCTCACTGGTTAACACAGGAGTAGCCACCCTCTCCATGGATATGACGTGATTGGAGGCGCCCTGTGGAGTCTCTCAGCCTAACCGGTCCCCCGAATGTGCGTCTGATGATGCCGGGGAGGGGATGGGCCTTTGTGATGTCAGGCTCCTATTTCTAGGGTGGCTGCCATTGGTTGGCAGCGATGACGTGGATCTCGGCTACGTCACTGAGGCTGAGTCACCTTGCAGTGGCGAGAGGGGGAAGGGGAAGGGGAGGTGTGGAGGGATTAGTGGGGGAGGAGGCAGTTGATGCTATGTGTTAAGCCAGCTCCCAGGAGGTGGGGATGGAGAGCAAGCAGAGCATTCCCTTGCATGAGATGGGAAAAGGATTTAATTTAGCCTCATGGATTCAGTGATGATGAAGATGCGGGCTGAGGTTATATGTGGGCTGTGTCTCCATGACAACAGCCAAGAAACTAGTTGGCAGATTTGTCATCAGTGGGCCTGCCTTGAGCGTGAATTGAAAGATTCAGCCGTCACTAGATGTGTTTCCGTTCTTGCATCAATCATATGATTCAAATCACTTGCCTTTTCATTCATTACTGAAGAAGTTTCATTAAAAAAGAAGCAAAGCACATTTATTGCAAATATTAACAGTGAGCAAATGACAAATTAGAACATAGAACTGTACAGCACAGGAACAGGCCATTCGGCCCACAATGTCTGTGTTGACCATTATGAGAAGTTCAGCTCATCCCGTCTGCCTACACATCATAAGGCTATAAGACAGGAGCAGAGTGAGGCCATTGGCCGATCAAGTCTGTTCCACCATTCCATCATGGCTGATTTATTATCCCTCTGAACTGCATTCTCCTGCCTTTTCCCTGTAACCTTTGACTCCATTACTAATCAAAAGCCCACCAACCTCCGCACTATATGTACCCAATGACTTTGCCTCCACTGAACTCCACAGATTCACCACCCTCTGGCTGAAGAAATTCCTCCTCACCTTTGTTCTAAAGGGACATCCTTCTATTTGGAGGCTGTACTCTCTGGTTCTAGACTCCTAAACTTCAGTGAGTGCATGCCCAGGGCCATCAAATGTCCCTCATACTCTTTCATTCTCGGGATCATTCTCACGAATCTCCTATTGACCCTCTCCAGTGACTTGCCCTCCTTTCTGTGGAGGCCAAGTAACTGGTTTATTGGAAGTGGAGGTTATTAGGCTCTTGATTAGTCAGGGCATCAGAGGTTATGGGGACAAGGCAAGGCAATGAGGTTGAGAGGGATAATAAATCAGCCAAGATGGAATGCAGTACACTCAATGGGCCAAATGGCCTAATTATGGTTTTATGGTCTAACAGTACAACACAGTACAGGCACTCTGGCCCATGATGTTTTGCCAATATTTTACTTCCTCAAAGATCAATCTAACCCTTCCCTTACACGTAGCCCTCCATTTTTCTTTCATCCATGTGCCTGTCCGAGAATTTCTGAAGTGCCCCTGTTGTATCTGCCTCTACCATCACTCCCTGGCAGGGTGTTTCACACGCTCACATTCTCTGTGTAAATAAAATTGCCTCTGATATCCCCCCTCCATACTTCCCTCCAATCACCTTAAAATTATACCTTCTCATGTTAGTCATTTTCACTCTGGGAAAAAGTTTCTGGCTGACCACTCTATCTATGCCTCTTATCAAGTCACCTCTTGTCCACCTTTGCTCCAAAGAGAAAAGCCCTTGCTTGCTCAACCTACCCTCATAAGACATGCTCTCTAATCCAGGCATCCTGGTAAAACTTCCTACACTCTCTCTAAAGCTTCCACATCTTCTTATGTGGTGACCAGCATTGAACTCCAAGTTCAGCAGAGAGAGCGGTCATCCACCCAGTGGTCTGTGCTGTGTTCAATTCCTGTGCCTCCTGTCCAAGACTTTGGCATGGCTGCACTTTGAATATTGTGTTTAGCTTTGGTCACTCTGCAACAGGAAGGATACCATTAAGCTAGTGAGAGCTATGAAGCTTTATGATGATTTTTTCCAAGACTAAAGCGACTCAGTAATAGAGAGAGATTGAGCGGGTGGAGACTTAATTCATTGTAAGAGAGTGAGGTATATAAAATCATGAGGGGCATAAAAAGGGTGGATGGGCAGACTTTTTCCTAGAGTTGGGGTATAAAGAACCAGGTGACATAGGTATAGAATGAGAACAGGAAGATTTTAATGCAACCCGCGGAACAACTTCTTCACAGAGAGGGAGTCTGTAATGGTCACCTACCTGCAGGAAAGATATCAATAATTGGGGTGCCACTGTAACGTAGGGGTTAGTGCAACACTATGACAGCTCAGGGTGTTCTGGAGTTTGGAGTTCAATTCTGGCGCTGTCTGTAAGGAGTTTGTACATCCTCCCCGTGATCTGGGTGCTCCGGTTTCCTCCCACCTTTCAAAGACCTACCGGTTAGTAGGTTAATTGGTCATTATAAATTCCCCTGTGCTTAGACTAGGGTTAAATGGTCAGGTTTCTGGGCAGTGTGGCTCGCTGGGCCAGAAAGGCCTGTTGTGCACTGAATAAGTGAATAAATATGGAATGAGCTGCCAGATATGTATGTACAATAACAAGAAACATTAATTAAGTATTTGGCTTGGAGATGTTTCGAGGGCAAACACAGGCAGCAGGGTAGTTGCGTGGTGTGGAATTTTAGCGGTTAGCATAGTCGCCTTACAGTGAGATTGTGGTTCAGCTGCCACTGCTGTCTCTATGTTCTCTTTCTGACTGTGTGGCTTTCCTCCAGGTGCTCCGGTATACTTCCACTTTCCAAAAGGGCCTATGGTTAGGGTTTGTGAATTGTGGACATGCCTTGTTGGTGTTGGAAGTATAGCAACCCTTGTGGGTATTCAGAACTACCCTCACTGGTTTGATTTGGGGCAAATGACTCATTTCACTGTATTTTTCAATGTACATGCAACAAGTAAAGCTTCTCTTTTATCTTTAAATGGAACTAAGCTGGTTGGCACCATGTTTAGCATGAATGAGATGACGGTAATGAGAAGAGGGCATATCCCAGATGGGAGGGTCATTCTTGATGGATGCTGCCTCTTTGAGGCATGACCTTTTGAAGATGTCCTCGATGGTGGGGAGACTAGTGCCCATGATGGAGCTGGCTGAGTTTACAACTCTCTGCAGTTTTTTCCAATCTTGTGCATTGGTGCCATGTATTGGGTCTGTGCATTACGACTCTGTAAATTATCCTTGTTTACAGGTGCCTCAGGAGGGAGATTTGCCTGATTACACATTCTGGACCAGATGCACCAAACACTAGGTTGAATTAAACTAAATCTCTTCTGTCTGCACATGATCCACATCTCTCAATTCCCTGCATATTCACAGCCTCTTAAACAGCTCTATCATATTTGCTTCCACCACCACCTCTGAAAGCCCATTCTATGCACCCACCACTCTCTTTGTGTATAAAAAAAATACTTGTCCCACACATTTTCCTTAAACTTACAGGCACCTCCTGACTTTAAATGAATTCCCCTGTTACTCGACTGTAATAGAAAAAGATTCTGATTGTCTACTCTAACTACAGTAGGCCTCTCAGAATTTTATAATCTTTTCTCAAGTCTTCCCTCAGCCCCTGACGCTCCAGAGAAAAAAAAAGAACCCAAGCTTTTAATGATGGTCTTGGGCCCAAACCGTTGACTATTTATTCCCTTCCATAGATGCCACCTGACCTGCTGAGTTCCTCCTGTATTGTGTGTGTTTCCCAAGTTTTTAGAACCTGGAATTTCACAGCGCAGCCAAACAAAAAGGTGTTACTCTTGAGGCCAAGGTGCAATTTGCAGTATCAGCAGTCACTCACAGCATGACACACACATAGCAGAAATAAGAGAGCATCGTGCAAGTCCCTGAGTCCATGAATGTTGCAGCAGTCTGCAGTCAAACGGCAGACGTCTTTTCTTCTTCTGAGTGAACACTGGAGGGCAGTGCTGACTCCAGCACGGACGCTGCACCACACCGTCTCCTGTACTTCAGAACGCACAGCCTCTGCCTCTCTGCTGGGCGGTTGTCAGCAGGCAACACCGAGGGCTGAGTGCTAGTCCTCACTGTGACCGAGGCCGTACACCAATAAACAGTGAATTGGACTTGTAGCATTCCACATTACCAATGTCCAACTGTTCCTTGCGATCACAAGAAAAGGGGCTAAGCCAATTACTTGTTGTTAGACTGCACACCTCCACCAACACCTCTCTGACGCAGGCAGCAGCACGATTTGCACCAAGTCTAGCTCCTTCAGTTTCTCCACCAACGAGCAACTCGCTGATGGGATAAACCTGCAGATCTTTAAGATCTTAATGTCCACAAAAGTCTTGCGATCATGATAAAAGACAACAGCACATTTGATTGACCCTGTAGAAGTCATTGCGTCTAAGCGTGCTGCCATCTTACCAGAGGTCACACTATTCTCCAGCTGTTGTGTCAGATTTTAATTCTACTCGTCTTTACTGACCATCGAGCTTTTAATACTCAAAGCCCATTGTTTATCCTCCTCACATTCCCAACTACTGACCCATGATTCCAGCCCTCATGTACACTATAGGGGCAATTCACATTGGCTAATTAACCTAACCTTTGGGATCTGGGCACCTGGGGGAAAACCCAGTGGTCCCAGGGAAAGCATGCAGACTTCAAACGAACAGCTCCTGAGGCCAGAATTGAACCCAGGACGTTGAGGCTGAATATGTACTAAATGTGTAACTCCACGTCTCACACTTGATCTCAATTCGCATCCAATTCCCAGTGGAGCAGTATGAGTCTCTGCATGTCAAAACTCTGGTGGCCTGTTTTGGATGCACTTAGCCATAGAGTCATAGAACACTACAGCACAGAGGTAGGCCCATGAGCCATTCCTCATCAGAGGATCAGATGTGCAACTTTAAATACCTCAGCTTTAACATTTCAGATCTCATGTCCTATTCAACTTTTCCCAGTAACTCATGTCCTCAAGTCCTGACGGCGTCCTTATAAATTTTCTCTGCATTCTTTCAATCATTTGATATCTTTCCTGTAGGTAGGCGACCAGAACTGTACACAGTACTCCAAATTTGGCCTCACTTCACCAACTTCTTATACAGCTTCAACATAACATCCTGAAGCTGAGCTGTTGTGAGGTCTCTGGAACTGTAAGATGGAGTCAATAGACAATAGACGCAGGAGTAGGCCATTCAGCCCTTTGAGCTAGCACCACCATTCACTGTGATCATGGCTGATCATCCACAATCAGTACCCCGTTCCCGCCTTCTCCCCATACCCCTTGACCCCTGCTATCTTAAGAGCTCTATCTAACTCTGTCTTGAAAGCATCCAGAGAATTGGCCTCCACTGCCTTCTGAGGCAGAGCATTCCACATATCCACCACTCTCTAGGTGAAAAAGCTTTTCCTCAACATTCTAAATGGCCTACCCCTTATTCTTAAACTGTGGCCTCTGGTTCTGGACTCCCCCAACATTGGGAACATGTTTCCTGCCTCTAGCATGTCCAATCCCTTATTAATTTTATGCTTCAACCAGATCCCCTCTCATCCTTCTAAATTCCAGTCGCTGCCAAATGTACCACTGTGTGTTAAATTGTTTCTGCATTTGAAATGTGGAGGCTCACCAATTTTAACTGGTGGCCCCACTGTTCAGCTAAACATACTGACAAATGGAAAGCCATCCCACAGCTGAGGGAGAATTCTGTAGCTGATTCCAGGGAGAAGGATAGAGAAGGAAGGCATTGTGTGGACTATCTGGAGATAATTTTTCCGATGGTGGGAGGGAAGTTGCCCAGATACAGGAAGTCATCATAGATCTGCAAGAGGACATCTAGGACAGACATAATTATCTACCCTGATATGACGAGCTCTGCCTGGGAAGGTGATAAAACTCAAAGCTGACTTTATTGTCAATAATTCCATTTAGTATCAGAGAAATATATACAACATGCATCCTGAAATTCTTCATACAAGAACATAAGGTATAGAAGCGGAATTTGGCCATTTGGCCTATCAAGTCTGCTCTGCCATCTATTATTGGTGATCAATTATCCCTCTCAACCCCTTTTTCCTGCCTTTTCCCTGTATCTTTTTGAAGTCCTTACTAATCAATGACCTACAACCTCCACTTTAAAAATACCGAAAGTCTTGGCTTGCAGTGCTGTCTGTGGCAATGAATTCCATGGATTCACCACTCTCAGGTTAAAGAAATTCCTCCTGTCTGTTCTAAACAGAGATCCTTCTAACCTGAGGCTGCGTCCTCTGGTACAACCTTAGAATACAAGGACATCTCTTTGGTATCCATAGCTACATGTATACACAAGTGCAACGAAAAGCTTGCTTGCTGCAGCATCACAGGCACATAGCATTAGAAATACAAGAAGATATTTTAAATACTAATAATATGCAGATTTTACAACAAAGTACACCATTAGAACAAAAAAAAATGTCCACTGAAGTGCAAACTGGTCATCGTGTTGCCAAATTGTAGTGATTAGAGTTGTGCTAGATGGTTCAAGAACTAAGTGTTCGAAGGGAGGTAGCTGTTCCTGAACCTGGTGGTGTGGGATTTCAGGCTTCTGTACCTCCTGCCTGACGGATGCTGTGAGAAGGTGGCATGGCCTGGATAGCAAGGACCTTTGATGATAGATGTTGCCCTCTTGAGGCAGTGCCTCGTGTAGATGTTACTGATGGTGGGGAGGGATGTGCCCATGATGGATTGAGCTGATTCAGCAAGAACTGTCCAGGAGGTGTTGTAGAGTGTTGTTTGTAGGGAAACAGTTATGGAAGGAATTGGGCTGTCCCTTCAAATGACCTCTTATGATTACACTTCATCATGGTTTGTGAGCGCACGCTCTTCACTTATTTCTCACTTTTTACAAGAAGATTTCTCAGGATTATCTCATTGACACTAAGGCACATGGGAGCAGCGCTACATAAATTCAAGCCTTTCTTTTCATCTACATGCTTGGTGAACAGCTTCCTAGTCTGGATGTGAGTTTTTGATGTGGTGACTGAGACAATGACCCAGCTTAAAACTAAAGAGAGTTTCTTTCTTTGTCTAGATGGACTCTTCGGGCACTGTCAGGATGCCTTGCTGCCAATCAGGATCCAGTATGACGTGTCCCCTCCGGTCCTGGGCCGACTTCGGGAGGTGCTGAGGCAGCTGCTGCTACAAGGTAGGAAGCAATGGGCAAAGAGATCTCAGCTCCCACTGTAACTAGCCACACCACTTTCTCCTGAGGACCCTGCTCCTTCCTAGTCACTCCCCATTGCTCCCATTGTATGGAATCCCTGCAGATCCAGTCCTTTCCCCATATCTCCTTTTCTACAGAACCCTGGGATATTGATCCCATTCTCATTCTCTCTGCTTGTACACAATCCCAGGTAATCCAGCCCCTTTCTAATCATTCCTATTGTGTGGAATCTCATGAGATCCAGCCCTTTCCCTATTAATCTTGGGAAATCCAGCCTATTCCCATTCTTTCCACTTGTACAGGAGATCAAGCCCCTTCTGATGATTCCCATTGTATGGAATCCCAGCAAATCCAGCCCCTTTTCAATAACTTTTAAGAATCCCAGGAGATCCGAACCTTCTTATCACTCCCATTGTAGGGAATCTTAGCAGATCCAGCCCCTTCTGACCATTCCCATTGCATGGAATCCCAGGAAATCCAGACCCTACCCAATAACTCCTGTTTTACGGAATCCCAAGAGATCTAGTCCCTTCCCATTGCCTATTCCACAGTTGTACAGAATCCTTGAAAATCCAGATCCTTCCCATTCACTCCTGTTGTACATAATCCCAGTGAATCCAGTCACTCCTCTTGTATAGAATCCCATCGCAATCAAATCAAGTCACTTTTATTGTCATTTCAACCATAACTGCTGGTACAGTACATAGTAAAAATGAGACAACATTTTTCAGGACCATGGTGTTACATGACACAGTACAAAAAAATAGACAGAACAATGTAAAAAAAACAACACAGAGAAAGCTACACTAGACTACAGACCTACACAGGACTGCATAAAGTGCACAAAAACAGTTCAGGCATTACAATAAATAATAAACAGGACAATAGGGCAAGGTGTCAGTCCAGGCTTCGGGTATTGAGGAGTCTGAGAGCTTGGGGGAAGAAACTGTTACATAGTCTGGTCGTGAGAGCCCGAATGCTTCGGAGCCTTTTCCCAGACGGCAGGAGGGAGAAGAGATTGTATGATGGGTGCATGGGGTCCTTCATAATGCTGTTTCTTTTGTGGATGCAGCGTGTAGTGTAAATGTCCATGATGGCGGGAAGAGACCCCGATGATCTTCTCAGCTGACCTCACTATCCGCTGCAGGGTCTTGCGATCCAAGGTGGTGCAATTTCCGAACCAGGCAGTGATGCAGCTGCTCAGGATGCTCTCAATACAACCCCTATAGAATGTGATGAGGATGGGGGTGGGAGATGGACTTTCCTCAGCCTTCGCAAAAAGTGGAGATGCTGCTGGGCTTTCTTTGCTATGGAGCTGGTGCTGAGGGAATCCCAATCAATCCCAATATACACAATTTCAGTGGATTCATTCCTTTTCCATTTCTATTGCATAAAAGTCCAGGAGATTCAACCCTTTCCCATTCACTCTCATTGCAAATAATTCCAGTGGGCCCTGTCCATTCCCATTGTATGGAATTTCAGGGCATCCCTTCCCTCTGCATCCATATCCAATACACAGAACTCCACGGGTCCTGTCCATTCCTGTTCCTGCCTTTGTATGAGATACAAGTGTATTCATTCTCATTGTACAGAATACCATGAGATCATCCCTCCCTCCCTCTCCCTCTGCACAGAATTATTTAAAGATAAGTTAGAAGTTGAAGGCTGGCTGGTGGTGTAGTGGCATCAGTGCTGGACTTCGGGGCGAGAGGTTCCCGTTAAGAGCTGGTGATCTCTTAAAAAAACTCACTCGACAGAAGGCAATGGCAAACCTCTGGTGTAACTTGCCTAGTACGTGATTTCCCAATATGTCAGAGCGGCGTGGAAGGAAATTGTCCGCTACCTAGAAATAATTCCGGATGTGACAACCGCAGAGGTTGAAGTGTGGACATGGAATAAAATGAACATAAATACCAGCGCATATTTACAATATAAGCAGCATTATAAAAAGTAATTTGAATTGTTTACAGTGCAGAGACTGTGGTGATAGATAGAGTGGGGTGGGGATAACTAACTAGACTGGCTGATCAGACTGGGGGAAGAAAGTTTAAGATGGCATGAAGTTTGTGTTTTAATTGACCTGGAGTGCTTTTCAGAAGGGAGTTTTTGGAAGAGGCAGTTTGCAGGGTAGGTAGTGTCTGCAATGATTTTGCTTTGGACACATACAAGTCCTGCAGTGATGGTAGGACGTTCTCAGTACAACCCCTGTAGAATGTGATGAGGATGGGGGGTGGGAGATGGACTTTCCTCAGCCTTCGCAAAAAGTAGAGACGTTGCTGGGCTTTCTTTGCTATGGAGCTGGCGTTGAGGGAATCCCAATCAATCCCAATATACAAGCACAAGCACATGGCCAGTGTACAGAGGTCACAATAATGCCTCGAAATATCACTGCATACGATTAAAGGAATTATATTTATGAATCTTAACTAAAGGGTTGGTAAAGAATAACAAAAAGAAAAGGGCCCATTTTAATTAGACAGTCAAATGTGCACAAGTTGGAGCTCATCTTGAACCTCTGTCACTCACGCACTGGGCCCTCGGTCAACGTGAAGGCTCACACCAGCTCATCGCTCGCAATCCACCTCGAACAAACGGGTCTCCCACCGGATCATTTGCTACTCTCTCTTCATCTTCTCTCGAACAAGAGCCCCAAAGCCCAACCTTGGTGTCCCTTACTAGAGAAACCTCCCCTTCAATTCGAACCATCCTCACTGGATGGCACACGTTTCCCCTCCTCCCTTATCTTCAACAATAACCCAAACAAGCAGCTCTCACAGAACAGCACAAAATGAAGTACATGGAGCATAACAGTAAAACATATGAGCCAGGGCATTACATAAGTTTATATGTATCAGGAATTTGTTGTGGTGTGTTGTTTGAGATGCGATATTCAACGGAAAATAACTACGTTCAACATTTGCGAAGTATAAAGTGGTGGCAGACTGCGTCAGTACGTGCAATGAAAAACTTACAGGCATGCAGCATTAGGACAAGAAAAACACAAACAAAACTATACGAAAGAGAGAACAAATAGAACAAAATTGCCTGGATTTATTGTGTTGCTGCTATTGATGGCTTGTGTTGTTAATGTTGTTCTGCCTCCTTGCTATTACTCAGTTCTGCCTTTCCAAATCTCTCATCCCGCCTGCTCTTTCTTTCCAGGGTTGTCGTGGCAGGATGACATCACCCAGTATGTGATTGCCATGGAGATGGAAAAGGTCCCAAAGCTCCACCCTCAGCAGCTCCACCTGTCCACTGTGATGGGAGATGAGAGGTGACCACCGGCAGTTTGGCAACAGGGAAGGGGAAGGAGCAGGGGCTGTTCCGGGGCACAAGAGCACTTATTACCTTCCACTGCAGGGATGTTTTCAGGGGCAGACCACAGCCTGAATGTACAGTGGGCCTATAACACACCCTCTGATCTGCACAAAGCCAAAAGACACCTCAGTGGAGTTTCCGGTCTCAGCCAGGAGAGTACCCAATTCTCCTTGCTAGTGCCATCAGAGTTAGCACGTCATGAAAAAAATGTGCTTTTCCCAAAGTCCTGTGGGGCTTTATAGACAAAGCACCATTCCAGTGTCTGACCGTGGGAGTGGGTGATCAGACGGTGTAGAGGGAGTTTCACTCTCTCTGACCCTAGGTGTGTGTGATGGGACTGTGTTGAGGAAGCTTCACTGTGTCTAACCCTAAAGGCTGTGTGATGAGACAGTGTAGAGGGAGCTTTACTCTGCATCTGACCCCTGGAGTGTGTGATGGGATAGTGTTCAAAGGTTCCTTTATTATTAAAGTACACAACTCCAAAATTCTTCTCCAGATAGCCATGAAACCAAGAAAGAAAAGAAAAGCAGCACGATCATCAACCCCCAAATCCCTCCTCCCCTCCACACACAAAACAAAAGAAAGCAAGGAAGAGCAGGTGAAAAACACAGAATTAAAAAAAACGTAAGTCCAGAGTCCAGGTCCACATCGAAAGTGCAGAAAACCTGGGCAACATTCTCCCTCTCCGTAGCAGAGTGATATCACCAGCGATAAAAAGGCAGGCAGCTGGCGTTTTAATCTCCCTCATCGCTTTCAATGGCGCACAATGGAAGCTTTAACTAGTGAAATGGAGTCAAACATCAACTCATGGCCTTTTTCACGAGTTTCCCGCACACTGCCTCTGCCTTCCGGAATCCTCTCAGAGACTACAGAGCACTGGAATACCCAAACAATCTCCAGACAGCAAATCACAGGCTCCAGCGGTTCTAGAATCACATTCCAGATGAAAAGCAAATGTAAAAGACATAAAAGAAGTGAAATACGTATGTGGTTCATGATCTATCCTGACGATGTCAAACTAAAGGGCTTTGTACACAGGTGCCATCTTGACTGGAAGATTTGAGGGAGGATCTTGAATTATAGAGGGAGCTTCACTCTGTATCTGACCCCGGGAGTGTGTGATGGGATGGTGTCGTGGGAGCTTCACTCTGTCTGACCCTGGGACAATAGGTGCAGGAGTAGGCCATTCGGCCCTTTCCACCATTCACTGTGATCATGGCTGATCATACACAATCAGTACCCCATTCCTGCCCTCTCCCTATATCCCTTGACCCCGCTATCTATAAGAGCTCAATCTAACTCTCTCTTGAATGCATCCAGAGACTTGGCCTCCACTGCCTTCTGGGGCAGAGCATTCCACATATCCACCACTCTCTGGGTGAAAAAGTTTTTCCACATCTCTTTTCTAAATGGCCTACCCCTTATTCTTAAACTGTGGCCTCTAGTTCTGGACTCACCCATCAGCGGGAACATGCTTCCTGCCTCCAGCGTGTCCAATCCCTTAATAATCTTATATGTTTCAATCAGATTCCCTCTCATCCTTCTAAATTCCAGTGTATACAAGCCCAGTCGCTCCAATCTTTCAGCATATGACAGTCCCGCCATTCCAGGAATTAACCTTGTGAACCTATGCTGCACTCCCTCAATAGCAAGAATGTCCTTCCTCAAATTTGGAGACCAAAACTGAACACAATACTCCTGGTGGGGTCTCACCAGGGCCCCATACAGCTGCAGAAGGATCTTTTTACTCCTATTCTCAATTCCTCTTGTTATAAAGGCCAGCATGCCATTAGCCTTCTTCACTGCCTGCTGTACCTGCATGCTTGCTTTCATTGACTGATGTACAAGTACACCTAGATCTCGTTGTACTTCCCCTTTTCCTAACTTGACTCATTTATATAGTAATCTGCTTACCTGTTCTTGCCACCAAAGTGGATAACCTCACACTTATCCACATTAAACTGCATCTGCCATACATTTGCCCATTCACCCAACCTGTCCAAGTCACCCTGCATTCTTATAACATCCTCCTGACATTTAACACTGCCACCCAGTTTTGTGTCTTCGGCAAATTTGCTAATGTTATTTTTAATCCCTTCATCTAAATCATTAATGTATATTGTAAACAGCTGCGGTCCCAGCACCGAACCTTGCGGTATCCCACTGGTCATAGCCTGCCATTCCGAAAGGGACCCGTTAATCACTACTCTTTGTTTCCTGTCAGCCAGCCAATTTTCAATCCATGTCAGTACTCTGCCCCCAATACCATGTGCCCTAATTTTGCCCACTAATCTTCTACGTGGGACTTTATCAAAAGCTTTCTGGAAGTCCAGGTACACTACATCCACTGGCTCTCCCTTGTCCATTTTCGTAGTTACATCCTCAGAAAACTCCAGAAGATTAGTGATTTTCCCTTCATAAATCCATGCTGACTCAGACTGATCCTTCTTCTGCTATCCAAATGTGTCGTAATTTCCTCTTTTATAATTGACTCCAGCATCTTTCCCACCACTAACATCAGGCTAACCGGTCTATAATTCCCTGTTTTCTCTCTCCCTCCTTTCTTGAAAAGTGGGACAACATTAGCCACCCTCCAATCAGCAGGAACTGTTCCTGAATCTATAGAACATTGGAAAATGATTACTAATGCGTCCACGATTTCTAGAGCCACCTCTTTAAGTACCCTGGGATGCAGACCATCAGGTCCCGGGGACTTATCAGCCTTCAGACTCAACAGTCTATCCAACACTGTTTCTTGCCTAATATAAATTTCGTTCAGTTCATCCTTTACCCTAGTTCCTTTGGCCACAATTACATCTGGGAGATTGTTTGTGTCTTCCCTAGTGAAGACAGATCCAAAGTACCTGTTCAACTCATCTGCCATTTCCTTGTTCCCCATAATAAATTCACCTGTTTCTGTCTTCAATGGCCCAATTTTGGTCTTAACTATTTTTTTGCTATTCACATACCTAAAGAAGCTTTTACTATCCTCCTTTATATTCTTGGCTAGTTTACCTTCATACCTCATTTTTTCTTGGCGTATTGCATTTTTTGTTATCTTCTGTTGCTCTTTAAAAGCTTCCCAGTCCTCCAGTTTCCCGCTCATCTTTGCTATATTATACTTCTTCTCTTTTATTTTTATACTGCCCTTTACTTCCCTTCTCAGCCATGGCTGCCCCTTACTCCCGTTAGGATCTTTCTTCCTCTTTGGAATGAACCAATCCTGCACCTTCTGCATTATTCCCAGAAATACTTGCCATTGTTGTTCCACTGTCTCCCCTGCTAGGGTATTGTTCCATTGAACTTTGGCCAGCTCCTTCCTCATAGCTCCATAGTTCCCTTTGTTCAACTGTAATACTGACACATCCAATTTTCCCTTCTCCTTCTCAAATTGTAGGTTAAAACATATATTATGGTCACTACCTCCTAATGGTTCCTTTACCTCGAGGTCCCTGATCAAATCTGGTTCATTGCACAACACTAAATCAAGAATTGCCTTCTCCCTGGTAGGCTCCAGTACAAGCTGTTCTAAGAATCCATCTCGGAGGCACTCCACAAACTCCCTTTCTTGGGGTCCAGTACCATTCTGATTCTCCCAGTCTACCTACATGTTGAAATCCCCCATGACAACTGTATCATTACCTTTGCGACATGCCAATTTTAACCCTTCATTCAACTTACACCCTACATCCAGACTGCTGTTTGGGGGCCTGTAGATAACTCCCATTAGGTTTTTTCTACCCTTAGATTTTCTCAGTTCTATCCATACTGACTCTACATTCTCTGATTTTATGTCCCCCCCCCTTGCAAGGGACTGAATATCATTCCTCACCAACAGAGCCACCCCACCCCCTCTGCCAGTCAGTCTGTCCTTTCGATAAGATGTATAACCTTGAATATTCATTTCCCAGGTCCTGTCTGCTTGAAGCCATGTCTCTGTTATTCCCACAATATCGTACTTGCCAATTTCCAACTGAGCCTCAAGCTCATCTACTTTATTCCTTATACTTCGTGCATTCATAAATAATACTTTTAATTCGTTATTCCCCTCTCCTTTTATATCAATTCCTATTTCACTTGGCCATACTGTATGATCTCTTCTTGAGCTTTCTACTCCATTGATTCTATTGTCCTTTTTAACTTTTCTTATTTTCACTTTCCCTTTAACTCCATCCTTATATTTCCAATTCATCCCCTCCCCCCCCCACTAATTAGTTTAAACACATCTGTGTGCAGTGGCAAACCTGTCTGCCAGAATGCTGGTCCCCCGCCTATTAAGGTGCAACCCGTCCCTTTTGTACAATTCATCCCTACCCCAAAACAGATCCCAGTGGTCCAAGAATATAAATCCTTGCTTCCTGCACCAGTTCCTCAGCCACACATTCAGATCCATTATCTCCCTGTCCCTGCCCTCTCCAGCATGAGGAACTGAAAGCAAACCAGAGATAACCACCCTGGAAGCCCTGCTTTTCAGCCTTCTTCCGAGTTCTCTGAAGTCCCGCTGCAGAATGTCTTTCCTCTTCTTCCCGATGTCATTTGTGCCAACATGCACTACCACTTCCGGCTGTTCACCTTCACCCTTGAGGATTCCCTGCAATCGGTCCGTGACGTCCTGGATCCTAGCACCAGGGAGGCAACACACCATCCTTAAATCTGGCCTGTTGCCGCAGAAACCCCTTTCTGTACCTCTTACTATGGAGTCCCCTACTACCATGGCTCTTCCTGATGTCTGACTCCTTGGCTCTGCTTCTGCACCAATTTTCGGCTCGCAGACCTGTCTGCTTCTCAGACTGGCAGTATCTTCTGTCCTGACAGCTTCCAAGAGGGTGAACCTGTTTACAAGAGGTACATCCCCTGGGGTCTCCTGTACTTCAAGCATCCTTTCCTTCCTCATCATCGCCCCCTTTCTCTCTTCCAGTATCCTCAGTGTAATGACCTCACTGTAGGTCCTGTCCAGAAAACCCTCGTTTTCGCGGATAAACCTGAGATCATCCAGTTCTTTCTTCAGTGCGGCAACCTGCTCCTTCAGAAGCTGAATCTGGACACACTTTCCACAGCTGTAGCAGCCGGGGGCACCATCAGTGTCCCTGACCTCCCACATCATGCACGTAGCACACTGAATCAGCTTAGCGGTCATGTCTTCACCCTCTCCAATTGTGCCTGGTGTAGTCTCCTGTAATGATGGGACATTATAGAGGGAACTTCACTCTGTATCTGACCCTGGGAGTGTGTGATGGGACTGAATCAGATTTATTTTCACTCTGATATGAAATTTGTTACTTTGTGGCAGCAGTAAGTGCAAATACATAAATTTGCTATAAATTACAATATTAAATAAATAGTGCAGAAAAAAAAGAATAATGAGGTGAAGTTCATGGGTTCATGAACCGCTCAGAAATCAGATGCTGGAGGGGAAGCTGTTCTGAATTATCAAGTGTGGGTCATCTGGCTCCTGTATCACTGCCTTGATAGCAATAAGGAAAGGCATGGCCCAGATGGTGATCAACCTTAATAATGGATGCCGCCTTCAAGTCACCACCTCTTTAGGACGTCCTCACTGGTGGGGACTCGCTGAGTCTCCAACCTTGCTGCAGCCTCTTGCAATCCTGTGCATTGCAACATCCATTTCAGACGGCCATGCAACCTTTCAGATTGCTCTCCGTTGTACACTAGTGCAGCAGCTGTACTCTGAATCCTAAATTCTGAGCTCATGGGCAAGGAAAGAAAGCAAGCAAAGTAAAAACCTTTTTGTTAAGTTAGCAACAGTTATCTCGCTGAGGTACTTTCTTGTTCAGCGCTTCCAGAAGGAGGTTGCATCAATTGACAAGGACACCCATCATCCAGACCACGTTTTCTTCTCACTACTACCATTCAGATGAGACCCAAGGCTTGCTGGTTTCCCAGCCTATGGCAGCCCCTGATCCTTTGCTTCAATTGGAATTCCCAAATTCATATAATTTTCCCTTTCAGATTCCCACTGCCCACGGACAAAGGGCCAAATTCCGTGAGCATTCCTCTGGAGCAGTGGCCAACCAAGGAGATTCATCGTTACCTGAAGTTTCTTCTCCACAGCAGCAGACCTGAGTTGTCTCTGGGCCGTGGCGGTAGTGGAGATGTCATGGGGCCCTATCCCATCGGCAAGGTATATACTAGGGTCACCTATGTTAAGTTTTCCTCTCTTCTGTCGGGAATTACAGCTGAATCTTGGGTCAGTTGGGTAAGTAGGCCGAGGAATGGCAGGTAGAGCTTAAGTTGGATGAGTGTGAGGTGATGCATTTTGGGAAGCTAAATGGTTTTTCTCAGTAGGTCACTGGAGGGCATTGTAGAGTGGAGGGAGCCAGGAGGTACAAGCCCGTGGCTCTCTGACAATGGCATCACAGGTAGACAAGGCATTGAAGAAGGTTTTGGCATGCTTGACATTGAGTATAGGAGTTGGGATGTAATGTGGCAGTTGTACAAGACATTGGCGAGGCTGCATTTGGAGTTCTGATGAAAGGTCACAGTCTGAGATGTCAACGACTTACTCCCCTCCAGGGTGAAAACCCATGTGTTCATAGGGAGAATGTACAGACTCCTTACAGAAAGTGGCAGCAATGGAAACCTGGTCATTGGCACATAATAGCACTGCGCTAACCGCTGCCCTAAACTTCTACCTGTGCTTAGTTGGGAGACATGGTGAGTCAGTGACTGTGGAGAAGGGGTAATGGAGTCTAGGAGCGAGACTGTACAAGTATAGTACAGGTGTGGATAGGATCAAATGTGGAAGTAAAGTCTTTGTGCTATTTTGACATCAGTGCTTGACTCATCTGTCACTAAACTGGTCTAGTGGGGACTGAGGGAAGGATGCAGAAATGTGACCAACATCACCAAGGAAGGGGATGGACCCAACAGAAACATAAGCAGAAATGTCACAGCCTGAAAGGTTGGCTGCATACTCATTTCCAAAGATGCACCCTGACCTGCTGAGTTCCTCCAGCATCTGCATACTCTCGTGTTTATGTCTTGGAGTATTGTGTTCAGTTTTGGTTACCTGCTGTATGAACAATACCATTAAGTCGGAAAGAGTGCAAAAAATATTTCTGAGTATATTGCCAGGACTCCAGGGACTGGGAGAGGTTAAGCAGGCTCAGATTTACTGAGAGGTGATCTTATAGAGATATATAAATTCACGAGGAGTATAGATAGGGTAAATGCATAGTCTTTTTCCCAGGGTTGGGGAATCAAGAATGAGAGGGTATAGGTTTAAGGTGAAAGAGAAGAGCTTTAATAGGAACATTTTCACCCAAAGTGGTCAGTATGTGGAACGGGCTCCCAGAGGAAGTGGCTGAGTACAGTAACTGCATTTAAAAGACACTTGGACTGGTATGTGCAAAGGAAAGCTTTAGGAAGATATGGGCAAAATACAGGCAAATGGACTAGATTAGATGGGCATCAGAATCAGATTTAATATCACCAGCGTATGTTGCAAAATTTGTTAATGGAAGCAGTACAATGAAATACATGACAAATAAATATAGATGGAAAAAGAGTTACATTTTATATATGTATATATAGTCTATTAAATAGTTAAGTTAAAATAAGTAGTGCAAAAATAACGGAAATAATGAAGTCGCAAGGTAGTGTTCATAGGTTCCATGCAGTTGTACGGCAGAGAGGAAGAAGCTGTTCCTGAATCGCTGAGTGTGTGCCTTCAAGCTTCTGCATCTCCTTTCCAACGGTAACAGTGTGAGGAGGGCACATCCTGGGTGGTGGGGATCCTTAATGATGGATGTTGCCTTCCTAAGGCACTGCTCCTTGAGCATGTTTTGGATACTACATAGGCTGGTACCCATGATGGAGTTGACTAACTTTACAAGTTTCTGTAACTTACTTAGCCTTCTTTATAGTGGCATCAATATGTTGCATCCAGGTTAGGTCCTCAGAGGTACTGACACGCAGGAACTTGAAACTGCTCACTCTCTCCACTCCTGATCCCTCTATGAGGATTGGTTTGTGTTCCTTCATCTTACCTTTCCTAAAGTCCACAATCAGTTTTTTGGTCTTACGGATGTTGAGTGTAAGATTGTTGCTGCAACACCACTCAACTAGCTGGTATATCTCACTCCCTTTCATCCCTGTATGCCCTTTCATAACCATCTGAAATTCTGTCAACAATGGTTGTATCATCAGATGCTGTTTGAGCTACACAATAATGGGTGAAGAGAGAGTAGAGCAGTGGGCTAAACACACACCCTCTTTGGAACGCCAGTGTTAATTGTCAGCAAGGTGGAGATGTTATTTCTAATCCACACAGATTATGATCTTCCAGTTAGGAAGTTGAGGGTTCAGTTGCAGAGGGAGGTCTGGCGCCGGTTGTGTGGCATTTTTATGTTCTCTCTGTAACCGTGTGGGTTTCACCTATATGTTTCCGTTTCCTCCTGCATCCCGGGCTGATGGAGATGTGAGAGTAAGTTGATCACAAGGAAGTAATTAGGGATTGGAATTTCTGTGCGAGTCTGCATTGACTCGATGGGCTGAATTACCACCTCCCTTGAGGTAAGTAAAGTATGAACTTGAGACCATTCAGCTCTGTTACACAGATGGATAGGGGCGGAGGGAATAACTTAAAGAAATAATTGTGAGAAGGAATGATTTCCTGAACTGAAACTTTGCAGATTAAGTTCTGGAGATCCTTACCCGCCCATATATCACCAGCCCAACTATGTGAGTGGCATTTCTGGATTTGGCTTTAGGTAATGAAGCTGGAAGACTTTTCCATCTGTGACCATTTTGTGGGAATGATAAATTGGTTTCTTATTGTCATATGTACCAAGTACAGTGAAAATGTTTGTTTTCCATGCCATCCATACAGATCACTTTATTACACTGAGGTAGTACAAGGGAAAACAGTAACAGAATGCAGAGTAAAGTGTTACAGTCGAAAGGTGCAAGATCAAAATGATGTCTTGATGAAGGGACTCAGCCTGAAATATCAACTTTCTAGATTCCTCTCTACAGATGCTGCCTGACCTGCTGAGTTTGTTCAGCATTTTTGTGTGTGTAACTCTAGATCTTCAGTATCTGCAGAATGTCTTGTGTTTATAAAGATAAAAATTAGCTTCATTTGTTATATAAACATTGAAACATACAGTAAATTATGTCATTTGATCCAATGACCAACACAGTCCGAAATGTGCTGGGTGCAGTCCGCAATTGTCACCATGCTTCCAGCTCCAACCCGTATGCCCACAACTCCCCAAACTTAACTGTAAACTTTGGATTGTAGGAGGAAACCAGAGCATCTGGAGGAAACGCAAGAGGTCAGGGGAGAGCATACATACTCCTTACAGACAGCAGTGGGAATTGAACCCTTTCTTACAGCTGGTGCTATAAAGTGTTATGCTACTGTACCACCATTAAATGTGTCCCCTCGTACCTTAAACCTATGTCCACTAGTTCTTGATTCAACAACCCAGGGGAAAGGACTGTGTGCATTCACCCTATCCGTGCCCCTTATGATTTTATGCAGGTTGCCTCTCAGCCTCTTACACTCTAAGGTATAAAGTCCTAGCCTCTCTTTAATTTAGACCCACGAGATATAGCAACATCTTTGTAAATCTTTTCTGTGCTCTTTCCAGTTTAAATGACATCTTTCCCATAGCAGGGCAAACAAAACTGAATACAATACTCCCAGGGCAACCTCACCAGTGTCTTGTAAAACTGTATCAACTTTTCTACTCAATGAAGGCCAACATGCTAAAAACTGCCATCTTGTCTACCTCTCAGGGAACCATGTAGTTGTACTCATTGTCTCTCGGTTACACACAACAGTAGGATGGAAAATTGTCAGACTGACAGAAGGCAAAGAATGGGGGTAAAGGGGGGCTTTTCAGGCTGGCTGCTGATATCTAGTGGTATTCCACAGGGGTCATTGTTGGGACTACTTTTTACGTTATATGTCAATGATTGCATGCTGGAATTCATGGCTTTGTAGTGAAGTTTGATGATGATATGAAGGTAGGTGGAGGAGCAGGTAGTGTTAAGGAAGCAGGGAATTAGCAAAAGGACTTGGACAGATTAGAGGAATGGGCAAAGAAGTGGCAGATGGAATACAGCGTAGGAAAGTTTTTGGTCCTACACTTTGGTAGAAGGATTACACTCTGTGATCAAGTTATTAGGTACAACTGTACACCTACTTGTTAATGCAAACATCTAATCAGCCAATCATGTGGCAACAGCTCAAACCATAAAAGCATTCAGCATAAAAGCATGGTCAAGAGGTTCAGTTGTCGTTCAGACCAAACATCAGAATGGGGAAGAAATGTGACTAAGTGACTTTGGCCATGCTTGTGCCAGATGAGGTTGTGTATCTCAGGAATTACCGACCTCCTGGGATTTTCATGCACAACAGAGTTTACAGATAATGGTACAAAACAAAAATCAAAACAATTTCCAGTGAATGGCAGTTTTTTGGGCATGTTAATGAGAGAGGTCAGAGGAGAATGGCTAGACTGGTTCAAGCTGACAGGAAGGCGACAGTAACTCAATTAACCATGTGTTATAACGGTGGTGTGAAGAAGAGCACGTTTGAATAAATAGCACATTGAACCTCGAAGTGGATGGGCTACAGCAGCAGAAGACCATGAACATACAGTGGCCACTTTATTAGGCATAGAAGGCACCTAATAAAGTGACTAATGAGTAGAAATTAGTAGACTATTTTCTAAACAGGGAGGAAATCAGAAATGAGAGGTGCAAAAGGACTTGGGAGTCCTCATGCAGGATTATCTAAGGTTAACTTGCAGGTTGAATCTGTGGTGAGGAAGGTAAATGCAATGTTAGCATTCATTTCAAAAAGGACTAGGATATAAAAGCAAGTATGTAATTATGAAATACGGTGAGCAGTTTTGGGTCCACGATTTAAGAAATGATGTGTTGTCATTGGAGAGGGTCCAGAGGAGGTTCATGAAAAATTTCCTGGGAATTAAAGGGTTAACATATGAGGAGCATTTGATGGCTCTGTGCCTGTACTTGTTAGTGTTTAGAAGAATGGGGAGGGGGAGACTCTCATTGAAATCTGTCAAATATTAAAACTCATTAGAGTAGATGTGGAGAGGATCATTCCTATAGTGGCGGGGGGGGGGGGGGGGGTGGTCTCAGACCAGAGGGCTCAGCCTCAGAATGCAAGGATGTCCCTTTTTACAGAGATGAGGAAGAATTACTTTACCAGAGTGTGGTGATTCTTTGGAATTCATTGCCACAGACAGCTTTGGAGACCAAGTTATTGGGTATATTTAAAGTGGAGATTGATAGGGTCTTGATTAGTCAGGGTGTCAAAAGTTATGGGGAGAAGACAGAAGAGTGGTTTTAAGAGGGGTAATAAATCAGCAATGATGTAACGGCTTAATTCTGCCCTTATGTCTTATGACCTTATCGAGATGGGATGCGGTTAGATGTCCAGTACAGACGGGATAGGCTATTACAATTTCTCAGCACTCAGTCAGCAGCTAATGGGTCCCGTTTGTTTGAACAGGGCGGGAACATGTTGGAGCTGGGCGGCGATGAGGAGAGGAGCCTTCAGAGGAGGGCCGGACTTGATGGGATCATCGACCAGGTCTATCCCAGTGACCATGGCAACTACTATGGGCCACTAATGGAGTACTCACAAGACCAGAACCTGAAAAACCCAAACCGGATGAAAGACATTAATACTGGGCCCAACACACCTCAACCTCTGGCAGGTAATTTCAAAGTTAAAGCTTGATAATTAGATTGGTTTATTGCTGGTTAGTTTATTATCATCACCTGTACTCAGATACAGTGAAAAGCTTTGCTTTGGATACCTCACACAGATCATTCCTGATGTATGAACATTGAAGTAGTAGAAAGTAAAACAGAATACAGAATACAAGGCATAGACTTAAGGTGAGAGGAAAGAGTTCTAAAGGGGATCTGAGGGCAACCTTTTTTTTACACAAGGGGTTCTGGAACATCTGGACAGCAAAGATGCACACATCAGGATGCTTTTTATCAATTACAGCTCAGCATTTAACACCATCATCCTCTCAAAACTAATCAGTAAACTACAAGACCTGGGCCTCAGTACCCCCTTGTGCAATTGGATCCTGGATTTCCTCACTTGTAGACTCCAGTCAGTTCACACTGATAAAAACATCTCCTCCATGATCTTCATCAGCACAGGAGCACCTCAGGGATGTGTACCTAGCCCCCTGCTCTACTTGCTTTATGGCTACATACAGCTCCAATCCATATACAAGTTTGCTGACGACGCCATGGTTGTGGGCTGTATCAAAAGAGGTGATGAATCAGCATACAGGAGGGAGAATGAAATCTTGGCTGAGTGGTGTAACAACAAAAACAACAACCTCTCACTCAATGGCAATAGGACCAAGGAACTAATTGTAGAGTTCAGGAGAGGGAAACCAGAGGTCCATGAGCCAGTAATCATCAGAGATGGAGAGGGTCATTAACTTTAAATTCCTGGGTGTCACTATCTCAGAAGATCATTGTGTAAATATACTCGCAAAGGAAGCACGACAGCACCTCTACTTCCTCAGGAGTCTGCAGAGATTCAGTGTGTCGTTAAAAATCTTGGCAAACTTCTACAGGAGTGTAGTGAAAAATGTACTAACTAACTGCATTACGGCCTGGTATGGGAACACCAATATCTTTGAACAGAAAATCCTACAAAAGGCAGTGCATTTACCACAGTACATCACGGGTAAATCCTCTCAACCATTGAGCACATCTACATGAAACGTTGCCATAGAACATCAGCATCCATCATCAAAGTTCCTTACCACCCACACCATACTCTTTTCTTGCTGCTGCCTTCAGGTGGAAGGAGCAGGTGCCTCAGAACTTGCACGACCAGGTTCAAGAACAGTTACTACCCCTCAGGCTCTTGAACAAAAGGAAATAACTACACTCATTCTATTTCTGGTGATCCCACAACTGATGATCTCACTTTAAGGACTCATTATCTTGTTATTTCATGCTCTTGTTATTTATTGCTATTTATTTATATTTGCATTTGCACAGTTTGTGGTTCATTGACCCTGTTTACAGTCACTGTTCTGTAGATTTGCTGAGTATGCCCACAGGAAAAAAGACTCTCAGGGTTGTATGTGGTGACGTGTATGTACTCTGATAATAAACTTTACTTTGAACTGTGAACTTTTCTTGATATCTGGTACTTTCTGCCAGAGGAGTTGGAGTCAGATACAATTCCTACATTTAAGCTTGAAGTTAATTTATTATCAAATGCTACCAAATGTTACCATATACCACCTTGAGATTCATTTTCTTGCAGGCATTTACAGGAAAAAAGGAAATGCAATAGAATTTCTGAAAAATTATATATAAACAAAGACTGACAAACAACCAATGTGTGAAAAAGAAGACAATCTGAGTAAATAAGTATAATTTTAAGAACATGAGTTGTAAGGGTCATTGTGTCATTGAGCACAACAGCACAGGAATGGGCCCTTCTGCCTATTTCATTGAAGTGAACTGTTATTCTGTCTTGTCCCATTGACCTACCCCTGAACCATAAATGTCCCATGCATGTACCAATCCTTAAAGATGAGTCTCTAGGTCATAGAATTGTGGTGAGTGCACATAAGTAAGAGAGGTATGAAAGAATACAGGGAAATGGGATTAGTGGAGATGGGTGAAAGGGTCATTGGGGGCTTGGTGATCCGGAGGGCCAGCTTCTGTGCTATCTATCTGGTGGGAACACCCTCAAAACTGAGCTGATACGGAGTAGCAACCTCTGTCCACCCAGTGGCAGTGTGGAGTGGTTTTCACTCATTTTTAGAGAAGCTTCCCCCCCCCCCCCCCCCCCCCCAGGTCACCAATGATTCTAGATTGTTTAATGTCAATTTCAGTAAACAAAGGTAAAGCAGAGCAAAATATTTGTTACTCCAGATCTGCTTCAGCTAAAAAATCCACAATAAGATAAAGAACACAATAATAATTTTAAAAAAACAATAAATATAAATAATGAGAAAATCTGCAGATGCTAGAAATCCAACATATCCTCCAGCATTCTGTGTGTGTTGCAATAAATACAAATGCTTGAGATGACTTATATACAGCGCCTTGGAAAAAGTATTCAGCCGCCACTGCTACTTTCAGATCTTGCTGTCTCATTAAAAATTTATTGCAGTACGATTTTTTGAGCTAATTTATAAAACATGTCAAATCAAAAGAAAAATTTCAGACCTGTTAACAATTTACTAAAAATTATAAATCAAAATTGTGAGGCTAGAGAAGTACTCATCCCCTTTGTAATTACTGCACTAACTTTTCTCAGATACTGTATTACGTTACCAACTCTTGTTGATGCAGAGAATTTAAGGATCACCTGTTTTCATTAATTCATAAGAATAAATACCCCCGCTTCCTGTAAGGTCCAAGATTATGGTAGATTTTCAGCAGACAAAACCAAAATGAAGACAAAAGGGCATTCAAGGCAAGTTAGGAAAATGATAATAGAGAAGCACTAATCTGGGGAAGGATACAGGACCATCTCAGAGGCGCTGAACATACCTTGGAGCTCAGTACCTGATTGAACATCTTTGGCAAGACCTCAGGATTGCTGCCCACTGCCGCTACCCAACTAACCTGGCACAGTTTGACACATTGTACAAAACTGATAGAGACTCATCCAAAAAGACTACTGCCTGTAGTAGCTGCAAGAGGCGAATCAACTAAGTTCTGAGCAAAGGAGGATGAATGCCTTTAAACTGCTGACCTTTCAGTTTTTGAATTTTTAGTTTTTCATGCTTTACAATTTTCTCTCTTTTTAGAGCTCTACTGTGAAAAAGGAGCACATGATTCACAAATAATAATTCTCAGTTAAATTGATCAAAATCCCAAGTTGTAATGCTTAATTATGTAAACAAAGGATTGGTGGCTGAATACTTTTCCAAGGTACTGTAGGTGGATTGACTGTACGTTCATAAAGTGACGCTAGGCACTGGAGTGTCTGTACATTAGGTGACTAACAGGAAATGATAAATTAGTGGTGCTGGGGGGGTGTGGAGGGTGGGTTGGTGGGTGGGAGTGTTGATCAGCCTTGCTGCTTGGGGAATGTAACTGTTTTCGGATCTGGTGGTCCTGGCGTGGATGCTGTGCAGTCCCTTCCCCGATGGGAGTGGGGCAAACTCCTGGCTTCTTGCTTCACACCCCCCCTTCTCCTCACATCTAACACCACCCAGCTTGAATTTCTTCCCCTCCCCCTACCTTCTCTTTCTGGCTTCTGCCCCTTGCCTTTCCAGTCCTAGTGAAGGGTCTTGTCCCCGAAAGTTGACTGTTTATTCCGATCCAGATACGCTGTCTGACCTGCTGTGTGTTGCTCAAGACTGAGCATGCTGCACTGAATGGGCAGGAAGGCTCTGCGACAGGCAGTCTGAACTGCCCAGTGAATCACTGACACCAGCCTACCAGAAATATCATGAAAGATCCCACCACCCTGCTCATAGACTGTTTGTCTCACTCCCATCAGGAAGGTGGTTACACAGCATCCACGCCAGGACCACCAGACTCAAAAACAGTTCCTCTCCCCAAGCAGCAAGGCTGATCAACACCTCCACCCACACAACCACTACTTTATCATTTCCCGTCAGTCACTTTATGTACAGACACTCTGTGCATGGCGTCACTTTGTGGACAGGCAATCAATCCATGTATGGTATATAAGCTATCTTATGAATTAATATTTATTGTGATTTTTAATATTATTGTGTTCCTTATCTTATTTGAGTTTTTTTTGTGCTGCATCAGATCCGGAGTAACAATAATTTTTTCTCCTTTATACTTGTGTACTGGAAATGACATTAAACAAACTTGTACAAACAGGAGAAAATCTGCAGATGCTGGAAATCCAAAGCAGCACACACAAAGTGCTGGAGGAACTCAGCAGGTCAGGCAGCGTCTATGGAAAAGAGTAAACAGTCAGTGTTTCGGGCCGAGACTCTACATCAGTCCTGATGAAGGGTCTCAGCCCGAACCGTCGACTACTTAAACAATCCTGTATCTTGCATCTGCAGAATCTCTCGTGTTGTTCCTAATGGATAGGAAAGGTTTAGAGGGATATATGTCAATCATGGGCAAATGGGAACAGCTTTGAATGGCATCTTGGTCAGCATGGACCAATTGGGCTGAAGGACCTGTTTCCATACTGAACAACACTATTGTTGGCCAGAGCTGACCATGAGAGACCAAACAGACTCCCTTTATTTTTTGTTGAAAATTGGTAAAAATGGTAATTGATTTCTTATTGTCACATTTACTGAGATGCAGTGAAAAGCTTGTCTTGTATACTGTTCATACAGATTAGACGGTGCATTAACCTAGAACAAAGTGAAACAATAAGAATGCAGAATAAAGTGTAACAGCTGCAGAGAAAGTGCAGTGCAGGTAAACAATGTGCATGACCATGTCAGAGTAGATTGTGTAGTCAAGAATCCATCCTATTATATTAGGGAACTCTTCAATAGCTTTATAACCATAAGACTATAAGACCATAAGATATAGGAGCAGAAGTAGGACATTTGGCCCATTGAGTCCATTCAATCATGTGCTGATCCAATTCTTCCAGTCATCCCCGTTCCCCTGCCTTCTCCCCATACCCTTTGACGCCCTGGCTAATCAAGAGCCTATCTCTCTCTGCCTTAAATACACCCAATAACTGCCCTCCACAGCCTCTCATGGCAACAAGTTCCACAGATTTACCACCCCTTGACTAAAGTAATTTCTCCGCATCTCTGTTCTAAATGGGCATCCTTCAATCCTGAAGTCGCGCCCTCTTGTCCTAGACTCCCCTATCATGGGAAATAACTTTGCCATATCTAATCTGTTCAGGCCTTTTAGCATTCGGAATGTTTCTATGAGATCCTCCCTCATTCTCCTGAACTCCAGGGATTATACCCCAAGAGCTGCCAGACGTTCCCCAAACAGTAACCCTTTCATGCCTGGAATCATTCTCATGAATAACAGCAGGGTAAAACCTGACTTTGAGCCTGGTGGTATGTACTTTCAGGACATTCTCCTTACAGTAAACTAGATCCCAACTTAGAAACGTATCACTGCACATTCATCTGAATACCAGGACTCCCTGCCCATCCGTACATTGGGAGCACCTTCACCAAAACTCCTGCAATGATCCAAAATCCTCAGGAGCCTCAAGAGATGGGAAAGACCCCATGCTCTTCGGACATTCTCTCCCACCCCACCCCTCCCATCAGAAGATACAAAAGCATGTGCCATCAGACTCGGGGACAGCTGGTTCACCACATTGGAACGGCATGAGTTAAATCTCAGTTTAGGCTGAGGTGGCTGGCCCAGCACTGAGGGGGTGCCGCCCTGTCAGGACAGGCTCAGCATCCAGTCTGTTCCCTCTGTCTGCTGCTGAAAGAGTGTGATGGGACAGTGTGGAGGGAGCTTTACTCTGTCTGACCCCGGGAGTGTGTGATGGGACAGTGTGGAGGGAGCTTTACTCTGTCTGACCCCGGGAGTGTGTGATGGGACAGTGTGGAGGGAGCTTTACTCTGTCTGACCCCGGGAGTGTGTGATGGGACACTGTAGGGAGAGCTTCACTCTGTGTCTGACCCCGGGAGTGTGTGATGGGACACTGTAGGGAGAGCTTCACTCTGTGTCTGACCCTGGGAGTGTGTGATGGGACACTGTAGGGAGAGTTTCACTCTGTGTCTGACCCTGGGAGTGTGTGATGGGACACTGTAGGGAGAGTTTCACTCTGTGTCTGACCCTGGGAGTGTGTGATGGGACACTGGAGAGGGAGCTTCACTCTGTGTCTGACCCCTTTTTTTTTATTACAAAATCCTTTATTACAAATATCGGTGCTATACAATATATACAAAACAGTGGCAAACACAATTACTGCACTACAAATAGACAATAGACATTACACCAGAATGTTGCCATCCCTATCCACGATGGCATTTACACCCCGCGGAGCCCAACGGTCTCGAAACTCCTCCAAGTCCGACCCTGGGAGTGTGTGATGGGACGGTGTAGAGGGAGTTTCACTCTGTGTCTGACCCTGGGAGTGTGTGATGGGATGGTGTAGAGGGAGCTTCACTCTGTCTGACCCCGGGTGTGAGTGATGGGACACTGTAGGGAGAGCTTCACTCTGTGTCTGACCCTGGGAGTGTGTGATGGGACACTGTAGGGAGAACTTCACTCTGTGTCTGACCCTGGGAGTGTGTGATGGGACGATGTAGAGGGAGCTTCACTGTGTCTGACCCTGGGAGTGTGTGGTGGGAGAGTGTAGAGGGAGCTTCACTCTGTGTCTGACCCTTTTTTTTTATTACAAAATCCTTTATTACAAATTTCGGTGCTAAACAATATATACAAAACAGTGGCAAACGCAATTACTGCACTACAAATAGACAATAGACATTACACCAGAATGTTGCCATCCCTATCCACGATGGCATTTACACCCCGCGGAGCCCAACAGTCCCGAAACTCCTCTAAGTTCGCCATGGACTGCACGTGTTCCTTTTCAATATTCACCCGAGCACAAACATACCCCCTAAACATTGCTAGGCAGTCTGCCCGGGCAGCTCCTCCCGCCACCCGTTTCCAAGACCCTTGGATGGTGGATTTCACCAGCCCCAGGAGCAAGTTGACTAGGACATCCTCATCCCTCCATGCCCCCTTCCTTACTGGATGACCATATATAAATAGGGTGGGGCTAAAGTGCAACCAGAAGGCAAGAAGCAGCCCACGCAAATACGCAAAAAAAGGCTGCAGCCTCACACACTCCATGTACATGTGGTACACGGTCTCCTCCAGCCCACAGAAGTGACATGCTGGTGGGAGATTCGTGTACAAACTGAAGAACTTATTGCAGGGCACCGCTCTATGTAGCACCCTCCAGCCAAGATCCCCCAGGTGCATGGGAAGAACCCCCTCGTAGAAGGACTTCCAGTGGGGACCCTCCTCACCTCCAGGTGGAAAGACCGACTGCCATGGCGTGTCGGGACGGTGGACAAGGGCAAGGAAGTGGAGGGTGTGGAGCAGCAGCCCATACAAATATCTCCTACTTGCATCCCTGAATGGGACTGTGGGTGTCGAGGAGAGATGGCTCAAGTTGTGTGGACACAGCTCCCGGAGAAGATTGTGGGGCCTCAGCCCGACAAGCAGCTCGGCCTGAGTCGGTCCACACACCTGAGCCGCACCGACATGCACTGAGGTAGGGTAAGGGTCGGCCAGGACCCCGTCCTCCGCCAGAGGAGGGGATTCCCAGCCTGAGGCAACCATGTTCCAGACTCTCAGTAGCTGGGCAGAAGCCGGGCAGACTCCGCAAAGCAGCACGGCTGACGCTTGGTGGCGGTAGCTGCATGTCTTCATGAAGACAGCAACCCCTCCGGAGGAAGAAAGTCGCCAACACGTGCCACCTGGGAGGGTGCTCAGCGTACAGGAATCTCTGCAGAGTCCTGAGGCGGAGAGCCGCCAGTCGCGTATGAACACACACCAGCGACTGTCTGCCCTCTCCCACTGGGAGATGCAAGACCGCTGCAGAGACCCAGTGTTTCCTGTTGTCCCAGAAGGTCCACTAACTTCCTCTGCATTCTCGTAACAAACGGGGCAGGAGGGGCCAAGGTAACCATCTGGTACCACAACATGGAGGCCACCAGCTGGTTTATGACCACTACCCTGCCTCGATAGGAAAGCACCCTGAGAAGGCCTGACCAGCGCCCCAGCCGGGCCATGACTTTCATCTCCAGGTCCTGCCAGTTCGCCAGCCAGGTCTCCCCAGAAGGACTCAGGTAGACTCCCAGATAGAGGAGACGTCTAGTGCTCCACTCAAAAGCTCTCATCTCCTCCGGCAGGGAGTCCACCTGCCACTGACCCACTAAGAGTCCAGAACATTTCACCCAGTTGATCCTAGCGGAGGATGCCGCCGAGAAAACTTCTTGGCACTCGCGCATCCTCCGCAGGTCATTGGGATCTGTCAAAATAAGGAGTACATCATCGGCATAGGCTGAGAGGACGACCTCCACGTCTGGTTCACACAGAACCAGACCTGTTGGCCTTCGCCGAAGAAGGCTCAGGAATGGCTGGACACAGATCGCGTACAATTGACTGGACATGGGGCGTACCCCTGATGTACTCCTCTCCTGAAGGGAATGGGCGCTGCCAGTGATCCATTGACCTTAACAAGGCACTCTGCGGCAGAGTATAGGAGCCGAACTTGGGCTACAAAGTGTGGTCCGAGCCCAAAAGCCTGCAGAGTGCCCACCAGGAAACTGTGGTCTACCTGGTCAAACGCCTTCTCCTGGTCAAGAGAAAGAAATGCTGCCTGGGACCCAGTCTCCTGCTGCAGGTGGATCAGGTTCCATACTAGGTGAACATTGTCCTGGATGGAGCGGCCCGGGACCCTGTAAGATTGGTCAGGATGGATCACCTGTCTCAGTTCTGAAACAAGACGGTTGGCCATTGCCCAGGCGAAGATCTTGTAGTCCGTGCACAAGAGGGAGACCGGGCGCCAGTTCTTTAGCAGGCGGAGGTCTCCCTTCTTGGGCAGTAGGACCACAACAGCTCTCCGCCATGAGAGGGGCATTTCCCTGGTGGCTAGGCTCTCCCCTAGAACAAGGCTGTAATCAACCCCCAGGACATCCCAAAAAGCCTGATAGAACTCTACACTCAGACCATCTAAGCCAGGGGACTTACCCTTCCGGAGTTGCCGAAGGGTAGTAGTCAGCTCCTCGCCAGTCAGGGAGCGTCCAGACGCGATGCGTCCTCTGGGCTGACCTTTGGCAAATCTTCCCAGACCTCATTGCACGCCCCCGCATTTGACGGATCTGGTGAGAATAAGGACCGATAGAAAGTGCTGACTTCTTTGATAATTTCGTCAGGGTCTGTGATGGAGGAGCCATCAGCAGCCAGTAGCTCCACCAGCTGCTTTTGAACTTCCCGCCACTTCTCCAACGAGCAGAAGGGTGAGCCGCGGTCCAAATCTTGCAGCATTTGGATCCGCGACCTCACATACGCACCACGGGACTGCTGAAGCTGCAGATTCCTGAGTGAGTCCTTCTTCTCCTGGTATTCCTGCCACACTTGTTGGCCTCCAGCGGTCGGACCAAAACGGGACTCTAGGTCAAGCAACGCTCTCTCAAGCCGCTCAATCTCAGAGCCCCACCTCTTCGTCGACCCCCTAGTATACTCCACCACAGCCGTAGGGAGCTGAACTCTCTCCGTCTCTCTCTCCAAGTGGCCCAGAACGCTCGGAACGAATCCCAGAATCGGCTGTCCTCCAGCAGCCGGTTGTTAAAGTGTCAATACCCAGATCCCACCCGAGGGTGCAGAGGAGTAAATTCCATCCACACAAGGTGATGATCCGAGCACGACACTGGCCGCATGGAGGACGCCGACACGCGGGAAACATAAGCCTGAGAGATATACAGGCGGTCTATCCGGGAACCTACTCCTTCAGACCTTCCGGAGAGTCGGGGCGAAGATTCCGCCAGCTGTCCACCAAGTCAAAGGAGCCGACTAGCCCCTTTAACTTTTTTGCCGATGCTGGGTCGCGTTGGAGGCCCGAGCGGTTCTCCACCTCGAGGGTACAGTTGAAGTCTCCCCCGAGGATGACGCAGTCCCCAGGATTGATGGAACTCAGTGTAACACTTACCCAACAGGCTGGTATATGTCTAGGGGAAAAAGGGGATCCAGCCACTCTCCAACCCACCTCCCGTACACGCAGGTGCTGTGAGAATCGAGTTTACGCCTCGAGCCCGCCAACAGTATCAAATCCACAACAAATACCGTTATGAAATACACTTTAAAGAGTTTACTAAAATTAAAAAGAGTAGTAAGCAATACAATATATATACACAAGGAAAAAAAACAAAAGGCGCCACTTATCAAAGTTCAGTCTGTTTAGTGCACTTGTTGGAGCTCAATCAACGAACTAATCGACCCATCCGGCCGTCGCACCTGGGACCACCCCGGTGGTCTTACGAGCAGTCCAGCACACGTCCACCTTCTTCAGTGTCTTCCTCGGCCTCCTCCAAAAAACCCGCGAAAACCCCTCCCCCAAGTTCCCAGCATCACAAGACACAATGACATTCCCCATTGATTAACAAATGAATACAATTACCATATCAGCCATTCTAAAGTGAAACAACGGCTAGAGAAACACTTATCCGACAAAGAAACATTCCTACTTGTAACAAACCAAAGAGGCCATTTTGAGTAACATACCCAGGACATTGTACATTCTCTCCCCACCAGCAAATGTCATGCCCTCATGGCATTACTAGAGGTCCCCAAAGCTTCTTGCAACACACAAAACCCAACCCAGGTGCAGAAAGCAATGACATAACTACCCAGAGCAGTAGAAATCACACTCGGTTCTCCCGGTACCACATATGTCAACCGCTCCGGGGGGCGCCTAATCCTCTGAGATCTCCATACCCCTTCTGCCCCACTGGGCTCCCTCGTCACCTGCGAACCCACTGTCTCGGACACCCCAGGTCTACCTGACAGACCCGCACCCCCTTCCTCACAGGGGTCCTCCCTCACCCGAGATCTCTCCGGCTCACGCTCAGATTCCACCCTCTCTCCCACCAATGTAGGCTGCCTCTCCATCTGACCCTCAAGACCTTCCCTCCTCTCACCCAATTCAGTATGGGAAGGGCCAGGAGCCTCCTCTCCTGGTACTGGAGCACCAGCGAATGGGAACAGGACCCACTCATCTGAGTCGTCCTCCTCTGAATCGGTAGCCATTCCCGAGTGAGGGACCCGTCCCCGCTCTTCAGCAGCGGGCTCTTCCCGTTCTCCGCTCCCTTGCAGAGTCCTTGTACTGGGCGTAACCTCCCACTCGGGCTCCTTATCCACCTGCACCGCTTGACCCAGTGGCAGCAGGTGATTCCTATGGAGTACCTTGATAGGCCCTTTTCCATCCTCGGGTTTCACCCGGTAAACTGGCAGGTTCGGCATCTGGCTCTCTATTACATAGGGGCTGGCCGCCCATCGATCTGCCAACTTGTGCTTACCAGGGAGTCCCAAATTCCGTAAAAGGACCCGGTCGCCCGGTAATAATTGTACAAACTTCACCTTTCGATCATACCGCATCTTATTCCGCTGATTTTGTTTGGTAGCCGCCGCCTCGGCCAACTCGTACGCCCGCTGTAACTCCCTCTTCATGTCGGACACGTACTTTAGATGGGACTTCCCGGGAAATTCACCCACTCCACCTCCAAAACACACGTCAATGGGCAACCTCGCTTCCCGCCCAAACATCAGATAATAGGGTGAATACCCTGTAGCCTCATTGCGAGTACAATTGTAACAGTGAACCAATTGTCCAATATGACGACTCCACCTGCTTTTCTGCCCAATCTCCAGCGTCCCGAGCATATCCAACAGGGTCCTGTTGAATCTCTCTGGCTGAGGATCTCCCTGTGGGTGGTAAGGGGTAGTCCTGGATTTCTCAACCCCAAGCATAGTCAGTAATTCCTGGATAAGGCGGCTCTCAAAGTCCCGCCCCTGATCACTATGGATTCGCCTGGGAAGGCCGTAATGCACAAAGTACTTCTCCCATAGCACCTTCGCCACTGTCGTCGCCTTCTGATCCTTGGTGGGAAATGCCTGAGCATAGCGAGTGTAATGATCGGTGATGACTAATACATTCGCAGTGTTGCTGGTGTCAGGCTCAATCGACAGGAAATCCATACATACCAGGTCCAGAGGTCCCGCACTCTGCAAGTGCGACAGTGGAGCCGCCAACGCTGGCAGGGTCTTCCTCTGGATGCAACGACGGCATCCCCTACAGTATTCTTCGACGTCCCCCCTCATCCGGGGCCAGTAGAACCGGTCTTTGAGTAATCCATATGTCTTTTCCACCCCCAAATGTCCAGAATCATCATGTAAGGCCTGGAGTACAGTCTGGCGATACTCCTCCGGCAGGACCAGTTGCCAACAGCGGGGTTGGTCCGGAGGCGTTGTTACCCGGTACAAGATTTTGTTCTTTAACTTCAACCGAGACCACTCCTTCAACAACAGAGGCACGTATGGGTGTTTTGCCTTCTCAGCCAACGCCCCATCCCCCTTCTCGACCGCTCTCCACACTGTGCCAATGCCCGGGTCATTTTGCTGAGCAGTTGCCACTTCCCCCGGACTCAGTTCCGGCAACTGTTTAGTCCCCAGAGCGGTCAGGTCACAGTAAACTAGGGGTATGGCGTTGTCAAAAACCCCCAAATGGTCCACGGCTCGTTCCAGCCTCCCTCTTCCCTCGGCCTTCACGGTGATAACAAACTGACACATCGCCTTCACTCCAGGGGCAGGGACACCCCACTCCTCGTCCCTCTCCTCCTCCCCCGGCTCCCGACGAGACAATGCATCCGCATCGATATTCTTGCTTCCGGGGCGGTACCTCAGGCTGAAATCATATACCGACAATGCCGCCAGCCACCGATGTCCTGTGGCATCCAGCTTCGCCGAAGTCAAAATATAAGTGAGAGGATTGTTATCCGTTCTCACCTCAAACTTGGCTCCGTAAAGGTAATCGCCCAGCTTGTCCACCACCGCCCACTTCAGCGCCAGGAACTCCAACTTGTGAGTGGGATAGTTTCTCTCCGATGGCGACAAGCTTCGGCTGACAAAGGCTACCGGCCTCAATGCTTTGCCATGCTCCTGGTACAGAACAGCCCCGAGACCCTCTCGGCTGGCATCCGTGTGCAGCACATATGGCTTCTGGGGATCGGCAAAAGCCAACACCGGGGCCTGGGTCAGTGCCCTTTTCAAAGATCGGAAGGCCTCTTCACATTGATCATCCCATCTCGAGCCAAAAGGTTCCGCCGGGTTCCAGTATCCTCCAGCATCCTGCCTCTGGTTCCCCGTCCTCTTCTTCCCCACCGGGGGATAGCCACACAACAGCTGAGTTAACGGGTGACACACTTTGGTGTATCCTTTCACAAATCGCCGGTAATACCCACAGAACCCCAAAAATGAGCGCAGAGCACCCACTTTCTGGGGTCTCGGCCAGGTGGTCACAGCCTCTATCTTGGTTGGATCAGTAGCCACTCCTTCTCGCGAAATAATATGGCCAATGTAGTTAACCGACGACTTGCAGAACTGGCATTTGTCCAGGGAAAGCTTCAACCCTTCTTCATTAAGCCGGCCCAACACCTTCAACAGTCTCTCCTCATGTTCCTCCAAAGTCGATCCAAACACTATCAAATCGTCCAGGTACACCAGCACCTCCAACAGATTCATATCCCCCACAGTTCTCTCCATGAGCCTCTGGAAGGTGGCTGGGGCTCCGGATATGCCTTGGGGCATTCGTTCGAACTGAAAGAACCCCAGCGGGCAGATAAAAGCGGTCTTCTCTTTATCGGCCGCACTCATCGGGATCTGGTAATACCCACTTCTTAAATCCAGCACACTGAACCACTTTGCACCGCTCAGGCAGGCCAACGCATCCTCGACTCTTGGGACAGTATATTGATCAGGGACAGTTCGCCGATTCAACGTCCTGTAGTCAACACACATGCGCACTCGCCCATTCTTCTTCCATGCCACCACTATTGGGGACGCATAAGGACTTCGAGACTCAGCTATGATTCCGGCCTCCTTCAACTTGCACAAGTGCTGTCGCACGTCCTCAACATCTGCCGGAGCCAGCCGCCGGGATCTCTCTCGGAACGGGGTGTCCTCCGTCACCCGGATGGTGTGGCGAGTGCTTTTGGAGCAGCCAACATCAAACTCGCCCCGAGAAAAAACAGCTTCCATCTTCAGCATCTTCTCCACTAGCCTGCGTTTCCACTCCGGCGACACTGGGGAATCCCTGAAGTTAAAGGCTTCAGCGGTCAGCTCCCTTCGATGCTCCGATCCCTCCCCGTTAGGGGTCCGCACTGGTGCGCTGGACATTACCGTCACCGGGAACAGATGTGCCAGCGGCATTCCCCTCTTAAAGGTGATTTCTCTTGCCGTGGTGTTCCTGACACTTATAGCTATACGCCTCGCATGTACCACCCCTGGTCTCTGCACTTCGGGCCTCACCAGCGCCCCCGCCGGAAATCGTGTCTCCCCTTCAAGATCGTCTGGGGCGTCTACTAACAGGGCTTCTCCCGTCGGCACTCCTGGGAATCTGGGGGTCCCCATCACTAGGGCTACCTCCCCGGGTCGGATCACCTTGGGCCTCGCCTGCGTACACCACACCAACCCTCGTTTACACTCCGGGTCCAGCCCTTGGGAGGCAACCCCTTCTGCGAACACTGCTCGAAACACTGGATGCACCGAGAGGGTCTCCAGAAAGTCTTCCCCCCCTTTCTCCTTACAAGCTCCCAGGAGCCGTCGCACAACTGGGGAGTTAGTCCCCACCAGGAGGGCAGCACCACCGGTTTCCACCGGGTCAGGACACACCAACACCAACGTCTCAATAGCTTCCGACACTCCCACGTCGCCCTCCGAGAACTCCAATCTCACCGATAGGTACCCATCGTACGGGTAGTCACCCTCGCTCACACCCCAAATCTGCAGGGCGTCAAATGGTGTTACGGGCAAATGCTTTAGATGTTGATTGTAGAAAGACCGGTACAATAAGGTCACCTGCGATCCCGTATCAAGAACGGCTTTTGCGTAAATTCCCTCTATCCGTAGACCCACACTGGCACGGGGTCCTACCAGCCCATCCGGAACAGAGGCGTGGGCACCCGGTGGTCTTCCGGCTGATCTCTGGGAACGTGTTCTTCCAGAGGCTCCAGTCCGTTCCCTCACTGAGCCTCTCCTAAGTTTCCCGACACCTCTCCCTTTTTAGTCATAGGGGGGCTTGTCCTCCGCGGGAGTCCTTGTCTCTCACAATCCCACCTAAAGTGACCCTCCTCTCCACAGCTATAGCACACCCTCGGCCTTCCACAGTCCCGCCTGAAATGCCCCTCTTTCCCACAGTTAAAGCACACACTGCCGGCCGCCCCTCCTCTCCCAGGACGGCTCCTGCTCCCAATCCACTGCACTGATCGCCCCTGAGAGTAGGTACCTCCCCTGTCCCTCCCCTCCAAAGGGGGTTCCCTACTCCCCGGGGGATTGTCATTCCTCCACTCAGCCACCACTTCCTGTATCGCTGAGGATTGCTCCCGTAGGCCCGTGCCCCTTTTCCGCCCCAACGCTCTCTCTTCCTCTCGCACCTCTCTAATCAGTTGCCCGAAGGATGGAGGGGGACCTTTCCTATAAGCTTGCCGGATAGTCCACGCCACCTTGTCCTCCTCCAGAGACCCACTGAATAGCTGACTCATCCTCACGCTAGCCACGTCAATCGCCGCAGCCCCGAGAGCATCCCCTCCATCCTAAATATGTACTCGGAGAGCTTTTCCCCTCTCCATTGTTCCAGGCGTTGGAACTTCGCTAAAAGCAGCCAGGGTTCCCCTGACAACCCAAATGCTCCCTCCAAAACTTCTAGGCAGTCCTCCACTGAGGCCCCAGGCTTCTCAGCTTTCAACTCCCGGACGGTTTTGGCTGCTAAACCCCTCAAACTTCCCAGCAATCGCTGCCTCTTCTCCTTCTCTGAGCCTGGCCACTCCTCTAACATCAAAGACGTATGCTCGATCCAGGTCTCATAGTCCACCTCCCCGTCCGGAGTAGGCTTGGCTCCAGAGAACAGCCCCAGCTTCAGCCGTGGCCTCTCGGCCACCCCCACCAGGGAGTTAAGTGCGGCTGCCAGCTCCGAGACTTCCACCCTGCCTGGGGAGTGGGGCTTAGTCACGACTCCCTCCTCCCACCTCCCTTTACTAGTGCCGGGCACCTCTCTGGGGTCCACCTGTAGCTCTAACTCCTCCTCCGATGTCTCCTCAGCCTCATCCTTGTAGATGGAGTGGAGCCCCCACAGCCCCTCCTCCCCCGGTACACTGACCATCGCCGGCAGTCCCACCGTCCTGACTTCAGCACTCGTACGAACCAACACCCAACTAGACTCTACCTCTTTACCACACCGTCTAGCTACCAATTCTACCTGCCCAATACCCTTCACCGAACTTAAACCCCGCACTATCGCGTCTCCCGAAACTGGAAAATCCACTCCGCTCACTACGCATGCGTACTGTACTGGTACACCTTCAAACTGGCACCAACAAACAAACTTGTCTCTGTCCATCTCCGCTCTGCCGCCTTCGCGATTCCACAGCCCCTGACAATCCAATCCGGGACGAGCACCCCACAAATGTAACCCTTACCCAACAGGCTGGTATATGTCTAGGGGAAAAAGGGGATCCAGCCACTCTCCAACCCACCTCCCGTACACGCAGGTGCTGTGAGAATCGAGTTTACGCCTCGAGCCCGCCAACAGTATCAAATCCACAACAAATACCGTTATGAAATACACTTTAAAGAGTTTACTAAAATTAAAAAGAGTAGTAAGCAATACAATATATATACACAAGGAAAAAAAACAAAAGGCGCCACTTATCAAAGTTCAGTCTGTTTAGTGCATTTGTTGGAGCTCAATCAACGAACCAATCGACCCATCCGGCCGTCGCACCTGGGACCACCCCGGTGGTCTTACGAGCAGTCCAGCACACGTCCACCTTCTTCAGTGTCTTCCTCGGCCTCCCCCAAAAAACCCGCGAAAACCCCTCCCCCAAGTTCCCAGCATCACAAGACACAATGACATTCCCCATTGATTAACAAATGAATACAATTACCATATCAGCCATTCTAAAGTGAAACAACGGCTGGAGAAACACTTATCCGACAAAGAAACATTCCTACTTGTAACAAACCAAAGAGGCCATTTTGAGTAACATACCCAGGACATTGTACATCAGCAAGGTGGATAGCTAACAGAATAGGCGTGTCTGCAGCACCCCGCGCCTCAGAGCATACACGTTGATAAAATGCAGCGGTACTCCATCCAGGCGCACAGCCAGGTGGAACAGATGGCTGGGCACAACATCTTGGACTCCTACGATTTCTGGCCAAAAGGTTGGGGCCAACAAGATTGCCACCCCGCTAGAGTTGGAGCTGAGGTGGCTCATGTAGACCCCGCCCTGCCACTCCAGGAGCCAAGTGGACTTGTACCCCGTGGTGGTATGGGTTTCCTGCAGGAAACTCACCGCATATCCTTGAGGACTGAGAGATTGTTATATCTGCGGAGAGAGCCCCTGCTACCGTTTACATTTAGACTAGCTATGGTAAATTTCATGTCGGGAGCACACTAGGCCTCAGTACCAGTACCCTTCCCACTGAGTGCGGTGGCGTCCTCAGCCGCACTATCCGGAAGAAAACCAAGAATATTCTATGCTTTCTGGGCCCGACTGCTACCATCGCTACCCTGTGACCCACCATCTTCCGAAGGAGTGAGGCTGCTTTCCACCCTGATGTCCCTCACCAGGTCATCCAGGAAGGATTTCAGCTGCCGCCTGTCATTCCCTGACACAGCATTCCTCTTCCCCTTCCCCTTCCGTCTGAGGATGACCCTCAGGGACTTCACCAGCCTCGGCATGCTAGGCCAGCGAAGCGAGGCTAGTTTAGGCTGATGCTTTGCACCCACAGAGGAGTGATTGAACTCTCTGATCTCCTCCACAGGTATCAATGGTGATTTCTCAGGAGGGGTGAGGATGTCCATTGTCTTGCTATCAAAAGAGTCTCCCTCCAACCCCTCACTGCAGACAGATCCCCCATCTTCCTCCTCATGTGGTGTATAAGGTGGCTGCACTTGTAACCCACATTGCGCAGCGGGTACCTCCCTCATATCTTCCTGCTCCACCGTCGCACCAGTCTTATCCACAGTTACCACGATGGAGGGAAAATCCCCAGGGACTCCCTGCAGGCCATTAGTTGATGGGGTCGGTATGCAGGTTATATCACTCTGCCCAGGAGACAGGTATGAAGGGGACCCCAGCAGCTCTGGTCCAAGGGATTCACCGGCAGCTTTACTCTGTGCCTGACCTGGGAGTTTCATTGTGTGTCTGACCCCAGGAGTGTGTGAAGGAGCCTTAAATTTAAAGTCGAGTTTATTGTCAGGTGCACAAGGCCATCTGAAGAACTTATTGCACCAGCATCGCAGGCACAGAGCATCAGATAATCAGCAGGTCACAAGGAAAACATAAATTGTGTATAATTTATGTTTCAATTTTACAAGAAAGAAGACCATTAAAACAAAAAAATATATACCTGTACTAAGTCCAATTTAGTGCAAAGTAGTCAGAGTGTCGCTAAACAGTAGTGATTATGGTTGTGCTGGTTGGTTGAAGGAAAGTAGCTGTTCTTGAACTTGGAGGTGTGGGACTTCCGGCTTCCGTATGATGGTGGCTGTTTGAAGAGAGCGTGGCCTGGATGGTGGGGGTCTTTGATGATGGATGTTGCCTTAGTGAGACGTTACCTTGCGTAGATACTACTGATGATGGGGAGGGATTCAGGACTCAAGTTTTTCATTTAGAAATACAGATTCAGAATTACATTTATTTATCACATGTACTTGAAAGCACACAGTGAAATGCTAATTCCACTAACAACCAACACAACCTAGGGATGTACTGGGGGGCAGCCCATAAGTGTCACCACACATTCCGGCACCAACATGACATGGCCACAACAAGCAACATGCAAACAGCAGCAAAAACAAGCCCCAGCCTCTCCACGCCGTTCATGATCTTGTACACCTTTATCTGGTCATCCCTCATACTCTCGTGTTCCAGGGGATAAAGTCTGTAGTCACTTAGCCCACTGAGTCCGCTCCACCATTCAATCATGGCTGATTTATTTTCCCTCGCTACTCCATTCACCTGTCTTCCACCCATAACCTTTGACACCCCCACTAATTAGGAACCTATCAACCTCTGCTTTAAATATGCTGAATGATTTGGCCTCCACAGCTGTCTATGGCACTGAATTTCGAAGATTCACCACCCCCGGTGAAGAAATCCTTCCTTACCTCTGTTCTAAAGGAACGTCCTATTTTGAGACTGCCCTCTGATCCTAGACCCCCACTATAGGAAGTTTCTTTGTCATGTCCAGTCAATATAGGCCTTTCACTCAATATAGGCCTTCCTGTATATGATACATTTTACTGAGACACCCCCTCATTCTTCTCAACCCCAGTGAGTAAGGCCCAGAGCCATCAAACGCTCCTCATACATTAACTTGGTTCCTAGCCTACATAACCTCTCCTTGTAACTCAGGCCCCCAAGTCTAGTCAACATCTTGGCAAACCTTTTCTACACTCTTACCGGTTTATCGACATCTTTCCTATCATGGTGACCAAAGCTGCACACAATACTCGAAGTGCCTCTTTATGAACATCTTGTATACTGTATGTAACGGCAAAGTAATTCACAGCTGCTGTGCTTAGTGCCCTGACTGATGAAGGCCAACGTGTTTAACACTGTCTTCTCTGCCTAATCTGAGATGTCACTTCCAGTGAACCTCTGGGTCCCTCTGTTCCACAACATTCCCCGGGGCCCTACTACTCACTGTAAGTCCTACCCTGGTGTGATCTCCCTAAATGCATTCCTCATATTCATCTGGATTGAAAGCCATTTGCCAATCCTTCACTCACATGTGTACCCCACTGATCAAGTTCCTCATAAAACTTCTACACTATCTTCAACATCACCTATTTTCGTACTGTCTGCACACTTACTGACCATACTTTGTACTTCCACATCCAGAGCCAGAATCAGGTTTATTATCACTCACCCGCGTCATGAAATGTGTTGTTTTAAGGCAGCAATGCAGTGTAATACGTAAAATATAAGTTACAAAAAGAAACGGATGTGTATGAAAAATAAATAAAGCTGTTCAAAAAGAGAGCAAATCGTTTGAGTACATTTCAAACTAGAAATGTTAATGATGGTACAGTCGCAGTTAGTGTAACGCTTTACAGCTCTGATGACCTGAGGTCAATTCCGGTCACCATCTGTTAGGAGCTTGTACGTTCACCCCATGAGTTAGTGGGTTTCGTCCAGGTGCTGCGGTTTCCTCCCACGTCCCTAAAGGCGTGCAGGTTTAGTAGGTTAATGGGTCACCTGGGTGCAATTGGGCAGCACAGGCTTGTTGGGGAGGAAGGGGCTGTTTGTTCTGCCGAGCATCGTGGGCATGCTACGTTGGTGTCGGAACGTGCGGCGACACTTGCGGGCTGCCCCCAGCACATCCTCTGGCTGTGTTGGTCGTCAGCACAAATGACATATTTCACTGTGTGTTTCGAATGTACATGTGATAAATAAATCTCAGTCTGGATCTATACCTCTAAATAAAAAGTAAAATAAATGCATTTGGTGTGAGATTTTACACTTTTGATGAAGAGATTGGCTTTGACCCTTATTCCTTGGAGATGGCAGTAACTCTGGACATAACCCTGTGTTCCTTGCTCTGCTCTTGTCAAGATTAGTCAAGATGGCACTGAGTTGTGACCTCCACTGAGGTTGTGGCTCAGTTTTAGTTGTTTTTTGGTGTTTGTGGACAGTGAATGCAGATAAGGGTCAGGATAGGGTGTTAGGGACAGGGACGTGGGGGATTAGAGGACAGGCTGGGGTCCGCACCATACTTGAAGGACAGTGACCAGGATGTGGGATGTACGTGGGCCAGACCAGGTCACACAGCCAGATGTCAGAGTGACAGAGTAGCGTGGACCCCTCCCCCAAGGTCAGCGAGTTGTTACTTTATTTGTCATTTAGAGATTTAGATCCAGATCTGTTTATTACCTGTACATCAATACATTCAGTGAAATGTGCATCGGAGACGGAGTTCCGTGTGGCCGGGAGGAGCAAGTTCCACTGACCCCTGGCTTTGTTCATCAGTGAAACCGGGGTTCGAGGCTTAGTGTCCAGTGACTGGCCGGTCCTGGGATTGTTGCTGAGGATCGAATCAGAAGTCTGGAATTCGAGGCCTATTGGCCGTAGTCCCAGGTCTGCAAATCTCTGAGAGCCTACTGGGGCAGTTGAAGGCGCAATAACTGTGTGTCTGAATTCAGATCCTGGTCCACTGGGGATAGATGACTGTGTGGGTTCATGGTGGGAGGGAGGAACAGGGCTTGTTTTGCTGTTGCTATTTTGTTGCTTACTGTGTTCTATGTTGTTCTGCCAAGCATTGTGGGCGTGCTGCATTGCTGTTGGAATTTGTGGTGACCCTTGCAGGCTGCCCTCAGCACATCCTCACCTGTGTTGGTTGTTAGCAGATTTCACAGCATGTACATCTGATAAATAAACTTGAATCTTGAGTCTTCCTGTGTGTAGCTTTGTCTGCCATGTTTCCCAGATGACAACAGCATGGGAACTGCCTGACTGCGGGGGGGGGGGGATGGGTCAGCTGTAACAGTGCAGCTTGATTGTTTGATGCCCTGATCTTCCAGTGAGACCCTCCTTACTTGAGTCACATCTGAGTACTCTGCGCTTTCTCCCACACAACCTCTGAACTAAAATTAAACCTGCGTGGGTTTGTACCATTCTCTTCGGCACACTGTTTACACTTCTGTGAAGTGCGTATGTGGTTATTGCTGTCGCAGAGAGAGAGTTTGTGACAAAATTACTCCTGGTGACTCAGTCTGTCGGAGCCAACAACTCTACACCTGTTCTCAGTTTGAATGGGAGGAATACTTCCTGAATCAGTCCCACAAACTTTGCATCAGCCTTTGAGTGCTAGTCTTTTAGGGATCTCCCTTGGTTCGCTTTGGCTGTTGGAAGATTCTGATATTATTTATTTATTTGATGATACAGCATGGAGGAGACCTTCTGGCACTTTGTGCCATGCTGTCCCCAGCACCCCCACAACCCCGATTAACCCTAACCTAATGACAGGACAATTTACAATAACCAATTATCCTACCTGGTACGTCTTTGTACTGTGGGAGGACACCAGAGCACTCTGGGAAAAGCCATTCATTCCATGGGGGAGATCATACAGAAATTCCTGCAGAACTCTGAACTGTTGACCACCCCGAACTGTAAGTGTTGTGCTAACTGCTACACTGCTGTGCGGCCATTACCTGTACAGTGAATGCATTGTTTGTGTTAGTCTAAGGATTCAAGTTTATTTATCTCTTGTACATCAAAACATTAAATGAAATACCTTGTTTGCGTTAACAATCAACACAACCTAGGGACGTGCAGGGAGCAGCTGGCAGACATTGTCACACATTCCGGTGCCAACACAGCATTCCCACAATGCTCAGAACAAAACAACAAGACCACAACAAACAACAGAACAACCACAACAAAACAAGCCCTGTTCCTCCCACGTACACACATGGACAATCCACTAACTCCAGGATGGGGTCCTGGCTCCAGGCTCCGGGCATTCGATTGACTTTCGTGCTCCACCACAGAAAAGGCTGCCCAGTCCAATCCATCCATACCAACCGATTGGCCTTCCTGAGCAAGGTGGCGTCCATCTCAAAAGATCCTCACCACCCAGAATGTGGCCTCTTCTCGTTGCTTCCATTGGGGAGGGAGGTACAGGACCCACACTGTGATTCAGAGTCAGCTTCTTCCCCTCCGTCGTCAGATTTCTGAACGGTTCATGAACATTTAAGCAACCTGCTAGGGGAACTCAGTGGGTGGAACAGTGTCTGTGGGAGGAAAGCAGTTATTGATGTTTCAGGTTGAACCCCCACCCCCCCCAATCAGGACTGAGAGCAGGGAGGCAAGAAAACTGGTATAGGGAGAAGGGGGCAGCAACTCAGTTTAAAGTGGGGTTTCAATCCCAGGCAGGAGATGTGTGCAAGGATGTGCCTTTTGAACACAGATGAAGGGGAATTCATCACATGAAGTGGGCTTGGTGAACCTGTGTAGTACATTGGGGGCTGTCATTGGGTATATTTAAAGCAGAGGTTGACAGGTATTTGATTAGTAAGGGTATCAAAGGTTACAAGGAGAAGGCAGGAGAATGGGGTTGAGAGGGATGATAAATCAGCCATGGTCCTGGTCCAACCATGTTGACTCCACAGACAAGAATGCTCGCCAGTGCCTCTACTGGGGGCTCTAAGCAATTACAGCATGTCCCTGATAACCATTACCAATTTCTGTCGATGCTCAGCAGAAAGTATCCTGTCTGAATGCGTCATGGCTTAGTGTGGTAACTACTCTGCCTGTGACCACAAGAAAGTGCAGAGAGTTGTGGACTCAGTTCAGCACATTACAGTAATCAGATATCCCTCCATGGACTCACTACACTTCAGTAAAGAGCTGGAAATCTAGAACAATGCACACAAAGTGCTGAAAGAACTTAGCAGGTCAGGCAGCATCCACAGAGAGATGAAGACAGTAGATGTTCCAAGTCAAGACCCTTCATCAGGACTGGGTGTTGCTCCAGGTTTCCAGCATCTGTAGTCCTCCTTGTGTTATCAGGAACCACCTGGATCAGAGGGTATGAGCCGTAAGGAGAGACAAACATGGGCTGTTTTCTCCGGAGCAGGAGAGGCTGAAGGACGACCTGATAGAAATTTATAAAATGAAGAGAGGCATAGATAGGGTGAACAGTCAGAATCATTTTTCCATGGTAAAACAGTAAGTACCAGAGGGCATGGATTTAGGGTGAGAGAGGGAATGTTTCATGGAGGTGTGTGGTGCAAGCTTTTTCTTATGCAGAGTTGTGGGGGCCTAGGATGGACGGCCAGGAGTAGAGGCGGAAGCGAATGCGATAGAGGCTTTTGGTTAGACATGTAAGTATACAGGAATTGGAGGGATATGGATCATGTGCAGGCAGAGAGATTTAGTTTAATTTGGCGTTGGTTTGGCACAGACATTATGAGCTGAAGGGCCTGTTCTTGTGCTGTACTGGTCTATTCTTCTGTCTGTGTTGTCCCACAAATACTTATCGACACTCAGAATCAGGTTTAACACTGACATACTTTATGTCGTGAAGCTTGCTGCTTTGTGGCAGCAGTACATTGCAAGAAAAAGAAATAAGTAATGCAAAAAGAGAGCACAAAGGTGATGTAGGTATCATGGGTTCTTGGACCTTTCAGAAATCTGTTAGTGGAGGGGAAGAAGCTGTTCCTAAAACATTGAGTGTGCACCTTCAGGTTCCTGTACCTCCTCCCTGATGGTAGCAATGAGAAGACCCTTTGATGGTGAGGGTCTTTAATGATTGATGCTGCCTTTTTCAGGCACCACCTTTTGAAGGTGTCCTTGATGTCAGGGAGGCTAGTGTCCTTGACAGAACTGGCTGAGTTTGCTGCCCTTTGCATCTTTTTCTGACCCTGTGTGGCAGCCCCTCCGTACCAGACAGTGATGCAGCCAGTCAGAATGCTCTCTGCAGAGTGGAGTAAATGCAATGGAGATGGAGAATTGAACACAGCCATGACAAGAGGCAGGGTGGGGGGAGCTATTGTCAAGAATTCTGTTGGAGTCTGTTGGTTTTAGTGGATATCTGTAGCTAGCTTATCTCCTGAGATGGAGCTGGAGAGATCTTACAATGGATGAGTCAGGGATGGAACATATTCTGATTCCTAAAGTCACTCAATTGGCCATAAAGCCCTTTGTACAACCTGCAGGAGATGACCATAACTAAACTGGAAAGAGTGCAGGGAATTTTGCACTCATGGGGTGTCACAGTAATGTAATGATTAGTGTAACACTATTACAGTGTCAGTGGTCTGGCTGTATGTTCTTCCAGTGACCACGTGTGTTTCATCCGGGTGCTCCAGTTTCCTTCCATGTTCCAAAGGTGTTAGTATTGGTATCATGGGTGTAATTGGGTGACATGGGCTTGTTGGGCAGGAAGGGCCTTTTACTGTGCTGTATCTATAAATAAATTTCAAAAAACAATTAACAGAAGTTATGTGAATGTTGCCAGGACCTGAGAGCCTGAGTTATAGAGAGGGGTTGGTCAGGCTAGGTCTTTATTCCTTGGAACATACCTAGGAGAATGAGGGGTGACCTTATGCAAGAGTTTAAAATTATGAGAGGCATGGATAAGGTGAGTATCAACATCTTTCTCCAGGGTAGGGTTGTTCAGAACTAAGGGGCCATAGGTTTACAGTGAGAAGGGAGAGATTTAAAAGGCTCTGAGGGATAACTCTTTCACGGGGGGTGACTGGTATATGGAATGAGCTGCTAGAGGGAGTGGTTGAGGCGAGTACAACAGTGCAATTTAAGAAGCACAACTGGTGCTAAGTGTTGTTTAGGTGTTTAGAGGGATATGGGCTAAATGCAGGAAATTGAAACTAGCTGGCTGTACACTGTGGTCAGCATGGACTGGTTGGGCCAAAGGGCCTATATCTGTGCTTTATTGATCTGTGACTCCATTAACCTGTAGAACGTTCTCTGTTTTCATGCTTTGAGCTGTTGAGGAATAACGTTTCGTTGTTTTTCCCTGCAGCAGCGGTGGACTTGGACCGCCTACTTCAGAAAAAGGTAAGGCCCACCATCTGTGAGTGCACACACAAAATGCTGGCTTCTTACACCTTTTGCTCCTTTTATGGAGCTCACTTGGGATTGGGAGGTGGGTGGGGGGCTTAATTCCACTCTGTAAATTGCTTACAATATTCCAAATGTTGTCATACCCACACCTTATAAAGCCTCTGCAGTACAGCCTTACTCTTATGTTTGAGTCCTCTTGAAATGAATGCAAACATTGCATTTATTTTTTTCTGATGCTGCCTGATCTGCTGAGTTCCTCCAGCATTGTGTGTGCATTGCTTTGGATTTCCAGCATCTGCAGAATCTCGTGTATTTATAAAGTTATCTTTAACTGGTCAACCACAATTTCAATGTCATATGTCCTGGGGTCTATAAGGCAGTTGACGGTTTATTCCTCTCCGTAGACGCTGCCTGACCTGCTGAGTTCCTCCAGCATTTTGAGTGGTACTCTGGATTTCCAGCACCTGCAGATTCTCTTGTCTCTGCTTTCCTTACTGCCGATTCTGTGCCAGTTTGAGGTCCTGATTAGATACCCTGCTCCCTTTGGCCAAGTTATGCTCTAGTGTTAGAAGCAGACAGTGAATTTCATCATTGACTTGTGGAGAGAGCGTTGTGGCTCCCAGGATATATGACCTTGAAATTGTGGTTAGCAAGTTAAAGGTAAGAAAATGAAAACAAGAGATTTTTCAGATGCTGGAAGTCCAGATAAACGCATACCAAAGGCCAGAGGAACTCATCAGGTCAGGCAGCATATATGGAGAGGAATAAACAGTGTCATAAGGGGACGTGAGACTGGACCCAAATGCAGGACGCAGGCACTGAAGTACTGGGGGCAGGATGGGACAAGCTAAAGGATAGGACAAGGTGTGGAGACCGTGGCGTTCATGGAGACTGTGGAGTTCAGAGATGACCTTGGAGCTCAGAGAGATCTTGGGGTCCAAGGTAGTCCCAAGGCTTGGCTAGAGGCTGGGGTCTTGAGGCTTGGCTGGAGGCTGGGGTCTCGAGGCTTGGCTAGAGGATGTGTTCTTGGGACTAGGAATGCTGGGAGGATAGCCCCCTGGGTGGGCCACAGAACCGGGCAGGGCCCGGACCTCTCAGGCAGGACACAGGGGCCTGAGCAGGTTATGGGGCACAACCCATCAGAGGCAAGGGATAGGAAGAGGCAGAGTCCTCCGCCAGGCAATGGCAATCTGGCCTGGCTTACCTGACGGAGGCATGGGAGGGGAAGGGGCAGAGCCCTCTGCCGGGCAACAGCAATCTGGCCTGGCTTACCCAACGGAGGCAGGGGGTAGGAAGGGAGCTTGGTGCAGGGTGACTTCAAGACTCACTGCGGCAGGAAGATTCGGGCAAGCTACCGAGCAGCCCAGTGCATAACTCACTCACAGAACTCATCGTTAACAGTGGAAAACCAAGACAGACAGGACAACACCCCAACTATACTCAATCCAAGAGCCCCTTATATTCATAGTCAACCGATAAGCATCAGGTGCACCTCCTTGAGCCCAGCCAAGCTAAGATGATCCTCAGGTGTGACTATTTGAGTTCAAGGCGAAACGAGGGGTGGTCGAAGGACCCGGAGTCCAGAGTCTGCGGACCGGATCAAGAACCAGAATGAGGACTTCGGACCAGACCATAACAAACAGTCGATGTTTTAGGTCAACACCCTTCATCAGAACGAGAAGATTAGCTTTATTTGTCACATGTAGATCGAATCATACAATGAAATGCATTGTTTGCGTCAACGCCACACAGTCCAGGGATGTACTGGAGGCAGCCTGCAAGTATTGCCAAAAGAGCATGTCCACAACTTACTAACCTTAACTGTATGTCTTTGGAATGTGAGAAGAAACAAGAACAACCAGACGAGGTCATTAGCAGAGCGTAAAATCTCCTTACAGTTAGGGGTAAGCGGCAAGAATTGAATCCCAATGGCTGATGCAGTAAAGCATTATGCTGTGCTACCATGCCACCCTCTACACCAGGGATTCCCAGCTTGCTTAATGGTATTGGCCCATGGCATATAGAAGGTTGGGAACCCCTACTTTATGCCCTCATCTGCTGCCTCTCAGCAACCTAGAGCTGATTGCACAGATTGCTCGAATACAGTCTCTCACATATTCGGAAGTTTTCCTAATTACTATTGCCTAAAGGTAATGCAGTTAGAGCAGTTCTTCCATTGTTCCACCAGAACTCATTCTATTTCAGCCTAGTCGCCATCACTGGACTTGGTCCCGAATTCTGGAATTACCTTCCTGGGAAGTTCTGAGATGCTCTTTATTTCTAATACAAGAGAGCTTAATTTTAAGGTGATTGGAATAAAGTATGGGGGGCGGAGAATGTCAGAGGTAATTGTTTTTATACAGAGAGTAGTAAGTGTGTGGAACACACTGGGATGGTGGTAGAGGCAACTACATCAGAGACATTTAAGAGACTCTTAGATACGCAGGTGGATGATAGGAAAATGGAGGGTTGTGTAGGAGGGAAGTGTTAGATTGATCTTAGAATAGGTTAAAAGGTTTCTATGTTCTATGTTCTACCCTTCACCCATCGAGTCTATCCTGGCTCTTAGTAAAGCATTGCAATCTGCCCCATTGCCAATTGACACTGGTGCAGTTATGATTCAAAATCAGAAATAGATTTATTATGAATTCTTGAGTAACACATCATAATATGCTGGATGAACTGGTTGAGCCAGGTAGCATTTATAGAGAGAAGGAAACAATCAACATCTTGACCCAAAACATTGACTGCTTATTCCCCCTCCATAGATGCTGCCTGACCTGTTGAGTTCCTCCAGCATTTTGTGTGTGTTGCTGAGATTTATTATCACTGATTTACTTAATCACTGCCCAATATGCTGCTGGTGTTTAGGGAGCAATGAAGCTCCTCCATCTCTGGCGGTGTTCATCATAACAGTAGTTACTTCTTGGTTTTTCTTACTGTCAGACGTGCAGGTCCTGGGTGGAGACTCAGGAATACTGTCACACTCAGATGTATAAGGATTCTTCATTGCTGTTTCCATAACAATGTTGTTTTACCAGTCAGGGTTGTTAGTCTGAGCTGAATCTCCAAACCTGGAGGATTGGTGTACCACTCTTAGTCTACTCTCTACCCTTTGACCTGCTTGGCGTTTTTGACCCGAACAAGTGCCAAGGCATAAAGTCCTGACTCCAGCCAACATAGCTCTCCAGGTCATTGAGGCCAGCAATCCTCTAAACCCTATGACAAGGTTGTTGTCCTCTTGGAAGTATCACTGATTTATGTGACGTGAAATCTGTTGCTTAGTGGCAGCAATACAGTGCAACGATGCAAAATTACTATATATTATAAAATTAAATAAAAAGTGCAAAAATAAGGAATAATGAGGCAGTATTTATGGGTTTATAGACTGTTCAGAAATCTGATAATAGAAGAGAAGAAATGGTTTCTGAATTGTTAAGTGTGGGTTTTCAAACTATTGTAGCTCCTTCCTGATGGTCGTGGCAAGAAGGGAGTACACCATCATTACTGGAGCTAGTAATGCAGAAATTAAATCGCCCCGTGGCAATCAATTCAGTTCATTAAAAATCTGGAATTGTTTAAAAGTAAAAGTTGGTCTTGTTGTTGATGGAAAAGCCTTTTCAGTGGCCAGTAAAAAGTCCAGAACCAGAGGACACAGCTTCCGGATAAAAGTATGGCCCTTCAGAATAGAGATGAGGAGGAATTTCTTTAGCCAGAGGTTGGTGACTCTGTAGAATTCATTGCCACAGATGCTGTGGAGGTCAAGTCACTCGGTATATTTAAAGTGGATGTTGATGGTTCTTGATTAGTAGGGATGTCAAAGGTTATTGGGCTAAGGCAGAAAATGGGTTTGAGAGGGTTAATAACTCAGCCGTGATGGAATAGTGGAACAGACTTGATGAGCTGAATAGCCTAACCACTCCTCTCTCTTATCATCTTATGGTCTTGGGTCACTGATGCCTGTCACCAGAGAGAATCTCCAGACCTTGCTCAGACCCAGGAACCTGACAACCATCTGGAATGGCCAATTTGGTTGGCTGACACCTTCTCAAGGGTTGTCGGGACAGGAAAAGCTGTGGCAAACTCGAACCTCCCCCATCCCAAAAAAGGAACAACAAACTCCCTTTCTGAAAGCCAATGAGTTCCATTCATTGCTGGAATCTGTCCTAGAAAAAAATCCCCCCATTATTCCAGCTCAGCACAGTGGCACTGCAGGTGGAGCCACTGCCTTACAACGCCAGAGACCCAGGCTCGATCCTGAACTATCTACGTGGGAATTACACTCAGTGGCCACTTTATTAGGTACACCTGTACACCTGATTGTTAATGCAACTATCTAATTAGTCAATTATTTGGCAGTATTACATAAAAGCATGCAGACATGGTCAGGAGATTCAGTGGGTTCAGACCAAACATCAGAATGGGGAAGAAATATGATCTAAGTGATTTTCACTGAGGAATAATTGTTAGTGCCAGATGGGATAGTTTGAGCACCTCAAGAACTGCTAATCTGGGATTTTCACATACAACAATCTCCAGAGTTTACAGAGAATGGTGTGAAAAACAAAAAAAAAATCCAGTGTTAATGAGAGAGGTCAGAAGAGAATAGCCAGACTGGTTCAAGCTGACAGGAAAGCAACAGTAACTTAAATAACCACACATTACAACAGTGGTGTGCAGAAGAATGTGCAACACGTCGAACCTTGAAGGGGGGTGGGTTACAACAGTTTAAGGCCACAAGCATACATTCAGTTGCACCTCCTGTATAGAATGAAGTGGTCACTGAGTGTAGAACAATACAGTACAGGCCCTTCAACCCACAATGTTGTGCCAACCCTTTAACCTACTTCCAACAACAATCTAACCCTTCCCTCCCACATAGTCCTCCATTTTTCTTTCACCCATGTGCCTATCTCAGATATCTTTTAAATATCTATAATGTATCTATAAAACCCTGGTTAGACCACACGTGGAGTATTGTGTTCAATTTTTATTGCATCATTATAGGAAGGATGTGGAACTGAGGCAGCTGAGGAGACTTATGGGAATGCTGCTTGGTTTAGAGAGCATGTCTTATGAGTAAAGTTTGAGGGAGTTAGGGCTTTTCTCTTTGGAGCAGAGGAAGATGTGAGCTAATTTGTTACAGGTGTACAACATGATATGAGGCATAAAGAATGAGTGGACAGCCAAAGAGCTTTTCCCACGGTGGAAATGGTTAATATGAGAGGGCACAATTTTAAGGTCACAAACATGAGGAAATCTGCAGATGCTGGAAATCCAAAGTAACACACACAAGCTGCTGGAGGAACTCAGGCAGCATCAATGGAAAAAAATACAGTCGACATTTCAGGCTGAGTCTCTTCATCAGTCCTGATGAATGGCCTTTGCCCGAAATGTCAAGTATTTATTTATTTCCATAGATGCTGCCTGCCTGATAACTTTAAGGTAGTTTGAGGAATGTATGGGGGGCGGGGGGGGATGTCAGAGGTAGGTTTTTTTGTACAGAGTGATGGGTGTATGGAGCGTGCTGCCAGGATCATGGTAGAGACAGATGCTATAGGGACATTTTTAAAAACTCTTACATAGGCACATAGTTGATATAAAAACATAGAAGGCTATGTGAGAGAGGAGTGTTAGATTGATCTTAGAGTAGGTTAAAAGTTCGGCACAACATCATGGGCAAAGGGCCTCTACTGTGCGTACTGTTCAATGTTCTATGTGTTTCACACCTTCCGACGTGCTGGTGAAGCAGGAAATTCAAGTTTGATCCATCACATTCCCAAGAATCAGTTCACTTATTTAATTCTATTCTTTCCAGTCACTTGAAACCCTCACCTTCTCTTGATTCAAGTACGTTGTCACATATACAAGTCCACCTGTGCACGGGTACAATGAAAAACTTACTTGCAGCAGCATTACAGGCACAGAGCATCAGATACACAACATTCACAAGAAAAACATACATCAAACCTAAATTATACACAATTTTTACAAGAAATCAATTTTAGTGACAAGTGACCAAAGTGGACATAGTTTTGCTAAACTGTAGTGATTAGGGTTGTGCTAGTTGGTTCAAGAACCAAATGGTTGAAGGGAAGCAACTGTTCTTGAACCTGGTGGTGAAGGGCTTCATGTTTCTGTACCTCCTTCCTGATGGTAGTTGTGAGAAGATGTTGTGGCCCAGATGGTGGGGATCTTTGATGATGTATGTTGCCTTCTTAAGGCAGCACCTCCTAGAGATACCACCGATGGTGGAGAGGGATGTATTGAGTAGAGTCCACTGTTCTCTGCAGCTTCTGTGTAAATCTATGTGTGCTGTTCCAGGCCTCCATGTTGAATGGGCACAGGCAGCGCAGGAAGGAGCTAGAATCCCAGATCCTGGATGCCTCACCTCTCAACCTTGCCAGTACCTGGAAGGACGGTAAGGAAGGGGGTTTCAGCCGGACCAGGGAGGCGAGTGGGCGGAGAGTCCAGGCGGCAGCCGTGGAGCTGGGACTATCCCGAGAAGAGGTGGATGTGCCCGGCCAGGGTTTTCCAAAATCCAGGGAGGTTCTCCAACCGGAGGGGCCTCCAACTGCAGCCTCGCCCAACAAGGAAGAGTATGCCTACATCGTCACCAACAAGAAGTAAGTTCTGGTTCCACCACAAGTGTTTGGGTTGCGGTTTCCAGGACATCACAGGGAGCTGGTAGGGTGGATCTATAGAACATAGAGCATGCAGCACAGGCCCTTCGGCCCACAATGCTGTGCTGAACTACACTCAGTGGCCACCTTATTAGTCACCTCCTGTACCTAATGAAGTGGCCACTGTGTGTATGTTCATGGTCTTCTGCTGCTGTAGCCCATCCACTTCAAAGTTCAATGTTTAGAGATGTTTTTCTGTACATTGTTGTTGTAATGCGTGGTTATTTGAATTACTGTTGCCCTCCTGCCAGCTTGAGCCTGTCTGGCCATTCTCCTGTGAGTTCTCTCATTAACAAGGCATTGTTGCCCACAGAACTGCTGCTCACTGGATTTTCACACCATTCTCTGTAGCCTGTAAAGACTATGATGCGTGAAAATCCCAGGTCAGCAGTTTCTGAGATACTCAAACCACCCCGTCTGGCACCAACAAACATTCCATGGTCAAAGTCACTCAGATCACATCTATTCCCCATTCTGACATTTGGTCTGAACAACTGAACCTCTTGACCATGTCTGCATGCTTTTGTGCATTGAGTTGCTGCCACATGATTGGCTGATTAGATACTTGCAGAAACAAGCTGGTGTAGAGATGTAATAAAGTGACCATGAGTATAATATACACTGGTAATCAAATGTGCATCGAAACTAATCCCCTCTGTCTACACAATGTCCATATTCTTCCATTAACTACATATTTGTGTGCCTATGGATCCTGATGCACCCACGACCCAAAAATCCTTTGGAAGTCAAGAATGAGGCCTGAAACTGATTGCTAATCCATCTTAGTAAGTGCTTACAGAAACCAGGAGTAAACAAAGGAAAAACCAAGAGGACGAAGGGAAAAAAAAGTCATACTCAGACTAGAGATAATAAAAATTCCCGTGTTCTAAGTAAGGGAATGAAATTGCGCTGGGAGCCAACTACAGTTGATGGGTTGAATAGCCTTATTTTATTTTGAGAGAATTTGTGACCAGTATGTAAATGAGTTAACATTTCACCAAAGTGACCCAGACCCTCTTTACCCAGTAATGGCGGCAGATGCCTGCTGTTAACTTGCTGCTCATGCTGACACATTTTTACCCCCTCTCCTCTCTCCCCTCTCCCATCTCTTCTCCTGTTTTCTGTATCTCTCTCCTCCATCCCCCACCCCCTCACCCGTACCTCTCCCCTGCCATCCCCATTCCCCACTTTCTCCCCGCTCCCTCTCCACTTTCTCCCTTCTCCCTTCAACCACTCTCTCCTCCCCCACCCCATTATCTCCCACACTACTCTTCACCTCTCTACCCCACTCCCCCTCTTCTTCCTCCCCTCTCTCCTCCATCCCTGTCATCCCCACCATCCCCTCTTGCCCTCCCTTATTCCCTTCCCCATCTTTTCCCCTCCCTTCTTCCCCATTCCCTCTCTCCCCACTTCCTCCCCCCCCCCCCACTGCTCACTCCCCTCCCCGATTCCCTCCCTTCTATTCCACCCCCCTTTTCTGTGCACAGGCCCCTGACTCTCTCCGATGGGATCAAGTTACTGGAATCCCTGGCTCTAAGGCTTCACCTTGCCACTGTGAATTTCATCAATATCAGGCAAGTGCCCAGACACTGCTGCAGAGATGACAGGGGGAGAAACTGCCGATCTAGCATATCCTTGGACAGTTAGTGGTTGTTATCACAATACCACACATTTCACTGTCTGTTTCGATGTACATATGACAAATAAAATTGATCTTTTAAACTTTAAAATTCACGACACGTTCCTCCAGGTCCTATCCATTCCCCTCTCTGTCCTCTCCATCAGTTTTACAATCGACTGAAATCTCACTGGCCCCATCTTAGCCTGGGAGCAAGACTCTGACTGCCTATCCTGCCTATGCCTTTCATAATCATCTAATCTTCTTTCAGCTTCCAACGCTCTAGAGAAAATGACACAAGTTTGTCCAACCTCTCATTATATCTCATACCCTCTAATCCAGTCAGTGTCCCAGTGAATCTTTTCCTCACCCTTCACGTCCTCCTGTATGGGGCATGCAGAACCAAGAATGGCCCAACCAAGCTGTTATGCAGCTGCAACCTAACTTCCTGACTCTGATACTCAGTGTCTTGGGCAATGAAGACAAGCGTGCTGCATGCCTTCTTCAGGGGTGGCATGGTAGTGTAGTGATTAGTGTACAGTTCTAGTGATGGGGCTTCAATTCCTACCCCTGTCTGTAAGGAGTTTGTATGTTTTCCCCGGGACCGTGTGGATTTCCGCCGGGTGCTCCGGTTTCTGCCCACGTTCCAAAGAAAGGTGTACGGGTTAGGGTTAATCAGTTGTGGGCATGCTATACTGGTACCAGAAGCATGGTGACACCTGTGGGCTGCCCCCAGCACAATCCATGGACTACGTCGGTCATTGATGCAAAACGATGCATTTCACTGTATTTTTTTAATGTACCTGTGACAAATAGAGATCATCATAATCTTAAAATTTTACCACCTTCCTTATAGGGCAAGGAGATATGGAGACATAGTCTTGGATCCCAAGATCTTAGTGGCATTAACTGTATATATTCCCTTTACATTTGACATCACATTGCCTCGTTCTAGCTTGGACTGAACTCCAGGCCATTGTGCCCAGCACCAGACAACTAGAACAGGCATCCTTTTCCATGGGAGTTACAGGGAACGAGACTGGGGAGGTCACACTGTTGACTTTCAAGAGAGACAATGGTCTTCCTTGTCATAGAGGGTTTTACTTTTTGTTCTCAGTGTCATCGGACCAGCACTGACCTTCAGACTCAGGCACAATGATCACAACCTGACCGTCGAAGAAGTGGCCAGTAAAGCGGGTGAGTGGATCAACCGTTTAACATAGAACGGCACAGGAACAGATACACAAGAGATTCTGCAGACGCTGGAAATCTTGAGCAACGCACACTCAACACTGGAGGATCTCAACAGGTCAGGCAGCATCTGTGGAGGGGAATAAACAATTGACATTTCAGGCTGAGACCTTTCAGCAGGGCTAGAAAGGAAAGGGAGCAGAAGCCAATATAAGGTGGGGAAGGGGAGGGAGGTAGGAGGTAGGAACTTAGAGAAATCGATTAGGTTATGGAAGTTGGAGACCAATTCCCACTATGACATGCAAGTCCATGAGAGAGTCAGTGGATGTTGCTCTCTTGGATTTTCAGAAGCCCTTTGATAAGGTACCTTTGATGAGGCTGCTTAACAAGCTAAGAGCCCATGGTATTACAGCATGGTATAAGAGCATGGATAGAAGATTGGTTGACTGACAGGAGGCAAAAAGTGGTAATAAAGGTGGCATTTTATGTTTGGTTACTGGTGGTGAATGGTGTACAGCAGAGTTTGATGTTGGGGCTCCTTCTTTTCACATTAACTGTAGGTCAGTGATTTTGATGACAGAATTGATGGCTTTGTGGCCAAGTTTCTGGATGATACAAAGATAGGTGAAGGGGCAGGTAGTGTTGAGGAAGCAGGGAGTCTGCAGAATGCCTTAGACAGATTGGGAGAATGGGCAAAGCGGCAGATGGAATACGACGTAGGGAAGTGTGTGATCGTGCAGTTTTGTAGAAGGAATAAAGGTGTAGACTATTTTCTAAACGGAGAAAATTCAGAAATCAGAGGTGCAAAGTACTTGGAAGTCCATTTGCAGGATTTACATTGCATTTTGATTCCTTACCAATGACTCAACTTGCAAGTTAGCCTTTAGGGAATCTTGCATAAGGACTCCCAAGTCCTTTTACACCTCTGATTTTTAAAATTTTCTCTCTGTTTAGAAAATAAGCTACATCTTTATTCCTATTACCAATGTGTATTACTATACACTTTACTCCATCTGCCACTTCTTTGCCCATTCTCTCAATTTGCCTAACTCCTTCTGCAGATTTCCTGCCCCTCCATCTATCTTTGTTTTGTCCACAAACTTGGACACAAAGCCATCAATTTTGTAATCAAAATCAATTGTGAAATGAAACGGTCCCAATGCTGACCCTGTGGAACACCACTAGTCATTGACAGCCAACCAGAAAAGGCTTCTTTTTTTCCCATTCTTTGCCTCCTGTCAATCAGCCAATTTGCTATCCATTCTTTCCAGTAATACCATGGTTTTTTTCATCTTGTTTAGCAGCCTAACATGCAGCACCTGTCAAAGGCCTTCTGAAAATCCAAGTAACCATCATCCATTGACTCTTCTTTGTCTATTCTGTTTGATATTTCCTCAGAGAATTCCAGCAGATTTGTCAGGCAAGATTTCCCCTTAAGGAAACCATGCTGACTATGGCCTTTTTTATTATGTGCCTCCAAGTACCCTGAAACCTCATCCTTAATAATAGACTCCAACATCTTCCCAACTACTTAAGTTAGGCTAACTGGTCCATTGTTCCTGTCTTTTGCCTCCCTCGCTTCCTGAAGAATGAATGACATTTATAATTTTCCAGTCCTCCGGAATAATTCTGGAATCTAGTGATTCTTGAAAGATCACTACTAATGCCTCCATAATCTTTTCAGCTACATCTTCCAGAACCCTGGGGTGTAGTCCATCTGGTCCAGGTGACTTAACTACTTTCAGACCTTTCAGCTTCCTGAGCACCTTTTCCTTAGTGATAGCAACCACACTCACTTTTGCCCCCTGACACTCCCGAATTTCTGGCATACTGCCAGTGTCTTCCATAGTGAAGACTGACGCAAAATATTTATAAAGTTTGTTTACAATTTCTTTGTCCCCTGTTACTACCATTTTCAAGTGATCCATTCTTGCCTTTCTTTTACTCTTCATACATGTGAAAAAACTTTTAGTATCCTCTTTTATGTTATTGGCCAGCTTACCTTCATGGTTCATCTTTTTCTCCTTATGGCTTTTTTAGTTGCCACCTGGTGGTTTTTATGAGCATCCCAATCTCTAACTTCCCACTATTTTTTACCATATTGTATGCCTTCTCTTTTGCTTGTATGCTGTTTTTCACGTCCCTTGCCAGCCACAGTTGCCTCATCCCCCTTTTAGAATACTTCTTTGGCATGTATCTATCTCCACCTTTGGAATTGCTCCCAGAAACTCCAGTCATTGCTGTTCTGCTGTCATCCCCTATAGTGTCCCCTTACAATCAACTTTGGCCAGTTCCTCTCTCATGCCTCTAGTTCCCTTCACTCCACTGTAATACTGATACATCTGATTTTATCATCTCCCTCTTGAACTGCAGGGTGAATTCTGTCATATGATCACTGCCTCCTAAAGCTTTCTTTACCTTAAGCACCCTAATTAAATCTGGTCCATTACACAACACCCAATCCAGAATTGCCTTTTCCTTAGTGGGCTTAACCACAAGCTGCTCGAAAAGTCATCTCGTAGGCTTTCTACAAAGTCCTTTTCTTGAGATTCAGCACCAACTTGATTTTCCCAATCTACCTGCATATTGAAATCCGACATTGCCCTTACTATCTCCCATTCTAATTGTACCCCACGTCCTGGCTATTGTTCGGAGGCCTGTGTATAACTCCCATCAAGATCTTTTTACCCTTGCAGCTTCTTACCTCTCCCCACAAGAAGTCTACATCTCACAATCCCGTATTACCTTTTCCTGAGGAATTGATTTAAATTTTTACCAACAGAATAACCTTGGCTACCTGCATGTTCTTTCAGTACAATGTAAACTTTGGATGTTAATCTCCTGACTGTGATCTTCTTTCAGCCATGACTCAGTAATGCACACAACACCATACCTGCCAATCTGGAACTGTACAACCTTATTCCGTAAGCAGCATGCTTTCAAATATAACACCTTCAGTCCTATATTCATCACCCTTTTCAATTTTGCCTTTATGTTATTAGAAGTTAAATTCTTATCCCTTTCTAAACTTACTGTCTTTTTATTTATTCGGGAAACATTCACAACCTCTCCTACGCTCTATTTCCCTTTTATTTTATCCTCATTTTTCAAAAATTTTGAACAGTTGAACCTACTATTTAGTTTAACGACACACTTCATCGCATCCCACTGACTGCAATTTTGCTTTCTCATCTGTCTATCCTTCCTGACAGCCTCACTAGACACAACATCTACTTGTATTTCAACAGCTAGGGAGATGCAATTTACTTACAACAAAACAATATAACTACATCTCAGGGAGATTAGGGGAGGTGGGGGCATTCGAACTTCCGCAAGAGCTTTAGACAGTTTCGTACTGAAACGAGCCTCTTAGTCCATTGAGGATGACTCTTTCCATCCTATTCATTTGGAGTCTTAATAAAGAATGGTGGGTGATTATGGCACAGTTAGCAATGCCGTCGACTGTCAGCCTTGCATTAAAGAGCGGCTGTGAATGCTTGACAGGGCAGCTTGGAAAAAGGACTCTGTATTCTGTGAATATGAATATGGATGTGACCTTTAGGCTGAATCTGGGTCAACACAAGTGTTGGCGTACTCCAGCTCCACCTGCTTCAGAGAGCGCAGAGGATTAATTAAAAATCACCAGGCTCGGGTAAAGGGGCTGAGACACTCCCACATCAGAGTCCTGCTCTAGCCAGCTCATTCCATATACCCACCACCTTATGTGTGAAGAAGCTGCCTCTGAGGTCCCCTTTAAATCTGTCCCTCCTCACCGTAAGCCTCTGTCACTCTTGTTTTGAACTTCTCCACACTGGGAAAAGGACCATCCACCTTATCTGTGCTCTCATATTTATAAACACTTCTATAGGGTCACCTCTCATTCACTGACATTCCAAGGAATAAAACTTCAGACTGGCCAACCTCCCCCTGTATCTCAGGCTCTCTCATCCTGGCAATGTCCTCATAAATCATTCTTTTAAATTTTTAAAGAATTTTTATTTAGAGATATAGCACGGTAATAGGCTCTTCTGGACCAATCAGCTAATTGTGGCCAATTATAACCATGTGACCCATTAACCTACGAACCCACACATCTTTAGAATGTGGGAGGAAACCGGAGCACCCAGAGGAAACTCCTGCGGTCACGTGGAGAACGTACAAACTCCTTACAGACAGTGTTAGGAATTGGCACTGTAATAGTGTTATGCTAACTGCTATACTACCATGCCACTCAAAATACAACTCTTGGTCTAAGAATCCAATGACACCCCCTCTCCCCATCCTCTTCACACCACAAGCCCCTGTAATCCACATGCTCTGATCGTGCCTATCGGAATTCGTCAGGGGGGGAAGTGCTGTGAACAGCTGGAGGTCCTGAAGGGGATCCTTCACATTCAGGCTTCAGAACAGAGAAGATTCTCAGCCCGAAACATTGACTGTTTATTCACTTCCATAGATGCTGCCTGACCTGCTGAGTTCCTCCGGAATTCTGTATGTGTTGCTCTGGACCTCCAGCACCTGCAGATTCCTTTGTGTTTACACTCTCTGCAACATGTTTCATTCACACACTTACTGAATTGTTAGGCAGAAAAAGTAAAGTGCTGGTAAATGATAAAGTAAAAGATTATAACAAAGTAGATTGTATAGCCAAGGATCCATCTTATCTTCCATTTAAGAGTTTGATAGCAGTGGGGTCCTAGCTGTCTTTGAGCCTGGTAATATCTGCTTTCAGACTTTTGTACCTTCTGACCAATGGGAGGGGGAGAAGAGAGAATATCTGGAGTCTTCGATCATGGTGATGCTTTACTGAGGCAGCGAGAAGCGTAGACAGAGTCTACAGAGGGTATAGTCTTGAGAGGTGGAGCAGGATCAGGGATGGGGGGGGGGAGGGTGAAATGGCCAATTCCTGCTTCTCTTCATTATGTTCTTCTATGAAAGGGGACAGTAGCAGGGTTTAGCCGGTGATCCTGGTGTGAAGGTTTGTGGCACCATGTGGTTGCCCACAGTGCCACATGTGCACGCAATTACCAGTTCCCGTGTGTGTGTATCCCCTGTGGTTCATACCTCTTCTCCTCTCTTCTCCTGCAGTTGCAGACAAAACCATCTTGGAAGCGGAGACTGGTCTGAAGATCATCCAGACGGGTGTTGGTGAGGTAGGTGGGTCCATCCTTAAGGGCTCAGCGATGGAAGGTTGGGCAGAGCTGGCACCTTCAGGGATCACAGGTCATCTGGATGACTTGGCTGCAATAGCTGGAATTAATGTTGGTTTATTACTGTATCAGATACAGAGGTGCTTCTAGATTCTGATGTTCTTGTGGAACTCAGGAAAGAGGCACAATTCACAATTGTTTTATTAAATGCTAATAGAACAAAAAAAATTGAAAACAGACTATGCCAGGAGCAGAGGCTAGTAGCAGAAGGCAGAGAAGAAGCTAAGAAGACAGCTGAGCCAGATGGTCAGCTCTTTTAATACCCCATCGATGAACAGCCCATTCAAATTCGTCGATGTCAGTCAACCAATCAGCTGATCCCTATTCAAATAATACAATGCAAAGAGAAGCTTCTAGAATCATACAAAAGGAACCACTAGGGGCCGCACTGAACAATTGCATATACATACTGTGGCCACTAGGAAATATACTAAAAAGTTATATTGATACAAGTAGTCATGCAAAATATTAGCATGTAATTAATTGTAAAGCTGCAAAGAAAATAATTAAGGTGTCTAAACCAACAATACATTGAAAAGTTCAACTTACATACTGTTCATTCGGATTAGATCAAATCGTTATTAATTTATTTAGCAATAAAATGTGGAGTAGGCCCTTCTGGCCCTTCGAGCTGTGCCTCCCCACAACCCCCTAACAACCCCAATTTAACTCCAACCTAAACACAGGACAATTATCCTACCTGGTACATCTTTGGAGTGTGAGAGGAAACCAGAGTGCCAGGGAAAATCCATGCATTCCACGGGAAGGACGTACGGACTCCTTACAGATGATGCTGGAATTAAACTGTGACCTCCAATTGTAATAAGGTCGTGCTAACTGCTATACTATCACAAACACTGATTACACTGTGCCTCAAGGTAGAACAAGTTCAAACGAGTGTAGTGGTTAGCGTAATGCTTCACCCGTCAGCAACCCTGGTTCAATTCACTGCTGTCTGCAAGGAGTTTGTATGTTTTCCCCGTGCCCATGTAGGTTTCTTCCAGGTGCTCTGATTCCCTCTCACATTCTAAAAGACGTACTGATTAGTAAATTGTGGGCATGCTACGTTACCACCAGAAGCATGGCAGCACCTGCAGGCTGCCCCAGCGTGTCCTCCGACTGCGTTGGTCACTGACGTAAATGACACATTTCACCATGTGTTTCCATGCACCAGTGACAAATAAAGCTAATCTTTAAGTGTTACAGAGAAAGTGCAGTTCAGGTGTCAGTAAGGTGCAAGGTCATATCGAGGTTGATTATGGAACCAAGGGCCCATCTTATTGTATCATTCAATAAGGAGAACTATAGCTCTCCTTGAGCCTGCTGGTACGTGCTTTCAGGCTTTTGTATCTTCTGTCGGATGAGAGAGAGGAGAAGAGGGAATTTTTAGGATAGGTGAGGTCTGATTCTGCTGGCTGCATACCTGAAGCAGCGAAAAGTGCAGAGTCCATGGAGGAGAGGTTAGTTCCTGTGATGGGCGGAGCTGTGTCCACAACTCTCTGCAGTTTCTTGCAGAGTGGTTGCCCATACCAAGCTGTGATGCATCTGCATAGGATGCTGTTTATGGTGCATTGGTTAGAATTGGTGAAGGTTGAAGAAGCCATGCTGTATTTCTTCAGCCCCCTGTGGACGTAGAGGTGCTGGTGAGCTTTCATGGCCCTGGTGTCCAACCAGTGCATCCATATAACCATTCAACAATTACAGCACGGAAACAGGCCATCTCGGCCCTTCTAGTCCGTGCCGACGCTTACACTCACCTAGTCCCACTGGCCCGCACTCAGCCCAAAACCCTCCATTCCTATCCTGTCCATATATCCAACTGAAACCTCTGCAACACTCAGCTGCCTATCATTCTTTTGTGTTCTGGGAGTTGTTAGCAAGGTCGGTCCTAACTGAAGATCTATCCTAGTCCCAACATATTGATGCAATCATGAAGAAGGCACACCAGCGGCTATACTTCATTAGGAGTTTGAGGAGATTTGGTATGTCACCAAAGCCTCCAGCAAAGTTCTACGGATGTGCCTTGAACAGTATTCTGACTGGTTGCAGTCACCATCTGGTATGGAGCGACCTCTGCACAGGAACGCAAAAAACTGCAGAGGGTTGCAGCCCCACCATGAGCACAGGCTTCCTCAGCATCACAGACATCTTCAAAAGGCAATGCCTCAAAAAGGCGGCATCCATCCTGAAAAATCCTCATCACCCAGGAATTGCCCTCTTCTCATTGCTACCATCAAAGAGGAGGTACAAGAGTCTGAAGAAGCGCACTCGGTATTTTAGGAGCAGCGGCTTCTTCTCCGCCGTCAGATTTCTGAGCAGACAGTGACCCAAACCCATGAACACTACCTCTCTATTTGTGGTCTCTTTTTGCACTACTGTGCTGCCACAAAACAACAAATTTCACGACATACGTCAGTGATAATAAACCTGATTCTGATCCTAATTGCCTTGAGATGGTGATGGTGGGCAGTTCCTGAACTGCTGCAGTGCTCTTAGTGAAGGAGCTCCCATAGTGCCATGGGGGGCGGAGATCCAGGATTTAGATCCAGTCATGATGAGCGAACAGTAAAATGTTTCCAAGTTCTCAGTTTATTTATTTATTTTTAAAATTATTTACACAATTTCTCTTCTCTTGCACATCGGTAGTTTCTCATTCTTTGTTTATGTGTAGGTGTTCATAAATTCTATTGTTAGTAAGTTTGCAGATGACACAAAGGTTAGTGGATAGAGTGAAGGGTTGTTGGTAGGTTGCAATGGGACATTGATTGGATGCACAGCTTCCAAGTTGCAGATGACGTTTAACTCAGAAGAGGGTGAAGTGATTCATCTTGGAAGGTTGAATTTGAAGGCAGAGTACAAGTTAATGTCAGGTTACTTAGTGCGGAGGAACAAAGGGATCTTGGGGTCCATGCCCATGGATGATAAGATTGTTCTGAACGTGCATGAGGTGTGTTAACATTCACTAGATGTGTGATTGAGTTCAAGAGCCATGAGGTAATGGTTTGACCACACTTAGAATATTGTGGTTGCCGCGCTATAAGAAGGATGTGGAAGCTTTAGAGAGGGTTCAGAGGAGATGTACCAGGATGCGGTCTGGACTAGAAGACATGTCTTATGAGTACATGTTGAGAGAGCTAGGGCTTTTCTGTTTGGAGTGCAGGATGATGAGAGGTGACCTGACAAGATGACAGAGTAAACAGCTAATACAAAGGGGGATAATCTTAAGGTATTGGAGGAATGTATAAGGGCATATCAGAGTTAAGTTGCTTACACAGAGAGTGGTGAGTGTGTGGAATGCCCTGCCAGAGGTGGTAGTAGAGGCAGGTACACAAGGGGCATTTAAGAGTCTCTTAGAAAGGCACATGGATGATAGAAAAATTGAGGGTTATATACAAGGGAAAGGTTAGCATGATCTTAGAGGAGGAAACAACATATGCCAGTGATATTAAACCTGATTCTGATTCTGAGGTTAAAAGATCAGCACAACATCGTGGTGCTGTTTTGTTATGTATTATATTTCCTTGTTTTCCTGTAAAAGCCTCCAAGTTAAATTTTATTGTCATCTGACTACATATATACAAATGAAACAACCCATTCCTCCAGATCACGATGCACCCACAATAGATATATCACACACGGCACATTAAAAAAAATTAGCACAAGTAAGTTAATAAAATATAATTCAAAGTGCATAGCAGAAGTGAACAGTAAACAGAAAACAATACAATAAAACAGCTTGCTGTCCTAGTGATGAGACCTTAAGGTCGTTTATTTTGACTTATGTATATGTACTTTGATAATAAATTCTTACTTTGAACTTTGAAATGTGGAATGCCGTGACTGCAGACGGTGGTGTTCTCCTGCACCTCATCCTTCTTGGCGGAAGGTGTGTGAGAGTAGCCTGCGGTGCACTTGTAGGTGGTGCACACTGCAGCCACTGTGTACCATTGCTGGAGGGAGTTAGTATGTAGGTGAGGTGCCAGTCAAGCCAGCTCTTGATCGTCGAAGCACCCCACTGTGCAACAGGGTGTTGGACTCTCAAGGTCCCAGAACACATCCTCAACTGCCAACAAAGGTCACTGACACCTCTTCTTTCTGAAGCACACTAATTCTTATCACCTTCCACAGATGCGCAGTAGAGAGCATCCTAACATGCTGCGTTCCTGCGTGGTATGGAAACTGCACTGTGACAAACAGGAAGCCTCTACAACGGATGAGGCCCCCAATACATCACTGGCACCACTGCCAGGAGATATATACAGAAAAGTGCCAGAATATCGGGAAGGCTCACACCCACACGGCTCGTGGACTGTGTGTCCCTCTCCTATCAGGGAAAAGGCTATGCAGCATCCACATCAGGATCATCAGACTCAAACACAGCTACTTACCTCAAGTTGATCAACATCTCCACCCATTAACCCATCCCACTGTTACTACATGCACATCACCTAGTTTCTCTTTATGTACAAGCAATCAGTCAACACTCAGGCTATGTCCACATTACACCGGATAAGTCTGTAACCAAAACTTTTTCTCTTTGTTTTTACCCTTCGTCCACACTAAAACGGCGTTTTCGTCCCCCGAAACCGGAGCTTTTCAGAAACACTTTCCAGGGTGGGTATTTTTGAAAACGCTGCTCGGGCAGATCAGCGTGGACGGGGTAACCAGAGAAATCTGAAAACGCTGTCAGATGGCAGCGCGCTATTTCATTGTTTTCTTGAACGCAACCTAACAATTTCAGAACAGACGGCAACGAAACTGACACCAGAAGAGTTAGAAATGTACTCACCAAATACTTTGACCCATAACTTACTGAATAAATAAGTACACTGTACTCACTTTGCCCTGTTTTCTGTCCTTGCTCGTATGAAGGTGGTTTACCTATTTATGCAAGTACTTCTCTGACAATAGATGTGTAACAGCCTAATGTAACATTATATGGAAATACAAGATAACACTGATGCAGACATATTTTATACATTTAACAAGGTGCTTTATTAATGCAACAGAGTTAGTCAGTTTTTCAATGTTTGTCGTCAGCCAGGTCAATCTGTCCGTGAACTCCCTGTCGGTTGCCTCTGTACGCTCCAGTATTTGTTTTTTTTTTAACTTTTAATTTCTCCTGCGCGAAAGCCAACAGCTGTCTGTCATTTTAAGTTTTCCTAGTCTGTAACTATACAAACACTCAACGCGAGATTCAATACCAAACACTTCGCTTGTTTTCAGTAGATGTGTACTGCACATGCGCAGGAGGAGGAGATACGCCAAAATCTCCATTTCAGTGTGGATAGAAATATTTTTTAAAACGCATAGTGTGGGCGCCTATAGTTTTTACGCAAAACCAGCATCTTCAAAATTATCTGGTCTAGTATGGACGTAGCCTCACTAGCAACTTTATTAAGTGCACCTAACAACCATCTTGTTAATGCACATATTTAATCATCTAATCAGGTGGCAGCAACTCAGTGCATAAAAGCATGCATAAGTAGTCATGTGATTCATCTGTTGTTCAGACCGAACATCAGAATGGGGAAGAAAGGGGATCTACATGACTTTAATTGTGGAGTGATTGTTGGTGCCAGACAGGGCATTTACATCCACAGTGATGAGTGGTGTTTTGAGTGGTTGGTGATGAAATATATCAACTCCTGCCTGAAAAGTGACTTGGAATTGCTACAATTTGCCTACTGGCACAACAGGTCCACAGCAGATGCCATTTCTCTGGCACTTCACTCAACCCTTAAACATCTGGACAGCAAGGATGCATACATCAGGATTCTCTTTATCAGCCACAGCTCAGCATTCAATACCATCATCCCTTCAGAATTAATCAATAAGCTTCAAGACTTTGGCCTCACCACCTCTTTGTGCAATTAGATCCTGGATTTCCTCACTTGCAGACTCCAGTCAGTTCGGATTGGCAACAACATTGCCTCCACAATCTCTATCAGCACAGATACACCACAAGGCTGTGTATTTAGCTCCCTACTCTACTTGCTTTACACTTAAAGCTAAGCACAGCTCCAATGCCACATTCAAGTTTGCTGATGACACCACTGTCATAGGCCAAATCAAAGCTGGTGATGGATCAGCGTATAGGAAAGAGATTGAAAATCTGGCTCAGTAGTGTCACAACAACAACCTCTTACTCAATGTCAGCAAGTCCAAGGAGCTGATTATAGACTGCAAGAGAAGGAAACCAGAGGTCCATGAGCCAGTCCTCATTGGAGAATCAGAGATGGAGAGGGTCAACTACTTTAAATTCCCAGGTATTATTATTTCGGAGGACCTGTCCTGGACCCAGCACGTAAGTACAGTTATGAAGAAAGCAGAGCAGAACCTGTGCTTCCTTAAGAGATTGCAGAAATTTGGCACGTCATCTAAAACTTTGAAAAACTTCTATAGGTGTGAAATGGAGAGTATATTGACTGGCTGAATCACAGCCTGGTATGGAAACACCAATACTCTTGAATGGAAAATCCTACAAAAATCCAACACGGGTAAAACCCTCCCCACCATTGAGCATATCTACACAAAATGCTGTTACACGAAATCAGCGTCCATTATCAGGGACCCCCACACCCAGGCCATGCTCTCTTCTCACTGATAACATCAGGAAGAAGGCACAAGAGTCCCAGAACTCTCACCACCAGGTTCGGGAACATTACTACCCCTCAACCATCAGGCTCTTGAACTAGTATGGATAACTTCACTCAACCCAACTCTGAACTGATTCCACAAGCTATGGGCTCATCTTCAAGGACTCCACAACTCAAATTCTCAGTATTATTTATTTACTTGCCCTATCATTGAACTGATCCCACAACCAATGGAATGACTTTCAGGGACTCCAGTTCATGTTGTTGATATTCATTGCTTCTCTCTCTCTTTCCCTCTCCCCTCCCTCCCCCCCCTCCTCCTCTCCCCCTCTCCCCTTCCCTTCCTTCCTTCCCTGTCTTCTGTACTCTGGCTGAACACTCTCTTTGGGCAGTCTGTCATTGATTCTGTTATAGTTATTGTTCTATAGATTTATTGAGTATGCCCATAAGAATATGTCTCAGAGTTGTATATGGTGACATATATGTACTTTGATAATAACATTTACTTAGACCTTTCAGTATCTCAGAAACTGCAATCTCCTTGGATTTTCATGCACAATAGTCTCTAGAGTGCGAAAAAAAAATAGTGAGCTGTTGTCGAAAATACCTCATTAATGAGATGGGTCAGAGGAGAATAGCCAGATTGCTTCAAGCTGGCAGGAAGGCAACAGTCACTCAGATAACCACGTGTTACAACAGTGGTGTGCAGTAGCGTGTCTCTAAACACAAACGCAGTGAACTTTGAAGTGGTTGGGCTGCAGCAGCAGAAGACCACGAGCCCGCACTCAGTGGCTACTCTAATAGGTTCCTAATAAAGTGGCTACTGAGTGTATCTGCCCAAAGGTTCCACTCCTGTCCCATCCCTGCAAGGAGGGCTTAAACGCCGGGGCCTCTGCACACAAGGGGAGTGTCAGTTGGTTTTTTTTTAATGTAGGCATGACAGAGAGAAAATCCTTGCATTGATCAACAGGAACGTCCACTATCCGTCAGCAACATGTGGTGAGGCTGTCATGGCAACTCTCCTTTTCTGATGTTTGGCGAGGCAAGAGAAAACAAATGGTGGTTAGGAGCTTCTAAGGCACAGACTGGGAATGTTACAGGCCCCTCTCACTCTCACAGTCTAATTCTCTCCTGTCGCTGCTTCCTCTGCCTCTCGTACTCTGCTGCACCCTCTCACTCCTTCTCTGTTTCCACTGATTCATTCATTCTCTCTCTCTCCTCTCTTTCTATCACTGTCTCTGTCTGTGTGTATGGCCCTCTCTTTTTGTCTCTCTCCCTTCATCCCTTCGTCTCTCTCTCTCTCCCCCTTCTCTATCTCTCTCTATCTCTTTTTACTCTCTGTCTCTCTCTCCTGTCCCTGTCTCTGTTTCTCTCTCTGTCTCACTCTCACTCTTTCTGTCTCTCACTTTATCTCTCTTTCCCCATTACCCCCTCTCTCTCTTCCCCCTCTCTCCCTCCTCTCTCTTCCCCTCCTCCCCTTCTCTCTCTCTCTCTCTCTCTCTCTCTCTCTCTCTCTCTCTCTGTCTGTGTCTGTCTGTCTCTGATTTGTTTTTATCTCTTCCCCCTTGCAGCCTGCACCTTTGCTACCTATCTCTGCTGCTCTGTCTGATAAATGAGATCTATTTCTTATTTAGCACATTCTTCTCTTGCATTCTCTCTCCTTTCTCCTCTCTCCCACCATCTCCCCGTTACGCTCCCTGTATCTGCATCTCTCCCTCTCGCTTTCCCCTCCCTCTCCCTCCTCTTCATCCTTCTCTTTATTCTCTCACTTTTCCTTTACCCCTCTCTTCCATCTCTCCACTCCCTACTTTGCCTCCTGCTCCCTTCCTCTCCCTCCCAACTGCCCCACCTTCTCCCTTTTCTCTCCTTCTCACCTCTCCCTATCCTTCTCTCCCTCTTCCTTCCCCACTTTCCTGCTCTCCATTCTTCCCCTCCATCCTTCCTCTCCTTCCTTCCCCTTCCTCCTCCTTTTCCTCCTTCCTCTCTCTCCTCCCCTCCTCCTCTTCCTCCCACCTGCTCCCCGCTCTCTTTTTTCTTTCTGATTTCCCCCTCCCCTCCACCCACCCACTGTTATATTTGAACTCTATTTTCGAGAGACATTCCTGCTCAAAGACAGCCAGGGAGGTAAGCCAAGCGTTACCAAATATATTTCCTTCAGATCGCCTGCCAACACTTCTTGGTGTTTGTCACTTCGGTGTGTAATTATCTTTCATTGTCTACAAGTGTGAAAGCCTAGAGGTGGGGGTGGGCTGCTGGATGTGCGTCTGGAGAGTGGGGGGGGGGGGGGAATGGAGACTCGAGTGTGCAGTCCCTCGATTGAAAACCCGCTGTCCAGAGAAAACAGGGAGAAACCTGAGGTAAGAAGTGAAATTGGATTTATTCCGGGCTTCCGAAGATCTTTGGAAATACAGTCCGAGTAGCGCGGAATTGGGTTAAACAAGGAGCTGGCATACAGATTTGTGGCAATTGCTGGATGTTGTCAAAGGGGTCATAAAATCTACAATAGTTTCTGTGAACAACATTGTGACTGAGGAGGATTTAATGCTTTTGTTTAATGGTATTGATATACGTTTGTTACAGGCATAAATTATGTTTATTACTGGACTTCAGAGAATATATTTAATATATATGCATGTGTGTATTACAGTGCAGATATAGATAGTTCATACACAAGCAATAACTGTTATATGTTTGCATGTATAATGATTTTTTAAAAATTGCAATTGTTATCTGTAAAATTGAAGAATGCTTCAATTGGGGGTCTGCAATCTCTAGGGCAGAATGCAAAGTGCCATTAGCAAGGCAATAGTTTTTGAATTCCTAAAAATCCCTGAATTTTCCTAACTCTTCCTTTCAATGTATAACTTGCCTACTCTCCCAGTCTCTTTCTGTTCCTTTGCAAATCTCTCACTCTGGGACAATATTTCCAATCCCTTCAATGTATAACTTGCCGACTCTCCCAGTCCTTTCGCAAATCTCTCACTCTGGGATAATATTTCCAATCGCTTCTCAGTGCAGAATCTGTTTTTCCCAGTCTCTCTCTAATATACAGTTCCAATATTCACAGTTCCAGAGTTAATTCCAAAACCTTTACATTTTTTTCAATGATCATTCCCAATGTTTTTCAGTCCTTTCTCAATGTCTTAATTATATCCTTTCTTTATCCCTACCTTACACCTGGGACAGTATTTCCAATCCTATTTCATTGGAGAATCTGTTTTTAATCATCTCTACCTATTGTGCAGTTCCAATATTCCCAATTCCAGAGTCACTTCCAATATTTATTTTTCGATTATTGACCCCATTGTTTCTCAGTCCCTTCTTAGTGTGGAGTTTTGAAATATTTATCTCTACCTAACAACTAGGACAATATTTCCAATCCTATTTCAATACAGAATCTGTTTTTAATCATCTCCCTCTCTCTCTTTCTCACTCTCTCACCCCCTCTCTCCTCCCCTCCCCTCCGCTTTTCCTCTCTCTCTCCCCCTCTTTCTCTCACTCTCTCTCCCCTCTCTCCCTTTCTCTCTCCCCCTCGCCCTTTCTCTTTCTCCCCTATTTCTCTCTCCCCCTCTCTCCTTTCTCTACCAACTCTCCCCCTCCCCTCTCCCCTCCTCTCTTCCCTCTCTCTCTCCCCTCTCTCCCCTCTCTCTCCCCTCTCTCTCCCCTCTCTCCTCTCTCTCCCCTCTCTCTCCCCTCTCTCTCCCCTCTCTCTCCCCTCTCTCTCCCCTCTCTCTCCCCTCTCTCTCCCCTCTCTCTCCCCTCTCTCTCCCCTCTCTCTCCCCTCTCTCTCCCCTCTCTCTCCCCTCTCTCTCCCCTCTCTCTCCCCTCTCTCTCCCCTCTCTCTCCCCTCTCTCTCCCCTCTCTCTCCCCTCTCTCTCCCCTCTCTCTCCCCTCTCCCCTCTCTCTCTCCCTCTCACTCCATTCTCTCTCTCCCTTTCACTCCCTCTTTCTCCCCTTCTCTCCCCCTTCTCTCCCCTCTCTCTCCCCCTCTCTCTGTCTATTGTTCTTTATCCAGTTCTAATATTTCCAATTCCAGAGCCATTTCCAGTATCTTGTTAATGTTTTTCAATTACCATTCCCAATGTCTCTCAGCCCCTCTCAGTTCTGGAGTATTTATCCATACCTAGCAGATTTTAAATATTCCCTTTCCATGGTTACTGGTTTCTGAATGGTCTGTGAAGACTGGCTAGTGCTGCACAAAACAACAAATTTCATGGCAAATGTCAGTGATATTAAATCTGATTATTTTTATGCTTTTTATTCTTGTATTTCTGTTATTTTATGTCTTTGGGCTGTACTGCTGCTGCAAACAACAGATTTCACACTATTTTATCATTTTCTGTCAGTCACTTTACGTACAGAGTATCCTGTCTAGTGTCACTGTATAGAAATACAATCAATCTATGTATATAAGCTATCTTATGTACTTATATTTAACGTGTTTCTTTTATTATTGTTTTCTTTTGTAGATTTGGTGCTGCATTGCATCTGAACTAACAATTATTTTGTTCTCCTTGTGTACTGAAAAGGACATTAAACGATCTTGAATTCTTGTATCAATCATAATGATAATGAAGCTGACCCAGACATTGAATCTGCCCGCCCAGCTGCTTTTCGAAGGCTTGCTTAGGGACCTTATTTCCATTCGTACCACCATCTCCCCTGGAAAACTTTTCATTGTAGCCGCTGTTCTCAGGCCTTTGTCTGATGTTGACTTACTAAAGGCATCATTTTCGTCAGTGTGGTGAGATTGCCGTATGCTCCATAACTGCAGAACATCAGGCAAAACACACTCAGTGGCCACTTTATTAGGTACAGGAGTGCAACCCGGTGTAGCCCATCCACTTCAAGGTTCAACATGTGTGTTCAGAGATGTTCTCCTGCAAACCACTGTTGTAATGTGTGGTTATTTGAGTTCTTTATATCATTTCCTGCCAGCTTGGTTTAATCTGGTAACTCAGTAACTCACTGGATTTTTTTCCCTGTTTTCACTTGATTCTCTGTATACGCTAGATAATCTGTCCATCCTTGTGCATTTAGAAGGATTGAAAATCCCAAGAGGTCATCAGTTTCTGAGATACTCAAACCACCCCATCTGGCACCAACAATCATTCCATGGTCAAACTCACAGGTCACATCTCTTCCCCGTTCTGGAGTTTGGTCTGAACCACAACTGAACTTCTTGACCTTGTCAGCATGATTTTTATGCATTAAGTTGCAGCCATGTGATTGACTGAGTGAATATTTGCATTAATGAGCAGGTGTACAGGTGTACCTAATAAAGTGGCCACTGAGTCTATGTACAGGTTGTAACATGGCTTGGAACATTACATCACAGTAGAAGCTTCTCAGCTCTCACGTTGTGCCAACCTTCTCTGAGATCCGTCTAACCCTTCCCTTCCATTTTCTGTCATAAATTTACCTACCTAAGAGTCTCTTAAATGTTCCTAATGGATCTGCCTCTACCATCTCCCATGCACCCACCACTCCATGTGTAAAAAAAACTTAACTCTGGCATCCCCCCAATACTTTTCTCCAATCAGATTAAAATTATGCCTCCCCATATCTGCAGCTTTTACAGACGATAAGGTGCAAAGGCCACAATGAGGCAGGTTGTGTGATCAAACACTTGTCGTTATAATACGAGGTCTTTTGAATAGGCTGATAACAGCAGGATAAAGGCTGTCCTTCACCCTGCAAAGTGAATGCATGTGGCACAGCTAGCACAGAACTGCTGCTTCAGAGCTCCCGAGTCACATGTTCAGTCCTGACCCCACCCCCACCCCCAGAGCTGTCTGTGTGGCGTTTTCCATTTCTCCCAGGTGCTCTGATTCTTCCCACATTCCAAATCCACGTGGACTGATTGGCTACTGTAAATTGCCCCAAGTGTGTAGGAGAATTACTAATTGGTTTATCATTGCCGCAAGTACTGAGATCCAGTGAAAAACTTTAGTTTGACTTTTGTCATACATACAGATAATTTCAAAATACCAGTACAGAACATTGAGGTAGTAAAAAAGGAAAAAAATAATTATAGAATAAATGTTACATTAATGGAGAAAGTGCAGTCCAGCTAGACAATCATTGTGAGCCGTTTTGGCCCTAACAAAGGATGTGCTGGCATTAGAAAGAGTCTAGAGGAGGTCCACGAGAATGATGCCAGGAATGAAGGGGTTAACATTTGAATGCTCTGGGCCTGTACTCACTGCAGTTTAGAACAATGGCGGGGGATTTCATTGAAACCTGATGAATAATGAAAGGCCTTGATAGAGAGAATGTGGAGAGGATTTTTTCTTTAGTGGAGAAGTCCAGGATCAGAGAGCACAGCTTTTAGAACAGAGATGAGGAGGAATTTCTTTAGCCTGAAGGGATAAATCTGTGGAATTCATTGCCAGGGACTGTTGTGGAGGCCAAGTCATTCAGTACATTTAAAGTGGAGGTTCTTGATTAGTAAGAGTGTGGAAGGTTATGGGATAAAAGCAGGAGAATGGGGTTGAGAGAGATGATAAGCTCAGCAGAGCAGACGTAATGGGCTGAATGGCCTAATCCTGCTCCTATGTCTTATCAGGTGCAAGAGCCATGATGTGGCAGGTTATGAGATGAAGAGTTTGTGTTTATCGCACAACTGAAGCTGTCCCTGAGCCTGCGTGGCACGTGCTTTCAGGTTTTGTATCCTCTACATTGTGGAAGTGTGGAGGAAAGAGGAATGTCTGGGTGGGTTGGCTGCTTTACTGAGGCAGTGAGAAGTGTAGGTAGCTCCATGGAGGGAATGTACTGAGCTGTGTACACAACAGTCTCAGATTCCTGTGGTCAAGGGCAGAGCAGTTGCTGTACCTGGCCAAAAAGTGATGCCTCTACAAGGTGGCCTCCATCATTAAGGACCCTGTCGTCGTTATTGTTGTTGCTGCTTGTGATTTTCTGCTGAACTTTGTGGACACGCTATGCTGGGGCCAGAATGTGCGGTGACGTCCTTGGATATGCTAGTTGTTAACACAAACCACACGTTTCATTATACATTTCAATTTACACGTGATAAAAAACTGAATCTGTGCTGCTGACTGAGAGCTCCAGAGACCTGGATTCGATCCTGGCCTCGGGGTTTGTCTCTGTGGAGTTTACATGCTCTCCTGGGTGATCCAGCCTCTTCCTGCATTCCATTGCCCCCACAGATGCTGCTCAGTTCTTCCAGCAGATTGTGTGAAGTTCCCACGTGTCAAGTTGCAGAGACACAGCACAGATACAGGCCCTTCAGCCCAACTAGTCTATGCTGACCATGGTGCCCAGCCAGCTAGTCCCAATTTCCTGCATTCGGCCCATATCTCTTCAAGCTCCACCCCTTTATGTACCTATCCAAATGCTTCTAAAATGATACTAGAGGGCATACATTTAAGGTGAGGGGTAAGTTCAAGAGGCAGTGTGCACAAAGAAAAGTAGGTGCCTGGTATATGCTCTCTGAGATGGTGGAGGAAGCCAATACAATAGGGGCAGTCAAGAGTGAGTTCATATATGTGCAGGAAATGGAAGGATATAACTAGATATTGTGTAGGCAGAAGGGATTATTTAGTTGGACATTTGATTACTAATGTGAATACATTTATTATGTTAATGTAATATAATCAGGATGGCATGGTAGCACTGTGGTTAGAATAAAGCTTTACAGTGCCAGCAACCAGAAGGTCGGATTTCAATTCCCGACACGGCTTGGAAGGAGGTTGTCCATCCTCCCTGTGATCATGTGGCTTTCCTCCATGTACTCTGGTTTCTACCCACATTCTAAAGACGCGCAGGCTAGTTAGTAAGTCGTGGGCATGAGGTGGACACTAGGCGGTTCTTGCAGGCTGTCTCCAGCACATCAGTGGACTGTGTTGATCATGAACGCATTTCACTCTATGTTTCAATGTTTTGATGTACATGTGGCAAACAAAACTAAGCTTAATTTTTTTCTTAGTTCAGTACATTTGTGAGAATGGTCTTGCTGTTGTATCTGCCACTTCCTGTGGCAGTTCGATCCTTCTACGCAACACTGTCTGCATGTCCCCTGTTTAAATCTTTACCCTCTCACCCTAACCTATACCCTCTAGTTTAGACTCCCTTACAATAGGAAAAATTATTACCATCTACCTTATCTCTGCCTTGCTTCATTCTAAACACTTTGACAATGATGCCCCTCATTCTCCAATGATCCCAGGGATAAAGACCTTTCCCGAGAACTCAAGCTCTCTGGTTCTCACAACATCCTTGTCAATCTTTTCTACACTCTTTCCAGTGTAACCAAATCTTTCCATAGCAAGGTGACCAAAACTACATGGTACTCCAAGTACGGCCTCACCAGCAACCTACACAACTGCAAGATGGTGTCCCAACTCCTTTACTCAATGTCCTGACTGATGAAGACCTGTTTGCTGAACGCCTTTTTTTAAAATCCATCCTTTCTGCATAGAAAACAGACAGCACAATGCAGGCCCTTCAGCCCACAAAGCTGTGCCTAACATGTCCTTACCTGAGAAATTATCTAGGCTTACCCATAGCCCTCTATTTTTCTGAGCTCCATGTACCTGTCCAGGAGTCTCTTAAAATACCCTATCATATCCGTCTCCACCACTGTCGCCAGCAGCCCATTCTATGCATTCACCACTCTGCGTAAAAAAAACTTACCCCTGACATCTCCTTTGTACCTACTTCCCAGCACCTTAAATCTGTGCCTCTCGTGCTAGTCATTTCAGCCCTGGGAAAAAGCCTCTGACTACCCACACGATCAATGCCTCTCATCATCTTGTACATCTCTATCAGGTTACCTCTCATCCTCTGTTGCTCCAAGGAGAAAAGGCCGAGTTCATTCAACCTATTCTCATAAGGCATGCTCCCCAATCCAGGCAGCATCCTTTTAAATCTCCTCTGCAGCCTTTCTATGGTTTCCACATCCTTCCTGTAGTGAGGCGACCTCATTACTGAGTACAGTACTCCAAGTGGGGTCTGACCAGGGTTTGCTGCAACATTACAAGTCCCATGATTGATGAAGGCCAATGCACTGTATGGTTTCTTAATCACAGGGGAAATCATACTTGACTAATCTTCTGAATTTTTTTGAGGATGTAACTATGAAAATGGACAGGGGAGAGCCAGTGGACGTAGTCTACCTGGACTTTCAGAAAGCCTTTGATAAGGTCCCACATAGGAGATTAGTGGGCAAAATTAGAGCACATGGTATTGGTGGTAGGGTACTGACATGGATAGAAAATTGGTTGGCAGACAGGAAACAAAGAGTAGGGATTAATGGGTCCCTTTCAGAATGGCAGGCAGTGGCTAGTGGGGTACCGTAAGGCTTTGCTGGGATTGCAGCTATTTACAATATACACTAATGATTTAGATGAAGGGATTAAAAGTAACATTAGCAAATCTGTAAATTTGCAGATGACACAAAGCTGGATGGCAGTGTGAAATATGAGGAGGATGTTAGGAGAATGCAGGGTGACTTGGACAGATTGGGTGAGTGGGCAGATGCATGGCAGATGCAGTTTAAAGTGGATAAATGTGAGGTTATCCACTCTGGTGCAAGAACAGGAAGGCAGATTACTATCTGAATGCTGTCAAGTTAGGAAAAGGGGAAGTACAACGAGATCTGGGTGTCCTTGTTCATCAGTCACTGAAAGTAGGCATGCAGGTACAGCAGGCAGTGAAGAAAGCTAATGGCATGTTGGCCTTCATAACAAGGGGAGTTGAGTATAGGAACAAAGAAGTCCTTCTGCAGTTGTACGGGGTCCTGGTGAAACCATACCTGGAGTATTGTGTGCAGTTTTGATCTCCAAATTTGAGGAAGGACATTCTTTCTATTGAGGGAGTGCAGCTTAGGTTCACGAGGTTAATTCCCGGGATGGTGGGACTGTCGTATGTTGAAAGATTGGAGTGACTGGGCTTGTATACACTGGAATTTAGAAGGATGAGAGGGGATCTGATTGAAACATATAAGATAATTAAGGGATTGGATACACTTGAGGCAGGAAACATGTCTTCGATGTTGGGAAAGTCCAGAACTAGAGGCCACAGTTTAAGAATAAGGGATAGGCCATTTAGAACGGAGTTGAGGAAAATCTTTTTCACCCAGAGAGTTGTTAATCTATGGAATGCTCTGCCTCAGAAGGCAGTGGAGGCCAATTCTTCGGATGCTTTCAAGAAAGAGTTAGAAAAATCTCTTAAAGATAGCAGAGTCAAGGGATATGGGGAGAAGGCAGGAACAGGGAACTGATTGTGGATGATCAGCCATGATCACAGTGAATGGTGGTGCTGGCTCAAAGGGCCAAATGGCCTACTCCTGCACCTATTGTGTAATGGGTCCACCTGCGCAGTAGCTTTGAGTGTCCTATGGACTCGGACCCCAAGTTCCCTCTGATCCTCCACACTGCCAACAGTCTTACCATTAATACTATATTTGCCATTATATTTGACCTACCAAAATGAACCATCTCACACTTATCTGGGTTGAACTCCATCTGCCACTTCTCAGCCCAGTTTTGCATCCTATCAATGTCCCACTGTAATCTCTGACAGCCCTCCACACTATCCACAACACCCCAATCCTTTGTGTCATCAGCAAGTTTACTAACCCATCCCTCCACTTCCTCATCCAGGTCATTTATAAAAATCACGAAGAGTAAGTGTCCCAGAACAGATCCCTGAGGCACACCACTGGTCACCAACCTCCATGCAGAATATGACCCGTCTACAACCACTCTTTACCTTCTGTGGGCAAGCCAGTTCTGGATCCACAAAGCAATGTCCCCTTGGATCCCATGCCTCCTTACTTTCTCAATAAGCCTTGCATGGGGTACCTTATCAAATGCCTTGCTGAAATCCATATACACTACATCTACTGATCAACGTTCATCAATGTCAACACGAGTGAATCTGCAGATGCTGGAAATAAATCAAAAACACAAAATGCTGGCAGAACTCAGCAGGCCAGATAGCAGCTATGGGAGGAGGTAGTGACGACGCTTCAGGCCTCTCCTGATGAAGGGTTTCGGTCCGAAGCGTCGTCACTACCTCCTCCCATAGATGCTGTATGGCCTGTTGAGTTCTGCCAGCATTTTGTGTTTTTTATTTTTTCTTCATCAATGTGTTTAGTCACATCCTCAAAAAATTTAGTCAGGCTCATAAGGCACGACCTGCCTTTGACAAAGCCATGCTGACTATTCTCACTGGCTGACGACCACACGCTTGCGCAATCAAACTGCTGAAGAAATAACTGATGTTGTTTCCAATTAATTATTCACATGCACTCCCAGATCTCTCTGTTTCAATACGCTTTCTAGTGCCCCACCATTCATAGTACAAATTTTACAGGGGTTTGACTTTCGAAAAAGCATCACCTTGCACTCATCTGTATTGATGTCCATTTGCCACTTCTCAGCTCACTCACTCCCTAACTAATCCAAAATTTCCCCCGGCAATCTACTGCAACCTTCTTCACTATCAATGACATCTCCTAATTTTGTGTCATCCGCAAACTGATCAGGCCTTGTGAGCAGGTGAGGGTGAGGGACTGCTGTTCATTCTGTACGCAGGTGACAACTGCAGTCTACGTGAGGCACGGTCAGGTAGCTATTACAGCACCAGTGATCCGGGTTCAGTTCCGCTGCTGTCTGTAGGGAGTTTCTACGTTGTCCCCATGGGTTTCCTCTGGATGCCCTGGTCTCCTTCCACATTCCAAAGGAGCACTATGTTTCATAGCTGTGGCCATGTGCATAGCGACACTTGCAGACAGCCCCCAGCACATTCTCCAGCTGTGTTGGTCGGTGATGCAAAATGATGCGTTTTGCGGTGTGCTTCAAAGGTTCGGTGTACTGACATGTCACGTGGATTGCTGGACAGTGCAACTCATTGGGCCAGAAGTTACCATCCTGTGTCTCTACAAAGGATAAATTGTCTACATACCAGCCGGGGAATCTGTGGCTCAAAAGGCAGGGTCCCGATCTAATTCGTTCAGGATGGTGTCTCTGACAATGCAGCACTCCACCAGTACAGGAACACCCTGGTATTTTCTGCTCCATTCTCGTGTGAGATATCAACCGTAATATTCGTTACCCTGAGGCAGGTGGGAACACTGTCAGATAGAACATAAAACACTACAGCACAGTACAGGCCCTTTGGCCCATGGTGTTATACCCACCTTTTAACTTACTCCAAGATCCAACCTAACCCTTCCATCCTACTCAGCCCTCCTTTTTTCTGTCATCCATGTGCCTATCTAAGAGACCCTTAAATGTCCCAAATGTATCTGCCTCTACCAACACTTCTGGTAGGGTAGGGTGTGCCATGTACGCACCACTCTCTGTAAAACAAAAAGCCACCTTTGACATCCTCCTATATTTTCCTCCAATCACTTAACAATTATACCCCATTATATGAGCCATTTCCACTCTAGGATCAAATATCTGGCTGGCCTCTTATTATCTTGTAGACCTCCATCAACTCACCTCTCATCCTCCTTCACTCCAAAGAGAAAAACTAGTTCATTCAAAAGACATGCTTTCTATTCCAAACAGCACATTGGTAAATCTCCTTGGCACCTTTTAAAGCTTCCACATCCTTCCGATAAAGAGGTGACTAGAACTAAACACAATACTCCAAGTGAGGTCCAACCAAAGTGTTAAAGAGCTGCAATGTTACCTGGTGACTCAAGTTACTCTTGAACTCAATCCCCTGACCAGTGAAGGCCAACACGTCATACATCTTCATAACCAATCCAGCATAGCTTTCTCTTCCACATTGAACTTGTTTTCTCTTGTGCCTGATTTATGATCGGTACAGGACCAGGAGCCAGTCTCTCAGTACCTCGAGATATCATTATTGAACAATGGTAATTCTTGCAAGAACTGCATCAGCTTGTCTTGTCGCAATGACCAGTAACTTACTTCCTATACAGTACTATCCTTACCCTGGCCTATATGTAACTCGGGACCCATTAGTGTGATTAACACTTAGCAGATATTCACTTTAGGGGAAATCAGGGATACTGTCGCAGAGTCATAAAAAAATTATTGCACAAATTCAGTTTTTTTAATCACATTTATGTCCAATGCATCATTTGTGTTAACAACCAGCACACCCAAGGGGCAGCCCACAAGTAGGTCCATGCTGACCTGATCTGCCCAGTCTCACCTATGCACCCAGACCATATCACTCCAAACCCTTCCCATGTATCCAAACTTTTCTGAAATGTTACAATTGAATGCACATCTACCACTTCCACTGGCAGCTCGTTCCACACTCTCATCTCCCTCTGAGTGAGGAAGTACCCCTTCATGTTCCCCTTAAACAATTCACCTTTCACTCTTAACTTATGACCTCTGGTTCTAGTCCCAACCAACCAGGGTGGAAAAAGCCTGCAAGCATTCACCCTATTTTTCTTCCCCTAATGATTGTATATACCTTTATGATGGACAATACAGCGGAGGCATCATAAGGCATTGGTCAGACTGCATTTGGAGTATCATGAGCAGTTCTGGGCTGATAGTGTGGCACCATCACAGCTCAGAGGCATCAGAGTTCAGAGTTCAATCCTGAAGTCCTCTGTAAAGAGTTTGTGTATCTCCCTGTGTAATGCATGGGATTTCTTTCTGTGTTCTGTTTCCTCCCACAGTTAAAAGATACACTGGTTAGTAGGGTAATTGATCATTGTCCCATGCTTAGGGTCATTTGGGGAGTTGTTTGGGGTGGTTGGCGGCACAGCTGAAAGGACCAGAAGGGCCTTTTCTTTGCTGTATTTTTTAACAAATTAATCTAAGGAAGGCAAGGGACAAAATTAGTCCTCTGGAAGATTAGAGGACAAATTCTATCTGTGCATGGAGCTGAAAGAAATGGGGAAGATAGATGGGTTTTTTGCATCTGTGTTTACTCAGGAGGTGGATACAGAGTCTAGAATTCAAGCAAAGCAGCAGTGAACTCATCGACTGTGTACAGATTATACAGGGGGTGTTCGCTGTCTTGAGGCAAATCAGGGTGGGTGAATCCTCAGAGCACCTACCTAGTGGGTTGCTAGTGCAAAGATTGCAGGGGCCCGAGGAGAGATATTTTAAACGTCCTTAGCCACGGCTGAGGTGCCAGAGGATATGAGAACAGCTCGTTGCTCTGTTGTCTAAGAATAAGCCAGGAAATTATAACCCGTGAGTCTGACATCAGTAGTGGGTAAGTTATTGGAAGATATTCTAAGAGACCAGATATATAAATAATAGGATACACAGGGGCTGATTGGGATAGTCAAGATGGCTTTGTGTGTGGTAGTTCATGTCTAACAAATCTTGTAGATTTTATCAAGGAAGTTACCAGGAAAGGCAAGGCAGTGAATGTTATCTGCATTTATTTAGCGAGGCCTTTGATAGGGTCCTGCATAGGAGGCTGGTCAAGAAGGTTTAGTCACTTGGCATTCAAGATGAGGTAGTATATTGGATTAGACATTGGCTTCGTGGGATAAGACAGAGAGTGGTGGTAGATGGTTGTCTCTCTGACTGGAGGCCTGTGACTAGTGGTGTGACACAAGGGATTGGTGCTGGGTCCTTTGTTGCTTGTCATCTATATCAATGATCTGGATGATAATGTAGTAAACTGGATCAGTAAATTTGTAGATGACACCAAGATTGGGGCAGGGGGTAGTGAACAGTGAGGAAAGCAATCAATTCTTGCAGTGGCATCTGGACCAGCTGGAAAAATGGGCTGAGAAATGGCAGATGGAATTTAATGCAGACAAGTGCGAGGTGTTGCACTTTGGGAGGACCTCCGAGGGTAGGACTTACATGGTGAGCAGTAGGGCACGGAGGATTGAGATAGAACAGTGCGATCTGGGAATACAGATCCATTGTTCATTGAAAGCGGTGTCGTACAGAAAGCTTTTGACACTTGGGCCTTCATAAATCAAAGTATTGAGTACAGGAGATGAAATGTTATGTAGGAGTTGTAGAAGATGTTGGGGAGGCCCAGTCTGGAGTATTGTGTACATTTCTGGTCACCCACCTACAGGAAAGATAGCAAAAAGACTGAAAGAGTGCAGAGAAAATTTACAAGGATTTTGCAAAACTTGAGAACCTGAGTTATATGGAGAGGTTGAACAGGTTAGGACTTCATTCCCTGGAGCGTAGGAGAATGAGGTATACAAAATTAGGATGGGTATAGACAGGGTGAATGCAAATAGACTTTTTTCCCACTAAATTTTCCACTAGAACTAGAGGTCATGGGTTAAGTGTGACAAGTGAAATGTTTAAAGGGAACATGAGGGGCAGTCCATGGTGAGAGTGTGGAACAAGCTACCAGTGGAAGTGGTGGATTCAGGATTGCTTTCAACTTTTGAGAGTAATTTGTATAGGTACATGGATGGGAGGGATAAGGAGGACTGTGGTCCTGGTGCAGGTCAGTGGGGCTGGGAAGATTAATGGGCCAAAGGGTCTATCTAGTGATGTAGTGCTCTGTGACACTATGACACTTTGAAGGATGTACTGACATTGAAGACGTTCTAGGAAGGTTTACAGGAATGATCAGCAACGACAGAATTTACGTGTGAGGAGCATTTAATGGCTCTGAGCCTGGAATCACTTGAGAACAGTGGGACGGGGAGGGGTGAGTTTAGAGCAGTGGGGAGGGGAGGGGTGAGTTTAGAGCAGTGGGATGGGGAGGGGTGAGTTTAGAGCAGTGGGGAGGGGAGGGGTGAGTTTAGAACACTGGGGAGGGGAGGGGTGAGTTTAGAGCAGTGGGATGGAGAGGGGTGAGTTGAGAACAGTGGGACGGGGAGGGGTGAGTTTAGAGCAGTGGGACGGGGAGGGGTGAGTTTAGAGCAGTGGGACGGGGAGGGGTGAGTTGAGAACAGTGGGGAGGGGAGGGGTGTGTTTAGAGCAGTGGGGAGGGGAGGGGTGAGTTTAGAGCAGTGGGGAGGGGAGGGGTGTGTTTAGAGCAGTGGGGAGGGGAGGGGTGAGTTTAGAGCAGTGGGAGGGGGAGGGGTGAATTTAGAACACTGGGGAGGGGAGGGGTGAGTTTAGAGCAGTGGGACGGGGAGGGGTGAGTTTAGAGCAGTGGGACGGGGAGGGGTGAGTTTAGAACAGTGGGGAGGGGAGGGGTGAGTTTAGAGCAGTGGGAGGGGGAGGGGTGAATTTAGAACACTGGGGAGGGGAGGGGTGAGTTTAGAGCAGTGGGACGGGGAGGGGTGAGTTTAGAGCAGTGGGAGGGGGAGGGGTGAATTTAGAACACTGGGGAGGGGAGGGGTGAGTTGAGAACAGTGGGACGGGGAGGGGTGAATTTAGAACACTGGGGAGGGGAGGGGTGAGTTGAGAACAGTGGGACGGGGAGGGGTGAGTTTAGAGCAGTGGGGAGGGGAGGGGTGAGTTGAGAACAGTGGGACGGGGAGGGGTGAGTTGAGAACAGTGGGGAGGGGAGGGGTGAGTTGAGAACAGTGGGACGGGGAGGGGTGAGTTTAGAGCAGTGGGGAGGGGAGGGGTGAGTTGAGAACAGTGGGGCGGGGAGGGGTGAGTTTAGAGCAGTGGGGAGGGGAGGGGTGAGTTTAGAACAGTGGGACGGGGAGGGGTGAGTTGAGAACAGTGGGGAGGGGAGGGGTGAGTTGAGAACAGTGGGGAGGGGAGGGGTGAGTTTAGAGCAGTGGGATGGGGAGGGGTGAGTTTAGAGCAGTGGGACGGGGAGGGGTGAGTTTAGAGCAGTGGGAGGGGGAGGGGTGAATTTAGAACACTGGGGAGGGGAGGTGTGAGTTTAGAGCAGTGGGATGGGGAGGGGTGAGTTTAGAACACTGGGGAGGGGAGGGGTGAGTTGAGAACAGTGGGACGGGGAGGGGTGAGTTTAGAGCAGTGGGACGGGGAGGGGTGAGTTGAGAACAGTGGGACGGGGAGGGGTGAGTTTAGAGCAGTGGGACGGGGAGGGGTGAATTTAGAACACTGGGGAGGGGAGGGGTGAGTTGAGAACAGTGGGATGGGGAGGGGTGAGTTTAGAGCATTGGGGAGGGGAGGGGTGAGTTGAGAACAGTGGGAGGGGGAGGGGTGAGTTTAGAGCATTGGGGAGGGGAGGGGTGAGTTGAGAACAGTGGGATGGGGAGGGGTGAGTTGAGAACAGTGGGACGGGGAGGGGTGAGTTTAGAGCAGTGGGACGAGGAGGGGTGAGTTTAGAGCAGTGGGACGGGGAGGGGTGAGTTTAGAACAGTGGGGAGGGGAGGGGTGAGTTTAGAGCAGTGGGAGGGGGAGGGGTGAATTTAGAACACTGGGGAGGGGTGAGTTTAGAGCAGTGGGACGGGGAGGGGTGAGTTTAGAGCAGTGGGACGGGGAGGGGTGAGTTTAGAACAGTGGGGAGGGGAGGGGTGAGTTGAGAACAGTGGGACGGGGAGGGGTGAGTTTAGAGCAGTGGGAGGGGGAGGGGTGAATTTAGAACACTGGGGAGGGGAGGGGTGAGTTGAGAACAGTGGGACGGGGAGGGGTGAGTTTAGAACAGTGGGGAGGGGAGGGGTGAGTTTAGAGCAGTGGGGGGGGAGGGGTGAATTTAGAACACTGGGGAGGGGAGGGGTGAGTTGAGAACAGTGGGACGGGGAGGGGTGAATTTAGAACACTGGGGAGGGGAGGGGTGAGTTGAGAACAGTGGGACGGGGAGGGGTGAGTTTAGAGCAGTGGGACGGGGAGGGGTGAGTTTAGAACAGTGGGACGGGGAGGGGTGAGTTGAGAGCAGTGGGACGGGGAGGGGTGAGTTGAGAACAGTGGGACGGGGAGGGGTGAGTTGAGAGCAGTGGGACGGGGAGGGGTGAGTTGAGAACAGTGGGACGGGGAGGGGTGAGTTTAGAGCAGTGGGACGGGGAGGGGTGAGTTTAGAACAGTGGGACGGGGAGGGGTGAGTTGAGAGCAGTGGGACGGGGAGGGGTGAGTTGAGAACAGTGGGGAGGGGAGGGGTGAGTTGAGAACAGTGGGACGGGGAGGGGTGAGTTGAGAGCAGTGGGGAGGGGAGGGGTGAGTTGAGAGCAGTGGGACGGGGAGGGGTGAGTTGAGAACAGTGGGACGGGGAGGGGTGATTTTAGAGCATTGGGGAGGGGAGGGGTGAGTTTAGAGCAGTGGGGAGGGGAGGGGTGAGTTGAGAACAGTGGGACGGGGAGGGGTGATTTTAGAGCATTGGGGAGGGGAGGGGTGAGTTTAGAGCAGTGGGGAGGGGAGGGGTGAGTTGAGAACAGTGGGACGGGGAGGGGTGAGTTGAGAGCAGTGGGGAGGGGAGGGGTGAGTTGAGAACAGTGGGACGGGGAGGGGTGAGTTTAGAACACTGGGACGGGGAGAGGTGAGTTTAGAGCAGTGTGGAGGGGAGGGGTGAGTTGAGAACAGTGGGACGGGGAGGGGTGAGTTGAGAACAGTGGGACGGGGAGGGGTGAGTTGAGAACAGTGGGACGGGGAGGGGTGAGTTTAGAACACTGGGACGGGGAGGGGTGAGTTTAGAGCAGTGTGGAGGGGAGGGGTGAGTTGAGAACAGTGGGACGGGGAGGGGTGAGTTGAGAACAGTGGGACGGGGAGGGGTGAGTTTAGAACACTGGGGATGGGAGGGTTGAGTTTAGAACACTGGGATGGGGAGGGGTGAATTTAGAACAGTGGGGTAGGGAGGGGTGAGTTTAGAACACTGGGGAGGGGAGGGGTGAGTTTAGAACAGTGGGGAGGGGAGGGGTGAGTTTAGAACACTGGGACGGGGAGGGGTGAATTTAGAACAGTGGGGTAGGGAGGGGTGAGTTTAGAACACTGGGGAGGGGAGGGGTGAGTTTAGAACAGTGGGGCGGGAGGGGTGAGTTTAGAACACTGGGATGGGGAGGGGTGAATTTAGAACACTGGGGAGGGGAGGGGTGAGTTTAGAACAGTGGGGCGGGAGGGGTGAGTTTAGAACACTGGGACGGGGAGGGGTGAGTTTAGAACACTGGGACGGGGAGGGGTGAATTTAGAACAGTGGGGTAGGGAGGGGTGAGTTTAGAACACTGGGGAGGGGAGGGGTGATTTCAGAACAGTGGGGCGGGAGGGGTGAGTTTAGAACACTGGGACGGGGAGGGGTGAATTTAGAACAGTGGGGTAGGGAGGGGTGAGTTTAGAACACTGGGATGGGGAGGGGTGAGTTTAGAACAGTGGGGAGGGGAGAGGTGAGTTTAGAACAGTGGGGCGGGAGGGGTGAGTTTAGAACACTGGGGCGGGGAGGGGTGAATTGAGAACAGTGGGGAGGGGAGGGGTGAGTTTAGAGCAGGGGGAGGGGTGAGTTTAGAACAGTGGGATGGGGAGGGGTGGGCCTCACTGACCTACAAAAAGTTGAAAGGCCTAGATAGAGTGGATGTGGCACACACTTGGCAATTCAGGAACAGCATTTTCCCCTCTGCCATCCGATTTCTAAATGAACATTTAACCCATCAGCACAACTTCACTACTTGTTATTTCTGGGTTTTTTTTTGCACTACTTATTTTAACTTGACTATTTAATTGAGATGTTTATAGTGTAAATCAGATTTTTTCTCTGTATTTATCATGTATTTCAATGCACTGTTGCTGCATCATTAATGAATTTCACGACACTCGCTGGTGATCTTAAACTGGATTCTGAAGTGGATGTGGAGAGTATGTTTCTTATAGCGGGGTTGTCTCGGGCTAGAAGGAATAGGCTCAGAATACAAGGATGACCCTTTAGAACAGAGATGACAAGGAATTTCTTTTGGGAATCAATGGTTTTCATTACCACAGAAGGCCATGGGGGGGGGGGGCAAATCATTGGATATATTTAAACGGAAGGTTGATAGGTTCCTGATTAGTCAGGGTATCAAAGGTTGCGAGGAGAAGGTGGGAGAATGTGGTTGAGAGGGAAAATAAATCAGCCATGTATGAATGGCAGAGTAGACTCAATGGGCCAAATGGGCTAATACTGCTCCTCTATCTTATGGTTTTATGGGCAGTAATTCAGGACAGCTCAGCAGTAGTGAACTTTTCCCTGAGCAGCAATGTCTATAATGAAAGAGCATTGGTTTAAGGGAAGGTGAGAAAGGGTTAGAAGAGTAAGGAAGAGCATTTTTCTCCCAGGGTGGGGGGTGGAATTTGGACTGCACTGCCCAAGGGTGCGGTGGAAACAGATACTCTCACAACTCTTAAGGGGGGTCATTTTAATCACTATGGTCATAGAGTCATAGAACACTGCAGCACAGAAACAGGCCCTTTGGCCCATCTAGTCCATGCAAACTGTTATTCTGCCCAGTCCCATCAGCTCACACCTGGACTATAGCCGTCCGTACCCGTCCCATCTGAGTACTTATCTAAACTTCTCATAAATGGTGCAATCAAACCCAAACCCACCACTCTCACCGATAGCTCATTCCACAGTCACACTACCCTCTGTTTTCCCCTTCAAGTTCCCTTAGCTATCCTCTCCATGTCCACACCATCTCGGCCTTTCAGCATGTGGAGGAAATTCGCTGGGATGGTGTCTGGATTGGGGGATTTTAGTTCCTGGAGAGATTGGATAGCTTAGACTTATTTTCCCTACAGCGAAGCAGACTGAGGAGTGACCTGAGGGAAGTATATAGAATTATGAGAGGCCACGAGGTACTGCCGATGGTCAGAATCCTTCTCCCTTGGTGAGGGTATCTAAAGTTTAGGTTTAAGGTGAGTGGGAGGGAACTTAGAGGAAGAGCTGAGGGGTCGGTTTCTCATACAGATTAAAGATAAAAAGATTAGCTTTATTTATATACAGTACATCAAAACATTCAGTGAAAAGTGTCGTTCACATCAACGACCAGCACAGTCTAAGGATGTAGTGGGGGCAGCCTGCAAGTGTTGCCTTGCCTCTGGCACCAACATAGCCTGGCCATAACCTTCTAATCTAATATGTACGTCTTTGGAGTGAGGGAGGAAATCAAAGCACCCAGAGGAAAACCATGGGAGAACATACAGACAGCAGTGGAATTCGAGCCCCATAGGCTTTTGGCATGCTAGCCTTCGTCAGTCAGTATAAAAGTTGGGAGGTCATAGTGCGCTTGCACTGGACGATATTGAAGCCACTGGCCGAAGTAGTGAGTGAAAGAGCAATATCTTGCAGGGCGGGAACCATTTGAAAACTCTCGTTGGGAATGAGCCAATAAATAGAAAGGTTTAAGCAGCGTGGCCAGCATGGGAATGGGGCAATGTTGGAATAGTCTAGCTTTAGCTCAGCAGGCTTGGGCAGGCTCAGGCAGAGGCCCTAAGTAAGTTTCTAGTAAACACGTACAACAAGCTGGAGGAACTCAGCAGGTTGGGCAGCATCAGTCAATGTTTTGGGCCGAGACCCTTCGTCAGGACTGAAGAAGAAGACAGGGGCCCTATAAAGAAGGGCCATCAACTGTCTCAACTTCACTCCTCTCTCCTGTACCAACCTCACTCCCTCTGAACACACTGCCCTCTACTCTCTCCGCACTAATCCTAACCTCACAATCAAACCCGCAGACAAAGGTGATGCCATAGTAGTCTGGCGGACGGACCTCTACCTCACTGAGGCCAAACAGCAGCTGATGCCTCCTCTTACCTACCCCTGGAACAGGACCCCACCAAAAAACATCAAAGCATTGTCTCCCGACCATCACTGCCCTTATCATCTCTGGAGACCATCCATCCTCAGCCAAAAAACTCATAATTCCCACACCCCGCACTGCTCGGTTTTACCTCCTCCCCAAGATCCATTAGCCTGACTGTCCTGGTGGAGCCATTGTTTCAGCCTGCTCCTGCCCCACCGAACTTGTATCTGCCTACCTCGACTCCATTTTGTCACCCATAGTTCAGTCCCTCCCCACCTACATCCGGGGTACATCCTATGACCTCCATGACTTCCAGTTCCACGGTCCCGCCCGCTTCATTTTCACCATGGATTCCAATCCCTATATACTTCTATTCCTCATCAAGAAGGCCTCGAAGCCCTCCGCTACTTTCTTGACAATAGACTTCACCAGTTTCTCAACACCACCACTCTCCTCCAGTTGGCGGAACTGGTACTCACGCTTAATAACTTCTCCTTCGGCTCTTCCCACTTTCTTCAGACCAAGGGTGTAGCTATGGGCACTCGCATGGGCCCCAGCTATGCCTGCTTCTTCATGGGTTATGTGGAACAGTCTATGCTCCAAATCTGTACTGGTACTGCTCCCTAACTTTTCCTTCGATACGTTGATGACTACATTGGTGCTGCTTCCTGCACCCATGCTGAGCTCGTCAATTTCATCGACTTTGCCTCTAACTTTCACCCAGCCCTCAAATTCACTTAGTTCATCTCGTACACTTCTCTCCCCTTTCTCGATCTCTCGGTCTCCATCTCTGGAGACAGACTGTCCACTGACATCTTCTATAAACCCACGGACTCTCATAACTACCTCGACTATACCGCTTCCCACCCTGCCAAATGTAAAAATGCTATTCCCTATTCCCAATTCCTCCATCTCTGCCGCATTTGCTCCCAGGATGAAGTTTTCCGTTCTAGGACATCTCAAATGTCCTCTTTCTTTAAGTATCGTGGTTTCCCTTCTGCCATCATCAATGATGCCCTCACCCACACCTCCTCCATTTTCCACACTTCACCCCATCCTCCCATCACCACAACAGGGACCGTGTTCCCCTTGTCCTCACCTACCACCCCACCAGCGTCCAGAGCCAGCATATTATCCTCTGCAACTTCTGCCACCTTCAACAGGACCCCACCACTAAGGACATCTTTCTCTCTCTACCCCTCTCTGCTTTTCGCAGGGATTGTTTCCTCCGCGACTGCCTGGTCCACACGTCCCTCCCCACAGATCTCCCACCTGGTACTTATCTCTGCAAGCGCAAGTGCTACACCTGTCCCCACACCTCCCTCCTTACCACTATTCAGGGCCCCAGACAGTCCTTCCAGGTGAGGCAACTCTTCACTTGTGAGTCTGTTGGGGTAATCTATTGCATCTGGTGCTCCCGGTGTGGTCTCCTCTACATCAGCGAGACCCGATGCATTGGGGGACCGCTTCATCAAGCACCTCCGCTCCGCCTGCCACAACAGACAGGATCTCCCGGTTGCCAATCACTTCAACTCTCCTTCACACTCCCATTTGGATATGTCCATACATGGCCTCCTCTACTGCCATGATGAGGCCAAATTCAGGTTGGAGGAACAGCACCTCATATACCGTCTGGGTAGTCTCCAGCCCTTTGGTATGAACATTGAATTCTCCAACTTCCGGTAATTCCCTCCCCCTCCCTTCCCCCATCCCACTTTCACTCTGCCTCCTCTTCCAGCTGCATATCACCTCTGTCATGATTCTGCCTTCTTCTACTACCCATAGTGCTTTCCCCTTACATTCCTTCTTCATCTTTCCTGCATGTCCCCTCCCTGCTTCCCCTCCTCCACCCCCTGATCTTTCCTCTGATTGGTTTTTCACCTGGCACCTACCAACCTTCTCCTTCCCACCTTCCCCTCACCTTTTTTATAGAGCCCCCTCCCTCTTCAGTCCTGACAAAGGGTCTCGGTCCAAAACGTTGACTGCTCGTTTCCACCGATGCTGCCCGACCTGCTGAGTTCCTCCAGCGTGTTGTACATGTTGATTTGACCACAGCGTCTGCAGTGTACTTTGTGTTTAAGTTTTTAGTAAGTTTTTCGATCTGTTACCACATCTCTGGTGCACTGGTAGTGGTATGTTCCTTGTGTGAGATGTGGGAATTCAGGGAGATCCGCAGTCTCCCTGATAATTACATCTGCACAAAGTGCACCGAGCTGCATCTCCCTGGAGCTGCAATTGGAGTTGCAGCTCGATGTCCTTCGGCACAAACAGGTAATGAGGAGGAGATAGGGAGGAGCAACAGAGAAATAGTCACCCCTAAGTTGCTGGAAGCAACTGGGTGACCGTCAGGAGAGGGAAAGGGAGTAGTCAGCCAGTGCAGAGTACCCCTGTGGCTGTTCCCTTCAACAGTAAGTATACTGCTTTGGATATTGTTGGGGTGCTGGATATTTGATACCAGAGAGAAGCCACAGCAAGGTCTCTGGCATTGTCTGGCTCCGTGGCGCAGAGGGAAGGGGGGAGAAGAGCTGTAGTGATAGAGAATTCGTTGGTTAAGGGAACAGAAAGGAGGTTCTGCGGACAAGAACAAGATTCTTAGATGGCGTGTTGCCTCCCAGGTGCCATGGGACATATTGGTTAATAGGAGGGCTTCAAAAGTGAAATTTTGTTCCTGTCAGAATAAAAGGCAAGGGATACAGGTTAACATCATGCCTCTGTGATGCTGCCAAGGTGTGAGGGACTAAGGAATAGGGAGAGGTTGGAAAAGCAGAGATTCTTCCTTGCAGCATAGGAGACTGAGTGGTGTATAGAATCATGAGGGGCATCGATCTGATCAGTGTTGGGGAATCAGAAACTAGAGGGCACAGGTTTAATGTGAGAAAGGAAAGATTTAATAGGAACACGAGGAGCAAGGCAGTATATATAGTACTGTGCTAAAGTCTTAGACACTAGATTTTTCATAAGATTTCAAATGGTAATATCATCGAGACTATCTGGGATTATCTGGAGAGACAGTCAAAGTCTGCAGAAGTGTGGCAAGTTCTTCAAGATGCTTAGAAGAACCTACCAGCTGATTTTCTTATAACACTGCATAGCAGTGTACCTAAGAGTACTGAAGTAGTTTTAAAGGCAAAGGGTGGTCACACCAAATATTGATTTGATTTAGTTTTTATTGTTTACTATCCTTTATAACATTTTTTGATATTTAGAAGTTTTCATTTCATTATTTTTAAAAGCATCTTCACTCTACGTGATTCTGTTTACGTGTGCCTAAGACTTTTACACAGTACAGTATATGGAATGCCAGAGGAAATGACTGAGGCAGGTACAAAAACAACATTTATAGTCATTAGGAACCTGGATTGGAAAGAGTTAGAAGTTTATGATTCAAATTCAGATTCAGTTGTTTATCAATAGATAAAGTGAACAGCTTAATTTGAGTTAATGACCAACACAACTTAAAGATGTGCTAAAGGTATTCTGGTGCCAACATAGCATGCCAAACACTGGCAAATGGGGCAAGCTTGGATGAACATCTTGGTCATCAAGGACCAGATGGGCTGAAGGGCTCCTTAATGAATTATGATTCTATGTCTCTCTGACCTTTAACATGAATCAATGTATCTGTGCCTCGTGCTTTTTTGAAGACTGCTTCCAGTGTCCTTTGAGGACGAGAGATCCAACAGCACTGGCCTTCTGACGGAATATGTTCTGCCTTATTTCTGTCCTAAATCTTTAAACAGTGACTCCACAAGAGGAAAAAATCTTCTCCCCATTCCTCCTGTCAAACCCCTTTGGGATCTGGTGTTCTCCAATCGAGAAATAATTCGGATATTTTTCTTAATTTTCACAAAGATCTTGGCAGATATGCAGAGACCCGGCTAAAATATGTCATTTAATTGAACATGGCAATCTAATTTAAGGTTGAAACTCTTTTCTCACAGAACATACTTTCCCTCTGAAGGTTCAATGTTGATATGCAATATTTGAAACAAAATGAAATATTTTATTAATTTCAATCCCAACTGAATTTGGGAGGAATTTTGAAACTTGAAGTAATATGCATCTGCTTAGGAGTAGGGTCGAAAGGATAAAGCAATGGGACACTTGAACCTTGCCTGGGCCCCATCCTGACCATCTTAAAGGCTCTTGTTATCGACTGTGTGGACTGCACGCTGATGCAGCCAGACTGCTCTCATCTGTCAGCCAGTGAATAGGTTTTCAGCTAGAAACAATAGGCTACATGATCTCAGCAAGGGGACCGACAAAGGCTAGATTGTGGGAGGGAGGGAGGGAAGGGAGAACCCAATGTCAAATTAAAAACCTCCTCCTCCACTGGAAGAAAAACAGCCGAGTCAAAATCTGCTCCGGAGAGTGAAAGCACATTTCCATCTTGGTAAACCTAATCTTTATCGCTTCTCTATTTTGTTAAGCTTTTCTAACCTAATCCCTTGTCCCTGGACTAATGCTTTGATGTCTTCATTGAAGATTGGGTAAAGAATTGTGGGGCTAGTTTACAGTTTTTTCTTTCAAAGAATGAGAGAAAATTCCTAAAGAAATTATAAAGATAAAGATTAAAGATTAGCTTTATTTGTCACATGTATATCAAAATATTGAAACATGCAGTGAAATCTGTCATTTGAGTCAAATCAAATCAGTGAGGATTGTGCTGGGAGGCAGCCCACAAGTATTGTCATGCTTTCCGTGCCAACAGAGCATTCCCACGACTCAGGAACCCTAACCCATACATCTTTGGAACGTAGGAGGAAACCGGACCACCCGAAGGAAACTCATGCGGTCACAGGGAGAACATACAAACTCCTCACAGGCAGTGGTGGAATTGAACCTGGGTTGCTGGCACAGTGATAGCAGTATGCCGCTGAGCCACCACCACAAGGCTTAACAGGGTAAGAGACGTTTTACCTCGCTTGGGATTTAGAATGTGCTGGCATTAGAGAGGGTCCATTGGAGCTCGTGAGGATGATCCTGGGAAGGAAAGGGTTAATGTATGAGGAGTGTTTGATGATGCTGGGCCTGTACTCATTGACTGGAGTTTAAAAGAATGAAGGGGGAATCTCATTGAAACTTATCGAATATTGAAAGGTCCAGATAGATGACGTGGACAGTATGTTTCCTATAGTAGAGGAGGCAAAATAGAAGGATGTTCCTTTAGTAGGGAGATGGGAGGAATTTCTTTAGCCAGAGGTTAGTGAATCTATGAAATTCATTGTCATAGACAGCTGTGAAGGCCAAGTCATTGGGTGTATTTAGAGTGGAGGTTGATAAATTCTTGATTAGTCAGGGCATCAAAGGCTATGGAGAGAAAGCTAGAGAATGGGGTTGAGAGGGAAAATATCAGCCATGATTGAGTGAGATTGTAGACTCAATGGGATGAATGGCCTAATTTTGCTTCTATGTCTTATGGAGATGATGGCTGATCCATTATGACCTTGACACACCTGCCTGTGCCTTCCCTGCACCCCTTGAATCCTGGTGGTCCCTAAACACAAGAGATTCTGCAGATGCTGGAGATCCATGGATGCTACCTGACCATCTGAATTTCTCCAGCACTTTGTGTGTGTTGTCCAGATGGTACAACTGTGCTTCACCTTCTACAACATCTTAAGTGACTTCTGCCTTGTTAACAGTGCCTTCTTGCACTAGGGCTCTGCTTTGGGCAGGAGACTGAGCATGAGTTCATTATGGCTCAGCCAAAGTGTAGTTAACCCCTACACTATTGCATTAGATTCAGAATTAAAGTCATGCAGCATAGAAACAGGCCCTTCAGCCTAACTGGTTAATGCTGATCCACACCTTTCCTCTCTATGTGCCTACTCCAGTAACCTTTAAATGTTGTTATTGTACCTGTCTTGGCCACCTCCTCTGCTAGCGTATTCAATATACTGACCTCTCTCAGGTCCCATTATATCTCTTAAACCTGATAAAGGGTCTCGGACTAAAACATCAACTCTTTATTTCTCTCCTTAGATGCTGCCTGTCTTGCTGAGTTCTTCCAGCCTCTTAAACTTATATCCTCTAATTCTCGATTCCCCAATACTGAGGAAGTGTATTCACCTTATCTGTGCTCCTAGTGATTTTATACCCTGTTATAAAATCAGCCCTCATTCTCCTACACTCCAATGGAAAAATTCCCAACCTGCTCAACCTCTCTCCATCACCTAGTCCTTCAATCCCAGCACTCCTCTGCACTCCTTCCAGTTTAATCATATCATTCCTAAGCATCTTGAGAGACAAATAAAGGGTGAACACCAGAAGTGTTGGGGGAAGAGGAAACTAGGAGTATAAGTACTTGGCTTCCTGAAAGGAGTAGCAGGTACAGAGGGTGGTGAAGAAGGTTTTTGCACACTGGACTTCATCAGTCAGAGAACTGGCAATGGAAATTGGGCTGTTATATTCTTGAGGCCACATTTGAAGTATACTGTGCAAAGCTGGGACTTCTGTTATTCCTACGGAGCACAGCCTCAGAATAGAAGGTCATCTCTTTAGAACAGAGGTGAGGAGGAATTTCTTTTGCCAGAGAGTGGCGAATCTGTGGAATTCATTGCTACAGTTGGTTGAGGAAGCCAAGTCATGGGGTATATTTAAAGCAGAGGTTAAGTTCTTGATAACTCAGGATGTCAAAAGTTATGGGGAGAAGACAGGAGAATAAAATTGAGATATTTAGGAATTCAGTCATGGCAGAACAAATTTGATGGACCAAATGGCCTAGTTCTGCTCATATGTCTTATGGTCTTAAATAGTTGATTTGGATGAAAATAGAGTGGGTGAGTAAGTTTGTATATGATACAAAGATCGGTGGCATTGTGATTGTATAGAAGATTGTCAAATAATACAGTAGGATAAACTTTACATGAGGAGAGAAGTGGTGGATGGAGTTTATTTATTTAAACATACAGCATGGAATAGGCTCTTCCAGCCCACAGAGATGCGCTGCCTAGAAACCCATCAATTTAACCCTATCCTAATCATAGGACAATTCACAAGGACCAGTTATTCTACTAACTTGTACATCTTTGGACTGTAGGAGGAAAATGGAGCACCTAAGGTGCACATGGGAAGAACGTACAAATTTTCATACAGAGGATGCTGGAATTGAACACTGAACTCCGACGCTCCAGTAGGGTTGTGCTAATCACTGTGCTATCATGCAGATGCTATTCTGTACAAGTGTGAGTTGCTGCTCTTTGGGAGATCTAACATAAAGAGAGGGTACTCAGTTAATGGCAGGATCTTTAATAGCATTGATGACAGAGATCTTGGGGTCTAGCTACTTGGCTCCCTAAAAGCTGATAGGGTGGTACTTCCATTAGTTGATGCACTGAGTTCAAGAGCCGGGGTGTTATGCTACATCTTTATAAAACTCTGCTTAGGCCACATTTACAGTATTGTGTTCAGTTGTGGTCATCCCATTACAGGAAGGATGTGGAAGTTCTGGAGAAAGTGCAGAGGAGCTTTACCAGAATGAGACCTGGTTTGTGCTATGAGGAGAAGTTAGACAAGTTGCACCTGTTTTCTCTAGAGCGGTGGACGTTGAGAGGAGATTTTAAAAAGTTTATAAAATTATATGAGGCAGAGATGGAGCAGACGGCCAGTAATTCTTTCCCCAGGATTGAGATGTCTAGTACTAGAGGGCATGTATTTAAGATAAGAGAGGGAAATGTACAAAGGAGATATGCAAGACAGGTTTTTGTCTGCAGAGGGTGATGGATGCCTAGAATGGGCTGCCAGGTGTGGAGATAGAGGCAAATAGCATAGGAGTGTTTAAGAGACTCTAATGTCTCTTAGAGACTCTGGATATACAGACTAGGGAGTGACATGGTCCATGTGCAGGAAAGAGGAATTAGAATAATTAGGAGAGTAATCTACAGAGTACTTTTTAAATCTGTTAATCTTATTTTATGTGCTGTATGTGATATATATGTACACTGTGTTTTGCACCTTTGCACCTGAGGAACGTCGTCGTTTCATTTAACTGTATACATGTGAATGACAATAAACTTGAATTTGAACTTGAGTATTATTTTAGTTCTGGTCCCCTCAGTATAGGAAGGATGTGGAAGCTGTGGAGGGGAGATTTACCTGGAAGATGGATTACAGAGAATGTCTTATGAGGATATGTTGAGAAAGCTAGGGGCTTTTCTCTTTGGAGCGAAGGAGGATGACAGGCAACTTGATAGAGCTGATAAGAGGCATAAGTAGAGTGGACAGCAAGCAACATTTTTCTGGGCAGAGAGCATAATTTTAAGGAGATTGGAGGAAGTTATATAGGGAGTGTCATAGGTTCTTTTTACACAAGAATGATGGGTGCTTGGAATGTGCTGTAGGGGTAGTGGTAAAGGCAGATTCATGAGGGGCATTAAAGAAACTGTCAGGCATGTGGATGACAGGAAGATGAAGGGCTTTGAAGGGAGGGAATGGTTAGATTGATCTTTGAGTATGTTAAAGAGTCGGCCCAATATTATGGACCAAAAGGTCTCTATGTTAATTTCAAGAAGGAAAAACAGTAACAGAATGCAGAATGAAGTGTTAAGAGTTACAGCGAAAGAGCAGTACAGGCAGAAAATGAGGTGTAAGTGCCACTGTGAAGTAAGGTCAGTAGTCCATCTCATCATAATAGATGACCATTCAATAGTCTTGTAACAATAGGATAGAAGCTGTCTTGTGCCTTCAGGCTTTTGTATCTTCTGCCCTATAGGAGGGTGGCAAAGAGAGAATGTCTGGTGTAGAAGGAGCCTCTGATTGTGTTCATAAACACAAGTGATTCTGCAGATGCTGGAAATCCAGAGCAATGGTGCTGGAGAAACTCAGCAAGTCAGACGGCATTTATGGAGGGGAATAAGGAGTTGATGTTTTGGACTGAGACCCTTCATCAGGACTCTGATTACACTGGCTACTTAACCAGTGCAGACTGAGTCCATGATGACAGATTGGTGAAGAAGGTGTATGGTCTGCTTACCTAGGCTGACTGAAGTGCTGAGTACAAGATTTGGGACTTGCTTGTTACAGTTGTACATTACTTTGTGTGTGTTTCTTTAGTTGACTCTATTGTATTTGTTGTTCTACTGTGAATGCCTGCAAGAAAGTGAAAAGTATATGGTAACATATACATACTGTGGCAACTCATGTTCTCAGTATTATTTATTTATTATTTATTTGTACAGTTTGTGTTCTTTTGCACATTGGTTGTTTCAGCCTCAGCTCAAATCACCAGCAGGTTTCCTTGCCACAGTGTCTGACTGGCAACCGGAAGTCAATCTTGGCAAACAATTGAAGTTCCCTGACTTCACTGCATCATTATCCCAGAGGCCTGACATGGTCATTCTGTCAGAAACTTCGAAGCAGGTGGTCATAGTAGAATTGACAGTGCTTTGGGAAGACTGGATCGAGGAGGTGATTGAGCATTAGAAAGCCAAATACCAGGAGTTGGTAGGAGTGAAGGACACAATGTAAACCTACAGGGGTGGGATGTGGAGGTTTTGCTGGCTGCTCACTATGCAGAACCTTCTCTCACCTTGGCATTGTGGGAGCTGCAAAGAAAAGAACCATCAGGTGCATCACAGAGGCCAGTGAGCGAGTGCCCAGATGGCTGTGGATCAAGAGGTATGACCTGTGGACCAATGTTGCTGGGATACAAGCTGGGGCCTGATCATCCCTGACTGGGTCACCTGGGTGAAGGTGTCTGATGTTGAAAGATCTGAAACACTTGATGATCCCAGGTTACATCACTGATTTTGTGTGCTGGCACATCCTGGGATGTATCTCAGCAGCATGTTCTGTCTTGATGTGTAGTTTTTCATCAGATTTCTGGATGGATAATGAACCCGTGTACACTACCTCACTATTTTAAATCTTTTTTATTCTTTTTTTGCACTACTTATTTATATTTATATATACATATTATTGCAATTTATAGCTTTTTAAATTACTGTGTATTGCACTGTATTGCTGCCTCAAATCAACAAATTTCACGACATATGCTAATGACCTGATTTTGATTGTGATTCTGACTCTATTGCATTTCTTTGTTCTACTGTGAATGACAACAAGAAATCGATCTCAGGATAGTATATGGTGACATTTACATACTTTGATAATAAATTTAATTTCAGCTTTGCTAATAAATTAGTTTTCAATGTTTGGAGTTTGAGTATTGGTTAGGAGCACACTTAGTGAATTTTGTGCAGTTTTGCTCACCACAGTTGAGGAAAAACGTGATCCAGCTAAGAGAGAGTATGGAAAAGATTTACAAGGATATTGCCTGGATTAAAGGGCCTGAATTATGATTGATCGGATTGGCTGGCTCAGTTTTCACTGGAACAGAGGGGGCTGAGAGGTGACAGAGGGGCAGATACAATTTTTGAGAGGGATGGATAGGCTGCATAGCCAGTGTTTCTTTTCTGTGGTGGGAGGCCATGGTGAGGGGGGGAGGAGGTTTAAAAAGGACCTGACTCACAAAGAGGAGTTGGAGAATGGAACAAGCTGCCAGAGGAGCTGGCAGAGGCAAGGACAGTAACAACATTGAAGAGGCAGCTGGTCAGATATGTCAGTGGTCGAGGCATAAAAGGATGTGATATGTACAGAATGCTGGTGGAACTCAGCCAGTTAGAGAGCAGCTATGGAGAGAAATGGACAGTCACATGGAGCGAGAGCCCATGGTGTCCGGGATGGTGGGGACCATGGCAGCTGAAGAGCACCCAGGACAACAATGCCCATTCATTAATTGTATAAATACATCAGTGCAACCTTTCATAAAGAATTAATATGGTAGATTGGTATAAATTCAACACTACATTGCAGGCCAAATGGCCTGTCTATGTTTTATGTTCTGTGTAAACTGATACAAAGCTTGGTAACACCTTGAATCTTATCAATTCAATTTCAAGTTTATTTGGCACATGTACGTTGAAACATACATGGAAAGGTGTTGTTTGTGTTCTGCTGTTCTCTGTTCTATATTACCATTAGATTGTTACCAAAACTAGTGGTACTCTGCGATCGACACTCAGTGGCCACTTTATTAGGTACACCTCTACACCAGCTCATTAATGCAATTATCTGATCAGCCAGTCGTATGGATGCATCGAGGCCTGATGCTGGAAGGTAAACCTGTGGGTGGCTCCAATACTCCAAAACGATTGAAAGCTTCTAGCAAAATTAAAATCGTCGCGGACGAGAGGGTAAAGCCAACAGGTGTTCAGCGGGTCTGACGGCATTTGACCTGTCTCCCCCCTCTCTCACTACTAACGTTGGGCAGCAGGTGCAGGAGTTCTAGATTTCTCACCACTGGGTTTGGGAGCAGTTGCTGCACTGCAGATACCCCTGCGGGCTCCTGGGCTGGTTATCTGCCCTGCAGATATCGGGCTCCTGGCCTGGCTTCACTCACCTCAGCGCTGATCTGGCTCCATGGCTCTGGATTCACTTTCGTGAACTCTGGGGCTGCTGTTCTGTGTGGTATTTGTTTACTTTTTTTATCGTTTATACAGTTTGTTCTACATTAAGTCTTTGACAGTCTTTGTTGTGTGGGTTTGTTAATGGGTTCTACTGTGCTTCTTTCTATTGTGGCTGCCTGTTCGAAGACAAATCTCAAGATTGCATACAGTACACATGCTTTGATAATAAATGTACCTTGAAGATTTATTTGAAAGTAGCAGCATTTACAACAGTGGAGCATGACACTGAATTATTTGACTGGTTTATGGATTCAAACTCACTTGCACTCTACTGAAACTCAGAGGACCAGTTCTCACTAAAGGAAGCCAAGCCTGATCCCACTTACGAATCAGAATCCGGTTTAGTATCACTGGCACATGTGGTAGAATGTGTTGTTTTGTGGCAGCAGTACACACTACAATACATAATAATAAAAAACTATAGACTACAATGAGATGTATAAATGGAAACTAAATAAAGTAAGTAGTGGAAATAGAGAGCAAAAAAAAAGAAAACAGTGGAGGTAAAGAAATTTGATGACAGAGTGGAAGGAACTATTCCTGAAACATTGAGTGTGTGTCTTCAGGTTCTTGTACCTCCTCCTTGATGGTAGCAATGAGAAGAGGGCATGTCCTGAGTGATGGGGGCCATAGGTGCTGGAAGCTGCTCTTTTGAGGCATCGCCTTTAGAAGATGTTCTCGATGCTGCGGAAGCTGGCTGAGTTTACAACTTCCTGCCGCTTTTTCTGATGTGCACCCCCTCCATACCAGACAGCGATGCAACCAGTTAGAACATTCTCCATAGTACATCTGTAGAGATTTGCAAGTCTTTGTTGACATACCGAGTCTCCTCAAACTCCTAATGAAACTCTTCAATCACACACTCTCAGTGTAGTCCGGATTTAGATTCAGATTTATTTATCACAGGAACATGGAAACATATAAATGTGCCACTTGTGTTACCAACCAACAAACCCAAGGATGTGCAGGGGAGGAGCCCACATTCTGGTGCCAACATAGCATGCCCACCTTGCTCAGCAGAGCAACACAGAATGCAACAAAACAACAACAGGAAAACAAGCACCTTTCAAACAGTCCTCCAACCCTAGGACAGGCCTCCAGGCCTGATGGTGGCAACGTGTGGAAGCCCCACCTCCAAAATGTTGCCAATGGCATTGACAAACAGCAAAGCTCTGTCTTGCCCCTAATCTTTGCTGGCTACAAAAGCTGTGCAATTTTTATTCTTTGTTCTTAAATAACCCTAACATTCAGAGAGGATTCAAAACTATCAAGATTGAAAAGGAAATGATTAGTTTTATTTGATATGCATACGTTGAAATGCATCATTTGTGTCAACGACCAACACAGTCCGAGGATGTTCTGGTTACACAACTGTCACCATGCTTCCAATGCCAACTTAGAATGTCCACAACATACTACCCCTAACCCATACCTCTTTGGACTGTGGGAGGAAACCAGAACACCCAGAGGAAATGCACAGTCACAGGGCAAATGTATAAACTCCTACTCACTGATAGCAGTTGGAATTTACACTCAATCCTACAGATAGCATTCCATGCTGCCCAAAACTGAATACACAAATTAGAAACAAAAACAATGATTAGAAACATTTGAATCTATAAGCACAGACCACAGGTCCTGGGGGAAGGTTTTAACCCAAAATATCCCCCTCCTTTCTCACAGATGCTGCTAGACCCCCTGAGTTATTCCAGCATATTACTTATTGCTCCAGATATCAGCATCAGCATCTCATTAAAGAGAACAACTTCTTTATCAGTTCCAATTGGATATCAAGTTTGAAGATGTGTTTGACCTTGAAATAATTTTATCTTGCAATAACTTCAGTATTAGGTTAATTTGCAAAGTAGCACAGATAATTAATAGCTTTAGTTCTTATTTTAGATAAAGTTTCAAGGAAAGGAGCAGCATGGCAACATATCGGTCAGTGTAACACTGTTAAAGTCGTTTCCGTTCCTGCCTCTGTCTGTAAGGAGTTCGTATGTTCTCCCCATAACGGTGTGGGATTCCTCCATTTGCTCTAGTTTCCTCCCAGATTAGTAGTTAGGTTAAGACATGTAGGTTAGGGTCAGTAGGTAGCGGGCATGCTATGTTAAACCGGAAACTTGCCGACACTTGTGGGCTGCCCCCAGCACATCCTCAGATTGTGTTGGTGGTTGACGCAATTGACTCATTTCATTGTGTGTTTCAATGGATGCGTGACTCCATGCTTGAACTCACATTGTCATTCAGAGATCAACCTTATCAACTTATCAACCTACGTACTGTATATCTCACCTTATATATTCATTTTCTTGCAGGCACTCATAGTAGAACAAATAAATACAATCGAATCAATGAAAAACTAGAGAAAAGCACCAATGTTCAAATACAGTAAAAGCAAATTATAAGTAAATAAGTAAATCTGAGAACATTAATTATAGAGTCCTTGAAAGTGACTCCACAGTTTGTGTTTAGTGATCAGTTCAGTGTCGAGATGAGTGAAGTTATCCACACTGGTTCAAGAGGCTGATGGTTGGAGGTAATAACTGTTCCTAAACCTGGTGGTGTGGGACCTGAGGCTCCTGTACCCACTTCCCAATGGCAGCAATAGCATTGAGAAGAGAGCATGCCCCTGATGGTGGTGATCTTTGATGCTGGGTATTGTTTTCCTGTGAAGGTGCTCCTTGTAAATGTGCTCAATAATGGGGAGGGCTTTTCCTGTGATGGACTGGGCTGTATCAACTACTTTGTTCCTGGGCGTTGGTGTTGCTATATCAGGCTGTGATGCAACCAGTCGGGATACTCTCCACTAAGCATCTTTAGAAGTTTGTCAAAGTTTTAGGTGACATGTCGAATCTGTGCAAACTTTGAAGGAAGCAGAGACACTGCCTTGCCTTGTTTGTAATGACATTGATGTGCTGGCCCCAGGATCCTCTGAAATGAAAACACCAAGGAATTTAAAGTTACTGACTCTCTCCCACTCCGATCTGCTATCGAGGGCTGGCTCATGGACCTCCAATTTCTTCCTCATGCAGTCAATAATCAGCTCTTTGGTGTTGCTGACATTGAGTGAGCGATTGTTTTGTGGCACCACTCAACCAGCTTTTCAGTCTCCCTCCTATATGCCAATTCATCACCACCTTTGAATTGGCCAACAACAGTAGTGCCATTAGCATCCTGAAATATGGTGTTGGAACTGTGCCTTGCCTCACGGTCATGACTGTACAGTGAGTAGGGCAGGGGGCTAAGCACGTAGCATTGTGGTGCACCTGTGCTGATGGTGATTATGGAGGAGATGTTCTATTTAACTCCGGTTTTACTTAACTTCATTCCACGCTCCCAATATCCTTGATCAACCAATCACAAGGACAGAAAGTGGATGTGTGCACAGACTTGGCTTTGACTTTGGAATGGTGGGTTTGTCCTCTGGAACCTGCCTCCAGAGGAGGTGGTGGAATCAGATACAGTTGAGTATAGTAGTGGGGACTT